>NW_027362942.1:0-2400000 GCF_046119375.1 Phyllobates terribilis | reverse complement strand
ACATCATGCAAGATCCCGGGAGAGCAGACACCGACACTGCTGGAACGCCACCCATGTTGGAAGTGAGTACTTGCTCTTATTTTACATTGGAAAATATAATGATTGAGAAGGGGTTGTCAGAGTTGTGGTCAACCCCTTCAAATCAACTGAGAGGAGATTCGAAAAAAAGAGATGCAATCTCCCAATCAAACATCATAGTGAGATGACTGATGGATTCTCAATTATCTCATTCTGCAGCCAGAAATTGACAGTGCAATACATAGGCTATAGAATGCAAACAGTGAAAGATTTTAATTGAAACCCAAAATTACAAAAATGATTTTTAGCCAAACTTCAAAAATGATTTAAGAGAAAACTAATTAGCAAAGTTGGAGCTTTAATGCTAGATTTTATTTAGGTTTTTTTTTTTTTTTTTTTATTAATGTATAGTTTCTTTACAAATATTTTATCATTGTTATATTAATGTGTGCCACATATGTCAAACTCTGGCCTGCAGGGTGAGCATATTTTGCCCGCAGCGCTGGGCCTATGGAGCACAATGTGGGGGGCCATTACAGTGCATGGAGCACTGTCGGGGGGCCATTATACAGTATGGAGCACTATGTGGGGTCATTATAGTGTAAGGAGCACTATGTGGGGCCATTATGGTGTATGGAGCACTATGTGGGGCCATTATACAGTATGGAGCACTATATGGAACCGTTACACTGTATGGAGCACTATGTCGGGGGGCCATAATACAGTATGGAGCACTATATGGAACCGTTATACTGTATGGAGCACTATGTCGGGGGGCCATCATACAGTATGGAGCACTATATGGAACCGTTATACTGTATGGAGCACTATGTGGGGCCATTATACTGTATGAAGGACTATATGGGGCCATTATGGTGTATGGAGGACTATGTGGGGCCATTATAGTGTATGAAGGACGATGTGGGGCCATTATAGTGTATGAAGGACGATGTGGGGCCATTATATACTGTATGGAGGCTGTGTGGAGATTACAGTTGGAGAATCATGCTGTGATGGGGTCACCATTCTTTGTTGGGGAATTTAGGGCGAGTACAATAGGGTCGTCATACTGTGCGTTTGGGGGGGGTATCATACTGAGTATGGGGGTACTTTTGTTTGCATCATACTTTATCTGTATTATTCAAGATTTCTTTTCCTGTGTTATTACATATTTATATTAGGCCATTGGGTCATATGCTTTTTACTGCTCTTAAATTATATATTATATTGTTCCAATATTTTGTTCTAAGCTCTATTAATTAAAATGTACTTTGTTTGTGGGATGACCAACCCCTTTAAGTTTGCTCATATATGAAAAAGTTAATTGTTATATTTCATGATGAGGAAATACTTCAATTGTAGATATTTTTTAATATCAAGGTTGGCCCACGACTTTGTCTGAGCTTTTAATTTTGGCCCTCTGTGTATCGGAGTTTGACATCCCTGATGTATGGCTATCTTTATTCAATTTTTGTAAGGAGGTAATTAATTGGTAAGAACAACTGATACTGGGAAGGTACTTTATAGGGGTCATGGCTTATATAATCATGTGACCTGGAAGCTTGACCAGCCTGCCCCAGGAATTAGAGAGGCAAAATCCAGGGTGGTGCACAAGCTGACATGTAGTATTTGATTTACTTTTTTTGTGTTTTAATTCCTTTAGTCTTGTGTTGCTCTAAAACTCAGGACAGAATTACTGGCAGGGATTGCTTGAGGAACTTCAGGAGTGATAGCAATACATTGGATGGACACAAAGATACTGGAAGTGTGATGAAGAGGGAGGATTCTGCTCTAAAGCCCCCGTCTCACATAGCGAGATCGCTAGCGAGATCGCTGCTGTGTCACGGTTTTGGTGACGCAACAGCGACCTCACCAGCGATGCCGCTATGTGTGACACTTTGCAGCGATCAGGCCCCTGCTGTGAGGTCGCTGATCGCTGCAAAGTGTCCTGGACCATTTTTTGGTCATTGCTCTCCCGCTGGTCAGCACACATCGCTGTGTGTGACCAGCGGGAGCAGCGATCAGGCTGGTAACTATGGTAAACATCGGGTTACTAGGGGCACACGCGCACCTAGTAACCCGCTGTTTATCATGGTTACGAGCCTGCTAAAGTGAGCGGTAACCTCCCGCTCACCGTAGCAGAGTGGTAACCATGATAAACAACGGGTTACTAGGAGCGCATGTGCCCCTAGTAACCCGATGTTTACCATAGTTACCAGCCTGCTCCTGCTTCAGCAGGCTGGTAACCAGGAGCAGGACATCGTGGAACGATTCTTTCCACGATGTCGCTGCTCCCCTGATCGTTGGTGAGCCTGCCTGTTTGACAGCTCACCAGCGACCACATAGCGACGCAGCAACGATCCCTGACAGGTCGTATCGTTGTCGGGATCGTTGCAGCGTCGCTAAGTGTGACGGGGCCTTAAAGATCATAGATGCAGTAAAGCTTTATTTAAAACATATACAGGAGTGGAAACTTATTTTTGGTAGACATTACGCAAATTTCATATATCAGCAATTTACAGCTGTGACAGCCATCATACAAGTTTATTGAATGGATGAATTCAAGTTAGTAACTACAACTCGTTTCAAAGGAAAGATACAAAACCCGCTGTAAAAAAATATAGATGAAGATATGCAAAATTCATATATGACATCTACAGAGGCAAAGGGTTATGTGCTCAAAAACTAAAAACAGTGGCCAAGCAATCTGTTACAAAAACACACCATACAGTACTGCGCAAACATTTTAAGGAGGTGTGGAAAAAATGCTGCACGGTTAAGAACACTTAGAAATAGACGTGTCAATAGTTTATTTTTTAATCAATTATCAGAATGTAAAGTGAAACAACTTAAGAGTCAGCGACTAGGCAATTGTGGAATTAGACAGATTGGTCAGTTAAAATGTCATTTCCGATTAGTGGTTGGTTTGTTTTTCTTACAAATACCTTTTGCAAGGTCTGTTGACAAGCCATCCTCTATAGGCTAACCATATGGGGGGTGGGGGGAGGTAGGGAACGCTGCACATTAATTTATTTTTTTACCATCATGCTATTGTATGGAATATCAAAGCATGCTGCACTATTGCATACAGGTAAAAACAAGTGTGCCAATGTATAACAGCCCATCTGAGGCCATGCTTTTGGCCTCCGACATGGGAGCCTCTGGGTACATTTGCCATCATGCTGGGACAATTCCTGGTGCAAAAGGCAAGTTTGGCTGTAGTAGGTTCACACTGAGGTATTCTACGAGGGTAAAGATAGTGTAAAGCAAAAGAACTTTACTAAATAAATCGTGTTTGTGTGGGATACCAGGGCTTCATAGGACTTGACTTAGTTGTCTTTGAACCAGTAAGGGTCCGGGTCTGTGTGTGCCAATCAGAAAACAAATATGCTCATTAGTGGTGGATTATGGTACATGAACAAAAGTTGGTCACTGAAGACTACAGAGGGGAAAGATCACAGTCACTCACTTATCACATTTATTGCAGCTAGGCCTAAAACCTGGTGCCAAGTATTGGCATTACACAATAACAGAACCCTGGAACAATATTCAAGTGGCAGCCCTTGCTTGAAGTCAGGTTATATTCAATCTGTCCTTGGTAGTAAGAGGGTTAATAGAGATAACAGGAGATTATATGACATAGGTCCTATATTCCCTTACATCTCCTGTCACCTTCCTCTATTATTAAAAGAGTTATTTCCAAAAAGACAAGAGAGCCCCTATCCATGGGTTATAACTTGCAGAGTGCCAGAGGTCCGACCACTTGGACCCCGAAAGGTCCTGAGATCGGGGTTCTGCAGCTCCATCCAGAATGGAGTGGAGGTGCGCATGAAACTGCTGGAAATCCGAACGCTGTACTTGGCAGTTGCAATAGACAATGAATGGAAACAGCATAAGCACCCCTGCTACACTCAGGATGGGGCAGACCTCAGGATCCTTGTGGGCCCCAATCAGCAAGTTATTCCTTATCCTATTGTTAGGGATCAATTGCTTTTTCAGGAATAACCCCTTAATAAAGGTTATTGTAATGTCATGCCACTTGATTCCAGAATCCCTCACCTCTCCGGTCAGCAGGTAGATTATCTCCAAGGTGAGGTGCAGCACCCGCTCTGATACATTATTCTCACCCTTGTCCATCCTCAGTGCCTTATTCCGAACAGAACTGGAGGAGATCCCAATGGTTTGGGGTTCTGCACTTTCCCCTTCTGCTCATCACATACGGGAATAAAACAGCAGAAATCATAGTCGTTATCCATGAGGCACAGTCTACCATTTCATATTACAAACTCCTCGAACATCATTTAACCACGAACTTATCATTGTGTTGCGTCCCATTGTGGACCAGTAAAGTCTACAGCGCCCCTACTGACTGCGGGCAGTTATGACACTGAAAATGTATAAAATACAGCCTCGACACTCTGTATCGTGCAACCTAGTGTAAACCGGGCAACCTGCTCCTATTCCTCCATTTCGGAAGGATGCCCAGTCCATTCACCTGCCACTAGCATCGGAGATAAGCATCAGCCTCTTCTAACTCCTCACGGCAGGAAGTTCCGAGGCCACTTCCGGTCTCTCTGTCGCGTCCTCAGTGAAGCGTTCCGCCTCGTGCGTACCACAGTTTGCTTGTGCGCTCTGTTTCATCTTCCGCCGTGTCCCCAATCCTATGGTTCCGTCGTGATTTATGGCCCCAGGGATTTTCTCACTGATGGAGCGTCCATGACTGGAAAGCATCGCTGATATTATTTATACAGTAATTCAAATATATAATCGGTAGGTGCTGGTACCTAGCCTTACCCAGTTCCAGAGAGACTAGGACAATCACAAGTATTGTCATTCAGCCACAGTGCCCAGTGAAAACAAGTCATCACCTATGGGCAGGATAGATGATAACTTATTGATCCCTGTGTGCCTAGGCGCTGGGACTGGTCGACAGAACAGGACACTTTTATATTCTCAAGGGCTCGTTCACACACGTATTTTTGATCCTAGCACGACAGCACTCGGACCAATGTTATTCAATGGGGCAGTGCACATAAGTCTGTTTTTTTCATTGAGCTAATCTGCGTGTGCATCTACATTTTTTGTAAAAGTTGCTCCCAATCATTTCAATGGGAAAAATATATAATATACCTGGCAGGCTTAATTAACCATTAAAGTTTAGAAGCAGAGAAAAAAATAACAGAAAAAATATATCAAGATTTGTATGACAGAAAAATCTCCATCTAGAAAGCTCATGTGCACGTCCACTTGGGAGATTTACGTGGGCAGATTGGTGGCCATAAGGACTGCGATGTGCAATGTGACCGGTCTCTTAGGCTTGGTTCACACAATGTTTGTGCCCACTATTGGCCAAACACACTCAGGGGTATGGTGTGCACAGGCACGATGGATGCTTCCGTCCACCATAGGAAACTATAGTAAAGAAATGGGCTCCGCATGGTATACGTTTCTTTGCAGTATAGGAATAAGCAGTCTGCTGTGTTTTCCTATGCAACGTAACTCTCAATATGCTGGCGCATAGCGGCCGGACAGAAGCTGAAGAAACACCCTTTGGCCTCCATCTGATGAATGGTCACCTCTGGCAACATTACAGTATACGTCAGGAAACGCTTCTGAGGCAAGCTATAGGCTCGGGGCACAGATACGGAGTGCACTTAGCCTCATAGGTGCTATTACTGTGTGTGCACGAATGAGAATACAATCCTTTTGGTCCCCATACAGTTTGCACATTGTCAGCTTCACATTCTCTGTTTCCATGGGAACAATGATAAATTCATGTATAAACGATGCAATCAGTCGGAGGTTTAAGGTAATGGATAACTAAGACGTTCTCAAAAGTTTCTTTGTTAATGTCACAGCCTTTCTCAAGCCACAGGAAGTGAACAAAAAAACCAGATCAATCAGTCGGGGTTGTCGTGAAGTTTCAAAGGATCATTAGACATTCTAGGAAAGAAGGTAAGTATGACGGACATACAGATATGGAAATTAGCTGCAAATTCCTCATTTCCAAAGGATGAAAACTCTAGTGCCACCTTTAACCCTTTCCCACTCTAAGATGTGTCTCTACATACTAGTGTGGTGCTACCAGGACATATAGGTAGGTAATTGTTATGGTACTGTAACTTCTTATTGTGATGTGCCATCATTGCATCATGCCATGAATAAGAACCACATACACACATTGGTTCGGAATGCTTCGTGGGACAGAGTTACTCTTATCAGGATGTCTGGTTTTAAATGCATTTTATTACTTTTTTTTCTGGTTGGCCTGATAAATTTATTGTTTTTATTCTACATTGGAGACCAAGTGCTGGATTTTTCTCTTTTTTTTTGCTTGGAATTATATTCATCTTTTCCCAATTGGGTCCTTTCTGTGCACTATAAGTACATGACTTTTTTAAAGAGTAACTAACTTTTTTACCTCACTACTTGGGCACATGACAGGTCTCTGAAAGGAAACAGACCACTCTTTGGCTTTTGGAACACAGATTTTGCACAAAAGTTTTCAGGTGCCATGTCACACACGCAAGAGGCTCAGATATTAGCCCCGTGGAAACCTCCTCCCATCCTTAAGAAGTGACCCTACTTTGGAAACCACACCCCTCCTGCCGTCAGCAGGGGCAATGATGATGGAGGAGGGAGTGTTAGCAGATGCTTCCACCCCCATCATTCTTCCTCAGCGTCTGACGTCTCAGAACAACGGGCGTGATGATGTCATTACAGCGCCCGCTATACTGAGATGTGCGGCGCTTCACACCCCAGGTTCAGCAGACTGGAGCATTGGGTGGAACGAGGAGAGGTGAGTATTGTATTTATTTTTTTAAATCAGTGACTGGTGGTTATAGTGTATGGGGGACCCTGGGGGTGCACTATATTAAATTCTATGGAGGACCATAGGGAGTGCATTATATTCAAGGAGGACCATGGGGGTGCATTATACTATTTGAAGGACCATGGGGGTGCATAATACAGTATGGAGGACCATGGGGGATGCATTGTACAATATGGAGGACCATGGGGAGTGCATTATATTGTATGGAGCACCATGGGGGGAACCATTATATTATATAGAGGACCACAGGAAGTTCATTATATTGTATAGAGGACCATGGGGGGTGTATTACATTGTATGGAAGACCTTCGGGGGTGCATTATATTGTATTGAGGACCATGGGGGTGCATTATATTGTATAGAGGACCATAGGGGGTGCATTATATTGTATAGAGGACCATGGGGGTACATTGTATAGTATGGAGGACCTTGCTGGGTGCATAATATTGTATGGAGGACCAATGGGAGTACATTATATTGTATGGGGGACCATGGGGGTTGCATTATATTGTATGGAGGGCCATGCAAGATGGGTGCATTATATTGTATGGAGGACCATGGGGGGTGCATTATATTGTATCGAGGACCATGGCGAGTGCATTATATTGTATGGAGGACCATGGCTAGTGCATTATATTATATGGAATGTGGTAGGACGACTCGCTTGGCCACTTCCGGAAGTAAGCTCAGGAACCTAGGTTTTCTTTGCAGGCTTTATTAACAGCATAAAGCTCTGCACTCCAGCAAAATAAACACTGCCTTACTTGGCAAAATAAAAGATAAACTGTAGCAGAGTCCATATACAGGTGCATCTCACTAAATTAGAATATCATCAAAAAGTTAATTTATTTCAGTTCTTTAATACAAAAAGTGAAACTCATATATAGAGTCATTACAAACAGGGTGATCTATTTCAAGTGTTTATTTCTGTTAATGATGATTATGGCTTACAGCCAATGAAAACACAAAAGTCATTATCTCAGTAAATTAACAAAAAACACCTACAAAGGCTTCCTAAAGCCCCCGTCTCACATAGCGAGATCGCTGCTGTGTCACGGTTTTGGTGACGCAACAGCGACCTCACCAGCGATGTCGCTATGTGTGACACTTTGCAACGATCAGGCCCCTGCTGTGAGGTCGCTGATCGCTGCAAAGTGTCCTGGACCATTTTTTGGTCGTTGCTCTCCCGCTGGTCAGCACACATCGCTGTGTGTGACCAGCGGGAGCAGCGATCAGGCTGGTAACTATGGTAAACATCGGGTTACTAGGGGCACACGCGCACCTAGTAACACGCTGTTTATCATGGTTACGAGCCTGCTAAAGTGAGCGTTAACCTCCCGCTCACCGTAGCAGAGTGGTAACCATGATAAACAACGGGTTACTAGGAGCGCATGTGCCCCTAGTAACCCGATGTTTACCATAGTTACCAGCCTGCTCCTGCTTCAGCAGGCTGGTAACCAGGAGCAGGACATCGTGGAACGATTCTTTCCACGATGTCGCTGCTCCCCTGATCGTTGGTGAGCCTGCCTGTTTGACAGCTCACCAGCGACCACATAGCGACGCAGCAACGATCCTTGACAGGTCGTATCGTTGTCGGGATCGTTGCAGCGTCGCTAAGTGTGACGGAGCCTTAAGTGTTTAAAAAGGTCCCTTAGTCTGTTTCAGTAGGCTCCACAATAATGGGGAAGACTGCTGACTTGACAGATGTCCAGAAGGTAGTCATTGACACACTCCACAAGGTCTCAGAGTTCCAATTTTCATTTGGAAATCAAGGTCCCAGTGATGGTTTGGGGAGCCATGTCATCTGCTGGTGTAGGTCCACTGTGTTTTATCAAGACCAAAGTCAGTGCAGCCGTCTACCAGGAAATTTTAGAGCACTTCATGCTTCCCTCTGCCGACAAGCTTTTTGGAGATGAAATTTCATTCTCCAGCAGGACTTGGCACCTGTCCACACTGCCAAAAGTACCAATACCTGGTTTAAAAACAACAGTATTACTGTACTTGATTGGCCAGCAAACTCACCTGACCTTAACTCCATGAGAGTCTATGGGATATTGTCAAGAGGAAGATGAGAGACACCAGATCCAACAATGCAGACAATCCGAAGGCTGCTATCAAGGCAACCTGGGCTTCCATAACACCTCAGCAGTGCCACAGGCTGATCGCCTCCATGTCACGCCGCATTGATGCAGTAATTGATGCAAAAGGAGCCCCAACCAAGTATTAAGTGCAGTTACTGTTAGAACTCTCCTGTTAGGTTTTTTCTAGTTTGCTGGTCACATGACCTTTTTTGCCTATTTATACCTGCTCCGCCCTTCTGGCCTTGCTGGATTTCATTATAATTTCAACTCTTAATCTAGCCAGGTGCTTTGTTACCTTACTCCGTCAGTTTAGCTAGGTCTCTTGACCTCTATTTTCTATGTTGTTTTGTTTGTCCTTTTCTGCTACAATTTCTGCTAGGAGGTGTCCATCTTACTCCCAGTCCCTAGTTCTTGTAGGGATTCCTCCCTCACATCTATAGGTCTTCGTACAGACTAGCTGAGGACTTTAGCGGGTCTGATCGCAGGATCAGGTTCCCCGATACATCGTAGGGATTAAGCTTAGTTCTATTGTAGGGACAGATCTCCTGTCTTTCCTTAGTGGTTGTAGCAGATCATAACAGTAAGTCCAGCCCAAAAATTTCTCTAAGGAAAGACCTCCAGTTTCCATCATGGTGTCGGTTCAGGATTTGGCTCAACGCTTGCAGGGACTCTCTCTGGAGGTGGCCGAGCTCCAACAACACGTGAGTAGCTATTCTGGAGCGCATTTTGTAGAGCCAAAGGTATGTTTGCCTGATTTATTTTTTTGGTGAACAACAAGATTTTTTTTCCGTTAAAAATGCTTGTTTATTGTATTTTCGTTTAAGACCCAGATCCTCTGGTGATGAATCACAGCGCATAGGGTTCATAATGTCACTTTTGCGCAAGGAACCTCAGGGATGGGCCTTTTCTCTCCAACCTAGTGATCCGTGCTTTAGATCAGTGGATAGTTTTTTTTCTGCTTTGGGGTTGTTGTATGATGATCCTGATCATGTCTCATCAGCTGAGACGGAATTGAGACATTTGAGGCAGGGATCAGGTAATGTGGAAAATTATTGTACTCACTTCCGTCGGTGGTCTGCTCAGGTGGGGTGGAACTATTCTGCTCTGAAAAGTTTGTTTCTTGCAGGGCTAGGTGAAAGGGTTAAAGATCTGCTGATTGCTTATCCTACACCTGGAAACTTGCAGGAGGCAATGCAATTAGCTGTACGGGTGGACAGGAGACTGCGTGCAAGGGTTAATGAAAGTAAATCCTCTGCCATGTCAGCTCCGAGTCTTGAGAGGGTCTATACTGACATTGGAGAGCCGATGGAGATTGGGGCGATGTCACCCCGCTCTCAGGAAAAAGACCGCAGGTTTTCTGAAGGTTTGTGCTTTTATTGCGGAAAATCCGACCATTTCATTAAGAACTGTGTGCTTCGTATGAACAAAGAAAAAAAAAAGGTCAGTTACGCCCGTATAGCCTGTTTAAATACTAAGGGAGTATTTCTTTCTGCTACTACCGCTGCTCAGGAAGAATTAATTGAATTTCAGGTATTTGTGGATTGTGGTTCTACTCTGAATGTGATTGATGGGGGATTCTTGGAAAAACTTAAATTAAAACCCAAACCTTTGTCATCCCCTATTGCCGTGGTTTCTGTCGATGGTTCTCCCTTGAAATGTGTTACTCACAAGGTTTATGAATTTCCCCTCACTATTAATGGTATTCACAAAGAAAATTTGGATTTGGTAGTATTAAATAATTTGCCTTCTCCAGTAGTTTTGGGTTTGCCCTGGTTAAAATTGCACAATCCTGTACTGGATTGGTCTACCAATGAAATTAAGTCCTGGAGCCCTAAGTGTTATGACAAGTGTTGTAACGGGCGCATTGCTGCTGTGGATAAAGGGGAATTACCTGTACCTATTCAGGATTTTTGGAAAGTTTTTTCTGAGGAGGAGTCGCAAATTTTGCCTCCTCATAGAGACTATGATTGTACCATTGAATTTGTCCCTGGAGCAACTCTCCCTAAAAGTCGTTTATTTAATCTTACTATTCCTGAGAGAAAGGCTTTGGAGGAATACATACAAACGAGCTTGGCCGCCGGTCATATCAGACCCTCTAAGTCACCTGTGGCTGTTGGATTTTTTTTTTGTTAAAAAAAAGGACAGCGGTTTACGTCCTTGTCTGGACTTTCGCGAGATTAATAAAATTACTGTACGCAATCCCTACCCACTGCCATTGATTCCTGATTTGTTTAACCAGTTAGTGGGGGCCAAATGGTTCTCTAAAATTGATCTCCGGGGGGCATACAATTTGTTGCGCATGAAGGAGGGTGATGAATGGAAAACTGCTTTTAACACTCCTGTGGGTCATTTTGAGAATCTGGTGATGCCTTTTGGTCTTACCAATGCACCAGCATTTTTTCAGAATCTTATTAATGACATCCTTAGACCTTTGATCGGCAAAAATGTGGTTGTGTATTTGGATGACATTTTGATTTATTTGCCTGATCTGGAGTCTCATTGGCGGAGCGTACGTGAGGTATTGCAGTTATTGACAATTCGCTTTTTGCTAAGCTGGAGAAATGTGAGTTCGCTGTACAGAGAATTAGTTTTTTGGGCTACATTATCTCCAGCGAGGGTTTTGAGATGGACCCGGTGAAAGTTCAAGCTGTGCAGGAATGGCCTAGGCCTATTGGTTTGAAATCGATACAGAGGTTTTTGGGTTTCGCCAATTACTACAGCAAATTCATTAAAAAATTTTCTATTATTGTTAAACCACTGACCGATCTCACCAGGAAAGGTGCTAATACGGTTCAGTGTGTAGCGCCGGCGTCCCTGCCCCCTGCTAGGCAGGGACGCTGTTCCCCTCACCCCTCTGCTCCTAGCCCGGTGTCCTCCTCCCGCTCTGCTGGCAGCGCGCGCTCCTTCCCGGCCACTGTGCTTAGGGCGCGCGCGCGCTCCCTCCCTCTTAAGGGGGCCGCGCGCGCCGTCCTAAGGAGTCCCCGGCCAATGGCCGGAGGACTTCACCATATATAAGGCACCTCCTCCAAAATGGAGGTGCCCGAGCAATGTTGTTGCACTGTTCACTACTCTGCTTCAGCCCTCAGGTCCCGTTGCCAGTTACCTGCCAGAATCCTGCCAGTTTGCTGTCTGTTTCCTGCCTGACATTCCTCCTACCTGCTTGCTAGCCTGAGGTCCGACGGTCTGCCTTCCTACTCCTGTCAGTCTGTCTATGGACCAGCTTGCCCGCTCACCTGGGAGCGCACATCTGCTACCTGCCTGCTAAGCCTACCTGGAGGCTCCGCCGTCACGTGCTGTGACCACCTGCCTTTCCAGAGACTCCTGCCCGCTCACCTGGGAGCGCTCATCTGCTGCCTGTCTGTTGGCCTACCTGGAGGCTCCGCCGTCACGTGCTGTGACCACCTGCTATTCCAGAGACTCTTGCCCGCTCACCTGGGAGCGCTCATCTGCTACCTGCCTGTTAGCCTACCTGGAGGATCTGCCGTCACATGCTGTGACCACCCGTTTATCCAGAGACTCTCGCTTGCTCACCTGGGAGCATACATCTACCATCTGCCTGCTAGCCCTCCTGGAGGCTCAGCCATCACAGGTCGTACCTACCCTTACCCAGAGACTGTCCCGGTCACTTGCCGTGACCTCCTGCCTGTTCACCCAGAGACTTCCCCGGTCACTTGCCGTGACCTCCTGCCCGTTTATCCAGAGACTGTCCCGGTCACTTGCCGTGACCTCCTGCCCGTTCACCCAGAGACTGTCCCGGTCACCTGCTGTGACTGCCTGCCCGTCTTCCCTGGTCACCACCCGCTCCCTTACAAGGACCGCCCCCTTGTATAAGTAGCTCAGAGGTTCCGCCTCCCAGACCCGTTACACAGTGGACTACTGAGGCCATTGAAGCTTTTGTGTTTCTAAAGGAGAGGTTCAGCTCTGCCCCCATCCTTATGCAGCCTGATGTGACTAAGCCGTTTTTGGTTGAGGTTGATGCTTCTTCTGTGGGGGTCGGTGCGGTGTTGTCTCAGGAAATCAAGGATGGAGTACATCTGACTCGCCCCCTGGGCCGTGGGGCACTCGGATCCGGGCAATAGGGGAACGATGGGGGTAGTAGTGGCTACCCGGCTCCGTGGCTCAGGGTTGTCAGGCCAGTGGTAGTCCGTTATGTGCTGTTGTTTATGTCCGACTACGCCACCCGTGGATTGCGGTCATTAGGAACCGCCGCTGCAGGCAGACCGCTGGGGCTGATGAGGTGTGCAGCTAGGGTAGTGTGACTCCCCACGGGAAGAGTGCGGCCCCATGGCAGTATAATGGATGGTGGGAGTGATGGTAGTGAGAGTCCCAGTGCTGATAGTGCTGGAGGAGCAAAGGAGCACACAGACAACAGGTTGCAGTCCAGGGTCTTTACTAGAACAGGTAAATTGACCCACAAACAGTCCCAGCTAAGAAGGGACCTGGATGTCTGAGAGCAACGGGGAAATTAGCCCTGGTCAGGGTGAGGGTGTAGGCCTACCGTGCTTTTGGCGCTCCTTCTGGCTATCTCCTCGTTATAGGGTAACAGCCCACGTTTCCGAGCTTTCCGTGTATTCTCGCCTGTATGGCCTGCGACGTGGGTTCCTTTCTGCTCCCAGCCTTGTACGGCTTTACTGGTCCCTTCGGTTGTGGCAGAGCCTCCAGGCTTCTTAGGCCAAGGAATATACAGTCCCTTGTGGACTGGTTATCTGCTGGAGGATGTGGAATCCCCCCAGCCTCAGACACCAAAGTCTGGTAGATTAAGTCCTCTATCTGCCAAGACAGGCTCACTTCGCCTCTTGTCTCTGGCTTGTGGCTCTCCTACTGCCACACTTCCTCTTAGGTGCAATACAAAACTGTCTGTCCCTGCTCTGCTCTGGGACACGTTTCAGTCCTGAGACAGGCCTTCAAGTTCTCCCTAACCCTGCCCCCAGTACCAGCTTTTATAGGGGCAGCCAGCTCCCCCTACTGGCCTGAGACAGGAGGCATTGCATGCTAATGTTCCCCTGACTAGAGAACCTCCCCCTTGCTCTCAGACACAGCTTTAATTACACTTGTGGCATCCAGGCCAGGGTGACACACATCCCTGTGCTTTTTTTTCAAAAAATTTTCTGAGACGGAACTTAATTACGATATTGGTAATCGGGAATTGCTGGCTATTAAACTCGCATTTGAACACTGGCGTCATCTCTTGGAAGGTGCTGAATTTCCCATTCAGGTTTTCACTGATCATAAAAATCTGATCTATCTTGATGCTGCCAAGCGCTTGAATGCCCGTCAGGCTAGGCGAGCACTTTTTTTTTCGTGGTTTAATTTTTCCGTTACTTACATCCCGGGTACCAAGAATGTTAAAGCTGATGCTTTGTCTCATAGCTTTTCTCCCATGGTCGGTGCTGAGGAGGAGGAGAGCATATTACAAGAAGGTGTTGTGATTGCTACATTGGACTCCGTTTTGGAAGATGAGATTCTTAAAGCACAGGAGAATGCCCCATCTAACACTCCCCATGGGAGGTTGTTTATGCCTAGGACCTTTAGGAGAGATTTGTTTGTTGAGTGTCATGAGTCTCGGTTGGCAGGTCATCCAGGAGTTTCTGAGACCAAGAGACTTGTGGGTCGCAGTTTTTGGTGGCCTGGATGGCAGAAGGAAGTCATTAAGTGGGTGCGTCAATGTACTGTGTGTGCTAGATCGAAGTCTTCGCATGCTCCTGCTGCGGGGTTGCTTTGCCCTCTGGAGGTTCCTAGTGCACCTTGGACACATCTAGCTATGGACTTTATTACTGACCTTCCCCCCTCTGAGGGTTTCACGGTCATCTGGGTGGTCGTGGACCGTTTTAGCAAGATGTGTCACTTGGTTCCCTTCATCAAACTGCCCTGCGCTAAGACACTCGCTAAAGCCTTTGTCAAGGAGATTGTCAGACTCCATGGTCTTCCTACTGACATTGTTTCTGATAGGGGACCTCAGTTCGTGGCTCGTTTTTGGCGTGCCTTTTGTGACAGGTTGGGAGTTCATTTGTCATTTTCATCTGATTATCATCCTGAGTCTAATGGCCAGACAGAAAGGAAGAACCAGGATGTTGAGCAGTTCTTGCGTTGTTTTGTGGCAGACAATCAAGAAGGGTGGTCTGAGTTTCTGCCGCTTGCTGAATTTGCTCTTAACAACCATACATCCTCTTCTGCTAGGTGTTCGCCTTTTTTTTGTTGTTCTGGAAGACATCCGTCTTTTGGGTCATTCTCCAAATTGGTATCGGCTGTGCCTGAGGAGGAGAGTTTTTCCGGTGATTTGGAAAGAGTTTGGACGGATGTGTGTGGTAATCTGCAGGAGGCTAACAAAAAATCTAAGAGGTACTTTGACAGGAAACGTCAAGAGATTTTGTTTACGGCTGGTGACATGGTTTGGTTGTCCTCTAAGAATCTGCGGTTGAGGGCCCTTTAAGGTGCTTCAGGTAGTTAACCAATCTGCTGTTAGGTTGGAGATTCCCACCTCCTGGAAGATTAATCCGGTGTTCCATGTTTCTCTATTGAAAAAGCTGATGTATCTGATAAAGACGCCACTGCCACTGTTCTTCCGGTGGTGGAGGACGGGGAATATGAAATTTCCCGCATCCTTAATTCTAGACGGTATAGAGGAAGTTTGCAGTATCTCGTCGCTTGGAAGGGTTTCGGTCCCGAGGATAACTCATGGGTGAGGGCGGATGATGTTTCTGCTTCCAGACTTGTCAGAGCGTTTCACAGGAGGCTTCCTGATAAGCCTGGGCCTAGGGGATCCGGAGGATCCTCATAGAAGAGGGGGTACTGTTAGAAATCTCCTGTTAGTTTTTTTCTAGTTTGCTGGTCACATGACCTTTTTTGCCTATTTATACCTGCTCCGCCCTTCTGGCCTTGCTGGACTTCATTATAATTTCAACTCTTAATCTAGCCAGGTGCTTTGTTACCTTACTCCGTCAGTTTAGCTAGGTCTCTTGACCTCTATTTTCTATGTTGTTTTGTTTGTCCTTTTCTGCTACAATTTCTGCTAGGAGGTGTCCATCTTACTCCCAGTCCCTAGTTCTTGTAGGGATCCCTCCCTCACATCTATAGGTCTTCGTACAGACTAGCTGAGGACTTTAGCGGGTCTGATCGCAGGATCAGGTTCCCCGATACATCGTAGGGATTAAGCTTAGTTCTATTGTAGGGACAGATCTCCTGTCTTTCCTTAGTGCTTGTAGCAGATCATAACAGTTACTTAACATTCATTTCAGTAGGCCAACATTTTGGATTTTAAAAACATTTTTCAAGCTGTTGTTATAAAGTATTCTAATTTACTGAGATAATGATTTTTTGTGTTTTCATTGGCTGTAAGCCATAATCATGAACATTAGCACAAATAAACACTTGAAATAGATCACTCTGTTTGTAATGACTTTATATATGAGTTTCACTTTTTGTATTGAAGAATTTAAATAAATTAACTTTTTGATGATATTCTAATTTAGTGAGATGCACCTGTATGTGTGCTCGGTTCGCCCACACAGGTTATGTCCAGCCTTCAGCTCCCTCGTGAGCTATGGCTGTCCAGTCTGGAGACCTTGCCTCTCCAAACAGAACAAAGAGAAAAAAAAAAAAACAGGACTAAACATTTAAATGTTGCTCAGCCACACCCTGAGGTGGAGGTATGGGGAATGATGTCCCTCCCGTCTCTAGGTCATTCCCCTAAAACCACGCCCTTTAAGTGAGTTAACTCTCCAGCGTATAGCATGCTGGCAGACAGTTTATTGGTTTCAGTTCACACAGGCTAGCAACCTGTGTGACACATACCTCCATCATAAATCATACCAGTGACTCTGTCACATTCCCCCCCTCTGCCCAAAGCCGGGGGTTTGGGCACCTTCCGATACCAGACAGGGAATTCTAGAAAGGGCATCAGCATTCCCATGTAACTTCCTGGGCCTATGCTCTACGTGAAAGTTGAAGCCCTGAAGAGCTAGGAACCATCTAGTTACCCTGGCATTTTACCCCTCTTTTTCCTCAACCATCTCAATGGGGCATGGTCTGACACCAACTTAAACTTCCGGCCTAGTAGGTAGTGTATCTACGGCCCACTTTATGGCTAAACACTCTTTTTCTACTATTGCTTAGTTTTTCTCACAGGACAAAAGCTTCCATCTCAGATAGAGAATGGGATGCTCTTCCCCATTTATCTCTTGAGAGAATATGGCTCCTAGACCAACCTCTGACACGTCTATCTGGACCACAAACTCTTTCTTGAAGTCTGGTGCGACCAGGACCGGCTGTTTACACAGTGCTGACTTCAACAGTTGAAACGTGGTCTCTGATTTCTCCGTCCACTTCACCATGGTTGATCTTGTGCCTTTTAGGAGATCCGTCAGTGGCACGGCCATCATGGAAAAATTTGGGATAAACCGCCGGTGGATCCCACCATTCACAGGAACGCTCTCACTTGCTTCTTGGAGAGCGGTTTCGGCCAGATCTGGATTGCCTCCACTTTATTTACTTGCGGCTTTATTTCGCCTCTTCCGACGACATAGCCCAAGTACTTGGCCTCCTCTTTTCCGACGGCACATGTGATGAACCTGTAGCCGCCATCTTGGTAATGATAAATCATATCCAGGGATGGCCACACTTCAGCAGCCCCCACCCTTGGGACCTTCTGTTAAAACGTCAACTAGATAGTTTCCCCCCATCCAGGCTCCTGTAAGATAAGAAGCCCCGAGGCCTACTTAACACTTGAATGCTAGGAGCTTCAAAGACTTCGAGAGGAAACACAGCCAGCAGGGGGGGGTGCTTCGTCTATCTGTACCTGACCATTTGTCCCATAGGACTAGTTTCTTTGTCTGTCACAAGCATGGAGGCATAAGATATAGAAACACGAAAAGTACACGCATGTTGCGTGGGATGGGCCAATAAAAAAATATCACGGCGCCCCGGAGCCATTGCGCACACAAGCCTCCGCGGTAGATGTTTGTACGTGCTCTGGAAGCCAAGATATAGCGCTGAGCCATTCCTGAGGACCGTATGGTATCATAATTGATATCAAAAGGTCGGTTACGGCGGCCCGAATCCATGGGAACCCCTGGGGGTATCCTGAGACCATCCCAGAAGAAGTTATTGGGTTCCTTAGAATTTGGGCTTCTGATCGAAGTTAGACCTGAGGGTGGAGACTGAGCCAGCTGACCTCACCAGCAGTGGGCGGGACAGGGCAGGTAAGATAGCAGGACAGACAAGAGATAAGTCAGTCTTGACCCAAGAGTGGGGTGCTGAACATCTGAGCACCAGCTGAGGCCACCAAGGGGAGGAGCAGTTTGACCATGCGGTGGTAGGCCTCAGCCTGTAACAAAGAACCGTGCCTGCGACCGCAGAATCCTCTCCCTGCGTCACAAGAAAATCAAGAAACCGGTAACTGATATGCTGTGGTGATTCTGTGTGTTGTATTCCATTGTTGTATAGTTTAGCCTGACCTTATACCTGTATATATTTAGTTGTATATCGTGTATCTAGTGTATTATTATAATCAATTACCTCAAGTAATTGTGGGCCTGCCTTTTATTCTGCATAACGAACGCACGTCCGTGTGAGCTCGGCTCAAGCCAAAAACGCTACCCAGGGTTGGTTCCTGACCCGATATAGGCCCATTCACGGACTGGGCGTATATCTAAAATAGGGACTGGTGGCAGCATACCAACTGGGGATTGGGGGAGGCTGGTAGTGACGGTCGGAGGTTCAGATATATATATTCCTGGCGCGGCCAAGGAAGATATATATACCGCCCTCACTACAGAGGGCCCCGATACCCAGTAGGTTACAGGACAGTCTCCCTGGCGACCGCTTATCCTAGGTGCAGTTCCTTGACTGACCTGAGGCTAAGAGGGCACTAGCGAGTTGTGCTGTGTAGTGACGTTACGGTTTAGTGACGTTGAAGGGATAACACACTACCGTGTTCCCTGCGCTGGTTGCAGCTACCTGGCACTACTTTCTCTAGGTGCAGTACCTTGACTGACCTGAGAGGTAAGGGGGCGCCAGAGAGCTGCACCCACCGGCCGGCTTTCATCACATTGGTGGCAGCGGTGGGATTGCAGAATAATAGTGTTGTGGGACCCCTACTCCCAGGCACTAAAGACTGCCAGTGGTAACTTCCACTGCTGGAGTCTTAAGGTCAGCCCAACGTTAGACGGTCAGGCTAAAAGTATAACAAGGTGTGTGCAAACTCAGGGTTGCAGCGGTGTCGGTTACCAAGATGGCAGACGGCACCAGGAGCAAGACCCTGCAGGAGGCTAATGCTACGGTCCGTGTGGCAGGAGGGGAGGACATTGTTACTCATGGCGAGGAGGAGTCCAGCCCGGGCACCTCAGGGAGCCAGTCCCCAGTATACGGTCCCGCAGTGGGCTGCCCACCACCTACCCAGCCCAGCCTGTCCAGATCACAAGCCCTTTTACAAGCGGCTATGGCAAGTCTCCAGTCTCATGGCGATGCCGTCTACAAAACCCTCCTGGCAGCATCAGAGAAGGCAGCGGAGGAGGAGCGCGAAGCTGCGGAGCGGGCTGCGGAGCGTGAAGCTGCAGAGCGCCGGGAGGCTGCGGAGCGTGAAGCTGCAGAGCGCCGGGAGGCTGCGGAGCGTGCAGAGCGAGCTGCGGAGCACCAGCACCAACTGGACCTGGCCCAGCGGGGGCTTCCGCTAGAGCAACCAACCCATCAGGAGACCAAGTCGTCCAAAGTCCGAGCTGAGGACTTCCCTCTACTGGAGAAGGATGGGGACCTGGACTCCTTTCTGGTGGCATTTGAACGGACCTGTCTTCAGCACCATCTGGCCCGGGATCAGTGGGCCAGATACCTGACCCCCCGTTTGAGGGGTAAGTCCCTGGATGCATTGGGGGACTTACCTGCCGGGGAGGTACAGAACTACGACTGCATCAAGCGGGCCCTGATCCGGCAGTACAACCTCACTCCCGAGTCGTACCGCCAGAAGTTCCGGAGCCTGCTGCGTGGCCCCAAGGACACCTGGACCGATCATATGCGGGCGCTGTTGAGAGCCGCAGAGCACTGGACCTCGGGTCTAGCGCTTACTACCCGCCAGGAGGTCCAGGAACTGTTCGTCACGGAGCAGTTCTTGTGGAACTGCCCAGAGGACCTCCGACAGTTCCTCCGTGACCGAAAACCAACAGGGGCTTCTGCTACAGCCGCCCTGGCAGACGAGTATGCCAATAACAGGGCGCCTGAGCTGAAGAAGTCTGCCAGCAGCACCTGGAGAGGGGGTAAGCCCAGTCATGCCCCTGTTTCCCCGGCCCCTAGAACACAAGGGGTGTATCCCCCTGTTGCCCTCTCCAGGCAAGGACCAGACGTAAGACGTTGTCATCTATGCAACAAACCAGGACACTTTAGGGCTGAGTGTCCCCAGCGCCAAAAGACCCCATCCCAGTCCCAGAGAGCGCCCAATGTTTTGTGTGTGGGAGGGGGTGGTGGTAGGTCCCTAGACAACATCCAACCCGTCACCATAGGCCGTTCTGCGGTCATGGGACTGCGGGACACTGGCGCTGAACGAACACTGGTACGGCCTGAGGTGGTGTCCCCCCAGGACTTGGTACCAGGAAAGACTCTTTCCGTCTCCGGGGTTGGAGGCGTGGAGCCGGCACTTCCCGTTGCCATGGTGTATTTGGACTGGGGTGCCGGGAGGGGGATGCGGGAGGTGGGAGTAACGCCAAATATTCCCGCAAATGTTTTATTAGGGACCGACTTGGGGCATCTAGTATCGCAGTATGTACCCTCTGAACCCCCAAGTTCGGCCCCCCAAGAGTGTATTGATTTGTCTGCTGCTAATGCCAACCATGTTGTATGTAGTGTGCGTCCTGCTGAGGAGGAGGGAGTGAAACCTGAGGGTAACACCTGCACAGACACAACACAAACAGGGTTAGTGAAAGCAGGTGGGGAGTGTGGGGATGCCCGCAGAGGTGCTCAGCCGGCGTGCCGTGACCTCTTGTCCTCCGGTGAGGGAGGGGGCGGGCAGGATTCTGTAGAGGGAAGCTCAGGGATGGAGAGGGGGGCAGCTACCGGCAGTGTAGGGCTCCCAGGGGTATCCAGGCTGCTGAGTATAGGCCCACTGCAGGGGGAGGAACAGGCCATGGGGGGTGGTGGTGTCCCAAGAGAGGAGCCGCCAGGTAAGACCCCAGGGCAGGAGTTCCCCACATCCGAGATGTCCAAAGGCCTAGGAAGCCTGCCTGATCGGGCGGCTTGGTCAGAAACAGAGGGGAAGCGGGCACTACCCACGGTCACAGCGGTCATAGCCGCTGTCACCAGGAGTGGGAGCGCCGGAGCCCAAGGAGCCTTGCAGAGGTCCGACGGCTTCCCCACTTCTGACCAAGTGTCTGCTGGGTCAGACAGCGGCCAGGTGACATGCCCGGAGGGGCTGACGGAGGATGTGGCAGTTTCGTCGATTCTGGCCACATCAAGTCAGGAATTTCAGGCTGCGTTGGAAGCAGACGACAGCCTGAAAGCTCTCAAGGAACAGGCGGCACAGCCTCCCATGGAGTCAGACTGCGAGCGTGTGGTCTGGGACCAGGGACGGCTGTACCGGGTAACGGTCCAGCAGGGTTCACCGGAGGCGTGGCCCAGGGACCGACAGTGGTACCCTATCCGTTCAGGGCGGAATTGTTGCGGATCGCACACGAGATTCCGATGGCCGGACACCTAGGGATCGCTAAAACCAAGGCCAGGATAGCTCAGCATTTCTACTGGCCTGGGATGGGAGCCGCGGTGGGTGCCTACTGCCGTTCGTGTGACACCTGTCAGAGGGTGGGGAAGGCG
Organism: Phyllobates terribilis; assembly: GCF_046119375.1. Taxonomy (NCBI): domain Eukaryota; kingdom Metazoa; phylum Chordata; class Amphibia; order Anura; family Dendrobatidae; genus Phyllobates; species Phyllobates terribilis. Next base: position 2,378,280 of record NW_027362942.1, on the reverse strand, counting down.
GGGCCACTCCCCAAAGCCCCACTGGTAACTCTGCCAATCATCGAAGAGCCTTTCTCGAGGGTCGCTGTGGATCTTATTGGACCTCTGTCCACTCCCAGCCACTCCGGGAAATGCTTCATACTCACGGTAGTGGACTATGCCACCCGGTACCCGGAAGCGGTAGCTTTGTCGTCCATTCGGGCCGACAAGGTGGCTACCGCCTTACTGGAGATCTTCTCCAGAGTGGGTTTCCCCCAAGAAATGCTCACCGACCGAGGGACCCAGTTCATGTCGCGGCTGATGGAGTCCCTCTGTAAGCAAATGCAGGTGCAACATCTGGTGGCCAGCCCGTATCACCCACAGACTAATGGCCTGTGTGAGCGGTTCAATGGCACCTTAAAGCAGATGCTTAAGATGTTGGTCGACTCCCACGGGAGAGACTGGGAGCGTTACCTCCCACACCTCCTATTTGCTTACCGGGAGGTTCCGCAGGCCTCAACGGGGTTCTCCCCCTTTGAGCTCCTGTACGGGCGACGGGTACGGGGCCCCCTGGCTCTGGTGAAGGAAGCATGGGAAGGGGATTTGGCCACCCCCGAGGTGTCGGTCATCGAGTATGTCGTGCGCCACCGGGACAGGATGATGGCCTTGGCAAAGCTGGTGCAGGACAATATGGCCCAGGCCCAGGCCGACCAGAAGCGGTGGTACGACCAGAATGCTTGTGAAAGGACCTACCAGGTGGGTCAAAAGGTGTGGGTACTGGTCCCCGTACCACAGAACAAGCTTCAGGCAGCCTGGGAAGGTCCCTACTTCGTGCACCAGAAACTCAACGCCGTCACCTATCTGGTCACCCTGGATCACGCCCGTGGAAGGAGGAAGGCCTTCCACGTGAACATGATGAAGGCTCATCATGAGCGGGAAGCGACTGCCCACCCAGTGTGCAACCTTCCCGAGGAAGGAGAGGTAGAAACCCTCCTGGATCTGCTCACCCAAGCCAAGGCGGGTGGGTCCATCGAGGATGTGGGGGTTGGCCACCAGCTCACGGAGGACCAACGGTCCCAGCTGGGGACCACCCTGCACCCCTTCCGGGGGCTGTTCAGCAGCCTGCCCGGAAGGACTGAGATGGCTGTCCACGACGTGGACACTGGCGATCACCCGCCGATCCGGCGTTCAGCATATCGGGTCTCTTTCGAGGTGCAGGGAAACATGCGCCAAGAGATAGACGAGATGCTGAAGCTGGGGGTGATCCAGGCATCCAGCAGCGCGTGGGCCTCGCCTGTAGTCCTCGTACCAAAGAAGGACCGAACTACACGGTTCTGCGTGGACTACCGGGGGCTCAACGCTGTAACGGCCACCGATGCGTTCCCCATACCACGCATCGATGACCTGCTCGATCGGATGGCCGGGGCTAAGTACCTGACCATCATGGATCTGAGCCGGGGGTACTGGCAGATTCCTCTGACCCCTGCGGCAAGGGAACGCTCTGCCTTTATCACCCCTTTTGGACTGTACGAGTCCACAGTGATGCCATTCGGCATGAAGAATGCCCCTGCCACTTTTCAGCGGATGGTCAATACGCTGCTTGAGGGACTTGAAGGGTACGCGGCTGCGTACTTGGACGATATTGCAGTCTTCAGTCCCACTTGGGAGGATCACCTAGAGCACCTGCGGCAGGTGCTCGGTCGGATCCACCGGGCAGGCTTGACCATCAAGCCGGAAAAGTGCCAGCTGGGCATGAGTGAGGTCCTCTACCTGGGTCACCGGGTAGGCGGGGGGGTTCTGAAGCCAGAACCGGGGAAAGTGGATGCCATCGCATCCTGGCCCACTCCTAGGACCAAAAAGCAGGTGATGTCCTTCTTGGGGACCGCCGGGTACTATAGGAGGTTCGTCCCACACTATAGCACCCTGGCCAAGCCCCTGACGGACCTCACCAAGAAGAAGCTGCCCGTCGCAGTCGACTGGACAGTCGCCTGCGAGACAGCTTTCGGGGCACTCAAGGCCGCCCTAAGTAGCTCCCCTGTACTGCAAGCTGCCGACTTCGACCGGCCGTTTGTGGTACAGACCGACGCCAGTGACTTTGGCCTCGGTGCTGTGCTAAGTCAGGTCAACACGACAGGCCAGGAACATCCTGTCTTGTACCTGAGCAGGAAGCTACTGCCCCGGGAGGTGGCTTACTCCACGGTGGAAAAAGAATGCCTGGCAATTGTATGGGCCCTGCAGCGTCTGCAGCCCTACTTGTACGGGAGCCATTTCACCGTGGAGACGGACCACAACCCCCTCAGCTGGTTACACACGGTCTCTGGGTCGAATGGCAGGTTGCTACGCTGGAGCCTCGCTCTCCAGCAGTACCACTTCTCCATTCGCCACAGAAGAGGCCGTGACCACGGTAACGCTGACGGGTTATCCCGGCAAGGGGAGGGTGCAGAAGGACGCACGGGGGAACACAGGAATGTGCTACCCCCTCGCGCCCTCGTATAGGGGGAGGTGTGATGAACCTGTAGCCGCCATCTTGGTAATGATAAATCATATCCAGGGATGGCCACACTTCAGCAGCCCCCACCCTTGGGACCTTCTGTTAAAACGTCAACTAGATAGTTTCCCCCCATCCAGGCTCCTGTAAGATAAGAAGCCCCGAGGCCTACTTAACACTTGAATGCTAGGAGCTTCAAAGACTTCGAGAGGAAACACAGCCAGCAGGGGGGGGTGCTTCGTCTATCTGTACCTGACCATTTGTCCCATAGGACTAGTTTCTTTGTCTGTCACAAGCATGGAGGCATAAGATATAGAAACATGAAAAGTACACGCATGTTGCGTGGGATGGGCCAATAAAAAAATATCACGGCGCCCCGGAGCCATTGCGCACACAAGCCTCCGCGGTAGACGTTTGTACGTGCTCTGGAAGCCAAGATATAGCGCTGAGCCATTCCTGAGGACCGTATGGTATCATAATTGATATCAAAAGGTCGGTTACGGCGGCCCGAATCCATGGGAACCCCTGGGGGTATCCTGAGACCATCCCAGAAGAAGTTATTGGGTTCCTTAGAATTTGGGCTTCTGATCGAAGTTAGACCTGAGGGTGGAGACTGAGCCAGCTGACCTCACCAGCAGTGGGCGGGACAGGGCAGGTAAGATAGCAGGACAGACAAGAGATAAGTCAGTCTTGACCCAAGAGTGGGGTGCTGAACATCTGAGCACCAGCTGAGGCCACCAAGGGGAGGAGCAGTTTGACCATGCGGTGGTAGGCCTCAGCCTGTAACAAAGAACCGTGCCTGCGACCGCAGAATCCTCTCCCTGCGTCACAAGAAAATCAAGAAACCGGTAACTGATATGCTGTGGTGATTCTGTGTGTTGTATTCCATTGTTGTATAGTTTAGCCTGACCTTATACCTGTGTATATTTAGTTGTATATCGTGTATCTAGTGTATTATTATAATCAATTACCTCAAGTAATTGTGGGCCTGCCTTTTATTCTGCATAACGAACGCACGTCCGTGTGAGCTCGGCTCAAGCCAAAAACGCTACCCAGGGTTGGTTCTTGACCCGATATAGGCCCATTCACGGACTGGGCGTATATCTAAAATAGGGACTGGTGGCAGCATACCAACTGGGGATTGGGGGAGGCTGGTAGTGACGGTCGGAGGTTCAGATATATATATTCCTGGCGCGGCCAAGGAAGATATATATACCGCCCTCACTACAGAGGGCCCCGATACCCAGTAGGTTGCAGGACAGTCTCCCTGGCGACCGCTTATCCTAGGTGCAGTTCCTTGACTGACCTGAGGCTAAGAGGGCGCTAGCGAGTTGTGCTGTGTAGTGACGTTACGGTTTAGTGACGTTGAAGGGATAACACACTACCGTGTTCCCTGCGCTGGTTGCAGCTACCTGGCACTACTTTCTCTGGGTGCAGTACCTTGACTGACCTGAGAGGTAAGGGGGCGCCAGAGAGCTGCACCCACCAGCCGGCTTTCATCACAGCACATTTTTTCTGATTTATAGTAAATCCCGCCTTCCTTAGATATCCAGAACGGCCACCATTCCCAGGAACGTTCTCACTTGCTTCTTGGAGAGCGGTTTCGGCCAGGTCTGGATTGCCTCCACTTTATTTACTTGCGGCTTTATTTCGCCTCTTCCGATGACATAGCCCAAGTACTTGGACTTGGCCTCCTCTTTTCTGACGGCACATTTTTTCTGATTTATAGTAAATCCCGCCTTCCTTAGAGCATCCAGAATGGCCTGTAGCTTAGGTAGATAACTAGCCCATTCTGGGCTAAAGACTACAATGTCGTCAAGATAGGCTGCGGCATACTTCTTATGTGGGGCTAGGATCCGATCCATAGTCCTCTGGAAGGCGGCTGGGGCCCCCTGTAGTCCGAACGGCATCCGAGTATATTGAAAGCACCCATCAGGGATCGAGGAAGCCGTCTTCTCCTTGGCCGTCTGGGACATGGGGATCTGCCAGTAACCCTTCGTCAAGTCAAGAGTAGTGATGTACCTTGCCGGTCCAAGCCTCTCGATGAGTTCATCGACACAGGGCATTGGGTACGTGTCACACTTGGACATCTCATTCAGCCAGCGGTAGTCATTACAAAACCTCCACTAACCATTGGGTTTTGGCACGAAGACAATTGGGCTCGACCACCCATTCTTTGACTTCTCTATCACCCTGAGGTCTAGCATCCTCTTTACCTCGTCAGAGATCACCTTCTGGCGTACTTCTGGAATCCGGTACGGCTTCAGATTCACTCTTACATGGGGCTCTGTCAGTACGTCATGCTCTACCACCTGAATATGCCCCGGCAACTCTAAGAACAACTCCCGATTTTGCTATAGTAGTTCTCGACATTGTTGCTTCTGGGGCGGCAATAGAGTCTCTGCTATAGTGACCTCTTCCACCTTGCCTTCAGGAGCGGCTCCCAGGCAAGGAGTTCCCACTGGTTCCTGGTCCTGCCACGACTTAAGCAAGTTCACATGGTATACTTGGTGCGGCTTTCTTCGGCGTGCTGGCACGGCTTACCATCTCCCACCTATGCAAGACCGCCAACTTAAAACCAAGCAATGTGAACTGAGGTTTAAGATGGTACACATGCAAGAAATAGGAGCATGTTCACACTAGCAAAAAGATGCAAAACCTACAAAAGACAAAAAATATGTCATACCCTACCATATACTTTTTTTGATCAAAAATAGTTCACTACGTACCCTATATTTCATATGCAACTTTGCTTTACATTTATATATAATGATGATAGGGTATGAGATATTTTTTGTCTTTTGTAGGTTTAAGACCGCCAACTTACCTATCAGTCAAGGCTGCACACTTTGCTCCAGTACTTGCTGTGTGCATGTCTGTTGTCTGATTGCTTAGGGCGGCGGTGCGGTTACTGCCTGATTCTTAAAGTTACAGTGTGCGCACTCCTAATGCGTCCCCAGCCTATAGCTGTGAGTCACTGGATACTTAAACCCCCTCCACCCAGTAGGAGGTGCCTGAGCAACACTTTCTTTCAGTGTGTTCTGCGCAACTGAGTTGCCAGGTCCTGTCCTGTATTTTGTCTGTTTCCACCACCCTGGGGGCTGTATACCCAGGTCCGTTACCTGTATCTGTGACTTCTAGTCTGTTTCCCCACCCTGGGGGCTGAGTTCCCAGGCTCGTTCCTGTATCTTGTTCCAGGTTCAGTTCCTGTCTGAACTGTGTCCTAGCCCGTTACCTGTTTGTCTCTATGTCCGTACCTGTCCTTTTCCTGCAGTGTCTGAACCTGCACCTAACTCCAACTCGTTGTCTCTGTACTTCTGTTTGTGAGTTTTGTGTCCACTCGCTACTTCATTGTAAGTACCTTGTGTGTATCTGGTTCTGCTTGTCCCGTCTCCCTGCCTCCGTATCTACCTCCTGTGTTCTAACTATCTTCCTGTGTTTCCCAGTCTGTTCCATGTGAACAGAGCCCTGTCCTGTCTGCCTGCACCCTCTGCTCTGCTTGTCCACTGCACCTACGGTTTTGCTCTGCTCTGCTTGTCCACCACACCTGCGGTTTCGTTCTGCTCTGCTTGTCCTCCGCACCTGCGGTTTCGCTCTGCTCTGCTTGTCCACCGCACCTGCGGTTTCGCTCTTCTCTGCTTGTCCACTGCACCTGCGGTTTCGCTCTGCTCTGCTTGTCTACCGCACCTGCGGTTTCGCTCTGCTCTGCTTGTCCACCGCACCTGCGGTTTCGCTCTGCTCTGCTTGTCCACCGCACCTGCGGTTTCGCTCTGCTCTGCTTGTCCACCGCACCTGCGGTTTCGCTCTGCTCTGCTTGTCCACTGCATCTGCGGTTTCGCGCTGCTCTGCTTGTCCACCGCATCTGTGGTTTCGCTCTGCTCTGCTTGTCCACCGCACCTGCTTTTTCGCTCTGCTCTGCTTGTCCTCCGCACCTGCGGTTTCGCTCTGCATACCAGCCATGCCTGCCCGTTCCTGCATTGCCCGGTGTGGGTCAACAGCTGTGACTGGGGTCTGACCGGGAGTAGCTCCTGTACCACCTCCCACGTCCCTCCTCAGACCAGGGAGTCGATTAAGCCGCCGTGTGTTCGTGGTCGGATCTGGTGAGGCCCCTAGTCACGCCCCTCCAGGCACTCCTCGGTTCGTGGCCCAGTGGGACCACTAACCACGCTCACGCCAGTCAGTCCGGGCGTGAGCATAACAGTTCACTTCACTGAGTTTCTCCACCACCTCATAGCTCAAACGGAGAGAAGCCAGTGGAGGCTTGGGGAACTTCCCTGACGAAAAACAGTAGAAACGGAAGCAGGTAGTCAGAGTCTCGACCATCCTTCTCAATTTTTTGAGCATTGCTTTCAGAGTCTTATTAAAGTGCTCTGCCAGGCCATTGGTCTGCGGATGGTAAACGGAGGTTCGCAGCTGGGTATTTCGAAGCACTTTACACAGCTCATTCATCACCTTTCTCATGAACGGGGTTCCTTTGTCCACCAGGATTTCCTTCGGCAGGCCGGTCCTAGCAAAGATGTGGACAAGTTCCCGAACTATGCTCCTACTGGACGAGTTCCTTAAGGGCACCGCTTCGGGGTACCGGGTCGCATAGTCCATGATGACCAAGATATATTGGTGGCCCCGGGCCGATTTAACTAAGGGGCCCACGAGGTTCATGGCAATCATCTCAAAGGTACTGAAACTAAAGGGTTACGGAAGTGGGAGGTGGGCGCGGTTATCTGGCAGGTGGGGCAGGATCTCAATAGTTTAAGATCTCCCGGTGACATCCTGGCCAATAAAACCTCACTATTCTCTCCTGAGTTTTTCCACCCTAGGTGTCCCCCCAGAATATGTGAGTGTGCCATATCAAGTACCCTCAGTCGGTATGGTCCTAGCACTAACTGCTGTTCCACTGTCTCAGCGCCCCTTAGTTTAGCCACCTGATACAACAACTCCCCCTGAACTGCAAAGTGGGGGAAACTGGTATCGGCCCCCGGCTCTTGGGCAACCTCATTACATAAAGTAACCTGGTCAAACGCCCCCTTTAAGGTAAGGTCCCGAACTTGAGCAGTCCCAAAGTTTTCTCCAGACACATCTAACTCAGGGAGGTCGACCTCCTCGGTCACCCTCTCGCCCTCATCGCCAGCAAGGATGCACAGTGGGAACTCATCTACTTGAGACTTTGTTGGGGGTTCTTCTCCAGGGACCAGGCTTTTTCCCATGCTATTTAGTCGGGTTCCCTTCCCCCACAAGTCCTAAAATAAAGAAAAATCACGGCCCAGTATGACGGGATGTATCAGGTCCTTAACCACCCTGACCTCGTGGGACACAGTCTGTTCCCACTGTCACTGTGGCCACGGGATAGTCCTTGGCGTCGCCATGGATGCACTGAACGCCCACCGTTTTGGAAGGGATCAACTGGTGGGAAGGGTAGCTCTGATTAAGGTCACCAGACTCCCAGAGTCCAACAGTTCAAGCACCTTTACTCCATTAATGGATACGGCACATGCTTATGGCCCCTCGCCGGGTCGACAGTCCGCACTGCAGGCTGGATAAGCATAATAGGAACTCCGTCTTCCTAGGTTGCAGTCCATGGGCTCAGGGGACATATGATACCGGGCGTCTACGTGTCCAGGGTTGTGACACCGCCAACAGAGTATATCTTTAACAACAGTCCTTGTGGCACCTTCAGTGGGAGTGGGACGCCCCCCAGTGGTGGCTCTAGACCCCTTCCATGGTGAACCCGCCCCCTTTTGGGTATCTCAGTACGGAGAAGTGACTATATCCGGTTTCCCGAGGGATTTCTCAACCACCTGATACCGGTCTACCAGGCCGATGAAGTCATCTGCGTTCTGGGGATCGCCCTGGGCAATCCAAGTCTGTACCGACTTGGGAAGGGAGTACACGAATCTATCAATCACCACCCGCTCAACCATCTGGGAGTGGAGGACTCTGGCAGCAATCACTTCTGAACGAGATCCAGTAGGTCAAACATCTACGAGCGACAGGGTTTGTCACTGGCATACGCCCAGTGGTGGACTCGTTGGTCTCTCACCGCCATATTTACTCCCAGGCGTGCTAAGATCTCTGTCTTTAGCTTGGCGTATTCTTTGGCATCCTGCAGTTCTAAGTCGTAATAGGCCTTTTGGGGTTCACCCGACAAATATGGCGCCAGAATCTCTGCCCACTGTTCTGGTGGAAGTCTCTCCCGATCAGCCACCCTCTCAAAGACTGTCAGAAAGGCTTCTACATCATCCCCGGGGGTCATCTTCTGCATGGCCCGTCTTACCGCCTTCCTGAGGTTGCTCTGCCCTGGATGGCGTCCGCCAGAAGCTGTTTCTGCTGTTGCTGCTCCTGCTGGTGCTTTTGTTGCTCCTGCTGGTGCTGCTACTGCGACTTTTGCTGCGACTGGATCTGTTGTAGCAACAGTTTGGTTGTCTCCTGGTGCTGCTGCTGGCTTTGCAAGTGCTGCTGGTGCATTTTTTGTTGGCTCTGCACCAGGTGTTTAATGAGCTCCTCCATGCTCCTGGACTTGTCTGGCTGGCGGCCTTCATCCAGGACATCCACCGGTCTCTATGGCAGGTACACGTGTTGCTGGAATCTTGCCAGCACTCTCACAACAACTGTGGTAGGACGACTCCTTATTTATTGGAGGACCATGGGGAGTGCATTATATTCTATGGAGGACCATGGGGCGCATTATACAATATGGAGAATTATTATGGGGGCGCATTATACTATATGGGGGGCACATTATAATATTTGGAGAACTATGTGGGGGGCCATTTGTCACGGGTGTGTCAGATGTAACAGACAGTCGCTCTGCATCTGGCTGCAGAAGGTCTCTGCTTTTGACATTGCAGACGCCGTCTTAATCCTCTTGACTTTTGGACCCAGTGGCAACCTTCTTCCTGCTCTGATTGACACACTCTGGTCTGGGTGTTTATAAACTCTCAGTCTGCTTCAGGGAGTTGCCGGTGATATTCTCATTTTCCCTTGTGAAGGCTTGGAGTTACCACAGTCGGCTAGCTTCCTCTCTGGCGCCCTTGGAGCACGTTTGGTGTTATCTCTCTGGTGTCTGCTCAAGCTAAGTTTTCCCCCTTTGTTTGTCCCCCTTGTTGTCTTTAGTTATAGTGTGGACTGACCAGTGCTCACTCCCCCCCTCCCTAGCTAGGGCCTAGCTCTAGGGATATACAGGGTGTAGCATCGGTGTCTCTGCCCCATGCCAGGCAGAGACGCCGTCCTCTTTATCGCCGCGCTCCTGGTCCGGCGTCTTCCAGCCTCCCTGCTGCTGTTGCTGCTGCATGCAGTTTCCTGGGCACTGTGCCTAGGGTGCGCGCTTCCTCCCTCTTAAAGGGGCCATGCACGCCATCCTAAAAAGTCCTCGGCCAATGGCCGGAGGACTTTCCCTATTTAAAGCACCTCCTCCAATATGGAGGGGCCCGTGCAAGGTTGTTGCTCTGTGATTCTTACTGTTGCTTCAGCCCTCAGGTCCCTCTGCAAGTCAGTCCTGTCCGCCAGTCTGTTTTTCAGTCCAGCCCACCAGTCTGACTGCTATCCAGCCCGACAGTCTGTCTACAGTCCAGTCCGTCAGTCTGTCTATGGGCTCTGCCCGCCTGCTTTCCTGGAAGCACCTGCCTGTTACCTGCCGTGCCCGCCAGCCTGCTTACCTGGAAGCACTTGTCTGTTACCTGCCGTGCCCGCCAGCCTGCTTACCTGGAAGCACCTGACAGTTACCCGTTGTGCTCGCTAGCCTGCCTACCCGGAACACCCGTCTGGCTATCAGCCGCATCAGCCTGCCTGTCTACCCGGACCACCCGTCAGCCTACCTGCCGTGCTCATCCTCTGTACCGGTCAGTTCCCGCCATCTGACGCGTGGGAGTCACCTGCTCTCATACAAGGTCAGTCCCAGAGTGGCACCTGTTCCCCCTGCTCGGTCCCTCCCTGTTTCACGGAGTCTATTGAGCTGCCGTGCGACCTTGGTCAGGCCGAGTAGGTACTTAGTCACGCCCCTCTGGTCCCTCCTTGTACCGCAGCACAGAGGTTCCACCACCCGGATCTGTAACAGTTTGCACGGGCCATGGAACCTGGTGGCCCCCAGGCTCCTTCGCTCTCTGACCTGTACCAGGAGGTTTCTCGTCAGAGATCCCAACAGGAAACTATCCTGACCTACCTGCGGTCTGTCAACTCCCGCCTGGACACGCTGCCCACCCCATCTGTGTCCATCTCAAGCTGAGCGGCACCCGCTCCGGCGGTGCCTCAGCCTCTGATCCCCGGTTCTCTGCGCCTCCATGTTTTGGTGGTGACCCCGTCTTATGTCGGGGTTTTCTAAATCAGTGCACGCTGCACTTTGAACTCCTGGCACATCAGTTTCCCTCCGAATGGGCCAAGGTGGCGTTCATCATGTCTCACCTCACCGGGGAGGCATTGGCATGGCTAAACCCTCTGTGGGAGAGAGGGGATCCCCTGGTGTCCGATCTTCCGGCTTTCCTCACTGCCTTCTGGAAGGTCTTAGATGAGCCCGGATGAAAGACTTCTACTGCCTCCTCACTGCTCCGTCTCCGCCAAGGTATTCTCACCGTGGGCCAGTATGCCATACAGTTCCGTACCCTCGCATCTGAACTTGCCTGGAACAACGAGGCCCTGATGTCCACATTCTGGGAGGGTCTTTCCGGACGGATCAAGGATGAGCTAGCCGGTCGTGACATCCCTTCCACCCTGGATGACCTGGTGTCACTAGCTACTCGGATTGACATCCGTTTTTTGGAACGAGCTAAGGAGACTACCCGGGATAGAAGATTTCCGCGTCTCGCTCCGGTATTCCAAAAGTCTGCCTCCCAACCAGCAATTCCCCGGGCACGCTCGCCTGAACCCATGCAAATTGACCAAATCAAGATGGTCAAGTCTCGCCAGGAGACGCGCCGAGCCGAAGGGAGTTGCTTCTACTGTGGCAATAAGGAGCATCTGATCCATTCCTGCCCGGTGAAGCCGGGAAACTCCAGTGTCTAGGACCGCTCCCTACTCTATTCGGACATCTTCGACAAAAAGGAAGCTTAGACACTACCACATCATAGGCCATATGATTGCCTAATCGACCTGGTATCCGGTGCTTCACCACCCCGAGGGTGTATCTATTCCTTGTCGCTGTCTGAGATCCGGGCCATGTCTGAGTACATTGAAGATGTAACGGGTCTGGGAGGCGGAACCTCTGAGCTACTATACAAGGGGGCGGTCCTTGTAAGGGAGCGGGTGGCGACCAGGCAGGCAGTCACAGCAGATGACCGGGACAGTCTCTGGAAGAACGGGCAGGAGGTCACGGCAAGTGACCGGGGCAGTCTCTGGATGAACGGGCAGATGGTCACGGCAAGTGACCGGGGCAGTCTCTGGATAAACGGGCAGATGGTCACGGCAAGTGACCGGGGCAGTCTCTGGATGAAAGGGCAGATGGTCACGGCAAGTGACCGGGGCAGTCTCTGGGTAAAGGGTTGGTACGACCTGTGGCGGCTGATGGTAGACGTGAGCTCCCAGGTGAGCAGGCGAGAGTCTCTGGATAAACGGGTGGTCACGGCATGTGACGGCGGAGCCTCCAGGAAGACCAACAGACAGGCGGCAGATGAGCGCTCCCAGGTGAGCGGGCAGAAGTCTCTGGACAGGCGTGTGGTCACAGCACGTGACGGCAGAGCCTCCAGGTAGGCTAGGAGACAGGCAGCAGATGAGCGCTCCCAGGTGAGCGGGCAGGAGTCACTGGACAGGCAGGTGGTCACAGCACGTGATGGCGGAGCCTCCAGGTAGGCTAGCAGGCAGGTAGCAGATGTGCGCTCCCAGGTGAGCGGGCAAGCTGGTCCATAGACAGACTGACAGGAGTTGGAAGACAGACCGTCGGACCTCAGGCAAGCAGGCAGGTAGCTGATGTGCGCTCCCAGGTGAGCGGGCAAGCTGGTCCTTAGACAGACTGACAGGAGTTGTAAGGCAGACCGTCGGACCTCAGGCTAGCAGACAGGTAGCAGAATATCAGGCAGGAATAAGACAGCAAGCTGACAGGAATCTGGCAGGTATCTGGCAGGTAACTGGCAACGGGACCTGAGGGCTGAAGCAGAGTAGTGAACAGTGCAACAACATTGCTCGGGCACCTCCATTTTGGAGGAGGTGCCTTATATATGGTGAAGTCCTCCGGCCATTGGCCGGGGACTCCTTAGGACGGCGCGCACGGCCCCTTTAAGAGGGAGGGAGAGCGCGCGCGCGCGCCCTAAGCACAGTGGCCGGGAAGGAGCGCGCGCTGCCAGCAGAGCGGGAGGAGGACGCCGGGCACGGAGCAGAGAAGTGAGGGGAACAGCGTCCCTGCCTAGCAGAGGGCAGGGACGCCGGCGCTACAGTACCCCCCCCCTTTAGGCCCCCCCTTTTTTAGGCCAGACAGAAATTTAGCAAGGATAAGAGGGGCATGGATGTTCTCCCGGGGCTCCCACGTTCTCTCCTCAGGACCAAACCCCTTCCAATCTACTAGAAAAAAGGTCTTTCCTCTTACCCTTTTGGTGGCAAGAATGTTCTCTACCTCAAACTCGTCCTCAGCAGAAACCGGAGCAGGAGGCGTACCTGTAGACTTGGAAAAAGAGTTAAGTACCACAGGTTTGAGGAGAGATACATGGAAGGAGTTAGGGATCCGTAAGTTGGCCGGGAGTTTCAATTTATAGGCCACCGGGTTGATCTGACTGATGACCTCCAGAGGACCGATGAACCGAGGCCCTAACTTGTAAGAAGGTATCTTGAGTCGGACATATTTAGATGAGAGCCAGACTTTATCTCCAGGACGAAATTGTGGAGGATCCAGGCGTTTTTTGTCAGCGTGTCTTTTCATCCGTTCGGACGACTGAAGGAGTGCTGATCGGGTACTCTCCCAAATGGAGGAAAATTTGCTAACGAGAGATTCCGCAGCCGGGTTGTCCACAGAGGTGGAGACAGGAAAAGGAATCCGAGGATGCTGACCGAAGACTACAAAAATTTGGAGGAGGATTCGCTCTCGTGATTGTTATAAGAGAACTCGGCCCATGGTAGGAGATCCACCCAGTCTGAATGATGGGCATTAACGAAGTGCCGGAGGTAACTGGTCAGGTTCTGATTGATCCGCTCCACTTGACCATTGGACTGTGGGTGGTAAGCGGAAGAGAAGTCCAGGGTGACGTCTAGCAGTTTACAAGTGGCTCTCCAGAAGCGTGAGGTGAACTGTACCCCACGATCCGACACGATGTGGAGGGGCAGGCCATGAAGACGAAAGATGTGACGAATAAAGTCTTTAGCTAGCTCGGGTGCAGACGGGAGGCCAGGCAGGGGAACGAAATGAGCCATCTTGGAGAAGCGGTCAGCGACCACCCAAATGACCGTACAACCGGCAGAGACTGGGAGGTCAGTTATAAAGTCCATTGCTATATGCTGCCAGGGGGCAGCAGGTACAGAAAGCGGAAGGAGGCGACCGGCTGGCAGATGTCTCGGAACCTTGTTGCGGGCGCAGGACACACAGGCAGAAACAAAGTCTATTACGTCCTTGTGCAGGGTAGGCCACCAGTAGTGCCGGGTAATAAGCTGGAGGGTCTTTTTCAGACCGGCATGGCCAGCCAGTTTAGACGAGTGACCCCAGTGAAGGATCTTCTCCCGATCAGGTACTGATACGAACGTCTTTCCGGGAGGGAGACGATTTAGACTCACGGGAGCCACCTGCATTACTCTGGCGGGATCGATGATGTGTTTCGGATCTTCCTCGAGATCAGACACCAGAAAGGATCGAGACAAGGCGTCCGCCTTGACGTTTTTGTCAGCCGGGCGAAAATGAAGAACAAAATCAAAGCGAGCAAAAAACAAGGACCACCGGGCTTGGCGCGGGTTAAGTCTCTGGGCATGCTGGAGGTAAGCCAAGTTCTTGTGGTCAGTGTAAATTATTACCGGGTGAAGAGCCCCCTCGAGCAGGTAACGCCACTCCTCCAATGCCAGTTTGATGGCCAATAACTCTCGGTCTCCTATGGAATAATTGCGCTCTGAGGAGGAGAAGAGTTTAGAGAAGAAGCCGCAAGTTACCATCCTCCCGGAAGATGATTTTTGAGTAAGTACCGCTCCGGCTCCAGAGGAGGAGGCGTCAACTTCCAGGAAGAACTGCTTTTTGCCGTCCGGGCGATGCAGCACCGGGGCGGAAGAGAAGGCCTGTTTTAAGGAAAGAAAGGCCTCCTCTGCTTCGGGCGGCCACTCTTTGGGATTAGTACCCTTACGGGTGAGCGCGGAAATTGGGGCAGTCCGGGAAGAGAAGTGTGGTATGAAGAGGCGGTAGTAGTTGGCGAAGCCCAGGAACCGCTGAATGGCCTTCAACCCCTCCGGTCGAGGCCATTTCTCGATGGCAGACAGTTTCTCTGGATCCATTCGTAGGCCGGTCTGAGAAATAATGTAGCCCAAAAACGGAAGCGAGGTCTGCTCAAAGAGGCACTTCTCGTATTTAGCGAAGAGGTGATTCTGCCTGAGCCTGAGCAGGACCTGACGAACGTCCCTCCGGTGAGTCTAGAGATCCGGAGAGAAGACCAAGATGTCGTCCAGGTACACCACTACGCAGGAGTAGAGAAGGTCCCGGAAGATGTCATTGACCAACTCTTGAAAGACGGCAGGAGCGTTACAGAGACCAAAGGGCATTACCAGATATTCATAGTGGCCGTCCCGGGTGTTGAATGCCGTCTTCCATTCATCCCCCTGACGGATACGAACCAGGTTGTACGCCCCACGGAGGTCCAGTTTGGTGAAGATTCTAGCCCCCCTCAGACGATCAAATAACTCCGGAATGAGCGGAAGGGGGTACTTATTCTTCACCGTGATCTGGTTAAGGCCTCTATAGTCTATACAGGGACGGAGAGAGCCGTCCTTCTTTTTGACGAAAAAGAAGCCTGCTCCCGTCGGGGAGGTAGATTTCCGGATGAATCCCCTGGCCAGATTCTCCTCAATATATTCGGACATCGACCGGGTCTCAGCAGCGGATAATGGATAAATACGCCCACGGGGAGGAGTAGTACCGGGTAACAGGTCGATAGGGCAGTCGTATGGTCTATGAGGGGGTAGTGTCTCTGCCTCCTTTTTATTAAAGACATCAGCATAAGACCAATAAGGAATCGGAAGTCCAGGTAGATTAGCTGGGGTAGGAGAAGGACGGACGGGATGGACGGGAACCAGACAGGTCTTATGGCAGTCCTGTCCCCAGCGAAGGACCTCTCCGGTCTGCCAGTCAAGCACGGGTGCATGTCTCTGGAGCCAAGGTAGACCTAGCAAGAGGGCGTGAGAGAGTCCAGGCAGAACATGAAAGGAGATACTCTCAGAATGCAGCATTCCCACCTGCAGAGTAATGGATTCGGTGATGAGTTGGATGGGGCGTGGTAAGAGGCCCCCATCCACGGCAGCAACAGACAAGGGTACAGCCAGAGGTTTGGTGGGGATGCGGTATTTCTCTACCAGGGACTGTGAAATAAGATTCCCGGCTGCTCCAGAGTCAAGTTGGGCTAGTTCGAAATAACGGTTCTCCCCGCAGACGATTGAGACAGACAGCAGCAGAGATGGAGAGGATTTATTCTTGTCTAGGTCGACCTCTCTGAGCGAACCTAGACACAGGCGTTTCCCGACCTCTCCGGGCAGGCACGGATCCGGTGCTCCTTACTGCCACAGTAGAAGCAGCTCCCCTCGGCACGGCGTAAGTCCTGACGGGTTTTGACCATCTTGGTCTGGTCGACCTGCATAGGCTCGGGAGAGACGGAGGGAGTGACGGGTTTCTGAAAAGTAGGAGCTAGACGTGGAAACCTCCTCTCACGGGTGACCTCTTTGGCACGCTCCTGGAACCGTAGGTCAATCCGGGTGGCAAGAGTTATTAGGTCATCGAGAGTGGTAGGAATGTCCCGACCGGCAAGTTCATCTTTAATACGGCCGGACAGACCCTCCCAGAAGACGGATACCAGAGCGTCGTGATCCCAGGCCAGCTCCGAGGCAAGGGTACGGAACCGTATGGCATATTGGCCCACGGTGAGACTTCCCTGACGGAGGCGTAGCAGTGATGATGCGGATGAGGTCTTCCGTCCGAGTTCGTCGAAGACTTTCCGGAAAGCCGTGAGAAAGGCAGGCAAGTCGGACACCAGGGGGTCTCCTCTCTCCCATAGAGGATTTAGCCAGGCCAGGGCCTCCCCGGTGAGATGGGACATGATGAAGGCAATTTTGGCCCGGTCGGAGTTAAACTGGTGGGACAATAGTTCAAAGTGCAGGGTGCACTGATTTATGAAGCCCCGAGTCTGGGCGGAGTCGCCTCCAAAGCGAGGAGGTGCAGAAAGCCGGGGTCCGGGGTAGGATACCATGGTATTAGTGGGCAGCGGAGCTGCCGGATTGCGAGTCATGGCACTGGCGGAGGTTGCTGGCAGAGCAGTCAGAGTGTCCAGGCGAGAATTGACATTCCGCAGGTGACCCAGGATGGACTCCTGTTGGGACCTCTGACGGGACAGTTCATGACACAGGTCCGAGAGCGAGGGAGCTTGGGTGCCACCGGGTTCCATGGCCCGAGCAAACTGTAACGGGTCTGGGAGGCGGAACCTCTGAGCTACTATACAAGGGGGCGGTCCTTTTAAGGGAGCGGGTGGCGACCAGGCAGGCAGTCACAGCAGATGACCGGGACAGTCTCTGGAAGAACGGGCAGGAGGTCATGGCAAGTGACCGGGGCAGTCTCTGGATGAACGGGCAGATGGTCACGGCAAGTGATCGGGGCAGTCTCTGGATAAATGGGCAGATGGTCACGGCAAGTGACCGGGGCAGTCTCTGGATGAACGGGCAGATGGTCACGGCAAGTGACCGGGGCAGTCTCTGGGTAAAGGGTTGGTACGACCTGTGGCGGCTGATGGTAGACGTGAGCTCCCAGGTGAGCAGGCGAGAGTCTCTGGATAAACGGGTGGTCACGGCATGTGACGGCGGAGCCTCCAGGAAGACCAACAGACAGGCGGCAGATGAGCGCTCCCAGGTGAGCGGGCAGAAGTCTCTGGACAGGCGGGTGGTCACAGCACGTGACGGCAGAGCCTCCAGGTAGGCTAGGAGACAGGCAGCAGATGAGCGCTCCCAGGTGAGCGGGCAGGAGTCACTGGACAGGCAGGTGGTCACAGCACGTGACGGCGGAGCCTCCAGGTAGGCTAGCAGGCAGGTAGCAGATGTGCTCTCCCAGGTGAGTGGGCAAGCTGGTCCATAGACAGACTGACAGGAGTTGGAAGACAGACCGTCGGACCTCAGGCAAGCAGGCAGGTAGCTGATGTGCGCTCCCAGGTGAGCGGGCAAGCTGGTCCTTAGACAGACTGACAGGAGTTGTAAGGCAGACCGTCGGACCTCAGGCTAGCAGGCAGGTAGCAGAATATCAGGCAGGAATAAGACAGCAAGCTGACAGGAATCTGGCAGGTATCTGGCAGGTAACTGGCAACGGGACCTGAGGGCTGAAGCAGAGTAGTGAACAGTGCGACAACATTGCTCGGGCACCTCCATTTTGGAGGAGGTGCCTTATATATGGTGATGTCCTCCGGCCATTGGCCGGGGACTCCTTAGGACGGCACGCGCGGCCCCTTTAAGAGGGAGGGAGAGCGCGCGCGCCCTAAGCACAGTGGCCGGGAAGGAGCGCGCGCTGCCAGCAGAGTGGGAGGAGGACGCCGGGCACGGAGCAGAGAAGTGAGGGGAACAGCGTCCCTGCCTAGCAGAGGGCAGGGACGCCGGCGCTACAGAAGAGAATCTTGCTAGGGTATTTATCCAAAAATCTACCTCCCCGGCTGGAGCAGGATTCTTCTTCGTTAAGAAGAAAGACGGCTCGTGACGTCAATGTATCGTCTACAGGGGTCTTAACCAGATCACCATTAAGAATAAGTACCCCCTGCCTCTCATCTCGGAGCTGTTCAACCATCTTAAAGGCGCGAAGATCTTCACCAAGCTCAATCTTCGTGAGGTGTACAATTTGGTACGGATCAGCCAGGGAGACGAGTGGAAGACAGCATTCAACACCCGGGACGGCTATTATGAATATCGCTTGATGCCCTTTGGTCTCTGTAATGTCCCAGCCGTCTTCCAGGATCTGGTTAACGACATCTTCCGTGATCTCCTGTATTCTTGCGTGGTGGTGTACCTCGATGATATCTTGGTTTTCTCTCCGCACCTGCCCACACACGGAGGGATGTTCGTCAGGTTCTGCTAAGGCTCCGGCAGAATCGCCTCTACGCAAAATTTGAGAAATGTCTCTTTGAGCAGACTTCCCTTCCGTTCCTGGGATATATCAACTCCGAGACTGGTCTTCGAATGGATCCCGAGAAGGTTTCTGCCGTCTTAAAGTCGCCCCGACCGGAGGGGTTGAAGGTGATTCAGAGTTTCCTGGGCTTCGCAAATTATTACCGCCTCTTCATCCCTCATTTCTCCTCCCGGACCGCTCCCATCTCCGACCTCTCCCATAAGGGGGCAAATCCCAAGGAATGGACTTCCGAAGCGGTGGAGGCCTTCGTCTTCCTAAAACAAGCCTTCTCCTCCGCCCCTATGCTGCACCGTCCAGATTGCAACAAGCAGTTCTTCCTGGAGGTTGATGCTTCCTCCTCCGGAGCCGGAGCGGTGCTCACCCAGAAATCCCCGTCCGGGAGAATGGTAACCTGCGGCTTCTTCTCCAAGCTCTTCTGGTCCGAGCGCAACTACTCCATAGGAGATTGTGAGCTGCTTGCCATCAAATTGGCGCTGGAGGAGTGGTGCTACCTGCTGGAAAGGGCCCTGCACCCGGTGGTCATCTACACTGACCACAAAAACCTGGCCTATTTACAAAACGCCAAAAGACTCAATCCGCGTCAGGTCCGGTGGTCTCTGTTCTTTACCCGATTCTGCTTTACTCTACATTACTGCCCTGCGGACAAGAACATAAAAGCAGACGCTCTATCCCGCTCTTTCCGGTCTTCTGACCAAGAGGAGGAGCCTCTGCATATCATCGACCCCTCCAAAATAATGACTGTGGCTCCGTTTGACCTATCCCGTCTTCCACCCGGTAAGACCTTTGTAGCGGTTCCGGATCGTAAGAAGGTTCTTCTCTGGGGCCATTCATCCAAACTAGCTGGCCATGCTGGCCAGAGGAAGACCTTCCTGCTCATTGCCCGGCATTACTGGTGGCCTTCCCTACGCAAGGATGTTGCGGATTTCGTCACGGCTTGTTCCTCCTGTGCCTGTAACAAGGTTCCCAGGCATCTTCCAGCCGGCTGTCTCCTTCCTCTTCCCGTACCTTCCGCCCCGTGGAAACACATTGCTATGGACTTTATTACGGATCTCCCTGTTTCTGCCAGTAGTACTGTCATTTGGGTGGTGGCTGACCGCTTTTCTAAAATGGCCCACTTCATCCCTCTGCCCGGTCTCCCGTCTGCATCTGTACTGGCTAAGGACTTCATCCATCACATCTTTAGTCTCCACGGCCTACCCCTCCACATTGTGTCTGATCGCGCTTCTGGAGAGCTACTTGCAAGCTGCTGGATGTCTCCTTGGATTTCTCCTCTGCTTATCATCCTCAGCCCAATGGTCAAGTGGAATGTATCAACCAGGTCCTTACTAGCTTTCTCCGGCACTTCGTCAACGCTCAACATAACGATTGGGTTGAGTTCCTACCATGGGCCGAGTTCTCCTATAACAACCATGAGAGCGAGTCTTCTTCCAAATCCCCGTTCTTTGTGGTCTACAGTCAACACCCCCGGATTCCGTTTCCTGTCTTCGCTTCAGTGGACAATCCTGCCGCGGAGTCTCTGGTCAGCGAATTTTCTACTATTTGGGAAGACACTAGATCCGCACTTCTTCAGGCCTCCGAGCGGATGAAGAAACATGCTGATAAGAGACGTCTGGATCCTCCTCAATTCCGTCCGGGAGACAGGGTCTGGCTCTCCTCCAAATATGTTCGTCTCAAAATACCATCGTATAAGTTGGGTCCGCGGTTCATCGGTCCGTTTGAGGTTCTCAACCAAATCAATCCCGTGGCTTACAAGCTAAAACTCCCGGCCACCTTACGGATTCCCAACTCTTTCCACGTATCTCTCCTCAAACCAGTTTTTCTTAATTCTTTTTCTGATGATCCAGGTACCACCCCAGCTCCGGTCTCCGCTGAGGACGTCTATGAGGTAGAGAACATCTTGGCCACCAAAAGGGTAAGAGGAAAAACCTTTTTTCTGGTGGATTGGAAGGTGATTGGCCCGGAGGAGAGGTCTTGGGAACCCAGGGAGAACATCCATGCCCCTCTTCTTCTTAAAGAATTTCTTGCAGGCCTAAAAAAGAGGGGGCGCAAAGGTGGGGGTACTGTAGCATCGGCGTCTCTGCCCCATGCCAGGCAGAGACGCCGTCCTCCTTACTGACACGCTCCTGGTCCGGTGTCTTCCGGCCTCCCTGCTACTGATGCTGCTGGTGCACGCAACTTCCCGGGCACTGTGCTTAGGGCGCGCGCGCGCTTCCTCCCTCTTAAAGGGGCCGTGCGCACCGTCCTAAAAAGTCCCCGGCCAATGGCCGGAGGACTTTCCCTATTTAAAGCACCTACTCCAATATGGAGGTGCCCGTGCAGGTTTTTGCTCTGTAATTCTTACTGTTGCTTTAGCCCTCAGGTCCCTCTGCAAGTCAGTCCTGTCCACCAGTCTGTTCTTCAGTCCAGTCTGCTATCCAGCCCGACAGTCTGTCTACAGTCCAGTCCGCCAATCTGTCTATGGGCTCTGCCAGCCTGCTTACCTGGAAGCAAGTGCCTGTTACCTGCTGTGCCCGCCAGCCTGCTTACCTGGAAGCACCTGTCTGTTACCTGCCGTGCCCGCCAGCCTGCTTACCTGGAAGCACCTGCCAGTTACCAGTTGTGCTTGCCAGCCTGCCTGCCCGGAACACCCGTCTAGCTAACAGCCGAATCAGCCTGCCTGTCTACCCGAACCACCCGTCAGCCTGCCTGCAGTGCTCATCTGCTGTACCGATCAGTTCCCGCCATCTGACCCGTGGGAGTCACCTGCTCTCATACAAGGTCGGTCGCACCTGGTCCCCCTGCTCGGTCCCTCCCTGGTTCATGGAGTCGATTGAGCCGCCGTGCGACCTTGGTCAGGCTGAGTAGGTACTTAGTCGCGCCCCTCTGGTCCCTCCTTGCACCGCAGCACAGAGGTTCCACCACCCGGATCCGTAACACAGGGCTTAGGTTTCCTGCTTGGCGATTGATGTGGAACCAATATAGGGGCGGTAGGGTGGACAAGATGTTATTAGATCTGCCTAGGGGTCTCCACTCCCCCTTTCCCTAGTGTCTGGACTTCCTTCCCCTCATCCCTTCGAGTTGCCCTGTGCGTGACACCATTATACTGTATGCAAGCAATTATACAGTGTGAAGGTTTGTCTATCATACTGTGTTGAGGGATGTGTGGGGGCCATTATACTGTTTAGAGGGCTAATGCAGGCCATTATACAGTGTGGAGAGGTGTGGGGCCATTATTCTGTATGTAGGCCCATTATACTGCATGGAGAGCTGTGTGGGGGTCACAGTCAGGGATCATACTGTGTTGGGGTCACCATACTTTGCCTTGGGAGTTGAGGTGGGGTACAGTAGGGTCATTATACTGTGCATGTAGAGGCTAATGTGTAGGAATTCACCATTTGGGTATCATACTGTGTTTGGGGGGCACTTTTGTGGGCATCATACTTTAAGGGGGCAATAAAAGAGGAATCTAGGACTTCAGAAGGAGGAAAATTGCTTTGTAAAGGCTATGGGGCCGCATGATTTCTATGTAAGGCCTTGCTTAAGGCACTTATCTAGGGGTGCAGTAGCAGTTTTAACCATAGCTCCAAACCGTTCCAGATTTAGCGGGACTGTCCCATTTTGAGGAGTCAATGCCACTGTCCTGGCAGGCCAGAGCTGTATTCCAACTTCCACTCACTTCTCTCTCGTTCTCATTGCTCCATAGTTCCTCCTCTTCGAGGGCAGAGCTGGCATCTATCTGCTCTGTCTCACACTGGTGGATCATGCTCCATGGGTCGGGCTTACCCTGGAGGAGCGTGGCTAAGCGGCTACCTTGTTTTTACTGGAGCTCCTGATGGTGGAGTTAGACATGAGCTGCAGGTAGCCACCAGGTACCAAGGGCAGTCCCAGATACTGCAACAGCTGATCCCAAGGATCAGGATCGCAGACAAGGACTCGGAGTCCTGGGCAGGACAGGATACTGATGTTCGTTCAAACAGTACGGATTCTGAATCACCAGACAGGATGAACACTGGTGCTAGTTCAGACAGTGTAGATTCTGGATCACCAGGCAGGACAGACACTAGTGCTGGTTGAGACAGTGTGGATACTGGTACAGGTACAGTTACAGGTACAGTACAGACCAAAAGTTTGGACACACCTCATTTAAAGATTTTTCTGTATTTTCATGACTATGAAAATTGTACATTCACACTGAAGGCATCAAAATGATGAATTAACACATGTGGAATTATATACTTAACAAAAAAGTGTGAAACAACTGAAAATATGTCTTATATTCTAGGTTCTTCAAAGTAGCCACCTTTTACTTTGATGACTGCTTTGCACACTCTTGGCATTCTCTTGATGAGCTTCAAGAGATAGTCACCGGAAATGGTTTTCACTTCACAGGTGTGCCCGGTCAGGTTTATTAAGTGGGATTTCTTGCCTTATAAATGGGGTTGGGACCATCAGTTGTGTTGTGCAGAAGTCAGGTGGATACACAGCTGATAGTCCTACTGAATAGACTGTTAGAATTTGTATTATGGCAAGAAAAAAGCAGCTAAGTAAAGAAAAACGAGTGGCCATCATTACTTTAAGAAATGAAGGTCAGTCAGTCCGAAAAATTGGGCAAACTTTGAAAGTGTCCCCAAGTGCAGCTGCAAAAACCATCAAGCGCTACAAAGAAATTGCCTCACATGAGGACCGCCCCAGGAAATGAAAACCAGGAGCACCTCTGCTTCTGAGGATAAGTTTATCCAAGTCACCAGCCTCAGAAATCGCAGGTTAACAGCAGCTCAGATTAGAGACCAGGTCAATGCCACACAGAGTTCTAGCAGCAGACACATCTCTACAACAACTGTTAAGAGGAGACTTTGTGCAGCAGGCCTTTATGGTAAAATAGATGCTAGGAAACCACTGCTAAGAACAGGCAACAAGCAGAAGAGACTTGTTTGGGCTAAAGAACACAAGGAATGGACATTAGACCAGTGGAAATCTGTGCTTTTGTCTGATGAGTCCAAATTTGAGAGCTTTGGTTCCAACCACCGGGTCTTTGTGCGACGCAGAAAAGGTGAACGGATGGACTCTACTTGCCTGGTTCCCACCGTGAAGCATGGAGGAGGAGGTGTGATGGTGTAGGGGTGCTTTTCTGGTGACACTGTTGGGGATTTATTCAAAATTGAAGGCATACTGAACCAGCATGGCTACCACAGCATCTTGCAGCGGCATGCTATTCCATCCGGTTTGCGTTTAGTTGGACCATTGTTTATTTTTCAACAGGATAATGACCCCAAACACACCTCCAGGTTGTGTAAGGGCTATTTGACCAAGGAGGAGAGTGATGGAGTGCTACGCCAGATGACCTGGCCTCCACACTCACCAGACCTGAACCCAATCAAGATGGTTTGGGGTGAGCTGGACCGCAGAGTGAAGGTAAAAGGGCCAACAAGTGCTAAGCATCTCTAGGAACTCCTTCAAGATTGTTGGAAGACCATTTCCGGTGACTACCTCTTGAAGCTCATCAAGAGAATGCCAAGAGTGTGCAAAGCAGTCATCAAAGCAAAAGGTGGCTACTTTGAAGAACCTAGAATATAAGACATATTTTCAGTTGTTTCACACTTTTTTGTAAAGGAAATATATATATGTTAATTCATAGTTTTGATGCCTTCAGTGTGAATGTACAATTTTCATAGTCATGAAAATACAGAAAAATCTTTAAATGAGAAGGTGTGTCCAAACTTTTGGTCTGTACTGTATTTGACAGGATGGTAACAGGTTCAGTTGCTGGTTCAGACTAGGTAGATTCAGGAAGGCAGAACTGGTTCTGGTGCAGAGTAACAGGACGAGTATGGGTACAGTGACCTGACAACAGAAATAGCGGCTTGCAGGTGCCTTATGTACTCAGCGTCTCCCAGCTATTGGCTTAGGGCACATCAGGAGTGCGCGCTCTAGTCCTTTAAGAAGTGGGGAGCGCGTGCACAGGCCTTGTGGGAAGGAAGCCACGGCAGGGGAGGAAGATCCCGGTGAGCGGCCGTGGCGGTGAGTATGTCGGCGTCCCCGCTGGGCGGAGGGAAAAGGACCATGCAGGGATGATGGCATTGGCGTTACACTCTGCACAAACTTACAATTAATTAAATAATTCTCTTCATCTGGTCTCCCCAGGAATCAGACCCACAGCCTTCATCATTTCAGGCAATACAGTGCCTTGTGAAAGTATTTGGCCCCCTTGAACTTTTCTACCTTTTGCCACATTTCTGGCTTCAAACATAAAGATATAAAATTCAAATTTTTTTAGGAAGAATCAACAACAAGTGGGACACAATCGTGAAGTGGATCGAAATTTATTGGATATTTTAAACTTTTTAAAAAAATTAAAAACTGAAAAGTGGGACGTGCGATATTATTCGGCCCCTTTGAGTTAATACTTTGTAGCGCCACCTTTTGCTGCGATTACAGCTGCAAGTCGCTTGGGGTATGTCTCTATTAGTTTTGCACATCGAGAGGCTGAAATTCTTGCCAATTCTTCCTTGCAAAACAGCTCGAGCTCAGTGAGGTTGGATGGAGAGCATTTGTGAGCAGCAGTTTTCAGCTCTTTCCACAGATTCTCGATTGGATTTAGGTCTGGACTTTGACTTGGCCATTCTAAAACCTGGATACCTTTATTTTTGAACCATTCCATTGTAGATTTTGCTTTATGTTTGGGATAATTGTCTTGTTGGAACATAAATCTCCATCCCAGTCTCAGGTCTTTTGCAGACTCCAACAGGTTTTCTTCCAGAATGGCCCTGTATTTGGCTCAGTCCATCTTCCCATCAATTACCACCATGTTTGACAGTGGGGATGGTGTTTTGAGGGTGATGAGCTGTGCTGCTTTTACGCCAAACATATCGCTTTGCATTGTGGCCAAAAAGTTGGTTTCATCTGACCAGAGCACCTTATTCCACATGTTTGGTGTGTCTCCCAGGTGGCTTGTGGCAAACTTCAAACGAGACTTTTTATGGATATCTTTGAGAAATGGCTTTGTTCTTGCCACGCTTCCATAAAGGCCAGATTTGTGCAGTATACGACTGATTGTTGTCCTATGGACAGATTCTCCCACCTCAGCTGTAGATCTCTGCAGTTCATCCAGAGTGATCATGGGCCTTTTGGCTGCATCTCTGATCAGTCTTCTCCTTGTTCGAGATGAAAGTTTAGAGGGATAACCGGGTATTGGTAGATTTTCAGTGGTCTGATACTCCTTCCATTTCAATATGATCGCTTACACAGTGCTCCATGAGATGTTTAAAACTTGGGAAATCTTTTTGTCTCCAAATTCGACTTTAAACTTCGCCACAACAGTATCTCAGACCTGCCTGGTGTGCTCCTTGGTCTTCATTATGCTCTCTGCACTTGAAACAGAACCCTGAGACTATCACAGAGCAGGTACATTTATACGGAGACTTGATTACACACAGGTGGATTCTATCATTACCAGTCATTTAGGACAACATTGGATCATTCAGAGATCCTCACTGAACTTCTGGAGTGAGTTTGCTGCACTGAAAGTAAAGGGGCCGAATAATATTGCACGCCCCACTTTTCAGTTTTTAATTTTTTTAAAAAGTTTAAAATATCCAATAACTTTCGTTCCACTTCACGATTTTGTCCCACTTGTGATTGATTCTTCCCCCAAAAATTAGAATTTTATATCTTTGTTTGAAGCCACAAATGTGGCAAAAGGTAGAAAAGTTCAAGGGGGCCAAATACTTTCACAATGCACTGTAGCTAAAGCTATGAGCCACAAGCTGCACTGTCATGCATGGGCGGATTTTCTCTACTTGAAGCTGCATTGCAGGCTCTGATCCCACAGGGAGATTGTATTGGTACATAAAGATTTATCTGAACATAGGTGTGTATCTATGTACCTGTATGCTAGAAGGAATATAAAAGAATTTTTTTTTCTTCTTATAAAATTACTAAAAAAAGAAAGGAAAAACAATTACATAAATGTCATTTTTAATGCGCTTTTTTTTTTTTTTAAATAATAAACATAACAAATCAGCAAATAACATGGACATATTTAGTCTCCCTATAATAGTAACAACCACAACAACACAGTAATCAGATTATTTATGGTGATTGGTAAATGGCGTCAAAAAGGGCGTGATTGCTTTTTGCATAAAGAATGGAATCAAAATGTAACACTGAACGTGCTTTTACATGTAGCGTAAATGCTGTGTTTTTTCTACTGCTTTTTTCTGCCGGTGTCTGCATCACATGATGAAATAACAATCTCCTCTTGTCATTGCGTGTTTGCTGTCTTTCTTTTATGCATTTTCCCCTTTATTTGATGCGTTTTTGGTGTAGATGTGAATCAGCATTTTTAAGGCTTTTTTTATACCTTTTATTGAGGGAATGTTTTATAACATAAGGGGTGGGGGTAATAATGACAAAATGTACATATACGTATCCATTTCCAAATCTAAATATAAACTTCACAAGGGGAGTGAAGATTGTAATGTGGAAAATCAAGGGTAATGTGTTATGTGCTTTGCAGAGGGACCCAGCAAGACTGGCACCAAACCAGCAAAGGTGCAGCTACAGATGCACTTGGCACAAGCTGCCCAGCTAGATGAGCCCTTGAGGGCCGCTAATACTCTTCACCCAGCTCCCAGTAAATGGAAGGGGGACTTTAGCAGAGCCCTTGCCAGGTCCACTGTCGCTGGACAGCTGGCGTCTGGTGACGCGGTTAGTGCCTAGTCAAGATCCTGTTGAGTACCTCTGCAAGAATCCCAGTAAGTGAAACCAGAATAGAAAATGAGAAGACCCCTAAAAATATAGCAACACTAATGCTAGCGCCATTCACCACCACAGCACATAGGAACTGCAATAAACAGCAAAGGACTGAGCAGGACACAGGATTAAATAGCTCGCCTAATGATCAGGTGTTGAATACCTCCCAATCATCCCCAGACAGCCACTCCATGTTAGTTTGATCAGCAGAATGGACAACATCCCACCACTGCATAGTGCCAGACAACCGGAGAAATCATTGAGAGACACGGCGACCCGCGTCCTCACATATCCTACAGCCCCAGAACGCGATGCTCCATAAGATTGAGACCGTCTTCGTGCAAGCGTAGTATCTCCGCCTCCATTGTCAGGACAATGTGCAAACTGGATAAGGATAAAACAAACCTCTTTATTGAAGGTCTAATGCCCACATCGCGTTTCTGCAGCGATCTGCTGCCTTCATCAGGTGGAGTCTCAGGTGGGGCGCCTTATCCAGTTTCTAGTGCCCCACTGACCACCTGAATTTGCACACTGTTCACTTTTCCCTTGGGAGTTGTGGCTCGGGGCTGCGGAGATCTGGATACACTTTCAGCTGCAGGACCTGTAGGACCTGCGATGATGTCATCACCCGCGTGATCCCACCCGGAACCACGTGATTGGAAGCTAAGTCTGCTAACCCAGAGGAGACGCTGAAGGCATCGTGGCAGTACTATCAGCACCAGCAGCTGTTTAACCCAGGTGAGCAAACCACTGTATCTGCACGCATATTCTACTTCCATACAGGTTCACACAAGCACTGCGCTTTTCCACCCCACCCCTTTTTGTCTTCCATTGTCAGGACAATGGCAGCACCTGCGACCAGAGTAGCGTAGCACCGAACCTGCTCCATTCCCAGGTGGGAGCACAGAACCACGACTCCTAACATAATGGAGGGTGGGTAAGAAAGGAACGGATAAGAGAGAAATTAGGTAAGGAAAAAGGGGGCGTAAAGGCTTAAAGGGAAATGAAGAAATAGGAAAGAAATGAGATCAGGTTAATAAGGGAAGGGAAATAAGAAGAAAGATTAGGGGAGAGGAAAGAAAACAAAAATAAAAGGAAAGACATAGCAACAGATCATCTAAGTATTGTTAAACCATGGGTGAACAGTAGAAAGTGTTATTCAGCAATTCTAATTTAAAAGTGTAAAATCTGACAAAGAAATATAACTATGTTTATATGAACGGGCTCTTCTTTCCATGGAGGAAAAATTGTGTTCCAAGAGGACCATCTGGTGTCATAACTCTTTAATAAATTATTTCTTAGGGCATGAGATAATTCAAACAAATTATGAGTTGAAATTTTTTCGATAATCTCAGGAAGAGAATCGGGATCTATGGATCACCTGTCACGCAGGGTGTAGGAAAGACTTAGTGCAATACAGAGGGAAAGGGAGCCCAGTCACTAGGGAAAGTGGGGAGTGGAGACCTCCTAGTCTGGTCTAGTGTTACCCTGTCTCAACTACCGTCCCTATATTGGCTCTTCACCAATCGCCGCTCGCCTGCCTCGCCCTGACTTTCCCTGGCATATGGCTAAGGCTAGGGAAGGGAGGAGATGAGCACTAGTCGATCTCCACTAAATTCTATAGACAACGAGGGTAGATAAACGAGGGGGATTGCTTAGCTTTAGACGACTCCAGACAAATGCGCACACGGCCTCAAGCTCCAGTGAGGATGAAGTACTGCTCTTGCTAAAGCCTCACAAGTAGTAATGAATATTGCCAGCACCTCCCTCTCAGACACACCAGGTATTTATACACTCAGATCAGGAAGCTAATTAGCCAAAGGGAGGTAGCCGCTGGGTCCTAGAGACAGCCAGCCTCTAACCCTGTAATGCCAAACGTAGAGATCTCCTGCAACCAACTGCAGGGCGACTGTCTGTCACCTCTGGCACACCCGTGACAGTACCCCCTTTCTCTACGAGTGGCCTCTGGACACTCAGGACTAGGTTTCTCAGGAAAAGAGGTGTGAAATGAGCGAACCAATCTGGGAGCGTTCACCTCTGATGCTGAAACCTACATCCTCTCCTCTGGACCATAGCCTTTCCAGTGCACCAAGTATTGTAGAGAACAATGTTGGAGACGAGAATCTACAATCCTCTAAATATGGAACTCCAGATTACCATCAACCATTACTGGGGGCGGTGGTAGAGGCAGGGGCTCAAGAGGTTCCACATATTATTTAAGTAAGGACCTATGGAACACATTGTGGATTTTAAGGGCCTGAGAAAGTTCAAGACGAAATGCTGATGGGTTAATGACGGTGGATATTTTATAGGGACCAATAAACCTAGGTCCCAGCTTCCAAGAAGCAACTTTTCATCTTATATTT
This sequence comes from Phyllobates terribilis, assembly GCF_046119375.1. Lineage (NCBI taxonomy): Eukaryota > Metazoa > Chordata > Amphibia > Anura > Dendrobatidae > Phyllobates > Phyllobates terribilis. The sequence continues at coordinate 2,348,489 of NW_027362942.1, read as the reverse complement.
CTGATAGACAACCACACAAAGTCATTCACATTCAGGTCCGGACCTGGCAAGTGTTTTCTGCCAGCCATACGTTTATACCTGTGACCCATGGTCTTTAAATTACACAGAACACCCTGCCATACCGAGGAAAGCTATGAAGCAAACCGTTCCTCCTCAGGAACTCCTGAAGCTCCTCCCCCACTAAAGGTACCAAACTGTGGGTGATAACCGTATGCACCGAAGAACGGTGACCTGCCAGTGGATTCTTGACAATGATTATTAATGACAAATTCTGCCAGCGGTAGGTAGGATGCCCAATCCTCCTGATTTTCGGAAACGAAACACCTGAAGCAGGTCTCCAAATTCTGATTGACACGCTCGGTCTGTCCATTTGACTGAGGGTGGAAGGCAGAGGAAAAGGACTGCTACACCCCCAGTCGAGCACAGAATGCCTTCCAGAACTTGGAAACAAACTGGGTCCCCCGATCTGACACCACATCAGAGGGAACCCCGTGAAGCTTCACAATCTCATATATGAACACCTGAGCAAGTGTCTTGGCAATTGGAAGTGCAGGTAATGCAACAAAATGAACCATTTTACTGAACCTATCTACTACCACCAAAACCATTTTGCCTGCAGAAACCGGTAGGTCAGTAATAAAATCCATGGACAAGTGTGTCCATGGCCTACTAGGAATAGGTAGCGGAAGAAGAGTACCAAATGGACGGGTATGTGAAACCTTAGAACACGTGTAAATACTACAAGAAGCTACGTGTCCAATTACATCCTAATGCAACCCCAGCCACCAAAAATGACAAGAGAGGAGGTCCGCGGTAGCCTAACCACCTGGATGCCCAGCAAGCACAGAGTTATGATGTTCCTTAATAACTTTGCGGTGCAGATTAGATGGTACAAATAATTTTCCAGAAGGGCAGGAGGCAGGGGCGTGCCCCTGGGCCTCCAACACCTCACCCTCCAGTTCAGGATAAAGTGCCGAAATGACTACCACTTTCTGTAATATAGGGGCAAGATTCTCATGGTCACCCCCAACAGGGAATCTCCGGGACAAAGCATCAGTCTTGACATTTTTGACCTCTGGACGAAAAGTGACAACAAAATTGAACCTAGTAAAAAACAGGGACCATCTGGCTTGCCTAGGGTTGAGATGTTTAGCTGACTGGAGATATTACTGACCATAAAAACCTGTCATAACAGTAATCGGATGGACAGACCCTTCCAACCAATTTTGCCATTCCTTGAAAGCCAATTTGATTGCCAAAAGCTCCCTACTACCCACGGCACAATTTCTCTCAGCCGAAGACAATTTTTTAGAAAAGAAGGCGCATGGACGCCATTTACCAGGGGATGAACCCTGAGACAACACAGCCCCAACCCTGACATCCGACGCATCAACCTCCACAATAAAGGGTTGAGAAACATCAGGTTGACTGAGTATAGGTGCAGTGGCAAAATGATTCTTTAAGGAAGAAAAAGCCTGGAGGGAAAAATCCAACCATTTGGAAAAATCAGATCCCTTCTTAGTCATGTCAGTAAGGGGGGTTCACAATAAAAGAGTAATTTTGGATGTATTTCTTGTAAAAATTAGTAAAGCCCTGTAAACGTTGTAGAACCTTCAGGTTCTCAGGACCAGGGGTGGATTAAGAGTAGCAAGGGTCCTGGGCAGTTTAGAAGGCGAGGGCCCCCCCACACATACACACCTGATGTATCACATGTCACATGATCCCCTGTGATAGATCATGTGATAGTTCACGTGAAATTAATTTGGCACAATATTAATATATTAATTATAATAATTTTTTTTAGGCTGTGTTCCCACTATTCTTTTTTTAAGCATTTCCGCAGCGGCAATTCCGCTGCTGAAACGCTTAAAAAATGCTTGGTAGAAGGTCTGCCATGTTCCCCAATGATAATCCGCATGTGCCATGCACATGCTGCGTAAATTTCCGCTGTGGATTATCATTGCGGAAAAATTCGCAGCACTACCAATTATTTTGCGGAAGCGGGCGTTTTCGCCGCCATTGACTTGCATTGGACCGCATGGAATCACTGCATCTGTACATGCGGATTCCATGCGTTTCAATGTGCGGATGGTACCCGGGTCTGGAGAAGAGGAGACTCTCCTCCGGATCGGGGTACCATAGAACCTGTAAAAAAAAGAATAAAATAAAAAATAAATATTATACTTACCTTCTGATGGCCCCCGGTGTCTTCATCCGATGCATCCTGGCTTGCCGGCAGCTCGCGGTAGACTAAAGGACCTGTAGTGACGTAATTTAGTCATGTGATGGGTCACGCGACCGCTGACATTGGCAGGCCATCAGATGGTAAGTATATATTTATTTTTTACCATTCTTTTACGGTCACACTATATAAATCCATGCCGGTTGCATGGATTTATATAGTGTGACCAAGTTGTCAAGTACTTTTCCAACTGATGCTAAAATCGCTTGGGAAGCGCTTGACAACCCGCATGCGGAAATGCATTTGAAGAACGCTTCACATCCGCTTGTCCCTGGCAGGAAAAATGCATGTACAATCTGCATGAGTTTTTTCTGCCAGGGAGATGCAGAAATGCTCAAAAAAAATCCGGAGTATTTCTGCATCATGGGCACATAGCCTTACATTAATTGTATGGCTTAATATTGAGCACATGTAGCTATCTATACACAACAGGAGGCTGCACGGTGCCATCTATACACAGCGGGAGGCCGCATGTGGTCATTTATACACAGCGGGATGCCGCACGTAGCCATCTATACACAGCAGGAGGCCGCACGTAGCCATCTATACACAGCAGGAGGCTGCACATAGCCATCTATACACAGCGGGAGGCCGCACGTAACTATCTATACACAGCAGGAGGCCGCATGTAGCCAACTATACACAGCAGGAGGCCGCATGTAGCCAACTATACACAGCAGTAGGCCGCACGTAGCCATCTATATACAGCAGGAGGCCGCACGTAGCCATCTATACACAGCGGGAGGTCGCACGTAGCCATCTACAAACAGCGGGAGGCCGCACATAGCCATCTATACACAGCAGGAGGCCGCATGGTGCCATCAATACACAGGAGGCCACACGTAGTCTTCTATACACAGCGGGATGCCGCTCGTAGCCATCTATACACAGCGGGAGGTCGCACGTAGCCATTTATACACAGCAGGAGGCCGCACGTAGCCATCTATAAACAGCAGGGGGCCGCACATAGCCATCTATACACAGCAGGAGGCCGCACGGCGCCAGCTATACACAGAGGGAGGCCACACTGTGCCATCTTTACACAGCGGGAGGCCGCACGCAGTCACGCATGCACACAAACATATACAGACATATACATACACGCATAAACACATTTGAAACACAAAAATACATATAAACAGACATCACACAATGATATCTGCCACACACACACTCACTCACTCAATCACTCACACACACACACTCTCACACACACACACACACTCACCATCCCACGGCTCGGCTCCAGTCGACCAGCTTCTCTCCGGTGCAGCAGTGCAGGGCGTGCACTGCGTGACGTCGTACTAGCAGACACGGCCGCGCACAGGGCCGTGTGTCCTAGCTGTGACACGGCTGGGCCAGCACACTGGGAAGTTAACAGGTGCAGTGCTGGCCCGGCCGAAGAAGAAGTAGCGCGACCGTGCGCCGCTGCTGGGGGAGCGGCCGGGGGCCCCCCCGCCTCTAACTGCCGGTATGTGCTGCGGCGCCGCACATATTATAATGAGGGCAATCTGGCCATGGACCCCCCAGATTGCCCTCATTATAATCCGCCTATGCTCGGGACATTCCCATTCAAGGACTGCACGGATGTTCTCCGGATCCATCCGAAAACCAGAAGAAGACAACAAGTACCCCAAAAACTGCACCTCCTGAACAGCGAAAACACATTTTTCTAGTTTGGCATAAAGTTTGTTATCCCTTAATATCTGGAGCACCTGCTTAACATGCCCCTGATGAGTCTCAAAATCAGGTGAGTAAACCAAAATATCGTCCAGATAGACCACCACAAACCTCCCCAACAAATGATGAAAAATATCATTTATGAAATGCTGGAATACAGCAGGTGCAGTAGTCAAACCAAAACGCATAACCAGATTCTCTAAATGTTTTTCTGGGGTATTGAACGCTGTTTTCCATTCGTCCCCTTCTCTGATTCTAACCAGGTTGTAGACTCCCTTTAAATCCAACTTGGAGAATACCTTAGCTCCCACAACCTGGCTGAACAAATCAGGAATCAGAGGAAGAGGGTATGGTTCTCGGATGGTAATTTGGTTTAATTCCCGGAAATCTAAACAGGGACGTAGACTGCCATCTTTTTTCTTCACAAAGAAGAACCCTGCCACCACGGGCGAAGAGGAGCATCGGATATGTCCCTTCTCCAGACTTTCCGCAATGAAATCCTTCATGGCTTGTCTCTCAGGGCCAGAAGGATTATACAGTCTGGACTTCGGTAGTTTAGCTCCGAGGGTCAGGTTAATAGGACAGTCATAAGCAAAATGAGGAGGCAAATCCTGACACCCCCTCTCAGAAAAAACACCCTCAAAACCAGACAAAAAAGCAGGTAATATTTCCGTAGAGACAGTAGCAAGGGAAATAGCTAAACAGTTCTCATGGAAGTAATCTCCCCATTCAATAATCTCCCCGGTTTGCCAATCCGCCAACGGATTATGTTTAACAAGCCAAGGGATACCCAAGACAATCGGTGTGGGAAGATTGTCCAGAACATAGCAAGGGATTATTTCACAATGAACTGACCCCACCCTCAGTTTTACATTATGTACAATCTGAGTAAATGCTTTCTGTGCAAGTGTCCCCGAGTCAATGGCAAAGATGGAAATAGGTTCAGCTAAAGCACAGCAAGCCAAACCATGAGCTTTCACAAACTCAGCATCAACCATGCTGACTCCAGCTCCACTGTCAACAAGCACAGAAATTTTCTCGGTTTTGATCTCTAGCACCACCTCTGCTGTCAAGACAAAGCGGGAACTGCAGTTTGGCCACAAATGCACCCCTTGTTTATCCAACTCCAGACTACCAAGAGTTTATCGAGTTTATCGAGTCTCCTTTTGTTTAGGAACTGAAGGACAGGTCCCAACAAAGTGTCCCTTTTTCCCACAAAAAAAACATATGCCTTTTTTCTTGTGAATCTCTGGGGAGATGTATGATATAGAGACACCCCCTAACTGCATGGGTTCCTCCAGCTCCCCCAGTACTGGCTCAACCCAAGACCACTACCCCGGCAGAGGTACACAATTCCGACAAGAAAGCCCCGGAGAAGGTGGTCTCACCCGTCTATTATGAAGGCATCTATCAAGACGTATGGCCAATGACATGGCAGCCTCCAAGGACTAAGGAGTTTCATATACTGCCAAGGCATCTTTCTACCCTCACAAAATTGACTTCTAAGGGCTGAGTCATTCCATTTGGAATCCGTTGCTCATCTACGGAACTCCGAACTGTACGTTTCTACTGACCGATTCCCCTGCTGAAGGCGACGTAGCCTAGACTCAGCCAAGGCGACTCGGTCAGGGCCATCATAGATGAGGGCCAGAGCCCCGTAAAACCCCTCCACAGACTGGAGACAAACCGAAACCAGCGGTAACGAAAACGCCCATGACTGAGGATCTCCCTGCAATAGAGAGATCACAATACCAACCCGTTGCTCCTCATTACCGGAAGAGTAAGGACGAAGTTTGAAATACAATTTGCATGCCTCCTTAAATACAAAAAACTTGTACCTACCTCCTGAAAACCTGTCCGGGAGGGCAACCTTGGGTTCAGGCTGGACAGGCCTACCTGCAGAGACCCCCACATTGGCGACCTGTAACGGCTGAGGCTGCTGCTGATCCTCACAGTGGATGTCATTCACCTCCAGAGACAGATGGCGGAACTGCTCTGCGAGCTCTGCAACTGAACCCATACCAAGGGAGAAAGGAGAAAAAAAGGTGTTGAGCGAGCACTAAAATGCTCGGGTGTTCAAAGCTCGGGCCGAGCTCACCGTGATACTCGGGTGCTCTACCCGAGCAGCGAGCCCAATGTTAGTCTATGGCATTTTTGAGGCGGCACCCCCGGCAGTCTGTAGAAAGCCTAAAAAGTGCCCAAAACGATAGTGACAGTGCTCAAAAGACATGGGGGCAGCATGGGGATCGCCCCAGGAAGCATTTCTGACCCCCAGGTCACTGCTGTCAACAATGTGGTTAGAGGTATTAAGCCACTTTTACAGGCTCACAATAAAACGTTCAAAAACGAAACTGAAACGGTTTTCCTGTGAAATATGTTAAGGAAGTTCCTTTCCAGGGTAAAGACTTGTGTATAAGGTAAAATAAATAACCAAAAACAAAAATACTCCTCCACACCTTGGGCTATGTTCACAAGTAGCATTTTTCATGCGTTTTTGCACTTTTGTATTGCTTTCAACCGTGACAAATGCATTCACCGGGAAATGTCATTTTAACATTTTACAACCTTATCTGGCCATGTGCTGTGTGACACATGCATACAGTGCTGAAAAGACATGGGAACAGCATGGGGAAGACCCCTGGAAGCATCTCTGACTCCCAGGTCACTGCCTAAAAGTGTGCCCATCAGAAGTGATCCTTGCCGCATCAGAAGACTTGCAACTATCCCCGTGCAAGTCCTTGTCCCAGAGCAGTGTTCACTTGTACCTCGCCCATTCCTTGCAATGCAAGCGCAAATATGCAGCCAACCACCCACCCACCCATAGGCTGCAATACCATACTGCTAGCTTTGGCAGCGAGGTGTCCATACTCGGTCCCCAGCCGCCCCGCGGCCGGGTGTCCACACACGGTCCCCAGCCACCTGGGGGCGGCTGGGTGTCCATAAACGGTCCCCAGCCACCCCTATTTCTCCTGTCACCTTCCCACACACTTTTCTTAGCCTGGCATGCTTTAGGGCAGCATTGGACGAGCCCACCAGAGAACCAGACTCCTCCAGTGAGCCCTGGCTTCTCCATCAGGGGAGTTGAGAGTGCCAAGGTGAGGAGCATGATGATGATGATAGAAGTTAGCATCCGCTTTGTTTTCTTGGAATGCAAGCGCATGTATGTAGTAGCGGCTAGGCCTGAGGTGGTCAGCGTTTTGGCACATATCCTACCTCCTCCGAGGATTGCTGGATGCTTTCCTGCTACTATCCAAGTTCTATGACTCCTGTTAAAACAAAGGTTCAGGTGATAAATGATGGATGAGGTGGTGGCAAAGGAGAAAGAGCAGGAGGAACAGGGACCATTCACATCAATATCAGGCCAGTCAACCACACATGTCTTGTAGGATATGTTTCTGTACCAAAAGGAGCGGTTCAGCTACACAGTTATAGGGCATACAGTAAGTGCAATGCCTACCAAAAATTTAGAGGCACTCCAATGACCCTTGGAAGTGACATGGAGGTCAGAGGGCCTTAACTAAACCATGTTTTCCATTTCTAGCAACTGGGTCTCCTGTGCACTGTTGGCCTAAGCAGTGAATGGAAGGCTTTCCAAAAATTATGAGGAACTGCAATGCCCCTTGAAACAGATGTGGATTACAGCGTACTAAAAACCTTCTACCCATTATTGGGGAGTGGGTCTCCCTTAGTGTTCGCCTATGCATTGAAAAGCAAAAGCTGACTAAAATTAGGAGGAAATGCAATGCCCGTTGGAAGAGTCGTGGAGATCGCAGTAGCTTAACAAGACTGTTTTAATTCCCCTTGGAAAAGTGGTGGAGGTCACAGTAGCTTAACAAGACAGTTTTAATGCCCCTTGGAAGAGATGTGGAAGTCCCAGTAGCTTAACAAGACGCTTTTAATGCCCTTCGGAAGAGACGTGGAGGTCGCAGTAGCTTAAGAAGACAGTTTTAATGCCCCTTGGAAAAGTGGTGGAGGTCGCAGTAGCTTAACAAGATGGTTTTAATGCCTCTTACAAGAGCCATACAGTACAGCAGCTTAAAAATATTCCCATTATTGGGGAGTGGGTCTCCCATAGTCTTTGCTTATGCCTTCCAAGCAAAAGCTGCCAAAAATTAGGACGGAGAAACTTGCAATGTCCCTTACAAGAGCCATGCAGTACAGCATATTACAAACATTATTCCCATTATTGGGGATTGGGTCTCCCATAGTCTTTGCTTATGCCTTCCAAGCAAAAGCTGCCAAAAATCAGGAGGAAATGCAATGACCGTTCGAAGAGTCGTGGAGGTTAGAGTTAATTAAAAACAACATTTCAATGCCCCTTGGAAGAGCTGTGGCATTCAGAGTGGTTTAACAAGACGCTTTTAATGCCCCTCGGAAGAGACGTGGAGGTCCCAGTAGCTTAACAAGACCGTTTTAATGCCCCTCGGAAGAGACGTGGAGGTCGCAGTAGCTTAACAAGATGGTTTTAATGCCCCTTGGAAAAGTGGTGGAGGTCACAGTAGCTTAACAAGACGGTTTTAATGCCCCTTGGAAGAGACGAGGAGGTCCCAGTAGCTTAAGAAGACACTTTTAATGCCCCTCGGAAGAGACGTGGAGGTCGCAGTAGCTTAAGAAGATGGTTGTAATGCCCCTTGGAAAAGTGGTGGAGGTCGCAGTAGCTTAACAAGACGGTTTTAATGCCTCTTACAAGAGCCATACAGTACAGCATCTTAAAAATATTATTCCCATTATTGGGGAGTGGGTCTCCCACAGTCTTTGCTTATGCCTTCCAAGCAAAAGCTGACAAAAATAAGGACGGAGGAACTTTCAATAATGGCAACACGGACCACGGTCACCCTGGTGGTATAGTGTTGGTGGAGGCTGAGGATAAGGATAAGAACATAAAACAGTCGAAATGAGGAAGCGTATACCCATGTGTGAGTGTGAAGCCGTGCATGTGAATACACCTCCCAAAATAACACAGTGGATTTTACTTTGTTACTCTGCTGTCATTTGGTGGTGATGAGAAGTCTGGCCCAATTCAGTCCTTGTTCATTTTGATAAGGGTCAGCTTGTCAGCATTGTCAGTTGACAGGCGAGTGCACTTATCAGTTATAATTCCCCCAGCGGCACTAAAAACACGCTCCGATAACACGCTAGCTGCAGGGCAGGCCAGAACCTCCAAGGCGTACAGAGCGAGTTCATTCCAAGTGTCCAGCTTGGTTACCCAATAATTAAAAGGCACAGAGGAATCATGGAGGACGCTGGCACGGTCGGCAAAGTATTCCCTCACCATCTTTTGAAACTTTCCACTCCTTGTGAGAGTACCCCGCGCCTCAGGGTCTGTCCGAAGGGAGGGTCTGAGAAAACTGTCCCAGAACGTTGACAGTGTTCCCCTGCCTCTGCTGGATTGGAGTTGCGTCTCTCTCGCATGTACGCCTTGGTTGGGCAACGAACTGTGACCTCTGCCGCTAGCGTGTTCAGATGGGAATTTTTTTAACAGATCTGCAGCAAGGGCCTTCTGGTACTGCCCCATTTTTGTAGACCTCTCCACCTCAGGAATAAGAGAGTGAAAGTTCTCCTTGCAGCGGGGGGTCTAAAAGTGTCACCAACCAGTAATGACTGTCACCCAACATTTTGACAACGCTAGGGTTACGGTTAAGGCAGCGTCACATAAAGTCAGCCATGCGTGCCAGACTTGTACCGGGCAAGACTTCCGTGTCCTCACCAAGATGACGACTGACCATGCTCTCCTCCTCCTCCCCCCTGTCCTCAGGCCACCCATGCTGAACCGACGGTATGACAGTTGTACAGGTACTACCGTAGCGCATGATACAAGCTCCTGTTCTTCCTCCTCCTCCTTCTCCTCTCCCTCATTGTCCCCAATGCACGTTGGGATGAGATGAGGCTGGGCTATGTGCAATCGACTGCTACGGCTTCTTGATCCATCTCATCATACTCTGGCTGCAATGCCTCCTCTTTAATTCTCTGCAGAGAGCATTGCAAAAGACAGACAAGTGGAATGCTGACGCTAATGATGGCGTCATCGCCACTCACCATCTTGGTGGACTCCTCAAAGTTTGTCAAGATGGTACATATGTCAGACATTCAGGTCCACTCCTGAGGTCTTATGTGTGGAGTCTGACCTGAATATCGACGGCCTTGTTGCAGCTGGTAGTCCACAACTGCTCTCTTCTGCTCACAAATCCTTTGCAACATGTGGAGGGAGAGTTCCAACGTGTGGGGACATCACACACCAGTCGGTGTGACGGAAGCTGCAAACGCTGCTGCAACACAGCAAGGGTGGCGGAAGCTGTAGCCGACTTCCGAAAATGAGCTGACCGGCGTACTTTGACAAGCAGATCCGGCAACTCGGGGTACTATTTAAGAAACCGCTGAACCACGAGGTTAAGCACAGGCATGGTACGTGTGTGATCTCGCCTCGCCTCAGAGCTGCCACCAGGTTACGGCCATTGTCACACACGACCATACCTGGATGTGGGTTCAGCGGTCTCAGCCACAGATCTGATATCTGAGATGGAGGCTGAACATGAGGAGGAGGAGGAGGATCTGTACACTGTGGGGGCAACTCTGTCTGACATAGGGCCCGCAATCCTCGGTGTGGGGAGGATGTGTTCTGTCCCAAGGTCCGACTGGGTCCCAGCTTCCACTATGTTTAACCAGTGTGCCGTCAGGGAGATGTACCGTCCCTGGCCACAAGCACTTGTCCACGTGTCCGTTGTCAGGTGGACTCTCCCAGTAACTGCATTGTTGAGGGCACGGCAGATGTTTTGGGACACGTGCTTGTGTAGTGCGGGGATGGCACACCGGGCAAAATAGTGTTGGCTGGGGACCGAGTACCGAGGGACGGCCACCGCCATAAGGTTGCGGAAGGATTCACCAGCCTAAAAGGCAGCATTTCCAACGCAAGCAGTCGTGAAATGTGCGAATTTAGGACTGTGGCCTGTGGGGCGTTGGCTGCGAATTTCCGCTTTCGTTCAAAGGTCTGGGATATGGACAATTGAACGCTGCGGTGAGACGTGAACGTTGATGCTGTTTCTTGAGAAACTGCCATAACAAGTGAAGACTGAGAGGATGGGGCATCTTTGCATGCAGTATGGACAGGGGATTGCCTTGCACACACAACAGGGGGTTCTATTGCACGCACAACAGCGGAAGAAGCAGTGGTGACACCCGCTGACACTGGTCGTGGACCCTGGGGTTCACCCCACAAAGTCGGGTGCTTTGCTGTCATGTGCCTGATCATGCTGGTGGTGGTCAGGCTGGTAGTTTTGTCACCCCTGCTGATGCTGGCATGTTAGGTGGTACAAATGGCCTTTTTGGGGTTATCAGCAGAGTCTTTAAAAAAATTCCAGACTCTGGAAGACCTACAAGTTGTACTGGCAACGTCCCTCATGTTGGTGTTACGGGGAACTGTTGCCTGCCTTCTGTGTGCGGCCACCACACTGCTTCTTCCTGCCTGTTGGGGTACTCTGCCTCCCTCACCCTTTGTGCTGCTGGCCTCGCTCTGCATGTCCTCCTGCCACGTTGGGTCAGTTACTAGATCATCCACCACCTCCTCCTCTTCCACTTGCGCACCACAATCCTCCTCCTCACTTCCTTGAAATTGTGTCTCGTTATCGTCCACCTCTTGTGACAAATTGCCAGCGTCGACTTCCTGTGACCGTGGCTGTTCAAATATTTGGGCATCGCTACATGGGATCTCCTCTTCCACCACTTCAAGGGGAGCAGGCAAGGGGCACAAATATGTAAATGGACCAGTGAACAGCTCTTCAGAGTATCCAAGTGTGGGATCAGTTGCTGTCTGACGACACTCGGCATGGTGGGAGGAAGGAGCATCAGGGTGTGGAGGAGTATGCGGTCGAGACTCACGGCTACTAAGATTTGACCGTGTGGAAGACAGACGGAGGTGGTGGTGCCCAGGTAACTGGAAGTATTATCTGCTATCCAATTAATAACCTGTTCACACTGATCAGTTCACAATACTGGTGTTGTTCTGTGCTTCCCTAGTAATTCGGTCAAGAAGTGGGAGCGAGATGATGTGGCTGTTGGTTGTGGCACATTTTCACCTTGGCCACAGCCCCGTCCTCTGCACGTACCATCACCAGAACGTCCAGTTCCACTTCCCTTGCCATGCGCCTTGCCCATTGTAAAGGAAGTAAAATAGCTTACTCTCTCACTATCAATGGAAAAAGGCTAATAAAAAGTAGATTTGAACCGTGGAAGAGGAAAACCACAGTTCTATTTCTCTGGCCTACACCCGACTCTTTTAAACAATCTGAACAATCAGGGAGAAACTATTACTGTTTTTCTTTATGGAAAAAATACCAAAAGCTGAATAATAGAGATTTTTTTATCGTGGGATGGCAAAACCACACTTATTGTTTACTGGGGCATACCAGACAATTTTAAATGGATATATTTGCGGCTGAACAGTGAGCGACACACTCAAACAGTTTTGTTTTGTTTTTTTGTTTTTTTAGGTAAAAATGGCCCAAAAGTGGATAATACAGAGGTTTGAACCGTGGAACAGCAAAACCACACTTCTATTTCTCTGGCCTACACCAGACTATTTTCAACAAATATATTTGTGTCTGAACAATCAGGGAGACACTATTAATTTTTTTTTTTACAGCAAAAAATGCCAAAAGCAGGATAATAGAGATTTTTTACAGTGGAACGGCAAAACCACAGTTATAATTTACTGGTGTATACCAGACTCTTTTAAACAGATATATTTGTGTCTGAACAATCAGGAGACACTATTACTGTTTTTCTTTATGGCAAAAAATGCCAAAAGCAGGATAATACAGAGATTTGACCCGTGGAACTGCAAAACCACAGTTCTATTTCTCCGGTCTACACCAGACAATTTTCAACAGATATATTTGTGTCTGAACAATCAGGAGACACTATTACTGTTTTTCTTTACGGAAAAAATACCAAAAGCTGGATAATAGAGATTTTTTACCATGGAACAGCAAAACCACAGTTATAATTTACTGGTGTATACCAGACTTTTTTAAATATATATATTTGCGGCTGAACAGTGAGCGACACACTCAAACTGTTTTTTTTTTAGGTAAAAATGGCCCAAAAGTGGATAATACAGAGGTTTGAACCATGGAACTGCAAAACCACACTTATATTTCTCTGGCCTACACCAGACTATTTAAAAAAATATATATTTGTGTCTGAACTGTCATAGGCACACTTATTTTTTTTTTTGGGGGGGGGGGACACCAAAAGGTTAATAAGATGGGTATTTGTACAGTGTGAAGGAGGGGAAAAAAAAGGATTTAGATGAAAAAAAAGGATTTTTCCTGGCCCCCGAGACCTGGAGCTAAGTCCAGCAATTTCAGCAACAGAAGCACACAGGACTGTAATGCAGCGTTTGCTCGTATAACCACTGCGTCTCCTATACAGCCTGCCTGCCTGCCTGCCTGATATCTGGGATGGATATTAGTCCTGAGAAGGACTGTTTGTTTGATATGGCAGCCTTTACAGACCCTACACTAACTATTTCGCAGTATATATCTCTCCCTAAATCAGCAGCGCTGTCCCTACACTGTCTGATCCCGGGCGACTGTGTCCAAGATGGCGGCGCCCGGTTTTAAATACTCGAGGTGACGCTGTGCGGCCAGCCAATCACTATAATGCCCACAACCAACATGGCTGCGGCATTACAGTGACTGGCTGGCAATCCCTGCATGTTCATTGGCTCTGTAAAGAGCGCCAAACATGCAGGGCGGAGACCCGAGCTCCCGCCCGAGTAACCCGGAAATGCTCGGTGCTCGCCGAACATCCCGAGTAGCGTGATGCTCGGGCGAGTACCGAGCAGTGTCGAGCATGTTCGCTCAACACTAATGATAACTTTCATACACAAGCTCTGAACACACAGCATGGTCAGTATATAATAGATTAAATATATACAGGGTGGCCAAAAGTAGGTGGCCAGAAAATACCATTTATTTTGATTTATATATAAAATTATATTTACTAACACAAGCATAACATGGACAATTAAATTTTATTCTGAACTATAATACAAAAGCCCTTACATTTTATCAACGCAGGTGCTCAAACTGTTTTCCATTACAATTTGCACAGCTTTGAAGTCGGCCTCTTACACTTCAACAAACGTTTTTGCACAAGTCTCTTTTGGTATTAATTTCTTGAAATGCATCTCTTATGTAATTTTTCAAATCACTGACACTTTTTGGTTTTCGACTATAAACTTTGTCCTTGAGTACTCCCCAAAAGAAAAAATCCATTGGGGTCAAGTCTGGTGAACGTGCTGGCCAATCAAGTGGGCCTCTTCGGCCAGTCCATTTATTAGGAAATGTTTCATCAAGATACTCGCGGACTACTCTTGAATAATGTGGAGGGGCCCCATCTTGTTGAAAATAAAGGTCCTCTTACATGTATTCTTACATATACCATCCCCCGCCCCAGATGTTCCTCTCTCCCAAGTCTCTAGTAAATGTGGCTGTGCTGCTCACTACAGAGAGCATAGTAATGGCAGACCCTGTATGAAACCATATGTGATGTAGGAGGTAATACTACACTAGTACATGATGTCTGAGATGAATGTGGTCATATCATCAGTAAGGTGAGGAGTCCTAGTATTATACTTCCCAGAGGCTGCAGATGATGCTCCTAACGTATGCTCCACATCTTGTGTTGTGTCCTGAAAGTGGGGAAAGAGACCAGGCCATTCCCCTGGTGGCCTTATAAGTGGCCCCCACCTGTCCCCACCTATACCGCACCCCCGTCATGCCGCCTTCCGCCCCACTGCCTTAGGCCAGTGCTCCAGCCTTTTCTTTATGAAGACACCACCCTCCACTTCTCTAACTGTGGCTGCTAGGAGTCAGAGTGCACAGACTGTGAAGATTCTGCTCCCTCCTTCACCCGCAAAGTCTGTAGTTCAATACACAAGATATGGTGTATGGATCTAAGAAGTTGTTACAGCACAGTTCGTCATCTGTTTTCAAAGGAAAGCAGCAAAATAGGATAATTAAGCCTTCTACAATATTTTTGCAAACTACATTTCCAGCTTCCTAATTGCTACTTTTAACCCCAGACATTTTGCCGTCAATTTCTGACAGCCATATACAGCAAGTGGACCCAAGAGGCGTGGTGCTGAAGACTACCATGGTAGCCAGAGGCCCCCTGAAGTCCCACATGGCTGCTGTGTCAGTAGTCCTGTGAAGCCCAGCTTCTTTTGAAGAATACAAAACAAGCAATCAGACATCACAAGTTCAAGTCCCCTAAGGGAACTAAAAAAATAAAATAATATATAAATTGGCACGCCCGTGAGGTGATCATGGGCTGCTGTAGGGTTGCCATGATAGCCGGGAGTCTGTTGAAGAAAAAAAACAATAAAAAAATAAAAATACACATATTTGGTATCGCTGAGCTCATAAAATTCTGATCAAAATATAAAATAAATTATTCCGATCAGTAAACGGTGTAATGAGAAAAGAAATCTAAACGCCAGAATTACATTTTTTGGCAGTCGCAACATTGCAATAAAATGAAATAAGAGGTGATCAAAACATCCTATCTGCCACAAAATTGTATCAGTAAAAATATCAGTTCAGGGCGCAAAAAATAAGCCCTCACCCGGCCCCATATTCCGAAATTTGAAAATGGGCCTCAGAAAATGGTGGCATAAGTAAAATGTGGGTTTTTTGTTATAAATTTGACATTTTTTTGACCACTTAAATTAAAACAAAAAACTATACATGCTTGGTATTTGCATATTTGTACTGACCTGGAGAGTCAAATTGCCAGGTCAATTTTACCTCATAGTGAACACAGTAAATAAAAAACTCAAAAAAACATTGTGTAATTGCACTTTTTTGCAATTTCAACACACTTGGAATTTTTTTCCCACTTTTCATTGCATCACATGATTAAATGAATGGTGTCATTAAAAAGTACAACTTTAAAATAAATCATCATATGGTTATGTAGGCGGAAAAATAAAAAATGTATGGCTCTTGGAGTAAGGATAGGGATTAAATGTAGTCATGAAGGGGTTAAAAAGGTTCCAAAAGATGGAATAATAAGCCAAAAACAGTATAAAATAAAAGAGATAAAATACAGATACATCTTACAAATTGGATCCGTAAGCACTTCTGCCAGAGGAAAACGCAGCAGGAAATATGGATAGATCTGCAATACACATTGCTTTGCTTGGGGTCTTACAAGAATATTCGTTAGATTACATGTTATAAAGGGCTCACTCCTGCTTTGACTGTGATAATAGAGGGGCAGCTGATTAGATTCGATTCTAGTCCAGTTTTAGCCCTCATATCTGCCGTGTCATATTTTCACCCAGGAACCTCCTAGAGCACACATGTCAAACTCTGACCCGTGGGCCAAATCTAGCCCTCAGGGTGATTATATCTGACCCATGATGCCGGGGACCATGTGGAGCCATTATACTGCATGGAGGACTATGTGGGGCCATAATACTGTATGGGGGACTATATGGGGCCATTATACTGTATGGAGGGCTACGTAGGGCCCATTATTCTGTATGGAGGACTATTCGGGGTCCATTGTTCGGTATGTAGGACTATGTGGGGCCCATTATTTTGTGTGGAGGACTATATGGGGCCCATTATTTTGTGTGGAGGACTATATGGGGCCCATTATACTATATGGAGGACTATGTGGGGCCATTATACTGTGTGGAGGACTATGTGGGGCCTTTACACTGTATGGAGAATTACGTGAGGCCGTTATACTGTATGGAGGACTATGTGGGGCCATTATACTGTGTGGAGGAATACGTGGGGCCATTACACTGTATGGAGAACTACGTGAGGCCATAATACTGTATGGAGGAGTACATGGGACCCATAATTCTATATGGAGGACTATGTGTGGCCCATTATTCTGTAGGGAGGATTATTTGGGGCCCATTATACTATATGGAGGTCTGTGTGGGGATCACAGTTGGAGCATCATACTGTGTTTGGGGGCACTTTTGTTGGCATCATACTTTATTATCTGTATTATTTATTAATTCAAGGTTTTTTAACCTTTGTTATTACATGTTTAAATTAGGCCATTGGACCATATGTTTTTTACTGCTCTTACATAACATATTATATTATTCCAGTATGCTCCATTTGTGATTATGTGCTAATTTTATTCTAAGATCTGTTAATTAAAATGTACTTTCTTCGTGGAACAATCCCTTTACGTTTGTTTCCATATGAAAAATTTCATCATATTATTTGATGATTATTGTAGACATTTTTTTTATAAATATCAAGGTTGGCCTGCGACCTTGTCCAAGTTTTTACTTTTGGCCCTCTGTGTATTTGAGTTTGGCATCCCTGTCCTAGAGGAACAATATGGCCGTCATCATACTGAACATCCTTCAAGCATTCTATACATACCAAACATGAATATGATATATACATAATTCCAGGAGATATTGTGCTCCTTTGGGTTGCCCGCTAACAGAACTTTTGCATTTTTTCCCACAGATGTAAATAGGCTCCCCGATTATGAATATATCCATGAATTCGGTAAAGCTAGAATTATAGTGCAAAAAAATTAAAATATTGTTTTGCTTTGTCTTGTCTGTGCAGTAGAGACAGACTAGCTGGACATGGTTAAAGCATTGATACCTCAGCGTTTAACACCAATGTGTCGGTAGGGGCATACAAGGACACATCTGCTGGCCCAGATAGTTATCCAACATGGACAGCTAACTGTTAATTACTCTGTATACACAGTCAATGTCTGCTCTTTATCAGATAATCTGCTTCAACTACCTGTTTACAATGGGGGTGCAGGCAGTGATCCAATGCCCCCAGCCTTTGATCTGTATAACCCATAACCCCACTTATGACATACCCCAAAATGGTATCAATAAAAATGTCAGCTTACCACACAAAAAACAAGTTCTCACACAGGTCCATCAAAAAAAAAATCTAAAAGTTATAGATCTCAGAAAATGGCCACACAAACATTTTTTTTTACAGATTTCTGAATTTGTTTTCACCACTAAGATAAGAAAAAATATACAATTCTGATAAAGCCATAACTGTACTGACCTGAAAAATAATGTTGGCAGGTGATTTAAATTGCACTATGTATAACCCCAAACAACTATTCACCTTCAACTCTCTCCTCCACCCCCCAGCACCTCTTCCTTCTCCTCTCAGCCGAAGACTTTGACTCATTCTTCAAGCAGAAGATTGACACCATAAGACAAAGTCTTTGACTAAAGTCCCCCCAGCCCCTCCTCACACCTACTCAATCCTCCTGCAAAACCAGCTTTTCCACCATTGTGGAAGATCAACTTTCCTCTTTACTCTCCAAATCGCACCTCACCACTTGTGAACTTGACCCAATCCCGTCCCACCTCATCTCCAACCTTACCACTATCTTCATCCCAACCCTAACCCACCTTTTCAACCTGTCACTAACAACTGGTGTCTTCCCCTCATGCTTCAAACATGCCTCGATCACACCCATCCTCAAAAAGTCATCCCTTGACCCATCCTCTCTGACTAGCTATCGCCCTATATCACTTCTCCCCTATGCCTCAAAACTACAGGAACATCATGTCCACTTTGAACTGTCCTCCCACCTCTCCTCCAGCTCTCGCTTTGACCGCCTCCAATCTAGCTTCCGACTGCACCATTAAACTGAAACTTCCCAGACTAAAGTCACCAACGACCTACTAACCGCCAAATCCAAGCGACACTACTCTGTCCTCCTCCTCCTCCTAGACCTGTCATCTGCCTTCGACACAGTGGACCATTCCCTCTTATTACAGACTCTCTCATCTCGCTGTATCACAGACTTGGCGCTATCTTGGATCTCCTCATACTTAACAGACCAGACATTCAGTGTCTCCCACTCACACACCACCTCCTCATCTTGCCCCCTATCTGTCGGTGTCCCTTAAGGTTCAGTCCTAGGACCCCTCCTCTTCTCCATCTACACCTTTGACTTGGGACAGCTCATTGAGTCTCCCGGCTTTCAGTAAGAAAAAGAAAAGAGAAGCGCGATGTATGAAGGACCGGGTGGACCAATATTAGATTGAAGACGGCCAAAAGGCCACTCACCTACTGGAGTTGTACACCCCAGCACAACCCCAGTGACTGCCAAAGGATGGGGAGATGGTGATTCTCACCACATGGTGCGGGCTGGTAGGCTTCCCACATGCTGCGGACCGCTGTCTGTGACTGCTGATTCCGGGTTCCTGGTCACGGACTACGTGACCAGCCGCAGACCGCGTGACTCAGGGCTGGGTGCGAGTCACCGCAGGTCCTGTTGGTTTAGGAAGGGCGGCTCCCTTGCCGCAGGTCCTCAATTAATGAAGTGGGGAAATTGCAGGGATGGTTGGCAATTGATCACAGAGCTGCTCCTGTCACTAACCCTCTAGGAGGGAATGGGAAAAGCTGTGTATAGGAAAAAACAAAAGCGGTCTGTGGAGTGCTAAAGTGATCACTGGAAATCAAATTTGGGGCTAAAAATCATTTAATGAGCCCTCTCCACAACGCGTTTCGATAGCCAAACTATCTTCATCAGGTGGTACAGCACCTGTTGATTTCCAGTCCCGCAAGCTCGCTGCCTTGGGGTAACCCTGGACTCTGATCTCTACTTCAAAAAATATATCCAAGCCCTTTCCACGTCCTGCCGACTCCAACTCAAAAATATCTCCCGGATCCGCACATTCCTCAACCACATATCTGCAAAAACACTAGTGCACACCCTCATCATCTCCCGCCTCGACTACTGCAACCTCCTGCTCTGTAGCCTCCCTTCTACCACTCTCGCATGCCTCCAATCTATCCTAAACTCTGCCGCCCGACTAATCCACCTGTCCCCCTGCTATTCCCCGGCCTCTCCTCTCTGTCAATCACTTCACTGGCTCCCCATTGCCCAGAGACTCCAGTTCAAAACCCTAACCATGGCATACAAAGCCATTCATAACCTGTCTCCTCCATATATATCTGACCTAGTCTCCCGTTACATACCCGCACGCAACCTCCGATCCTCACAAGATCTCCTGCTCTACTCCCCTCTTATCTCCTCCTCCCACAATCGCATACAAGATTTCCCTGTGCATCCCCCCTTCTCTGGAACTCTCTACCCCCAACATATCAGGCTCTCGCCTACCGTGGAAACCTTCAAAAGGAGCCTGAAGACCCAAGTCTTCCAACAAGCGTACAACCTGCAGTAAATCGAGGGTTACTCTGCCCTCACCCATTCCTTGTAGACTATGAGCCCTTGCGGGCAGGGTCCTCGCTCCTCCTGTACCAGTTGCTGTCACGTTTTGTTCAAGATTATTGTAATTGTTCTTGTATGTATACCCCTTTTTCACATTAGCAAGCAAAGAAACCGAAGAAAAACGATCCTGAGGCCATAATATGTTCCTGACGAAGGGTGTTCCGAAACGCGTGTTGAGGCGGCCGTGCGGCAGTTTGGAGTATATGTCCATCCCCTCTACTCGGTCACCGCTTTCAGGTGTCTGTTTGACATAGGTAAGCCTTTATTTATATGGGTATACATGTGGACCAGTGTTTGTGGTATCACTTTACCCTATAATTATAGGCTAGTGTGTGGGTACAAATAGCCATGCACATATTTAAGTGATTTCACATTACCCCTAAGAGTGACATATCATATTAAAGCATATTTATATATTTCTCATTTTTATTCTTATATTCATTGATTCTTTGATATGTAGAGGGTGTATATATATAGATAATTTACACTCTTATATCTACTGATTTCACTATGTATCTTCGCTGCTGCGCGTCCTTATGCATAGCCATTTGCACTGAGCTTTGTTCACTTCCATTTCCTGTGATTGATTATTTATACTAATAAAGTTTGTAACGGGTCTGGGAGGCGGAACCTCTGAGCTACTATACAAGGGGGCGGTCCTTGTAAGGGAGCGGGTGGCGACCAGGGAAGACGGGCAGGAAGTCACAGCAGGTGACCGGGACAGTCTCTGGATGAACAGGCTGATGGTCACGGCAAGTGACCGGGGCAGTCTCTGAATGAACGGGCAGATGGTCACGGCAAGTGACCGGGGCAGTCTCTGGATGAACGGGAAGAAGGTCACGGCAAGTGATCGGGGCAGTCTCTGGATGAACGGGCAGATGGTTACGGCAAGTGACCGGGGCAGTCTCTAGGTAAAGGGTTGGTACGACCTGTGGCAGCTGATGATAGACGTGAGCTCCCAGGTGAGCAGGCGAGAGTCTCTGGACAGGCGGGTGGTCACAGCACGTGACGGCAGAGCCTCCAGGTAGGCTAGCAGACAGGCAGCAGATGAGCGCTCCCAGGTGAGCGGGCAGGAGTCACTGGACAGGCAGGTGGTCACAGCACGTGACGGCGGAGCCTCCAGGTAGGCTAGCAGGCAGGTAGCAGATGTGTGCTCCCAGGTGAGCGGGCAAGCTGGTCCATAGACAGACTGACAGGAGTTGGAAGGCAGACCGTCGGATCTCAGGCAAGCAGGCAGGTGGCTGATGTGCGCTCCCAGGTGAGCGGGCAGGCTGGTCCTTAGACAGACTGACAGGAGTAGTAAGGCAGACCGTCGGACCTCAGACTAGCAGGCAGGTAGCAGATAATCAGGCAGGAATAAGACAGCAAGCTGGCAGGAATCTGGCAGGTATCTGGCAGGTAACTGGCAACGGGACCTGAGGGCTGAAGCAGAGTAGTGAACAGTGCAACAACATTGCTCGGGCACCTCCATTTTGGAGGAGGTGCCTTATATATGGTGAAGTCCTCCGGCCATTGGCCGGGGACTCCTTAGGACGGCGCGCGCGGCCCCTTTAAGAGGGAGGGAGAGCGCGCGCGCCCTAAGCACAGTGGCCGGGAAGGAGCGCGCGCTGCCAGCAGAGCGGGAGGAGGACGCCGGGCACGGAGCAGAGAGGTGAGGGGAACAGCGTCCCTGCCTAGCAGAGGGCAGGGACGCCGGCGCTACAAAGTTATTGGCTATGTCAATGAAAAAACGCCTCAGGTATCTGATGCTATTCTGTTGCATTATTTCAAGTGTCATTCAGTGTCATTCCTCAGACAACCATTAATAACCTCACTGATGGCATCACAGGACGTGTAAGTGCCGGGATTTCTGCATGGGGTGCTCTTACTCAAGACTGAATGCAACCAGCTGTTTTGATAATTTTGTTTCCATTTTTCATCATTACATATCATTAGCATATCTATCCATCCTGTGATTTTCATAATTCCATGGCTTTTCCTTCTTGGTGTTGCAATAGCAGTATTGAGGAATGTAGATCACTGTGATGTTCTGTGAAATGCTGTGAGCTGGAATCACACAACTGGGCCTCAAATATATGACTATTGAGCTATCGACTACTTATCAGAAGACCACCATCTGGGTGTATCAATCCTGCCTTAGAATGTGGTAATGCTTTCTTCCTGTCAGAGGTAAACAGTGGAGAACCAGCATGCACAGAATGCACCTTTTGGCCAAACTGCTAATTTGTGATATTTTTGTCTCTGAAGCAAATCTTGAAACCAGTCTTGAAATAGAAAATTACAATTTATTAAAGTTTTTTTGTGTTTAAATATATTTTATGTTCTATCTAAATGGCTTGATTATTGTATCATAATGGTGATGAAAAGCCTGATGTTACCATTTTACTACAGTAAATTTATCACTTAATCATGAGCCATGTATGAGGGAGTCAGAGTCATGGAAATTGAGGAGTCGGAGTCAGACATTTGGCTTACAGACTCCCAGGGGTGGATTAAGTTAAGAGTAGCAAGGGCCCTGGGCAGTTTAGAAGGCGCGGCCCCCCCCCCCACACACCTGATTTATCACGTGACATGTCACATGATCCCCTGTGATAGATCATGTGATAGTTCACTTGAAATTAATTTGGCACAATATTAATTATAATAATTTTGTTTGGGCTGTGTGCTCACTATGCGGTTTTTAAGCATTTCCGCAGCGGCAATTCATGTGCAGAAACACTTAAAAAACGCTTGGTAGAAGGCCTGCCATGTTCCCCAATGATAATCCGCATGTGCTGTGCACATGCTGTGGAAATTTCCACTGCGGATTATCATTGTGGAAAAAAACGCAGCACTACCAATTATTTTGCGGAAGCTCGACGTTTTCGCCACCATTGACTTGCATTGGAACGCATGGAATCCACATCACTGGATCTGTACATGCGGAATCCATGCGTTTCAATGTGTGGATTTTACCCGGATTTGGAGAAGAGGAGACTCTCCTCTGGACCCGGGTACCATAGAACCTGTAAAAAAAAAGAATAAAATAAAAAATAAATATATACTTACCTTCTGATGGCCCCCGGTGTCTTTATCCGATGCGTCCTGGCTTGCCGGCAGCTCACGATGGTCTGAAAAGGACCTGCCATGGTGTCATTTAGTCATGTGACGGGTCACGCGACCGCTGACGTCGGCAGGCCATCAGAAGGTAAGTATATATTTTTTATTTTTTACCATTCTTTTACGGTCACACTATATAAATCCATCCCGGTTGCATGGATTTATATAGTGTGACCAAGTTGTCAAGCACTTTCCAAGTGATGCTAAAATCGCTTGGAAAGCGCTTGTCAACCCGCATGCGGAAATGCAAGTGAAGAACGCTTCACATCCGCATGTCCCTGGCAGGAAAAACAAATGGACAATCCGCATGCGTTTTTTCTGCCAGGGAGATGCAGAAACACTCAAAAAAAGGCTCATGATTTCTGTGCACACAGTACTGTCTATAAGGACATGCAATGCAAAAAAAAGGAGCATGGACCGCACCTCCAAAAATCATACATTTGATCTAATGCCTCTCGGCAAAAATATATATAACTGAACATGAGGTTCTTAGTTTAACATTCGGTCTTGCAGCATGGGTGCTGTGAGGCACCAGGCCGCCTGCCCTGCTGGTGCATTGTCACTGCGGTGGTGGTTGGCGCACGGCTCCGCTGCCGTTCAGGCAGGAAATGTTAGGACCCATTACGAGGTTTGCCGTGACGTGGCAGTGGCCTTCATACAGTCTGATCAGAATGTTAAACTAAGAACCTCATGTTCAGTTATATATATTTTTGCCAAGAGGCATTAGATCAAATGTATGATTTTTGGAGGTGCGGTCCATGCTCCTTTTTTTTTGCATTGCATGTCCTTATGGACAGTACTGTGTGCATAGAAATCATGAGCCTCTGTGCAGCCACTCCGATCTAGTCATCTCTGTAGTGACGTCCTTATAGACCAGGGGTCTCAAATTCGGCTAAGTATATTGGCAGCACATAGAAAAAAATGTGAATTTGAAGGGTCGCATTCTTTGCAGGATGATATGAAATTTTTAATGAAACCATATTGTTTTTCTATACACCTTTTGGATCATTTTTTGAACATTTTTGGCTTTTTTATTTTATTCTTTTAAATGGCATTCATTTTATGGGCTATGGTACAGTTTAATACTTATTACCATTTTACAGTTTTTTACAATTTTTATTTCCTTTTTGTGTCCCCTAATCAAAGTGATTTTTTTCTTACAATTAGCACCATATAGTAATTCTGACCAACTTCTTATAGTAATGTCCCCATTTTGTAGTAGTTTCCCCATCTTGTTGTAATGTCCCGATCCTTGTCCGCATCTGGCACACTGTGTGCTTACATTTCTATCACTTGATCTATATACAGGAAGGGCTATTTATATGGATACACCTAAATTAAATGGGAATGGTTGGTGATATCAACTTCCTGTTTGTGGCACATTAGTATATGGGAGGGGGAAAACTTTTCCAGATGGATGATGACCATGGCGGCCCTTTTGAAGTCAGCCATTTTGGATCCAACTTTATTTTTTTCAATGGGAAGAGGGTCATGTGACACATCAAACTTGAGAATTTCATAAGAAAAACAGGGGTGTGCTTGGTTTTAACATATCTTTATTCTTTCATGAGTTTTTTGCAAGTTTATGACCACTTATAAAATGTGTTCAAAGTGATGCCCATTGTGTTGGATTGTCAATGCAAACCTCTTCTCCCACTCTTCACACACTGATAGCAACACCGCAGAAGAAATGCTAGCACAGGCTTCCAGTATCCATTGTTTCAGATGCTGCACATTTCGTATCTTCACAGCATAGAGAATTGCCTTCAGATGACCCCAAAGATAAAAGTCTAAGGGGGTCAGATCGGGAGACCTTGGTGGCCATTCAACTGGCCCACGATGACCAATCCACTTTCCAGGAAACTGTTCATGTAGGAATGCTTGGACCTAACACCCATAATGTGGTGGTGCACCATCTTGTTGGAAAAACTCAGGGAACGTGCCATCTTCAGTGCATAAAGAGGGCAACACATCATCATGTAGAAATTTCAGATATCCAGTGGCATTGAGGTTTCCATTGATGAAGAATGGCCCCACTATCTTTGTACCCCATATACCACACCATACCATCAACATATGAGATGAGCATCATCTGAAACAACGGATATTGGAAGCCTGTGCTAGCATTTCTTCTGCGGTGTTGCTATCAGTGTGTGAAGAGTGGGAGAAGAGGGTTGCATTGACAATCCAACACAATGGACAGCACTTTGAACACATTTTATAAGTGGTCATAAACTTGTAAAAAACTCCTGAAAGAATAAAGTTACGTTAAAACCAAGCACAACATTGTTTTTATTATGAAATTCTCAATCAGTTTGATGTGTCACATGACCCTCTTCCCATTGAAAAAAATAAAGTTGGATCCAAATGGCCAACTTCAAAATGGCCGCCATGGTCACCACCCATCTGGAAAAGTTTTCCCCCTCCCATATAGTAATGTGCCACAAACAAGAAGTTGATATCACCAACCATTTCCATTTAATTTAGGTGTATCCATATAAATGGCCCACCCTGTAGATTATCTGGGTCAACCTTTCACCACTAGCGTAATGAATTCCGCTTTCCCAGTCTATACCATGCACAGAGTTATGTATTACCTCTGACTTTTTTTCTTTTAGTAGGGTTTCTCGACACTGGTCCCTATGCACACTTTTTTTATTTATTCTGTTCGTTTGTTTCTATGTATATATTTGTATTTAATAAAGACTTTGTTATAATTTTGCACAAAAATACTCCTAGTTTCTCTGGCTTCCTCTTGTCCGCATCTCGTAGAAATGTCCCCCATCTTCGTCCTCATCTTGTAGTAATGTGCCCATCCTGGTCCCCATCTTGTAGTAATGTGCCTATCCTGGTACCCATCTTGTAGTAATATGCCCACCCTGGTCCCCATCTTGTAGTAATGTGCCCATCCTGGTCCCCAACTTGTAGTAATGTCCCCATCCTTGTCCCCATCTTGTAGTAATGTGCCCATCCTGGTCCCTTCCTTGTAGTAATGTGCCCATCCTGGTCCCCATCTTGTAGTAATCTGCCTATCCCGGTCCCCATCTCGTAGTAATGTGGCCATCCCGGTCCCCATCCCGTAGTAATCTGCCCATCCCAGTCCCCATCTCGTAGTAATGTGCCCATCCTGGTCCCCATCTTGTAGTAATGTGACCATCCTGGTCCTTACCTTGCAGCAATGTGCCCATCCTGGTCCCCATCTTGTAGTAATGTGCCCATCCAGATCCCCATCTTGTAGTAGTGTGCCCATCCTGGTCCCCATCTTGTAGTAATGTGCCCATCTTAGTCCCCATCTTGTAGTGATGTGCCCATCCTGGTCCCCACCTTGTAGTGATGTGCCCATCCTGGTCCCCATCTTGTAGTAATGTGTCCATCCTGGTCCCCATCTTGTAGTAATGTACCCATCCCGGTCCCCATCTTGTAGTAATGTGCCCATCCTGGTCCCCATCTTGTAGTAATGTGCCCATCCTGGTTCCCATCTTGTAGTAATGTGCCCATCCTGGTCCCCACCTTGTAGTAATGTGCTCATCCTGGTCCCCATCTTGTAGTAATGTGACCGTCCTGGTCCCCATCTTGTAGTAGTGTGCCCATCCTGGTCCCCATCTTGTAGTATTGTCCCCATCTTGTAGTATTGTGCCCATCTTGGTCCCCATCTGGTAGTAATGTGCCCATCCTGGTGTCACGCCAGGTGTGGGAAAGACTTAATGCAACACAGAGGGAAGAGGGAAAGGGAGCCCAGACACTAGGGAAAGGGGGAAGTGGAAACCACCTAGTCTGGTCTAGTGTCACCCTGTCTCAACTACCGTCCCTATAGTGTCACTTCAGCAATCGCCACATGCATGCCTCGCCCTGTCTTTCGCTGGCATATGGCTAAGGCTAGGGATGGGAGGAGATGAGCACTAGTCAATCTCCACTAAACTCTATAGACAACAAGAGTACACAAACATGGAGAGAATGCTTAGCTTTAGACAACTCCGGACTCCTGACAAATGAAAACTCGGCCTCAAGCTCCAGAGAGGACAAAGTACTGCTCTTGCTAAGCCTTCACCTCCCTCTCAGACACACCAAGTATATATATACCCACGCCAGGGAGCTAATTACCAGAGGGAGGTAGCCTCTAGGTCCTAGAGACAGCCTCTCATCTAAGAAGATGTCTGTAATGCCAAACGTAGAGATCTCCTGCAACCAACTGCAGGGACTGTCTGTCACATCTGATACACCTGTGACACTACCCCCCACCTCTACAAGTGGCCTCCGGACATTCAGGACCGGGTTTCTCAGGAAAAGAAGTGAGGAATGAGAGAACCAATCTGGGAGCGTTCACCTCTGATGCTGAAACCCACATCCTCTCCTGTGGACCATAGCTTTTCCAGTGCACCAAGTATTGCAGAGAACGACGTTGGAGACGAGAATCTACAATCCTAGAAATCTGGAACTCCAGATTACCATCAGCCATTACTGGGGCCAGTGATAGAGATGAGGGCTCAAGAGGTTCCACATACTTTTTGAGTAAGGACCTGTGGAACACATTGTGGACCTTAAGGGCTTGAGGAAGTTCAAGACGAAACGTTGCTGGGTTAATGATGGCGGTTATTTTATAGGGACCAGTAAACCTAGGTCCCAGGTTCCAATCTTATATTCCTGGTAGACAACCACACAAAGTCATTTACATTCAGGTCCGGACCTGGCAAGTGTTTTCTGTCAGCCATACGTTTATACCTGTCTCACATGATCTTTAAATTACTCAGAACACCCTGCCATACCGAGGAGAGCGACAAAGCAAACCGTTCCTCCTCAGGAACTCCTGAAGCTCCTCCCCCACTAAAGGTACCAAATTGTGGGTGACCTGCCGATAGATTCTTGACGATGATTATTAATGGCAAATTGTGCCAGCGATAAGTAGGATGCCCAATCCTCCTGATTTTCGGAGACGAAACATCTGAGGTAGGTCTCCAAGTTCTGATTTACATGCTCGGTCTGACCATTCGACTGAGGGTGGAAGGCAGAGGAAAAGGACAGTTGCACCCCCAGTCGAGAACAAAATGTCTTCCAGAACTTGGAAACAAACTGGTTCCCCCGATTTGATACCACATCGGAGGGAACCCCGTGAAGCTTCACAATCTCATTTATGAACACCTGAGCAAGTGTCTTGGCATTTGAAAGTGCAGGCAATGTGACAAAGCGAACCATTTTACTGAATCTATCTACTACCACCAAAATCAGCGTTTTGCCTGCAGAAACCGGTAGGTTAGTAATAAAATCCATGGACAAGTGTGTCCATGGCCTACTAGGGATAGGTAACGGAAGAAGAGCATCAGACTGACGGGTATGCAAAACCTTAGAAATCGCCCAAATACTACAAGCAGCTACGTGTTCAATCACATCCAGATGCAACCCCGGCCACCAAAAACCAAACAGAGAGGAGGTCCGCAGTTGCCTTACCACCTGGATGCCCAGCAAGCACAGAGTTATGATGTTCTTTAATTACTTTGCGGTGCAGATCAAATGGTACAAATAACTTTTCTGATGGGCAGAAGGCAGGGGTGTCCACCTGCGCCTCCAACACCTCACCCTCCAGTTCAGGATAAAGTGACGAAATGACTACCCCTTTCTGTAATATCGGGGCAAGGTTCTCATGGTTACAACCACCAGGGAAGCTCCGGGACAAAGCATCAGCCTTGACATTTTTGACCCCTGGACGAAAAGTGACAACAAAATTGAACCTAGTAAAAAACAGGGACCATCTGGCTTGCCTAGGGTTGAGATGTTTAGCCGACTGGATATATGACATTTTCTTATGGTCAGTAATAGGATGGACAGCCCCCTGCAACCAATGTCGCCATTCCTCGAATACCAATTTGATTGCCAAAAGTTCCCTATTACCCACGTCATAATTCCTCTTAGCCGAAGACAATTTTTTAGAAAAGAAGGCGCATGGACGCCATTTATCAGGGAACGAACCCTGAGACAACACAGCCCCAACACCGACATCTGATGCATCATCCTCCACAATAAAGGGTTGAGAAACATCGGGTTGACTGAGTATAGGTTGTAGCGTCGGCGTCTCTGCCTCCTGCCCAGCAGAGACGCCGGTCACGTTACCGCCACGGTCCCGGACCGGCGTCTGCCTCTCTTCCTCCCATGCCGCGCCTGCCCGGGATGCGCGTACTG
Source organism: Phyllobates terribilis (assembly GCF_046119375.1). Taxonomy (NCBI): domain Eukaryota; kingdom Metazoa; phylum Chordata; class Amphibia; order Anura; family Dendrobatidae; genus Phyllobates; species Phyllobates terribilis. The sequence goes on along the minus strand of NW_027362942.1, from coordinate 2,319,028 downwards.
GGCGCAGATCCCCAGGCATTGTACTTAGGGCGTGGGCTTGCTCCCTATGTCTTCAAGGGGTCGTGCGCGCTGTCCTAAGATGTCCCAAAAATGGAGGTGCCTGTGCAAAGTTGTTGTTTGTGTGCTTAACACTCTCTCCAGCCCTCAGATCCCAGTGCTGCCCACCAACCTGTCTATCAGCCGTGCCCGCCAACCTGTCTATCAGCCGTGTCCACTTGTCAGTCTGCCAGCCAAGCCTGCCTGTCTACTTGCGCTGCTTGCCTACCAGACGTGCTCATCTGCCGTGCCTGTCGGCTTCGGCCGTCAGTCCCGTGGGAGTCGCCTGCTCTCACATGAGGTCGGTCCCAGAGTGGCACCTGGTCCACCATCCCGGTCCCTCCTTGGTTCACGGAGTCGACTAAGCCGCCGTGTAGCCAGGGTCGGTCCGGGTAGGCACTTAGTTACACCCGCTCTCAGACCTGTACCAAGAGGTCTCCCACCAGAGATTTCAACAGGATACAATCCTGTCCTATCTGCGGACTGTTAACTTCCGCCTGGATGCACTATCCACCCGGCTGTGTCCACCTCAAACCAAGCGGCACCTCAACCCAGTGATGGTGTGGCACCCATCTTTGGACCCCAACTATCGGCTCCACCACGCTTTGGCAGTGATCCCTCTCTATGTCGGGGCTTCACAGGGCTTCATCAACCAGAGCACGCTGCACTTTGAACCCCTGGCTCATCAGTTCGCTTCTGACCGGGCTAAAGTGGCATTCATTATGTCTCATCTCACTGGAGAGGCATTGGCGTGGCTCAATCCCCTATGGGAGAGAGGAGATCCTCTGGTGTCCAACCTCCAGGCTTTTCTTGCAGCCTTCCGGAAGGTTTTCGACGAGCTCGGCCGCACATCCTCGACTGCCTCCTCTCTTCTTCGTCTACGCTAAGGGAACCTCACAGTGGGCCAGTACGCTGTGCGTTTCCGCACCCTCGCGTCCGAACTTGCCTGGAACAACGAGGCCCTGGTGTCTACCTTTTGGGAGGGCCTTTCTGGGCGGATCAAGGATGAACTAGCCAGTCGTGACATCCCCACCTCTCTGGACGACCTAGTGTCTTTGGTCACACGAATCGACATCAGGTTCCTGAAGCGTTCTAAGGAGGTGATCCTTCAGAAAGAATTTCTCCGCCGTGCACCAACCTTCCAAAGGCCAGTCTCGCAGCAAGCCTCTGCCTCGGCGTCTACCCCATAAGCTATGCAGGTAGACCAGGTAAAAATAGTCATGTCTCGTCTGGAGGTCCGCTGCGCCGAGGGAAGATGTTTTTACTGTGGAAGTTTGGAGAATCTAATCTGCTCCTGTCTGGGAAACTCCAGTGCCTAGGATCGCTAGGAGAGGGCGTCCTGGGCAAAAATTCTTCTCTCTGTTAAAGGATGGGATTTCCTCCAGAAATATCAGTTACTAATGGGGAACTCTCCTACACGTCTATTGAGGTCCGATATTAACTCTTAATATCAAACTTGACTATTAATAATTAATATCCACTAACATTATCTGTGCCTTATACTATATACCAACTGAGACAAAACCATGTACTAATAAAAGGTATTTATTACACAAAAGTCTACAGTTAATATACTACTATTTATCACACTAACACAGTACACAATAATAATAATAGAATACAAGACGGATATACAATTCCCAATTACCCAATATATTTTCCATCCACGTTTCCTAATCACTCATGCAATATCGGCCCACCCAACTATACTAATGACGCACCCCCTGGGCTACTGGGTAGCCAGGCCGGTCAATGCTGGGGGATGTCACGGTGGTAGTGACCTGGTCCATGACCCAGGGCGGTCTATTAAAGGGGAAAAGTGAAAAGGGGAATGAAGTTTTTATATATAATGTTCGTGACGCCACCTGTGGTATGCGGCTATATGGGGAAGCCGCTGCGGGGCAGATCCTCTGGATTTGGTGGTGACACAGCAGAGTTGGTTCAGCTCTCCACAGGCAGAGCTTAGCTCCAGGGCAGGATATAATGATGCTATGAGGTAGATGTTGCTGGTGCGGTGTAGTGCAGGTGATGGCGCAGATCATGATTTTAGGACACAGTGGGGGTGCAGTCTTCAGATTTACTCACAGCTGTCAGACTCCAGGTTACCAGCGCCAGGGTAACCTCCCACGCCGCCCTGTGTTCACCAAGGGAGGGGTTCAGCAATCTCCCAGGTATTTCAGGAATACTTAACGGACCCCATTCTGTGTCCCTTCCTTGGTCGTCTTCCTGCGCTGGCTCTCACCCTCCGGCCCTGCGCCTCGCAACCAGTGTCCCAAGCCGGTAGCCTCGGGTCTTGGCGGGCAACGTGCAGTCCCCTGAATCCTATGCGGCCACCTTTTTGGCAATATAGTTGCGGTAGTGAGCAGCTGCACCCTGAAAGTACAGTAGCCTCCGGTTCCTAGCCGAGTCTAGTTGTTCTCCACTAGTTAGGGGCTGGTCCCCTTTGCGGCCTGATCCCTCCACGTCCTTGTAGATTCGGGCGCACGGGTGGCTTCAGCACTTGCTCCTGGAGCCTTCCCTTTCCTCCCGTCCTCTTCCAGCCTGTCCTCCTGGGCCTCTCAGTCTAGGCCCGCTCCTCTCTCTTCTCTTCCTGAGCAGAGCTCCTGCAGAGCTCATGCTCCCACTCTTTCTCCTCTCAGACTGATCTGTCTCCCTCAAGATGGTTCCCTTCTTATACTCCTACTCAAAGTGCTCCCCTGTACTGCTTCCTCCACCCACACCCACTACATGGTTCCCCCTCTCTCGGTTCCCCCCACTTCCAACCAGGGACAGGGCTTAGCATAAGCCAGTGCATCTTGCCCCGCCAGTTGGTCTGTAATGGTGTAGTCTTGGATTCAGATGGGTGGGTCCCGGGCAGTACTCCATCCTTACCTGAGAGTGGGACACCACACCTCTGGTTGAGATGCAGTACCTCTGTGGCGACTGAACCTGCAGGGGCGCCACACTAACTTTCCCTATATATATACAGATGCAAGGATATCAATATCTAGGAGGGTTAGTACAGGGTATGTAGGGCTAGTAAGTAAAGAAGTTACAAGGGAAGAAAGATACTCAGCGATGTGTTATTGTGTCCATCTCCAAGAGTCAAAGAGGGAAGAGCTAGCACATGTGGGCTCTGGGGTTTTAAGTCCAGCAAGTGTCCAGCTTCATGTGACAGGAAATGATGTATTATTCCCCGCCCACTGGCTAAGGTCTTTGTTCATGTCCAACCATACTAGCAAAACCTGTTTTAGCACATGGCTGGACATTCTATTGAATCCTCCCCCAGCAGCAAACACACTGAAACACCTGAGGAGATGTGGGCCAATATATATGTGTCACCCTGGCCTGGATGCCACAAGTGTAATTAAAGCTGTGTCTGAGAGCAAGGGGGAGGTTCTCTAGTCAGGGGAACATTAGCATGCAATGCCTCCTGTCTCAGGCCAGTAGGGGGAGCAGGCTGCCCCTATAAAAGCTGGTGCTGGGGGCAGGGTTAGAGAGAACTTGATGGCCTGTCTCAGCACTGAGACTTGTCCCAGAGCAGAGCAGGGACAGACAGTTTTGTATTGCACCTAAGAGGAAGTGTGGCAGGAGGAGAGCCACAAGCCAGAGACAAGAGGCGAAGTGAGCCTGTCTTGGCAGATAAAGGACTTAATTTACCAGACTTTGGTGTCCGAGGCTGGGAGGATTCTACATCCTCCAGCAGATAACCAGTCCGCAGGGGACTGTATATTCCTTGGCCTAAGAAGCTTGAAGGCCCTGCCACAACAGAAGGGACCAGTAAAGCCGTACAAGGCTGGGAGCAGAAAGGAACCCACGTCGCAGGCCATACAGGCGAGAATACACGGAAAGCTCGAAAACGTGGGCTGTTACCCTATAATGAGGAGATAGCCAGAAGGAGCGCAGAAAGCATGGTAGGCCTACACCCTCACCCTGACCAGGGCCAATTTCCCCGTTGCTCACAGACATCCAGGTCCCCTCCTAGCTGGGACTGTTTGTGGGTCAATTTACCTGTTCTAGTAAAGACCCTGGACTGCAACCTGTTGTCTGCATGCTCCTTGCTCCTCCAGCACTATCAGCACTGGGACTCTCACTACCATAACTCCCAACATCCATTATACTGCCCTGGGGCCGCACTCTTCCCGTGGGGAGTCACACTACCCTAGCTGCACATCTCATCAGCCCCAGCGGTCTGCATGCAGCGGCGGTTCCTAATAACCGCAATCCACGGGTGGAATAGTCGGACATACAGCACATAACGGACTACCACTGGCCTGACCACTCTGAGCCACGGAACCGGGTTGCCACTACTACTCCCATCGTCCCCCTATTGCCCGGATCCGAGTGCCCCACGGCCCAGGGGGCGAGTCATATACATGTATACTTATCTGCAAGCATGGCTAGCATGCAGATACATATATACATATACAATCTGGGACACTTCCCTTTACACTCTCCATCCCTGACTCTGTCTGTATCGATAACCTGTGGTAAGATACATTTTTTCAAAACTGCTTATCTGGATTCCAGTGCCACTGGGAATCTCATCCAACAGGCCATTGTGGAGCAGTATGAGATCCCTATTCAACGTCTTTCGGATCCGTTAGCGGTTTCCTCGGTGGATAGGAGGCCCCTTTCAGAGTCCATTTTGTTCATCACCGAGCCTGTAGTTCTCCAGATAGGAATGCTACAGTCAGAGAAAATCTCCTTCTATGTGCTGTCCGGCCGCTCTCATTCCTTGCTGCTTGGATTTCCCTGGCTTCAGACACACGAGTCGGTTTTGAACTGGAGTTTGGGAGAGTTGCTCCGCTGGGGCCAGGAGTGTCACAAGACCTGCTTGGTTCCTGTCAGTCCTGCTCGACCTCCATCCACTCCAGCCAATTTGCCCAGCTTGCTGGCACCCTACTGGTCATACGCTGATGTCTTTGACAAAAAGGAGGCTGAGACACTACCTCCTCATAGGCTGTATAACTGTCCTATCGACTTCATTCCTGGTGCCTCACCACCCCTAGGTTGAATTTACCCCCTGTCGTTGGCCGAAACCCGTGCCATGTCCGAAGACATCGAAGAGAACCTTGCAAGGGGATTTATCCAGAAATCCACCTCTCCGGCTGGAGCAGGATTCTTCTTCGTCAAGAAGAAGGATGGTTCTCTTCGCCCTTGTATCGACTATAGGGGTCTAAATCAGATTACCATCAAAAACAAGTATCCTCTGCCTCTCATCTCCAAGTTGTTTGATCGCCTCAAGGGCACCAAGGTCTTTACTAAGCTCTATCTCTGTGGTGCATACAATCTGATCTGGATTCGCCAGGGTGACGAGTGGAAGACGGCATTCAACACTAGGGATGGTCACTACGAGTACCGCGTGATGCCCTTCGGACTCAGCAGTCTTCCAAGAGCTGGTGAATTACATCTTCCGAGATCTTCTATATTCTTGCATGGTAGTGTACCTGGACAATATCCTGGTGTTCTCTTCTGATTTGCCCTCACATCAAAGAGACGTTTGACAGGTATTGCAGAGGCTCAGGAAGAATCGTCTGTATGCCAAATTCGATAAATGTGTTTTTGAACAGTCTTTTGTTCCCTTCCTGGGATACATAGTCTTCAGTCTTAAGATGGACCCCGAAAAGGTGTCTGCCATTCTAAAGTGGCCCTGACCTGAGGGGCTGAAGGCTATTCAGTGGTTTCTGGGGTTTGCTAATTATTACCATCTGTTCATTCCTCATTTTTCCTCTCGTACTGCTCCCATCTCTGCCCTGACCCGCAAAGTGGTTAATCCCAAGGAACGGACTCCTGAGGCAGAAAGTGCCTTCGTATCCTTGAAACAAGCCTTCTTTTCTGCTCCGGTGCTTCATCGTCCTGACTGTAACAAGCAGTTCTTCCTGGAAGTTGACGCCTCTTTCTCTGGGACCGGAGCGGTTCTCACCCAGAAGTCCTCGTCCGGGCAAATGGTGACCTGCGGCTTCTTTTCCAAGCTCTTCTCTCCTTCGGAACGCAATTATTCCATTGGAGATCGAGAACTGCTTGCCATCAAACTGGTGCTGGAAGAGTGGCGGTTCTTGCTGGAGGGGGCCTTGCATCCGGTGGTCATCTACGGACCACAAAAATCTCACCTACTTGCAGTTCACTCAACGACTTAATCCTCGTCAGGCCAGGTGGTCTCTGTTCTTTGCCCACTTCAATTTCACTCTTCACTTCCGTCCAGCAGACAAGAATATAAAGGCAGACGCGCCCTCCCGATCATTCCTGTCTACCAATAAAGAAGAAGAGCCACTACACATCATTGAGCCCTCCAGAATAATGACTTTCTCCCCGTTTGACCTGTCTCATCTTCCTCCTGGTAAGACCTTAGTGGCGGCTCTGGATAGGAAGAGGGTCTTACTCTGGGGTCATTTATCCAAACTGGCAAGTCATGCCGGTCAGAGGAAGACACTTCTGCTAATTTCATGATATTATTGGTGGCCGACGCTGCGCAAAGACGTTGCGGATTTTGTCTCTGCTTGCTCTTCCTGTGCCCGAAACAAGATGTCTAGGCAACTTCCGAAAGGTCGACTTCTTCCTCTACCCGTGTCTTCTGCTCCATGGCAACATATTGCAATGGATTTCATCACGAACCTTCCTGCATCGGCCGGTTGTAATATCATTTGGCTGGTCACTGACCCCTTCATTCCCTTGCCGAGTCTTCCTTCTGCGCCAGTGCTAGCTGAAGACTTTATCCTTCACATCTTCTGTCTCCACGGTCTACCTCTTCAAATTGTCTCAGATAGAGGAGTTCAGTTTACTTCTCGTTTCTGGAGAGCTACGTGCAAGCTGCTGAACGTCGCATTGGATTTCTCTTTGGCTTATCATCCTCAGTCCAATGGCCAGGTTGAGCATATCAATCAGATCCTCACTAATTTCCTTCAGCACTTCGTCAATGCTCACCATAGTGACTGGGTGGAGCTTCTGCCTTGGGCCGAATTTTCCTACAATAATCATGTGAGTGAATCCTCAGCCAAATCTCCGTTCTTTGTGGTGTACGGGCATCATCCCAAAATTCCCTTTCCTGTTTCTACTTCCGTGGAAAATCCTGCTGCGGTATCTCTCATCAAAGACTTTGCTGTGATTTGGGAAGACACTAAATCTGGGCTGCAGCAGTCCTCTAAGTGGATGAAGAGACATGCCGACAAGAGACGTCTGGACCCGCCTCTATTACATCCGGGGGACAAGGTCTGGCTATCCTCCAAGTATGTTCGTCTCAAGATACCTTCATACAAGTTGTGTCCATGGTCCATTGGTCCTTTCGAGATTCTGAGTCAAATCAATCCAGTGGCATATAAGTTGAAACTCCCTGCCTCGTTACGGATCCCAAATTCCTTTCATGTGTCTCTCCTCAAGCCTGTTGCCCTCAACTCCTTCTCTGATGATCCAGGTACCACTCCAGCTCCAGTCTCCGCTGAGGACGTTTGTGAGGTAAAGAACATTCTGGCTACCAAGAGGGTAAGAGGAAAGACTTTCTTTCTTGTGGATTGGAAGGGGTTTGGTCCCAAGGAGAGGTCATGGGAGCCCAGGGAGAACATTCATTCTCTTCTTCTGGAAAAGTTTCTTGCAGGCTTGAAGAAGAGGGGGCGTAAAGGGGATGGGGGTACTGTAGCGTCGGCGTCTCTGCCTCCTGCTCAGAAGAGACGCCGATCATCTTACCACCGCGGCCCCGGTCCGGCGTCTGCCTCTCCTCCGCCAGGCTCTCATTCGGTGCCTGCCCGGGGTGAGTGCACCGCGTGCAGATCCCCAGGCACTGTGCTTAGGGCACGTGCGCGCTCCCATAAAGGGGCCGCGAACGCTGTCCTAAGATGTCCCCAGCCAATGGCCGGAGGACATCTGCTATTTAAGGCACTTCCCCCAAAATGGAGGTGCCTGTGCAAAGTTGTTGTTTGTGTGCTAAACACTCTCTCCAGCCCTCAGATCCCAGTGCTGCCCACCAGCCTGTCTCTCAGCCGTGCCCGCCAGCCTGTCTATCAGCCGTGCCTGCCAGCCTGTCTATCAGCCGTATCCACTTGTCAGTCTGCCAGCCAAACCTGCCTGTCTACCAGCTGTTCTCATCTGCCATGTCTGTCGGCTTCGGCCATCAGTCACGTGGGAGTAGCCTGCTCTCACACGAGGTCGGTCCCAGAGTGGCACCTGGTACACCTTCCCGGTCCCTCCTTGGTTCACGGAGTCAACTAAGCCGCCGGGTAGCCAGGGTCGGTCCGGGTAGGCACTTAGTAACGCCCCTCTGGTCCCTCCTTGTACCACAGCACAGTGGTTGCACCACCCGGACCCGTAACATAGGTGCAGTGGCAAAATGATTCTTTATGGAAGAAAAAGTCTGGAGGAAAGCATCCGACCATTTGGAAAAATCAGACCCCTTCTTAGTCATGTCAGTAAGGGGTCTCACAATAACAGAGTAATTTTGGATGAATTTCCCATAAAAATTAGTAAAAGCCCAGAAAACGTTGTAGAGCCTTCAGGTTCTCGGGATGTTCCCAGTCAAGGACTGCACGGATCTTCTCCAGATCCATCTGAAAACCCGAAGATGACAAAAAGTACCCCCAAAACTGCACCTCCTGAACAGAGAAAACACATTTTTCTAGTTTGGCATAAAGTTTGTTATCCCTTAATATCTGGAGCACCTGCTTAACATGCCCCCGATGAGTCTCAAAATCAGATGAGTAAACCAAAATATCATCCAGATAGACCACCACAAACCTCCCCACCAAATGATGGAAAACATCATTTATGAAATGCTGGAATACCGCAGGTGCATTGTTCAAACCAAAAGGCATAACCAGACTCTTGGAATGTCCTTCTGGGGTACTGAACGCTGTTTTCCATTCGTCCCCTTCTCTGATTCTAACCAGGTTGTAAACTCCCCTTAAATCCAACTTGGAGAATACCTTAGCTCCCACAACCTGGCTGAATAAATCAGGAATCAGAGGAAGAGGGTACGGTTCTGTCCCGAAGGCGTCTGTCAAGACGTATGGCCATAGACATGGCAGCCTCCAAAGACTGAGGGGTTTCATATATCATATAATGCCAAGGCATCTTTCAACCTTTCAGTAAGACCCTCACAAAATTGACCTCTAAGGGCTGAGTCATTCCATTTGGAATCTGTTGCCCATCTATGGAATTCCGAACTGTACGTTTCCACTGACCGATTCCCCTGCTGAAGACGACGTAGCCTAGACTCAGCCAAGGCGACTTGGTCAGGGTCATCATAGATGAGGACCAGAGCCGCAAAAAACCCTCCACAGACTGGAGACAGAGTCCTGTGGTAACGAAAACACCCATGACTGAGGATCTCCCTGCAATAGAGAGATCACAATACCAACCCGTTGCTCCTCATTATCGGAGGAGTAATGATGAAGTTTGAAATACAATTTGCATGCCTCCTTAAATATAAAAAACTTGTCCCTACCTTCTGAAAACCTGTCCGGGAGAGCAACCTTAGGTTCAGGCTGGACAGGCCTACCTGCAGAGACCCCCACATTGGCGACCTGTAACCGCTGATGATGCTGCTGTACCTCACCGCGGAGGTCATTCACCTCCAGAGACAGCCTGTGCAGCCGCTCTGCTACTGAATCCATACCAAGGGAGAAAGGGATCCCAACACTAATGGAATCTCTGCAGCAGGTTATATTACATAGGTGTGAGCTTCATTATATAGCCCAGATCCCGGAAAAATGTTCTATATTAGGACTAAATTACCATCAAGCATAATATCTAAAATGGTAAAAAAAAGGCGGGGCATAGAGAAACCCCCATGAGGCCCAATATATTGTCAATGTAAAAGTTCAGTAACATAGTCATAAGGGAAAATGGTAACCTCCTAAGGATCTGCAGCCAAACTAACAATATCTATTGTGTGGACACATCACAGTCCATATATTTACTGCACTCATTCTGTAACACGTTAATGCAGCTTGATGTGTGACAACTCGACGCCCGTTTCATCAGACGTGCAACTTCATCAGGAGATGATTCTCAGTGTATACAGGGCTTCATTATATAGCGCATAAAATCCTGGCAATGCCAGAGACACGTGTGTCGGTGCATATGGGCAGTGTTAGGAATGACTCATGGGTAAGTGTCCATGTAATGTGTCACAGGCAGGCGACGCTGACATGCCAGCTGACTCATCTTCATGTCGACGCGCACCGCCATTGAGCGCCATGCATATGCCAGAACCCAGCACATCGCCCAAATGCAACCTGCATCAATGGCAAAACAGGAAAGGTAAGGAGATGATCAAAAAATATAACACACAGGTAATAAATGATAATAAAAGGCACTGTCAAAATCCTGGAAGCGATATATAGCAAGTAGTTATAACAATTAAATACACTACTCACAAAAAGTTAGGAATATTTGGCTTTCAAGTGAAATTTATGGAAAACGTAATAAGTTCACGCTACAGTGATATTTTGTCATTTATCATTTATACAGTGATATTTAGCATTTAAGCAGAAGCATGCAATGGTGATTTCCTCATCTCAAACAATTTATTGAAACAAAAGCCAACAGTGGTGGGAATACCCTCCCAAAAAAATGTCAATGTCTCAAATTGTCATGTGGCCTTGAGCATCAATTACAGCTTGACAACGACATCTCATGCTGTTCACAAGTCCAGTTATTGTCTGTTGAGGAATAGCATCCCACTCTTCTTGAAGGGCAGCCCTTAGATCATTGAAGTTCTGGGGTACAGAGTTACGAGCCTCTACACATCGACTCAGCTAATCCCATAAGTTTTCTATGGGATTCAGGTCTGGAGAAAATGCAGGCCACTCCATTTGAGGTACCTCAGTCTCCAGCAGCCGTTCCCTAATGATGCGACCTTGTTGAGCTGGAGCATTGTTGTCTATGAAAATGAAATTAGGCCTGAGTTGTTCATGCAGAGGCACAATGACTATATTAATGATGTTATTTAAGTAGTAGAGGCTTGCCACTGTATCATTCACAAAGTGTAGGGCAGTTCTGATTTGACTAGACACATCTGCCCACACTGTAACACCACCACCACCAAAGGCTTGTCTGGTGACAACTGTGGATGATGCATAGCGTTCTTCTTAATGTCTCCAACATCGTTGACGGCCATCATTTCTGCTCAGCATGAATTGACTTTCATCAGTTAACAGCACTGAGGCCCTCTTGTCCTTCGTCTAGCGTAGATGCCCCCTGGTCCATGCAAGACTATGACGCCTGTGCTTGGTGGTGTGGGCAGGTATCCATGCAGGTTGTCTAGCACACAGACCACTCTGATGTAAATGGTTTTGAATGGTCTGAAATGACACTTGGGTGCCTTTCCCCTCCCTTAAATGTGCCTGGAGTTGTGTGACATTTATTATCCGATCCTGAAGGGCTTTGTTCACAATGAAGTGGTCATCAGTGTGGGATATAGCCAAAGGATGTCCACTTCTATGCCTTTCTGTGACTCTTTCAATCTCTGTATCTCGGTTGCACCCTGCTGATGGCTCTGTGACACTCTAAGCTCAGTGGCCACTTCCGTCTGAGAAAATCCTGCTTGGAGCTTCGCAATAGCGAGGTACTGTTGATCAATTATTAGGTGTTGTGCTCATCTCATGACGTCAAAATGTGAACAGCATGATGAGGAGGACCGTTTAAACACCAATTGTAATTGAACCTCGAAACTTATTGGGCGATTCATGGATCAAACATCTGTTGTGAATTTTGCCATTAAGTAAAAAGTACTGAAACATTGAACAGTTGGACATGTGTATTGATAAGTTTAGAGACAGTCACATTAAGGCTATGTGCCCACGATGCAGAAATGCTCCTGATTTTTTCCTGAGTGTTTCTGCATCTCCCTGGCAGAAAAAAACGCATGCGGATTGTACATGCGGATTGTGCATGCGGATTGTGCATGCGAATTGTGCATGCGGATTGTGCATGCGGATTGTGCATGCGGATTGTACATGCGGATTGTACATGCGGATTGTACATGTGGATTGTACATGCGGATTGTACATGCAGATTGTACATGCGGATTGTACATGCGTTTTTCCTGCCAGGGACATGCGGATGTGAAGCGTTCTTCACTTGCATTTCCACATGCGGATTGTACATGCGGATTGTACATGTGGATTGTACATGCGGATTGTACATGCGGATTGTACATGCGGATTGTACATGCGGATTGTACATGTGTTTTTCCTGCCAGGGACATGCGGATGTGAAGCGTTCTTCACATGCATTTCCGCATGCGGGTTGTGATTTTAGCATCACTTGGAAAGTGCTTGACAACTTGGTCACATTATATAAATCCATGTAACCGGCATGGATATATATATATAGTGTGACCGTAAAGAATGGTAAAAAATAAAAAAATAAATCTATACTTACCTTCTGATGGCCTCCGAAGTCTTGCTTTGCTTCATCCAGGCTGCCGGCAGATCGCGATACACTGTACTAGGACCTGCCGGAAATTCCGCAGCATAAACGCTTGGAAAATGCATAGTGTGCACACAGCCTAAAGGGGTTTTACCACAAACAAAAGTTAATTTTAATCAATGGATGTGTCTGACTGTGTACGAAGTCTGATCCTACCACAGCTCCTGGGCAGGGGAGGAAGCAAAAGAGTCTACAGATATTACAGCAGGGAATTGCAGCAGTTTATTTCTTTGAAGTAAAATATTGTTTAAAAACAGGCAGGGAAATGTTTTACCTCAAAAAAAGAATCAGCTGTGATCCCCTGCTGTAATATCTGTAGACTCTTTAGCTTCCTCCCCTGCCCAGGAGCTGTGGTATGATCAGACCATGTTCCTGTACCGTCAGACACAACCATTACACAGTACACAGCAGGGACACATTTATAGGATTATCTCAGCACAGAAACATTTTATTTAAACACATCCAATTGTGGAATTTATTATTATTCCAAGATCTATTGATTAAAATGAATTTTCATTCGTGGGAAAACCCCTTAAAGTTCTCTTGAAAGGGTTAGAGTGCATTTTAGGATCATCCTGAAATAACCCTAACTTTTTGTGAGTAGTGTATATGAAATAATCAAAATGGTAAGGATATAAAGAAAAAAGATTGATGGGGAATTCTGTCGTTGCAGGAGATATAGTTCTTTGTTGAAATCAATGTGACGATAGCACTTTGATTCACCATCTTATGTAGGGTTTTCTATCATATAACGGATACACGTATTAGGGATTTTTCTGATAGCACAAGGAATGTTGTTGTTCACTCAGATTATGTAATAAACTACTTCATATTTTTGTATGCAGATTGCTTATTATATTACGAGTTGACTCGTGCCTTTTATACACCACTCTCTTTTCTTTTTCCTTGTTTTTGACGAATGGCACAGCGCATTAATATTCAGGTGGTGCCAGTACACTTACTTTTCATTTACTTGATATTATGATACCTAAAAGTATAAAGAATGATATCACATTAAAATGCAAAGCTAAACATTTTAAGAAATATTACAGATATAATCCCAAACTGGAGAACATTGTGTTTACCTTGAAATTAGAGATGGGAAGCAACTAATGTTCCATTATTAACATTGCTCTGTATTCTTGCTTTTTTTCACTTACTTGGGATTACACTGTATATTTTTCTTGATTTTGTATTTTATTGTGCGTTGTTTTTTGTAAAATCTTTTTAATCATTGTCTTGTATATGTAATGATTTTTGCCAATGACCATGTGATGTCTTATATGTGATTTCATTGGTGGGTGGTGATTTAAATAGCTGCAGTTATTTCAGCTGCAGCTAAGATAAAGAATGCCATGTGCGTTTGAAACGCGTAGCTGCCATGTTGCTTTTTTTGTTTTTTAAATAGCATGTTTTAAAAGTTCTTCTATTTTTCAATAAATCTGTAAATTTACAAGAAGCTGGATCAACTCTGTTTTTTGACTGTAATATGATACTTGCAATACAATACACTGTGTGAGGCAGTGAGAGAAATCATACACGAAGGTCGTTATGTGTCCCCCCAGGATGTGCAGAGAAACATACTAAACCCACTGGAGAGCATTGTAATTACAGACACAGCTGTAAAATGGGCTTTTATTTTTGGAGAGATCTGTAGGATGGTAGTGGGATACATCTCCCTCCACTCCAGGTCTTGGGAGTGGCCCATGTCCACGATTCCCATTTAATCTCTCAGTTAAGGTGTGGGTGGGTCATTATTGGGTTTTGTTATCAACAGAGCAGGACCTCTGTGCAGGCCTGTCTCGGTGAAACTAAACACAGACCAGAGACTTTAGAGTAAGCCATTGCCGCACCCATGGATTATACGGTGGTGCAGTTGTCCATGGCAATGGACTGGCACAGACGTTCCGGCTGAGAACCGGAGGATTAAGTTTTGGATTTGTTTGTAAGTTGAACTTTCTTGGGTCACTGCCTCATTTCCGCACGAACACAAAAGCCACTGCCTTAAATATGGTGGAAAATGCGGGCAGTGTGAATTGAGGCATACCCTAAAAAACGCTGCATATCTGTGATTAAGCCTGCAAAATTACAAATCAGACCCATGGACAACATGGAGTAGCTACTAAAGCAGTTGGTCCTCACCCAGCAGCAGAAGCTGCAATTAGAGCTAGGTGAGATCCTTGCCCAACTGGGGGTTAATACGTATGTACAGGCACAAAGAGTGTACCAATGGTACTTTGTGGAGATCCGACCCACTAGATCTCAGGTGTATGCCTTGTTGCAGTTAGTAAAAAATGTCTCCAGCCTGAGACTTTGAGCCCAGCATAGATGGTAGAGAGGTTAGTAGTCGACTGGTTGGTGCGAACTCTGCCAGTCGTCATACAGTGCTGGGTGGGCAACCTAGATCACGTGGTTAGCCTGACTATTATATGGTCACTCAGGACTTCGTACAGGACTCTGCCCCACTGCGAGTATCACACCGGTCCCTGCAAGACCAGGAGCCTGGAGAAGGGACCCGATACTCTGTTGGGGTCAGTTAGAACCGAGCCCATACTGCGGGGCTATCCCGGAGTGAGGGCGGCAAGAGACCAGTTACCCCTAAACCAGCCTCATGGACTAGCAGTGCCACCGCTATCAGGTGCTGGCGGTGCCAAGGGCCAGGACACGTGGCTGCCAACTACCTCCTGATGTTGAACCAAAGGACTGTGGATTTACTAGCCGGGAGTCGATGTATGCCCAGACAGTCTACACCGCGGACATCGTCGGTTCAGCTGGTGAACCCCATCTGTTCCAGTTGCATGTCAATGGACACCGGGCAGAGGCTCTCTTTGACTCAGGGAGCGTAGTTACACTCGTCCAAGGGTCACTGATCTCTGGGTTAGAACCCAGTGGGGGGAAAGTCAGGGTAATTAGTATACAGAGTGAACTTCGGGAGTATCCAATGGCGAAGGTTATCTTTTCCACTTTTTCCGTGCGGGGAGGTTAAATATGTGGTGGGAGTAGTGAAGACCCTTCCTTATGGGACTGAAATCGAAGAGGTTTGCCCCTGTGCTGGTTTCTGTGGGAGAGTAAAATTGACCCTCCCAGGGTAAAGGTCTGTCAGGGCACGGAACCCGAAGATCTTGAGTTGGGGATACCTGCTGTAGGGGTCACCCTCATAGGGAAAGAGGGTAAAGCTGATAGGTTTCCCCTAGAGGTGTTGGCATGAAAGGTCGAGGAGACCACATCAATCCTGGAGCTGGAGGTATCCCGGGGAACGTTTGGGACAGCTCAGCTCCAGTATCCCATACTGACCCGAGCACGGGAAAGGGTAATAGAGGTAAATGGGGTGGCTCAGCAATCGGGGGCAGAGGCAGTTTTTTCACATATGACGGTCATCCAGGAGTTGCTATATCGGGTTGACAAAGTAGTGAAACAGCTGGTGGTGCCCCAGTCTTTCTGTCGGGTGGTGCTTGAGATGGCCCACAAGCACATGCTGGGTGGTCACCTAGTGGTTAAAAAGACGCAAGAGCAGATTCTGCAGCAGTTCTTTTGGCCCGGTATTTATACCGAGGTACAGAGGGTTTGTGAGTCTTGCTCAGAGTGTCAGCTGACCACACACACTGCAAGTTTCTGTAGTTCATTAGTTCCTCTGCCATTATAGAGGTACCTTTTGAACGGATTGCTATGGATCTGGTAGGGCCACTGTAAAGTCAACTCATGGCCAGCAACACATATTAGTGGTAGTAGCTTATGCTACTCATTACCTGGAGGCAATTCCGCTTCGTCACACCTCAGCTAAACTGGAGCCCTGGAGCTGTTTGCCATGTTCTGCCACCTTGGGCTCCCTAAGGAGATCATTACAGATCAGGGAACTCCTTTTAATGGCCAAGGTGACAAAGGAGCTGTGCAAGCTAGTCCAGATTAAACAATTGCGCACGTCGGTGTATCATCCACAGACCGATGG
The DNA here is from genome assembly GCF_046119375.1 of Phyllobates terribilis. Classification (NCBI taxonomy): domain Eukaryota; kingdom Metazoa; phylum Chordata; class Amphibia; order Anura; family Dendrobatidae; genus Phyllobates; species Phyllobates terribilis. The sequence continues at coordinate 2,302,644 of NW_027362942.1, read as the reverse complement.
TCTAGTTGAAAGATTTAACAAAATCCTTAAATCTATGCTTAAAAAAGAGGTTTCCAACTATGGGAAGAATTGGGATATGTTACAGCCCTATTTAAATGTTTGCAATCAGAGAGGTACCGCAGTCTTCAATGGGGTTCTTACCATTCGAGCCATTATACGGCAGGCATTCCAAGGGTCTGCTGGACATAGCCAAAGAGACGTGGGAGCTGAAGCCTACACCCCAAAGAAGCGTGATAGAGCACTTTGCAAGTATGCAGGACCAGATCGCGGCGGTGATGCCTATGGTAAAGGAAAACCTTCTGGATGTCCAGGCAGCGCAGAGCATATAACAGAAATGCCACAGTTAGGTCCTTTAAACAAGGGGAAAGGGTATTAGTTTAGTGCCCTCCGCAAAAAGTAAGCTCATGGCCAATTGGCAAGGGCCTTACGAAGTCCGAGAAAGGGTTGGGGAGGTGAATTACAGGGTATATCAGCCCAGGAAGAGGAAACCCAAACAATTATATCATGTAAATCTGCTAAAACCATGGAAAGATCAGAAATGGATGGTTGCAGACGCAACTCTGGTCATATTGTCTGGGGACCCTCCGACACCAGCCCGAAAAGAGTCTGGGAATGAGTTAGAGATAAGTTAGAGTCACTGAGCCTCAGGTAAGGGTACGGATGAAACCGTACCGTGTGCCGGAGGCAAGCCATCGCTGACGAGGTGAAACAAATGCTACAGTTATGAGTCATTGAGGAGTCCAGGAGTGAGTGGGCTAGTCCCATTGTACTGATACCAAAGCTGGACGGATTGTTATGATTTTGTAATGATTTCCGGAAATAGAATGAAGTGTCAAAATTTTACCTTTATCCAATACCCTGGGTAGATGAGCTGATTGAGAGACTGGGGCAAGCCCAGTACTACACGACACTCGATCTGATCAAGGGTTACAGGCAGGTGCCTCTGACAGAGACAGCGAAAGAAAAGACCACCTTCATAATGACGGAGGATCTATATCACTATGTGGTCTTGCCTTTTGGGTTACATGAGGCCCTGGCCACGTTCCAGAGACTGATGGACATAGTTTTAGAACCTCATAAGAAGTATGTGTAGGCATACTTGGATGATATTATCTATAGTATTGACTGGCATACCCACTTGTCCCAGGTGCAAGCAGTAGTGGATTCGCTCAAAGTTGTGGACTTGACAGAGAACCCAAAAAAACATACAATAGCTCTCGAGCAACCTCCTCCAGAGTTCTAAAAGAACATAAGATCCAATTTATCATACAGGATTAAAAGGAACATCTAATTTTACCCCATCCAAAGTCAAGGCCACCTTCTGAAAACTTTCTTCGATCTTGTTTCAAATGACCTGGACAAAATCAATTTGACACACAGCAAGGGGGAATCCAACCTTACCCCAAAAGAAAAAGAGGCATTAAAATCCCTAAAGAACAATCCAGACCTTGTCATCCGCACGGCAGACAAGGGGGGAGGGATAGTGGTACAGGACCGGGGTGATTACTTGGCAGAAGCAGTGAGACTATTATCTGATCCCAAAACTTACAATAAGGTTGATAACACTCAATATAATAATGCAGTGATCACTTATAATGCTTTAATATCAAAAGCGGATAAACAGAATATTCTCAACAAATCAGAGAAAAGTTTTCTAAGAGTTGTTAATTCACCGATTGCCTTCTTCTATCACCTCCCCAAAATCCATAAGGATGCTGTAAGACCCCCTAGGAGACCCATAATTTCAGGGATAGGGTCCCTGACATCAAATCTTGCTAATTATGTGGATGTAGTGATGCACACACATGTAGACCAACTACACAGTTACTTGAGGGACTCCAGTCATTTAATCTGACTTACGAAGGGCATTCCATGGAAGAACATATTTGTTTTTATTTCCATGGATGTTTCCGCCCTTTATTCCAGTATCCCACATGATTTGGGACTGGTGTGTTTCAAAACGTTCATAGACATTGATCCACGGTTGACACCTATACAAAAAGATTTTCTGTATGAAAGCATGCAGTTCATACTTTATAACAATTTATTTACTTTTCAAGATACCTTATAATATCAGATACTTGGGACCGCGATGGGCTCGAAGGTGGCACCAACTTATGCAAATTTGTTCATGGCCATCTTCGAGTCCATCTTCATATACAGTAGTATACATGCACCCAATATCATCATTTACAAACGTTACATAGACGATTTATTTTTTATTTATGATAATCCAAAGGAAGATGTGGGCTCCTTCCTCAGGAACATTGAAGATAATACCTGGGGTTTGGGTTTCACCCCCATAGTAAACCCTGACACAGTCGACTTCCTTGACCTCACTTTCTTTCATGACAATAAAGAAATTCACACAAGAACCTACTTTAAACCTGTGGATGCGAACAGTTATGTCCATTATCAAAGTGGACACTACACTAAATGGTTGAGGAATATTCCGCTCAACCAATACAAAAGAATTAAGAGAAACTGTAGTATGGACATAGATTTCATCAACCAATCAAAAGTTTTATCACATAGATTTCTTGAAAGAAGTTACTCGAAAAAATTGATCCAGAGAGCATTCTCTGAAAGCAAAAAAATGGAACAGACAGACTTAATCTCTAATAATAAAAAAACAAAAAAATCAGCATCCAATACTACGTTTAATTTTAATTTTATCACCACTTTTTCAGTCCAGAACAAGAGAATTCATTTAGTTCTGAAAAAACATTGGGGTATACTTCTCAATGATCCCATATTGGGGAGGCTTCTACCCAACAATCTCCTGATAACCTTCCGAAGGGCCCCGACATTAAAAAATATGGTGGCCCCAAGTCGGCTAAAGAAAAAAGAGGATTTTAATCCCTCTGTAGAAAAGCCCAGACAAGGCTCCTATAGATGTGGCATCCCGAGATGCCCATGTTGCTCCATCATCATTCATAATGCAAAAACTTTTTCATCAGACAGTGAAAATTCCGATGAGTTCCAAATCAAATATCATTTGACTTGCCAAATCAGTTTCGTCATCTATGTCATTATATGCGAATGTAAGAAATTATATAGTATGTGGGAAGGACAACACAACAGCTACATAAAAGAATAAACTCGCAAAGGTATAATATAAAAGTAGGATTTTTACAACATGGCCTTTCTAGGCATTATGCGATATATCACAATAAAAGGATCTCCTTTAGGGTGATCCCCATTGACCATGTCCCCCATGAGACCTCCAACCGAGTCCAGACTCTTAACAGGAAAGAGATCTTCTGGATTCATAAGCTGAACACTATAAATCCACATGGACTGAATGAAACAACTCATTTGTTCAATTAATTGAGATATATCTATGGAGTCTGCTTTGTTCCTCTGTATAATCCACCTCATTTTTCTCTGTATTTTGTAATGATGAATGTTACTGACAAACATCTGCTCTTTCTATGAAGGGGTCTCATCCCTTCATTGTGGTTTGTCTTTGCTTACTTTGTTCTAACCCCCGTTTTTTCCATTAGTTTTGACCCATCAATTGCTACGTGATTTTTATAAGGATCACTGAACTGCAATTTCTCATAATATTGCACATTCCTTCTTTTAAACTAGTCTAAGAGCTTTGGAGATTCTTTTATCCATTATTATTATTTATTTTATTTTTTTGATCTCATAGATTCTTGTGAAACTATCACCAAATAAAGAGATCAAATCAAATTCACCCATGGCTCAATGGTTTAAAACATTAGCAGCAGGGTGCTGACAAAGAACGAATAGGTCAATATCATAGGTTCAAGCACTCCCCTAGCTTGTAAAATTTGTTTATTCATTTAACTACTTTTTTTAATATATTTAAAAAAAAAAAAAAATAATAATAATAATTAAATATTTTTAAATGTTTAAGTGAAATACTCTATTGTGCTTTACGGTGTATACATGCATTTAGTCTGATTCCCTGCCCACTGGGTGTGGTGATTTTTTTGAAGTTAGGCGTCTCCATGTGCATTCTTTTGCTATAAATAACAGACCCTGTATGTGTATGTGTATAGACTGTCCTGAGGAAGTGGTGTGATCACCATGAAACGCGTAGAAATAATGTCTATTTCATCATTACATCGATTTGCATTCCTCTGGTACATTATTCTGACAGGCGAGCAGCGCAGTCTGATGCCCCATTCTCTTCACCCAACAAATTAACATAAGCTTCGACATCCTTACCCAAGGATGGCCACCAATACTTTCAGCTCAACAGGTGAGAAGTTCCTTTAATGCCAGCTGTGATTGAGTCATGACACTCTCTGTGTTACGAAACTGCAACTCCACACTAGGGCAGAAGAGGGAAAAGCTGTCCCTGCACTAGGTCTAGACTGAAGCCCTACGGTGGAGTGAGCAACCTATTCCTAGCAAATAGACCCACTAACGTTTCCTAGACTAAACTCAAAAGAAGACCTAAAGGAGGAGGGGAAGGAGACCCTGAAAGAACTAAGGACTGGGAAAAAAACAAACAGGTGACCTCCTAACAAGAAACTAGAGGAAGCAGCAGAAAGGAAAAAGGGAATAAAGGAATCTTCAGCAGGCAGAACTAGAGGATACTAGAATTGCACAAAACTAAATACAGAAAGTACTACTACCAAACCTCCTAGCCAGAACTCTAGCGGATAAACACTGTTGTCCGGCAAGGACTAAGAGGTAGGTGCTGGGTAATAAAGGGTGATACAATCACCTGACCTTAGTCAAAACCAACACCAGGGGAAGAAGACCATCAACCAGAAAACCACAACAAAATGGATGGTTCCAAAAGAAACAGATTCTAACAGTACCTCCCCTTTTATGAGGATCCTCCGGATCCTCTCGGCCGAGCCTTATTTGGGAATCTCCTGTGAAAAGCTTTAATCAGCCGTGAGGCAGAGACGTCCTCAGCTTTCATCCAAGAATTATCCTCGGGACCGAATCCTTTCCAGGACACGAGATACTGTAACCCTCCTCTGAGCCACCTAGAATCTAAAATGCGTGAAATTTCAAATTCGCCGTCCTCATCAACTGGAGGGACAGTCGGCATCCCCTCCTTATCTGGCGTATCCGCTTTCTTCAGTAACGATACATGAAAAACTGAATTAATTCTCCAGGATGAGGGAATGTCTAATCTCACCGCTGCAGAGTTGACCACCTGAACCACTTTGAAGGGTCCTACAAACTTAGGGCCCAGTTTTTTAGAAGGGATCTTCAAACGCAGGTTCTTAGAGGACAACCAGACTATGACCCCCAACAGCAAACAAAGTCTCCCTTCTTTTCTTGTCAAAATATTTTTTGGACCTCCTATTCGCCTCAGATTATGGCGTACCCCGGTCCAAACCCTTTCCAAATTTTCCGAGAAACTCTCCTCCTCAGGCAACGCCGCCCTAATTTTAGAAAATGGGCCAAAAGATGGATGCCTCCATGTACAGCAAAAAAAAGGAGAACACCCAGCCGAGGAAAACGTATGGTTACTAAGAGCAAACTCAGCTAGTGGTAGATATTCAGACCACATCTCCTGATTATCTGCTACAAAACATCTTAAAAACTGCTCAACGTCTTGGTTCTTCCTTTCGATCTGTCCATTGGACTCCGGATGATACCCAGACGAGAATGACAAATGAACCTTTAATCTGTCACAGAAAGCACGCCAAAAGCGAGCCACAAACTGAGGTCCTCTATCGGAAACAATGTCCGTGGGAACACCATGGAGCCTGACAATCTCTTTCACAAACGCCTTAGATAGAGTCTTCGCGCAGGGTAGTTTATTGAACGGGACCAGATGGCACATCTTACTAAACCGATCCACAACAACCCAGTTGACAGAAAACCCCTCAGAGAATGGCAGATCGGTAATAAAATCATAGCAAGATGCGTCCATGGTGAACTAGGGACCTCTAAAGGGCACAGCAACCTCGCAGCCCGGGCATGTGAGGCCTTCGACCTAGCGCACACAGTACACTGATGCACCCACTTGACGATTTCTCTTTGCCACCCTGGCCACCAGAAACTTCGACCAATCGTCCTTCTAGTTTCCGAAATCCCTGGATGACCCGCCAACCGAGACTCATGATATTCAGCAAACAAAGCTCTCCTAAAGGCTCTAGGCACAAATAATTTACCATACGGGAGTGTTTGTTGGTGCAGCATTCTGGGCCCCCAGGATGCTATTCTCCAACTCAGAACCCAATGCTGCTACCACCACCCCCCTCTGCAAAATACATTCCTCCTTCTCCGTATTAACTGCTGGAGCGAAACTACAAGACAAGGCATCCGCTTTAACATTCTTTGTCCTAGGAATATATGTGACGGAGAAATGGAACCGGGCAAAAAACAGTGCCCACCTAGCTTGACGGGCATTAAAGCGTTTAGCAGCATCCAGATATATCAGATTTTTATGATCAGTAAAACCTGTATCGAATGTCTAGCCCCCTCCAAAAAATGTCGCCAATGTTCGAACGCGAGTTTATTTGCCAGCAGTTCTCGATTCCCTACATCATAGTTGAGCTCCATCTCCAAGAATGTTTTAGAAAAGAAAGCACAGGGATGCACCCCATCCTTTCCCTCCTGGGACAGAACTGCCCCCACCCCTACTGATGAGGCATCAACCTCTACCAGAAATGGCTCGGTCTCATTTGGCTGGATCAAAAAAGCCTTAACTGTCTCAGTGGACCAGTGGACCGTATTAGCACCCTTCTTGGTGAGATCAGTTATAGGTTTAGCGATGACAGAAAAATTCTTTATGAACTTTCTGTAATAACTAGCAAACCCTAAAAATCTCTGAATGGACTTTAAACATTCAGGCCTAGGCCACTCCAGTACTGCCTGAACCTTCACTGGGTCCATCTCAAACCCATCACCAGAGACAAAGGACCCCAAAAACCTAATTTTCTGTACCGCAAACTCACACTTCTCTAGCTTTGCAAAGAGAGTGTTTTCACTCAAAATCTGTAGAACTTCGCGGACTCTCTGCCAATGCGACACCAGATCGGGTGAATAGATCAAAATATCATCAAAATAAACAATTACGCTCCTACCGATCAATGGCCTCAGAATGTCAATGAAATTTTGAAAAAACGCAGGCACATTTGTAAGGCCAAAAGGCATCACCAGACACTCAAAATGACCCTCCGGGGTATTAAAATCTGTCTTCCATTCATCGCCCTCCTTCACCCACAACAAATTATATGCCCCTCGAAGGTCAATCTTAGAAAACCACTTCGCTCTGGTTAGTTGATTAAACAAATTCGGAATCAGCGGCAATGGGTAAGGATTGCGCACAGTGATCTTATTTATCTCCCGAAAATCCAAACATGGCCTAAGACCTCCAGCCTAATTTTTAACAAAAAAGAATCCTACAGCCACAGGACGAATCCTAGGGAGTGTAGTACCTTGAACGAACTCAATAGCGCAATCGTACGCTCTATGGGACGGTAGAGCTTGCGACTCAACATCCGAGAATATCCTCCAGAAATCCTGAATGGCTTCAGGTAGCTCCCTCTTCAAAACTGGAGCAATGTGAACATTACAGCATTTACCATAACACCCCTGACCCCAGAACCTTATAGTACTAGACAACCAGTCCAACAATGGATTGTGCACCCTTAACCAGGGTAAACCCAGGACCACTGGAGCCAGCAAATTAGCATGTACAAATAAGTCTAGATGCTCTTTATGTTCCATATTCATAATTAGTGGGAACCCGGAGACCTTCCGAGAAATGCGCCCATGCTCCAGGGGAGTGTCATCAATCGCCACAACAGGGAAAGGAGACGACAAAGGTTCAGAAACAAACTAATACTTGTCTAGAAATTGTTGATCAATCAAATTAAGAGCAGCGCCACAATCAACCATTACCTGAAAATCAATGGAATGACCATGACAGGTGGTGTTACCAGATAAAAACACTCCTGCGGAACGTAAAAATGCTATATGAACAGGAGAATTGCTCCTGCTGACCCTTTTTTTCTCTTCCTTATGCAAGCCTTGCATTGCTTAATAAAATGGTCAGCCTTACCACAATACAAACATAGCCTCCCAGAGAACCTCCTCTCCCGGGAACGGGAGGACATCGCCCCAACTTGCATCGGTTCCCCGCTGATGACGTGACTATCCTGAGAGACGGGGTTCAACATTAAAAGAGCCTTCTCTTCACTCTGCCTGGCTCTCAATCTTCTATCCACATGGATAGCTAGCTGCATAGCTGTTTCCAAAGTGGCAGGTACAGGATATGCCATGGGCAAATATTTAACCCTTTCATTCAAACCTGCCAGAAACTGACTCTTGAGTGCTGGGTCATTCCATCTGACCTCTGCGGACCATCGTCTGAACAGGGTGCAATACTTCTCAGCCTCACCAGTGTAGCGTCGGCGTCCCTGCCTCCTGCTAGGCAGGGACGCTGTTCCCCTCACCTCTCCGCTCCGTGCCCGGCGTCTTCCTTCCGCTCTGCTGGCAGCGCGCGCTGCTTCCCGGCCACGGTGCTTAGGGCGCGCGCGCTCCCCCTCTCTTAAAGGGGCCGCGCGCGCCGTCCTAAGGAGTCCCCGGCCAATGGCCGGAGGAGTTCACCATATATAAGGCACCTCCTCCAAAATGGAGGTGCCTGAGCAATGTTGTAGCACAGTTCATCACTCTGCTTCAGCCCTCAGGTCCTGTTTCCAGTTACCTGCCAGTTACCCGCCAGTTACCTGCCAGTTCCCTGTCTGATACCTGCCTGACTCGTGTCTATCTGATGCTATTCCTGCGGTCCGACAGTCTGCCTACCAGCCCTGCCAGTCTGTCTATGGATCCGTCTGCCCGCTCACCTGGGAGCGCTCATCTGCTACCTGCCTGCTAGCCTACCTGGAGGCTCCGCCGTCACGTGCTGTGACCACCTGCCTGTCCAGAGACTCTTGCCCGCTCACCTGGGAGCGCTCACCTGCTACCTGTCTGCTAGCCTACCTGGAGGCTCCGCCGTCACGTGCTGTGACCACCTGCCTGTCCAGAGATTCTTGCCCGCTCACCTGGGAGCGCTCACCTGCTACCTGCCTGCTAGCCTACCTGGAGGCTCTGCCGTCACGTGCTGTGACCACCTGCCTGTCCAGAGACTCTTGCTCGCTCACCTGGGAGCATCCACCTGCTACCAGCCTGCTAGCCTACCTGGAGGCTCTGCCGTCACTTGCCGTGACCACCCGCCTGTCAAGAGGCTGTCCCGGTCACTTGCTGTGACCACCTGCCCGTTTACCCAGAGACTGTCCCAGTCACTTGCCGTGACCACCTGCCCGTTTACCCAGAGACTGTCCCTGTCACTTGCTGTGACTACCTGCCCGTCTTCCCTAGGCGCCACCCGCTTCCTTACAAGGACCGCCCCCTTGTATAGTTGCTCAGAGGTTCCGCCTCCCAGACCCGTTACAACCAGAACCCTGTTTAAGCCGTCTGAGCTCTGCCTCAGCTGATATGACCCGATCAGGATCATCATATAACAACCCCAATGCAGTAAAAAGTGCTTCTACTGATGTCAAACAAGAATCATTAGGATGTAAAGAAAATGCCAGATTTGGGGTTCGCCTTGCAATAAAGACATAATAATCCCCGCACGCTGTAATTCACTCCCTGAGGACCCAGGTCTAAGTCGAAAATATAGTAAACATGCATTTTTAAACGTAAAAAACTCCTGCCGTTTACCAGAAAAAAACTCAGGTAATCCTACCTTCGGTTCATCAGGGCATGCTCCAGGGCAATTACTCACGTACTGTTGCAGACTGGCTACTTCCAGAGTTAACCCTTGCATGCGCTGAGCAAGCTCCTGGATACTGTTCATCCAGAAGGAATCCGGATGATGATTTTTTTTATATATATATATTTTTTTTAGGCCGGACAAATTGTTACGAAACTGCAACTCCACATTAGGGCAGAAGAGGGAAAAGCTGTCCCTGCACTAAGTCTAGACTAAAGCCCTACGGTGGAGTGGGCAACCTATTCCTAGTGAATAGACCCACCGACGTTTCCTAGACTAAACTCAAAAGCAGACCTAAAGGAGGAGGGGAAGGAGACCCTGAAAGAACTAAGGACTGGTAAAAAACAAACAAGTGACCTCCTAACAAGAAACTAGAGGAAGCAGCAGAAACGAAAAAGGGAATAAAGGAATCTTCAGCACGCAGAACTAGAGGATCCTAGAACCAGAGCTGTGGAGTCGGTGCTCATTTTGGTGGAGTCGGAGTCGGTATAAAACGGACCGACTCAGACTCCTAAAATATATAATAAATTGGGTGCAGTAGTTCAATGCAGAATGTGCTGAATATTTTTTCATAGGAACTTGGGAAATTTATGAAATGTCCTATAAATGGCTGTTATATTCCTGATCTAAGGCTACATTCACACACAGGGTTTTTGCTACGTTTTTTGAGGATACGTTTTTCAGCTGCAAAAGCAGATCAGCTTTTTAAAAAATCGCATCACCTGAAAGGTTTTTGAGCTCATAGATAATGTTTTCAATAGCAAAAGCAGATTAGAAAAATGCCGCACAAACTGACATGTGCATTCTTTGTGAGGATCCATTTTTGAGCCCAAAAACGGATCCTCACAAACGAATGCGTCTGAATGTCATATCTTGAAATCCATTGACTTTTCTGGGATGCCCAGAGTCACTGCATTTTACTGCAAAAAACGGATACGCAAAAACGCTGTGTGTGTGAATCATGGCCGTAGCCAGCGGGGGGCAGGGGGGGCAACTGCCCCCCCTAGAAGCAGGGGCACGCACCTATCAAAACTCACTTGTATGCTGCAGTGCTCCCGTCCTGCACCGGCTCCAGACTGCAGGGGGCAATCTCCCCTCCTCTGTCCTGTCTTCTGCTGTCTTCACCAGAGAGGAGGGGGGGGGGTGCCTGCCCTGCACAGGATCCGAGTCCTGAGCCCCGAGCTGGAAAAAGTGAGAAAGTGAAAGTACTACTGCTCATCTCTGTCACAGGAAGGTAACTAATGCTAATATTATAGGTGATTATTATGTGCTCTCTTTACAATGTGTGAACTATACAGTACAGACCGAAAGTTTGGACACACCTTCTCATTTAAAGATTTTTCTGTATTTTTCATGACTTTGAAAATTGTACATTCACACTGAAGGCATCAAAACTATGAATTAACACATGTGGAATTATATACTTAACAAAAAAGTGTGAAACAACTGAAAATATATCTCATATTCTAGGTTCTTTAAAGTAGCCACCTTTTGCTTTGATGACTGCTTTGCACACTCTTGGCATTCTCTTGATGAGCTTCAAGAGGTAGTCACCAGAAATGGTCTTCCAACAATCTTGAAGGAGTTCCCAGAGATGCTTAGCACTTGTTGGCCCTTTTGTCTTCACTCTGCGGTCCAGCTCACCCCAAACCATCTCGATTGGGTTCAGGTCGGGTGACTGTGGAGGCCAGGTCATCTGGAATAGCACCCCATCACTCTCGTTCTTGGTCAAATAGCCCTTACACAGCATGGAGGTGTGTTTGGGGTCATTGTCCTGTTGAAAAATAAATGATGGTCCAACTAAACGCAAACCGGATGGAATAGCATGCCGCTGCAAGATGCTGTGGTAGCCATGCTGGTTCAGTATGCCTTCAATTTTGAATAAATCCCCAACAGTGTCACCAGAAAAGCACCCCCACACCATCACACCTCCTCCTCCATGCTTCACGGTGGGAACCAGGCATGTAGAGTCCATCCATTCACCTTTTCTGCGTCGCACAAAGACACGGTGGTTGGAACCAAAGATCTCAAATTTGGACTCATCAGACCAAAGCACAGATTTCCACTGGTCTAATGTCCATTCCTTGTGTTCTTTAGCCCAAACAAGTCTCTTCTGCTTGTTGCCTGTCCTTAGCAGCGGTTTCCTAGCTGCTATTTTACCATGAAGGCCTGCTGCACAAAGTCTCCTCTTAACAGTTGTTGTAGAGATGTGTCTGCTGCTAGAACTCTGTGTGGCATTGACCTGCTCTCTAATCTGAGCTGCTGTTAACCTGCGATTTCTGAGGCTGGTGACTCGGATAAACTTATCCTCAGAAGCAGAGGTGACTCTTGGTCTTCCTTTCCTGGGGCGGTCCTCATGTGAGCCAGTTTCTTTGTAGCGCTTGATGGTTTTTGCAACTGCACTTGGAGACATTTTCAAAGTTTGCCCAATTTTTCAGACTGACTGACCTTCATTTATTAAAGTAATGATGGCCACTCATTTTTCTTTACTTAGCTGCTTATTTCTTGCCATAATACAAATTCTAACAGTCTATTCAGTAGGACTATCAGCAGTGTATCCACCTGACTTCTGCACAACACAACTGATGGTCCCAACCCCATTTATAAGGCAAGAAATCCCACTTATTAAACCTGAGAAGGCACACCTGTGAAGTGAAAACCATTTCTGGTGACTACCTCTTGAAGCTCATCAAGAGAATGCCTAGAGTGTGCAAAGCAGTCATCAAAGCAAAAGGTGGCTACTTTGAAGAACCTAGAATATAAGACATATTTTCAGTTGTTTCACACTTTTTTGTTAAGTATATAATTCCACATGTGTTAATTCATAGTTTTGATGCCTTCAGTGTGAATGTACAATTTTCAAAGTCATGAAAATACAGAAAAATCTTTAAATGAGAAGGTGTGTCCAAACTTTTGGTCTGTACTGTATGTGCAATGTACTATTTGCTGTCTGTAGCTGTCATCTGTCTATCACACTCTATCTATCCCTCCATGTATTCATCTATCTATCTATCTATCCATCTATCTATCCCTCCATCTATCCTTTCATTTATCCCTCTATCTATCCATGCATCCCTCTATCTATCCTTTCATCTATCCCTCCAGCTATCCATCCATATGGCTATCTATCATCTATCTATCCATCCATCCATCCCTGTATCTATCTATCTCTCCATCTATCTCTCCATTCCTCTATTAATCTATCTATTACTCCATCTATCCCACTGTCTATCCATCCCTCCATCTATCTATCTATCTATCTCTCTGTCTATCTATCTATGACTTTAACTATCAATCCATCCTTTCATCTATCCCTTCATCTATCCCTCCATGTGGCTATCTATCATCTATCTATTAACTCCAGGCATTTTCATAAGGGAGTGGAAGAACTTGCTATTTTGCCTGTCCCAAAGAGGAGGTTTAATCGCAGATGGCATTTCGGCTTCAATGAAACGGAGAGAGACACAGCTATTGGAAAATAAAATTTTTCTGGCAGCTGTTTATGTGGACCCAAGTCATCGTATACTGCTTGATGATCAACAGCTTACTAAAGGAAAAGAAGCTCTGACTGAGGTAGCAGTTAGGATGAGTGGCCTACAGGAGGACTGCCAGGAGCAAGAGGACTTGGGTCCTGACAGTGCTACTGCTGCCATATCTTCATCCTCATCAGATGATGAGTTTTACTTTGACAAGTATTTGGACGACATGGAGCAGGCAAAGTGTTGCCGCAAGGGAAAATATTTCACTCCGTCTCCTATAGCAAGCAGATTGACCATATTTCAGCAAAATGTTTCACTTGCTCTCAAAGAAATAGAAAAATTCAACCGTTCATCAAAACTGACTGTGCATGAGGCAATTCCTTTATACCCGGAAATTGTTAGAGATGTTGCCCATGTGGTTACGGCTTTGCCTCCAACCCAAGTTAGTGTAGAGAGGTTGTTCTCTAGCCTTAAAATTATTAGGTCAGATTTGAGGTCATCTATGAAGGAGGATCTGATGGAGGCAATTCTATCTCTTAGAACAAATTCATAGACTGCACAAATATTATTTAGTATGTTTTTGTTGTAAACTGTTTCTTGCCACTTACATAGTTTATTACAGAGTGTTATATACAGTTAGGTCCATATATATTTGGACAGAGACAACATTTTTCTAATTTTGGTTCTAGACATTACCACAATGAATTTTAAACAAAACAATTCAGATACAGTTGAAGTTCAGGCTTTCAGCTTTCATTTGAGGGTATCCACATTAAAATTGGATGAAGGGTTTAGGAGTTTCATCTCCTTAACATGTGCCACCCTGTTTTTAAAGGGACCAAAAGTAATTGGACAGATTAAATAATTGTAAATAAAATGTTCATTTCTAGTACTTGGTTGAAAACCCTTTGTTGGCAATGACTGCCTGAAGTCTTGAACTCATGGACATCACCAGACGCTGTGTTTCCTCCTTTTTGATGCTCTGCCAGGCCTTCACTGCGGTGGTTTTCAGTTGCTGTTTGTTTGTGGGCCTTTCTGTCTGAAGTTTAGTCTTTAACAAGTGAAATGCATGCTCAATTGGGATGAGATCAGGTGACCGACTTGGCCATTCAAGAATATTCCACTTATTTGCTTTAATAAACTCCTGGGTTGCTTTGGCTTTATGTTTTGGGTCATTGTCCATCTGTAGTATGAAACGACGACCAATCAGTTTGGCTGCATTTGGCTGGATCTGAGCACACAGTATGGCTCTGAATACATCAGAATTCATTCGGCTGCTTCTGTCCTGTGTCACATCATCAATAAACACTAGTGACCCAGTGCCACTGGCAGCCATGCATGCCCAAGCCATCACACTGCCTCTGCCGTGTTACACAAGTGACCCAGTGCCACTGGCAGCCATGCATGCCCAAGCCATCACACTGCCTCTGCCATGTTTTACAGATGATATGGTATGCTTTGGATCATGAGCTGTACCATGCCTTCGCCATACTTTTCTCTTTCCATCATTCTGGTAGAGGTTGATCTTGGTTTCATCTGTCCAAAGAATGTTCTTCCAGAACTGTGCTGGCTTTTTTAGATGTTTTTTAGCAAAGTCCAGTCTAGGCTTTTTATTCTTGATGCTTATGAGTGGCTTGCACCGTGCAGTGAACCCTCTGTATTTATTTTCATGCAGTCTTCTCTTTATGGTAGATTTGGATATTGATACGCCTACCTCCTGGAGAGTGTTGTTCACTTGGTTGGCTGTTGTGAAGGGGTTTCTCTTCACTATGAAGATTAATCTGCGATCATTCACCACTGTTGTCTTCCGTGGGCACCCAGGTCATTTGCATTGATGAGTTCTCCAGTGCTTTCTTTCTCAGGATGTACCAAACTGTAGATTTTGCCACTCCTAATATTGTAGCAATTTCTCGGATGGGTTTTTTCTGTTTTTGCAGCTTAAGGATGGCTTGTTTCACCTGCATGGTGAGCTCCTTTGACCGCATGTTTACTTCACAGCAAAACCTTCCAAATGCAAGCACCACACCTCAAATCAACTCCAGGCCTTTTATCTGCTTCGCTGAGAATGACATAACGAAGGGATTGCCCACACCTGTCCATGAAATAGCCTTGGAGTGAATTGTCCAATTACTTTTGGTCCCTTTAAAAACAGGGTGGCACATGTTAAGGAGCTGAAACTCCTAAACCCTGCATCCAATTTTAATGTGGATACCCTCAAATGAAAGCTGAAAGTCTGAACTTCAACTGCATCTGAATTGTTTTGTTTAAAATTCATTGTGGTAATGTCTAGAACCAAAATTAGAAAAATGTTGCCTCTGTCCAAATATATATGGACTTAACTATGTATATATATATATATATATATATATATATATACACAGACATATACATACACACATACATATACGGTACAGACCAAAAGTTTGGACACACCTCATTTAAAGATTTTTCTGTATTTTCATGACTTTGAAAATTGTACATTCACACTGAAGGCATCAAAACTATGAATTAACACATGTGGAATTATATACTTAACAAAAAAGTGTGAAACAACTGAAAATATATGTCTTATATTCTAGGTTCTTCAAAGTAGCCGCCTTTTGCTTTGATGACTGCTTTGCACACTCTTGGCATTCTGTTGATGAGCTTCAAGAGGTAGTCACTGGAAATGGTTTTCACTTCACAGGTGTGCCCTTTCAGGTCTAATAAGTGGGATTTCTTGCCTTATAAATGGGGTTGGGACCATCAGTTGTGTTGTGCAGAAGCCTAGTGGATACACAGTTGATAGTCCTACTAAATAGACTGTTAGAATTTGTATTATGGCAAGAAAAAAGCAGCTAAGTAAAGAAAAATGACTGGCCATCATTACTTTAAGAAATTAAGGTCAGTCAGTCCGAAAAATTGGGCAAACTTTGAAAGTGTCCTCAAGTGCAGTTGCAAAAACCATCAAGCGCTACAAAGAAACTGGCTCACATGAGGACCACCCCAGAAAAGGAAGACCAAGAGTCACCTCTGCTTCTGAGGATAAGTTTATCCGAGTCACCAGCCTCAGAAATCGCAGGTTAACAGCAGCTCAGATTAGAGACCAGGTCAAGTTCTAGCAGCAGACACATCTCTTCAACAACTGTTAAGAGGAGACTTTGTGCAGCAGGGCTTCATGATAAAATAGCTGCTAGGAAACCACTGCTAAGGACAGGCTACAAGCAGAAGAGACTTGTTTGGGCTAAAGAACACAAGGAATGGACATTAGACCAGTGGAAATCTGTGCTTTGGTCTGATGAGTCCAAATTTGAACTCTTTGGTTCCAACCACCGTGTCTTCGTGTGACGCAGAAAAGGTGAACGGATGGACTCTACATGCCTGGTTCTCACCGTGAAGCATGGAGGAGGAGGTGAGATGGTGTGGGGGTGCTTTACTGGTGACACTGTTGGGGATTTATTCAAAACTGAAGGCATACTGAACCATCATGGCTACCACAGCATCTTGCAGCGGCATGCTATTGCATCCGGTTTGCGTTTAGTGGGACCATCATTTATTTTTCAACAGGACAATGACCCCAAACACACCTCCAGGCTGTGTAAGGGCTATTTGACAAAGAAGGAGAGTGATGGGGTGCTACGCCAGATGACCTGGCCTCCACAGTCACCAGACCTGAACCCAATCGAGATGGTTTGGGGTGAGCTGGACCGCAGAGTGAAGGCAAAAGAGCCAACAAATGCTAAGCATCTCTGGGAACTCCTTCAAGATTGTTGGAAAACCATTTCCGGTGACTACCTCTTGAAGCTCATCAAGAGAATGTCAAGAGTGTGCAAAGCAGTCATCAAAGCAAAAGGTGGATACTTTGAAGAACCTAGAATATAAGACATATTTTCAGTTGTTTCATACTTTTTTGTTAAGTATATAATTCCACATGTGTTAATTCATAGTTTTGATGCCTTCAGTGCATTTTTCAAGCAAAGTGCAGAGTATACAGGTGAGGTATATAACAGGTCATCCATTTAAGGGACAATTACATTATAAAGTGCAAAAAGTGCAAAGTGCATAAAAACATACAATACATATATAGATCACATTATATAATGTTTTTTTTATTCATGAGAATACATACACATTGTTTGTTTACATGATATAGCTCAATCCATGATAAATTACTTAATAGATACAGGTGTATGGAATCAAAAGAATCAGGATTGACTCACCGCATCAACATGTGAACAACGCCGAAAAGTGGCGTCTCCAGTGTTATAAAACGCATGCCAGGATTGTTGCTAGAAAGGGGGAGGAGACCAATATTTGTTTCCTAATTATTCTAGCGATAGAGTCACTCTCCTCACAAAATGTGGTAATAACTGGTATTCTATTAGACACCTTATCTATCCTCCTCTTAGATTTTAAAAGAGATTCACGTTCAAGATTATTTACCATATTAATCCCCTTATCAAGTTAATGTTTCGGATAATCCCGGACCAAAAATTTCATCCTCATTTTTTCAATATTTTGTTGTAAATTATTATCATCACTTACAATTCTTTTAGTTCGCAAAAACTGACTAAATGGAAGAGAGTTTACCATCTTTCTAGGATGATTACTTTCAAATTTTAGAATGTTGTTTTTATCCGTTGGTTTTGAATAAAGAGTAGTGCAAAATCTACCTTCCCTATAACTAACAAGAACATCCAAAAACTGGATTTCCTGTGTCGAGTAGACCAATGAAAACTTGATATCACTGTCAATAGTATTGATAAAGTCAAAAAAATTCAACAACTCTTGCTCAGTGCCATTCCACAGGAGGAAGATGTCGTCTATGTAGCACTTCCGCCCTTAGTACAATGTCATATCCGCTAGTGATGTCATTGGAGCATGCTCAGTGTCGATTCTCTGTATGCCACAGTTTGGTCTCCTCCCCCTTTCTAGCAGCAATCCTGGCATGCGTTTTTTAACACTGGGGATCCACTTTTCGGCGTTGTTCACATGTTGATGCGGTGAGTCAATCCTGATTCTTTTGATTCCCATACACCTGTATCTATTACGTAATTTATCATGGATTGAGCTATATCATGTAAACAAACAATGTGTATGTATTCTCATGAATCAAAAAAACATTATATAATGTGATCTATCTATGTATATGTACTGTATGTTTTCAGACTCACTAGGACAAAGACTCCGAGAGAGAGCATCTGCCCGAACATTCTTGGTCTCAAGGAGGTAAGAGATCGAAAAATGTAATCTTGTAAAAAACAAGGCCCATCGGGCTTGTCTCGAGTTCAGTCTCTTGGCATTCTCTAAAAAAAAAAACAGATTCTTATGGTTAGTAAGCTCCATGAATGGGTGCTTAGCTCTCTCATGACTCCACCCCTTCAGAGATAACTTTATGACAAGTTCGTGATTGCCGATGTCATAATTGAGCTCTGGAGGAGAGAATTTCCAAGAAAAAAAAGCAGAAGGTCTCATATGCGTTCGGGTGGTGGAACCCTGGTAGAGCACTGCTCCCACCTCTACCTCAGAGGCATCCACTTCCACCACAAAAGGCATATTGACATCAGGCTGGACCAAAACTGGAGCAGAGGAAAGGCCTTCTTAAGTGTTGTGACAAAGTCACTGGCAGAGTGTCGGAGGGGAGATATGTTTCACTCAGGTTATTAGCTTCAGTGATGTGAAACTGGAAGTCTTCTCCTGCATGGTGTAACGGATTGGGAGGTGGAACCTCTGAGCTGTAATACAAAGGGGAAGTCCTTGTAAGGAAGCGGGTGACTCCCAGGGAAGGCAAGCAGGAAGTCACAGCAAGTGACGTGGACAGTCTCTGGGTAAGCAGGCAGGTGGTCACGGCCAGTGACGGGGACAGTCTCTGGGTAAGCAGGCAGGAGGTCACGGCAAGTGACGGGGACAGACTCTGGGTAGACGGCAGGTACCTTCAACCCAGCGGGCAGATAGACAAGGCAGGTACTGGCAGGTGCTTCCGGGTAAGCACGTGGATAGCTGCGGCAGGTGCTGGCGGGTGCTTCCGGATAAGCAGGTAGATAAACTCAGCAGGTGCTGGCAGGTGCTTCCAGGTAAGCAGGTAGATAAACTCAGCGGGTGCTGGCAGGTGCTTCCAGGTAAGCAGGTAGAGAGATACAGCAGGTGCAGGCAGGTAGCAGACAGGTGACAGGCAGGAATCAGGCTGGACTAGACAGGCTAGCGGAGGGACCTGAGGGCTGAAGCAGAGGTGAAGACACAGTGCGACAACTGTTGCTCGGGCACCTCCATTTTGGAGGAGGTGCCTTAAATGTGGGAAGTCCTCTGGCCATTGGCCGGGGACTTTTTAGGAAGACGCGCGCAGTCCCTTTAAGACGGGGGGAGTGCACGCGCGCGCGCCCTAAGCACTCTACTGGAGGAGGGACGCGCGCCGGCCACAGCAGGGAACGAAGCGCAGGGAGAAGCCGCGCCAGGAGCCGGGGGGCGAGAGAGACGGTGTCCCTGTCTGACATGGGGCAGAGACGCCGCTGCAACGACAGATAGAGGAGCGCTGGAGGGACCCACGTGAGGAGCGCGGAGGTGAGAGGGATGGCGTCCCTGCCTAGCAGAGGGCAGCGACGCCGATGCTACAGTACCCCCGCCTTTATGCCCCCTCTTCTTTAGGCCAGAAAGAAATTTATCAAGGATGAGCGGGGCATAGATGTTCTCCCGGGGATCCCACGTTCTCTCCTCAGGTCCAAACCCCTTCCAATCCACTAGAAAAAAGGTCTTTCCTCTTACCCTCTTGGTGGCCAGAATGCTCTCTACCTCAAACTCGTTTTCAGCGGAAACCGGAGCAGGAGGCGTAACTGAAGACTTGGAAAAAGAGTTAAGTACCACGGGTTTGAGGAGAGATACATCGAAGGAGTTGGGGATCTGAAAGTTGGCCGGGAGTTTCAATTTATAGGCCACCGGGTTGATTTGCTTGATAACTTCCAGTGGGCTGATGAACCGGGGCCCTAATTTGTAGGAAGGAATCTCGAGCCGGACATATTTAGACGAGAGCCAGACCTTATCTCCAGGACAGAATTGGAGCGGATCCAGACGTCTCTTCTCAGCCTGTCTCTTCATCCGCTCGGAGGACTGAAGAAGTGCGGATCTGGTACTCTCCCAAATGGTGGAAAATTCGCTAACAAGAGATTCCGCGGCCGGGTTGTCCACCGAGGCGGAGACTGGAAACGGGATCCGGGGATGTTGGCCGTAGACTGTGAAAAACGGGGATTTGGAAGAGGATTCGCTCTCGTGATTATAGTAAGAGAATTCGGCCCACGGTAAAAGATCGGAATGGTGGGCATTAACAAAGTCCCGGAGGTAACTGGTTAAGATTTGGTTGATCCGCTCTACTTGACCATTGGACTGTGGGTGATATGCAGAAGAGAAGTCCAAGGTGACCCCCAGCAGTTTACACGTGGCTCTCCAGAAGCGAGCGGTGTACTGAACCCCTCGATCGGACACGATGTGGAGAGAAAGACCATGGAGACGGAAAATATGATGAATAAAGTCCTTAGCCAACTCAGATGCAGACGGAAGGCTCGGCAGGGGAATGAAGTGGGCCATTTTAGAGAAGCGATCAGCGACCACCCAAATGACAGTACAACCAGAAGAGACAGGGAGATCCGTTATAAACTCCATGGCTATATGCTGCCATGGGGCAGCAGGTACGGGAAGAGGCAGAAGGCGGCCGGCTGGCAGATGTCTAGGAACCTTGTTGCGGGCGCAGGACGCACAGGCCGAGACAAAGTCTATTACCTCCTTGCGCAGGGTAGGCCACCAGTAATGCCGGGTAATAAGCTGGAGGGTCTTCTTTTGGCCAGCATGGCCGGCTAGCTTAGACGAATGTCCCCAGTGCAGAACCTTCTCACGATCAGGTACTGTCACGAAGGTGGAAGACGATTCAGATCCAAGGGAGCCACTTGCATTACCTTGGTGGGGTCGATGATGTGCTTAGGCTCCTCCTCTAGATCGGAGAACAGAAAGGATCGGGACAAGGCATCGGCTTTGATATTTTTGTCTGCCGGGCGGAAATGAAGAATGAAATCAAAGCGGGCTTAGAACAAGGACCACCGGGCCTGGCGCGGGTTAAGTCTTTGGGCACTCTGGAGGTAAGTCAAGATTTTGTCGTCCGTATAAATTATTACCGGGTGAAGAGCCCCCTCGAGCAGGACTCCAGTGCCAATTTAACGGCTAACAATTCTCGGTCTCCTATAGACTAATTGCGCTCAGATGAGGAGAAGAGTTTGGAGAAGAAGCCGCAGGTTACCATTCTCCCGTATGGCGACTTTTGGGTGAGCACCGCTCCGGCTCCGGAGGAGGAAGCATCTACTTCTAAGAAGAATTGTTTGTTGCAGTCCGGACAGTGCAGCACAGAAGTGGAGGAGAAAGCTTGTTTCAAAGAAAGGAAGGCCTCTTCAGCCTCGGGCGGCCATTTTTGGGACTAGCGCCCTTACGGGTGAGCGCGGAGATAGGGGCAGTCCAGGAAGAGAAGTGCGGAATGAAGAGGCGTTAGTAATTGGCGAAGCCCAGGAACCGCTGAATAGCCTTCAACCCCTCCGGTCGGGGCCACTTCAGGATGGCAGAAAGTTTCTCAGGATCCATTCGTAGGCCGGTCTGGGAGATGACGTAGCCCAGAAATGGAAGAGAGGTCTGCTCAAAGAGGCACTTCTCAAATTTTGCATAGAGGTGGTTCTGCCTGAGCCTGAGCAGGACCTGACGACCGTCCCTCCAGTGTGTGGGAAGATCCGGAGAGAAGACCAAGATGTCGTCTAGGTACACCTCCACGCAGGAGTAGAGAAGGTCACGAAAGATGTCATTGACCAACTCTTGAAAGATGGCGGGAGCATTACAGAGGCCGAAGGGCATTAAGAGGTATTCATAGTGGCCATCCCGGGTGTTGAATGCAGTCTTCCATTCATCCCCCCGACGGATACGGACCAGGTTATACGCCACACGGAGATCCAGCTTGGTGAAGATTCTGGCACACCTCAGATGGTCAAATAATTCAGGAATGAGCGGAAGGGGGTATTTATTCTTCACCGTGATCTGGTTAAGACCTCTATAGTCTATACAGGGACGGAGTGAGCCATCCTTCTTTTTAACGAAGAAGAAGCCTGCTCCCGCCGGGGAGGTAGATTTCCGGATAAATCCCCGGGCCAGATTTTCCTCGATATATTCAGACATGGCCCGGGTCCCGGCAGCGGACAACGGGTAAATACGCCCAAGGGGTGGAGTAGCACCGGGTACCAGGTCGATTGGGCAATCGTATGGTCTATGGGGGGGTAATGTCTCTGCTTCTTTCTTGTTGAAATCATCAGCATAAGACTAATAAGGAACCGGTAAGCCGGGTAGATTGGCTGGAGTAGGAGAAGGACGAGCAGGACGAACAGGTACTAAACAAGTCTTATGGCAGTCCTGCCCCCAGCGAAGGACTTCTCCGGTCTGCCAATTCAGCACGGGTGCATGTCTCTGGAGCCAAGGAAGGCCTAACAAAAGGGAGTGAGAGAGTCCAGGCAGAACATGGAAGAAGATCCTCTCAGAGTGCAGCATTCCCACCTGCAGAGTTATGGGTTCGGTGATGAGTTGGATGGTTAGCGGTAAGAGCCCTCCATCCACGGAGGCGACAGATAAGGGTTCAGCCAAAGGTTTAGTGGGAATGCGGTATTTCTCTATCAGGGACTGGGAAATGAGATTTCCGGCAGCTCCAGAATCGAGTTGAGCTAGTTCAAAGTAGCGGTTCTCCCCGCAGATGATAGAGACCGACAGCATCAGAGATGGAGGGGGTTTACTCTTGTCTAGGACGACCTCTCCGAGCGATCCTAGACACTGGCGTTTCCCGGCCTCTCCGGGCAGGAACGGATCCGGCGCTCCTTACTGCCACAGTAGAAACAGCTCCCCTCGGCACGGCGTGACTCTTGACGGGTTTTGACCATCTTGGTCTGGTCGACCTGCATGGGCTCTGGCGAGTGCGCCCGGGGAGTCACAGAGGAAGAGAAGAGTTTCTGGAAAGTGGGAGCAAGGCGGGGAAACCTCCTCTCATGGGTGACCTCTTTGGTACGCTCCTGGAATGTCAATCCGGGTGGCAAGTGTTACTAAGTCATCCAGGGAGGTAGGAATGTCCCGACCGGCGAGTTCATCTTTAATCCGACCGGATAGGCCTTCCCAGAAGACGGACACCAGGGCCTCGTTATCCCAGGCAAGTTCGGAAGCAAGGGTACGGAACCGTATGGCATATTGGCCCACGGTGAGACTCCCTTGGCGGAGGCGTAGCAGAGAGGAGGCGGATGAGGTCTTTCGTCCTGGTTCGTCGAAGACTTTCCGGAAAGCAGTGAGAAAGGCTGGCAGGTTGGACACCAGGGGGTCTCCTCTCTCCTATAGGGGATTTAGCCAAGCCAGTGCCTCCCCAGTGAGATGGGACATGATGAAGGCCACTTTGGCCCGGTAGGAGGTGAATTGGTGTGCCAAAAGTTCGAAGTGCAGTGTGCACTGGTTAATGAAGCCTCTTGCCAGGCCGGGGTCTCCACCAAAACGAGGCGGGGCGGATAGGCGGGGACTGGGAAAGGATGCCATGGTATTGATGGGCAGCGACATTGCCGGGGTAGGAGTCGTGTGACTGGAAGCAGGTCCCGATGGGGCAGTCAGTGTGTCCAGGCGGGAGTTAACATTACGCAGGTGGCTCAGGGTGGACTCCTGTTGGGACCTCTGACGGGATAGTTCATGGCATAGGTCCGAGAGCGAGGGAGCTTGGGCGCCACCGGGTTCCATGGCCCGAGCAAACTGTAACGGATCCGGAGGTGGAACCTCTGAGCTGCAATACAAAGGGGAAGTCCTTGTAAGGAAGCGGGTGACTCCCAGGGAAGGCAAACAGGAAGTCACAGCGAGTGACGGGGACAGTCTCTGGGTAAGCAGGCAGGTGGTCACGGCAAGTGATGGGGACAGTCTCTGGGTAGACAGGCAGGTGGTCACGGCAAGTGACGGGGACAGTCTCTGGGTAGACAGGCAGGAGGTCACGGCAAGTGACGGGGACAGTCTCTGGGTAAGCAGGCAGGTGGTCACGGCAAGTGACGGGGACAGTCTCTGGGTAGACAGGCAGGAGGTCACGGCAAGGGACGGGGACAGTCTCTGGGTAGACAGGCAGATGGTCACGGCAAGTGACGGGGACAGTCTCTGGGTAGACAGGCAGGAGGTCACGGCAAGTGACGGGGACAGTCTCTGGGTAAGCAGGCAGGTGGTCACGGCAAGGGACGGGGACAGACTCTGGGTAGACGGCAGGTACCTTCAACCCAGCGGGCAGATAGACACGGCAGGTACTGGCAGTTGCTTCCGGGTAAGCAGGTGGATAGCCGCGGCAGGTGCTGGCGGGTGCTTCCGGATAAGCAGGTAGATAAACTCAGCGGGTGCTGGCAGGTGCTTCCAGGTAAGCAGGTAGATAAACTCAGCGGGTACTGGCAGGTGCTTCCAGGTAAGCAGGTAGAGAGATACAGCAGGTGCCGGCAGGTAGCAGACAGGTGACAGGCAGGAATCAGGCTGGACTAGACAGGCTAGCGGAGGGACCTGAGGGCTGAAGCAGAGGTGAAGACACAGTGCGACAACTGTTGCTTGGGCACCTCCATTTTGGAGGAGGTGCCTTAAATGTGGGAAGTCCTCTGGCCATTGGCCGGGGACTTTTTAGGAAGACGCGCGCAGTTTCTTTAAGAGGGGGGGAGTGCGCGCGCGCCCTAAGCACTCTGCTGGAGGAGGAACGCGCGCCGGCCACAGCAGGGAACGAAGCGCAGGGAGAAGCAGCGCCAGGAGCCGGGGGGCGAGAGAGACGGTGTCCCTGTCTGACATGGGGCAGAAAAGCCGCTGCGACGACAGAGAGAGGAGCGCTGGAGGGACCCACGTGAGGAGCGCGGAGGTGAGAGGGACGGAGTCCCTGCCTAGCAGAGGGCAGGGACGCCGATGCTACACATGGTATGTGCTGAGAGGGTTAATCAGCCATATTTAGATGGGCCACTTTGAGTGAACGACCATAGTGTGGG
Organism: Phyllobates terribilis; assembly: GCF_046119375.1. Lineage (NCBI taxonomy): Eukaryota > Metazoa > Chordata > Amphibia > Anura > Dendrobatidae > Phyllobates > Phyllobates terribilis. The sequence continues at coordinate 2,277,448 of NW_027362942.1, read as the reverse complement.
TGGGAGGTCATTGCTGCACTTTAATAAACCAACACGAAATTTAAAGAGACAGCTTACCTGTGTCTACCTCAGTGTGCAGCTGATTGAGCGATCTACCACACGGTACTAAAGGCCTTAATTGCCTCCAGTCCCCAATTAGACATGTCTGTCCCCTTATGGGTAATATTGGTGAGAGGGTTCCCCACCTTGGGAAAAACTCTTAGGCCACGGCCCCACTATCAGTATTTGGTCAGTATTCGGTCAGTATTTTTTCTCAAGAGTGGAAGTCAAAACCGGGATTGGATGATAAATGCAGAATCGGTGCACTTTCCATTATACCTTTTCTCTGATTGTTCCTCACCTGGTTTTGGCTCCCACTCCTGACAAAAAATACTGACCGAATACTGACAGTGGGGCCGTGGCTTTAATAAACCTCCAGTAATAATTGGCAAAACCCAAGAAAAGCTGCAATACCTTGAGGTTAACCGGTTGTGCCCTCTTCAACACCGCCCTTACCTTCTCAGGGTCCATCTAAAAGCCTGTGGGGGACAGAATGAGTCTCAGGAACCCCAACTCCTACACTTCGAAAACATTTTACTTTTTGACAAAGATAATGATCCTCCATGTGTGCACTTTTCAGGACAGTGCACACATGGTCCCTATGCACAGCCAGGTCCCTGGAGAAGATGAGGATATCACTGATGTAAACTTTAACACAAATACCCAAAAGATCATGGAAAATATAATTTACAAGCGTCTGAAACACAGCTGGAGCGTTACAGAGCCCAAAGGGCATGATACAATACTCATAATGACCCTCGGGGGTATTGAAAGACAATTTCCACTCATCCCCCTCCCTGATAAGAACCAGATTATAAGCCCCCCGGAGATTCAGCTTAGTAAACCAACTTTCCCCCACCAGTTGGTTAAAGAGGTCAGGGATCAGTGGGAGAGGGTACTGATTACGTACAGTTATGCAACTAAGCTCACGATAGTCGATACATGGCCTCAACCCACCATACTTTTTCGCACAAAAAAGAACCCTGCTCCAAAAAAAGATTTAGAAGGGCGGATCAACCCATTTTTCAAATATTCCCCAATATATTCCTTCTTTGCTTGGCTCTCAGGTTCTGACAGGTTAAAAATTCTGCCCTTAGGTAACTTTGCCCCCTCAAGGAGCTGGATGGAACAGTAATAAATTCTATGTGGAGGTAATTTTTGGGAAGCCTCTTTGGAGAACACCTGTGGGAACTCTGCCATATACAGTTATATGAAAAAGTTTGGGCACCCGTATTAATCTTAAGCTTAATGTTTTATAAAAATTGGTGTTTTAGCAACAGCTATTTCAGTTTGATATATGTAATAACTGTTGGACACAGTAATGTTTCTGCCTTGAAATGAGGTTTATTGTACTAACAGAAAATGTGCAATCTGCATTCAAACAAAATTTGACAGGTGCATAAGTATGGGCACCCTTATCATTTTCTTGTTTTAAATACTCCTACCTACTTTTTACTGACTTACTAAAGCACTTTTTTTGGTTTTGTAACCTCATTGAGCTTTGAACTTCATAGCCAGGTGTATGCAATCATGAGAAAAGCTACTTAAAGTGGCCACTTGCAAGTTGTTCTCCTGTTTGAATCTCCACTGAAGAGTGGCATCATGGGCTCCTCAAAACAATAGTCAAATGTTCTGAAAACAAAGATTATTCAACATAGTTGTTGAGGGGAAGGATACAAAAAGCTGTCTCAGAGATTTAACCTGTCAGTTTCCACTGTGAGGAACATAGTAAGGAAATGGAAGAACAAAGGGACAGTTCTTGTTAAGGCCAGAAGTGGCAGGCCAAGAAAAACATCAGAAAGGCAGAGAAGAAGAATGGTGAGATCAGTCAAGGACAATCCTCAGACTACCTCCAGAGTGCGGCAGCATCAACTTGCTGCAGATGGTGTCACTGTGCATCGGTCAACTATACAACGCACTTTGCACAAGGAGAAGCTGTATGGGAGAGTGATGCGAAAGAAGCCGTTTCTGCAAGCACGCCACAAATAGAGTCGGCTGAGGTATGCAAAAGCACATTTGGAGAAGCCAATTTATTTTCGGAAGAAGGTCCTGTGGACTGATGAAACCAAGAATGAGTTGTTTGGTTATACAAAAAGGCGTTATGCATGGCGGCAAAAAAACACAGCATTCCAAGAAAAACACTTGCTACCCACAGTAAAATTTGGTGGAGGTTCCATCATGCTTTGGGGCTGTGTGGCCAATGCCGGCACCGGGAATCTTGTTAAAGTTGAGGGACGCATGGATTCCACTCAGTATCAGCAGATTCTTGACAATAATGTTCAAGAATCAGTGACAAAGTTGAAGTTACGCAGGGGATGGATCTTTCAGCAAGACAATGATCCAAAACACCGCTCCAAATCTACTCAGGCATTCATGCAGAGGAACAATTACAATGTTCTGGAATGGCTATCCCAGTCCCCAGACCTGAATATCATTGAACATCTGTGGGATCATTTGAAGAGGGGTCGGCGACCATCAAACTTAACTGAACTGGAATTGTTTTGTAAAGAGGAATGGTCAAAAATACCTTCATCCAGGATCCAGGAAATCATTAAAAGCTACAGGAAGCGACTAGAGGCTGTTATTTTTGCAAAAGGAGGATCTACTAAATATTAATGTCACTTTTCTGGTGAGGTGCCCATACTTATGCACCTATCAAATTTTGTTTGAATGCAGATTGCACATTTTCTGTTAGTACAATAAACCTAATTTCAAGGCAGAAACATTACTGTGTCCAACAGTTATTACATATATCAAACTGAAATAGCTGTTGCAAAAACACCAATTTTTAAAAAACATTAAGCTTAAGATTAATAGGGGTGCCCAAACTTTTTCATATAACTGTACCACGGGACCTGGGAGGTGGAACCTACTACCACAAGAGGCTTGATAATACAAAGGGATTGGCAGTTGAAGGACCACTTAACAATATCCCACCTTTGCCAGTCAATAATAGGGTTATGAGTGTGAAGCCAAGGGAGACCTAACACCACAAAGGTAGGAAGGTCCTGTAAAATAATAAAGTATGCCTCTTCCTTATGCCGACAACCTGTGGTGATAGATACTGGTTTGGCGGTGCTGTACCCAATACTCTGGGAAAGGGGAGAGTTATCAAGAGAAGATAATGTTATAGAAGCATCCAAGGAGGCAAGGGGAATCTCCAACTCCTTGGCCACAGCAGCATTAAAAAACTTCTCAGCCCCGCAATCAACAAAAGCATAACCCTCCACACTCTTACCGCTAAAGTTGCTAACAATAGGTAACAGTAATTTTTTTGCTAGGGGTACCTGAGAGCCTAACTGGGGATCCCCGAACCCAGCTAGGTGCGGTTGTTTCCTGCCGGCTCCAGATGTGGACATTCACGAACTGCATAGAAGACACTGTCGCCGACGCTATCTTTGCAGCCTTGGCTCCCGAGAGGTACCAACTCGTCCAAGCTGCATGGGTTCTCCCTTAGCCTCAGGATCGGCGGAGGGTATAAATGAACTTTGCCCGAGGGACAAGTTCTCCCGACATTTCTTCCACCTTCTCCGATCAAGTCGCACAGTGGCCTCCAATGACCAGGGAGGAGAGTTGTGTATTAGCATATTCTTAATATGGTCATTAAGCCCAGACAGGAAGCTTCTTAGAAGAGTTGCACTGTTTCACCCAATCTCTATGGCCCACCTACGAAAGGCCACTTGGTCCGGTTCGTCATAAATCTGCCCCACTGCCTTAAAAAAATTCAAGAGTATGGGTGAACCTGAGGGTAATGAAAATACCCAAGACTGGGGATCCCCTCAAAGAAGGGAAATAACAAGACCTACCCAAGTAGCTTCATTCCTGGATGAAACAGTGCAAAGTTGTAAATATAATTTGCACACTTCCTTAAAGGGAACCTGTCAGCATGATTTTTGCTAAGAAAACTACAGGTATTGCCATGCTGGGGCTGTTGTACTGATTAAAATGATACCTGAGGTGAAGAAATCCGTCTTGTGGTGCTTGTTTAATCAGTGTTTACAGTTTAGAGTTAATGATATTTTCGTGCTTCGGGGGTGGCACTGTAGGCAGTGTCTTACCTTGGTGCTCTAGGCCAGATCAGCAAGGAAAGCCACAAGATGGATTTCTTCACCTGAGGTTTCATTTTCATCAGTTTAACCACCCCAGTATTGGGAGAATGTCATATGGTCAGATGAAACCAAAGTAGAACTGTTTGGTAGAAACACAACTCGGCGTGTTTGGAGGAGAAAGAATGCCGAGTTGCATCTAAAGAACACCATACCTACTGTGAAGCATGTGGGTGGCAACATCATGCTTTTGGGCTGTTTCTCTGCCCAGGGACCAGGACAACTGATCCGTGTACATGAAAGAATGAATGGGGCCATGTATCGTGAGATTTTGAGTGCAAATCTCCTTCCATCGGCAAGGGCATTGAAGATGAAACGTGGCTGGGTCTTTCAGAATGACAATGATCCCAAGCACACCGCCAGGGCAACGAAGGAGTGACTTCGTAAGCAGAATTTCAAGGTCCTGGTGTGGCCTAGCCAGTCTCCAGATCTAAACCCTATAGAAAACCTTTGGAGGGAGATGAAAGTCCGTGTAGACCAGCGACAGCCCCAAAACATCACTGCTCAAGAGGAGATCTGCATGGGAATGGGTCAACATACCAGCAACAGTGTGTGCCAATCTTGTGAAGACTTACAGAAAACGTTTGACCTCTGTCATTGCCAACAAAGTATATATAACAAAGTATTGAGATGAACTTTTGAAATTGACCAAATACTTATGTAACGGGTCTGGGAGGTGGAACCTCTGAGCAACTATACAAAGGGGCAGTCCTTGTAAGGAAGCGGGTGGCTCCCAGGGAAGGTGGGCAGGTAGTCATGGCAAGTGACAGGGACAGTCTCTGGGTAGAAGGGCAGGCAGGTGGTCACGGCAAGTGACAGCAGGGTAAGAGTCTCTAGACAGGCAGGTGGTCACAGCAAGTGACAGCAGGATAAGAGTCTCTAGACAGGCAGGTGGTCAAGGCAAGTGACAGCAGGATAAGAGTCTCTAGACAGGCAGGTGATCACAGCAAGTGACAGCAGGGAAAGAGTCTCTGGACAGGCAGGTGGTCACGGCAAGTGACGGCAGAGCCTCCAGGTAGGCTAGCAGGCGGATAGCAGATGGGTGCTCCCTGGTGAGCGGGCAGGTGTCTCTGGACAGGCAGGTGGTCACGACACGTGACGGCAGAGCCTCCAGGTAGGCTAGCAGGCAGGTAGCAGGTGAGCGCTCCCAGGTGAGCGGGCAAGAGTCTCTGGACAGGCAGGTGGTCACGGCACGTGACGGCAGAGCCTCCAGGTAGGCTAGCAGGCAGGTAGCAGGTGAGCGCTCCCAGGTGAGCGGGCAAGAGTCTCTGGACAGGCAGGTGGTCACGGCACGTGACGGCAGAGCCTCCAGGTAGGCTAGCAGGCAGGTAGCAGGTGAGCGCCCCCAGGTGAGCGGGCAGACTGATCCATAGACAGACTGGCAGGGCTGGTAGGCAGACTGTCGATCCACAGGAATGCAAGCAGATAGACAAGTATCAGGCAGGAATCTGGCAGGTAACTGGCAGGTATCTGGTAACGGGACCTGAGGGCTGAAGCAGAGTTGAGAGGCTTTGCAACAACATGCTCGGGCACCTCCATTTTGGAGGAGGTGCCTTATATATGGTGAGGTCCTCCGGCCATTGGCCGGGGACTCCTTAGGAAGGCGCGCGCGGCCCCTTTAAGAGAGGGGAAGCGCTCGCGCGCCCTAAGCACAGGGACCGGGAAGCAGCGCGCGCTGCCAGCAGAGCGGGAGGAAGCCGCCGGGCATGGAGCGGAGGGGTGAGGGGAACGGCGTCCCTGCCTAGCAGGAGGCAGGGAAGCCGACGCTACAGTACCCCCCCTTTAGGCCCCCCCTTTTTTAGGCCAGAGAGAAATTTATCAAGGATGAGAGGGGCATGGATGTTCTCCCGGGGCTCCCATGTTCTCTCCTCAGGACCAAACCCCTTCCAATCCACTAGAAAAAAGGACTTTCCTCTTACCCTTTTGGTGGCCAGAATGTTCTCTACCTCAAATTCATTTTCAGCGGAAACCGGAGCAGGAGGCGTACCTGTAGACTTGGAAAAAGAGTTAAGTACCACGGGTTTGAGTAGAGATACATGGAAGGAGTTAGGAATCCGCAAATTGGCCGGGAGTTTCAATTTATAGGCCACCGGGTTGATTTGTTTGATAACTTCCAGTGGGCCGATGAACCGAGGCCCTAACTTGTAGGAAGGAATCTTGAGCCGGACATATTTGGATGAGAGCCAGACCTTATCTCCAGGACGGAATTGTGGTGGATCTAAACGTCTTTTGTCAGCCTGTTTTTTCATCCACTCGGATGACCGAAGAAGTGTGGATCTGGTACTCTCCCAAATGGAGGAAAATTCGTTAACGAGAGCTTCCGCAGCCGGATTGTCCACCGTGGTGGAGACGGGAAACGGGATCCGAGGATGCTGACCGAAGACTACAAAAAAAAGGGGATTTGGAGGAAGATTCGCTCTCGTGATTATTGTAGGAAAATTCGGCCCATGGTAAAAGATCCACCCAGTCGGAATGGTGAGCATTAACAAAGTGCCGGAGAAAGCTGGTTAAAATTTGGTTGATCCGTTCTACTTGGCCATTGGACTGTGGGTGATAAGCAGAAGAAAAGTCCAAGGTGACCCCCAGCAATTTACACATGGCTCGCCAAAAGCAAGAGGTGAACTGAACCCCTCGGTTGGATACGATGTGGAGAGGAAGACCATGAAGACGGAAGACATGATGGATAAAGTCTTTAGCTAACTCCGATGCAGACGGGAGACCTGGCAGGGGAATAAAGTGAGCCATCTTGGAAAAGCGGTCAGCGACCATCCAAATAACCGTACAACCGGCAGAGACAGGGAGGTCTGTTATAAAGTCCATAGCTATATGCTGCCATGGGGCAGCAGGTACAGGAAGAGGAAGGAGACGGCCAGCTGGCAGGTGTCTCGGGACCTTGTTGCGAGCGCAGGACACACAGGCTGAAACAAAGTCTATTACGTCCTTGTGCAGGGTAGGCCACCAGTAATGCCGGGCAATAAGCTGGAGGGTCTTTTTCTGACCAGCGTGGCCAGCTAGCTTGGACGAGTGTCCCCAGTGTAGGACCTTCTCACGATCAGGTACAGATACGAACGTCTTACCGGGTGGAAGACGATTTAGATTCACGGGGGCCACCTGCATTACTTTGGCGGGGTCGATGATGTGTTTAGGCTCCTCCTCAAGATCAGAGACCAAAAAGTATCGGGACAAGGCATCAGCTTTAATGTTTTTGTCAGCTGGGCGAAAATGAAGAATAAAATTAAAGCGGGCGAAGAACAAGGACCACCGGGCTTGGCGCGGGTTAAGTCTCTGGGCATGCTGGAGGTAAGCCAAGTTCTTGTGGTCCGTGTAAATTATTACCGGGTGAAGAGCCCCCTCGAGCAGGTAACGCCACTCCTCTCAGTGCCAGTTTAATGGCCAATAATTCTCGGTCTCCTATCGAATAATTGCGCTCAGAAGAGGAGAAGAGTTTGGAGAAGAAGCCGCAGGTTACCATTCTTCCGGAAGACGACTTTTGGGTAAGTACTGCTCCGGCTCCGGAGGAGGAAGTGTCGACTTCTAGGAAGAATTGTTTGTTGCCGTCTGGACGATGCAGCACAGGGGCGGAGGAGAAAGCTTGTTTTAAGGAAAGGAAGGCCTCCTCTGCTTCGGGCGGCCATTCTCTGGGATTAGCACCCTTACGGGTGAGCGCCGAGATAGGGGCAGTCCGGGAAGAGAAGTGCGGAATGAAGAGGCGGTAGTAGTTGGCGAAGCCCAGGAACCGCTGAATAGCCTTCAGTCCCTCTGGTCGAGGCCATTTCTGGATGGCAGACAGTTTCTCAGGATCCATTCGTAGGCCGGTCTGAGAGATTATGTAGCCCAGAAACGGAAGTGAGGTCTGCTCAAAGAGGCACTTCTCATATTTAGCGTAGAGGTGGTTCTGCCTGACCCTGAGCAGGACCTGACGAACATCCCTCCGGTGAGTGAGAAGATCCGGAGAGAAGACCAAGATGTCGTCCAGGTACACCACTACGCAGGAGTAGAGAAGGTCCCGGAAGATGTCATTGACCAACTCTTGAAAGACGGCGGGAGCGTTACAGAGACTGAAGGGCATTACAAGGTATTCATAGTGGCCGTCCCAGGTGTTGAATGCCGTCTTCCATTCATCCCCCTGACCGATACGGACCAGGTTATACGCCCCACGGAGGTCCAGCTTGGTGAAGATTCTAGCCCCCCTCAGATGGTCAAATAATTCAGGAATGAGCGGAAGGGGGTATTTATTTTTCACCGTGATCTGGTTAAGGCCTCTATAGTCTATACAGGGATGGTGTGAGCCGTCCTTCTTTTTGACGAAGAAGAAGCCTGCTCCCGCCGGGGAGGTAGATTTCCGGATAAATCCCCGGGCCAGATTCTCCTCAATATATTCAGACATGGACCGGGTCTCAGCAGCGGACAAAGGGTAAATACGCCCACGGGGAGGAGTAGCGCCGGGTATCAGGTCGATTGCGCAGTCGTATGGTCTATGAGGGGGTAATGTCTCTGCCTCCTTTTTATTAAAGACGTCCGCATAAGACCAATAGGGAACCGGTAGACCAGGTAGATTGGCTGGGGTAGGAGAAGGACGGGCAGGATGAACGGGAACTAAACAAGTCTTATGGCAGTCCTGTCCCCAGCGAAGGACCTCTCCGGTCTGCCAATCAAGCACGGGTGCATGTTTCTGCAGCCAAGGTAGGCCTAGCAAGAGGGCGTGAGAGTGTCCAGACAGAACATGAAAGAAGATGCTCTCAGAGTGCAGCATTCCCACCTGCAGAGTTATGGATTCGGTGATGAGTTGGATGGGATGTGGTAAGAAGCCCCCATCCACGGCGGCGACAGATAAGGGTACAGCCAGAGGTTTGGTGGGAATGCGGTATTTCTCTACCAGGGACTGAGAAATGAGATTTCCGGCAGCTCCAGAGTCAAGTTGAGCCAGTTCAAAATAACGGTTCTCCCCGCAGATGATAGAGACCGACAGCAACAGAGATGGAGATGGTTTACTCTTGTCTAGGACGACCTGTCTGAGCGATCCTAGACACAGGCGTTTCCCGACCTCTCCGGGCAGGAACGGATCCGGTGCTCCTTAGACACAGTAGAAGCAGCTCCCCTAGGCACGGTGTAACTCTTGACGGGTTTTGACCATCTTGGTCTGGTCGACCTGCATAGGCTCGGGTGAGTGCGCCTGGGGAGTAACGGGGGAAGTGACGGATTTCTGGAAGGTAGGGGCTAGACGTGGAAGCCTCCTCTCACGAGTGACCTCTTTGGCGTGCTCCTGGAACCGGATGTCAATCCGGGTGGCAAGTGTTATTAAGTCGTCGAGTGTGGTAGGAATGTCCCGACCGGCGAGTTCATCTTTAATAAGGCCGGACAGACCCTCCCAAAAGACAGACACCAGGGTGTCGTTATCCCAGGCCAGCTCCGAAGCAAAGGTACGGAGCCGTATGGCATATTGGCCCACGGTGAGACCTCCTTGACGGAGGCGTAGCAGAGATGATGCGGATGAGGTCTTCCGTCCTGGTTCGTCAAAGACTTTCCGGAAAGCTGTGAGAAAGGCTGGCAGGTTGGACACCAGGGGGTCTCCTCTCTCCCATAGAGGATTTAGCCAAGCCAGTGCCTCCCCCGTGAGATGGGACATGATGAAGGCTACTTTGGCTCGGTCGGTGGAAAACTGGTGTGCCAACAGTTCGAAGTGCAGAGTGCACAGGTTAATGAAGCCCCGTGCCTGGCTGGGATCTCCGCCAAAGCGAGGCGGGGCGGAGAGGCGGGGACCGGGAAGAGATGCCATGGTATTGATGGGCAGCGGCGGTGTCGGGGTAGTAAGTGTGCGACTGGAGGCCGCTCCCGATGAGGTAGTCAATGTGTCCAGGCGAGAGTTAACATTACGCAGGTGACCCAGGATGGAGTCCTGTTGGGACCTCTGACGGGAAAGTTCATGGCATAGGTCCGAGAGCGAGGGAGCTTGGGTGCCACCGGGTTCCATGGCCCGAGCAAACTGTAACGGGTCTGGGAGGTGGAACCTCTGAGCAACTATACAAAGGGGAAGTCCTTGTAAGGAAGCGGGTGGCTCCCAGGGAAGGCGGGCAGGTAGTCACGGCAAGTGACAGGGACAGTCTCTGGGTAGAAGAGCAGGCGGGTGGTCACGGCAAGTGACAGCAGGGTAAGAGTCTCTAGACAGGCAGGTGGTCACGGCAAGTGACAGCAGGGTAAGAGTCTTTAGACAGGCAGGTGGTCACGGCAAGTGACAGCAGGATAAGAGTCTCTAGACAGGCAGGTGGTCACAGCAAGTGACAGCAGGGAGAGAGTCTCTAGACAGGCAGGTGGTCACGGCAAGTGACAGCAGGGAGAGAGTCTCTAGACAGGCAGGTGGTCACGGCAAGTGACGGCAGAGCCTCCAGGTAGGCTAGCAGGCGGATAGCAGATGGGCGCTCCCTGGTGAGCGGGCAAGAGTCTCTGGACAGGCAGGTGGTCACGGCACGTGACGGCAGAGCCTCCAGGTAGGCTAGCAGGCAGGTAGCAGGTGAGCGCTCCCAGGTGAGCGGGCAAGAGTCTCTGGACAGGCAGGTGGTCACGGCACGTGACGGCAGAGCCTCCAGGTAAGCTAGCAGGCAGGTAGCAGGTGAGCGCTCCCAGGTGAGCGGGCAAGAGTCTCTGGACAGGCAGGTGGTCACGGCACGTGACGGCAGAGCCTCCAGGTAAGCTAGCAGGCAGGTAGCAGGTGAGCGCTCCCAGGTGAGCGGGCAAGAGTCTCTGGACAGGCAGGTGGTCACGGCACGTGACGGCAGAGCCTCCAGGTAGGCTAGCAGGCAGGTAGCAGGTGAGCGCCCCCAGGTGAGCGGGCAGACTGATCCATAGACAGACTGGCAGGGCTGGTAGGCAGACTGTCGGACCGCAGGAATGCAAGCAGATAGACAAGTATCAAGCAGGAATCTGGCAAGTAACTGGCAGGTAACTGGCAGGTATCTGGTAACGGTACCTGAGGGCTGAAGCAGAGTTGAGAGACTTTGCAACAACATTGCTTGGGCACCTCCATTTTGGAGGAGGTGCCTTATATATGGTGAGGTCCTCCGGCCATTGGCCGGGGACTCCTTAGGACGGCGCGCGCGGCCCCTTTAAGAGAGGGGAAGCGCGCGCGCACGCGCCCTAAGCACAGGGACCGGGAAGCAGCGCGCGCTGCCAGCAGAGCGGGAGGAAGCCGCCGGGCACGGAGCGGAGAGGTGAGGGGAACGGCGTCCCTGCCTAGCAGGAGGCAGGGACGCCGACGCTACAACTTATTTTCCACCAAAATTTGAAAAAAATTACTTTCCAAATCAGACAATGTGATTTTCAGGATTTGTTTTCTCATTTTGTCTCTCATAGTTGAGGTCTACCTATGATGTCAATTACACGCTCTCTCATCTTTTTAAGTGGGAGAACTTGCACAATTGGTGGCTGACTAAATAATTTTTTTCCCCACTGTATACATTTATTCTGTTATGCACTGTGCGGGGAGAACCGGCAAGACTGGCACCAAACCAGTAAAGGCGCAGCCACAGATGCACTTAGCGCAAGCTGCCCAGCTAGACCAGAACCCTTGAGGGGCGGGAATACTCTTCACTCAGCTCCCAGTAAATGGAAGAGGGACTTTGGCAGAGCCCTTTCCAGGTCAAGTCGCCGGACAACTGGTATCGTGGTCGGTGCCTAGTCAAGGACCAGCTGAGTACCTCTACAAGAACCCCAGGAAGTGTAACCAGAAGAGAAAATAAGAAAACTGCTGAAAAGATAGCAACACTATTGCTAGCATAACTCTCCACCACAGCACATAAGAACACATAATAGGAACTGCAATAAACAGCAAAGGACTGAGCAGGGAACAGGGTTAAATAGCCCGCCTAATGATCAGGTGTTGAATACCTCCCAATCATCCCCAGACAACCACTCCCTGTTAGCTTGCACAGCAGAATAGACACAATCCCACCACTGCCTAGTGACAGACACAACAACGCCCTCCATTCCTGGCAGAGAAATCAGTGAGAGACACGGCGTCCCGAATCCTCACACATTGTACAACACCAGAATGCGATGCTCCAGAAGATTGGGACGGTTTCCCTGCACACATAGTAGCCTCCAGGGTCAGGACAATGGGGGCGCCTGCAACCGGAGTAGCGTAGCACTGCACCTGATCCATTCCCAGGGGGGAGCACAGAACCACAATTCCTAAACACAGACCAGAGACTTGAGCAAGACATTAACGCACCCACAGATTATATGGTGGTGCAGTCGTCCATGGCAACGGACTGACACGGATGTTCAGTATACGAACCGGAGGATAAAGTTTTGGATTTGTTTGTAAGTTTTAAAATAAAGACGTTTAAATTGAACTTTCTTGGGTCACTGCTCATTGCCACACGGACACGAAAGCCGCTGCCTTACAACTGCAATACTTTTGCATTATTATATGTAGTGCCACCGAAACACGTTGCATGTTTTTATACCACAAATAAACTATTTTTTTTATTTTTCCGTCATTTAGGCAGCACTTTTCTTAATGCTGTTTATTTTGTGCACCCCAGGCAATACAAAAGTATTTCAGTGTATATTACAGTAATGGCATTGTGAAATTCACTAATGGGGCAAATAAGAATTTAAAAATTAGTTAAAGGGATTCCCCCATGAACAAAAGTAAATTTTAATCAATAGATCTTGGAATAATAATAACTTCCACAATTGGATGTGATATAATAAAATGTTCCTGTGCTGAGATAATCCTATAAATGTGCCCCTGCTGTGTACTGTGTAATGGTTGTGTCTGACCGTGCAGGAACATGGTCTGATCATACCACATCTCCTGGGCAGGAGAGGAAGCAGACAAGCGTATACAGACGAGACATCATGGGATCACAGCTGATTCTTTTTGTTAGGTAAAATATTTCCCTGCCTGTATTTAAGCAAAGAAAGAATCATTTGCGATCCTGTGCTGTAAATGTCTGTATACTCTGTATACTTTATTTCTACTCCTCTGCCCAGGAGCTTTGGTATGATCAGACCATTTTCCAGCACGGTCAGACACAACCATTACACAGTACACAGCAGGGGCACATTTATAGGATTATCTCAGCACAGGGACATTTTATTATATCACATCTAATTGTGGAATTTATTATTATTCCAAGATCTATTGATTAAAATTAACTTTTGCTTGTGGGAAAACCCCTTTAAGTAGAATAAAAAAATGCTCCCAAAGAGATCCCAATTCATTATGTTAGAAAATATAATGAAAAAAAGTAAATAAAATTGGGATCGCCACCAGATCGAACTATAATATCATCATGCTATTTAACCAAAGTGTGAACGTTCCAAATGAACAAAGGCAGAATTGCTGTCTCTTGGATTTTCTTCCAGTTAGTCATTTTCTATTTTACCTATTGATGGCTGTGAATAGAAATCTATCTTGCTAACCTCTATCTCATGCTTATGCATGGCTATAATATGTGAGTAAATGTGAGGATAAAATGTCAAGTTCAAAAGAACAGGTTTTTAATTTTTTTTATTTTCCTATAGCATTACACTTGAGGTAAAACATTTATTACAGTCTGAAAATGGCTTCGCTTTTTATGCTGAACAACTGCTGATTTATGGCTATAGCATTTCCCACATTCTGAACATGAAAATGGTTTCTCCCCTGTATGGATTAGCTTATGTCTAACAAGAGATGATCTCTGGGTAAAACATTTCCCACATTCGGCACATAAATATGGTTTCTCCCCTGTGTGAGTTCTTTGATGTACAATGAGAGCTGATTTCTGTAGAAAACCTGCTTCACATTCTCGACATGAAAATGGCTCTTCTTTTCGGTGTCGCCTTTGATGTACAAAGAGATCGGATTTCTGCCGAAAACACTTCCCACATTCTGAACATGAAAATGGTTTTTCTCCTGTGTGAATTTTCTGATGCATAACAAGTACTGATTTCTGCATAAAACATTTCCCACATTCAGAACATGAAAATGGCTTCTCCCCAGTATGAGTTCTCTGGTGTGAAAAAAGGGATGATTTCTGGGTAAAGCATTTACCACATTCAGAACATGAATATGGCTTCTCCCCTGTGTGAGTTCTCTGATGTACAATGAGATCTGATTTCTGTTGAAAACCTTTTTCACATTCTGGACATGAAAATGGCTCCTCCTTTCTGTGCCTTCTTTCATGTACAATGAAATCTGATTTATGGCGAAAACATTTCCCGCATTCTGAACAAGAAAATGGCTTCTCCCCTGTGTGAATTCTTTGGTGCATAGCAAGGGCCGATTTCTGCATAAAACCTTTACCACATTCAGAGCATGAAAATGGCTTCTCACCTGTGTGAGTTTTCTGATGTAGGATAAGGATTGATTTCTGTATAAAACATTTTCCACATTCAGAACATGAATATGGTTTATCCCCAGTGTGGGTTCTCTGATGTGTAACAAGATATGCTCTCTGTCTAAAACTTTTCCCACACTCTGAGCATGAAAATGGCTTCTCCCCTGTGTGAGTTCTTTGATGTGCAATGAGATCTGATTTTTGTTGAAAGCTTCTGTCACATTCTGAACATGAAAATGGCTCCACCTTTCTGTGCCTTCTTTGATGTTTAAAAAGAGCTGGCCTTTGTCGAAAAGTTTTACCACATTCCAAACATGAAAATGTTCTTTCATCTCGATGAATTCTTTTGTGCATAGATAGAATAGATTTCTTTTTAAATTGTTTCCCACATTCTGGACATGGGAATGGCCTCGCCACTGTGTGGGTTACCTGATGTTCAATAACACTTGATTTCCTTTTAAAACTTTTTCCACATTCCGAACAAGGAAATGGCCTCTCATCTCTATGAATTTTTTCATGCATAGAAAGAATAAATTTCTTTTTAAAGTGTTTCCCACATTCCGAACATGAAAACATTTTACCACCTGTATCTTCTGTACTTTGTTTAAAAACCTGTGCTTGACCACATGAAGGTTCTTTGTCATTGGCAGGATCCAAAGACAGGTCACGGTCAAAAACTAATGGCATATGGGTCATAAGTGTTGTGGAATGTGCTTCATGATTATCCTTGGAACTATAATATTTTACTTCATAATCTGGAGATAAAAGGGAATTTCCCACAAAATTTTCAGTGCTGTTATCTAGAAAAAAAACAGGTTTTATTTAATCATTTTCAAAATAATAATGACAAAAAGAAAAAGAAATAAAATAATAATAAAGTTAATTTAAAATTATAATAATCTAGGTTCCAACATGAAGCTGCATATATAATGACTAAAACATGTATCAAAAACTTTTCAACAAAATTTAGACAAGTAAATTAAGATAAGTTCTCTATTTCATCTGTTACAAATTGTATAATTATAACAGTATATCAGTGCACATTTCTAACCTTCAAAAAAACCCTTTCACAGCCAATGACATTAGTACATTAATAACATTTCATGACCTTAAATGATTATTGTATCAAAAAGTGCAAACACTGAATATATCACATGCAAAATTAATTATTGCTATGTAAAGTATACTTATAAAAAGTAGGTACTTGGCGCACAAATTGGCCAATTCATTTTTGCCCATGAGCCATGACCAGGCATACTGATGTTTGATAGGACCCTAACTATTTTAGACATACTGGAATATTTGTGAGCTAAAAGTCTAGAAATGAAAAGGCATGAAGGATCCCGCACTAATTAAAAAACAGCCTAAGGCGCATTTCAGACGTCGATTTCGAGTACGTGTGGTGTCCGTTTCCACACTTATATTGGAGACACTGACACACGTAGACCCATTCAAATGAACAGGTCTGTGCACATGTCAGTGTGTTTCCATGGACTGTGTGCAAAACACGCTGACATGTCTGTTTTTTACCTGCAGAACGGGCCGCAAAAAGTCCCGCACATGTGCACACTGATGACACAGGGATGACATCTGTGTGTCATCAGCGTGACACATACTGGCGCCTGGGAATCAGCGGTACAGTTAGTGCTGTTCCCAAGCGCTGGGTGCTGAAGCGAGCGGTGTCCTGACACTCAGTACAGAGCAGGGGTCCGCTCGCTGTAGCAAGTCATTCCCCTGGTTCCTCGGCGTGTGCGGCAGATGGATTACCGCGGGGGACACTTAGGACAGGTGAGTATAAGGATTTTTTTAATTTTAATCTTATTTTTACAGGTTTTGGACACAGCGGGAGCAGAATACTACTCTCATTGTCCATTGCTAGTGCTAATCACAGTGCCGGCAGGGGACAATGATGAGGGCAGCGTTCAGCACCCGGGGCTTGGGAACAGAGCTAACTGTACCGCTGATCCCCAGGTGCCGGTAAATGTGACACTGATCCGGCACATGGTTGCCAAACGTATGCCACACGGACACTGATATCTCCGGTACTGTTCTTTTTCCAGTACCGAAAATATCCGGAGGTGTGAAAGAGACCTTAAGGTTCATTCGGACGTCAGTGATTGTTTTCATATGGAAAAACTATCCGAGTTTGTTCAGAGTTTCACCAGTTTTTCTTTGATGAAAAAAAAAAAAGCAATAGAGTTTCTCAAGCTTTCAAACAAATCGTGAAAAATGGACAACACAGGGCATCCGAGTGCTGTTTGAGTTTTTCTCAAATCTATAGACTTGCATTGGCGAGTTTGATGCACTCGGATCAATATTAAACAAGTCTCAGTGCCTTTGTGTGAATCACTCGGTCCGAGTAAAAAAATCTGACACGTGAAATACCCCATAGACTATCATAGGTACGAGTGCCATATGTAAAATACATGAAAGCCACTTATATGGGAAAAACTGACATCTGAATGAGCCCTTAGACTGATAAGAAGAGTGCTCAGCCAACTATGAATGTAGTCACCACCTCCAAATGTATAATACAAAAAAACAATCTGACTAGAAACTCATATCACAATGCAGGAATTGTGAATAGGTGTAAGCTGTTGTGACTGCAGTATACATATCAAAAAGTGCAGTACCACCCTGTGTGTGCCAGGATACAGTACAGACCAAAAGTTTGGACACACCTTCTCATTTAAAGATTTTTCTGTATTTTCATGACTATGAAAATTGTACATTCACACTGAAGACATCAAAACTATGAATTACCACATGTGGAATTATATACTTAGGACTATCAGCTGTTTATCCACCTGACTTCTGCACAACACAACTGATGGTCCCAACCCCATTTATAAGGCAAGAAATCCCACTTATTAAACCTGACAGGTCACACCTGTGAAGTGAAAACCATTTCCGGTGACTACCTCTTGAAGCTCATCAAGAGAATGCCAAGAGTGTGCAAAGCAGTCATCAAAGCAAAAGGTGGCTACTTTGAAGAACCTAGAATATAAGACATATTTTCAGTTGTTTCACACTTTTTTGTTAAGTATATAATTCCACATGTGTTAATTCATAGTTTTGATGCCTTCAGTGTGAATGTACAATTTTCAAAGTCATGAAAATACAGAAAAATCTTTAAATGAGAAGGTGTGTCCAAACTTTTGGTCTGTACTGTACATTTGGGGGTAAGCGACTGCCTCCACAGTTGTCTGAGCACTCCTCCCATCAGTGTAAGGCTGGGTTCATACAAGCAAATGAAAAAAAAATCGTTCAGTTTCATCTTGAAAAGTGGGACAATTTTTTTTTCTCATTTATCAATTACACTTATTGTGCAGTCCATATGTAATCCATTTTTTCAGCAGCAGCTATTAGTAATTTCCAATACCTTTTACAGTTTCCTATGTTAAAGAATTGAAATGTATCCATAAAAAATAGATGCTATATGGAAGTTCCACATGGGATCCGTTTTTTTTCTGCACACATGTAGACTTGAATGTGCGAATCTCATCTGACACAGAAAAAAACTAGTGCATGGTGCATTTTTTTTTTTTTACATGCAGATTTGGTCAGTGAAGAAAATTGCTCATCAGCACTGCCCTATTGAATAAATTGGTCTGTGTTCAATACATTTTTTCACAGGCAGCACTCAGGCCAATCATACGCTCATTTGAACCTATACAAAGGTTGCTTTTAATTAATGCTGTATCTTACCCGCCCTTTAAATTTGTAGCCATTGGCCTAGCATAGGTATGGTTTATAGAAAAGGTTAGGGTCCCATCAAAGAAAGGTAAGCCTTGTCAAAGTAAATTGTAAATGTGCATGTAGCACAGTTGTGTGTGTCTATAAATGTGTATGTAACACAGCTGTGTGTGTCCATAAATGAGCATGTAGCAGTGCTGTGTGTGTCTATAAATGTCCATGTAGCAGTGCTGTGTCTGTCTATGAATGTGCATGTAGCAGTGCTGTGTGTGTCTATAAATGTCCATGTAGCAGTGCTGTGTGTGTCTATAAATGTGCATGTAGCAGTGCTGTGTGTGTCTATAAATGTGTATGTAGCAGTGCTGTGTGTGTCTATAAATGTGTATGTAGCAGTGCTGTGTGTGTCTATAAATGTCCATGTAGCAGTGCTGTGTGTGTCTATAAATGTGCATGTAGCAGTGCTGTGTGTGTCTATAAATGTGTATGTAGCAGTGCTGTGTGTGTCTATAAATGTGTATGTAGCAGTGCTGTGTGTGTCTATAAATGTGCATGTAGCAGTGCTGTGTGTGTCTATTAATGTGCATGTGGTAGTGCCGTGTCTATTAATGTGCATGTAGCAGTGCTGTGTGTCTATAAATGTGCATGTAGCAGTGCTGTGTGTGTCTATAAATGTTCATGTAGCACAGCTGTGTGTGTCTATAAATGTGCATGTAGCACAGCTGTGTCTATTAATGTGTATGTGGCAGTGCCGTGTCTATTAATGTGCATGTAGCAGTGCTGTGTGTCTATAAATGTGCATGTAGCAGGGCTGTGTGTCTATAAATGTGCATGTAGCACAGCTGTGTGTGTCTATAAATGTGCATGTAGCACAGCTGTGTGTGTCTATAAAAGTGCATGTAGCACAGCTATGTGTCTATAAAAGTGCATGTAGCACAGCTGTGTGTGTCTATAAATGTGCATGTAGCAGTGCTGTGTGTCTATAAATGAGCATGTAGCAGTGCTGTGTGTGTCTATAAATGTGCATGCAGCACAGCTGTGTGTGTCTATAAATGTGCATGTAGCACAGCTGTGTCTATTAATGTGTATGTGGCAGTGCCGTGTCTATTAATATGCATGTAGCAGTGCTGTGTGTCTATAAATGAGCATGTAGCAGTGCTGTGTGTGTCTATAAATGTTCATGTAGCACAGCTGTGTGTGTCTATAAATGTGCATGTAGCACAGCTGTGTCTATTAATGTGTATGTGGCAGTGCCGTGTCTATTAATGTGCATGTAGCAGTGCTGTGTGTCTATAAATGTGCATGTAGCAGTGCTGTGTGTGTCTATAAATGTTCATGTAGCACAGCTGTGTGTGTCTATAAATGTGCATGTAGCACAGCTGTGTGTGTCTATAAAAGTGCATGTAGCACAGCTATGTGTCTATAAAAGTGCATGTAGCACAGCTGTGTGTGTCTATAAATGTGCATGTAGCAGTGCTGTGTGTCTATAAATGAGCATGTAGCAGTGCTGTGTGTGTCTATAAATGTGCATGCAGCACAGCTGTGTGTCTATAAATGTGCATGCAGCACAGCTGCAGGTGTCTATAAATGTGCATGAAGCACAACTGTGTCTATAAATGTGCATGTAGCGCAGCTGCGTGTCTATAAATGGGCATGTAGCACAGCTGCGTGAGTCGATAAATGTGCATGTTGCACAGCTGCATGTGGCAGTGCCGTGTCTATAAATGTGCATGTAGCACCGCTGTGTGTGTCTATAAATAAGCATGTAGAACAGCTGCATGTCTAGAAATGTGCATATAGCTCAGCTGCATGTCTAAAAATGTGCATGTATCACAGCTGCAGGTGTCTATAAATGTGCATGAAGCACAACTGTGTCTATAAATGTGCATGTAGCACAGCTGCGTGTCTATAAATGTGCATGTAGCGCAGCTGCGTGTCTATAAATGGGCATGTAGCCAGCTGCATGAGTCGATAAATGTGCATGTTGCACAGCTGCATGTCTATAAATGTGCATGCAGCAATCTCTAATTATCCCCCGAAGCACCATCAAATGCATTATCAAATGGAAAGAACATGGTACCACAACAAACCTACCAAGAGAGGGCCGTCCACCAATGTGCATTTAGCACAGCTGTGTCTATAAATGTGCATGTAGCACGGCGGTATGTGTCTATAAATGTGCAAGTAGCAATCTCTAATGATCCCCCGGAGTACCATCAAATCCATTATCATCAAATGGAAAGAACATGGTACCACAACAAACCTACCAAGAGAGGGCAGTCTACCAAAGCTCTCAGCCCTTGCAAGGAGGGCATTAATCAGAGAGGCAGATAGTATTAGATCTGCCTAGGGGTCTCTACTCCCCCTTTCCCTAGTATTTAGGCTTCCTTCCGCTCTTCCCTTCGTGTTGCACTTAGTCTTTACTTCACCTTGCGTGGCAGGGACATGCTGTGGTCAGATGAGACCAAAATTTAATTTTTTGGCCACCAAGGTAAACGCTATGTCTGACGCCAAACCAACAAAGCTCATCACCCCAAGAACAACATCCCCACAGTGAAACATGGTGGTGGCAACATCTGCTATGGGGATGTTTTTCGACAGCAGTGACAGGGAAAATGGTACGAGTCGAGGGGAAGATGGATGGTGCGAAAGACAGGTATATTCTTGAGCAAAACCTGTTTCAGTTGGTTAGTGATTTGAGACAGGAACGGAGGTTCCCCTTCCAACAAGTCAATGACCCAAAGCATACTGCTAAAGCAACGCTTGAATGGTTTAAGGGGAAATGTGTAAATCTTTTGAAGTAGCCTAGTCAAAGCCCAGACCTTAATCCAATTGAGAATCTGTGGTCAGACTGTCATGACTCTGTTGTCGGGTATCCCAGTGCCAGTGGCTCCTACCCTTTCCCTAATTCTAGAGGCGCCCTAGCTGGCCCTGTTCCCCGGATAACTTTTGAAGGTGAAGACGCCGGGGCCACGTATCTTGTCTGAGCGCCTTAATCTGCCCTCAATCTGTTAACTCCCTCCTAGGGAAGAGGGGTAGTAGTGTATGACCATGCACAAACCACACTAACAAGGTAATACAAACAGGGCTAAAAGGAAAATAAAGATCATACAAATATATGCACACAAACAGATGTTAACACTGGGGAATGGAAGATGAGGAATAAATCAAAATAGGAGAATAGGATTAACACAACAGTCTAAGCTTAAATCCACCAACAACAACTCTCCACCACACTCCAAGAACCATGCAGCATGAAGCTAGCTCTGGCAAGCATGCCAAAGCCCAGAATATATAGGAGCGGGAAGTGGCCAACAATGAACAGCTGAGAGCCTAAATGAAGGTCTGAAAGCTTTGTCAAAGTTATCTGAACACACAAATATCCAATGGTGCCCAAACTTTTGCATAGGCTCATTTTCCTTTTTGAAATTTTAACATGTAAAAAATGAATATATATATTTTTAGGCCTAAAATAGAAAGGAAATATATCATCTTTAACTTTAGGCCTTTTAGGGATCGTTTCATCTTCAATTTGCTTAACTGTTCACAATAACAGTATTTTTGACCAGTGGTGTCAAAACTTTTACATGCCACAGTATTTTGTCCTATTTGTTGTTTGCTTAACAACAAAAAGAAAACCAAATATTCACAATTGTAGGCATGTTCTTTACATGAACAAATGCATACCCTCAAAAAACAGTCAAATTCCAAGTTGTGAGGTAGCAAAAACAAAAAATGTCAAGGGTGTGAATACTTTTGCAAGACACTATTACTTCCCTGTTGCACTCTAGTTTAGTAAAATAAGTGATCTTTAGGTCTCCACTTTACACAACCAGGGAAGCTTTAAATTAGAAAATATTTTTCCCAATTTTTTGCCGTCTTAACCTCGGGTGCGTGTTATGGTAAGGTGCGTCTTTATTGCCGCCGAAAAATATAGTAAATTGAATAATAGCGGACCAGTGCTTAGTAGTCATTCACCACAATAATATATATTCTAATGTACTGTGAAAAATAATTCCTCTGATACAGGTGAATCTCACTAAATTAGAATATCATCAAAAAGTTAATTTATTTCAGTTCTTCAATACGAAAAGTGCAACTCGTATATTATATAGAGTCATTACATACACAGTGATCTATTTCAAGTGTTTATTTCTGTTAATGTTGATGATTATGGCTTACAGCCAATGAAAACACAAAAGTCATTATCTCATTAAATTAGAATACTTTATAACAACTGCTTGAAAAATATTTTTAAAATCTGAAATGTTCCCCTACTGAAATGTATGTTCAGTAAATGCCCTCAATACTTGGTCGGGCTCCTTTTGCATCAATTACTGCATCAATGTGGCGTGGCATGGAGGCGATCAGCCTGTGGCACTGCTGAGGTGTTATGGACGCCCAGGTTGCTTTGATAGCAGCCTTCAGCTCGTCTGCATTGTTGGGTCTGGTGTCCCATCTTCCTCTTGACAATACCCCATAGATTCTCTATAATAGATTCTCTATGGGGTTAAGGTCAGGCGAGTTTGCTGGCCAGTCAAGCACAGTGATACTGTTGTTTTTAAACCAGGTATTGGTACTTTTGCAGTGTGGACAGGTGCCAAGTCCTGCTGGAGAATGAAATTTCCATCTCCAAAAAGCTTGTCGGTAGAGGGAAGCATGAAGTGCCCTAAAATCTCCTGGTAGACGGCTGCGCTGACCTTGGTCTTGATAAAACACAGTGGACCTACACCAGCAGATGACATGGCTCCCCAAACCATCACTGATTGTGAAAACTTCACACTAGACCTCAAGCAGCTTGGATTGTGGCCTCTCCACTCTTCCTCCAAACTCAGGGATCTTGATTTCCAAATGAAAATTGGAACTCTGGGACCTTGTGCAGTGTGTCAATGACTGCCTTCTGGACATCTGTCAAGTCAGCAGTCTTCCCCATGATTGTGGAGCCTACTGAAACAGACTAAGGGACTTTTTTAAATGCTTAGGAAGCCTTTGCAGCTGTTTTTTGTTAATTATTTTAATTTACTGAGATAATGACATTTGTGTTTTCATTGGCTGTAAGCCATAATCATCAACATTAGCAGAGATAAACACTTGAAATAGATCACATTGTTTGTAATGACTTTATATATTATATAGAGTTTCACTTTTTGTATTGAAGAACTGAAATAAATTAACTTTTTGATGATATTCTAATTTAGTGAGATGCACCAGTATATCTGTCTGACAGAGTAGATAGTTATATGAGAGGAAATAGGATTGTAGGAAAAGTAATGAAATTGGGACAAAAGAGGAGATTTTTTGCTTGCTATTCGTAGCATCCAATGAAATAATAGCCTTTGTTATTGGTTTAGGATTCCCCATCATTGGTTACAATTAGAGATGAGCGTTGTTCTACTCGAACTGTTCGCCAATCTCAAATTCGAGCTGTTTTGGGCGGTGTTCGAGCCGGTCGGCGAACACGAACAATTTGAGAAAAATTCGGCTGTTCGAGGTTATGTTCGATAACTGTTCGTGCACCAAAATCATAACTGGATTTTTTCTCAGTAATGATGAAAATTAATGTTAATACGCAGTTTGAGTGTACAGCGGGGCGGGGGGAGGGGCAGGGGATGGATCTCTGCAGGAACAATGAAGATCTCCATTTTTTTTTCTCTTTCCCGCATTTGCAGTGGGGAGGTGCAATCTGTCAGCCTATCAGCAGCGCACACACGGAGCGAAGTGCTTTTTTTCACACAAGCAAGGGCATGTGTGATTGGCAGTGTATGTCACATGTCCTTGCCCTATAAGACCAAGCCATTTTCCCCGTCGCCACCATTTTCTCACTGCTGCAGCTGCGTGTTAGACGGCACCGCTGTTGCTGTGTGCGCTATACCTTGTTAATTTCAAGCCAATTTTCGCACAAATATACAGATAGCTTGGGAGTAGGGAATAGTTGTGATTGCAGTCCTTTTAAGGACTAGGTTACAGCATTTCCTACGACTTTTATCAGGCAGGTCTGTGCTCTTAAATAGATAGATTGTGGGAGTAAAGACTAATTGTAATTGGAGTCCTTTTCAGGACTAGGTTACATGAGTTCCTATCAGTTTTTGCCAGGCAGGTCTGTGCCAGTGCTGTGCAAGTTTTTTTCACAGCATTTGGCTGAATCTAGCAAAGCTAATCCTTTTTGGCCTATTGCAGAGTGTGTTAGTCAGTGGAGTAGCCTATCTGTGTTGCAAGATATACCACCTGTGTATAGAATACCAATTTTTTTACTGCACCTAGTGAAGTAAAATCTTTTGGGCATAGCATCATTCTATTAGTCCATCTATACTGACCTCCATCAGGTTGCAAACTGAATATAATTTTTTTCTGCATCTAGCTCTGAAAAAATATTTGGGCTTCTAGCAGTGTGTGGGACTTGGTCTATTAGTCCATCTATACTGACCTCCATCAGGTTGCAAATTAAAAATAATTTTTTTCTTCATTTAGCTCTGAAAAAATATTTGGGCTTCTAGCAGTGTGTGGGACTTGTTCTATTAGTCCTTCTATACTGACCTCCAGCAGGTTGCAAATTGAATATAATTTTTTTCTGCATCTAGCTCTGAAAAAATATTTGGGCTTCTAGCGGTGTGTGGGACTTGGTCTATTAGTCCATCTATACTGACCTCCATCAGGTTGCAAATTAAAAATAATTTTTTTCTGCATCTAGCTCTGAAAAAATATTTGGGCTTCTAGTAGTGTGTGGGACTTGGTCTATTAGTCCATCTATACTGACCTCCATCAGGTTGCAAATTAAAAATAATTTTTTTCTTCATTTAGCTCTGAAAAAATATTTGGGCTTCTAGCAGTGTGTGGGACTTGTTCTATTAGTCCTTCTATACTGACCTCCAGCAGGTTGCAAACTGAATATAATTTTTTTCTGCATCTAGCTCTGAAAAAATATTTGGGCTTCTAGCGGTGTGTGGGACTTGGTCTATTAGTCCATCTATACTGACCTCCATCAGGTTGCAAATTAAAAATAATTTTTTTCTGCATCTAGCTCTGAAAAAATATTTGGGCTTCTAGCAGTGTGTGGGACTTGGTCTATTAGTCCATCTATACTGACCTCCATCAGGTTGCAAATTAAAAATAATTTTTTTCTGCATCTAACCCAGCCAATAGTTTTGGCCTAATACCACAGTTTGGCCACTCAGCTCTGCTCGGTTACCATCCATTGTTTTTTTGTGCAAACAACTCCAGAGTTGTGAATTAGTTAACCACCAAAATGAGTGGAAAAAGGCCTGCTGCTGGTGGAAAGGGGAATAGGCGTGTTGGGAAGGGGAAAAAAGGTTGTGTCCGTGGGGTAGGTGCAGAAGAAAGACCATCTTCCAGCCAAACTAAAATGTCTACTTCTTTTAGCGGACAATGTGATAAGATCCCTTTCTTACGGCCACGCCAATCGCTACAAATTCCAGATGAGGCACAAAAACAGCAGGTGCTTCAACGGATATCAAGTGCTCCTTTAAGTGGGCTCTCCTCCACATCAACTTCAACATCACAAATACTCCAGTCCTCAAAGGTGTCACCCAAATCGCACTTGCTTCCTCACAGCTCCCAAATCTCCAGCTGCCCGTCTGAGTATGAGGTAGAACAGATGGTTGAGTCTGCAGAGCTGTTTACTCATACTATAGCCTGGGAATCAGAGGTCGACTCCAGCGCTTCTGTGAATCCAGACGAGGAAATGATCTGCACTGATGCCCAGAATCTTTATGAGTCGGATCCAGGACCAGACGCAGAAGGTTCTGACCATAATGTAGACCCTCATTCCCAAACTGTAACTCCTGTTGGTGGAGACAATGAGGAAGACGATGATAAGACTCAAAAACCTGATTGGAGCGACAACTTTAGTTTTTTGTCAGGGCAGGAACAGGTTGGCTCTGAGGACGACGGGTGTGATAACGCACAGGGTGATGATGATGAGGTCGGAGATCCCACTTACTGTCAACCCACAGTCAGCCAAGAGATGAGGTCAGCAGAGGAGGTGGAGGAAGATGCTAGTGACGACGAGGTCAGGTTGCGCCTTCCTGGACAGAGACGTAGTACTGGAAGCACGTCAACAACTGCATCCTCAAACACAACTCTGCCTCTCACCACAAGTCGTGGTGGCTCTTCAGGTCGCATGGGTGCAAAGCCTTGCATAGCCTGGGCATTTTTTCAGATCGATAAAGATGACCCAACTCGTGTTATCTGTAACATTTGTCAGCAAAAGCTAAGTAGAGGCCAAAAAATACATAGTTTGAGTACTTCATGCATGAACCGGCACATGGACATGAAGCATAAGTTGCAGTGGGAAGCTCAGTGTGCTACAATGCGGCCTAGCCGGCCGGGCCACCCACCGTCTGCCATATCTTGTGCATCCGCGGCCTCTTCATCCTCTGTGACTGGGGGGACAGCAGTCACACCTGTTTTGGGGCGCAGACCTGCCACCTCTTTACCCGCAACAGCCAGCGTGATTGGCAGGTCATCATTTTCTTTGGAGGTGGTAACACCAGCTGGTCTTGAGCGCTGTCCGACATCGATAGCACCACCTTTGGATCAAGGCAACCTAACATGTCCGCCTGCATCTTCCTCACAGACCGGCAGTTTGCCGGGGACACCCTTATCAACCCCGTCTAAGCACAATAGCCAGCCCTCGGTCCCTCAGATGTGGACAAGTAAAAGACTATTTCCTCCTAGCCATGAGAAAGCTAAGAGGTTGAATTTCACCATCTGCAAGCTCTTGGCTACAGAAATGCTGCCTTTCCGCCTGGTGGACACAGAGGATTTTCGAGACCTTATGTCCGTCGCAGTGCCCCAGTACCAGATGCCCAGTCGGCACTACTTCTCAAAGAAAGGTGTGCCTGCGCTCCACCAGCATGTCGCACACAACATCACCGCTTCTTTGAGAAACTCTGTGTGTGACAGGGTGCATTTCACCACAGACACTTGGACGAGTAGGCATGGACAGGGGCGTTACATGTCGCTGACTGGGCACTGGGTAACTATGGTGACAGCAGGACAAGGGGCTGCTGTCCAAGTCTTGCCGTCCCCACGAGTTGTGCGTCAATCCTCTTTATGTCAAAGTTCCTCCACTGCTTCTGCCTCCTCAACCTCCTCTCGGTCTTCCACCTGCACCCAAAGCCTGTCTGGTCATGCCACAAGCTTTCTAACTGCGCAGAAGGGATCCTGCACACCTCCTTACTATGCTGGCAGTAGGGCTCAACGTCATCAGGCGGTTTTTACATTGAAATGTCTGGGAAATGTGAGTCACACAGCTGAGGAGTTGTGGTCAGCTCTGGAGAACCAATTTCATGAATGGTTGTCTCCACTGGACCTGAAACCAGGGAAGGCCGTGTGCGACAATGCTGCAAACCTGGGTGCGGCCCTTCGCCGGGGCAATGTCACACACGTGCCTTGTATGGCTCACGTGTTGAACCTGGTTGTCCAGCAATTTTTAGCCCACTATCCCAGACTAGATGGCCTTCTGCAGAGGGCACGGTCGCTGTGTGCTCACTTCCGCCGTTCGCATCCCGCAGCTCAGCGACTTACATCTCTACAGAAGTCGTTGGGCCTGCCACTTCACCGGCTAAAATGCGATGTGCCTACCCGGTGGAATTCAACTCTGCACATGTTGCAGCGACTGTGGCAGCACCGACAAGCCCTGGTGCAATACGTTCTGACGTATAGCCTGGGCCAACGAGATTCAGAGGTGGGGCAAATCACGCTGGAGGAGTGGTCTCAGATCAGGGACCTATGCACCCTTCTGCACAGTTTTGAAATGGCGACGAAGATGTTTAGTGCTGACGATGCCATTATCAGCATGACTATTCCGGTGATTTACATGCTGGAGCACATGTTAAACAGAATTCGGAGTCAGGTGGTGGCACAAGAGGAGGTGGAGGAAGTAGAGGAGGAGGAGTTGTATGCGGAAGCGCTAACATCTGCAAGGTCCAGACGGTCGGCAGCACCAAGGCGGCAGGCATGTGAGGGTGGGGGAGATGATTTTACCAGGGCGCATGGTAGCAGCCAAACTAGTGAGGAAGGTGCAGGAGCCCAGGAAGAAGTGGAGGACGAACTGATGGAAGACTCATCAGATGAGGGAGACCTTGATCACATTTCTGTTGTGCGAGGTTGGGGGGAGAGGACAGAGGAAGGAAGCATGATTGTTACCTCGCCACCAACACAACAGGGACTTGGTGCTCCTGGATGCGCAACACACATGAGTGCCTTCTTGCTGCACTACCTGCAACATGACCCTCGAATTGTGAGAATTAGAAATAATCCTGACTACTGGGTTGCCACACTGTTAGATCCCCGGTACAAAAGTAAATTTGCAGAAATTATTCCTGCCATAGAAAGGGATGCACGCATGCAGGAGTATCAGCAGAGACTGTTGCAGAATCTTACATGTGCTTTTCCACAAAATACCAGTGGTGCACATAGTGAATCTCACAGTTCCAACTTGCCAACCGTGGGACCGTCAAGTGTTCAGCACTCAAACCGTAACAGAACCACAGTATCTGCTGGTAACATCAATTTTGCGGAATCATTTCACCACTTTTTTAGCCCATCCTTTGCAAGGCCACAGGAGACAAGAAGTCTGACACATAGTCAACGCCTAGAGACGATGGTACAGGAGTATCTCCAAGTAAACATTGAAGCCACGACTGTGTCACTGGACCCTTGCTCTTTTTGGGCTTCCAATATGGATAAATGGCCGGAGCTAGCCACTTACGCCTTGGAGATCTTGTCATGCCCCGCAGCCAGCGTTCTGTCTGAACGTGTGTTCAGCGCTGCTGGTGGTGTGCTGACAGATAAGCGCACGCGGCTCTCCACTGATAATGTAGACAGACTCACGTTCATAAAGATGAACAAATCATGGATCCGAAACGACTTTTCTACCCCTGTGTCATCCTGGGGAGAGTAAAAGCTTGATGATTGGTTAAAATCACCCTACCAACCGTTTTAAGCTTTCAAATTACTAATCAT
The DNA here is from genome assembly GCF_046119375.1 of Phyllobates terribilis. Lineage (NCBI taxonomy): Eukaryota > Metazoa > Chordata > Amphibia > Anura > Dendrobatidae > Phyllobates > Phyllobates terribilis. Next base: position 2,248,299 of record NW_027362942.1, on the reverse strand, counting down.
GTTTATCTGTATCTTGACTGGAAAATAATTTGGGCTTTGTAGCAGTGTGCAGCACTGATCCTATTAGGCCATCTATAATAAGCTTCACCAGATTTAAAATTAAAAATAATTTTTAGCTGCATCTAGCCCGGAAAATAATTTTGGGGCTCCGAGATGCGCAAGACACATAAGTGCCTTCTTGCTGCACTACCTGCAGCATGACCCTCATATTGTCAGAATTCGAAGTAATCATGACTACTGGGTTGCCACACTCTTAGATCCCCCAAACTTTTCGATCAACCTTTTCATTTTAATAAAGACCAAAAAAATGGTCATTTTTGAAATTATAAGCATTAGCAGGTTGTTAGAAACTGAAATCAAACAGTTTTCAACTCAAAACTTTATTCTAGGTGATGTTACATTTTCACATAGGACCCCTTGTTCGAAAGGAGCTTCTGAACTCTCTCGTCCATTGAATTTGTCAGGTTTTGGATGGTTTCTGCTTCAATTGTTTTGCATGAGGACAGAATACCCTCCCAGAGCTGTTGCTTAGATGTGAACTGCCTCCCGCCATCATAGACACTACTTTTAATGATGCTCCAAAGGGTCGGAATGGGGTAGAGGTCAGGGGAGCATGGGGGTCACACCATAAGTTTGTCCCCTTTTATGCCCATATCAGCCAGAGATGCATATGTTTTATGTGCAGCATGAGATGGTGCATTATCATGCAGAAAAATGATCTTGCTGTGAAATACACGGTTCTTCTTCTTGAACCATGGCAGGAAGTGCTGTTTGAGAAAATCCACATACATTATGGAGTTCATCTTTAGCGCCTTCAGGGATCCTAAAGGGGCCGACAATCTCTCTCCCCATGATTCCAGCCCAAAACATTACTCCACCTCCTCCTTGTTGGCGCTGTAGCCGTGTTTGCGTGGGGTGTCCATCAACCAGCCATCCTCCACTCCATTCATCTGGACCATCGAGCGCTGCACGGCACTCATCCGTGAACAAAACAGTTTTGAAATCAGTCTTCATGTAATGTTTGGCCCACTGGAGCCGTTTCTGCTTGTGTGAAGTGGATAGAGGAGGTCGACAGGATGGCGTATGCACAGCTGCAAACCTCTGAAGGACCCTGCATCTTGTTGTTCGGGGGACGTTGGAGGCACAAGCAGCTTCAAAAACTTGTCTGCTGCTATGACAAGGCTTTTTTGCCGCTGCTCTTTCAACCTGACGTAATTGCCTGTAGGAAAGAGTCCTCAATTTGCCCTTATCAGCACGCACACGTGTGTACTGTGAATCAGCTACATACTTCTTGATTGCCAAGACACTTCATCCTGATCATCGCACAATGTTGATTGTAGTCATGCCTTGACCTAAACACTCCACAATTTGTTGCTTCTCAGCAGCCGACACATCCTTTTTCTTTCCCATTTTGGCAGAAAATGTAGGCTGCTTAATAATGTGAGAGAGCCTTCTTAAGTAGTCTTGCCTTTCATTGGACACACCTGCCAAACTAATTAGCACAGGTGTCTGCAATTGCTTACAGTGATATAAAGAGCCCTGACACACATCACCATCAATGAGTTTAACTGACAAACAAACAAATTCTTCCCTTATCACTCCTAAACACTTTTTGCATAATAATTTGGAACGCGGTGTACATGTGCTTTTCCACAAAACACCAGTGGTTCACGTAGTGAATCTTACAGTTCTAACTTGCCAACCGTGGTCTGTATGGAATTGTTCAATAAAGGGCCCAAAATTAAGATAACATAGATGGGAGAGGTCTCTATGAATAGGAATTCCTAAGTATTTGATACCCTGTGAGGGCCAGGCAAAGGGAAAGTTGGACTGGATGGAATCCTATATGGATTTAGGGAGGGAGACATCGAGGGCCTCAGACTTCGCTGCATTGATTTTAAAATTTTACCATGTAACAAAGTGATCTATTTCAGCCATAACAGCAGGGATGGATATATGTGATTGAGTGATATATACTAGGACATCATCAGCAAATAGAGAGCACTTGTACTCGGTGCCTCCCACCTCAATCCACCTAATATTGGGGTTATGGCGAATTGATGAGAGCAGGTGCTCCGTCACTAGGATGTATAAGAGAGGGGACAGAGGACATCCCTGCCTTGTCCCATTGGTGATTGTGAAAGGTGATGAAAATGTTCTGACGCACCCCCTGGGCCTTGGGACACCCGGAGCCGGACCCTTTTTGGTGGATGCTGGTGGTTGTAGTCTTCGTGGCGGCGATCCGGTTCCGTGGCTCAGGGCGGTCAAACCAGTGGCGGAACTATTTATGTGGTTTTGATGTTTAAATGTCCGACTACGCCACCCGTGGATTGCGGTCAGAGTGAACCGCCGCTACAGGGCAGACCGCTAAGGCTGGTGTTGTGGGTGCAGCAGAGCGTAGCATAACTCCCCACGGGAGGAGTATAGCCTCAGGGCAGTGTATGCGGAGGATGGGGGTGATGGTGCAGGGCAGCAGCAGTAACGACACGGAGTCAGTGATGCAGTTCAGGGCCTTTACTCACAGTTCTTATTATCCAGACCACGTCTGCAGGTAACGGCTGCCCACGTCGTACTGTGCTCACCAGGTGAGGGGCTCAGACAACTCCCAGATAACTTTGGAGCGCTTCACAGGACCCCCTTTGTGTGTCCTTTGTCTGGCCTTTCTTACCAACACTTCTGTCCGGCTGCCTCGGGCCTCCTCTTGGTAAACTTGGCGCCAGTTTCCCTGACCCTATGTGGTGCCTTCCTAGCGGGTGGAGCAAGGGGCTGCGCCACATAAAATGTCAGAGCCTCCGGTTTCTAGCTGAGGGTCGTTTCCTGCCTCCACTAGTTCGGGGACCGGTCTCCCCCTTTGGCCTGACCCCTCCACGCAGGTGGATTCGGGCGTGCGGTGGCGACTCGCCCGTCCGCACCCCTGGGATCCCTTCATTCCTCGTTCCTGGAGCCTTCTCCGCTCCTCTTCCTTCCTTCTCCCTCTTGCAGGCCTGGGCCTCTGTTACTAGGCCCGCCTCCGGAGCAGAGCTCATGCAGAGCCCCTGCTCCCTGCCACTTCTGCTCAGACTTCTCTGCACTGAACTAAGATGGTGCCCACCTTTTATACTCCCTTCTCAATGCACCCAGGAACTGCTTCCTCCCTGCTCCTGCACTGCAGGGTTCCCCTTCCTCAGTGTTCCCTCCCCCCACTCCAGCCAGGGACAGGGACTGTCGTGCCCATCTCAGGGGCATATTGGTCGCCCTGCCCCACGGCAATGTGGTGTAATGCATGCAGGTGTCGGGTCCTGATCCACACTCCATCCTTATCTGAGAGTGAGATATCACACCTCTGGGTGAGGTGCAATACGTCTGTAGCAACCGAGCCCTCGGTGCTACAGTTCCATTTATCTTCAGCCTAAGTGACGTATTGTGATACAGGGCCGTGATTTTGGCTATAAAAGGGTCCCCTAGACCCCTACCCCAAGCTTTTTAAGAGAATCATATATGGCGTGCCAGGAGACTCTATGGAATGCTTTCTCAGCATCCAACGAGAGTATCTACTTACAAATTTTTAACTGCATCTAGCCCAGGAAATACTTTGTGCCTAGTAGCAGTGTCTGCTAGTCAGCGGATTATCCCGGCTGTTAAGCAAGCTACACCACCTGTAGTTTGGACACTTAATTTTTTCAAAGGAAATGCTTCGGGACCACGGGATACTCAGTGAAGAGCATCAGGAGGCACCCCAAGGCATAGGGGCTGGGACTGGCACTAGGATGCCTTGCGGTGGACAGCCGAGCTCGATCCTTATAAAAGCTTTTTAACTGCAGCAGCTTTAGTGGACGCTACTGGAGCTGGAATTACGCGGCTGCTGGCATGAGACTTGCCCTCCAATAGATCCTTGTAAATGGATTTAAAGTGTATTCATTCAAATTAGAGGGACAATTTAAATTAAAAAGCTTAGAGCTGCCTCCACCACAGGGGGGCTCTCTCGACCCACCAGCGGACAGGCACCAGTATTGGGAGAGGGGGGCTGGCCGTCAGGGTTCACCGCGGCTCTGGCACAAACCCGGCGACACGGAGGTGGCACGGGCAGGAGCGGACTGGCCGTGTCGGCTTCTCACTTTTTGGATTTTAGAAGGGCATGACATGCCTATATCTGTGTCTCCCCCTCCTTTTACTCCTCCACCTCTTTTCTTTTCGCATGACTATATGTACTTGTCACTTTTCCATGTGTTAGTTGTGTCTTCTGAGCAGTTTGTCAGCTTTTGGACACCTTTGAAGGTGTTTTCTATGTGTTTCTATGTGTTTTTGTTTGCCTGCCATTGGTTTTAACGGTGTTCGAAGGTGTTCGACGAACAGTTCGACGAACACACGGGTGTTCGACGAACCGAACCGAACTCGAACACTACGGGGGTGGCTCAACACTAGTTACAATACCACTGCTTGATACCTATATAAAATTATTGACTATCTTTAGTATTCATATTTATGTTTTTGTGCTTGTTCTTTTCAATCAGTACCCAAGTAAAGGTTATGTTTTAATAGATCCGACCCTTAATTCTGGTTAATAAGTTGTTTTTGGGAACTTAATTTATCATTTTTCAATGAAGTGAAACTAACCAGGCTGATTTGACAACTCCTACCCTTAGTAAAAACCCTCTTGTCTATCACTTACAACATTATTTTCTATCACATACTCCTGTATAAAGTCCCTTACAAGTCCCTAGAACATTTTTCCCACAATGGATGTTAAGCTTTCACGTCTATAATTATCCAGGTAAGATAGCAAGCCCTTTTTGAAAATGGGCACCACATTAGCGTAGTGCCAGTCACTTGGCACAGTACCAGTCACTAAAGAGTCTTTAAAATTATGTACAGGGGCACAGCAATAACTGAGCTTCTTAACCCTTGCTGCAAATCTGGGCCCAGGACCTTGTTCACATTGATTATTTGGTTTTGTGTGGATCACCTCTACACTTAGCCAACTGATTATATTAGATGCCATATTAATAGCTCTTCAATCGGTACATCTGTCACTCTCACTTGTTTGACATATATATATATATATATATATATATATATATATATATATATATATATATATACACACACACACACACACACTGTATATACACATTATATATATATATATATATATATATATATATACACACACACACACACAATATATATATATATATATATATAGATAGATAGATAGATAGATAGATAGAGAGAGAGAGAGCTGCAGAAGCCATTTAGTATTTCTACCTTCCTTTTGATCCTCAGTGACAACAGCACGTTAAAAAAAACCAAAAACCTATACATGTGTCAAGGCTATATCCGGTTTGACAGACAGTCGTTCTGGATCTAGCTGTAGAAGGTGACTGCGCTTGGCTTTGCAGACACCTTCTTGATCCTTTCATCTCTGTAGTGTAGTGGTATCCTTCTGTCGCTAGGACCCAGCAGTGATCTCCACCTTCTGCTGATAATTGACAAACCCTTGCTTGATATTTAAAAACCCTCAGTGTCTCCAGAGAGTCGTCGGTGATATAACTATTTTCCTCTGTTCAGGCCAGGAGTTCTAGCAGTCGGCGAGTTTCTTCTTGGAGTTCCTTGGTGGATATTTGTCATGATCTCTCTGATGTCTATTCAAAGCTAAGTGTATCCCCTTGCTTGTCTTTAGTTTCAGTGGGGCTGACGAGTGCTCACCCCTTCCCCTCCCTACCTAGGGTCTAGCTCTAGGGTTAGTCAGGGATTAGGTATTCTGATTGGCGATAGGTGCGGAACCTATATAGGGATGATAGGGGAGTCAGGGTGTGGGAAGATATGCCTAGGGGGTCTCCACTCTCCCTAGTTGTTGGGTTTCCCCCCTTTTCCCATCATCGTACACTTGGTCCTTCCCTTACCTAGCATGACATTATCACCAGCCGTTTAAAAAAGAAAAAAAAACTGAAATTTTTTTTTGTGTGTTTTTTTTTTTTTTTTTTAATTTACCCCGGGTTCATGGATCCCGTTTCGGTGCTGGCAGAGCAGCTTTGGAGGTTGTCATTGGAGGTGACTGACCGTCGATCTGAGGTTCAGCAGCAGCAGCTTCAGACTCCTAATGTTGGGGACTCGGCGTGTAGGCTGGTCCAGCTTGAACCCAAGGTTGCCCTCCCGGACAGGTTTTCAGGAGATAGAGACAAGTTTTTTTGTATTTAAAGAAGCTTGTAAGTTGTATTTTAAACTTCGACCTTACTCCTCTTTGAGATGAGGAGCAGCGAGTGGGGATTGTGATTTCACTGTTGCAAGGAGATTCTCAATCCTGGGCTTTCTCTTTGTCACAGAGTTCTGTTTGACTCCAATCAGTAGAAGGGTTTTTCGGGGCTCTAGCCCTCATCTATGATGATCCTGACCGAATCTCCTTGGTTGAATCCAGGCTGTGTCGCCTTAAGTAGGGGAATCGGACAGTGGAAACTTATAGTTCTGTAGATGGGCAACTGATACCAAATGGAATGACCCGGCTCTAGAAGCCAATTTTGTCAGGGCCTTACAGAAAGGCTGAAGGATGCTTTGGCAGTTTACGAAACTCGGGGGTCCTTGGAGGATGCCATGTCATTGGCGATACACGTGGATAGACGCCTTTGGGATAGGTGGGTGGAGTTGGAGGAACCCATTCAGTTACGGGATGCTTCTGCGTCATATGTTTCCCCTGAGATCAACAAGAAAAAGGGAGTGTGTTTTTTTGTGGTAAAAAGGGACATTTTATTGGGGCCTGTCCCTTGATTCCTAAGCAAAAGGAAACTCGATTAACCCTTGGTAGTGTGGAGTTGGATAATCAGGGGGTGTGTATCTTCAACATGCAGTTCTCGGTTTGTCCTGACAGCAGAGGTGGTGCTAGAGAGCAGGACGGAGATAATTTCTGTGTTTGTGGACAGTGGAGCTGGAGTCAGCATGGTTGATGCTGGGTTTTCCGCTATGTAACGAGACTGAACAAGGTAAATATGTTTTTTTTTTTACCATTTAAAGGTTATCACTCACCAGTCCTGATATCTGTCGGACCGTCCTCCACCTTACACAGCTGGGTTACACCCACACACAGCTCTGTTTCTGTCAAGTCTTCAACTTTTAGGGCTCTCAGATTTATTACCTAATTCGCCACATGGAACAAGGAACAAATGATGCACAGTTAAGAAAATACTGGGAGAAGTTTTTGTTTTTCTTGTTACTACATAGCAAAGCTCCCTTAACATTAATGTCCACTATAACACCTAAGGAAAGCCAACCAGACCCAATATAGAAAAAAGGTGTAAGACCACTATAGCAATGGTACTACTCCGGACAAAAGTGAAAAAATAAGAAATATTACCAAGAGAAGCTAAAGAAGAGCAAACAGCAATCCACAGCCTGACGCACGTTTCGCCTATTGCTTTGTCCGGGGGTGAAGCAATATGCGAAACACGCTGTGGTGGCTGTCTTTTGGTAATGTATATTATTTTGTATTTTGTCCAGAGTAGGCATACATTATTTAATCAATTTCAATACCACTTTAGTCCATATAGTTTTGCCTATAATGCAGAGATGTCAAACTTAAATACACAGAAAGCGGAAATTAAATACTTGGACAAAGCCATGGGCCAACCTTGATATTTATTTAAAAATGTCTACAATTAAGGAAGTTTTTCTTATCATCAAATAGAACAATGAACGTTTTTATATGGAAACAAACTTAAAGGGGTTGTCCCACTAACAAAGTACATTTTAATTAATAGACTTTAGAATAAAACATTTGAAAAATATAATATGCATGTAAGAGAAGTAAAAAGCATATAACTCAATGGCCTAATTTAAATATGTAATAACAGAGGATAAAAAACCTTGAATTAATAAATAATACACATAATAAAGTATAAAGCCAACAAAAGTGCCCTCCAAACACAGTATGATACCCTCACAGTGAATTTTTCCACAGTACCCTCCACAAACACGGTATGATGACCCTGCTGTATCCCCCTAGTAAGACATGGTGTCCCAAATGTGATCCCCACATAGTCCTCCATACAGTATAATGGCCCCACACAGTCCTCCATACAGTTTAATGGGCCCCACATAGTCCTCCATAAAGAATAATGTACCCCATATAGTCCTTGTTGGAACCCAACATGGACAATATCTATAATATCTGTGATATGAATGACTGAACTCACAATTTGATCCACAAACTCTGTATGGCACTACAGGTCATCAAAGAACTACATCAAATAGATCGACCATGTGCTGTGGGGGGTCATAAAAGCTATGAGGTATGAAGGCAATTGTGTGTCCTGTGGTGTGGTGCCTTTTGTTTTAGTGATAAAGTAAAGGTTGCATCTACATACGAATTGAGTATTGGCCCTCCAGCCTCTTGGATGATACAGGTACACACATTTCCTGTGGTGATCTTGAATGCAGATCCTGTTGGTCACCCATTGTAATCTACATACAGTACAGACCAAAAGTTTGGACACACCTTCTCATTTAAAGATTTTTCTGTATTTTCATCACTTGAAAATTGTACATTCACACTGAAGGCATCAAAACTATGAATTAACACATGTGGAATTATATACTTAACAAAAAAGTGTGAAACAACTGAAAATATGTCTTATATTCTAGGTTCTTCAAAGTAGCCACCTTTTGCTTTGATGACTGCTGTGCACACTCTTGGCATTCTCTTGATGAGCTTCAAGAGGTAGTCACCGGAAATGGTCTTCCAACAATCTTGAAGGAGTTCCCAGAGATGCTTAGCACTTGTTGGCCCTTTTGCCTTCACTCTGCGGTCCAGCTCACCCCAAACCATCTCGATTGGGTTCAGGTCTGGTGACTGTGGAGGCCAGGTCATCTGGCGTAGCACCCCATCACTCTCCTTGGTCAAATAGCCCTTACGCAGCCTGGAGGTGTGTTTGGGGTCATTGTCCTGTTGAAAAATAAATGATGGTCCAACTAAATGCAAACCGGATGGAATAGCATGCCGCTGCAAGATGCTGTGGTAGCCATGCTGGTTCAGTATGCCTTCAATTTTGAATAAATCCCCAACAGTGTCACCAGCAAAGCACCCCCACACCATCACACCACCTCCATGCTTCACGGTGGGAACCAGGCAGGTAGAGTCCAACCGTTCACCTTTTCTGCGTCGCACAAAGACACGGTGGTTGGAACCAAAGATCTCAAATTTGGACTCATCAGACCAAAGCACAGATTTCCACTGGTCTAATGTCCATTCCTTGTGTTCTTTAGCCCAAACAAGTCTCTTCTGCTTGTTGCCTGTCCTTAGCAGTGGTTTCCTAGCAGCTATTTTACCATGAAGCCCTGCTGCACAAAGTCTCCTCTTAACAGTTGTTGTAGAGATGTGTCTGCTGCTAGAACTCTGTGTGGCATTGACCTGGTCTCTAATCTGAGCTGTTGTTAACCTGCAATTTCTGAGGCTGGTGACTCTGGTAAACTTATCCTCAGAAGCAGAGGTGACTCTTGGTCTTCCTTTCCTGGGGCGGTCCTCATGTGAGCCAGTTTCTTTGTAGCGCTTGATGATTTTTGCAACTGCACTTGGGGACACATTCAAATTTTGCCCAATTTTTCGGACTGACTGACCTTCATGTCTTAAAGTAATGATGGCCACTCGGTTTTCTTTACTTAGAATTTGTATTATGGCAAGAAAAAAGCTGCTAACAGTCTATTCAGTAGGACTATCAGCTGTGTATCCACCTGACTTCTGCACAACACAACTGATGGTCCCAACCCCATTTATAAGGCAAGAAACCCCACTTATTAAACCTGACAGGGCCCACCTGTGAAGTGAAAACAATTTCCGGTGACTACCTCTTGAAGATCATCAAGAGAATGCCAAGAGTGTGCAAAGCAGTCATCAAAGCAAAAGGTGGCTACTTTGAAGAACCTAGAATATAAGACATATTTTGAGTTGTTTCACACTTTTTTGTTAAGTATATAATTCCACATGTGTTAATTCATAGTTTTGATGCCTTCAGTGTGAATGTACAATTTTCATAGTCATGAAAATACAGAAAAATCTTTAAATGAGAAGGTGTGTCCAAACTTTTGGTCTGTACTGTATGTACCCTGCCCCTGTGGGTTTGGATTAGATACCATTTGCCCCTGAGGTAGACATCTTGTCTCTGGCCTATGAATATGTATATTGGTACACAATGCTTATGGTGTTTGTTCTTTTGATGGACATCTTGAAGCCAACCGAAATGGAGTTGCACCTGTCTTCAGGCCACTAGATACAAAGACCTTTTGGCTGTATGCCAGACCCCATCTGCAGGAAGATGAAGACCACTGTAATTACGTATGGCCCCTGACCCTCCTATCCATTCTGGACCTTAGAGAACCACCTTCAGGAGAGTGTCTGCATCAGCAGCCATGTGCATGTTTCTGGAGAACTCCAAAGACTGTGACCTGATTGGATGGTACCATTATGTGGAGGTGTTACAGGGATGCGCAATGTATGGGCCATGTCTGACTGTGTAACTGAAATAAAGGTAGCACATCAAACTAGTTAGGTATTCTTTTTCCCACTTCCCATCTTCTACCACTCTCCCCTTTTACCTTTCCCTTACATTGTTCCCTTGTCCCTTAGTTAGGTTTCCCTTATGTATGTTATTGTAAATATCCTATTTGTAATAAATCCCATTTTAAAGATCCAGTAACTCTTGTTAATTAATATTAACTAGCACCCCAAAACTCAGAAGATTCTACAGTCCTCAATACAGTATAATAGGCCCCACATAGTATAGCATAATGGGTCCCTCCATACAGTATAAGCCCCACATAGTTCTCCGTACAGTATAATTGGCCCCACATAATCCTCTACACAGTATAATTGGCCCCACATAGTCCTCCATACAGTATAATGGCCCCAAATAATCCTCTACACAGTATAATTGGCCCCACATAGTCCTCCATACAGTATAATGACCCCACATAATCCTCTACACAGTATAATTGGCCTCACAAAGTCCTCCATACAGTATAATGACCCCACATAATCCTCTACACAGTATAATTGGCCCCACATAGTCCTCCATACAGTATAATGGCCCCACATAATCCTCTACACAGTATAATTGGCCCCACATAGTCCTCCATACAGTATAATGGCCCCACATAATCCTCTACACAGTATAATTGGCCCCACATAGTCCTCCATACAGTATAATGGCCCCACATAGTGCTCCATACAGTATAATGGCCCCACAAAGTGCTCCATGCAGTATAATGGCCCCACATACTGCTCCATACAGTATAATGGCCCCACATAGTGCTCCATACAGTATAATGGCCCCATATAGTCCTCCATACAGTATAATGGGCCCCACATAGTCCTCCATACAGTATAATGGCCCCACACAGTCCTCCATACAGTATAATGGCCCCACATAGTCCTCCTTACAGTATAATGGCCCCACATAGTCCTTCATACAGTATAATGGCCCCACATAGTCCTCCATACAGTATAATGGCCCCACATAGTCCTTCATACAGTATAATGGCCCCACATAGTCCTCCATACAGTATAATGGCCCCACATAGTGCTCCATACAGTGTAATGGCCCCACATAGTCCGCCATACAGTATAATGGCCCCACATAGTCCTTCATACAGTATAATGGCCTCACATAGTCCTCCATACAGTATAATGGACCCACATAGTCCTCCATACAGTATAATGGCCCCACATAGTCCTTCATACAGTATAATGGCCCCACATAGTCCTCCATACAGTATAATGGCCCCACATAGTCCTCCATACAGTATAATGGCCTCACATAGTCCGCCATACAGTATAATGGCCCCACATAGTCCTTCATACAGTATAATGGCCCCACATAGTCCTCCATACAGTATAATGGCCCCACATAGTCCTTCATACAGTATAATGGCCCCACATAGTCCTCCATACAGTATAATGGCCCCACATAGTCCTCCATACAGTATAATGGCCCCACATAATCCTCTACACAGTATAATTGGCCCCACATAGTCCTCCATACAGTATAATGGCCCCACATAATCCTCTACACAGTATAATTGGCCCCACATAGTCCTCCATACAGTATAATGGCCCCACATAGTGCTGCATACAGTATAATGGCCCCACAAAGTGCTCCATGCAGTATAATGGCCCCACATAGTGCTCCATACAGTATATTGGCCCCACATAGTGCTCCATACAGTATAATGGCCTCACATAGTCCTTCATACAGTATAATGGCCCCACATAGTACTCCATACAGTATAATGGCCCCACATAGTCCTTCATACAGTATAATGGCCCCACATAGTCCTCCATACAGTATAATGGCCCCACATAGTCCTCCATACAGTATAATGGCCCCACATAATCCTCTACACAGTATAATTGGCCCCACATAGTCCTCCATACAGTATAATGGCCCCACATAATCCTCTACACAGTATAATTGGCCCCACATAGTCCTCCATACAGTATAATGGCCCCACATAGTGCTCCATACAGTATAATGGCCCCACAAAGTGCTCCATGCAGTATAATGGCCCCACATAGTGCTCCATACAGTATAATGGCCCCACATAGTGCTCCATACAGTATAATGGCCCCACATAGTGCTCCATACAGTATAATGGGCCCCACATAGTCCTCCATACAGTATAATGGCCCCACACAGTCCTCCATACAGTATAATGGCCCCACATAGTCCTCCATACAGTATAATGGCCCCACATAGCCCTTCATACAGTATAATGGCCCCACATAGTCCTCCATACAGTATAATGGCCCCACATAGTCCTCCATACAGTATAATGGCCCCACATAGTCGTTCATACAGTATAATGGCCCCACATAGTCCTCCATACAGTATAATGGTCCCACATAGTGCTCCATACAGTATAATGCTCCATACAGTGTAATGGCCCCACATAGTCCGCCATACAGTATAATGGCCCCACATAGTCCTTCATACAGTATAATGGCATCACATAGTCCTCCATACAGTATAATGGCCCCACATAGTCCTCCATACAGTATAATGGCCCCACATAGTCCTCCATACAGTATAATGGCCCCACATAGTCCTCCATACAGTATAATGGCCCCACATAGTCCTCCATACAGTATAATGGCCCCACATAGTCTTCCATACAGTATAATGGCCCCACATAGTCTTCCATACAGTATAATGGCCCCACATAGTCCTCCATACAGTATAATGGCCCCACATAGTCCTTCATACAGTATAATGGCCCCACATAGTCCTCCATACAGTATAATGGCCCCACATAGTCCTTCATACAGTATAATGGCCCCACATAGTCCTCCATACAGTATAATGGCCCCACATAGTGCTCCATACAGTATAATGCTCCATACAGTATAATGCTCCATACAGTGTAATGGCCCCACATAGTCCACCATACAGTATAATGGCCCCACATAGTCCTTCATACAGTATAATGGCCTCACATAGTCCTCCCTACAGTATAATGGACCCACATAGTCCTCCATACAGTATAATGGCCCCACATAGTCCTCCATACAGTATAATGGCCCCACATAGTCCTCCATACAGTATAATGGCCCCACATAGTCCTCCATACACTATAATGGCCTCACATAGTCTTCCATACAGTATAATGGCCTCACATAGTCCGCCATACAGTATAATGGCCCCACATAGTCCTTCATACAGTATAATGGCCCCACATAGTCCTTCATACAGTATAATGGCCCCACATAGTCCTCCACACAGTATAATGCTCCATACAGTGTAATGGCCCCACATAGTCCACCATACAGTATAATGGCCCCACATAGTCCTTCATACAGTATAATGGCCCCACATAGTCCTCCATACAGTATAATGGACCCACATAGTCCTCCATACAGTATAATGGCCCCACATAGTCCTCCATACAGTATAATGGCCCCACATAGTCCTCCATACAGTATAATGGCCCCACATAGTCCTCCAAACAGTATAATGGCCCCACATAGTCCTCCATACAGTATAATGGCCCCACATAGTCCTTCATACAGTATAATGGCCCCACATAGTCCTCCATACAATATAATGGCCCCACATAGTCCTTCATACAGTATAATGGCCCCACATAGTCCTCCATACAGTATAATGGCCCCACATAGTGCTCCATACAGTATAATGCTCCATACAGTGTAATGGCCCCACATAGTCCACCATACAGTATAATGGCCCCACATAGTCCTTCATACAGTATAATGGCCTCACATAGTCCTCCATACAGTATAATGGCCCCACATAGTCCTCCATACAGTATAATGGCCCCACATAGTCCTCCATACACTATAATGGCCTCACATAGTCTTCCATACAGTATAATGGCTCCACATAGTCCGCCATACAGTATAATGGCCCCACATAGTCCTTCATACAGTATAATGGCCCCACATAGTCCTTCATACAGTATAATGGCCCCACATAGTCCTCCATACAGTATAATGCTCCATACAGTGTAATGGCCACACATAGTCCGCCATACAGTATAATGGCCCCACATAGTCCTTCATACAGTATAATGGCCCCACATAGTCCTCCATACAGTATAATGGACCCACATAGTCCTCCATACAGTATAATGGCCCCACATAGTCCTCCATACAGTATAATGGCCCCACATAGTCCTCCATACAGTATAATGGCCCCACATAGTCCTCCATACAGTATAATGGCCCCACATAGTCCTTCATACAGTATAATGGCCCCACATAGTACTCCATACAGTATAATGGCCCCACATAGTGCTCCATACAGTATAATGCTCCATACAGTGTAATGGCCCCACATAGTCCACCATACAGTATAATGGCCCCACATAGTCCTTCATACAGTATAATGGCCTCACATAGTCCTCCATACAGTATAATGGACCCACATAGTCTTCCATACAGTATAATGGCCCCACATAGTCCGCCATACAGTATAATGGCCCCACATAGTCCTTCATACAGTATAATGGCCCCACATAGTCCTTCATACAGTATAATGGCCCCACATAGTCCTCCATACAGTATAATGATCCATACAGTATAATGGCCCCACATAGTCCTCCATACACTATAATGGCCTCACATAGTCTTCCATACAGTATAATGGCCCCACATAGTCCTCCATACAGTATAATGGCCCCACATAGTCCTCCATACAGTATAATGGCCCCACATAGTCCTTCATACAGTATAATGGCCACACATAGTACTCCATACAGTATAATGGCCCCACATAGTGCTCCATACAGTATAATGCTCCATACAGTGTAATGGCCCCACATAGTCCACCATACAGTATAATGGCCCCACATAGTCCTTCATACAGTATAATGGCCCCACATAGTCCTTCATACAGTATAATGGCCTCACATAGTCCTTCATACACTATAATGGCCCCACATAGTCCTTCATACAGTATAATGGCCCCACATAGTCCTTCATACAGTATAATGGCCCCACATAGTCCTCCATACAGTATAATGGCCCCACATAGTCCTCCATACAGTATAATGGCCCCACATAGTCTTCCATACAGTATAATGGCCCCACATAGTCCTCCATACAGTATAATGGCCCCACATAGTCCTTCATACAGTATAATGGCCCCACATAGTCCTCCATACAGTATAATGGCCCCACATAGTCCTTCATACAGTATAATGGCCCCACATAGTCCTCCATACAGTATAATGGCCCCACATAGTGCTCCATACAGTATAATGCTCCATACAGTGTAATGGCCCCACATGGTCCACCATACAGTATAATGGCCCCACATAGTCCTTCATACAGTATAATGGCCCCACATAGTCCTTCATACAGTATAATGGCCCCACATAGTCCTCCATACAGTATAATGCTCCATACAGTGTAATGGCCCCACATAGTCCGCCATACAGTATAATGGCCCCACATAGTCCTTCATACAGTATAATGGCCTCACATAGTCCTTCATACACTATAATGGCCCCACATAGTCCTTCATACAGTATAATGGCCCCACATAGTCCTTCATACAGTATAATGGCCCCACATAGTCTTTCATACAGTATAATGGCCCCACATAGTCCTCCATACAGTATAATGGCCCCACATAGTCCTCCATACAGTATAATGGCCCCACATAGTCTTCCATACAGTATAATGGCCCCACATAGTCCTCCATACAGTATAATGGCCCCACATAGTCCTTCATACAGTATAATGGCCCCACATAGTCCTCCATACAGTATAATGGCCCCACATAGTCCTTCATACAGTATAATGGCCCCACATAGTCCTCCATACAGTATAATGGCCCCACATAGTGCTCCATACAGTATAATGCTCCATACAGTGTAATGGCCCCACATAGTCCACCATACAGTATAATGGCCCCACATAGTCCTTCATACAGTATAATGGCCTCACATAGTCCTCCATACAGTATAATGGACCCACATAGTCCTCCATACAGTATAATGGCCCCACATAGTCCGCCATACAGTATAATGGCCCCACATAGTCCGCCATACAGTATAATGGCCCCACATAGTCCTTCATACAGTATAATGGCCCCACATAGTCCTCCATACAGTATAATGCTCCATACAGTGTAATGGCCCCACATAGTCCGCCATACAGTATAATGGCCCCACATAGTCCTTCATACAGTATAATGGCCTCACATAGTCCTTCATACACTATAATGGCCCCACATAGTCCTTCATACAGTATAATGGCCCCACATAGTCCTTCATACAGTATAATGGCCCCACATAGTCCTTCATACAGTATAATGGCCCCACATAGTCCTTCATACAGTATAATGGCCCCACATAGTCCTTCATACAGTATAATGGCCCCACATAGTCCTCCATACAGTATAATGGCCCCACATAGTCCTTCATACAGTATAATGGCCCCACATAGTGCTCCATACAGTATAATGCTCCATACAGTGTAATGGCCCCACATAGTCCACCATACAGTATAATGGCCCCACATAGTCCTTCATACAGTATAATGGCCTCACATAGTCCTCCATACAGTATAATGGACCCACATAGTCCTCCATACAGTATAATGGACCCACATAGTCTTCCATACAGTATAATGGCCCCACATAGTCCGCCATACAGTATAATGGCCCCACATAGTCCGCCATACAGTATAATGGCCCCACATAGTCCGCCATACAGTATAATGGCCCCACATAGTCCTTCATACAGTATAATGGCCCCACATAGTCCTCCATACAGTATAATGCTCCATACAGTGTAATGGCCCCACATAGTCCTTCATACAGTATAATGGCCTCACATAGTCCTCCATACAGTATAATGGACCCACATAGTCCTCCATACAGTATAATGGACCCACATAGTCTTCCATACAGTATAATGGCCCCACATAGTCCGCCATACAGTATAATGGCCCCACATAGTCTGCCATACAGTATAATGGCCCCACATAGTCCGCCATACAGTATAATGGCCCCACATAGTCCTTCATACAGTATAATGGCCCCACATAGTCCTCCATACAGTATAATGCTCCATACAGTGTAATGGCCCCACATAGTCCGCCATACAGTATAATGGCCCCACATAGTCCTTCATACAGTATAATGGCCCCACATAGTCCTTCATACAGTATAATGGCCCCACATAGTCCTTCATACAGTATAATGGCCCCACATAGTCCTGCATACAGTGTAATGGCCCCACATAGTCCTTCATACAGTATAATGGCCCCACATAGTCCTACATACAGTGTAATGGCCCCACATAGTCCTTCATACAGTATAATGGCCCCACATAGTCCTCCATACAGTATAATGGCCCCACATAGTCCTCCATACAGTATAATGGCCCACATAGTCCTCCATACAGTATAATGGCCCCACATAGTCCTCCATACAGTGTAATGGCCCACATAGTCCTCCATACAGTGTAATGGCCCACATAGTCCGCTATACAGTATAATGGCCCCACATAGTCCTCCATACAGTATAATGGCCCCACATAGTCCTCCATACAGTATAATGGCCCCACATAGTCCTCCATACAGTATAATCGCCCTACATAGTCCTCCATGCAGTATAATGGCCCCACATAGTCCTCCATACAGTATAATGGCCCCACATAGTCCTCCATACAGTATAATGGCCCCACATAGTCCGCCATACAGTATAATGGCCCCACATAGTCCTTCATACAGTATAATGGCCCCACATAGTCCTTCATACAGTATAATGGCCCCACATAGTCCTTCATACAGTATAATGGCCCCACATAGTCCTGCATACAGTGTAATGGCCCCACATAGTCCTTCATACAGTATAATGGCCCCACATAGTCCTGCATACAGTGTAATGGCCCCACATAGTCCTTCATACAGTATAATGGCCCCACATAGTCCTCCATACAGTATAATGGCCCCACATAGTCCTCCATACAGTGTAATGGCCCCACATAGTCCTTCATACAGTATAATGGCCTCACATAGTCCTCCATACAGTATAATGGACCCACATAGTCCTCCATACAGTATAATGGACCCACATAGTCTTCCATACAGTATAATGGCCCCACATAGTCCGCCATACAGTATAATGGCCCCACATAGTCTGCCATACAGTATAATGGCCCCACATAGTCCGCCATACAGTATAATGGCCCCACATAGTCCTTCATACAGTATAATGGCCCCACATAGTCCTCCATACAGTATAATGCTCCATACAGTGTAATGGCCCCACATAGTCCGCCATACAGTATAATGGCCCCACATAGTCCTTCATACAGTATAATGGCCCCACATAGTCCTTCATACAGTATAATGGCCCCACATAGTCCTTCATACAGTATAATGGCCCCACATAGTCCTGCATACAGTGTAATGGCCCCACATAGTCCTTCATACAGTATAATGGCCCCACATAGTCCTGCATACAGTGTAATGGCCCCACATAGTCCTTCATACAGTATAATGGCCCCACATAGTCCTCCATACAGTATAATGGCCCCACATAGTCCTCCATACAGTATAATGGCCCACATAGTCCTCCATACAGTATAATGGCCCCACATAGTCCTCCATACAGTGTAATGGCCCACATAGTCCTCCATACAGTGTAATGGCCCACATAGTCCGCTATACAGTATAATGGCCCCACATAGTCCTCCATACAGTATAATGGCCCCACATAGTCCTCCATACAGTATAATGGCCCCACATAGTCCTCCATACAGTATAATCGCCCTACATAGTCCTCCATGCAGTATAATGGCCCCACATAGTCCTCCATACAGTATAATGGCCCCACATAGTCCTCCATACAGTATAATGGCCCCACATAGTCCTCCATACAGTATAATGGCCCCACATATTCCAGGATGCTGAAACACTTGAAAGTGTGATGTCGAGGGGGGTGAATCTGGTGTTGTGAGCCAAATATAATCACCCTGCGGCCCAGATTGACATGTGTGCTATAATGGATAAAATGTATATTTATATTATATATGATATGTGTTGATCAGGCTGCTTCCTATCTGCCTACATGTGCAGTTTTTATTGTAATTATCAACATTATGTTATAATGAGAGAATTTCTTATTCATTTGTGTCTTACACCTTTTTGTATGCTGGGTCTGGCTTTCTGTCACTATAGTTATATGAGGGCTTGATCTTTTTCAATGGCTAAACTTTGGGGCACGTTCCTTACTTATTAAACGGTCACTGTCATTTTGACAAAATCTATATACCAATAGAACATGCAAAGGAATTCTCCTTGCCACTGCCTTCTGAACTCATCAGTCACTATGCAAACTGCAAAAATCTATCTTGCTGCTGGTGCTTCTGAGCATGTGCTAGGTGACAGGAGAGCAGGAAACCCTCACGTCTCAGTGTACTGAGTATGGGAGACATCATAGCAGCCAGTCTCCTAACATGTATATATGCGCTTTTTGTGTTGTACATTTTAGTACTCTTGAAAAATAAAAACATGTTTGATGGTATAATTAATTAGCTTTTATTACCTTTTTTATTGGGGGGGGTGTGAAGTGCTTTAAAAACAGCAATTTTGTTATTGATGTTTGCTTTTTTTTTGTTACGTCATAGCTTCTGAATGCAGTGTGACTTAGGTTTGGTCCATACTGCGTCTGTGCCCACTGTCAGGAACATCCGCTCAGGAAATAAGCACAAATTACAGCACTGATTTGTAACTAGTATTATCTATTTACATCAGATAATTCAATAATTTACTCTAAGGCTATGTGCCCACGATGCAGAAATGCTCTGGATTTTTCCTGAGCGCTTCTGCATCTCCCTGGCAGAAAAAACCCATGCGGATTGTACATGCGGATTGTACATGCGGATTGTACATGCAGATTGTACGTGCGGATTGTACATGCGGATTGTACATGCAGATTGTACGTGCGGATTGTACGTGCGGATTGTACGTGCAGATTGTACATGTGGATTGTACATGTGGATTGTACATGCGTTTTCCTGCCAGGGAGATGCGGAAATGGAGTGTTATTCACGGACATTTCCGCATGCGGGTTGACAAGCGCTTTCCAAGCGATTAGCATCACTTGGAAAGTGCTTGTGACAACTAGGTCACCCTATCCATGTAAACAGCATGGATTTATATAGTGTGACCCGAGAGAGTGGTAAAAATAAAAAAATAAATGTATACTTACCCTCCGATGGCCCCCGGTGTCTTGTTTTGCTTGGTCCCGGCTGCCGTGAATTGAAAGACCTGCTGACGTCAGCGTCGCGTGACCCGTCACATGACTCTGACGTCAGCGCAGGTCCTTCAATCCACTGCAAAGTGCCGGGAAGCAAGCAGGAGCGCTGCGCGGCCGCCGGAAGGCAAGTATACATTTATTTTTTATTTTATTCTTTTTTTACAGATTTTTTAATGGTACCTGGGTGTGGATGAGACTCTCCTCTCCTCTACACCCGGGTACCATCTGCACATTAGAACGCTTGGATTACGCATCTACAGATGCAGGGATGCGGATTCCATGCGGTCTAATGCAAGTCAATGGCGGCGAAGACGCAGCACTTCCGCAAAATAATTGGTAGTGCTGCTTTTTTTTCCGCAATGATAATCCTCAGCGGAAATCTCCGCAGCATGTGCACAGCACATGTGGATTGTCATTGGGGAACATGGCAGACCTTCTACCATGCGTTTTTAATGTGCTTCCGCAGCTGCAAAAATGCTGCGGAAACGCATTAAAAACGCATCGTGGGCACACAGCCTAAGCCTACTACCTCCCTAAATATAAAATAAATCACAACAACACTATCACAATCTGGTAGTTCCATCTACCTCATGTTCCTTTGGAGCATTCTGATTTTTATCTGGAAAATCCTTGGCATGAAAAGGACTGGAACATTTCTCCATTTCTTCCTTACTGGATTTATCTGTAGAAGAAACATCCATTGTGACTACACAAACTGTCCAAGCCCAAATGTCTTATTTAATTATTATCTAATTTAGGTGAAAATTGTACAGGTTAAAAATATTACTTTGTAAAATTGTGCAAAATTAGGAACAGTGGAACTTAGACCTGGAGATTCCTCAAGCTGGTGTCCCCCAACTAGTCTGAAAGTGCTGCCCTACCTCCTACATTGCGCCTATCACATCACCACCAGGCAGCAAAAGTTTTCATCCCACATAATGGATTTTCGAACTATGGGCCCCAATTCATCAAGACAAGCGTTGTTCATGTTATACAGAGCTCAGCATTCTGAGCTCTACTTGAAAACTGTGATTTTATCAAAACTGCTGTATATAGTAAACTAAGTGATACATCGCTAGAATCAGGGCCTCTGCCCCTACATCATTCTGCTCTCAGATGGGGTAGCAAAAATCTGGCGACAGATTCTCTTTTTCTTTAGTGGTCCTTTATGGCAAAAAGAAAATATATTTAAAAAAATTAAAAGATATACACTAATTTCCTTCTTTTTTCTTTACAATTTCCCCCAATATCAGCTAAGAAAAAAAAGAATGTAAAAATTACATAAAAATGAAGTAGATCACATCTGATTCTTTTTGTGAGGTAAAATATTTCGCTACCTGTTATTAAACAATGTTCTACATAAAAAAATAATCACTTGTTTTCCCCTGTTGTAATATCTGTAGACTCTTTTGCTTCCCCCCTGCCCAGGAGATGTGGTATAATCAGACCATGTTCCTGTACGGTCAGACACGGCCATTACACAGTACACAGCAGGGACACATTTATAGGATTATCTCAGCACAGAAACATTTTATTTAAACACATCCAATTGTGGAATTTATTATTATTCCAAGATCTATGGATTAAAATTTACTTTTGTTTGTGGGAAAACCCCTTAAACTCCTTTCTGAACTTAGACATATCCATACATGTGGGTCACCTGGTAGTTAATGACCTTGGACGTATGGATACGTCCAGGCGATTTTGTGCACACAGAGGATGTGCGGGCGCGATCGGGTCACCAGGCACTAGCAAGGTACTAGATCATGCGCAGTGCGTGATCTGACTAACTTGTGTTTGAAGGACTGACAGTTATAAAGCATAGCAGTGATCCTGCATTGCTATGTCTTCTAACAGCGATCAGACTCCAGAAAGTGAAAGTCCCATAGTGAGACAAAGTAAAAAAGTGAAAAAAATTAAACAAAAACTAAAAAATATATTGTACCCATAAATAAATATTATTATGAAGAAATAACAAACAAAACAATAAAAGTACACATATTTGGCATCACCGTGTCCAGAACGACCTGACCTATAAAACTGTCCCACTAGTTAACCCTTTTAGCGAACACGGTAAAAAAATAAATGAAAAACAAGACAAAAAACGATGCTTTATAGTCATACGACCGAACAAAAAGTGGGATAAAACGTAATCAAAAAGACAAATGTAAATACAAATGATATAGCTGAACTAGTTTTGCAAAAAAAAAGCATCTTTTAGTGTGTGACAGCTGTCAATCATAAAAACCCGCTACAAATCTGGTATCGCTGTAATCGCACCAACCCAAAGAATAAACTCAACTAATCCCTTATTCTGCACAAGGAACAGTGTAAAAAATAAATAAAACCAATTCTTCACCTGTTGCTGATTTGTTCATTCAGCCTCCCAAAAATTGCAGTAAGGCTCGGCACACATTTATCCTGCGCGCTATGCTGAGCGCTTACACCAGGGTTTCCGTGCAAATCTCTGAAATACCTGATTCAGATGGAACCCCGGTAGAAGATTAACTATAACGAGGCAGATGGAGGAACTGTGGACGCCGTCTGACCTGTGATCAGGCCGTGTCCATCTTTTTAATACGCGTGCATAAGTGCCGTCGGCCAAAGTTTAGTGCACTTCTGGAAAAAAAAGGACACCGCTGAACAGAGGCCAGACGGAGTCCAGAGTATCTCTGCTGCCTCATTATAGTGAATGGATCCCTCGAGAATTACGTCACTCTGAGATTTAAATGGAAACCCCCATATCAGTGCTCAGCATAGAGCACAGGATAAATGGGAACATTTTACATAACATTTTAGATCACAATAAAAGCTTCGACTCAATCCATAAAAAAATTAAGTCCCTACTCAGGTCTGTCATCTGTTAACGGAAATATAAGGTGCTTCCACGTTACTGGTAGAACAAAGGCTCTGGAAAAGCAAAATTGCCCTTGCCCCAATAGAAATTCAGCAAATTCTGTGCTCCCAAATCTAAATGCCCCCCCCCTTCTGAGCCCCACAGTGTGCCTAAACTGCAGTTAGCGTCCACATGTTAGGCATTTCTTTAGCGATGAGAACCCGCCTAATTTACGGGTGTATTTCTTTCTGCTTGTTTCTGGCAAACACCCATGTAGTTCAAATACTCACACCTGTAGATAAATTCTCAAAAGGGTATAATTTCGAAAATGGGGTCACTTGCGGGGGAGATTCTGCTCTTCTAGCACTTCAGGGCTCTATAAATGGAGTCTGTATACTATTCTAGGAAAATCTGCGCTCCAGGAGGCAAATAGTGCTCCGTTCCTCCCGAGTCTCGCCATGTGACTAAGCAGTATTTTACAGCCACATCTACATTCAGCAGAAATTGTGTGACAAATTTTGGTGCCATTTTTACCCATTTATCCATTGTAAAATCTGGGGCTAAAACAAAACTTTGGTTGGTAAAAATTTAATTATTCTTTCTTCACTGCCCAATGGTGTAAAATTCTGTGAGGCACATGTGGTGTCAACATGCTCACTGCACCCCTAGATGAATTCATTAAGAGGGTCTCTTATGGGGGGGTTCTGCTGTTCTGGCACCTTAAGGACTCTGCCAATGTGACATGGCACCGTCAAACCAACCCAGCAAAATATGAACTCCAATATGGCGCTTCTTCCCTTCTGAGCTTTTCACTGTGCCTCAAAAGTAGTTTTCGACCACATATGGGATATCAGCACACTCAGGAGAAATTACACAAGTCCATTTTCTTCTGCTATCCTTGTGAAAATTAAAAAATTGCAGGCGAAAACAACATTTTTGTGGGAAAAATATTTTTATTTTCACAGATGAACGTTGTAAACTTCTGTGAAGCACCTAAGGAGTCAGTTCCCTGAGGGGTCTAGTTTTCAAAATGGGGTCACTTGTGGAGGGGTCCCCCCTGTTTAGGCACGTCCGGCGCTCTCCAAATGCGACATGGCGTCCGCTAATTATTCTAGCAAATTTTGCATTCAAAAAGTCAAATGGCGCTCCTTCCATTCCGAACCCTGCCGTGCGCCCAAACTGTATTTTCCCCACATATTGGGTATCGGCGTGCTCAGGAGAAATTGCACAACAAATTTTGGGCTATATTTTTCCAGGTACCCTTGCAAAAAAAAAAAGCGGTCTAAAGTAAAGTTTTTGTGAAAAAAGTTTATTCCATTGGGCAGTGAAGACAAAATAATTACATTTTTACTGCAAAAGTTTTGTTTTAGCCTCAGATTTTACATTTTCACATGAGGATAGTGGATAAAAACGGCACCAAAATTTCTGCTGAACGTGGCAATACACCATCTGAGGCTGGAGAGTACTGCTTAGCCACATGGCGACACTCTGGAGGGACAGAGAGCTATTAGCCTCTAGGAGCTCAGATTTTCCAAGAATAGTTTGCGGACTCCATGAACAGAGCCCCTAAATGCTAGAAGAGCAGAATCCCCCCTCAAGTGACCTCATTTTGGAAATTATACCGCTGCCAAACATGTGGATGCCAAATGTGGTTTAGGCACACACTGCGGCTCAGAAGGGCGATGGAGCATTAGAATTTCAGAGCGCAGAATTTGCTGAATTTCTTTTGGGGGCGAGAAGCCATTTTACTTTTCCATAGCCTTTATACTACCAGTAACGTGGAAGCCCCCTATATTTTCCACTGACAGATGATCGACCTGAGTGGGGATTTTTTTTGTGGATTGAGTTGAATCTTTTATTGGGAACATTTTACATAACATTTGGGATCACATTTATCCTGCGCTCTACACTGAGCAGTTGCTTTGGGGTTTCCAGCTAAATCTGTATCTAGGGGTAATATTTCTCCTTGCGGAGAGTGACGTGTTAAGCAGGTCAGGTGAAGAGACTTTTAAAGCCACAATGCTCCTCTGGGAAATATGCAAACTGTCTCTTCAGAGAGGAAGACGACGCCTCTCATACAGTCAAACCAGAACTCACACTTTGCACTGACGAGGGGCAGTACCCCAAAACACAGTGTCTGAAAATTGAGCAATTCAGGAATTGTTTTTTTCTTTTTTCTTTTATGTCGTTCCGCGTGTGGTAAAATTGATAAGGCAGCTTTATTCTTCTAGTCAGAACGATTACAGCGATACCTCATGCATATCGTTTTTTTTTTTTTGCACACTAAAACCTTTTATAGAAAAAAATTATTATTTTTGCATTGCTGTATTCTGAAAGCTATAACTTTTTTATTTTTCCGCTGATGGGACTCCATGGTGACTTGTTTTTTTGCGGGACAAGATGACATTTTCAGCGGCACCAATTTTATTTATATTCCTATTTTGATCACGTTTTATTTCACTTTTTTCCATAGGTATGATTATATAGCACAGTTTGCCTCGTTTTTTTTGGGGGGTTTACGGTGTTCACTGAAGGAGTTAACTAGTGTGACACTTTTATAGGTTGGGTCGTTCCAGACACGGCGATACCGAATATGTATACTTTATTTATTTACATTTTTTTACATAAAAATGTGTATTTATTAGTGTAATATTTTTTATTTTTATTTTGTAATATATATATTTTTTTTACATATTTTTACAATTTTTTTTACTTGGTCCCTCTATGAGTCTTTCGCTTTTTTTCCCCTTTGATCACAGGTATAATGCACTGCAATGCACTAGATTGCAGTGCATTATACCTATAGTGAAAGCTCCTGAGACCATGCTGTGAGCATGGTCTCAGCAGCTTCCCGTAGCTTGGTGACCCGGGATTCGTCAGGACGACCCCAGGTCAACATGGCAATGATCGGAACACCGCAATTACATCCCGGGGGCGCCGATCTTAAGGCAAGAGGGAGCTTCCAGCCCTCTGCCTGCCGCCTGCGATCACGCTCGATTGCAGCACTGACCGGGCAGGAGGTGCTGATATTACAGCATCTCCTGCAATATTCCCGCACCCAGATCACAGCGATCTGGGTGCGGAGACCGCTGGCATGGGTCCCTGCACCTCTTCCCCTGTCGCTCAGCTGTCACAGACAGGTGTCAGCACTTAACTGTCACTGCGTGTTTACATGCAGTGACAGTTCAAAGCCATGACGGACAATGCACGGAAATGAACAGGAACTTACACCAGCTCATGCCATGCAGTGTCCGCCATTGAACCTTATGGATTAATACAAAACATAGATCTATGGCATTGTTACAATCATAACAATGATACCTGTCTGGACAAGGAAGATCTGTTCTTACCTGGTAATGTTGTTTTCTGGTGATTCTCCGTAATAATGTCCTTATGATGATGCTTGTTTCCTTCTATATATTGCCACTCCTCCATGGAGAAATAGACTGCGACATCCTGACATCTAATAGGAACCTGATCAGCACAAAGATACACACTCAGTAAGGAGAAATGGTCAGCCAAGAAATATTTTAACCAGCTAGGCATTTGTAGTGTCATTAGCATATATCTGATTATAACAGCCAAATAATCTAGGGACCACAGTGGTTTTCTCCCTGAAAGGGGCTGTCCCATCTTCACAGCTCTCTGGCTTTCTACTTACTGGCGGGGTGGTGTCCCTCTGCTTGACTGACAGCTGTGAACAGCTGCACTGTTGCACCACCAGCCTACATGATACAGTCTGATGCCCCTATATAACACAGTTTTGCTTTGCAGCATCATAGGAGTGTAGTGGCACTGAAGCTGGCCGAGAGCTAGAGCTAACAAAGAGCTCCAGAGATTCTGGCCAACTTCAAAGCAGTGTTTAAGAACATTATAGGAAACAGGCTCCCTTTAATTCAATTATACTATCATACTGAAATGGTATCTTATCTGTATGCAGGATACTATAGAAGCAGGAAGAGCTGATCAGATTAATAGGCATTTTTGTGGGAAAAGTTTCAGTAAAACCTATGGTTTATTCACCAAAATCCCTGGTGACTTTATGTACATTAGTCCAGTGGGTGGTCCTATTTACCATATGACAGTGTCACCTGTATGACTGCAGGCAAAGATAACTTTGAGATGGACCACCTAGAGTTTTCAGTGCCTAAATTACAATTTATACTGAATCTTTTCTAACAAACCAACATAATATTCTCTCCAGCTTCTCCTGCTCTATACCATGCCATCCACAGATCGGACTGTATGCACAATATATAATAGAAGCCCTCTAAGCCCCAAAGTCCTCATTTTCACAAGAGGAGAAAATGGACCTTACAATTTGCTGCACAATTTCTCTCACATACAGTAATACCCAATATATTGTCAAAAACCATTGTTTCGGCACAAAGCAGGACTGGCGAAGAAGGAGCTATTAAATGGCTTCACTGAATTTTATAATATTGGACATTAAAATGAAAAAATTAGGTAACGATTCATGAAGGTGTTTTCACCAGTTTTGTGAGGTAGAAAAACTTCAAAGGTTGCAAAATATTTGCGCAACATGAAGCTGAGCAAAAATACCTTTGGCATTTTCACGCAAGTGTTGTCCAGCTCTGCCAAAGTGGGCAGAATTTGGGAGGGATGGGGGTGTGGCGGAGCCCGCCTAACAAATTCATCAAAATGTTGTGGGGTACCCAACGCCCCAGAAATGTTACTCCAGTTCATGACTAGAATAATATTTTTTGAGGAGGTGCAGCCAGTTGTAAGATACACCTAATTCATTAAATGAATCAGACGCCTCTTACTCCACCATGCCTCTTCATTGGGACTGGAATACACAATGCCAGACTTAATGAACCAGATCCTTCGTTTTTTCAGCTAAAATGATGTTTGAGTACCAATGTTTTCATGATCAAATAGGAAGTAATTGGAGAAAATGGTCCCCAATATTTGTTATGCAATGTCCCTCAAATGCTGCTATACCTTATATGTTGTCGCAAAATACTGTTTGACCTCATGGTAGGATTTTCTGACTATTGGAGAGCAGATTTTGGTGGAATAATGTACAGGTGCCATTTGCAAAGCACCATTGCTGGCAGAACAGCAGAAACCCCTGAAACTCACCCCAGTATCCCTCAGTGAATTTATCTACAAGTGTACTGACCATTTTGGCCACACCAATGTTTTCCAGAACTAAGCACTTACTAAGCACTTGCTTATTACAAAACACCAGTGATTGTCTTTCCGCCGTCTCTAACATCATGTCCTCCCTCTATTGAAACTGAACCCGTCAAAAACTGAACTTATTGTGTTTACTCTTGCCACTAGTCTAACTATGCCCAATATTGCCATCTCTGTGTGTGGCTTCATCATTACTTCCCAGCGACATGCCCACTGTCTTGGGGTCATACTTGAGTCAGATCTTTCCTTCTCTCCCCAGATCCAATCACTCGCCCGCTCGGGTCATCTACACCTCAAAAACATTTCTAGAATTAGACCTTTTCTTACATTTGACTCTGCAAAAACTCTTACTGTCGGTCTGATTCATTCTCGTCTGGACTACTCAACTCTTTACTAATCGGTCTCTCTCTTACCCTTCTCCAATCTGTCATAAATGTAGCAGCCAGGATCATATTCCTTTCCAACAGCTACACCGATGTCTCCACCCTGTGCCAGTCGTTGCACTAGTTACCCATCCGCTTGAGAGTTCAACATAAACTCATCACCCTCACCCATAAAGTGTTCCATGCTTCAGCACTGCCCTACATCTCTCTCATCTCAGTCTACCACCCTAGCCATGCCATCCATTCTGCTAATGACCTAAGATAAACATCCCCAACAATCCGGACCTCCCACTCCCGTCTCCAAAACTTCTCACGTGCTGCGCCAATTATTTGGAATGCACTACCCAGGATTCTTCGATTAATCCCCAATACCCACTGTGAAGGAATGGCAGCACGGAGACCCCGCAGAATCTCGCTGTTGCCACCACTTGTGATGGATCCACACCCCGCCACCCGCCTGACGTCACAATTACGTCAGGCAAAGCACATGGTACGGATCTGCCCTTGGCACCAACGTGACGTTTCACACCCCCCTGAGGGACGCATAAGGTCAGATTGGTACAGTTATGTCCACATGGGTACAGGGAGGCACCAGGGAGTGAGAAGAGGAGGCCCACTCAGTCACTGACATGGCACCACGCTCGCTCACAACCCTGACAGGCTGAGAGGCTCGTTTCACTAGCTCCAGTGAAGCAGAGCCTAATAATAATAATAATAATCTTTATTTTTATGTAGCGCTAACATATTCCGCAGCGCTTTACATACATTATCGTCGCTGCTCCCATCGGGGCTCACAATCTAGATGACCAGCCTGGGAGAGATGCCACCAGTTTCTATTAGATATAATGGACTTATATTGGGCTAGAAACCCACCCGGTAGCGTGTTTGTTGGACCGAACAATGGACGTGAGGTTCGTGGATCGAGATAAAAGAACAGCCCAAGGTTAAATTATATATTTAATCGCCGTAAGGGCGCACTAGACAAATACTATATACATAAGGGTTACACATACACAATGGTGAGTGCTGCAAGCACAATAGCATGGGTACAAAAGATATAAAGCAGTTATTACGAGCCAATTATCGTTTAGATGTAAAGGCCTGGCTTGTGGGGGAGGACTGCCACATGAGAGGCTTGTGGGCCCTGTCTTGTTGAGCGGACTCCTTCCACACGAAGTGACATCACGGAACCCCCAGGAAAAAAGACAATGAACCTGGGGCAGCAGGATCTTTTAACCTCTCTGGGTTACTCCCCTTACGGCCCCCGGGCTGGACCTAGATCTCCACCCCGGCCTCTCTTAGCTAACAAACTCCCAAAACTAAAACTGGACGGTCCTA
The DNA here is from genome assembly GCF_046119375.1 of Phyllobates terribilis. NCBI lineage: Eukaryota > Metazoa > Chordata > Amphibia > Anura > Dendrobatidae > Phyllobates > Phyllobates terribilis. Next base: position 2,217,829 of record NW_027362942.1, on the reverse strand, counting down.
GGGAGCCGGTTCTGGTGTCATCGGATCCAGGCAGGTCCCTGCTACGCGTGGATACCAAATACCGGGGCTCTAGGGGCCCCCGCAAGGCAATGCTGGGTATCTCCCTTTCCTTATGCGCTGGAATATGTTTAAAGCTAGGGTTACATTCCCTATCCCCTCTGGTTCCCGAAATTTGGTTGGTTTATTGCTGAGACGAATCGTATCCCCATAACTCGGTGTTGAACTATAGTATTTTATACAAAGATCACATGGCTTGGGGGATGGGCCTGCCTGCAGCAGCTTCACAGCTGTTGCTGGTGGGGGCTCTTGTCACTCACTGTGTCTCTCAGCCTCCTCCCCTCTGCTTAAGCTGCAGTGGTGTCGGATTTGCATATGTAGAGCTCTGTAAAACCCGCTTGGCCGAGCACAGTGATCGACAGAGGATCACCTTGAATATTCTTCACACCTCCCCCTTTAGAAGGCGCTAGGGGGCAGCAGCACTCGGTGTTCCCTTGCACGCACATCTGCAATTTCCTCTTGTTGGGATAAGCCATCCGCATTACCATGTTCGCGGCCCTTTTTTTGGCGAATGGTGAAGTGGTACTGCTGGAGCGCGAGGTTCCAGCGTAGCAGCCTCCCACTCGTCCCAGATACGGTGTGTAACCAGCTGAGAGGGTTGTGGTCTGTTTCCATGGTGAATTGGCATCCATACAAGTATGGCTGCAGATGCTGTCGGGCCCACAAAATTGCCAGACATTCCTTCTCCATCGTGGAATAGGCCACCTCCCTCAGCAGGAGCTTCTGGCTCAGGTACAAAACGGTGTGTTCCAAACCCGTAGTGTCAACCTGGCTGAGCACAGCTCTGCGCTACAAACAGCCGCGTGAGTACTGGGGACGCAGAAAAGGCGGTCTTCAGCACCTGGAAGGCAGTCTCGCAGTCGTTTCTCCAATCGACTGCGGAGGGCAGCTTCTTCTTGGTGAGCTCCGTCAGGGGCTTCGCCAGGCTACTAAAGTGAGGTACGAATCTCCTATAGTACCCGGTGGTGCCCAGGAAGGACATCGCCTGTTTCTTGGTCAATGGCATCCACCTTTCCGGGATCTGGCTTCAGAGCTCCCCCACCTACCCGGTGTCTCAGGTAGTGGACCTTACTCATACCCAGCTGGCACTTTTCCAGCTTAATGGTCAAGCCTGCCCGTTGGATCCGCCTGAGCATCTGCGCCAGATGCTCTAGGTGATCCTCCCAGGTGGGACTGAAGATGGCAATGTCATCCAGGTACGCGGCCGCTTACCGTTTGAGTTCCTTGAGCAGCGTGTTGACGATCCGCTGAAAAGTGGCAGGGGAATTCTTCATGCCGAATGCCATCACCGTGGACTCGCACAGCCCGAATGGGGTGATAAAGGCAGAGCATTCCCGGGGTCAGGAGAATCTGCCAATATCTCTGGCTCAGATCCATGATGGTCAGGTATTTGGCCCCGGCCAAATGATCAAGCTGGTCATCGATGCTCGGCATTGGGCACGCATCGGTGACCGTGACAGCATTGAGTCCCCTGTAGTCCACACAGAACCGGGTTGTCCGGTCCTTCTTTGGGACGAGGCCCAAGCACTGCCGGAGGGTTGGATAACCCCCAGCTTCAGCATCTCGTCAATCTCCTGGCGCATGTGCTGCTATAATTCCAGGGAGTATATCATATGCTGAATGCCGCATTGGGGGTTGATCCCTGGTGTCCACGTGATGGACGGCAGACTCTGTCCTTCTGGGCTTGATGCTGAACAAATCCTGGAAAGGGTGCAGGGTTGCCCACAGCTGGGACCATTGGTCCGACAACAGCTGGTGGCAAACCTCCACGTCCTTGATGGTCCCAACCGCCCTGAACGGGTAGGGTACCACTAACTGTCGGTCCCTGGGCCACCCCTCTGGTGAATCTTGCTGGACAGTTACCCGATACAGCAGTCCTTGGTCCCAGAGCACCCGCTCGAGGTATGAGTCTGAGGAAGGCTGTGATGCCTGCTCCGTAAGAGCTTTCAGGTTGTCGTCAGTCTCTTACGCCGCATGAAACCCCTGACTGGACGTGGCCAGAATAGAGAAAACCGACACGTCTTCTGTCAGGTCCCCGTGACCTGTCTCCTGGCCTCCGTCTGACCCGGCAGCCACTTGGCCGGAAGGGGATAAGCTGTCGGACTCCCGATGGGCTCCTGGGGCCCGAGTGCCACCACCGCGAGTGACAGCAGCCACGGGCTCTGTGACCCCGGGTAGCGCCCACCTCTCCCCCGCTTCTGACCAAGCCTCTGGTCTAAATGGACTTCTCTGGCCCTCTGACATCTCTGTTGTGGGGGAATCCCACCATGCGGCCTTATCTGGGAGCCCTACCTCCCCTGGGACTGCCGCACCCCCTATGGCATGCTCCTCCTCCACAGCTGTTTGCCCCCTGTCTGTTACCTCTGTGACTACACAGGACAAACTGTTCCAGCCTGCAGGCTGGCCACACTCTAGGGCCTTATCACAGCCGACTTGATCAATCCCCCCCCACCCCTCGAGGGGAGAGGGACACAGTACATCACCCACCTCCACCAGTAGGCATGTTCATAACATTAGCAGCAATAGGGGTGGACATGACATTGTCTGGAGTTATGCCTTGGGGGTTCAGTGGCCACATAGTGGGACACTAGCCGCCCCAAGTCTCTCCCAAGTAAAACACTCGCCGGAATGTTCGGAGTTACCCCCACTTCCCGCACTCCCCTTCTGGTGCCCCAGTCCAAATACACCTTGGCGACGGGCAGCGCTAGCTCGATGCCTCCAATCCCGGAGATGGCGAGAGTCTTCCCAGATATCAAATCCTGGGGTGACACCAGATCAGGCCGCACAAAGGTCATATCAGCGCCAGGGTCTCTCAGTCCCATGGCCCGGGCCTGGCCTATGGTGACAGTGTAAAGGTTGTCAAAGGACCTCCCACCACCCCCACTCATATACAAAACAGTGGACGATTTCTGGGATGGGGATGGGCCCTTCTGGCGCTGGGGACACATGGCTTTGGAGTGGCCAGGCTGTCTGCAAAGGTGACACAGTCAGGGTTCCCCTACCGGTGTGGAAGAGAAAGCATGGTTAGGTGGCCACTTGGGCTTGGGGCAGGGACAGCAGGCGCCGCGTTCGTCTTGCTCCCTCTCCAGCTGTCAAGTTTCTTGGCTACTGGAGCCCTGTTGTTGGAGTACTTGTCGGCAAGGGTCGCTGTTGCAGAGGCCTCCTTTGGCTTCCGGTCATGGAGATACTGTTGGAGGTCCTCCGGGCAGTTCTACAGAAACTGCTCAGTCGCGATGAGCTCCTTCAGCTGCTGGACGGTGGTGAGCTCCAGTCTTCTGATCCATTGATCCAACGGCTCTCAGGAGGGCCCGAATGTGGTCGATCCAGCTCTCTGCCGGACCCCGCTGCAGACTCCGAAGCTTCTTCCGGTACGTCTCAGGGGTCAAGTTGTACTGCCGGACCAGAGCCTGCTTGATGTCCTCATAGCTCAGGGTGGTCTCACTGGGCAGGTACCCAAAGATTTCCAGGGCCTTACCTCTAAGGCGAGGGGTCAAGAACCGGACCCACTGGTCCTCCGGCAGATGGTACTGATGGCAGTTTTTTTCAAATGCCAGCAAGAACGTGTCCAAGTTCCTTTTGTACAGCAGGTGGAAGTCCTCCACCCGTAGATTCGGGACTCGGATCTCAGGGGACTCGCGGCTGGCTGAGGCCTGCAGTTGGAGCTGAATCATTTTCTCCTGGTGCTCGCGCTCCCGCTGACATTCAGCTGCGGCGGCTGCCTCGCGACACTCCACTGCGAGTGTGAGGGCCTCATAGGTGGCCTTGTCCCCAGCCATAAGATGGTCTTAAGCCTCCAGCAGCAAAGCTACTACTGGCCGTCTTTAGTGTCTGTGAGTATGCGCTCCACACTCACATACCCTATTATCTCGATCCCACACCGCTTGCGACCAATGTGAAGAAATGACAGCAGGGAGACTCCGCACAATCTCGCTGTTGCTATCACTTGTGGTGGATCCACACTCCGCCACCCGCCTGAAGTCACAATTACATCAGACGAAGCACATGGTAAGGATATGCCCTTTGCACCAACCCCCTGAGGGACGAGTAAGGTCAGATTGGTACAGTTATGCACAGACACCCCCTGTCCACACGGATACAGGGAGGCACCAATGAGTGAGAAGAGGAGGCCCACTCAGTCACTCGCCCACAACCCTGAGAGGCTGAGAGGCTCCTTTCACTAGCTCCAGTGAAGCAGAGCCTAGTTGGCCTGGGAGAGCTGCCACCAGTTTCTACTAGATATAACAAACTTATATCGGGCTAGAAACTCGCCCAGCAGTGTGTTTGTTGGACCGAACAATGGACGTGAGGTTCGTGGATCGAGATAAAAGAACAGCCCAAGGTTAAATTAGACAAACACTATATACATAAGGGTTATACATACACAATGGTCAGAGTTGCAAGCAAAATAGCATGGGTACAAAAGATATAAAGCAGTTATTACGATTCAATTACTGGTTAGATGTAAAGGCCTGGCTTGTGGGGGAGGGCTGCCACATGGGAGGCTTGTGGGTCCTCTCTTGTTGAACGGACTCCTTCCACACGACGTGACGTCACGGCCCCTCCAGGAAAAAAAGACAATGGACCTGGGTTGGCAGGATCTTTTAAGCTCTCTGGGTTACTCCCCTTACGGCCCCCGGGCTGGACCTAGATCTCCACCCCTGGTCTCTCTTAGCTAACAAACTCCCAAAACTAAAATGGGCCATACGTCCTTACTGGACAGTTTTAGGGAGCCGGTTCTGGTGTCATCGGATCCAGCTGGGCCCCTGCTATGCGTGGATACCAAACACCGGAGCCATAGGGGCACCCGCAAGGCTGTGCCGGGTATCTCCCTTTCCTTATGCGCTGGACTATGTTTAAAGCTAGGGTTACATTCCCAATCCCCTCCGGATACCGAAAATCTGGTTGGTTTATCGCGGAGACGAATCGTATACCCAAAGCTCGGTGTTGAATTATCGTATTTTACACAAAGAGGACATAGCTTGGGGGATCGGCCGGCCTGCAGCAGCTTCACAGTTGCTGCTGGTGGGGGCTTTTGTCACTCACTGTGTCTCTCAGCCTCCTGCCCTCTGCTTGAGCTGCAGTGGTGTCGGATTTGCATATGTAGAGCTCTGTAAAACCCGACTGGCCGTTCACAGTGATCAACAGAGGATTACCTTGAATATTCTTCACATCCACAGTTTTAAGCATGCCCTAAAAATGCATTTCTTTAGACTGGCCTATCACCTATCTAACTATCCCTTTTTTTTTTCCCACTTCCCCATATAAAACTTCCTTCCAAATCAGGTCCCTCGTATCATCTGTTCACACATCCCCATCTACTTAGTAGACTACTGTGTCTGTTCTTGCTCACATACTGGTTGGTAACTAGTTCACTTAGCATTAAGTGATTACCCTTTTTATTACATTGATGGTTGACTGTAAAATACAAGAAATTCTTACCGTCCACCTTGCGTGTCTTCCCTATTTCCTCATAGATTGTAAGCTTGTGAGCAGGGCCCTCACTCCTCCTGGTATGTGTTGATTAATGTGATTATTGCTATTCTGTAATGTCTTTTATTGTATGTACAAGTCCCCTCAAAAATGTAAAGTGCTGCGGAATATGTTGGTGTTATAGTAATAAAAATTATTATTATTAAAAATTATTATTAATCATGAAATAAAGCATTTGATTTTATGGATTGAAGCTGAACTGATTTCTTTCACAAAGTCCATAGACAATGAGCTGCTTAGTTGACGGACTTGTCCAGCAATGTTAAACTCTAAATTCTTCAGTTAGTAAACAACAGCATGCACTTTAACAAGAGACACATCCCTGAAATCAGTGTCTCAGCCTCTAACTCCTGCTGTCTTCCGATTATATAGCAAAAACCTGCTGACAGATTCCCAGAAAACCAATGCAATGTTATTCTGATCATTCAGTTTCTGCAGATTTTCCCATTCCTACACTATTGATGAAGTTCCAGTGGTAGAATTTCTATGTCATATAGATGCAATATAGTAGCAACATGTGTTATTCACTGTCATGAGTAGCACAAGGGTAAGTGTTATATTGCTATCAAAAGATGCGAACAACAAGTGCATAGACTCCACTATACTTTTACCAAAATCATAGCTTTAACACGGGATCAAGGCTATCAGGTTACAAGGACAGAACTGTCAGATTAGGCAGGGTGGGGAAAAGAACTGATGCTCCCAGTGGATACTTGATGCTTTAGCCTTGCAGAGATGTCGAACTCAAATACATACAGCGGCAAAATTAAAAGCGCGGGTCAACCCTGATATTTACTAAAAATGTCTACAATTGAGGAAGTTTTTCCTTATTATCAAATATAACGATGTACTTTTTCATATGGAAAAAAACTATAAGGGGTTGTCCCACGAACAAAGTACATTTTAATTAATAGATCTTAGAATAAAACACTGGAATAATATATTATGTAAGAGCAGTGAAAAGCATACGACCCAATGGCCTAATTTAGATATGTAATAACAAAGGATAAAAAACCTTGAATAATACAGATAATAAAGTATGATACAAACAAAGGTACCCCCAAACACAGTATGATACCCCCACAATGAATTGCTCCACAGTACCCTTCACATGCCATGCAAGGTATGATTACCCTACTGTACGCTTACCTCAATTCCCCGACAAAGAATGGTGACCCCATCACAGTATGATTCTCTGATTGTAATCTCCACACAGTCCTCCATACAGTTTAATGGACACAAAAAGTCCTCTATACAGTGTAATGAGCCCCACATAGTCTTCCATACAGTACAACGGGGCCCTGCATTGCCTTCCATATAGTATAATGGCCCCACATAAAGCTGAATACAGTATAATGGCCTCAAAATGTGCTCCATACTGTATAATGGCCCCACAGTGTCCCATACAGTATAATGGCCCCACATAGTCCTCCATACAGTATAATGGCCCCACATAGTGCTCCATGCAGTATAATGGCCCCACATAGTGCTCCATACAGTATAATAGCCCCACATAGAGCTCCATACAGTATAATGGCCCCACATAGTGCTCCATACAGTATAATGGCCCCACATAGTGCTCCATACAGTATAATGGCCCCACACAGTCCTCCATACAGTATAATGGCCCCGCATAGTCCTCCATACAGTATAATGGCCCCACATAGTCCTCCATACAGTATAATGGCCCTGCATAGCGCTCCATACAGTATAATGGGCCCCGCATAGTGCTCCATACAGTATAATGGGCCCCACATAGTGCTCCATGCAGTATAATGGCCCCACACAGTCCTCCATACAGTATAATGGCCCCGCATAGTCCTCCATACAGTATAATGGCCCCACATAGTCCTCCATACAGTATAATGGCCCTGCATAGTGCTCCATACAGTATAATGGCCTTAAAACCATAATGAAAGGTAAAAAAGACGCGGTATAAGGAGTGATAAGAAAAGGGCGTATTATAAAAATATAAGGTAGCAAACCTTTAATATAATTTGGTATAAAAATTCCTATTGAATTGACCTATTTTCTCTTTGGACCGGCTCAAAAGGCAAAGCCTTGGGTTTTGTAGATCATCTCAATAAGAATCCCTGGGGAATTTCTTTTACAGCCTCTATGTCTGAAACCACTCTCCAGTTTTTGGACCTTGTGGTGCATTTGGATGACCTGGGGAGGTTGTCCACGTCAATGCATTTTAAACATGTTGCTGTCAACAGTTATTTGCGCTTTGATAGCGGGCACCTCCCGAGGTGGATTACCAATGTGCCTTATGGCCAATACTAGAGAATAAGAAAAAATTGCACTAAAGACTCAGATTTTTTTAAAGAGTCGAACATATTAAGGAAACGGTTCAGACAGAAGGGTTTCCACTAAGAAACTTTTGTATGACGCATTTCACAAAACCAAATCGCTCTCACAGGATTTTTGTATTAATAGAATTGAGTCAGAAGGGGTCAGTGATAACAGTATTTTGGATTTATCCAAGTGGAGTTTTATAACTACATTCAATCAATCCTGAGTAGTGATCCAAAACATGCTTAGTCGATTTTGGTTTATATTGAAGGGTGACCCTGTCCTTTCTGAACACCTTCAAAAGAAGCCTATAGTTATACACAGGAGAAAATCGGAATTTACGTAACTTGGTGGTACCAAGTAACACCACATTGAAATGCTGTTCAGATGTGGTGAGTGGTGATCCACATTTTGGTTGTTTTTCATGTAGAACCCCTAAATGCTTGTGTTGTGGCACTATAGTAAATGGAGCTAAATCTTTTACATCCCGTACAATGAATCAATCTTTTATGATCAACTGTCGAGTTGATTGTCAATCTACATATGTAGTATATATATTGCAGTTCAAGTGCGGCCTACAGTATGTGGGCCGAACGGTTCAAACCATGCATGCCCGTCCTAACAAACATCGCCATAATATACGGATTGGATACCAGTTACATAGTGTGTCCAAACATTTTAATGAAGTAGTGCAATAGAAAGGAGATGATGAAAAGCTGCACTCACCGTTTATCTAAAAATAAGAGTCCTTTATTTCATATTTGGATAAAATGAATGGAAAGCAGGGAGTGTGGGGAGGAGGTGGAGGACAGCTGTTTCACGCTCTGACTAGCGCTTCCGCGGGTCCATGTGATCAAGAAACAACATCCTGTCCTTTCTTAAACAGGTGGATACTTAAATATGCAATAACATTTACATATAATGTGCAAACAACAATAAAATAATTTATAAAAACATAGAGAAATCAGCGCTATCATTTAAACCTATAGGGCCGGTAGCATTTGTAACAGAAATCCATTTGGCTTCTTTTTGCAATAATAGCCTATTATGATGGCCTCCTCTGTCAGGGAGGTTCACTCGTTCTAATCCGGCGAACCTTAGTACCTGGGGATCAGCATTAAGAACATTGGTAACGTGATAGAAATCTTTGTGACCTTTTTTTCGTAGTAATAGACTGAAGATGCTCTCTGATGCGTATAAAGAGGGGGCGTATAGTTTTACCGATATAATAATAACCGCATGGACAAAAAAATTGCATACACAACGAACTTGGTCCTACAGGAAATGACGTCTCTGACTGTATGTGTAATGGAGCCTAAGCGTAAAGGATTCAATGTGAGGTGTTGACTACAAAAAGAACAAGACCCACATTGGAAATTACCCTTAGGTATGGATTGTGTAAGCCAGTTTTTAGAATCTATTTTTAATCGGTGTTTGCTAATCACATCTGCAATGTTGTGACATCTGTTATATGAGATAATGGGTTTATTCGAAGCAACATTACACAAATCCTTATCATTTTCGATCATGTGCCAATTATTATAAATTGCTTTTTTTAATAATCTCATCCATGTGGCTGTGTTTAAAATTGAAAATGAATTTTTTTGGGGAGTGTTGAGTTATGATAATTAATTTTCTGTTCATGTTGTAGGTCCTGTTGGGGAAAAAGTTTTACTTTTTCTAGAGCAGTATTAGGCTATGTGCCCACGATGCAGAAATGCTCCAGATTTTTTCCTGAGCGTTTCTGCATCTTCCTGGCAGAAAAAACGCATGCGGATTGTACACGCGGATTGTACACGCGGATTGTACATGCGGATTGTACATGCGGATGTGAAGCGTTCTTCACATGCATTTCCGCATGCGGGTTGACAAGCGCTTTCCAAGTGATTTTAGAATCACTTGGAAAGTGCTTGTCAACTTAGTCACATTATATAAATCCATGCAACCGACATGGATTTATATAGTGTGACCTTAAACATCTACAAAATTTATTCTAAAAAGGTGCCTCAAGCCAAGAGGGGTACACAGCTTGGAAAAATGTAGTATCCCAATATATATAAATTCTATTTGTAGGCAATAAATAAAATTGTGAACACTACTGTCTAATAGTATAAGCAAACAGTTATAGTTCATCAATGCAATGGGGCAAATTGACACAGCACAAGAACGGTACAGCGACGATTAATTAATTATCAAAAATTTCTAAGTAAAATTATCATTAATGAATAGATAAATTAACTGTGACTCTTGTTTGTAAGCAATTTTTTGCCACATCTCAAATCTTAAAGTGCTCCTAGAGCAATCAATGGTATTAACAACGCTAATTCACACACCAAAAATACTAATGCAAATACCCCAATACCAGTACCCACTCCTATGGATTCAATCATATTCTAAAGGTCCAGTACAGTTGTACTTAATTGCCAATATAATTTGGCATCAATATATTACCTGCTTGATGAATAGTACTGGCTAAGTGAAGGAGTAGACCAAAGCTGCGTCCCCTCACCCTGACACGCGTTTCGCCTAGCTTCTTCCTGGGGGCATGTCCGGGTGGCGAGCATCAATGATAAGTAAATACCAGTCGACCAACCAGAGGGCTTGGATGTATCCACATGTTAAATCATGATGGACTTACTGCTCTCCGCCATGTCATAGCACCATGATACAGGTGTCCAACTTAATCATAATTCCTCCCTGTGATGTTACATTACTACCATTTTTTAAGGCGTCCTGGTAACAAATGCGTATAACTTATATGGCGCGTGCAGTCATTATGATATCATTGAATGGCCTTGCATAGTGCTCCACACAGCATAAAGGGCCCCAAATAGTGCTGCATACAGTATAATGCAACCACATAGTGTTTCGTACACTATAATGGCCTCACATAGTGCTCCATACAGTATATTGGGCCTCACATAGTGCTCCATACAGAATAATGGCCCCACATAGTGCTCCATACAGTATAATGGCCCCACATAGAGCTCCATACAGTATAATGGCCCCACACAGCCTCCATACAGTATATTGGCCCCACATAGAGCTCCATCCAGTATAATGGCCCCACATAGAGCTCCATACAGTATATTGGGCCCACATAGAGCTCCATACAGTATAATGCTCCATACAGTATAATGGCCCCACATAATCCTCCATACAGTATAATGGCCCCACATAGTCCTCCATACAGTATAATGCTCCATACAATATAATGGCCCCACATAGTCCTCCATACAGTATAATGGACCCACATAGTCTTCCATACAGTATAATGGCCCCACATAGTCCTCCATACAGTATAATGGCCCCACATAGTCCTCCATACAGTATAATCGCCCTACATAGTCCTTCATACAGTATAATGGCCCCACATAGTCTTCCATACAGTATAATGGGCCCCACAAAGTCCTCCATACCGTATAATGGCCCCACATAGTCCTCCATACAGTATAATGGCCCCACATAGTCCTCCATACAGAATAATCGCCCTACATAGTCCTTCATACAGTATAATGGCCCCACATAGTCTTCCATACAGTATAATGGGCCCCACAAAGTCCTCCATACAGTATAATGGCCCCACATAGTCCTCCATACAGTATAATGGCCCCACATAGTCCTCCATACAGTATAATGGCCCCACATAGTCCCCCATACAGTATAATGGCCCCACAAAGTCCTCCATACAGTATAATGCTCCATACAGTATAATGGCCCCACAAAGTCCTCCATACAGTATAATGGCCCCACATAGTCCTCCATACAGTATAATCGCCCTACATAGTCCTTCATAGAGTATAATGGCCCCACATAGTCTTCCATACAGTATAATGGGCCCCACAAAGTCCTCCATACCGTATAATGGACCCACATAGTCCTCCATACCGTATAATGGACCCACATAGTGCTCCATACCGTATAATGGACCCACATAGTGCTCCATACAGTATAATGGCCCCACATAGTCCTCCATACAGTATAATGGCCCCACATAGTCCTCCATACAGTATAATGGCCCCACATAGTCCTCCATACAGTATAATGGCCCCACATAGTCCTCCATACAGTATAATGGCCCCACATAGTCCTCCATACAGTATAATGGCCCCACAAAGTCCTCCATACAGTATAATGCTCCATACAGTATAATGGCCCCACATAGTCCTCCATACAGTATAATGGCCCCACATAGTGCTCCATACCGTATAATGGACCCACATAGTGCTCCATACCGTATAATGGACCCACATAGTGCTCCATACAGTATAATGGCCCCACATAGTCCTCCATATAGAATAATGGCCCCACATAGTGCTCCATACAGTATAATGCTCCATACAGTATAATGGGCCCCACAAAGTCCTCCATACAGTATAATGGCCCCACATAGTCCTCCATACAGTATAATGGCCCCACATAGTCCTCCATACAGTATAATGGCCCCACATAGTCCTCCATACAGTATAATGGCCCCACAAAGTCCTCCATACAGTATAATGCTCCATACAGTATAATGGCCCCACATAGTCCTCCATACAGTATAATGGCCCCACATAGTCCTCCATACAGTATAATCGCCCTACATAGTCCTTCATACAGTATAATGGCCCCACATAGTCTTCCATACAGTATAATGGGCCCCACAAAGTCCTCCATACCGTATAATGGACCCACATAGTCCTCCATACCGTATAATGGACCCACATAGTCCTCCATACCGTATAATGGACCCACATAGTGCTCCATACCGTATAATGGACCCACATAGTGCTCCATACAGTATAATGGCCCCACATAGTCCTCCATACAGTATAATGGCCCCACATAGTCCTCCACACAGTATAATGGCCCCACATAGTCCTCCATACAGTATAATGGCCCCACATAGTGCTCCATACAGTATAATGGCCCCACATAGAGCTCCATACAGTATAAAGGCCCCACACAGCCTCCATACAGTATATTGGCCCCACATAGAGCTCCATCAAGTATAATGGCCCCACATAGAGCTCCATACAGTATATTGGGCCCACATAGAGCTCCATACAGTATAATGCTCCATACAGTATAATGGCCCCACATAATCCTCCATACAGTATAATGGCCCCACATAGTCCTTCATACAGTATAATGCTCCATACAATATAATGGCCCCACATAGTCCTCCATACAGTATAATGGACCCACATAGTCCTCCATACAGTATAATGGCCCCACATAGTCCTCCATACAGTATAATCGCCCTACATAGTCCTTCATACAGTATAATGGCCCCACATAGTCTTCCATACAGTATAATGGGCCCCACAAAGTCCTCCATACCGTATAATGGACCCACATAGTCCTCCATACCGTATAATGGACCCACATAGTGCTCCATACCATATAATGGACCCACATAGTGCTCCATACAGTATAATGGCCCCACATAGTCCTCCATACAGTATAATGGCCCCACATAGTCCTCCATACAGTATAATGGCCCCACATAGTCCTCCATACAGTATAATGGCCCCACATAGTCCTCCATACAGTATAATGGCCCCACAAAGTCCTCCATACAGTATAATGCTCCATACAGTATGATGGCCCCACATAGTCCTCCATACAGTATAATGGCCCCACATAGTGCTCCATACCGTATAATGGACCCACATAGTGCTCCATACCGTATAATGGACCCACATAGTGCTCCATACAGTATAATGGCCCCACATAGTCATCCATATAGAATAATGGCCCCACATAGTGCTCCATACAGTATAATGCTCCATACAGTATAATGGGCCCCACAAAGTCCTCCATACAGTATAATGGCCCCACATAGTCCTCCATACAGTATAATGGCCACACATAGTCCTCCATACAGTATAATGGCCCCACAAAGTCCTCCATACAGTATAATGCTCCATACAGTATAATGGCCCCACATAGTCCTCCATACAGTATAATGGCCCCACATAGTCCTCCATACAGTATAATCGCCCTACATAGTCCTTCATACAGTATAATGGCCCCACATAGTCTTCCATACAGTATAATGGGCCCCACAAAGTCCTCCATACCGTATAATGGACCCACATAGTCCTCCATACCGTATAATGGACCCACATAGTCCTCCATACCGTATAATGGACCCACATAGTGCTCCATACCGTATAATGGACCCACATAGTGCTCCATACAGTATAATGGCCCCACATAGTCCTCCATACAGTATAATGGCCCCACATAGTCCTCCATACAGTATAATGGCCCCACATAGTCCTCCACACAGTATAATGGCCCCACATAGTCCTCCATACAGTATAATGGCCCCACATAGTGCTCCATACAGTATAATGGCCCCACATAGAGCTCCATACAGTATAATGGCCCCACACAGCCTCCATACAGTATATTGGCCCCACATAGAGCTCCATCAAGTATAATGGCCCCACATAGAGCTCCATACAGTATATTGGGCCCACATAGAGCTCCATACAGTATAATGCTCCATACAGTATAATGGCCCCACATAATCCTCCATACAGTATAATGGCCCCACATAGTCCTTCATACAGTATAATGCTCCATACAATATAATGGCCCCACATAGTCCTCCATACAGTATAATGGACCCACATAGTCCTCCATACAGTATAATGGCCCCACATAGTCCTCCATACAGTATAATCGCCCTACATAGTCCTTCATACAGTATAATGGCCCCACATAGTCTTCCATACAGTATAATGGGCCCCACAAAGTCCTCCATACCGTATAATTGCCCCACATAGTCCTCCATACAGTATAATGGCCCCACATAGTCCTCCATACAGTATAATCGCCCTACATAGTCCTTCATACAGTATAATGGCCCCACATAGTCTTCCATACAGTATAATGGGCCCCACAAAGTCCTCCATACAGTATAATGGCCCCACATAGTCCTCCATACAGTATAATGGCCCCACATAGTCCTCCATACAGTATAATGGCCCCACATAGTCCCCCATACAGTATAATGGCCCCACAAAGTCCTCCATACAGTATAATGCTCCATACAGTATAATGGCCCCACAAAGTCCTCCATACAGTATAACGGCCCCACATAGTCCTCCATACAGTATAATCGCCCTACATAGTCCTTCATACAGTATAATGGCCCCACATAGTCTTCCATACAGTATAATGGGCCCCACAAAGTCCTCCATACAGTATAATGGCCCCACATAGTCCTCCATACAGTATAATGGCCCCACATAGTCCTCCATACAGTATAATGGCCCCACAAAGTCCTCCATACAGTATAATGCTCCATACAGTATAATGGCCCCACATAGTCCTCCATACAGTATAATGGCCCCACATAGTGCTCCATACCGTATAATGGACCCACATAGTGCTCCATACCGTATAATGGACCCACATAGTGCTCCATACAGTATAATGGCCCCACATAGTCCTCCATATAGAATAATGGCCCCACATAGTGCTCCATACAGTATAATGCTCCATACAGTATAATGGGCCATACAAAGTCCTCCATACAGTATAATGGCCCCACATAGTCCTCCATACAGTATAATGGCCCCACATAGTCCTCCATACAGTATAATGGCCCCACATAGTCCTCCATACAGTATAATGGCCCCACAAAGTCCTCCATACAGTATAATGCTCCATACAGTATAATGGCCCCACATAGTCCTCCATACAGTATAATGGCCCCACATAGTCCTCCATACAGTATAATCGCCCTACATAGTCCTTCATACAGTATAATGGCCCCACATAGTCTTCCATACAGTATAATGGGCCCCACAAAGTCCTCCATACCGTATAATGGACCCACATAGTCCTCCATACCGTATAATGGACCCACATAGTCCTCAATACCGTATAATGGACCCACATAGTGCTCCATACCGTATAATGGACCCACATAGTGCTCCATACAGTATAATGGCCCCACATAGTCCTCCATACAGTATAATGGCCCCACATAGTCCTCCATACAGTATAATGGCCCCACATAGTCCTCCATACAGTATAATGGCCCCACATAGTCCTCCATACAGTATAATGGCCCCACATAGTCCTCCATACAGTATAATGGCCCCACATAGTCCTCCATACAGTATAATGGCCCCACAAAGTCCTCCATACAGTATAATGCTCCATACAGTATAATGGCCCCACATAGTCCTCCATACAGTATAATGGCACCACATAGTGCTCCATATCGTATAATGGACCCACATAGTGCTCCATACCGTATAATCGACCCACATAGTCCTCCATATAGAATAATGGCCCCACATAGTGCTACATACAGTATAATGGCCCCACATAGTGCTCCATACAGTATAATGGCCCCACATAGAGCTCCATACAGTATAATGGCCCCACACAGCCTCCATACAGTATATTGGCCCCACATAGAGCTCCATCCAGTATAATGGCCCCACATAGAGCTCCATACAGTATATTGGGCCCACATAGAGCTCCATACAGTATAATGCTCCATACAGTATAATGGCCCCACATAATCCTCCATACAGTATAATGGCCCCACATAGTCCTCCATACAGTATAAGGCTCCATACAATATAATGGCCCCACATAGTCCTCCATACAGTATAATGGCCCCACATAGTCCTCCATACAGTATAATGGCCCCACATAGTCCTCCATACAGTATAATCGCCCTACATAGTCCTTCATACAGTATAATGGCCCCACATGGTCCTTCATACAGTATAATGGGCCCCACAAAGTCCTCCATACCGTATAATGGCCCCATATAGTCCTCCATACAGTAAAATCGCCCTACATAGTCCTCCATACAGTATAATCGCCCTACATAGTCCTTCATACAGTATAATGGGCCCCACAAAGTCCTCCATACAGTATAATGGCCCCACATAGTCCTCCATACAGTATAATGGCCCCACATAGTCCTCCATACAGTATAATGGCCCCACATAGTCCTCCACACAGTATAATGGCCCTACAAAGTCCTCCATACAGTATAATGCTCCATACAGTATAATGGCCCCACATAGTCCTCCATACAGTATAATGGCCCCACATAGTCCTCCATACAGTATAATGGCCCCACATAGTCCTCCATACAGTATAATGGCCCCACAAAGTCCTCCATACAGTATAATGGCCCCACATAGTCCTCCATACAGTATAATGGCCCCACATAGTCCTCCATACAGTATAATGGCCCCACATAGTCCTCCACACAGTATAATGGCCCTACAAAGTCCTCCATACAGTATAATGCTCCATACAGTATAATGGCCCCACATAGTCCTCCATACAGTATAATGGCCCCACATAGTCCTCCATACCGTATAATGGACCCACATAGTGCTCCATACCGTATAATGGACCCACATAGTGCTCCATACAGTATAATGGCCCCACATAGTCCTCCATACAGTATAATGGCCCCACATAGTCCTCCATACAGTATAATGGCCCCACATAGTCCTCCATACAGTATAATGGCCCCACATAGTCCTCCATACAGTATAATGGCCCCACATAGTCCTCCATACAGTATAATGGCCCCACAAAGTCCTCCATACAGTATAATGCTCCATACAGTATAATGGCCCCACATAGTCCTCCATACAGTATAATGGCCCCACATAGTGCTCCATACCGTATAATGGACCCACATAGTGCTCCATACCGTATAATGGACCCACATAGTGCTCCATACAGTATAATGGCCCCACATAGTCCTCCATATAGAATAATGGCCCCACATAGTGCTCCATACAGTATAATGCTCCATACAGTATAATGGGCCCCACAAAGTCCTCCATACAGTATAATGGCCCCACATAGTCCTCCATACAGTATAATGGCCCCACATAGTCCTCCATACAGTATAATGGCCCCACATAGTCCTCCATACAGTATAATGGCCCCACAAAGTCCTCCATACAGTATAATGCTCCATACAGTATAATGGCCCCACATAGTCCTCCATACAGTATAATGGCCCCACATAGTCCTCCATACAGTATAATCGCCCTACATAGTCCTTCATACAGTATAATGGCCCCACATAGTCTTCCATACAGTATAATGGGCCCCACAAAGTCCTCCATACCGTATAATGGACCCACATAGTCCTCCATACCGTATAATGGACCCACATAGTCCTCCATACCGTATAATGGACCCACATAGTGCTCCATACCGTATAATGGACCCACATAGTGCTCCATACAGTATAATGGCCCCACATAGTCCTCCATACAGTATAATGGCCCCACATAGTCCTCCACACAGTATAATGGCCCCACATAGTCCTCCATACAGTATAATGGCCCCACATAGTGCTCCATACAGTATAATGGCCCCACATAGAGCTCCATACAGTATAAAGGCCCCACACAGCCTCCATACAGTATATTGGCCCCACATAGAGCTCCATCAAGTATAATGGCCCCACATAGAGCTCCATACAGTATATTGGGCCCACATAGAGCTCCATACAGTATAATGCTCCATACAGTATAATGGCCCCACATAATCCTCCATACAGTATAATGGCCCCACATAGTCCTTCATACAGTATAATGCTCCATACAATATAATGGCCCCACATAGTCCTCCATACAGTATAATGGACCCACATAGTCCTCCATACAGTATAATGGCCCCACATAGTCCTCCATACAGTATAATCGCCCTACATAGTCCTTCATACAGTATAATGGCCCCACATAGTCTTCCATACAGTATAATGGGCCCCACAAAGTCCTCCATACCGTATAATGGACCCACATAGTCCTCCATACCGTATAATGGACCCACATAGTGCTCCATACCATATAATGGACCCACATAGTGCTCCATACAGTATAATGGCCCCACATAGTCCTCCATACAGTATAATGGCCCCACATAGTCCTCCATACAGTATAATGGCCCCACATAGTCCTCCATACAGTATAATGGCCCCACATAGTCCTCCATACAGTATAATGGCCCCACAAAGTCCTCCATACAGTATAATGCTCCATACAGTATGATGGCCCCACATAGTCCTCCATACAGTATAATGGCCCCACATAGTGCTCCATACCGTATAATGGACCCACATAGTGCTCCATACCGTATAATGGACCCACATAGTGCTCCATACAGTATAATGGCCCCACATAGTCATCCATATAGAATAATGGCCCCACATAGTGCTCCATACAGTATAATGCTCCATACAGTATAATGGGCCCCACAAAGTCCTCCATACAGTATAATGGCCCCACATAGTCCTCCATACAGTATAATGGCCACACATAGTCCTCCATACAGTATAATGGCCCCACAAAGTCCTCCATACAGTATAATGCTCCATACAGTATAATGGCCCCACATAGTCCTCCATACAGTATAATGGCCCCACATAGTCCTCCATACAGTATAATCGCCCTACATAGTCCTTCATACAGTATAATGGCCCCACATAGTCTTCCATACAGTATAATGGGCCCCACAAAGTCCTCCATACCGTATAATGGACCCACATAGTCCTCCATACCGTATAATGGACCCACATAGTCCTCCATACCGTATAATGGACCCACATAGTGCTCCATACCGTATAATGGACCCACATAGTGCTCCATACAGTATAATGGCCCCACATAGTCCTCCATACAGTATAATGGCCCCACATAGTCCTCCATACAGTATAATGGCCCCACATAGTCCTCCACACAGTATAATGGCCCCACATAGTCCTCCATACAGTATAATGGCCCCACATAGTGCTCCATACAGTATAATGGCCCCACATAGAGCTCCATACAGTATAATGGCCCCACACAGCCTCCATACAGTATATTGGCCCCACATAGAGCTCCATCAAGTATAATGGCCCCACATAGAGCTCCATACAGTATATTGGGCCCACATAGAGCTCCATACAGTATAATGCTCCATACAGTATAATGGCCCCACATAATCCTCCATACAGTATAATGGCCCCACATAGTCCTTCATACAGTATAATGCTCCATACAATATAATGGCCCCACATAGTCCTCCATACAGTATAATGGACCCACATAGTCCTCCATACAGTATAATGGCCCCACATAGTCCTCCATACAGTATAATCGCCCTACATAGTCCTTCATACAGTATAATGGCCCCACATAGTCTTCCATACAGTATAATGGGCCCCACAAAGTCCTCCATACCGTATAATTGCCCCACATAGTCCTCCATACAGTATAATGGCCCCACATAGTCCTCCATACAGTATAATCGCCCTACATAGTCCTTCATACAGTATAATGGCCCCACATAGTCTTCCATACAGTATAATGGGCCCCACAAAGTCCTCCATACAGTATAATGGCCCCACATAGTCCTCCATACAGTATAATGGCCCCACATAGTCCTCCATACAGTATAATGGCCCCACATAGTCCCCCATACAGTATAATGGCCCCACAAAGTCCTCCATACAGTATAATGCTCCATACAGTATAATGGCCCCACAAAGTCCTCCATACAGTATAACGGCCCCACATAGTCCTCCATACAGTATAATCGCCCTACATAGTCCTTCATACAGTATAATGGCCCCACATAGTCTTCCATACAGTATAATGGGCCCCACAAAGTCCTCCATACAGTATAATGGCCCCACATAGTCCTCCATACAGTATAATGGCCCCACATAGTCCTCCATACAGTATAATGGCCCCACAAAGTCCTCCATACAGTATAATGCTCCATACAGTATAATGGCCCCACATAGTCCTCCATACAGTATAATGGCCCCACATAGTGCTCCATACCGTATAATGGACCCACATAGTGCTCCATACCGTATAATGGACCCACATAGTGCTCCATACAGTATAATGGCCCCACATAGTCCTCCATATAGAATAATGGCCCCACATAGTGCTCCATACAGTATAATGCTCCATACAGTATAATGGGCCATACAAAGTCCTCCATACAGTATAATGGCCCCACATAGTCCTCCATACAGTATAATGGCCCCACATAGTCCTCCATACAGTATAATGGCCCCACATAGTCCTCCATACAGTATAATGGCCCCACAAAGTCCTCCATACAGTATAATGCTCCATACAGTATAATGGCCCCACATAGTCCTCCATACAGTATAATGGCCCCACATAGTCCTCCATACAGTATAATCGCCCTACATAGTCCTTCATACAGTATAATGGCCCCACATAGTCTTCCATACAGTATAATGGGCCCCACAAAGTCCTCCATACCGTATAATGGACCCACATAGTCCTCCATACCGTATAATGGACCCACATAGTCCTCAATACCGTATAATGGACCCACATAGTGCTCCATACCGTATAATGGACCCACATAGTGCTCCATACAGTATAATGGCCCCACATAGTCCTCCATACAGTATAATGGCCCCACATAGTCCTCCATACAGTATAATGGCCCCACATAGTCCTCCATACAGTATAATGGCCCCACATAGTCCTCCATACAGTATAATGGCCCCACATAGTCCTCCATACAGTATAATGGCCCCACATAGTCCTCCATACAGTATAATGGCCCCACAAAGTCCTCCATACAGTATAATGCTCCATACAGTATAATGGCCCCACATAGTCCTCCATACAGTATAATGGCACCACATAGTGCTCCATATCGTATAATGGACCCACATAGTGCTCCATACCGTATAATCGACCCACATAGTCCTCCATATAGAATAATGGCCCCACATAGTGCTACATACAGTATAATGGCCCCACATAGTGCTCCATACAGTATAATGGCCCCACATAGAGCTCCATACAGTATAATGGCCCCACACAGCCTCCATACAGTATATTGGCCCCACATAGAGCTCCATCCAGTATAATGGCCCCACATAGAGCTCCATACAGTATATTGGGCCCACATAGAGCTCCATACAGTATAATGCTCCATACAGTATAATGGCCCCACATAATCCTCCATACAGTATAATGGCCCCACATAGTCCTCCATACAGTATAAGGCTCCATACAATATAATGGCCCCACATAGTCCTCCATACAGTATAATGGCCCCACATAGTCCTCCATACAGTATAATGGCCCCACATAGTCCTCCATACAGTATAATCGCCCTACATAGTCCTTCATACAGTATAATGGCCCCACATGGTCCTTCATACAGTATAATGGGCCCCACAAAGTCCTCCATACCGTATAATGGCCCCATATAGTCCTCCATACAGTAAAATCGCCCTACATAGTCCTCCATACAGTATAATCGCCCTACATAGTCCTTCATACAGTATAATGGGCCCCACAAAGTCCTCCATACAGTATAATGGCCCCACATAGTCCTCCATACAGTATAATGGCCCCACATAGTCCTCCATACAGTATAATGGCCCCACATAGTCCTCCACACAGTATAATGGCCCTACAAAGTCCTCCATACAGTATAATGCTCCATACAGTATAATGGCCCCACATAGTCCTCCATACAGTATAATGGCCCCACATAGTCCTCCATACAGTATAATGGCCCCACATAGTCCTCCATACAGTATAATGGCCCCACAAAGTCCTCCATACAGTATAATGCTCCATACAGTATAATGGCCCCACATAGTCCTCCATACAGTATAATGGCCCCACATAGTGCTCCATACCGTATAATGGACCCACATAGTGCTCCATACCGTATAATCGACCCACATAGTCCTCCATATAGAATAATGGCCCCACATAGTGCTACATACAGTATAATGGCCCCACATAGTGCTCCATACATTATAATGGCCCCACATAGAGCTCCATACAGTATAATGGCCCCACACAGCCTCCATACAGTATATTGGCCCCACATAGAGCTCCATCCAGTATAATGGCCCCACATAGAGCTCCATACAGTATATTGGGCCCACATAGAGCTCCATACAGTATAATGCTCCATACAGTATAATGGCCCCACATAATCCTCCATACAGTATAATGGCCCCACATAGTCCTCCATACAGTATAAGGCTCCATACAATATAATGGCCCCACATAGTCCTCCATACAGTATAATGGCCCCACATAGTCCTCCATACAGTATAATGGCCCCACATAGTCCTCCATACAGTATAATCGCCCTACATAGTCCTTCATACAGTATAATGGCCCCACATAGTCCTTCATACAGTATAATGGGCCCCACAAAGTCCTCCATACCGTATAATGGCCCCATATAGTTCTCCATACAGTATAATCGCCCTACATAGTCCTCCATACAGTATAATCGCCCTACATAGTCCTTCATACAGTATAATGGGCACCACAAAGTCCTCCATACAGTATAATGGCCCCACATAGTCCTCCATACAGTATAATGGCCCCACATAGTCCTCCATACAGTATAATGGCCCCACATAGTCCTCCATACAGTATAATGCTCCATACAGTATAATGGCCCCACATAGTCCTCCATACAGTATAATGGCCCCACATAGTCCTCCATACAGTATAATGGCCCCACATAGTCCTCCATACAGTATAATCGCCCTACATAGTCCTTCATACAGTATAATGGCCCCACATAGTCTTCCATACAGTATAATCGCCCTACATAGTCCTTCATACAGCATAATGGCCCCACATAGTCTTCCATACAGTATAATGGGCCCCACAAAGTCCTCCATACCGTATAATGGACCCACGTAGTCCTCCATACCGTATAATGGACCCATATAGTGCTCCATACCGTATAATGGACCCACATAGTGCTCCATACAGTATAATGGCCCCACATAGTCCTCCATACAGTATAATGGCCCCACATAGTCCTCCATACAGTATAATGGCCCCACATAGTCCTCCATACAGTATAATGGCCCCACATAGTCCTCCATACAGTATAATGGCCCCACATAGTCCTCCATACAGTATAATGGCCCCACATAGTCCTCCATACAGTATAATGCTCCATACAGTATAATGGCCCCACATAGTCCTCCATACAGTATAATGGCCCCACATAGTGCTCCATACCGTATAATGGACCCACATAGTGCTCCATACCGTATAATGGACCCACATAGTGCTCCATACAGTATAATGGCCCCACATAGTCCTCCATATAGAATAATGGCCCCACATAGTGCTCCATACAGTATAATGCTCCATACAGTATAATGGGCCCCACAAAGTCCTCCATACAGTATAATGGCCCCACATAGTCCTCCATACAGTATAATGGCCCCACATAGTCCTCCATACAGTATAATGGCCCCACATAGTCCTCCATACAGTATAATGGCCCCACAAAGTCCTCCATACAGTATAATGCTCCATACAGTATAATGGCCCCACATAGTCCTCCATACAGTATAATGGCCCCACATAGTCCTCCATACAGTATAATCGCCCTACATAGTCCTTCATACAGTATAATGGCCCCACATAGTCTTCCATACAGTATAATGGGCCCCACAAAGTCCTCCATACCGTATAATGGACCCACATAGTCCTCCATACCGTATAATGGACCCACATAGTGCTCCATACCGTATAATGGACCCACATAGTGCTCCATACAGTATAATGGCCCCACATAGTCCTCCATACAGTATAATGGCCCCACATAGTCCTCCATACAGTATAATGGCCCAACATAGTCCTCCATACAGTATAATGGCCCCACATAGTCCTCCATACAGTATAATGGCCCCACATAGTCCTCCATACAGTATAATGGCCCCACAAAGTCCTCCATACAGTATAATGCTCCATACAGTATAATGGCCCCACATAGTCCTCCATACAGTATAATGGCCCCACATAGTGCTCCATACCGTATAATGGACCCACATAGTGCTCCATACCGTATAATGGACCCACATAGTCCTCCATATAGAATAATGGCCCCACATAGTGCTACATACAGTATAATGGCCCCACATAGTGCTCCATACAGTATAATGGCCCCACATAAAGCTCCATACAGTATAATGGCCCCACACAGCCTCCATACAGTATATTGGCCCCACATCGAGCTCCATCCAGTATAATGGCCCCACATAGAGCTCCATACAGTATATTGGGCCCACATAGAGCTCCATACAGTATAATGCTCCATACAGTATAATAGCCCCACATAATCCTCCATACAGTATAATGGCCCCACATAGTCCTCCATACAGTATAATGCTCCATACAATATAATGGCCCCACATAGTCCTCCATACAGTATAATGGCCCCACATAGTCCTCCATACAGTATAATGGCCCCACATAGTCCTCCATACAGTATAATCGCCCTACATAGTCCTTCATACAGTATAATGGCCCCACATAGTCTTCCATACAGTATAATGGGCCCCACAAAGTCCTCCATACCGTATAATGGCCCCACATAGTCCTCCATACAGTATAATGGCCCCACATAGTCCTCCATACAGTATAATCGCCCTACATAGTCCTTCATACAGTATAATGGGCCCCACAAAGTCCTCCATACAGTATAATGGGCCCCACAAAGTCCTCCATAGAGTATAATGGCCCCACATAGTCCTCCATACAGTATAATGGCCCCACATAGTCCTCCATACAGTATAATGGCCCCACATAGTCCTCCATACAGTATAATGGCCCCACATAGTCCTCCATACAGTATAATCGCCCTACATAGTCCTTCATACAGTATAATGGCCCCACATAGTCTTCCATACAGTATAATGGGCCCCACAAAGTCCTCCATACCGTATAATTGCCCCACATAGTCCTCCATACAGTATAATGGCCCCACATAGTCCTCCATACAGTATAATCGCCCTACATAGTCCTTCATACAGTATAATGGCCCCACATAGTCTTCCATACAGTATAATGGGCCCCACAAAGTCCTCCATACAGTATAATGGCCCCACATAGTCCTCCATACAGTATAATGGCCCCACATAGTCCTCCATACAGTATAATGGCCCCACATAGTCCCCCATACAGTATAATGGCCCCACAAAGTCCTCCATACAGTATAATGCTCCATACAGTATAATGGCCCCACAAAGTCCTCCATACAGTATAACGGCCCCACATAGTCCTCCATACAGTATAATCGCCCTACATAGTCCTTCATACAGTATAATGGCCCCACATAGTCTTCCATACAGTATAATGGGCCCCACAAAGTCCTCCATACAGTATAATGGCCCCACATAGTCCTCCATACAGTATAATGGCCCCACATAGTCCTCCATACAGTATAATGGCCCCACAAAGTCCTCCATACAGTATAATGCTCCATACAGTATAATGGCCCCACATAGTCCTCCATACAGTATAATGGCCCCACATAGTGCTCCATACCGTATAATGGACCCACATAGTGCTCCATACCGTATAATGGACCCACATAGTGCTCCATACAGTATAATGGCCCCACATAGTCCTCCATATAGAATAATGGCCCCACATAGTGCTCCATACAGTATAATGCTCCATACAGTATAATGGGCCATACAAAGTCCTCCATACAGTATAATGGCCCCACATAGTCCTCCATACAGTATAATGGCCCCACATAGTCCTCCATACAGTATAATGGCCCCACATAGTCCTCCATACAGTATAATGGCCCCACAAAGTCCTCCATACAGTATAATGCTCCATACAGTATAATGGCCCCACATAGTCCTCCATACAGTATAATGGCCCCACATAGTCCTCCATACAGTATAATCGCCCTACATAGTCCTTCATACAGTATAATGGCCCCACATAGTCTTCCATACAGTATAATGGGCCCCACAAAGTCCTCCATACCGTATAATGGACCCACATAGTCCTCCATACCGTATAATGGACCCACATAGTCCTCCATACCGTATAATGGACCCACATAGTGCTCCATACCGTATAATGGACCCACATAGTGCTCCATACAGTATAATGGCCCCACATAGTCCTCCATACAGTATAATGGCCCCACATAGTCCTCCATACAGTATAATGGCCCCACATAGTCCTCCATACAGTATAATGGCCCCACATAGTCCTCCATACAGTATAATGGCCCCACATAGTCCTCCATACAGTATAATGGCCCCACATAGTCCTCCATACAGTATAATGGCCCCACAAAGTCCTCCATACAGTATAATGCTCCATACAGTATAATGGCCCCACATAGTCCTCCATACAGTATAATGGCACCACATAGTGCTCCATATCGTATAATGGACCCACATAGTGCTCCATACCGTATAATCGACCCACATAGTCCTCCATATAGAATAATGGCCCCACATAGTGCTACATACAGTATAATGGCCCCACATAGTGCTCCATACAGTATAATGGCCCCACATAGAGCTCCATACAGTATAATGGCCCCACACAGCCTCCATACAGTATATTGGCCCCACATAGAGCTCCATCCAGTATAATGGCCCCACATAGAGCTCCATACAGTATATTGGGCCCACATAGAGCTCCATACAGTATAATGCTCCATACAGTATAATGGCCCCACATAATCCTCCATACAGTATAATGGCCCCACATAGTCCTCCATACAGTATAAGGCTCCATACAATATAATGGCCCCACATAGTCCTCCATACAGTATAATGGCCCCACATAGTCCTCC
The DNA here is from genome assembly GCF_046119375.1 of Phyllobates terribilis. Classification (NCBI taxonomy): domain Eukaryota; kingdom Metazoa; phylum Chordata; class Amphibia; order Anura; family Dendrobatidae; genus Phyllobates; species Phyllobates terribilis. The sequence goes on along the minus strand of NW_027362942.1, from coordinate 2,190,337 downwards.
ATACAGTATAATGGCCCCACATAGTCCTCCATACAGTATAATCGCCCTACATAGTCCTTCATACAGTATAATGGCCCCACATGGTCCTTCATACAGTATAATGGGCCCCACAAAGTCCTCCATACCGTATAATGGCCCCATATAGTCCTCCATACAGTAAAATCGCCCTACATAGTCCTCCATACAGTATAATCGCCCTACATAGTCCTTCATACAGTATAATGGGCCCCACAAAGTCCTCCATACAGTATAATGGCCCCACATAGTCCTCCATACAGTATAATGGCCCCACATAGTCCTCCATACAGTATAATGGCCCCACATAGTCCTCCACACAGTATAATGGCCCTACAAAGTCCTCCATACAGTATAATGCTCCATACAGTATAATGGCCCCACATAGTCCTCCATACAGTATAATGGCCCCACATAGTCCTCCATACAGTATAATGGCCCCACATAGTCCTCCATACAGTATAATGGCCCCACAAAGTCCTCCATACAGTATAATGCTCCATACAGTATAATGGCCCCACATAGTCCTCCATACAGTATAATGGCCCCACATAGTGCTCCATACCGTATAATGGACCCACATAGTGCTCCATACCGTATAATCGACCCACATAGTCCTCCATATAGAATAATGGCCCCACATAGTGCTACATACAGTATAATGGCCCCACATAGTGCTCCATACATTATAATGGCCCCACATAGAGCTCCATACAGTATAATGGCCCCACACAGCCTCCATACAGTATATTGGCCCCACATAGAGCTCCATCCAGTATAATGGCCCCACATAGAGCTCCATACAGTATATTGGGCCCACATAGAGCTCCATACAGTATAATGCTCCATACAGTATAATGGCCCCACATAATCCTCCATACAGTATAATGGCCCCACATAGTCCTCCATACAGTATAAGGCTCCATACAATATAATGGCCCCACATAGTCCTCCATACAGTATAATGGCCCCACATAGTCCTCCATACAGTATAATGGCCCCACATAGTCCTCCATACAGTATAATCGCCCTACATAGTCCTTCATACAGTATAATGGCCCCACATAGTCCTTCATACAGTATAATGGGCCCCACAAAGTCCTCCATACCGTATAATGGCCCCATATAGTCCTCCATACAGTATAATCGCCCTACATAGTCCTCCATACAGTATAATCGCCCTACATAGTCCTTCATACAGTATAATGGGCACCACAAAGTCCTCCATACAGTATAATGGCCCCACATAGTCCTCCATACAGTATAATGGCCCCACATAGTCCTCCATACAGTATAATGGCCCCACATAGTCCTCCATACAGTATAATGCTCCATACAGTATAATGGCCCCACATAGTCCTCCATACAGTATAATGGCCCCACATAGTCCTCCATACAGTATAATGGCCCCACATAGTCCTCCATACAGTATAATCGCCCTACATAGTCCTTCATACAGTATAATGGCCCCACATAGTCTTCCATACAGTATAATCGCCCTACATAGTCCTTCATACAGCATAATGGCCCCACATAGTCTTCCATACAGTATAATGGGCCCCACAAAGTCCTCCATACCGTATAATGGACCCACGTAGTCCTCCATACCGTATAATGGACCCATATAGTGCTCCATACCGTATAATGGACCCACATAGTGCTCCATACAGTATAATGGCCCCACATAGTCCTCCATACAGTATAATGGCCCCACATAGTCCTCCATACAGTATAATGGCCCCACATAGTCCTCCATACAGTATAATGGCCCCACATAGTCCTCCATACAGTATAATGGCCCCACATAGTCCTCCATACAGTATAATGGCCCCACATAGTCCTCCATACAGTATAATGCTCCATACAGTATAATGGCCCCACATAGTCCTCCATACAGTATAATGGCCCCACATAGTGCTCCATACCGTATAATGGACCCACATAGTGCTCCATACCGTATAATGGACCCACATAGTGCTCCATACAGTATAATGGCCCCACATAGTCCTCCATATAGAATAATGGCCCCACATAGTGCTCCATACAGTATAATGCTCCATACAGTATAATGGGCCCCACAAAGTCCTCCATACAGTATAATGGCCCCACATAGTCCTCCATACAGTATAATGGCCCCACATAGTCCTCCATACAGTATAATGGCCCCACATAGTCCTCCATACAGTATAATGGCCCCACAAAGTCCTCCATACAGTATAATGCTCCATACAGTATAATGGCCCCACATAGTCCTCCATACAGTATAATGGCCCCACATAGTCCTCCATACAGTATAATCGCCCTACATAGTCCTTCATACAGTATAATGGCCCCACATAGTCTTCCATACAGTATAATGGGCCCCACAAAGTCCTCCATACCGTATAATGGACCCACATAGTCCTCCATACCGTATAATGGACCCACATAGTGCTCCATACCGTATAATGGACCCACATAGTGCTCCATACAGTATAATGGCCCCACATAGTCCTCCATACAGTATAATGGCCCCACATAGTCCTCCATACAGTATAATGGCCCAACATAGTCCTCCATACAGTATAATGGCCCCACATAGTCCTCCATACAGTATAATGGCCCCACATAGTCCTCCATACAGTATAATGGCCCCACAAAGTCCTCCATACAGTATAATGCTCCATACAGTATAATGGCCCCACATAGTCCTCCATACAGTATAATGGCCCCACATAGTGCTCCATACCGTATAATGGACCCACATAGTGCTCCATACCGTATAATGGACCCACATAGTCCTCCATATAGAATAATGGCCCCACATAGTGCTACATACAGTATAATGGCCCCACATAGTGCTCCATACAGTATAATGGCCCCACATAAAGCTCCATACAGTATAATGGCCCCACACAGCCTCCATACAGTATATTGGCCCCACATCGAGCTCCATCCAGTATAATGGCCCCACATAGAGCTCCATACAGTATATTGGGCCCACATAGAGCTCCATACAGTATAATGCTCCATACAGTATAATAGCCCCACATAATCCTCCATACAGTATAATGGCCCCACATAGTCCTCCATACAGTATAATGCTCCATACAATATAATGGCCCCACATAGTCCTCCATACAGTATAATGGCCCCACATAGTCCTCCATACAGTATAATGGCCCCACATAGTCCTCCATACAGTATAATCGCCCTACATAGTCCTTCATACAGTATAATGGCCCCACATAGTCTTCCATACAGTATAATGGGCCCCACAAAGTCCTCCATACCGTATAATGGCCCCACATAGTCCTCCATACAGTATAATGGCCCCACATAGTCCTCCATACAGTATAATCGCCCTACATAGTCCTTCATACAGTATAATGGGCCCCACAAAGTCCTCCATACAGTATAATGGGCCCCACAAAGTCCTCCATAGAGTATAATGGCCCCACATAGTCCTCCATACAGTATAATGGCCCCACATAGTCCTCCATACAGTATAATGGCCCCACATAGTCCTCCATACAGTATAATGGCCCCACATAGTCCTCCATACAGTATAATCGCCCTACATAGTCCTTCATACAGTATAATGGCCCCACATAGTCTTCCATACAGTATAATGGGCCCCACAAAGTCCTCCATACCGTATAATGGACCCACATAGTCCTCCATACCGTATAATGGACCCACATAGTGCTCCATACCGTATAATGGACCCACATAGTGCTCCATACAGTATAATGGCCCCACATAGTCCTCCATACAGTATAATGGCCCCACATAGTCCTCCATACAGTATAATGGCCCCACATAGTCCTCCATACAGTATAATTGCCCCACATAGTCCTCCAGACAGTATACTGGCCCCACATAGTCCTCCATACAGTATAATGGCCCCACAAAGTCCTCCATACAGTATAATGCTCCATACAGTATAATGGCCCCACATAGTCCTCCATACAGTATAATGGCCCCACATAGTGCTCCATACCGTATAATGGACCCACATAGTGCTCCATACAGTATAATGGCTCCACATAGTCCTCCATATAGAATAATGGCCCCACATAGTGCTACATACAGTATAATGGCCCCACATAGTCCTCCATACAGTATAATGGCCCCACATAGTCCTCCATACAGTATAATGGCCCCACATAGTCCTCCATACAGTATAATCGCCCTACATAGTCCTTCATACAGTATAATGGCCCCACATAGTCTTCCATACAGTATAATGGGCCCCACAAAGTCCTCCATACCGTATAATGGACCCACATAGTCCTCCATACCGTATAATGGACCCACATAGTGCTCCATACCGTATAATGGACCCACATAGTGCTCCATACAGTATAATGGCCCCACATAGTCCTCCATACAGTATAATGGCCCCACATAGTCCTCCATACAGTATAATGGCCCCACATAGTCCTCCATACAGTATAATTGCCCCACATAGTCCTCCAGACAGTATACTGGCCCCACATAGTCCTCCATACAGTATAATGGCCCCACAAAGTCCTCCATACAGTATAATGCTCCATACAGTATAATGGCCCCACATAGTCCTCCATACCGTATAATGGACCCACATAGTGCTCCATACAGTATAATGGCTCCACATAGTCCTCCATATAGAATAATGGCCCCACATAGTGCTACATACAGTATAATGGCCCCACATAGTGCTCCATACAGTATAATGGCCCCACATAGAGCTCCATACAGTATAATGGCCCCACACAGCCTCCATACAGTATATTGGCCCCACATAGAGCTCCATCCAGTATAATGGCCCCACATAGAGCTCCATACAGTATATTGGGCCCACATAGAGCTCCATACAGTATAATGCTCCATACAGTATAATGGCCCCACATAATCCTCCATACAGTATAATGGCCCCACATAGTCCTCCATACAGTATAATGCTCCATACAATAGAATGGCCCCACATAGTCCTCCATACAGTATAATGGCCCCACATAGTCCTCCATACAGTATAATGGCCCCACATAGTCCTCCATACAGTATAAAAGCCCTACATAGTCCTTCATACAGTATAATGGCCCCACATAGTCTTCCATACAGTATAATGGGCCCCACAAAGTCCTCCATACAGTATAATGGCCCCACATAGTCCTCCATACAGTATAATGGCCCCACATAGTCCTCCATACAGTATAATGGCCCCACATAGTCCTCCATACAGTATAATCGCCCTACATAGTCCTTCATACAGTATAATGGCCCCACATAGTCTTCCATACAGTATAATGGGCCCCACAAAGTCCTCCATACCGTATAATGGACCCACATAGTCCTCCATACCGTATAATGGACCCACATAGTGCTCCATACCGTATAATGGACCCACATAGTGCTCCATACAGTATAATGGCCCCACATAGTCCTCCATACAGTATAATGGCCCCACATAGTCCTCCATACAGTATAATGGCCCCACATAGTCCTCCATACAGTATAATGGCCCCACATAGTCCTCCATACAGTATATTGGCCCCACATAATCCTCCAGACAGTATACTGGCCCCACATAGTCCTCCATACAGTATAATGGCCCCACAAAGTCCTCCATACAGTATAATGCTCCATACAGTATAATGGCCCCACATAGTCCTCCATACAGTATAATGGCCCCACATAGTGCTCCATACCGTATAATGGACCCACATAGTGCTCCATACCGTATAATGGACCCACATAGTGCTCCATACAGTATAATGGCTCCACATAGTCCTCCATATAGAATAATGGCCCCACATAGTGCTACATACAGTATAATGGCCCCACATAGTGCTCCATACAGTATAATGGCCCCACATAGAGCTCCATACAGTATAATGGCCCCACACAGCCTCCATACAGTATATTGGCCCCACATAGAGCTCCATCCAGTATAATGGCCCCACATAATCCTCCATACAGTATAATGGCCCCACATAGTCCTCCATACAGTATAATGCTCCATACAATATAATGGCCCCACATAGTCCTCCATACAGTATAATGGCCCCACATAGTCCTCCATACAGTATAATGGCCCCACATAGTCCTCCATACAGTATAAAAGACCTACATAGTCCTTCATACAGTATAATGGCCCCACATAGTCTTCCATACAGTATAATGGGCCCCACAAAGTCCTCCATACCGTATAATGGACCCACATAGTCCTCCATACCGTATAATGGACCCACATAGTGCTCCATACAGTATAATGGCCCCACATAGTCCTCCATACAGTATAATGGCCTCACATAGTCCTCCATGCAGTATAATGGCCCCACATAGTCCTTCATACAGTATAATGGCCCCACATAGCCCTCCATACAGTATAATGGCCCCACATAGTCCTCCATACAGTATAATGGCCCCACATAGTCCTCCATACAGTATAATGGCCCCACAAAGTCCTCCATACAGTATAATGCTCCATTCAGTATAATGGCCCCACATAGTCCTCCATACAGTATAATGGCCCCACATAGTCCTCCATATAGTATAATGGCCCCAAAAAGTCCTACATACAGGATAATCGCCCCACATAGTCCTTCATACAGTATAATGGCCCCACATAGTCTTCCATACAGTATAACGGCCCCACATAGTCCTCCATACAGTATAACGGCCCCACATAGTGCTAAATACCGTATAATGGACCCACATAGTGCTCCATACCGTATAATGGACCCACATAGTCCTCCATACAGTATAATGGCCCCACATAGTCCTCCATACAGTATAATGGCCCCACGTAGTCCTCCATACAGTATAATGGCCCCACGTAGTCCTCCATACAGTATAATGGCCCCACGTAGTCCTCCATACAGTATAATGGCCCCACGTAGTCCTCCATACAGTATAATGGCCCCACAAAGTCCTCCATACAGTATAATCGCCCCACATAGTCCTTCATTGGCCCCAAATAGTCTTCCATACAGTATAATGGGCCCCACATAGTGCTCCATACAGTATAATGGACCCCACATAGTGCTCCATACCGTATAATGGACCCACATAGTGCTGCATACAGTATAATGGCCCCACATAGTCCTCCACACAGTATAATGGCCCCACATATGCCTCCATACAGTATAATGGCCCCAAAGAGTCCTCCATACAGTATAATGGCCCCACATAGTCCTCCATACAGTATAATGGCCCCACATAGTCCTCCATACAGTATAATGGCCCAACTTAGTCCTCCATACAGTATAATGGCCCCACATAGTCCTCCATACAGTATAATGGCCCCACATAGTCCTCCATACAGTATAATGCTCCATACAGTATAATGGCCCCACATAGTCCTCCTTACAGTATAATGGCCCCACATAGTCCTCCATACAGTATAATGGCCCCACAAAGTCCTCCATACAGTATAATCGCCCCACATAGTCCTTCATACAGTATAATGGCCCCACATAGTCTTCCATACAGTATAACGGCCCCACATAGTCCTCCATACAGTATAATGGCCCCACATAGTGCTCCATACCGTATAATGGCCCCACATAGTCCTCCATACAGTATAATCGCCCTACATAGTCCTTCATACAGTATAATGGCCCCACATAGTCTTCCATACAGTATAATGGGCCCCACATAGTCCTCCATACAGTATAATGGCCCCACATAGTGCTCCATACCGTATAATGGACACACATAGTGCTCTATACATTATAATGGGCCCACATAGTCCTGCATACAGTATAATGGCCCCACATAGTCCTCCATACAGTATAATGGCCCCACATAGTCCTTCATACAGTATAATGGCCCCACATAGTCCTCCATACAGTATAATGGCCCCACATAGTCCTCCATACAGTATAATGGCCCCACAAAGTCCTCCATACAGTATAATGCTCCATACAGTATAATGGCCCCACATAGTCCTCCATAGAGTATAATGGCCCCACATAGTCCTCCATACAGTATAATGGCCCCACATAATCCTCCATACAGTATAATGGCCCCACAAAGTCCTCCATACAGTATAATGCTCCATACAGTATAATGGCCCCACATAGTCCTCCATACAGTATAATGGCCCCACAAAGTCCTCCATACAGTATAATGGCCCCACAAAGTCTTCCATACAGTATAATCGCCCTACAAAGTCCTTCATACAGTATAATGGCCCCACATAGTCCTCCATACAGTATAACGGCCCCACATAGTGCACCATACAGTATAATGGCCCCACATAGTCTTCCATACAGTATAATGGCCCCACATAGTCTTCCATACAGTATAATGGGCCCCACAAAGTCCTCCATACCCTATAATGGACCCACATAGTCCTCCATACAGTATAATGGACCCACATAGTGCTCCATACAGTATAATGGCCCCACATAGTCCTCCATACAGTATAATGGCCCCACATAGTCCTCCATACAGTATAATGGCCCCACATAGTCTTCCATACAGAATAATGGCCCCACATAGTCCTCCATACAGTATAACGGCCCCACATAGTGCTCCATACCGTATAATGGCCCCACATAGTCCTCCATACAGTATAATGGCCCCACAAAGTCCTCCATATAGTATAATGCTCCATACAGTATAATGGCCCCACATAGTCCTCCATACAGTATAATGGCCCCACATAGTCCTCCATACAGTATAATGGCCCCACATAGTCCTCCATACAGTATAATCGCCCCACATAGTCTTTCATACAGTATAATGGCCCCACATAGTCTTCCATACAGTATAATGGGCCCCACATAGTGCTCCATACAGTATAATGGCCCCACATAGTCCTCCATACAGTATAATGGCCCCACAAAGTCCTCCATACAGTATAATGCTCCATACAGTATAATGGCCCCACATAGTCCTCCATACAGTATAATGGCCCCACAAAGTCCTCCATACAGTATAATGGCCCCACATAGTCCTCCATACAGTATAATGGCCCCACAAAGTCCTCCATACAGTATAATGGCCCCACATAGGTCTCCATGCAGTATAATGGCCCCACATAGTCTTCCATACAGTATAAAGGCCCCACATAGTCCTCCATACAGTATAATGGCCCCACATAGTGCTCCATACCGTATAATGGACCCACAAAGTCCTCCATACAGTATAATGGCCCCACATAGTCCTCCATACAGTATAATGGCCCCACAAAGTCCTCCATACAGTATAATGGCCCCACATAGTCCTCCATACAGTATAATGGCCCCACATAGTCCTCCATACAGTATAATGGCCCCACAAAGTCCCCCATACAGTATAATCGCACCACATAGTTCTTCATACAGTATATTGGCCCCACATAGTCTTCCATACAATATAATGGGCCCCACATAGTGCTCCATACAGTATAATGGACCACACATAGTGCTCCATACCGTATAATGGACCCACATAGTGCTCCATACAGTATAATGGCCCCAAATAGTCCTCCATACAGTATAATGGCCCCACATAGTCCTCCATACAGTATAATGGTCCCACATAGTCCTCCATACAGTATAATGGCCCCACATAGTCCTCCATACAGTATAATGGCCCCACATAGTTCTCCATACAGTATAATGGCCCCCCATAGTCATCCATACAGTATAATGCTCCATACAGTATAATGGCCCAACATAGTCCTCCATAGAGTATAATGGCCCCACATAGTCCTCCATACAGTATAATGGACCCACATAGTGCTCCATACAGTATAATGGCCCCACATAGTCCTCCATACAGTATAATGGCCCCACATAGTCCTCCATACAGTATAATGGATCCACATAGTCCTCCATACAGTATAATGGCCCCACATAGTCCTCCATACAGTATAATGGCCCCACATAGTCCTCCATACAGTATAATGGCCCCACAAAGTCCTCCATACAGTATAATGGCCCCACATAGTCCTCCATACAGTATAATGGCCCCACATAGTCCTCCATACAGTATAATGGCCCCACATAGTCCTCCATACAGTATAATGGCCCCACAAAGTCCTCCATACAGTATAATTGCCCCACATAGAGCTCCATACAGTATAATGGCCCCACACAGCCTCCATACAGTATATTGGCCCCACATAGAGCTCCATCCAGTATAATGGCCCCACATAGAGCTCCATACAGTATATTGGGCCCACATAGAGCTCCATACAGTATAATGCTCCATACAGTATAATGACCCCACATAATCCTCCATACAGTATAATGGCCCCACATAGTCCTCCATACAGTATAATGCTCCATACAACATAATGGCCCCACATAGTCCTAAATACAGTATAATGGCCCCACATAGTCCTCCATACAGTATAATGGCCCCACATAGTCCTCCATAAAGTATAATCGCCCTACATAGTCCTCCATACAGTATAATGGCCCCACATAGTCTTCCATACAGTATAATGGGCCCACATAGTCCTCCATACAGTATAATGGCCCCACATAGTCCTCCATACAGTATAATCGCCCTACATAGTCCTTCATACAGTATAATGGCCCCATATAGTCTTCCATACAGTATAATGGGCCCCACAAAGTCCTCCATACAGTATAATGGCACCACATAGTCCTCCATACAGTATAATGGCCCCACATAGTCCTCCATACAGTATAATGGCCCCACATAGTCCTCCATACAGTATAATGGCCCCACAAAGTCCTCCATACAGTATATTGCTCCATACAGTATAATGGCCCCACATAGTCCTCCATACAGTATAATGGCCCCACATAGTCCTCCATACAGTATAATGGCCCCACAAAGTCCTCCATACAGTATAATCGCCCCACATAGTCCTTCATACAGTATAATGGCCCCACATAGTCTTCCATACAGTATAACGGCCCCACATAGTCCTCCATACAGTATAAAGGCCCCACATAGTGATCCATACCATATAATGGCCCCACATAGTGCTCCATACCGTATAATGGACCCACATAGTGCTCCATACCGTATAATGGACCCACATAGTCCTCCATACAGTATAATGGCCCCACATAGTCCTCCATACAGTATAATGGCCCACGTAGTCCTCCATACAGTATAATCGCCCCACGTAGTCCTCCATACAGTATAATCGCCCTAGATAGTCCTTCATACAGTATAATGGCCCCACATAGTTTCCATACAGTATAATGGGCCCCACATAGTCCTCCATACCGTATAATGGACCCACACAGTCCTCCATACCGTATAATGGACCCACATAGTGCTCCATACCGTATAATGGCCCCACATAGTGCTCCATACAGTATAATGGCCCCACATAGTGCTCCATACAGTATAATGGCCCCACATAGTGCTCCATACAGTATAATGGCCCCACATAGTGCCCCATACAGTATAATGGCCCCACATAGTCCTCCATACAGTATAATGGCCCCACATAGTCCTCCATACAGTATAATGGCCCCACATAGTCCTCCATACAGTATAATGGCCCCACATAGTCCTCCATACAGTATAATGGCCCCACATAGTCCTCCATACAGTATAATGGCCCCACATAGTCCTCCATACAGTATAATGGCCCCACATAGTCCTCCATACAGTATAATGGCCCCACATAGTCCTCCATACAGTATAATGCTCCATACAGTATAATGGCCCCACATAGTCCTCCATACAGTATAATGGCCCCACATAGTCCTCCATACAGTATAATGGCCCCACAAAGTCCTCCATACAGTATAATGGCCCCACATAGTCCTCCATACAGTATAATGGCCACACATATTCCTCCATACAGTATAATGGCCCCACAAAGTCCTCCATACAGTATAATTGCCCCACATAGTCCTTCATTGGCCCCACATAGTCTTCCATACAGTATAATGGGCCCCACATAGTGCTCCATACAGTATAATGGACCCCACATAGAGCTCCATACCGTATAATGGACCCACATAGTGCTCCATACAGTATAATGGCCCCACATAGTCCTCCATACAGTATAATGGCCCCACATATGCCTCCATACAGTATAATGGCCCCACATAGTCCTCCATACAGTATAATGGCCCCACATAGTCCTCCATACAGTATAATGGCCCCACATAGTCTTCCATACAGTATAACGGCCCCACATAGTCCTCCATACAGTATAATCGCCCTACAAAGTCCTTCATACAGTATAATGGCCCCACATAGGCTTCCATACAGTATAATGGGCCCCACATAGTCCTCCATACAGTATAATGGCCCCACATAGTGCTCCATACCGTATAATGGACCCATATAGTGGTCCATACATTATAATGGCCCCACATAGTCCTGCATACAGTATAATGGCCCCACATAGTCCTGCATACAGTATAATGGCCCCACATAGTGCTCCATACCGTATAATGGACCCATATAGTGGTCCATACATTATAATGGCCCCACATAGTCCTGCATACAGTATAATGGCCCCACATAGTCCTGCATACAGTATAATGGCCCCACATAGTCCTCCATACAGTATAATGGCCCCACATAGTCCTCCATACAGTATAATGGCCCCACAAAGTCCTCCATACAGTATAATGCTCCATACAGTATAATGGCCCCACATAGTCCTCCATACAGTATAATGCTGCATACAGTATAATGGCCCCACATAGTCCTCCATACAGTGTAATGGCCCCACATAGTCCTCCATACAGTATAATGGCCCCACATAGTCCTCCATACAGTATAATGGCCCCACATAATCCTCCATACAGTATAATGGCCCCACAAAGTCCTCCATACAGTATAATGCTCCATACAGTATAATGGCCCCACATAGTCCTCCATACAGTATAATGGCCCCACAAAGTCCTCCATACAGTATAATGGCCCCACAAAGTCCTCCATACAGTATGATCGCCCTACATAGTCCTTCATACAGTATAATGGCCCCACATAGTCTTCCATACAGTATAATGGGCCCCACATAGTCCTCCATACAGTATAACGGCCCCACATAGTGCTCCATACCGTATAATGGACCCACATAGTGCACCATACAGTATAATGGCCCCACATAGTCCTCCATACAGTATAATGGCCCCACATAGTCCTCCATACAGTATAATGGCCCCACATAGTCCTCCATACAGTATAATGGCCCCACATAGTCCTCCATACAGTATAATGGCCCCACATAGTCCTCCATACAGTATAATGGCCCCACATAGTCCTCCATACAGTATAATGGCCCCACATAGTCCCCCATACAGTATAATGGCCCCACATAGTCCTCCATACAGTATAATGGCCCCACAAAGTCCTCCATACAGTATAATCGCCCCACATAGTCTTTCATACAGTATAATGGCCCCACATAGTCTTCCATACAGTATAATGGGCCCCACATAGTGCTCCATACAGTACAATGGACCCCACATAGTGCTCCATACCGTATAATGGACCCACATAGTGCTCCATACATTATAATGGCCCCACATAGTCCTCCATACAGTATAATGGCCCCACAAAGTCCTCCATACAGTATAATGCTCCATACAGTATAATGGCCCCACATAGTCCTCCATGCAGTATAATGGCCCCACATAGTCCTCCATACAGTATAATGGCCCCACAAAGTCCTCCATACAGTATAATGGCCCCACATAGTCCTCCATACAGTATAATGGCCCCACATAGTCCTCCATACAGTATAATGGCCCCACAAAGTCCTCCATACAGTATAATGGCCCCACATAGTCCTTCATACAGTATAATGGCCCCACATAGTCTTCCATACAGTATAATGGGCCCCACATAGAGCTCCATAAAGTATAATGGACCCCACATAGTGCTCCATACCGTATAATAGACCCACATTAGTGCTCCATACAGTATAATGGCCCCACATAGTCCTCCATGCAGTATAATGGCCCCACATAGTCCTCCATACAGTATAATGGCCCAACATAGTCCTCCATACAGTATAATGGCCCCACATAGTCCTCCATACAGTATAATGGCCCCACATAGTCCTCCATACAGTATAATGGCCCCACATAGTCCTCCATACAGTATAATGGCCGCACATCGTCCTCCATACAGTATAATGGCCCCACAAAGTCCTCCGTACAGTATAATGCTCCATACAGTATAATGGCCCCACATAGTCCTCCATACAGTATAATGGCCCCACAAAGTCCTCCATACAGTATAATGGTCCCACATAGTGCTCCATGCAGTATAATGGCCCCACATAGTCTTCCATACAGTATAAAGGCCCCACATAGTCCTCCATACAGTATAATGGCCCCACATAGTGCTCCATACCGTATAATGGACCCACTAAGTCCTCCATACAGTATAATGGCCCCACATAGTGCTCCATACCGTATAATGGACCCACATAGTGCTCCAAACCGTATAATGGCCCCACATAGTCCTCCATACAGTATAATGGCCCCACATAGTCCTCCATACAGTATAATGGCCCCACATAGTCCTCCATACAGTATAATGGCCCCACAAAGTCCTCCATACAGTATTATGGCCCCACATAGTCCTCCATACAGTATAATGGCCCAACATAGTCCTCCATACAGTATAATGGCCCCACAAAGTCCTCCATACAGTATAATCGCCCCACATAGTTCTTCATACAGTATATTGGCCCCACATAGTCTTCCATACAGTATAATGGGCCCGACATAGTGCTCCATACAGTATAATGGACCCCACATAGTGCTCCATACCGTATAATGGACCCACATAGTGCTCCATACAGTATAATGGCCCCAAATAGTCCTCCATACAGTATAATGGCCCCACATAGTCCTCCATACAGTATAATGGCCCCACATAGTCCTGCATACAGTATAATGGCCTCACATAGTCCTCCATACAGTATAATGGCCCCACATAGTCCTCCATACAGTATAATGGCCCCACATAGTCCTCCATACAGTATAATGGCCCCACAAAGTCATCCATACAGTATAATGCTCCATACAGTATAATGGCCCCACATAGTCCTGCATACAGTATAATGGCCTCACATAGTCCTCCATACAGTATAATGGACCCACATAGTGCTCCATACAGTATAATGGCCCCACATAGTCCTCCATACAGTATAATGGCCCCACATAGTCCTCCATACAGTATAATGGATCCACATAGTCCTCCATACAGTATAATGGCCCCACATCGTCCTCCATACAGTATAATGGCCCCACATAGTCCTCCATACAGTATAATGGCCCCACAAAGTCCTCCATACAGTATAATGCTCCATACAGTATAATGGCCCCACATAGTCCTCCATACAGTATAATGGCCCCACATAGTCCTCCATACAGTATAATCGCCTCACATAGAGCTCCATACAGTATAATGGCCCCACACAGCCTCCATACAGTATATTGGCCCCACATAGAGCTCCATACAGTATAATGGCCCCACATAGTCCTCCATACAGTATAATGGCCCCACATAGTCCTCCATACAGTATAATGCTCCATACAGTATAATGGCCCCAAATAGTCCTCCATACAGTATAATGGCCCCACATAGTCCTCCATACAGTATAATGGCCCCACAAAGTCCTCCATACAGTATAATCACCCCACATAGTCCTTCATACAGTATAATGGCCCCACAGTCTTCCATACAGTATAATGGGCCCCACAAAGTCCTCCATACAGTATAATGGCCCCACATAGTCCTCCATACAGTATAATGGCCCCACATATGCCTCCATACAGTATAATGGCCCCAAATAATCCTCCATACAGTATAATGGCCCCACATAGTCCTCCATACAGTATAATGGCCCCACATAGTCCTCCATACAGTATAATGGCCCCACAAAGTCCTCCATACAGTATAATGGCCCCACATAGTGCTCCATACCGTATAATGGACCCACATAGTGCTCCATACCGTATAATGGCCCCACATAGTCCTCCATACAGTATAATGGCCCCACATAGTCCTCCATACAGTATAATGGCCTCACATAGTCCTCCATACAGTATAATGGCCCCACAAAGTCCTCCATACAGTATTATGGCCCCACATAGTCCTCCATACAGTATAATGGCCCCACATAGTACTCCATACAGTATAATGGCCCCACAAAGTCCTCCATACAGTATAATCGCCCCACATAGTTCTTCATACAGTATATTGGCCCCACATAGTCTTCCATACAGTATAATGGGCCCGACATAGTGCTCCATACAGTATAATGGACCCCACATAGTGCTCCATACCGTATAATGGACCCACATAGTGCTCCATACAGTATAATGGCCCCAAATAGTCCTCCATACAGTATAATGGCCCCACATAGTCCTCCATACAGTATAATGGCCCCACATAGTCCTGCATACAGTATAATGGCCTCACATAGTCCTCCATACAGTATAATGGCCCCACATAGTCCTCCATACAGTATAATGGCCCCACATAGTCCTCCATACAGTATAATGGCCCCCCAAAGTCATCCATACAGTATAATGCTCCATACAGTATAATGGCCCCACATAGTCCTCCATACAGTATAATGGCCCCACATAGTCCTCCATACAGTATAATGGACCCACATAGTGCTCCATACAGTATAATGGCCCCACATAGTCCTCCATACAGTATAATGGCCCCACATAGTCCTCCATACAGTATAATGGATCCACATAGTCCTCCATGCAGTATAATGGCCCCACATAGTCCTCCATACAGTATAATGGCCCCACATAGTCCTCCATACAGTATAATGGCCCCACAAAGTCCTCCATACAGTATAATGCTCCATACAGTATAATGGCCCCACATAGTCCTCCATACAGTATAATGGCCCCACATAGTCCTCCATACAGTATAATCGCCCCACATAGAGCTCCATACAGTATAATGGCCCCACACAGCCTCCATACAGTATATTGCCCCACATAGAGCTCCACACAGTATAATGGCCCCACATAGTCCTCCATACAGTATAATGGCCCCACATAGTCCTCCATACAGTATAATGCTCCATACAGTATAATGGCCCCAAATAGTCCTCCATACAGTATAATGGCCCCACATAGTCCTCCATACAGTATAATGGCCCCACAAAGTCCTCCATACAGTATAATCGCCCCACATAGTCCTTCATACAGTATAATGGCCCCACATAGTCTTCCATACAGTATAATGGGCCCCACAAAGTCCTCCATACAGTATAATGGCCCCACATAGTCCTCCATACAGTATAATGGCCCCACATATGCCTCCATACAGCATAATGGCCCCAAATAGTCCTCCATACAGTATAATGGCCCCACATAGTCCTCCATACAGTATAATGGCCCCACATAGTCCTCCATACAGTATAATGGCCCCACATAGTCCTCCATACAGTATAATGCTCCATACAGTATAATGGCCCCACATAGTCCTCCATACAGTATAATGGCCCCACATAGTCCTCCATACAGTATAATGGCCCCACAAAGTCCTCCATACAGTATAATCGCCCCACATAGTCCTTCATACAGTATAATGGTCCCACATAGTCTTCCATACAGTATAATGGCCCCACATAGTCCTCCATACAGTATAATGGCCCCACATAGTGCTCCATACCGTATAATGGCCCCACGTAGTCCTCCATACAGTATAATCGCCCTACATAGTCCTTCATACAGTATAATGGCCCCACATAGTCTTCCATACAGTATAATGGGCCCCACATAGTCCTCCATACAGTATAATGGCCCCACATAGTGCTCCATACCGTATAATGGACCCACATAGTGCTCCATACATTATAATGGCCCCACATAGTCCTGCATACAGTATAATGGCCCCACATAGTCCTCCATACAGTATAATGGCCCCACATAGTCCTCCATACAGTATAATGGACCCACATAGTCCTCCATACAATATAATGGCCCCACATAGTCCTCCATACAGTATAATGGCCCCACAAAGTCCTCCATACAGTATAATGGCCCCACATAGTCCTCCATACAGTATAATGGCCCCACAAAGTCCTCCATACAGTATAATGCTCCATACAGTATAATGGCCCCACATAGTCCTCCATACAGTATAATGGCCCCACATAGTCCTCCATACAGTATAATGGCCCCACATAGTCCTCCATACAGTATAATGGCCCCACATAGTCCTCCATACAGTATAATGGCCCCACATAGTCCTCCATACAGTATAATGGCCCCACATAGTCCTCCATACAGTATAATGGCCCCACATAGTCCTCCATACAGTATAATGGCCCCACATAGTCCTCCATACAGTATAATGGCCCCACATAGTCCTCCATACAGTATAATGGCCCCACATAGTCCTCCATACAGTATAATGGCCCCACATAGTCCTCCATACAGTATAATGGCCACACATAGTCCTCCATACAGTATAATGGCCCCACATAGTCCTCCATACAGTATAATGGCCTCACATAGTCCTCCATACAGTATCATGGGCCCACATAGTCCTCCATACAGTATCATGGGCCCACAAAGTCCTCCATACAGTATAATCGCCCCACAAAGTCCTCCATACAGTATAATGGCCCCACATAGTCTTCCATACAGTATAATGGGCCCCACATAGTGCTCCATACAGTATAATGGACCCCACATAGTGCTCCATACCGTATAAAGGACCCACATAGTGCTCCATACAGTATAATGGCCCCACATAGTCCTCCATACAGTATAATGGCCCCACATAGTCCTCCATACAGTATAACGGCACCACATAGTCCTCAATACAGTATAATGGCCCCACATAGTCCTCCATACAGTATAATGGCCCCACATAGTCCTCCATACAGTATAATGCTCCATACAGTATAATGTCCCCACATAGTCCTCCATACAGTATAATGGCCCCACATAGTCCTCCATACAGTATAATGGCCCCACAAAGTCCTCCATACAGTATAATCACCCCACATAGTCCTTCATACAGTATAATGGCCCCACATAGTCTTCCATACAGTATAACGGCCCCACATAGTCCTCCATACAGTATAATGGCCCCACATAGTCCTCCATACAGTATAATGGCCCCACAAAGTCCTCCATACAGTATAATGGCCCCACATAGTCCTCCATACAGTATAATGGCCCCACATAGTCCTCCATACAGTATAATGGGCCCCACATAGTCCTCCATACAGTATAATGGCCCCACATAGTGCTCCATACCGTATAATGGACCCACATAGTGCTCCATACATTATAATGGCCCCACATAGTCCTGCATACAGTATAATGGCCCCACATAGTCCTCCATACAGTATAATGGCCCCACATAGTCCTCCATACAGTATAACGGCCCCACATAGTCCTCCATACAGTATAATGGCCCCACAAAGTCCTCCATACAGTATAATGCTCCATACAGTATAATGGCCCCACATAGTCCTCCATACAGTATAATGGCCCCACATAGTCCTCCATACAGTATAATGGCCCCACATAATCCTCCATACAGTATAATGGCCCCACAAAGTCCTCCATAGAGTCTAATGCTCCATACAGTATAATGGCCCCACATAGTCGTCCATACAGTATAATGGCCCCACAAAGTCCTCCATACAGTATAATGGCCCCACAAAGTCCTCCATAAAGTATAATCGCCCTACATAGTCCTTCATACAGTATAATGGCCCCACATAGTCTTCCATACAGTATAATGGGCCCCACATAGTCCTCCATACAGTATAACGGCCCCACATAGTGCTCCATACCGTATAATGGACCCACATAGTCCTCCATACAGTATAATGGCCCCACATAGTCCTCCATACAGTATAATGGCCCCACATAGTCCTCCATACAGTATAATGACCCCACATAGTCCTCCATACAGTATAATGGCCCCACATAGTCCTCCATACAGTATAATGGCCCCACAAAGTCCTCCATACAGTATAATGCTCCATACAGTATAATGGCCCCACATAGTCCTCTATACAGTATAATGGCCCCACATAGTCCTCCATACAGTATAATGGCCCCACAAAGTCCTCCATACAGTATAATGGCCCCACATAGTCCTCCATACAGTATAATGGCCCCACATAGTCCTCCATACAGTATAATGGCCCCACAAACAACTCCATACAGTATAATCGCCCCACATAGTCCTTCATTGGCCCCACATAGTCTTCCATACAGTATAATGGGCCCCACATAGTGCTCCATACAGTATAATGGACCCCACATAGTGCTCCATACCGTATAATGGACCCACATAGTGCTCCATACAGTATAATGGCCCCACATAGTCCTCCATACAGTATAATGGCCCCACATAGTCCTCCATACAGTATAATGGCCCCAAATAGTCCTCCATACAGTATAATGGCCCCACATAGTCCTCCATACAGTATAATGGCCCCACATAGTCCTCCATACAGTATAATGGCCCCACATAGTCCTCCATACAGTATAATGGCCCCACATAGTCCTCCATACAGTATAATGGCCCCACATAGTCCTCCATACAGTATAATGCTCCATACAGTATAATGGCCCCACATAGTCCTCCATACAGTATAATGGCCCCACATAGTCCTCCATACAGTATAATGGCCCCACAAAGTCCTCCATACAGTATAATCGCCCCACATAGTCCTTCATACAGTATAATGGCCCCACATAGTCTTCCATACAGTATAACGGCCCCACATAGTCCTCCATACAGTATAATGGCCCCACATAGTGCTCCATACCGTATAATGGCCCCACATAGTCCTCCATACAGTATAATCGCCCTACATAGTCCTTCATACAGCATAATGGCCCCACATAGTCTTCCATACAGTATAATGGGCCCCACATAGTCCTCCATACAGTATAATGGCCCCACATAGTGCTCCATACCGTATAATGGACTCACATAGTGCTCCATACATTATAATGGCCCCACATAGTCCTGCATACAGTATAATGGCCCCACATAGTCCTCCATACAGTATAATGGCCCCACATAGTCCTCCATACAGTATAATGGCCCCACATAGTCCTCCATACAGTATAATGGCCCCACAAAGTCCTCCATACAGTATAATGCTCCATACAGTACAATGGCCCCACATAGTCCTCCATACAGTATAATGGCCCCACATAGTCCTCCATACAGTATAATGGCCCCACAAAGTCCTCCATACAGTATAATGCTCCATACAGTATAATGGCCGGACATAGTCCTCCATACAGTATAATGGCCCCACATAGTCCTCCATACAGTATAATGGCCCCACATAGTCCTCCATACAGTATAATGGCCCCACATAGTCCTCCATACAGTAAAATGGCCCCACAAAGTCCTCCATACAGTATAATGCTCCATACAGTAAAATGGCCCCACATAGTCCTCCATACAGTATAATGGCCCCACAAAGTCCTCCATACAGTATAATGGCCCCACAAAGTCCTCCATACAGTATAATCGCCCCACATAGTCCTTCATACAGTATAATGGCCCCACATAGTCTTCCATACAGTATAATGGGCCCCACATAGTCCTCCATACAGTATAACGGCCCCACATAGTGCTCCATACCGTATAATGGACCCACATAGTGCACCATACAGTATAATGGCCCCACATAGTCCTCCATACAGTATAATGGCCCCACATAGTCCTCCATACAGTATAATGGCCCCACATAGTCCTCCATACAGTATAATGGCCCCACAAAGTCCTCCATACAGTATAATGGCCCCACATAGTCCTCCATACAGTATAATGGCCCCACATAGTCCTCCATACAGTATAATGGCCCCACATAGTCCTCCATACAGTATAATGGCCCCACATAGTCCTCCATACAGTATAATGCTCCATACAGTATAATGGCCCCACATAGTCCTACATACAGTATAATGGCCCCACATAGTCCTCCATACAGTATAATGGCCCCACAAAGTCCTCCATACAGTATAATCGCCCCACATAGTCCTTCATACAGTATAATGGCCCCACATAGTCTTCCATACAGTATAACGGCCCCACATAGTCCTCCATACAGTATAATGGCCCCACATAGTGCTCCATACCGTATAATGGCCCCACATAGTCCTCCATACAGTATAATCGCCCTACATAGTCCTTCATACAGCATAATGGCCCCACATAGTCTTCCATACAGTATAATGGGCCCCACATAGTCCTCCATACAGTATAATGGCCCCACATAGTGCTCCATACCGTATAATGGACTCACATAGTGCTCCATACATTATAATGGCCCCACATAGTCCTGCATACAGTATAATGGCCCCACATAGTCCTCCATACAGTATAATGGCCCCACATAGTCCTCCATACAGTATAATGGCCCCACATAGTCCTCCATACAGTATAATGGCCCCACATAGTCCTCCATACAGTATAATGGCCCCACATAGTCCTCCATACAGTATAATGGCCCCACAAAGTCCTCCATACAGTATAATGCTCCATACAGTATAATGGCCCCACATAGTCCTCCATACAGTATAATGGCCCCACAAAGTCCTCCATACAGTATAATGGCCCCACAAAGTCCTCCATACAGTATAATCGCCGTACATAGTCCTTCATACAGTATAATGGCCCCACATAGTCTTCCATACAGTATAATGGGCCCCACATAGTCCTCCATACAGTATAACGGCCCCACATAGTGCTCCATACCGTATAATGGACCCACATAGTGCACCATACAGTATAATGGCCCCACATAGTCCTCCATACAGTATAATGGCCCCACATAGTCCTCCATACAGTATAATGGCCCCACATAGTCCTCCATACAGTATAATGGCCCCACAAAGTCCTCCATACAGTATAATGGCCCCACATAGTCCTCCATACAGTATAATGGCCCCACATAGTCCTCCATACAGTATAATGGCCCCACAAAGTCCTCCATACAGTATAATGCTCCATACAGTATAATGGCCCCACATAGTCCTCCATACAGTATAATGGCCCCACAAAGTCCTCCATACAGTATAATGCTCCATACAGTTTAATGGCCTCACATAGTCCTCCATACAGTATAATGGCCCCACAAAGTCCTCCATACAGTATAATGTCCCCACAAAGTCCTCCATACAGTATAATCGCCCTACATAGTCCTTCATACAGTATAATGGCCCCACATAGTCTTCCATACAGTATAATGGGCCCCACATAGTCCTCCATACAGTATAACGGCCCCACATAGTCCTGCATACCGTATAATGGACCCACATAGTGCACCATACAGTATAATGGCCCCACATAGTCCTCCATACAGTATAATGGCCCCACATAGTCCTCCATACTGTTAGAACCTTGCTGTTAGGTTTTTTTTCCTTTGCTGGTCACATGACCTTGTTGGCCTATTTAATCCTGCTCCGCCCTTCTGGCTTTGCTGGACTTCATTGTATATCTACTTTCTAGCTAGCCTGTGCTCTGTATCTATCTCTGTTAGTTTGCTTGGTCTACGGACCTCTATGTTCTATGTATTTTGTTTGTTCGTCTGTCTGCTACTATTTCTGTTAGGAGGTGTCCCATATTCCTTCCAGTCCTTAGTACTTGTAGGGATTCCCTCCCCACATCTATAGGTCTTCGTACAGACTAGATTAGGACTTTAGCAGGTCTGATCGCAGGATCAGGTTCCCTGTTACATCGTAGGGATTCAGCTGAGTCCTATAGTAGGGACAGATCTCCTCTCTTTCCTTAGCTTTGGTAGCAGAACATAACAGTAATTCCAGCCTGCAAATTCTCTAAGGAAAGATTTTTTTTGTTCCATCATGGTGTCGGTTCAGGATTTGGCTAAACACCTGCAGGGACTCTCTCTGGAAGTGGCCGAGCTCCGTCAGCACGTGAGTAACTGTCCTGGAGCATATTTCTTGGAGCCTAAGGTATGTTTGCCGGATTTATTTTTTGGTGAACATCGAGAATTTTTTTCATTTAAAAATGCTTGCTTATTGTATTTTCGTTTGAGACCCAAGTCCTCTGGGGATGAATCCCAGCGCGTAGGGTTCATAATGTCACTTTTGCGCAAAGAGCCTCAGGAGTGGGCCTTTTCTTTGCAACCTAGTGATACATGCTTCAGATCAGTGGATAGTTTTTTTTCTGCTTTAGGACTATTATATGATGATCCTGACCGTGTGGCATCAGCTGAGACTGAGTTGAGACGTTTAAAGCAAGGATCAGGTAATGTGGAAAAATATTGTACTCATTTTCGTCGTTGGTCCACTCAAACAGGGTGGAACGATTCTGCTCTGAAAAGTCTATTTCTTGCTGGGCTCAGTGAAAGGGTTAAAGACCTGCTAATTGCTTATCCTACACCTGAGGATTTGCAACAGGCTATGCAATTAGCTATACGGGTGGATAGAAGACTGCGTGCTAGGGTTAATGAGAGCAAATCCTCTGCTATGTCAGTTTCTGGTTATGATAATGTGTGTACTAACAGTGGTGAACCGATGGAGATTGGATCGGTGGCACCTCGCTCTCAAGAAAAAGACCGTCGTTTTTCGGAAGGCTTGTGTTTCTATTGCGGAAAATCTGGTCATTTGATTAAAGGCTGTGAGCTTCGTATGAAGAAAGAAAAAAAAATGGTCAGTCACGCCCGTATTGCCTGTTTAAATTCCAAGGGTATATTTTTAGCTGCTTCCACGATTGCTCAGGAAAAATTAATGGAATTTCGGGTGTTTGTTGATTGCGGGTCTACACTAAATGTAATTGATGGGGGATTCGTGGAAAAACTCAATTTAAAACCTGAACCTTTATCATCCCCCATTGCTGTGGTTTCTGTGGATGGCTCCCCTTTGAAGAATATTACTCTCAAGGTCAGTGAATTTCCTCTCACTATTAATGGTGTTCACCATGAGAAATTGGATTTGGTAGTGTTGAATAACTTGCCTTCTCCAGTAATATTGGGTTTGCCCTGGTTAAAATTTCACAATCCTGTACTGGATTGGTCTACCAGTGAAATTAAATCCTGGAGCCATAAATGTTATGACAAGTGTTGTAACGGGCGTATTGCAGCTTTGGATAGGGGAGAATTGCCTGTTCCTATTCAGGATTTTTGGAGAGTTTTTTCTGAGAAAGAATCGCAGGTTTTGCCTCCCCATAGAGACTATGATTGCTCTATTGAATTTGTCCCTGGAGCGACTCTTCCTAAAAGTCGTTTATTTAACCTTACTATTCCTGAGAGGAAGGCTTTGGAGGAATACATACAGACAAGTTTGGCCGCCGGTCACATTAGGCCCTCTAAGTCTCCTGTGGCGGTTGGATTTTTTTTTGTAAAAAAAAAAGGACGGCGGTTTACGTCCTTGTCTAGATTTTCGTGAGATTAACAAAATTACGGTACGCAATCCTTACCCACTGCCATTGATTCCTGATCTGTTTAACCAGTTATTGGGGGCCAAGTGGTTCTCTAAAATTGACCTTAAGGGGGCATACAATCTGTTGCGCATGAAGGAGGGTGATGAATGGAAGACTGCTTTTAACACTCCTGTGGGTCATTTTGAGAATCTGGTTATGCCTTTTGGTCTTACTAATGCTCCTGCATTTTTTCAGAATCTGATTAATGACATCCTTAGAGCTTTGATCGGTAAAAATGTGGTTGTGTATTTGGATGACATTTTGATTTATTCGCCAGATCTGGAGTCTCATTGGCGGAGCGTGCGTGAGGTATTACAGTTATTAATGGACAATTCGCTTTTTGCTAAGCTGGAGAAATGTGAGTTCGCTGTACAGAGAATTAGTTTTTTGGGCTACATTATCTCCAGCAAAGGTTTTGAGATGGATCCGGTTAAGGTTCAGGCTGTGCAGGAATGGCCTAGGCCTATTGGTTTGAAATCGATACAGAGGTTTTTGGGTTTCACCAATTACTATAGAAAATTCATAAAAAAATTTTCTAGTATTGTCAAACCTCTGACTGATCTCACCAGGAAAGGTGCTGATGCGGTTCAGTGGTCTTCTGAGGCCATTGAAGCTTTTGTGTATCTCAAGGAGAGGTTCACCTCTGCTCCCATCCTTATGCAGCCTGATGTTACTAGGCCGTTTTTGGTTGAGGTTGATGCTTCCTCTGTGGGGGTTGGCGCAGTATTGTCTCAGGATAACGGGGATGGATTACATCCCTGTGCCTTTTTTTCAAAAAAATTTTCGGAGACTGAATTGAATTACGATGTTGGTAATCGGGAATTATTGGCTATTAAACTCGCATTTGAACACTGGCGCCACTTCTTGGAAGGTGCGGAATTTCCCGTTCAGGTTCTTACGGATCATAAAAATCTGTTATATCTTGATGCTGCCAAGCGCCTGAATGCCCGTCAGGCTAGGTGGGCACTGTTTTTCTCGCGGTTTAATTTCTCCGTTACTTACATAGAATCATAGAATCATAGAATGGTAGAGTTGGAAGGGACCTCCT
Source organism: Phyllobates terribilis (assembly GCF_046119375.1). Lineage (NCBI taxonomy): Eukaryota > Metazoa > Chordata > Amphibia > Anura > Dendrobatidae > Phyllobates > Phyllobates terribilis. The sequence goes on along the minus strand of NW_027362942.1, from coordinate 2,163,942 downwards.
GGGTCATCTGGTCCAACCCCCTGCTCAAAGCAGGATTCACTAGATCATCTCAGACAGATGTCTGTCCAGCCTCTGTTTGAAGACGTCCATTGAAGGGGAACTCACCACCTCTCGTGGCAGCCTGTTCCACTCATTAATCACCCTAACTGTCAAAAAGTTTTTTCTAATATCTAATCTGTGTCTCCTCCCATTTAGTTTCATCCCATTGCTTCTAGTCTTTCCTTGTGCAAATGAGAATAAAGATGATCCTTCTACAATGTGACAGCCCTTGACATATTTGTAGACAGCTATTAAGTCTCCTCTCAGTCTTCTTTTTCGCAAGCTAAACATTCCCAGATCCTGTAACCGTTCCTCATAGGACATGGTTTGCAGACCAGTCACCATTCTGGTCGCTCTTCTCTGAACTTGCTCCAGTTTGTCGATGTCTTTTTTAAAATGTGGTGCCCAAAACTGTACACAGTATTCCAGATGAGGTCTGACCAAAGAGGAGTAAAGACCGATAATGACTTCACGTGATCTAGACTGTATGCTTCTGTTAATACATCCCAGAATTGTATTTGCCTTTTTTGCTGCTGCATCACACTGTTGACTCATGTTCAGTCTATGATCTATTAGTATACCTAAATCTTTTTCACATGTACTGTTGCTTAGCTCTATTCCTCCCATTCTGTATATGCTTTTTTCATTTTTATTGCCCAGATGTAGTACTTTGCATTTTTCCCTGTTAAAAACCATTCTGTTGGTTGCTGCCCACTGCTCCAGTTTATTTAGGTCTTTTTGAATCCTCTCTCTCTCTTCTCTAGTATTAGCTATCCCTCCTAGCTTTGTGTCATCAGCAAATTTAATCAGTTTACCCTCAATTCCTTCATCTAAATCATTGATAAAGATGTTGAACAATACAGGTCCCAGGACGGAGCCCTGTGGTACCCCACTTGAGACATTCATCCAGCTGGATGTGAAGCCATTTACAACCACCCTTTGAGTCCGATCACTAAGCCAGTTATGAATCCACCTAACAGTTGCCTGGTCCATTGCATACTTGGTCATTTTTTCAATAAGGATGGTGTGAGATACTTTGTCAAATGCTTTGCTGAAGTCAAGATATACTATATCTACAGCATTTCCCTGATCCACCCAGTCAGTGATTCTGTCATAGAAGGAAATTAAGTTAGTCTGACATGACTTGTTAGTTACAAACCCATGCTGACTCTGGTTAATCACTTCATTCTTATCCATGTACTTACATACATGTTGTTTAATAATTTGTTCAAATATCTTTCCTGGTATAGAAGTCAGACTCACCGGCCTATAGTTCCCTGGGTCCACCTTCTTCCCCTTTTTGAAGATAGGAACAACATTTGCTCTTCTCCAGTCTTCTGGGACTTCTCCTGTTCTCCAATAATTTTCAAAGATTATGGAGAGTGGTTCTAAAATTTCTTCTACGATCTCCTTCAGTACTCTGGGGTGTAATTCATCTGGACCTGGAGACTTGAACTCATTTATGTTAGCTAAATATTCCCTCACAATCTTTCTGTTTACAGATAACTTGGATTCCTCTATTCCTTTAAAAGGACAGTGAAGATCAGTTGATGTTACATTTTCTTTCTGAGAGAAAACAGATGCAAAATAGGAATTAAAAAGTTCGGCCTTCTCAACATCCTCTCTTACCATTTCTCCATTTTCATCCTGTAAAACTCCTATAGCATCTTTGACTTTTCTTTTACTTTTGACATACCCCCAAAATCCTTTTTTATTGCTTTTGACATCTCTTGCAAGCCTTAATTCATTGTCAGCTTTAGCTAACCTGATACGTGCCCTACAGGATCTGCAGACTGCATTATAATCTTCTTTAGATATGCCTCCCTCTTTCCATTTAATAAACATTTCTTTCTTTCTAGCATGTGTTTAAGTTCTGTGTTCATCCATCCTGGTTTCCTTAAATGCTTCCCATTCTTCCTACTTTTCGGGATTGTTAACGATTGTGCTTTGAGAATCTCATTTTTAAAAATTTGCCATCCTTCCTGGACATTTTTGTCCTTAAGGACATCCAGCCATTGGATCCCTCCTATTCTCTTTCTGAGTCTCTTAAAATCTGCCTTTCTAAAATCTAACCTTGAAGTCTGAGTCTTCACATGTCTTCCTCCTCTAGTTATCCAAAATTCTATAATAGCATGATCGCTGCCTCCTAGGGTCCCAGCCACCTTTACCTCCTCAACCATTTCCTCCCTGTTTATAAGGATTAGATCCAAAGTAGCAGATCCCCTTGTTTTCTCCCCTACCTTTTGGAAGATAAAGTTGTCAGCAAGAGAGGATAAGAATTTGCTTGACCTGTTAGTTTTACTTGAGAGAGATTCCCAACAAATGTCTGGATAGTTGAAATCTCCCATGATCACTACGTCATATTTTTTGGAGAACTTGGTCATTTGATACATAAAGAGTTCATCCATATCTTCAGCTTGCCCAGGTGGCCTGTAGTAAATGCCTACAATGGTGTCCTTTCCGTTGTTCTCTCCTTGTATTCTTACCCAAACAGTTTCCACAGAACTCCCAGTCTCTGAAGCTTCAATCTCTGTGCAGATATACGCTTTTCTAACATACAATGCGACACCTCCTCCTCGTTTATCACGTCTGTTTCTTGCAGATAAGTTGTATCCTTTTAGCCTTGTATTCCAATCATGTGTATCGTCCCACCAAGTTTCAGTGATTCCAATGACATCATATTCCTTTTCCTGCATTAGTAGTTCCAATTCTCCTTGTTTGTTGCCCATGCTTTGTGCATTTGTATAAAAACATTTTAGTTTGTGATTGGTTTCTCTTCCTCCCATATTTTTATAATTTAGATTTTTTTGTCTTTGTTCTTTCTTTCCACTTCCAGTAGCAGAGATCTCAATAGTATTTGTCAGCTGTATGGCTTTTTCTGGCCTTTTGCTTCCCTTCCCACATTGTTCTGGTATAAAGCTCTCCTGATGAGTGTAGCAAGGCGACTTCCAAATACATGTTTTCCAGTCTTCGTAAGGTGCACCCCATCTCTAGCAAGTAGTCCATCGTATAGGTAATTCATTCCGTGATCCAGAAATCCAAATCCTTGTTGACGGCACCATCGACGTAGCCAGTTGTTCACCTGTAGAATCTTATTCCACCTCATTGTTCCATGGCCATCCACTGGGAGGATGGATGAGAAGACCACCTGCACTCCCAATTCTTTCACTTTCTTGCCTAAGTCTTCAAAGTCACTGCAGATGGTTTCCAGGTCCTTTCTTGCGGTGTCATTTGTCCCCACATGTATTAGCAGGAATGGGTAGTGATCTGTAGGTCTGAAGAGTCTTGATATCCTGTCAGACACATCTTTAATTTTTGCTCCTGGAAGACAGCACATTTCTCTTGAGGTTATGTCTGGTCTGCAGATAGCGGCCTCTGTTCCTCTTAACAGGGAATCCCCCATGACCACCACTCTCCGTTTTTTCTTCACAACATTCTTCTTTCTCCATCCAGGAGGATTCTGAGGGCTTACAAGGTTATTCATTGCTGGCAAAGTCTTATCTTGCTGTATTTCTTCATGGTGCTCCTGTGTGAGAGCCTGGTACTGGTTCCTGAGCAGTATGGGTGCTGACTGCCTCTCGATCCTCCTGCTTCTGTGGGTCACAGGCTTCCATTCCTCTGTTTCGTCAGGTGCAGTTCGAATTTCTTCTCTTTCTGAATCATGAAGAGATAATTCTGCTCTGTCTAAGAACTCTTCACCTTCCTTAATGATTTTCAAGGTAGTTAACCTCTCTTCTAGATTTCGCAACTTTTCCTCCAACAGGGACACAAGCTGCATTTCTGGCATGTGAAGTTTGGCTTTTCCACTGGCAAGTCTGTGAACATGTAGCAGGATATGCAGCTCACCAAATGCCTCCTGGACTCTTCCATGTTCTTATTGTTAATGTTCTGAAAACAGTGAAAAAAGCTTAAAAAAAAAAAGCTTCAAAAGGCGCGCGCCGGCAGGCGCGCGGTTTACCGATGTCCTCTTTTCAGCTCCAACAGCCAAAATCCAGTGTTCTTTGAGCTTGCGGAGACTCTTCACTTACCCCAAAATGCAGTGGGAATATGCAAATTATCTCCTCAGGACTCCTCCCCTGGTTTACCGATGTCCTCTTTTCAGCTCCAACAGCCAAAATCCAGTGTTCTTTGAGCTTGCGGAGACTCTTCACTTACCCCAAAATGCAGTGGGAATATGCAAATTATCTCCTCAGGACTCCTCCCCTGGTTTACCGATGTCCTCTTTTCAGCTCCAACAGCCAAAATCCAGTGTTCTTTGAGCTTGCGGAGACTCTTCACTTACCCCAAAATGCAGTGGGAATATGCAAATTATCTCCTCAGGACTCCTCCCCTGGTTTACCGATGTCCTCTTTTCAGCTCCAACAGCCAAAATCCAGTGTTCTTTGAGCTCGCGGAGACTCTTCACTTACCCCAAAATGCAGTGGGAATATGCAAATTATCTCCTCAGGACTCCTCCCCTGGTACTAAGAATGTTAAGGCGGATGCCTTGTCTCGCAGTTTTTCTCCCATAGTCGGTGCTGAGAAAGAGGAAAACATTTTACAAGAAGGTGTTGTGATAGCTGCTTTAGACTCCGTTTTGGAAGATGAGATTCTTAAAGCTCAGGAGAATGCCCCATCTAACACTCCTCATGGGAGGTTGTTTGTGCCTGGGACCTTTAGGAGAGATTTGTTTGTTGAGTGTCACGAATCTCGGTTGGCAGGTCATCCCGGAATCTCTGAGACCAAGAGACTGGTGGGTCGCAGTTTTTGGTGGCCTGGATGGCAGAAGGAAGTCATTAAGTGGGTGCGCCAATGTACTATATGTGCTAGATCTAAGTCCTCACATACTCCTGCTGCGGGGTTGCTTTGTCCTTTGGAGGTCCCCAGTGCTCCTTGGACACATTTGGCTATGGACTTTATAACTGACCTTCCCCCCTCTGAGGGTTTTACTGTCATCTGGGTGGTCGTGGACCGTTTTAGCAAGATGTGTCACTTGGTTCCCTTCGTCAAACTGCCCTGCGCTAAAACTCTCGCTAAGACCTTTGTCAAAGAAATTGTCAGACTTCATGGCGTTCCTACTGACATTGTTTCTGATAGGGGTCCTCAGTTCGTGGCTCGTTTTTGGCGTGCCTTTTGTGACAGGTTGGGAATTCATTTGTCGTTTTCGTCCGGATATCATCCTGAATCTAATGGCCAGACAGAAAGGAAAAACCAGGATGTTGAGCAGTTCTTGCGTTGTTTTGTGGCAGACAATCAAGAGGGGTGGTCTGAGTTTCTGCCACTTGCCGAATTTGCTCTGAACAATCATACATCTTCTTCTGCTGGTTGTTCGCCTTTTTTTTGTTGTTCTGGGAGACATCCGTCGTTTGGGTCGTTCTCCAAGTTGGGATCTGCCGTGCCTGAGGAGGAGAATTTTTCCGGTGATTTGGAAAGAGTTTGGACGGATGTGCGTGGTAATCTTCAGGAGGCCAACAGAAAATCTAAAGACTACTTTGATAGGAAACGACAGGAGGTTTTGTTCGCTGTTGGTGACATGGTTTGGTTGTCCTCTAGGAATCTGCGGTTGAGGATTCCTTCTAAGAAATTGGGTCCCAAGTTTGTAGGGCCCTTTAAGGTGCTTCAGGTTGTCAACCAATCTGCTGTTAGGTTGGAGGTTCCTACCTCCTGGAGAATTAATCCGGTCTTTCATGTCTCTCTGTTAAAAAAAGCTGTTGTGTCGGATGGTGACGCCTCTGCCTCTGTTCCTCCGGTGGTGGAGGACGGGGAATATGAAATTTCTCGCATCCTTGACTCTAGACGGTATAGAGGTAGTTTGCAGTATCTTGTGGCCTGGAAAGGTTTCGGACCCGAGGATAACTCTTGGGTGAGGTCAGATGATGTTTCCGCGTCCAGACTTATCAGAGCGTTTCACAGGAGATTTCCTGATAAGCCTGGTCCTAGGGGATCCGGAGGATCCTCTTAGAAGGGGGGGTACTGTTAGAACCTTGCTGTTAGGTTTTTTTTCCTTTGCTGGTCACATGACCTTGTTGGCCTATTTAATCCTGCTCCGCCCTTCTGGCTTTGCTGGACTTCATTGTATATCTACTTTCTAGCTAGCCTGTGCTCTGTATCTATCTCTGTTAGTTTGCTTGGTCTACGGACCTCTATGTTCTATCTATTTTGTTTGTTCGTCTGTCTGCTACTATTTCTGTTAGGAGGTGTCCCATATTCCTTCCAGTCCTTAGTACTTGTAGGGATTCCCTCCCCACATCTATAGGTCTTCGTACAGACTAGATTAGGACTTTAGCAGGTCTGATCGCAGGATCAGGTTCCCTGTTACATCGTAGGGATTCAGCTGAGTCGTATAGTAGGGACAGATCTCCTCTCTTTCCTTAGCTTTGGTAGCAGTACATAACACATACAGTATAATGGCCCCACATAGTCCTCCATACAGTATAATGGGCCCACAAAGTCCTCCATACAGTATAATGCTCCATACAGTATAATGGCCCCACATAGTCCTCCATACAGCATAATGGCCCCACATAGTCCTCCATACAGTATAATGGCCCCACAAAGTCCTCCATACAGTATAATCGCCCCACAAAGTCCTCCATACAGTATAATGGCCCACATAGTCTTCCATACAGTATAATGGGCCCCACATAGTGCTCCATACAGTATAATGGACCCCACATAGTGCTCCATACAGTATAATGGACGCCACATAGTGCTCCATACCGTATAATGGACCCACATAGTGCTCCATACAGTATAATGGCCCCACATAGTCCTCCATACAGTATAATGGCCCTACATAGTCCTCCATACAGTATAATGGCCCCACATAGTCCTCCATACAGTATAATGGCCCCACATAGTGCTCCATACAGTATAATGGCCCCACATAGTCCTCCATACAGTATAATGGCCCCACATAGTCCTCCATACAGTATAATGGCCCCACATAGTCCTCCATACAGTATAATGGCCCCACAAAGTCCTCCATACAGTATAATGGCCCCACATAGTCCTCCATACAGTAGAATGGCCCCACAAAGTCCTCCATACAGTAGAATGGCCCCACATAGTCCTTCATACAGTATAATGGCCCCACATAGTCTTCCATACAGTATAATGGGCCCCACATAGAGCTCCATACAGTATAATGGACCCCACATAGTGCTCCATACCGTATAATGGACCCACATAGTGCTCCATACAGTATAATGGACCCACATAGTGCTCCATACAGTATAATGGCCCCACATAGTCCTCCACACAGTATAATGGCCCCACATAGTCCTCCATACAGTATAATGGCCCCACATAGTCCTCCATACAGTATAATGGCCCCACATAGTCCTCCATACAGTATAATGGCCCCACATAGTCCTCCATACAGTATAATGGCCCCACATAGTCCTCCATACAGTATAATGGCCCCACAAAGTCCTCCATACAGTATAATGCTCCATACAGTATAATGGCCCCACACAGTCCTCCATACAGTATAATGGCCCCACATAGTGCTCCATGCAGTATAATGGCCCCACATAGTCTTCCATACAGTATAAAGGCCCCACATAGTCCTCCATACAGTATAATGGCCCCACATAGTGCTCCATACCGTATAATGGCCCCACAAAGTCCTCCATACAGTATAATGGCCCCACATAGTGCTGTATACCGTATAATGGACCCACATAGTGCTCCATACCGTATAATGGCCCCACATAGTCCTCCATACAGTATAATGGCCCCACAAAGTCCTCCATACAGTATAATGCTCCATACAGTATAATGGCCCCACCTAGTCCTCCATGCAGTATAATGGCCCCACATAGTCCTCCATACAGTATAATGGCCCCACAAAGTCCTCCATACAGTATAATGGCCCCACATAGTCCTCCATACAGTATAATGGCCCCACATAGTCCTCCATACAGTATAATGGCCCCACATAGTCCTCCATACAGTATAATGGCCCCACATAGTCCTCCATACAGTATAATGGCCCCACATAGTCCTCCATACAGTATAATGGCCCCACATAGTCCTCCATACAGTATAATGGCCCCACATAGTCCTCCATACAGTATAATGGCCCCACATAGTCCTCCATACAGTATAATGGCCCCACATAGTCCTCCATACAGTATAATGGCCCCACAAAGTCCTCCATACAGTATAATGGCCCCACATAGTCCTCCATACAGTAGAATGGCCCCACATAGTCCTTCATACAGTATAATGGCCCCACATAGTCTTCCATACAGTATAATGGGCCCCACATAGAGCTCCACACAGTATAATGGACCCCACATAGTGCTCCATACCGTATAATGGACCCACATAGTGCTCCATACAGTATATTGGACCCACATAGTGCTCCATACAGTATAATGGCCCCACATAGTCCTCCACACAGTATAATGGCCCCACATAGTCCTCCATACAGTATAATGGCCCAACATAGTCCTCCATACAGTATAATGGCCCCACATAGTCCTCCATACAGTATAATGGCCCCACATAGTCCTCCATACAGTATAATGGCCCCACATAGTCCTCCATACAGTATAATGGCCCCACAAAGTCCTCCATACAGTATAATGCTCCATACAGTATAATGGCCCCACATAGTGCTCCATGCAGTATAATGGCCCCACATAGTCTTCCATACAGTATAAAGGCCCCACATAGTCCTCCATACAGTATAATGGCCCCACATAGTGCTCCATACCGTACAATGGCCCCACATAGTCCTCCATACAGTATAATGGCCCCACATAGTCCTCCATACAGTATAATGGCCCCACATAGTCCTCCATACAGTATAATGGCCCCACATAGTCCTCCATACAGTATAATGGCCCCACATAGTCCTCCATACAGTATAATGTCCCCACAAAGTCCTCCATACAGTATAATGCTCCATACAGTATAATGGCCCCACATAGTCCTCTATACAGTATAATGGCCCCACATAGTCCTCCATACAGTATAATGGCCCCACAAAGTCTTCCATACAGTATAATGGCCCCACATAGTCCTCCATACAGTATAATGGCCCCACATAGTCCTCCATACAGTATAATGGCCCCACAAAGTCCTCCATACAGTATAATCGCCCCACATAATCCTTCATTGGCCCCACATAGTCTTCCATACAGTACAATGGGCCCCACATAGTGCTCCATACAGTATAATGGACCCCACATAGTGCTCCATACCGTATAATGGACCCACATAGTGCTCCATACAGTATAATGGCCCCACATAGTCCTCCATACAGTATAATGGCCCCACATAGTCCTCCATACAGTATAATGGCCCCAAATAGTCCTCCATACAGTATAATGGCCCCACATAGTCCTCCATACAGTATAATGGCCCCACATAGTCCTCCATACAGTATAATGGCCCCACATAGTCCTCCATACAGTATAATGGCCCCACATAGTCCTCCATACAGTATAATGCTCCATACAGTATAATGGCCCCACATAGTCCTTCATACAGTATAATGGCCCCACATAGTCCTCCATACAGTATAATGGCCCCACAAAAACCTCCATACAGTATAATCGCCCCACATAGTCCTTCATACAGTATAATGGCCCCACATAGTCTTCCATACAGTATAACGGCCCCACATAGTCCTCCATACAGTAAAATGGCCCCACATAGTGCTCCATACCGTATAATGGCCCCACATAGTCCTCCATACAGTATAATCGCCCTACATAGTCCTTCATACAGCATAATGGCCCCACATAGTCTTCCATACAGTATAATGGGCCCCACATAGTCTTCCATACAGTATAATGGCCCCACATAGTGCTCCATACCGTATAATGGACTCACATAGTGCTCCATACATTATAATGGCCCCACATAGTCCTGCATACAGTATAATGGCCCCACATAGTCCTCCATACAGTATAATGGCCCCACATAGTCCTCCATACAGTATAATGGCCCCACATAGTCCTCCATATAGTAAAATGGCCCCACAAAGTCCTCCATACAGTATAATGCTCCATACAGTATAATGGCCCCACATAGTCCTCCATACAGTATAATGGCCCCACATAGTCCTCCATACAGTATAATGGCCCCACAAAGTCCTCCATACAGTATAATGCTCCATACAGTATAATGGCCCCACATAGTCCTCCATACAGTATAATGGCCCCACATAGTCCTCCATACAGTATAATGGCCCCACATAGTCCTCCATACAGTATAATGGCCCCACAAAGTCCTCCATACAGTATAATGCTCCATACAGTATAATGGCCCCACATAGTCCTCCATACAGTATAATGGCCCCACAAAGTCCTCCATACAGTATAATGGCCCCACAAAGTCCTCCATACAGTATAATCGCCGTACATAGTCCTTCATACAGTATAATGGCCGCACATAGTCTTCCATACAGTATAATGGGCCCCACATAGTCCTCCATACAGTATAACGGCCCCACATAGTGCTCCATACCGTATAATGGACCCACATAGTGCACCATACAGTATAATGGCCCGACATAGTCCTCCATACAGTATAATGGCCCCACATAGTCCTCCATACAGTATAATGGCCCCACATAGCCCTCCATACAGTATAATGGCCCCACAAAGTCCTCCATACAGTATAATGGCCCCACATAGTCCTCCATACAGTATAATGGCCCCACATAGTCCTCCATACAGTATAATGGCCCCACAAAGTCCTCCATACAGTATAATGCTCCATACAGTATAATGGCCCCACATAGTCCTCCATACAGTATAATGGCCCCACAAAGTCCTCCATACAGTATAATGCTCCATACAGTATAATGGCCCCACATAGTCCTCCATACAGTATAATGGCCCCACAAAGTCCTCCATACAGTATAATGGCCCCACAAAGTCCTCCATACAGTATAATCGCCCTACATAGTCCTTCATACAGTATAATGGCCCCACATAGTCTTCCATACAGTATAATGGGCCCCACATAGTCCTCCATACAGTATAACGGCCCCACATAGTCCTCCATACCGTATAATGGACCCACATAGTGCACCATACAGTATAATGGCCCCACATAGTCCTCCATACAGTATAATGGCCCCACATAGTCCTCCATACAGTATAATGGCCCCACATAGTCCTCCATACAGTATAATGGGCCCACAAAGTCCTCCATACAGTATAATGCTCCATACAGTATAATGGCCCCACATAGTCCTCCATACAGCATAATGGCCCCACATAGTCCTCCATACAGTATAATGGCCCCACAAAGTCCTCCATACAGTATAATCGCCCCACAAAGTCCTCCATACAGTATAATGGCCCACATAGTCTTCCATACAGTATAATGGGCCCCACATAGTGCTCCATACAGTATAATGGACCCCACATAGTGCTCCATACAGTATAATGGACGCCACATAGTGCTCCATACCGTATAATGGACCCACATAGTGATCCATACAGTATAATGGCCCCACATAGTCCTCCATACAGTATAATGGCCCCACATAGTCCTCCATACAGTATAATGGCCCCACATAGTCCTCCATACAGTATAATGGCCCCACATAGTGCTCCATACAGTATAATGGCCCCACATAGTCCTCCATACAGTATAATGGCCCCACATAGTCCTCCATACAGTATAATGGCCCCACATAGTCCTCCATACAGTATAATGGCCCCACAAAGTCCTCCATACAGTATAATGGCCCCACATAGTCCTCCATACAGTAGAATGGCCCCACAAAGTCCTTCATACAGTATAATGGCCCCACATAGTCCTTCATACAGTATAATGGCCCCACATAGTCTTCCATACAGTATAATGGGCCCCACATAGAGCTCCATACAGTATAATGGACCCCACATAGTGCTCCATACCGTATAATGGACCCACATAGTGCTCCATACAGTATAATGGACCCACATAGTGCTCCATACAGTATAATGGCCCCACATAGTCCTCCACACAGTATAATGGCCCCACATAGTCCTCCATACAGTATAATGGCCCAACATAGTCCTCCATACAGTATAATGGCCCCACATAGTCCTCCATACAGTATAATGGCCCCACATAGTCCTCCATACAGTATAATGGCCCCACATAGTCCTCCATACAGTATAATGGCCCCACAAAGTCCTCCATACAGTATAATGCTCCATACAGTATAATGGCCCACCTAGTCCTCCATGCAGTATAATGGCCCCACATAGTCCTCCATACAGTATAATGGCCCCACAAAGTCCTCCATACAGTATAATGGCCCCACATAGTCCTCCATACAGTATAATGGCCCCACATAGTCCTCCATACAGTATAATGGCCCCACAAAGTCCTCCATACAGTATAATCGCCCCACATAGTCCTTCATACAGTATATTGGCCCCACATAGTCTTCCATACAGTATAATGGGCCCCACATAGTGCTCCATACAGTATAATGGACCCCACATAGTGCTCCATACAGTATAATGGCCCCAAATAGTCCTCCATACAGTATAATGGCCCCACATAGTCCTCCATACAGTATAATGGCCCCACATAGTCCTCCATACAGTATAATGGCCCCACATAGTCCTCCATACAGTATAATGGCCCCACATAGTCCTCCATACAGTATAATGGCCCCACATAGTCCTCCATACAGTATAATGGCCCCCCAAAGTCCTCCATACAGTATAATGCTCCATACAGTATAATGGCCCCACATAGTCCTCCATACAGTATAATGGCCCCACATAGTCCTCCATACAGTATAATGGACCCACATAGTGCTCCATACAGTATAATGGCCCCACATAGTCTTCCATACAGTACAATGGGCCCCACATAGTGCTCCATACAGTATAATGGACCCCACATAGTGCTCCATACCGTATAATGGACCCACATAGTGCTCCATACAGTATAATGGCCCCACATAGTCCTCCATACAGTATAATGGCCCCACATAGTCCTCCATACAGTATAATGGCCCCAAATAGTCCTCCATACAGTATAATGGCCCCACATAGTCCTCCATACAGTATAATGGCCCCACATAGTCCTCCATACAGTATAATGGCCCCACATAGTCCTCCATACAGTATAATGGCCCCACATAGTCCTCCATACAGTATAATGCTCCATACAGTATAATGGCCCCACATAGTCCTTCATACAGTATAATGGCCCCACATAGTCCTCCATACAGTATAATGGCCCCACAAAAACCTCCATACAGTATAATCGCCCCACATAGTCCTTCATACAGTATAATGGCCCCACATAGTCTTCCATACAGTATAACGGCCCCACATAGTCCTCCATACAGTAAAATGGCCCCACATAGTGCTCCATACCGTATAATGGCCCCACATAGTCCTCCATACAGTATAATCGCCCTACATAGTCCTTCATACAGCATAATGGCCCCACATAGTCTTCCATACAGTATAATGGGCCCCACATAGTCTTCCATACAGTATAATGGCCCCACATAGTGCTCCATACCGTATAATGGACTCACATAGTGCTCCATACATTATAATGGCCCCACATAGTCCTGCATACAGTATAATGGCCCCACATAGTCCTCCATACAGTATAATGGCCCCACATAGTCCTCCATACAGTATAATGGCCCCACATAGTCCTCCATATAGTAAAATGGCCCCACAAAGTCCTCCATACAGTATAATGCTCCATACAGTATAATGGCCCCACATAGTCCTCCATACAGTATAATGGCCCCACATAGTCCTCCATACAGTATAATGGCCCCACAAAGTCCTCCATACAGTATAATGCTCCATACAGTATAATGGCCCCACATAGTCCTCCATACAGTATAATGGCCCCACATAGTCCTCCATACAGTATAATGGCCCCACATAGTCCTCCATACAGTATAATGGCCCCACAAAGTCCTCCATACAGTATAATGCTCCATACAGTATAATGGCCCCACATAGTCCTCCATACAGTATAATGGCCCCACAAAGTCCTCCATACAGTATAATGGCCCCACAAAGTCCTCCATACAGTATAATCGCCGTACATAGTCCTTCATACAGTATAATGGCCGCACATAGTCTTCCATACAGTATAATGGGCCCCACATAGTCCTCCATACAGTATAACGGCCCCACATAGTGCTCCATACCGTATAATGGACCCACATAGTGCACCATACAGTATAATGGCCCGACATAGTCCTCCATACAGTATAATGGCCCCACATAGTCCTCCATACAGTATAATGGCCCCACATAGCCCTCCATACAGTATAATGGCCCCACAAAGTCCTCCATACAGTATAATGGCCCCACATAGTCCTCCATACAGTATAATGGCCCCACATAGTCCTCCATACAGTATAATGGCCCCACAAAGTCCTCCATACAGTATAATGCTCCATACAGTATAATGGCCCCACATAGTCCTCCATACAGTATAATGGCCCCACAAAGTCCTCCATACAGTATAATGCTCCATACAGTATAATGGCCCCACATAGTCCTCCATACAGTATAATGGCCCCACAAAGTCCTCCATACAGTATAATGGCCCCACAAAGTCCTCCATACAGTATAATCGCCCTACATAGTCCTTCATACAGTATAATGGCCCCACATAGTCTTCCATACAGTATAATGGGCCCCACATAGTCCTCCATACAGTATAACGGCCCCACATAGTCCTCCATACCGTATAATGGACCCACATAGTGCACCATACAGTATAATGGCCCCACATAGTCCTCCATACAGTATAATGGCCCCACATAGTCCTCCATACAGTATAATGGCCCCACATAGTCCTCCATACAGTATAATGGGCCCACAAAGTCCTCCATACAGTATAATGCTCCATACAGTATAATGGCCCCACATAGTCCTCCATACAGCATAATGGCCCCACATAGTCCTCCATACAGTATAATGGCCCCACAAAGTCCTCCATACAGTATAATCGCCCCACAAAGTCCTCCATACAGTATAATGGCCCACATAGTCTTCCATACAGTATAATGGGCCCCACATAGTGCTCCATACAGTATAATGGACCCCACATAGTGCTCCATACAGTATAATGGACGCCACATAGTGCTCCATACCGTATAATGGACCCACATAGTGATCCATACAGTATAATGGCCCCACATAGTCCTCCATACAGTATAATGGCCCCACATAGTCCTCCATACAGTATAATGGCCCCACATAGTCCTCCATACAGTATAATGGCCCCACATAGTGCTCCATACAGTATAATGGCCCCACATAGTCCTCCATACAGTATAATGGCCCCACATAGTCCTCCATACAGTATAATGGCCCCACATAGTCCTCCATACAGTATAATGGCCCCACAAAGTCCTCCATACAGTATAATGGCCCCACATAGTCCTCCATACAGTAGAATGGCCCCACAAAGTCCTTCATACAGTATAATGGCCCCACATAGTCCTTCATACAGTATAATGGCCCCACATAGTCTTCCATACAGTATAATGGGCCCCACATAGAGCTCCATACAGTATAATGGACCCCACATAGTGCTCCATACCGTATAATGGACCCACATAGTGCTCCATACAGTATAATGGACCCACATAGTGCTCCATACAGTATAATGGCCCCACATAGTCCTCCACACAGTATAATGGCCCCACATAGTCCTCCATACAGTATAATGGCCCAACATAGTCCTCCATACAGTATAATGGCCCCACATAGTCCTCCATACAGTATAATGGCCCCACATAGTCCTCCATACAGTATAATGGCCCCACATAGTCCTCCATACAGTATAATGGCCCCACAAAGTCCTCCATACAGTATAATGCTCCATACAGTATAATGGCCCACCTAGTCCTCCATGCAGTATAATGGCCCCACATAGTCCTCCATACAGTATAATGGCCCCACAAAGTCCTCCATACAGTATAATGGCCCCACATAGTCCTCCATACAGTATAATGGCCCCACATAGTCCTCCATACAGTATAATGGCCCCACAAAGTCCTCCATACAGTATAATCGCCCCACATAGTCCTTCATACAGTATATTGGCCCCACATAGTCTTCCATACAGTATAATGGGCCCCACATAGTGCTCCATACAGTATAATGGACCCCACATAGTGCTCCATACAGTATAATGGCCCCAAATAGTCCTCCATACAGTATAATGGCCCCACATAGTCCTCCATACAGTATAATGGCCCCACATAGTCCTCCATACAGTATAATGGCCCCACATAGTCCTCCATACAGTATAATGGCCCCACATAGTCCTCCATACAGTATAATGGCCCCACATAGTCCTCCATACAGTATAATGGCCCCCCAAAGTCCTCCATACAGTATAATGCTCCATACAGTATAATGGCCCCACATAGTCCTCCATACAGTATAATGGCCCCACATAGTCCTCCATACAGTATAATGGACCCACATAGTGCTCCATACAGTATAATGGCCCCACATAGTCCTCCATACAGTATAATGGCCCCACATAGTCCTCCATACAGTATAATGGATCCACATAGTCCTCCATACAGTATAATGGCCCCACATAGTCCTCCATACAGTATAATGGCCCCACATAGTCCTCCATACAGTATAATGGCCCCACAAAGTCCTCCATACAGTATAATGCTCCATACAGTATAATGGCCCCACATAGTCCTCCATACAGTATAATGGCCCCACATAGTCCTCCATACAGTATAATGGCCCCACATAGTCCTCCATACAGTATAATGGCCCACATAGTCCTCCATACAGTATAATGGCTCCACATAGTCTTCCATACAGTATAATGGCCCCACATAGTGCTCCATACCGTATAATGGACCCACATAGTGCTCCATACCGTATAATGGCCCCACATAGTGCTCCATACCGTATAATGGCCCCACATAGTGCTCCATACCATATAAAGCCCCATATTAAAAAAAAAAAAATTCACCTCTGCCCGTTCTTCTGCTGCTCCTGTCGCTTCACGGTGTCTTCAGATGATTTGCACATCTTGGTACAGCGGGCGCGTTATAACGGCGTCATCTCATGTGCTGAGACATCAGACGCAGAGGGGGAATGATGGGAGAGGGAGCGCTGATGCTCCCTCCTCCATTGTTACTTTAAACTGTATCGGCATCAAGTATGCAGAGATATAGTTGCAAGTGCGATGCCGGGCAGGCCACCTGCCCAGAGTCGTGGGCCAAATATACTCGGGGGGACCCACCTTGCGTCTTGGGCCAAATATACTAACCAGAAAAAAATTTTGATGGGATCCAGACACTTGTCAATCTATAATGCTGTCTATGGTTAGAACAGCGTAAATATGCAGACAGGTTGCCATTACCAGATTTTACACATAGTCATCAACCCTTACATCCCAGCAGCGCTCACCTCTCCAGTCAGCAGCTCAGTGATCTTGTTGGCGAGTCCCAGGATCTCATGATAACCATTGCTCCCATGGATCAGTGAGTGATCTTGGCCTTTGCTATATGCTTCACCCTTATCAGTTATCTTCTTTACTACTATGTAATCCTGTACATGGAGGGAGACATTAATGTCATATCATTTATTCATTTCACCTCTCCAGTTATGTCCTTGATTTATTAACCCTTTTCCAATTTTCCACCTTTTTTTCCTCCTCTTCTAAGTACAAGAATTTTTTATTTTTTGATCAACGCGGCCCTATGAGTGCTTGTGTTTTGTGAAGTTTTGAATGGCACCATTCATTTTATCGTTGAATTTTTGGGGGTATTGTTTTTGCGGCAGTTGTGCAGTACACATGACCTGGCAACATGATTCTTCAGGTCAAAATGAATATGAATGCTATTTACCTGAAAATTCTGTGTTTTAACCCCTAAATGCTGTACTCAGATTACATAGCAAAAACCTGCTGACAGATTCCCTTTAACAGCCGAGGGCGGAGCTTTGCTTCACCTTTGGCTGTAAAAGGCAGGTGACAGCTGATTATCACAGATATCATCTTCCAGGAAAAATGCAAGCTTGGCTTGCGAGCCCGCATCAAAGTCATAATTGTATGTCCCCAGACCTTCCCAAACCACTTGATATGCATCAAGATTCAGCTATTGTCATGTGGTATTTTATGTTCAAACGAATGCTTTTTATATAATATATATATACAGTGGGTACGGAAAGTATTCAGACCTCTTTAAATTTTTCAATCTTTGTTTCATTGCAGCCATTTGGTAAATTCTAAAAAGTTTATTTTTTTCTCATTAAAGTCCACTCTGCACCCCATCTTGACTGAAAAAAAACAGAAATCTAGAAATTTTTGCAAATTTATTAAAAAAGAAAACCTGAAATATCACATGGTCATAAGTATTCAGACCCTTTGCTCATACACTCATATTTAAGTCACATGCTGTCCATTTCCTTGTGATCCTCCTTGAGATTGTTCTACTCCTTCATTGGAGTCCAGCTGTGTTTAATTTAACTGATAGGACTTGATTTGGAAAGGCACACACCTGTCTATATAAGACCTCACATCTCACAGTGCATGACAGACCAAATGAGAATCATGCACTCAAAGGAACTGCTCAAGGAGCTCAGAGACAGAATTGTGGCAAGGCACAGATCTGGCCAAGGTTACAAAAGAAATTCTGCATTACTCAAGGTTCGTAAGAGCACAGTGGCCTCCATAATCCTTAAATGGAAGAAGTTTGGGATCGCCAGAAGTCTTCCTAGACCTGGCCGTTCAGCCAAACTGAGTAATGGTGGGAAAAGAGCCTTGGTGAGAGAGGTAAAGAAGAACCCCAAGATCACTGTGGCTGAGCTCCAGAGATGCAGTAGGGAGATGGGAGAAAGTTCCACAAAGACATCTATAACTGCAGCCCTCCACAAATCGGGCCCTTATGGCAGAGTGGCCCGACAGAAGCCTCTCCTCAGTGCAAGACATATGAAAACCCGCATAGAGTTTGCTCAAAAACATATGAAGGACTCCCAGACTATGAGAAATAAGATAGAACTTTTTGGCGATAATTCTAAGCGGTATGTGTGGAGAAAACCAGGCACTGCTCATCACCTGCCCAATACAATCCCAACAGTGAAACATGGTGGTGGCCGCATCATGCTATGGGGATGTTATTTCAGTTTTTCTTTTTTAATAAATTTGCAAAAATTTCTACATTTCTGCTTTTTTCAGTCAAGATGGGGTGCAGACTGTACTTTAATGAGAAAAAAATGAACTTTTTAGAATTTACCAAATGGCTGCAATGAAACAAAGAGTGAAAAATGTAAAGGGGTCAGAATACTTTCCGTACCCACATTTATTCTGCTATTCACGATATGCTATTGAGGCAAAGGGATGAACAGAATAACAAGTACATTAACAAATAAGTAAATATAATTGCACATCAGAATAAAGGAATGATGATGCATACCGTTAAGTAGTGGTTGGGAAATTAACAGGAATTGCTGGTATGTCTTTATTTTTTTGAGATTTTTCTGAGTTTAGTGTTCCTTCTTTAACATAAAACATGACACTTTCTACAATCCCTCACCTCTCCAGTCAGCAGGTAGATTATCTCTAGGGTGAGGCTTAATATATTCTCAGTCATCTGTTTCCTGTTCATTTCCATCCTTAGCAGGGCAATCGGGAATATAATTGTTTTTGCTAAAGGACCTAGAGAAAAAAGGAGAAAAAGTCAAATAACACTAAGAATTATGATGTATTATACTATTCTACCGATTGAAATTATATCGGAAAATTCATACCAGCAAATATATATAAATATAAAAACAAGCTGCATCCGGTAGAATTCCCTACACCAGAATGAAGAAATAACCATGTGAAGGCAACTTTCACACACACGTAATATGGTCACAAGTTGTTGCCTAAAGACCCAAACTTGAAGCGTAACGGTCGTTTTAACTTTTTTTTTCTCCATAAATCAATAGTACAATTGAAAATAAAAAACTGATCTATCTTATCAAAGAAATCTGCAGCTTTCTCCTCCTGGACTGATCTTTCATTCTCAATTTATGGGTAAAATCACTATTCAGTGAATAGATAGGAGATAGAAAGTGACAGACGGTGCTCAAAGTTCTATGGAGAACTGTAACAGAATGCCTGTGTCTCCAGCTCCTCCTCGCTCCATAGAATTCTACAAGCTCCAACTGTCATCTCCTATCTCAGTAATGGGGAAATTTGTCTTCACTCCAAACAGATTTTATCCATGAAATGAGAATGAGAAATCAATCCAGGAGGAGAAAGAAGCAGATTTCTCGGATAAGAAATATTCCAAAGTTTCTTATTTTCATGTGTATTATTGATTTATGAAATAACAATTAAAATTATGGTTACTCTTTTCAAGGGAACCTGTCAGCAGGTTTTTGCTTTGTAATCTGAGGACGGCATCAGATAGAGGGTTAAAATACTGATTTCAGCTATGTGTCAATTAACAAGCTGTGTGCTGTTTATTTACAATGAAGGTTTTATCACTAGGACATTATCATTGCCCTGACTAGCTGCCTCATGCCAAGAGGTCTGACCACGCACCCTTTGATAAGCAGCTCACTGTTAACAGACAAAGTAAACAGAGAGCCTGGTGTGGACGGGGCTAGCTTTCTCAGCTCTGCGTCATGTTATATCTAAGAACTGTGATTGTCTCAGAGCAGCTGCACCCAGTTATCTAAGTGATACATCATTGGAATCAGGGTCTTTGCCCCTACATCATGCTGCTGCCAAATGAGGTAGCAAAAACCCGGTGACAAACTCTCTTTAAGTGTCATAGATAAGTATTATGCTGTTAAAGTCTTCAGATTAGAACTTGCAGCATTAATATGGACAAAAAATTGTATTAAAGAAGCACTCCCATCAGAATTTGTAACCTCTTAATATATTGCAATCATATTATATAGCACTGTGTACTTACAATTGCTAATTTTGCCTTTCTACCCAGCTAATTCTTCTGTTTTCCATTAGGTCTATTACATCACATGAATAAAAACTGATTAGCTGAATCCTTCTAAGCTCAATGTAGCAAAAGGAGGTCAATGTTCCCTGCATGAGTCATAAGTCACAGCAAAAGTCCCTGGCAGTGAGGAGCAGCTAGGTCAGTAGATGAAGAGGGGACTAATAAATGCAGGGACAAGAGACTTCCTGTTTTTACACAGAGCAGAGAAAAGAGAAGAATTTACTTGGTAGAAAGGCAAAATGAGTAATTGTAAGTACACAGTGCTATATAATATGATGATTGCAATATATTAAGAGGATAAAAACTCTGATGGGAATGCTTCTTTAAGCTTGTGGGAAAATTGCTACTGCAGTAAAACCTCTGCCATATATGCCATGTAGCAGCCAAACAAAAAACCTTCATAGGAAATAGAACTCGCTGCAACAGCTGAACAAATCATCATCTGACCTGAAGAGCAGGGGACAGTGTTTTTCCAAACAATGGTATCCAGAAAAAAAATTGAGTAATTAAAATTAATATATATTAATCAAATGCCTAAGTGTTATGTGAACATAGCGTTATGGCTCATTCAGATGTCCACTCTTTTCACGCAAAAGAAAAACGGTCCTACTTTCATCAATGATTTTGTTCAGAGTTTGGTTTGAATTTCATCGGATTTTTTCGGATAAGAAACAAACAAAAATAAATGTTTTTCTGTCTTCCTATCTGTCTATCCGGGAAAAATGGACAGCACATGGATGGCATCTGACTATTGTCCAATTTTTTTCACAGACCTATAGACTTGCATTGTTGTCGATTTTGATCTGACACTCAGATCAATATTGAACATGTCTATGGCTGCGTGCACACGATGCGTTTTTCATGCATTTCCGCTGCGGATTTTCGGTAGCGGAAACGCATCAAAAACGCATGGTAATCCGCACCCCATGGTCCCCAATGGCATTCTGCAATGTCAATGCACATGCTGCAGATTTTTCCGCAGCGTTTCTGCAGCGCTCATAAATCCGCAGCATGTTCATTAATTTTGCGGAAGCGCCGCCATTGACTTGCATTGAGACGCATAGAAACCGCGACTGTACATTTGTACAAGCGGATAATATGCGTTTCAATGTGCGGAGACTCTCATCCAGACCTGAGTACCATTGTACCTGTAAAAAAAAGAATAAAATAAAAAATAAAGTTTATATTCACCTGTCCGGCGGCCCCTGCAGCGCTTCTCCTTCCAGGTCCTGAGATGACGTCGCGGTCATGTGACCGCAGACTGTCTCGCGAGATGCCGGCAAGCCAGGAAGGAACCAGGAAGAAGCGCGACAGCACACGCGGCGGGGGATCGGGGGTAAGTATAGCTTTATTTTTTTATTTTTACAGTCACACTGTATAAATGCATCCCGGTTGCATGGATTTATACAGTGTGACCTAGTTGTCAAGCACTTTCCAAGTGATGCTAAAATCGCCTGGAAAGCGCTTGTCAATCCACATGCGGAAACACATAAGTTAAAGCATGTGGATCCGCATGTATTCTGCAGGAAAAACGTAGGCTCAATCTGCATGCGTTTTTTCTGCCAGGGAGATGCAGAAATGCTGCATTTCTGCATGGTGGACACATAGCCTATATGTTTCGGTATATGTCACCTGGTCTGCAAAAAAAAGAACAATCAGCACCATAGTGTGACACCCCAGGGGTCTGGTTGCCACAGTGATAGAGATATTACGTCTGAGAGCAGGTGGGAGGTCTCTTGGTCAGGAATCCTTTGCATGCCACACCTCCTGCCCAGTCCTGGGAGGGGAAGAACTTCCCCTATATAAACCTAGGGCTGAGGCAGGGTTAGTGAGTAGAGAAGAAGTAGAGACAGAGAAAAGAAGCAAATATAGGAACAGAACATCAGGAGCTCTGTGGGAGCAGTGTTACAAGGAGTCAGGGGCTGGCAGCTGCAGAGCTCGCCCTGACTGAGAAGATTTCTTACCGGACCCGGAGTCCGAGGCTGTGGGGACTAACTCCTACCCAGCAGCAGAATCCGTCAGGCAGGGGATTCCAGGTCCTCTGGCCAAGAAACCCGAAAGCACGGTCACACGCATGGGACCAGCACCGCCGTCGTGGAGCGGAAGCTACTAGAAGGCCCCGAGTCACCGGCCATACGGGTGAGCACCACACGGTACACTGAGGGACGTGGGCTACTTATACCCGCCTCTAGCAAGGTAGCCAGAAGAGTACAGTTAGTTTGGGAGGCCTACAACTCCGCCTGGCCAGGGGAGATCCCATCTGCTCAAGGACTGACCAGGCCCCAATCGCTAGCCAGTACTCCGGGAGGGTCTATCTTTGTCACCAGTAAAGACCCTGAACTACACCGTACCGTCTCCGATTGGTTCCTGCTACCCCCATCATCCACGTCGGCTGCCCTGAGGCCATACCCCTCCCGTTGGGGGTTATACTATCACGCTGCACAATCCTACCACCGGCCTCAGCGGTCTGCCCTGCAGCAGCAGCTCCTTAGCTGTACTCAACGGGTGGCGTAGTCGTCCAACATCTACCGCTGATACATCGCCGCTCAGTTTGACTCCCTGGGCACGGACCGGGTCACCGCCACGAGACTACAACCCTCAACAGATCCGGCTCCGGGTAAGCTCCCGCGTGCGCAACGCAGCGCGACACAGGCCCAGGGGCGCGTCAACTTTTGGCGTAGTCGGCAGGATTTCGTGCCCGCAACCACCGGGTACTGCGTGCCTGAAAAAGACTGTTCAAACTTACCTGTGGTGAAGATTCCCGCCATCCGGCGCCATCTTCAGCCTTCTTCCCGCCATCGGTGAAGATTCCCGCCATCTGGCGCCATTTTCAGCCTTCTTCCCGCCTTCCGTGGAGTTTTCCCGCCGTTGGACGCCATCTTGAAGACGTCACGCGGGAAGAAGAGGGGCGTGGACTCCGAAAGCGCGCGAGAACTGAAGTCCCGCCTCACGTCCGGACGTCGCGTAAGGTCCTGGAAGGAGCCCAGCAGACGCCGACGTCACAGGAGCGCGACGGAAGGTCCTCAACCCTGACGATCTACTGCGGAGCCGCGGCCTACGGAAGAGGATCATCGCAAGGTAGGCCACGGTCCACTAGGGGGGAGGAGGATGTCGGATACGGAGGAGAGCTTCACTGCCTCAACCCCCGCCAGCGCCACCGCTGCTGCAGTCATGCCTTTCACCATGCCCTATATCCCGGGAGCGGCCTGGCTACCCCAGTACTCAGGGGAGTCACATACCCTGCATGACTTTAGAGAAAAGCTGGATAGCCTCTTCCAGGTGTACCCCCTCACAGAAGAGCAAAAAGTGAGCATCCTGGTGGCCCAATTAACTGGGGCAGCCCAAAGGGAGGTAAAGTCCTGGCCACCTGGGGGGAGGACTGTCGCAGGGATACTAACCCGGCTGAGGGACACCTTTGATACCCGCACCTCAGCCGAGATCAAGCTTAGATTCTACGGGTGCAAGCAGCGAGCATACGAGAGTATAAGGGACTATGCCCTGAACCTACAAGAGGCCCTGAGAGCCAATAAGCAGACCGACCCTGACGGCGTGGGAGACGAGGACAGGCTGTTGACTGAACAATTTATAGAGGGTTTATATTGCAATGCCCACCGAACCCAGTTGCGGGCAATGGCCTTACAGGACCCTCATCTGGGATTTGCACAGTTCAAGGACAGAGCCATCCGGGTGCTCCGAAAACCGGCACCAGGTGGCGTTGTGACCCACAGACGCCCCACTACCACTTACCACCAGGAGGCGGCACCCTTGTCGGCAGGGCCTGTGGGAGTTGATGCGCAGGCTTTGAACAATGACCCGGCTCCAGACCTGCACCATCAGGTCCAAGAGCTAGCTAAAAGCGTTGCTGCGCTAACCCGAACTGTGCAGTCTTTACAGGTTTCCACTCCAGGGAAGATCCAGCTGGCATCCGGACCGGAGGACATCCCGTGGCGTCGACCAAGGAGGACCCCACCGGCCAGAGGGAGACCCAGCGACCGATACAACGAGGACGGACGACCCATCTGCCGCCGCTGCAATCAACCCGGACATATGGCAAGGTACTGTCCTTTAAACTGGCACAACCTGGGGTAGAGGGCCAACCCCCAGGAAAAAGATCACCAGGCCCATCGAACTGGCGCGACAAATATGTGGGAGGACGTCCAGTCTTACCCGTGGTACTGGATGGCATTCCTATGAGTGCCCTACTGGACACCGGGTCACAGGTCACCACCATCCCGTACGTGCTCTTCAAGCAGTACTGGAATGACTCGGATATCACCCGCTACCCTGACGACGACTTGAGTATCATCGCCAGCAATGGTCAGCCCGTGCCACAGATTGGATTTAAAGAGGTGACCATTAAAATCGGTAGAGTCGAACTGGCAGCACAGGGACTGATCATTGTAGACATTGACAAACACGAGAGTCACCCAAAGATAACTCTAGGAACTAATGTAATTGAAAATTGTCTTGCAGAGGTGATTTTCCTTTTACAGCAGGTTGCCAAGAACGCCAGCTCCGGCGAGCAGCGAGTGCTCCAAAAAGAGATCCGGGCACTGATGCGACGGCAACAGGTGGAACTCTCCGGCGGTGAGATTGGTAGCGTGAGAATGTGTGACCCTTTCCCTATTGCCATGCCCCCAAAAAGTGAAATGATGATTTGGTGCCGGGCAGCTATTGGTCTGAGAGGTAGAGATTACCAGGCAATGGTAGAACCAGTTTACTCAGACAGTAGGCCCACCATCTTGACAGCACGGGGGGTGGTTAATGTACGCCATGGGAGGGTGCCCGTTCGCATAATCAATATCGGGAAGAGGGAAGTGTACCTGCCCCGGTATGCCACGCTAGCCAAATTATATACCATTAACCAAAATGCTATACAATCTGTGGAACCCTTGCCTCCATCTCACCCGGAGGAAGGTAACGGCTCTAAGAAAACAATGGAGGACTGGTGTCAGCAACTACATTTGGGTACTGACTCCACTCCCTCACACCAGAAACAGGGAGTCTATCGGGTGGTTCAAGAGTACGAGAGAGTGTTTAGTAAACACCTGTTAGACTTCGGGCCAGTCAAGGGGGTAGAACACCACATCCCCACGGGAGACCATCCTCCCATAAAAGAGAGGTATTGACCTGTACCCCCTGCACACTACCAACACGCCAAGGGGATGCTTAGAGACATGAAGGAGGCTGGGGTGATCAGGGATAGCTGTAGCCCCTGGGCAGCTCCACTAGTCTTAGTCAAAAAGAAAGACAACACCATGAGGATGTGTGTAGATTACCGGAAAATCAACCGTATCACACACAAGGATGCGTACCCCTTACCAAGGATAGAGGAGTCTTTGGCTGCTTTAAGATCTGCTAACTTCTTCTCTACCTTGGATCTCACTAGTGGGTACTGGCAGGTTCCTGTAGCAGAGGCGGACCGGGAGAAGACCGCATTCACCACCCCGATGGGACTTAGCGAGTTTACCTGCATGCCGTTCGGACTCTGCAACGCACCAGGAACCTTCCAACGATTAATGGAGTGCTGTCTGGGCCACAGAAACTTCGAGACGGTCCTGTTGTACCTGGACGATGTCATCGTATATTCTAAGACTTATGAGGACCACCTGAAACACCTGGCGGAAGTGTTCGAAGCTCTGGCAAGCTACGGCCTAAAGGTAAAACCCTCCAAGTGTCACCTCCTGAAACCAAAGGTGCAGTACCTGGGACACGTGGTGAGCGCTGACGGAGTGGCTCCCGACACTGATAAGATCACTGCAATTAAGGAATGGCCAAGTCCCTCCAGTGTAAAGGAAGTGCGGCAGTTCCTCGGGTTGGTAGGCTACTACCGCAGGTTCATCCCCGGTTTCACCAAAAAGGCAGCTCCTATGCAGGACCTCCTGATAGGCCAGTCCCGGAAGGCCAAGAACCAGAAGCCGCCCTTCAGATGGGAGAAGTTGGAAGAAGAGTCCTTCCGCCAGCTGAAGATGGCCCTCACGGGGGATGAAATCCTGGCGTACCCGGATTACAGCCAGCCCTTTATCCTCTACACCGACGCAAGTAACATCGGGCTAGGAGCCGTGCTGTCCCAGATCCAGCAGGGGAAAGAGCGAGTAATCGCTTACGCCAGCCGAAAACTGCGACCCACCGAAAGAAATCCTGAGAATTACAGCTCATTTAAGCTAGAGTTCCTGGCAGTGGTGTGGGCAGTCACCGAACGCTTTAAGCACTACCTCGCTTCTTCCCGGTTCGTCGTGTACACGGATAACAACCCGTTGACACACCTGGACACGGCAAGACTCGGTGCCCTAGAGCAGAGATGGATGGCCCGCCTGTCCAACTACGAGTTCACCATCAAATACCGGGCAGGACGCTCCAATACCAACGCGGACGCCCTGTCCAGGATGCCAAACCTACCGGACGTAGGAGAAGATCCAGAGGGACTGGAAGAAGTCGAACTCCCCGCGTTTCACCGTCATGGGACTATCCAGTATTCCCATCGGGTAAGGAGTAAGCAAGGCGCTACGCTTAACCCCTTACCTCACTACAACTGGGCGGAAACGCAAGACAGTGACCCTGCTGTCCGGCTGGTGAAGGAGATGCTGACTCAGCCAGAGGCTCGCCTTGACCCAGACGCTCCGGAGGAAGCCAAGCAACTGTGGGCAGAAAAGAGTAGACTGTTCCTTTACAAGGGGAAGTTGTGCCGCAGGATGGTTAACTCCCGGACGCATGAACTAATCTGGCAAGTAGTGGTGCCACGACGAGACGCAGCCATGGTGATGGAGGCATACCACGATGGAGCTGGGCATTTCGGATGGAAGAAGCTGGAGTTCCTGCTGCGCGGGCGGTTCCATTGGGTAGGCATGAGGGGAACCATCGAGAGGTGGTGCAGAGACTGTGGCCCGTGCAACCTGAGGAGGAAGGACCGTGCCAGCCAGAAGACTCCCCTGCAGTCCATCGTCACCCGGCAGCCGTTGGAACTGGTAGCCTTGGATCATGTAAAACTGACCCCAAGCAGAAGTGGCTACGTCTACGCGTTAACCATCGTGGATCATTACTCCCGGTTCTTGGTTGTCGTCCCCGTCAAGGACTTAACGGCTCAAACAGCAGCTAGAGCCTTCCAGCAGCACTTCTGCCGTCCACACGGGTACCTGGACCAAGTGCTGATGGACCAGGGACCTGCCTTTGAAGCGGAGGTCTTCCAGGAAGTCTGCAATCTGTATGGCTGCCGGAAGATAAGGACGACACCCTATCATCCGCAAACTAATGGACTTTGTGAGAAAATGAACCAGGTGGTAATGGATCTTCTGAAAACGTTGCCCCTGGAAGAACGCAGTCTGTGGCCTGAGAAGCTGCCCGATCTGGTGGACCTATACAACCACATCCCGGTAGGTTCCACCAACTGTACCCCGGCTTACCTAATGAGGGCGAGACCTGGTAAGTTACCTGTTGACCTGGAAATGGGAGTCCTGACACCCGAGGACACTTCACCAGAAGCAGACTGGGACACAGAGAGGCAGCAGCAGTACCGGAAAGTACAGGAGAGCGTGGAGCGAAGTCTCTGTCAGGCTAGGGAGAGACAAGAGAAAACTTACAACCAGTATGCTCCCGCTGTTCCCCTGGTGCCCGGAGAGCAGGTCTTGAAGAGGAAAAGACGGCTCCACAAGTTGGACGACCAGTGGGAGAAGGACCCGTACACCGTACTGCCCTCAAGCCACGAGAACCCGAAGGTCTGTACCATCAGTAAAGACGGAGGGGAGACCACAGCCATTGTATCCCGGGATCACCTGAAGAAGTGTCCTGAACAGCTACGGAACCCTGAAGAGGAACAAGAAGACCATCGACCCGTAGAGGAAAGGGAAGATATGGTTAGTACTGTGCTCGGAGACTTCCCTCGGTCTTGGACTCAAGTCAATGGTGCAGTTGTGGTACCCGTACTCACCTTCCTCCAACCAGCATCCCAAGCACCTACGGAGCAACAGGTAGAGCTGGAAGAACAGCCGGTCCAGGAGGCAGAAGACCCCACACCAGCAGACCAGGAGGATCAACCCTCTGCTTGCAGTGAGCCTGCCATATCCCTAGTGAGCCAAAGGGCCCGTAGACCGCTGCCCAGTTTACCCTTAACAGCTCCTACACCCTGTAGTTCAGGGCCAGACAGTCAGCTCCGTAGGTCCACTAGGGCCACTAGAGGCCAGTTACCCGCACGTTGGAGGATTTGAAGTGTATAAATTGTTTTATTTGTGGTTACCTGTTTTTCTTGTTGCTTGTGTATAATTATGTGTTTCTAGTTGTTTATAGGAGTCTTTGGTGGATTTACCGGGAATCCTGTGTACATAGTTGGAGCGTAACCCAGGACGGACTAAAGACTGTTAAGGACTCGGGGCAGGACAGACCCCTACCTGGTTACGTCTCCCTGTTTTGGTGAAATGGACACCTTGCTTTCTTCAAAGACTGCACCCGGTTACGGACATGCCGTGACCACCTTTATGTCTTTCTTTATTGTATTGTTATTGTTATATCTTGTTATGTTTTTCTAAAATATGTTTAGTCCTGGAGTACTAAATTTCACTAGGGGGGAATGTGACATCCCAGGGGTCTGGTTGCCACAGTGATAGAGATATTACGTCTGAGAGCAGGTGGGAGGTCTCTTGGTCAGGAATCCTATGCATGCCACACCTCCTGCCCAGTCCTGGGAGGGGAAGAACTTCCCCTATATAAACCTAGGGCTGAGGCAGGGTTAGTGAGTAGAGAAGAAGTAGAGACAGAGAAAAGAAGCAAATATAGGAACAGAACATCAGGAGCTCTGTGGGAGCAGTGTTACAAGGAGTCAGGGGCTGGCAGCTGCAGAGCTCGCCCTGACTGAGAAGATTTCTTACCGGACCCGGAGTCCGAGGCTGTGGGGACTAACTCCTACCCAGCAGCAGAATCCGTCAGGCAGGGGATTCCAGGTCCTCTGGCCAAGAAACCCGAAAGCACGGTCACACGCATGGGACCAGCACCGCCGTCGTGGAGCGGAAGCTACTAGAAGGCCCCGAGTCACCGGCCATACGGGTGAGCACCACACGGTACACTGAGGGACGTGGGCTACTTATACCCGCCTCTAGCAAGGTAGCCAGAAGAGTACAGTTAGTTTGGGAGGCCTACAACTCCGCCTGGCCAGGGGAGATCCCATCTGCTCAAGGACTGACCAGGCCCCAATCGCTAGCCAGTACTCCGGGAGGGTCTATCTTTGTCACCAGTAAAGACCCTGAACTACACCGTACCGTCTCCGAGTGGTTCCTGCTACCCCCATCATCCACGTCGGCTGCCCTGAGGCCATACCCCTCCCGTTGGGGGTTATACTATCACGCTGCACAATCCTACCACCGGCCTCAGCGGTCTGCCCTGCAGCAGCAGCTCCTTAGCTGTACTCAACGGGTGGCGTAGTCGTCCAACATCTACCGCTGATACATCGCCGCTCAGTTTGACTCCCTGGGCACGGACCGGGTCACCGCCACGAGACTACAACCCTCAACAGATCCGGCTCCGGGTAAGCTCCCGCGTGCGCAACGCAGCGTGACACAGGCCCAGGGGCGCGTCAATAGCACTCGTACATAGTATTGTCTATCAGTGAAAAACACCCAAAAAACGTATTTGTGAATGAGCCCTTAGCCTGCCAGGCAGCTGATTAGCTCATGCATTAGGTGGGACCTAAAAGGTACATGGTGAAAGTGGAATCCATTGTTTAACCCCCATTCTTGAGCGAACACTGATGGGCTTACAGAGGGAGCCTTTGCCCTATGCTAGTCCTCTTAGGGATCCAAGACGGCACGGACCACAGCATTGAGGGAGGTTGGGGGAATTAACAGCTTGTGCAATCCTAAAGCCACAATAGTACAAAGTGGTGTGAGAACTATTACATTGTGGTCCGGATAGGGGTTAATAATCTCAGTTATTTATTTCAATTTTATCAGATATCTTGCTGATCACTTGGGGCCCCACGGCAGGTACCCCCACAGACACCGACAATGCAGCTCTGAGTGCTATCCTGATTATTTGGAACAACCTCTTTAAAGATTTTTACAACACTGTATGATTTGCTTTTATAACATTCATAGATGTATCGATCTTTGTTTATAGGCAGGGACTTTGCAATAATATATTTAAAAAAAGAAACAAAACATAAATATTCCACGACCTTACTGGACAAGAAAACGCCTCTGCGGCATTTAACATTGGGCATGGAGAGACACAGCTTCGATTTGGGCCATGCCCCATATACACTTACAGTATAGAGAGGGAGAAAGACCCTAAACTTTCAAATGATCTATATTAGGGGAGAATAAAATATATAAATAACATATGGGAATAAAATCATCCCTCACTATAAAAACAATCATACACCAAGTAGTATGTCTATGCTACAGTATACATATTGGATATGGTCACAGTACACACATGCAATCACTGGGTGTAAACCAGCACTATACAAGCAGGACCACACTATCCAGGTCAAAGCATTTGTTTTCTCTGAATACACGGAAAAACTGCTCCAGCCATGAGAGGTTGGAGAATTATCTAAGTGCTTCAGATTAAATACGTCTTGTTTCAGTCATCAAATAGCCATAAAATCCATCAAAACAAGGTGTGCACCGCCACGAAATCCTCAGTTACGGTCTCTAAGTCCATGCCAAGACTAAGCACATGTTGTGCGCTGGAAACTTCTGTACACCACGTTTTGATGGATGTTACAGCTATTTAATGACTGAAAAATAAGTTTTCAATCTGGAGCACTGGATACCTCTCTCTTCATTTGGATGAAAACCACCATCAGTTAATAAAGTTCTCCAAAAATGTAATAAAATGGCCCCTGTCAGGTATGAAAACTGCAGCTCATCCTAGTAATGTGTCAGGACTGGCTGCAGTCTGCAGAAACACAGCTCCGAGACGTGTGTCTTAACTGACAAGAGCAAGATCATAAGCAATCACACCCGAGATGATGGACAAGAGCTGCGATAGAAGAAGAAATAGATCTTTTCCTCGGTTGAATGAGCAGAAAAGCCCCAATTCCTCATTGCCTTTGCGCCTGTTTTTGGTTTCGTTTTGTGCTTTTTTTATTGCACCCAATTCATTATTCCATTCCCACCTTTCTACTTTATATATGTTGGACTTTTTTTCTGCTTTGTGGCTAGAGTCTAGTAATTCCAGATGTTTTGGGCTGATTCACTAAATTATGATTTTTTAAAAACTAGCAAAATTTGGTGCAACTCCACTCTAGTCCCACCTCCTGGTGTACATATCAGTACGCCAGTATTTTCATGCAATTTTTGCCACTAAAAGTTGCAAAACAACTCAAGACAGGAAGAAAGTAAGTTTTTGATTTTGCGTCCAATTCATAAATCACACGCGCCATTTGGATGAATTTGGCACCAACAATGGCAACTACTACCACAAGACACAAAAGGAAAGAGACGTAAAAAAAAACACAGCAAATGATGAACTGGGACCAAAGGATTTTTTTTTTCCTCTGGCATCTACAGGTGCATCTCACAAAATTAGAATACCATCAAAAAGTGAATTTATTTCAGTTCTACAATACAAAAAGTGAAACTCCTATATTATATAGAGTCATTACAAACACAGTGATCTATTTCAAGTGTTTATTTCTGATTATGATTATGGCTTACAGAAAAATGAAAACACATGTCCTTATCTCAGTAAATTAGAATACTTTATAACAACTGCTTGAAAAATATTTTTAAAATCTGAAATGTTCCCCTACTGAAATGTATGTTCAGTAAATGCCCTCAATACTTGGTCGAGGCTCCTTTTGCATCAATGTGGCATGGCATGGGGGCGATCAGCTTGTGGTACTGCTGAGGTGTTATGGAAGCCCAGGTTGCTTTGATAGCAGCCTTCAGCTCGTCTGCATTGTTGGGTCTGGTGTCTCTCATCTTCCTCTTGACAATACCCCATAAATTCTCTATGGGGTTAAGGTCAGGCGAGTTTGCTGGCCAATCAAGCACAGTGATACTGTTGTTTTTAAACCAGGTATTAGTACTTTTGGCAGTGTGGACAGGTGCCAAGTCCTGCTGGAGAATGAAATTTCCATCTCCAAAAAGCTTGTCGGCAGAGGGAAGCATGAAGTGCCCTAAAATCTCCTGGTAGACGGCTGCACTGACTTTGGTCTTGATAAAACACAGTGGACCCACACCAGCAGATGACATGGCTCCCCAAACCATCACTGAATGTGGAAACTTCACACTAGACCTCAAGTAGCTTGGATTGTGGCCTCTCCACTCTTCCTCCAGACTCTGGGACCTTGATTTCCAAATGAAATGGCAAAATTTACTTTACATTTACTTAGTGTCAATGACTGCCTTCTAGACATCTGTCAAGTCGGCAGTCTTCCCCATGATTGTGGAGCCTACTGAAACAGACTAAGGGACCTTTTTTAAACGCTTAGGAAGCCTTTGCAGGTGATTTTTGTTAATTATTCTAGCTTACTAAGATAATAACTTTTGTGTTTTCTTTGGCTGTAAGCCATAATCATCAACATTAACAGAAAAACACTGGAAATAGATCACTCTGTCTGTAATGACTCTATATAATATATGAGTTTCACTTTTTGTATTGAAGAACAAAAATAAATTCACTTTTTGATGATATTCTAATTTTGTGAGAGGCACCTGTATGCTCAGTCAACCAAAGAAGATTTATTTCTTCTTATGTCAGAGCCATTTTCCAACACCTCACTTGTATGTATGCTTACAATGCAGCTCCTCTATTAGTTGAGACACAGGTCTTGGGAGCTGTGTTTATTCAGACTGCAGCCTGTCTTGACACATGACTTAGATGAGCTAAAGTTTGAATTACATGATGGGCTATTTTATTACATTTTAGGACAATCCCTTTTAAGTGCACAGTATAAAATGCATAACATAGCCAACATTGCATGTACCGACCAGTGTAGCAATTGCTTACCCAACACATGTTTCACATGCTTTTTCAAGGGCCTTTGTATTGCTTTGAAATACATTTGTCTGTGTCCCTCTATATACAGTAGGTGTACTTGCACTGTTATGTTTGTATTGTGAGGTTACAGCATTTACGATAAGTAAGCACCCTATTGGTGAACTGTCCCACCCAGCATGCTCTCTCCAAGTCATATGTTCCTTTGATAAGGCGTACCTTTAAAATTCTTTCGGAGGGTATCGTATGGGAGAAATGTATTGACTTTCTGGCCATGAAGTTTTGCTAAACTGTGCAGCCATTAGCAGTAATGAATTATCTGCCAGTCAATTTTTAACAATCTATTTGAGAACAGCAGCGATTAGGCTAAAGCTAAGACCTCTTCGCAACATGGTGGCTGTCTGTATCTAAAACTAATTAATCCTGACCAAACATCAGCTGGATCACATCAGAAATGTGTGGCCTGGAGCCTCATTCACATGGCAATATTCTGGTCAGTATGTTGCATCGGTAATTGTAAGACAAAGCCAGAAGCAGAACTCCTATAGAGAAGATGTATAATGGACATGGATTTAGACATCGTCTGTGTTTGCATTTCGCCATGATTTTGGCTTACAAATAGTAATGTAAAATTCTGATGTAGATATTTAAAAGTTGTTTAACCACCTAACCTTTATATACTGTTTGAAGAGAACCGGTCAGCTATTCTGAAATATACATTTTAGGCTAGGTTCACACCTCTCAACTCTGTCCGAGGTTCTGTCATAGATTACAGCTTTATTTGTTCCAGCAAAAATTACGTAAAGCACTTTTTCTAGTAAATTGACAGATTTTAGAAATGAATACGGTCCATATAACTTAGTTGGGTAATCTACCATTAATTCCATTATTCTCTACCTAATGCCTAATTCCTCATCTCTCGCCTTGCTAGCCAGACTTTGCAAATCCCTTCACTGGCTCCCATTCCCCCAGCGTATCCAGTTCAAACTACTAACACTGACCTACAAAGCCATAACCTCTCTCCTCCATACATCTCTGAACTAATCTCCGGTCCTCCCAAGACCTCCTTTTCTCCTCCACACTTATCCGTTCTTCACCCAATCGCCTCCAAGATTTCTCACGAATATCCCCCATCCTCTGGAATTCTGTGCCTCAACACGTCTGATTAGCCTCCACATCCGGATCCTTCAGACGGAACCTGAAAACCCATCTCTTCAAGAAAGCCTACAGCCTGCAATGACCCTGCTGCCTCCTCAACAACACCGAAGCTACTGCAACCCCCAACCTACTGTCTCCTTCCCCATTCCTGTAGAATGTAAGCCCGCAAGGGCAGGGTCCTCTTCCCTCCGTAACATACTATCATTGTTAGTTTCTTTACTGTAAGTGATATGTATTTGGTATGTAACCCCTTCTTATGTACAGCACCATGGAATCAATGGCGCTATATAAAATAATAATAATGCAAAACATAATAGAATAACTCAATGCTGGTGTTAACCCAGACATAGGTAATCCTTGTATTCTACATGATTTAACAAATCAGTAAGCATTTTGGGCTCTGTTCGCACCTGAGCTTTTGAATTCCAATTTTTTATTTGATTATATGAACAGAAAAACAGAATTCACATGGAATACAGATCTGTGGCATGAGTGATGCAAGCAGCACAAAAAGGACACCAATGACTATAATGGGATCAGTCTGATATCCATTATTTTACTATTAACATAGTCAATGGGGCCTTCCACATGATCAGTTTCTCTGTTGCTAGAATGGAACAGAGAAACAAACATAAAAAATGCAAGTGTGAACTGAACCTTGACTGCTTAATGGAAATGGATGTATCTGTATGTCCGTGCTGGTACCTGCATGCGTGGAAGGGCATCAAGAGCTGAGCCCGTTACATAGCCAGCATGATTCTCTAACAGTATGGGCTAAACAAGTGAATGTTTGTGCTTAGGAGGTAGGGCACTCTCTAGTCAGCACTGTCAGTGTTGCACTGTGCAGGGATCTATTAAAAAGATGAACAGTAACACCCAATTGTCAATGTATTCATAAATTTAAAAGGAGGGATAATGGAGGATCGGCACTAGAAAGCACTCCAAAACATACAGTATAATCCAAAACTGTTATGTACTAAAACAGGCAAATAATCAGAAGAGATGACTGGTCCTTGAGTGATGGTCAAAAACTGTCACTACAACATATGCTAAAGAGTAAGCATTATTTTCATTTTCTAAATCAATAGAACACATGAAAATAAGAAACTTTATAATAAATCTTATCATAGAAATCTGCTTCTTTCTCCTTCAGGAGTGATCATTCATTCTTAATTCATAGGTACAATCAGTATTCAGTGAAGACAGAGAAGATGACAGTTGGTAATTTTAATTCTATGGAGGGAAGAGCTCGAGGCACAGACTTTCTGCTGCAAGTGTTCCTGACACTTCTGTTACAGATCTCCATAGAATCTTATGAGCACCTACTGCCATCTCCTATTTCAGTAATGGGAAAGTCTACATTCACTGACGACACCTTTTATCCAGGAATTGAGAATTTTGATAATGACTGATGAATCCAGTCCAGTAGGAGAAAGAAAGCAGCAGCCTTCTCTGATGACATATATTACAAAGTTGCTGATTTTCACATGTTAATGATTTATGAAATAAAATGATGGTTACTCTGTAAACATTGGCCAAGACTGCTCACTGTATATAACACACAGATCTTCTGCTGAGCAGATACATGAGACAGTATATACAATCCTCTACTATATAGTGTAGAACTCATAGACTATATACAGAGGTGGGTCCGGTGTACCATATATGTCCATACATTCACATGCACAGACAGACACAGTACAAGCACTGTCATACACCGCACACCATACTATATTACAAGAAACACTTATTCTGACCACTAACGCTCCAGATGATAGATCTTAGCAGCAGAAAGGCTCTTGGATGACGTCACAATCATGTGATCAGTCACATGTGTAGGAGGAGTCTAGAAAATCTAAAGGACCTGTGATGATGTTTTGGTCATGTGACCAGTCACATGTGGGAGGAGGTACAAGCTGCCATGACTGCAGCACACTGTAAGGCTGTGTGCCCACGTAGCATTTTTCAAGCGTATATGCTGCGGAATTTCCGCAGCGTAAACGCTTGAAAAACGCATGTAGATCCGCACCCCATGGTCCCCAATGGGATTCCGCATGTTCTATGCACATGCTGCGGATTTTTCCGCAGCGTTTATGCTACGTCCAAAAATCCGCAGCATGTCATTTAATTTTGCGGAAGCGCAGCGGAACTCCCGCCATTGACTTGCATTGAGACGCATAGAAACCGCGACTGTACATTTGTACAAGCGGCTTCTATGCGTCTCTATGTGCGGATGGTACCCAGTTCTGGAGGAGAGGAGACTCTCATCCAGACCTGGGTACCATTGTACCTGTAAAAAAAGAATAAAATAACAAATAAAGTTTATACTCACCTGTCCGGCGTCTTCTCTCTGAATGCCAGCAGCGCTGAAGGACCTTCGGTGACGTCACAGTCATGTGACCGCAGGCCCTTCACCGCTCTGTCTCGCGATATGCCGGCAGCCGGGAACAAGCCAGGAAGCAGCGCTGCAGCCACGCCGGGGCCTCGGGGGTGAGTATAGCTTTATTTGTTTTAATTTTTATGGTTCACACTGTATAAATCCATGCTGTTTCCATGGATTTATACAGTTTGACCTAGTTGTCAAGCACTTTCCAAGTGATGCTATCGCCTGGAAAGTGCTTGTCAATCTGCATGCGGAAACGCATGTGAACCCGCATGTGGATCCGCATGTATTCTGCAGGAAAAACGCATGCACAATCTGCATGCGTTTTTTTCTGCCAGGGAGATGCAGAAATGCTGCAGAAATTTTCTGCTTCATTTCTGCATCGTGGGCACATAGCCTAAGGCTATGTTCTCACATCATGATTTTTTTCAGCAGCAAAACCTGATTTCTTGCCAGGAGGTTGTTCAGGATTTTTGTTGGTTTTTTTGGTGTGTGTGTTTTTTTTTCACTGTCCTTTTGTCTCTGTTAAGCATGTAGATAAAGTTCAGTGAAAAAAAAAATATCATTCTGGTTTTGGCACAAAAAACGCTGAAAAACCTGACACCTGCGTTTTTTTCACTACCCATTACTTCCAATGGGTGAAAAAACGCTCTAAAAAGTGGCATGCTCTATCTTGCAAAAAAACCCTGAAAAGCACAATATCCTGAACAAAACAAGATGTGTGCATGAGATTTCTGGAATCTCATAGACTTTGCTGCTACTTCAAAATGCATCAAAAACACAGGAAAAACCCTGGTGTGTGAACATAGCCTAAGTTGGACACTGAATATGACATGTAGACTATTACTGCTATATAGAATGTACTCATAAAAATGAAGGTACTTGGTGAATTAACTGGCTAATCCATGAGAGCCCACCAGCCACAACTAGGACCCTAAACCTAATAGATATCAAACATGCCAACAAATTCAAAGGGCAGGTAGGCTCCAGCACTAAGAAACCATCCAACAGTATACTACTAAAAACTGACCAGCACGCGCAAACTGACTAAGCAAGTGTGAACAGGTGCAAGCTGTCATGTTGTGCAGGCCAAGACTGGTTTTAATTAGAGCTGGATCTGACTTGCCCTTTAGATTTGTAGGCTTATAGCCCTGAAGAGCCATGTTTGATAAATATTAGGTTTAGGGTCCCATCAGAGGAAGGTGTATTTGTGACACCCCAGGGGTCTGGTTGCCACAGTGATAGAGATATTACGTCTGAGAGCAGGTAGGAGGTCTCTTGGTCAGGAATCCTATGCATGCCACACCTCCTGCCCAGTCGTGGGAGGGGAAGAACTTCCCCTATATAAACCTAGGGCTGAGGCAGGGTTAGTGAGTAGAGAAGAAGTAGAGACAGAGAAAAGAAGCAAATATAGGAACAGAACATCAGGAGCTCTGTGGGAGCAGTGTTACAAGGAGTCAGGGGCTGGCAGCTGCAGAGCTCGCCCTGACTGAGAAGATTTCTTACCGGACCCGGAGTCCGAGGCTGTGGGGACTAACTCCTACCCAGCAGCAGAATCCGTCAGGCAGGGGATTCCAGGTCCTCTGGCCAAGAAACCCGAAGGCACGGTCACACGCGTGGGACCAGCACCGCCGTCGTGGAGCGGAAGCTACTAGAAGGCCCCGAGTCACCGGCCATACGGGTGAGCACCACACGGTACACTGAGGGACGTGGGCTACTTATACCCGCCTCTAGCAAGGTAGCCAGAAGAGTACAGTTAGTTTGGGAGGCCTACAACTCCGCCTGGCCAGGGGAGATCCCATCTGCTCAAGGACTGACCAGGCCCCAATCGCTAGCCAGTACTCCGGGAGGGTCTATCTTTGTCACCAGTAAAGACCCTGAACTACACCGTACCGTCTCCGAGTGGTTCCTGCTACCCCCATCATCCACGTCGGCTGCCCTGAGGCCATACCCCTCCCGTTGGGGGTTATACTATCACGCTGCACAATCCTACCACCGGCCTCAGCGGTCTGCCCTGCAGCAGCAGCTCCTTAGCTGTACTCAACGGGTGGCGTAGTCGTCCAACATCTACCGCTGATACATCGCCGCTCAGTTTGACTCCCTGGGCACGGACCGGGTCACCGCCACGAGACTACAACCCTCAACAGATCCGGCTCCGGGTAAGCTCCCGCGTGCGCAACGCAGCGCGACACAGGCCCAGGGGCGCGTCAACTTTTGGCGTAGTCGGCAGGATCTCGTGCCCGCAACCACCGGGTACTGCGTGCCTGAAAAAGACTGTTCAAACTTACCTGTGGTGAAGATTCCCGCCATCCGGCGCCATCTTCAGCCTTCTTCCCGCCATCGGTGAAGATTCCCGCCATCCGGCGCCATTTCCAGCCTTCTTCCCGCCTTCCGTGGAGTTTTCCCGCCGTTGGACGCCATCTTGAAGACGTCGCGCGGGAAGAAGAGGGGCGTGGACTCCGAAAGCGCGCGAGAACTGAAGCCCCGCCTCACGTCCGGACGTCGCGTAAGGTCCTGGAAGGAGCCCAGCAGACGCCGACGTCACAGGAGCGCGACGGAAGGTCCTCAACCCTGACGATCTACTGCGGAGCCGCGGCCTACGGAAGAGGATCATCGCAAGGTAGGCCACGGTCCACTAGGGGGGAGGAGGATGTCGGATACGGAGGAGAGCTTCACTGCCTCAACCCCCGCCAGCGCCACCGCTGCTGCAGTCATGCCTTTCACCATGCCCTATATCCCGGGAGCGGCCTGGCTACCCCAGTACTCAGGGGAGTCACATACCCTGCATGACTTTAGAGAAAAGCTGGATAGCCTCTTCCAGGTGTACCCCCTCACAGAAGAGCAAAAAGTGAGCATCCTGGTGGCCCAATTAACTGGGGCAGCCCGAAGGGAGGTAAAGTCCTGGCCACCTGGGGGGAGGACTGTCGCAGGGATACTAACCCGGCTGAGGGACACCTTTGATACCCGCACCTCAGCCGAGATCAAGCTTAGATTCTACGGGTGCAAACAGCGGGCACATGAGAGTATAAGGGACTATGCCCTGAACCTACAAGAGGCCCGAGAGCCATTAAGCAGACCGACCCTGACGGCGCGGGAGACGAGGACAGGCTGTTGACTGAACAATTTATAGAGGGT
This sequence comes from Phyllobates terribilis, assembly GCF_046119375.1. Taxonomy (NCBI): domain Eukaryota; kingdom Metazoa; phylum Chordata; class Amphibia; order Anura; family Dendrobatidae; genus Phyllobates; species Phyllobates terribilis. Next base: position 2,123,362 of record NW_027362942.1, on the reverse strand, counting down.
TTATATTGCAATGCCCACCGAACCCAGTTGCGGGCAATGGCCTTACAGGACCCTCATCTGGGATTTGCACAGTTCAAGGACAGAGCCATCCGGGTGCTTCGAGAACCGGCACCAAGTGGCGTTGTGACCCCCAGACGCCCCACTACCACTTACCACCAGGAGGCGGCGCCCTTGTCGGCAGGGCCTGTGGGAGCTGATGCGCAGGCTTTGAACAATGACCCGGCTCCAGACCTGCACCATCAGGTCCAAGAGCTAGCTAAAAGCGTTGCTGCGCTAACCCGAACTGTGCAGTCTTTACAGGTTTCTACTCCAGGGAAGATCCAGCTGGCATCCGGACCGGAGGACATCCCATGGCGTCGACCAAGGAGGACCCCACCGGCCAGAGGAAGACCCAGCGACATATGGCAAGGTACTGTCCTTTAAACTGGCACAACCTAGGGTAGAGGGCCAACCCCTAGGAAAAAGATCATCAGGCCCATCGAACTGGCGCGACAAATATGTGGGAGGACGTCCAGTCTTGCCTGTGGTACTGGATGGCATTCCTATGAGTGCCCTACTGGACACCGGGTCACAGGTCACCACCATCCCGTACGTGCTCTTCAAGCAGTACTGGAATGACTCGGATATTACCCGCTACCCTGACGACGACTTGAGTATCATCGCCAGCAATGGTCAGCCCGTGCCACAGATCGGATTTAAAGAGGTGACCATTAAAATTGGTAGAGTTGAACTGGCAGCACAGGGACTGATCATTGTAGACATTGACAAACACGAGAGTCACCCAAAGATAACTCTAGGAACTAATGTAATTGAAAATTGTCTTGCAGAGGTGATTTTCCTTTTACAGCAGGTTGCCAAGAACGCCAGCTCCGGCGAGCAGCGAGTGCTCCAAAAAGAGATCCGGGCACTGATGCGACCGCAACAGGTGGAACTCTCCGGCGGTGAGATTGGTAGCGTGAGAATGTGTGACCCTTTCCCTATTGCCATGCCCCCAAAAAGTGAAATGATGATTTGGTGCCGGGCAGCTATTGGTCTGAGAGGTAGAGATTACCAGGCAATGGTAGAACCAGTTTACTCAGACAGTAGGCCCACCATCTTGACAGCACGGGGGGTGGTTAATGTACGCCATGGGAGGGTGCCCGTTCGCATAATCAATATCGGGAAGAGGGAAGTGTACCTGCCCCGGTATGCCACGCTAGCCAAATTATATACCATTAACCAAAATGCTATACAATCTGTGGAACCCTTGCCTCCATCTCACCCGGAGGAAGGTAACGGCTCTAAGAAAACAATGGAGGACTGGTGTCAGCAACTACATTTGGGTACTGACTCCACTCCCTCACACCAGAAACAGGGAGTCTATCGGGTGGTTCAAGAGTACGAGAGAGTGTTTAGTAAACACCCGTTAGACTTCGGGCGAGTCAAGGGGGTAGAACACCACATCCCCACGGGAGACCATCCTCCCATAAAAGAGAGGTATCGACCCGTACCCCCTGCACACTACCAACACGCCAAGGGGATGCTTAGAGACATGAAGGAGGCTGGGGTGATCAGGGATAGCTGTAGCCCCTGGGCAGCTCCACTAGTCGTAGTCAAAAAGAAAGACAACACCATGAGGATGTGTGTAGATTACCGGAAAATCAACCGTATCACACACAAGGATGCGTACCCCTTACCAAGGATAGAGGAGTCTTTGGCTGCTTTAAGATCTGCTAACTTCTTCTCTACCTTGGATCTCACTAGTGGGTACTGGCAGGTTCCTGTAGCAGAGGCGGACCGGGAGAAGACTGCATTCACCACCCCGATGGGACTTAGCGAGTTTACCTGTATGCCGTTCGGACTCTGCAACGTACCAGGAACCTTCCAACGATTAATGGAGTGCTGTCTGGGCCACAGAAACTTCGAGACGGTCCTGTTGTACCTGGACGATGTCATCGTATATTCTAAGACTTATGAGGACCACCTGAAACACCTGGTGGAAGTGTTCGAAGCTCTGGCAAGCTACGGCCTAAAGGTGAAACCCTCCAAGTGTCACCTCCTGAAACCAAAGGTGCAGTACCTGGGACACGTGGTGAGCGCTGACGGAGTGGCTCCCGACCCTGATAAGATCACCGCAATTAAGGAATGGCCAAGTCCCTCCAGTGTAAAGGAAGTGCGGCAGTTCCTCGGGTTGGTAGGCTACTACCGCAGGTTCATCCCCGGTTTCACCAAAAAGGCAGCTCCTATGCAGGACCTCCTGATAGGCCAGTCCCGGAAGGCCAAGAACCAGAAGCCGCCCTTCAGATGGGAGAAGTTGGAAGAAGAGTCCTTCCGCCAGCTGAAGATGGCCCTCACGGGGGATGAAATCCTGGCGTACCCGGATTACAGCCAGCCCTTTATCCTCTACACCGACGCAAGTAACATCGGGCTAGGAGCCGTGCTGTCCCAGATCCAGCAGGGGAAAGAGCGAGTAATCGCTTACGCCAGCCGAAAACTGCGACCCACCGAAAGAAACCCTGAGAATTACAGCTCATTTAAGCTAGAGTTCCTGGCAGTGGTGTGGGCAGTCACCGAACGCTTTAAGCACTACCTCGCTTCTTCCCGGTTCGTCGTGTACACGGATAACAACCCGTTGACACACCTGGACACGGCAAGACTCGGTGCCCTAGAGCAGAGATGGATGGCCCGCCTGTCCAACTACGAGTTCACCATCAAATACCGGGCAGGACGCTCCAATACCAACGCGGACGCCCTGTCCAGGATGCCAAACCTACCGGACGTAGGAGAAGATTCAGAGGGACTGGAAGAAGTCTTACTCCCCGCGTTTCACCGTCATGGGACTATCCAGTATTCCCATCGGGTAAGGAGTAAGCAAGGCGCTACGCTTAACCCCTTACCTCACTACAACTGGGCGGAAACGCAAGACAGTGACCCTGCCGTCCGGCTGGTGAAGGAGATGCTGACTCGGCCAGAGGCTCGCCTTGACCCAGACGCTCCGGAGGAAGCCAAGCAACTGTGGGCAGAAAAGAGTAGACTGTTCCTTTACAAGGGGAAGTTGTGCCGCAGGATGGTTAACTCCTGGACGCATGAACTAATCTGGCAAGTAGTGGTGCCACGACGAGACGCAGCCATGGTGATGGAGGCATACCACGATGGAGCTGGGCATTTCGGATGGAAGAAGCTGGAGTTCCTGCTGCGCGGGCGGTTCCATTGGGTAGGCATGAGGGGAACCATCGAGAGGTGGTGCAGAGACTGTGGCCCGTGCAACCTGAGGAGGAAGGACCGTGCCAGCCAGAAGACTCCCCTGCAGTCCATCGTCACCCGGCAGCCGTTGGAACTGGTAGCCTTGGATCATGTAAAACTGACCCCAAGCAGAAGTGGCTACGTCTACGCGTTAACCATCGTGGATCATTACTCCCGGTTCTTGGTTGTCGTCCCCGTCAAGGACTTAACGGCTCAAACAGCAGCTAGAGCCTTCCAGCAGCACTTCTGCCGTCCACACGGGTACCCGGACCAAGTGCTGATGGACCAGGGACCTGCCTTTGAAGCGGAGGTCTTCCAGGAATTCTGCAATCTGTATGGCTGCCGGAAGATAAGGACGACACCCTATCATCCGCAAACTAATGGACTTTGTGAGAAAATGAACCAGGTGGTAATGGATCTTCTGAAAACGTTGCCCCTGGAAGAACGCAGTCTGTGGCCTGAGAAGCTGCCCGATCTGGTGGACCTATACAACCACATCCCGGTAGGTTCCACCAACTGTACCCCGGCTTACCTAATGAGGGCGAGACCTGGTAAGTTACCTGTTGACCTGGAAATGGGAGTCCTGACACCCGAGGACACTTCACCAGAAGCAGACTGGGACACAGAGAGGCAGCAGCAGTACCGGAAAGTACAGGAGAGCGTGGAGCGAAGTCTCTGTCAGGCTAGGGAGAGACAAGAGAAAACTTACAACCAGTATGCTCCCGCTGTTCCCCTGGTGCCCGGAGAGCAGGTCTTGAAGAGGAAAAGACGGCTCCACAAGTTGGACGACCAGTGGGAGAAGGACCCGTACACCGTACTGCCCTCAAGCCACGAGAACCCGAAGGTCTGTACCATCAGTAAAGACGGAGGGGAGACCACAGCCATTGTATCCCGGGATCACCTGAAGAAGTGTCCTGTACAGCTACGCAACCCTGAAGAGGAACAAGAAGACCATCGACCCGTAGAGGAAAGGGAAGATATGGTTAGTACTGTGCTCGGAGACTTCCCTCGGTCTTGGACTCAAGTCAATGGTGCAGTTGTGGTACCCGTACTCACCTTCCTCCAAACAGCATCCCAAGCACCTACGGAGCAACAGGTAGAGCTGGAAGAACAGCCGGTCCAGGAGGCAGAAGACCCCACACCAGCAGATCAGGAGGATCAACCCTCTGCTTGCAGTGAGCCTGCCATATCCCTAGTGAGCCAAAGGGCCCGTAGACAGCTGCCCAATTTACCCTTGACAGCTCCTACACCCTGTAGTTCAAGGCCAGACAGTCAGCTCCGTAGGTCCACTAGGGCCACTAGAGGCCAGTTACCCGCACGTTGGAGGATTTGAAGTGTATAAATTGTTTTATTTGTGGTTACCTGTTTTTCTTGTTGCTTGTGTATAATTATGTGTTTCTAGTTGTTTATAGGAGTCTTTGGTGGATTTACCGGGAATCCTGTGTACATAGTTGGAGCGTAACCCAGGACGGACTAAAGACTGTTAAGGACTCGGGGCAGGACAGACCCCTACCTGGTTACGTCTCCCTGTTTTGGTGAAATGGACACCTTGCTTTCTTCAAAGACTGCACCCGGTTACGGACATGCCGTGACCACCTTTATGTGTTTCTTTATTGTATTGTTATTGTTATATCTTGTTATGTTTTTCTAAAATATGTTTAGTCCCGGAGTACTAAATTTCACTAGGGGGGAATGTGACACCCCAGGGGTCTGGTTGCCACAGTGATAGAGATATTACGTCTGAGAGCAGGTGGGAGGTCTCTTGGTCAGGAATCCTATGCATGCCACACCTCCTGCCCAGTCCTGGGAGGGGAAGAACTTCCCCTATATAAACCTAGGGCTGAGGCAGGGTTAGTGAGTAGAGAAGAAGTAGAGACAGAGAAAAGAAGCAAATATAGGAACAGAACATCAGGAGCTCTGTGGGAGCAGTGTTACAAGGAGTCAGGGGCTGGCAGCTGCAGAGCTCGCCCTGACTGAGAAGATTTCTTACCGGACCCGGAGTCCGAGGCTGTGGGGACTAACTCCTACCCAGCAGCAGAATCCATCAGGCAGGGGATTCCAGGTCCTCTGGCCAAGAAACCCGAAGGCACGGTCACACGCGTGGGACCAGCACCGCCGTCGTGGAGCGGAAGCTACTAGAAGGCCCCGAGTCACCGGCCATACGGGTGAGCACCACACGGTACACTCAGGGACGTGGGCTACTTATACCCGCCTCTAGCAAGGTAGCCAGAAGAGTACAGTTAGTTTGGGAGGCCTACAACTCCGCCTGGCCAGGGGAGATCCCATCTGCTCAAGGACTGACCAGGCCCCAATCGCTAGCCAGTACTCCGGGAGGGTCTATCTTTGTCACCAGTAAAGACCCTGAACTACACCGTACCGTCTCCGAGTGGTTCCTGCTACCCCCATCATCCACGTCGGCTGCCCTAAGGCCATACCCCTCCCGTTGGGGGTTATACTATCACGCTGCACAATCCTACCACCGGCCTCAGCGGTCTGCCCTGCAGCAGCAGCTCCTTAGCTGTACTCAACGGGTGGCGTAGTCGTCCAACATCTACCGCTGATACATCGCCGCTCAGTTTGACTCCCTGGGCACGGACCGGGTCACCGCCACGAGACTAAAACCCTCAACAGATCCGGCTCCGGGTAAGCTCCCGCGTGCGCAACGCAGCGCGACACAGGCCCAGGGGCGCGTCATATTCAATGCTGGCACATCTTAGCGCTTACAGAGTGCTGCTGTATTCTTTGGTCAGTACATGTGTGAGCGGAGTCTAGTGAAGCTAGAGGATCTTTGATGAGGATGATGATGATGATGGTCATGTGATCAGGCACTGGTGTGGAGGGAGTCTGGCTGCGGGCTGTATACCTGGAGGAGATTCCTGGAGTGCTCTGTTGGCTGTGACACCTTTGCTATCAGCAGGTTATAGAAAGACATGCAAGGTGTATGGACAGCATGGGCTGATTATTAGGAGAAACATCCCTGATCTGTGCAATAAGGTTACACCCCACCCCGTGTTTTTCAGGCAGATTCTGGACCAATTTTTTTAAATCTGACCAGTGTCACTTTATGTAGTAATAACTCTGGAATGCGTCAACATATCCCATTGATTTTTTTAAATAGTTTTTTTTTGTGACACATGATACTTTATAATAATGGTAAATTTAGGTTATGTTTTTTATTTATTTATAAAAATATCAAATTTGACAAAAAGGTTTTAAAAATTGCAATTTTCAAACTTTGAATAATTATCCCTTTAATCCTAATAGTCATACCACACAAAAACATGAAATAAATAACATTTCCCTCATGTCGGCTTTACATCAGCACCATTTGTAAAGCATTTTATTTTGTTAGCATTTTAGAAGGTTTAAAAATGTAGCAGTAATTTTTCATTTTTTCAAGGAAATTTATAAAACTTATTTTTATAGAGACCTGTTCAGTTTTGAAGTGACTTTGGGGGTCTTTTATGTTGAAAACCACCCAAAAGTGAAACCATTTTAAAAACTGCACTCCTCAATGTATTCAAAATGGCTTTCAGGTATTTCATTAACCCTTCAGGTGCTTTTCAGGAAGTAATGGAAAGTGGCATGACAAGAATGAAAAAGTTTATTTTTACTACCTAAATTTTTATAACTTCTGAACAGGCCGCTATAGCCAGCAGACTCTAAGGCCGTTATCTGCCATGGCAAACATCAGGACCACAATCAAGATCTGAGGGTGCTGATGAGGTTAAAGAGGGAGCCCCTACACTCTGTTAACTAGTCAGATTCTGTAGTCACTATTGACAGCAGAATCTAAGGGGTTAAACATCCACTGTTGGTGTCAACACTGATCGTGGCTCAGTTTTGTAGTGATATCGAGGAATTCTTCCGCAGATTATGGTTTAAAGAATTCTTTCACAACCATGTAGATAACACACCACAAGATAATCTGAACAACACATCAAAAAAGAAAAAGAAGACAAACTGGACCCCACAACCTGGGCACAGCCAAACTCTGGATCACTACATAGACTGTTTCCATAAAAAAGTTAAATCTGACATTTTGGACAGACACCACAAAGTGCCGCACAATATCAGTATGGAGGAAAGAAAAGCCATACAATCTTTAAAAGTCAACAACAATATCATCATCAAACCAGCAGACAAAGGAGGAGCTGTAGTCATTATGTCAGATAACATCCAAGAAGCACACAGACAACTCTTGGATATAAAATACTACATTCCATTTCAGGAAGATCCCACCAAAAATACACAGAGGAACTTATACATATCATCAATGGGTTTGATTCTACTTCATCCTGACTACTGGAACTAATACCAGACAATCCCCAAACAGGTGCCTTCTACATGTTACCTAAAATACATAAAGAAGGTAATCCTGGGAGGCCAATCATTTCTGGCATTGGGACATTAACGGAAAATATCTCAGGCTGTGTGAAGAACATTCTGAAACCCTTGGTGAGACGCACACCCAGCTATATCCAGGACACCACGGATAGTCTCTGCAAACTGTCAGCCCTGGGCCCACTTCCAGAGGACACAATACTAGCCATCATGGATGTAGAGTCTCTCTACTCCAACATTCCTCATGAGGATGGGATTGCAGTATGCAAACATTTCCTACAAAAAAAATCTGGCCACAGAACCAACTCTGCAATTCATCAGGTTTGTGCTCCATCACAATTATTTCTCCTTTGGGAACAATTTATACCAACAATATATGGGTAGCGCCATGGGAAGCAAAATGTCTCCACAATATGCTAACCTATTTATGGCTAAACTAGAGGAGGAGTTTTTGTCATCTTGCTCTATTAAACCCCTAGCATACTTCTGCTACATTGATGATCTGCTAATAATATGGGCAGGCTCAAAAGATGATCTGCTGACCTTCCACGATAACTTCAACAGGATCCACCCAACCATCAAGCTCACCCTCAACTTCTCAAAATCCCAAATACATTTTCTGGACACGATCATATACATCAAAGACAACACCATACAAACATCAATTTACCATAATACAAATGCACAGGCAACCAGCACTGCAGCGTCTCAGTCCTTGTGCAGAGGCTCCAGAAGCTCGACCTCATCAGCTGGAGCAATCAGTCTTACCATGGGGTGCAACTCCCTCCAGAAACAAAGTAAGTCACAATTCATACATGAAGAAAGCAAGGTGGCACACCGATGTAATAAAATCTTCTTTTATTCCATTTCCATTAAAAATGCAGGGAAGCGGCGCCTTTTGCAGACGACGGCCGTTTCGCGTGTCTATCACACTTCTACGGGTCCAGGCATATGGTCATGTAGGATCCTCTTACAGAGGGAGGTGAAATGGATCCTCCGAACTAATGCCCAGGGACCCCTCGGCTTAAATGATAAGCTATCCATGGCAGTATTTTTATGATGGTTCCATGTATATTTTGTAAAAATTTATTTTATTTTTTTTAAAAAACAATTGTTTTTAATTTTGTATTTGTTGTTGTAACATTTTGTATGGCTGTTTGGTCTAGGGGGTGGGGTCGGGAGTATTTTAACCCCTGCACACCCCCATGACCATATGCCTGGACCCGTAGAAGTTGACACAAGAAACGGCCGTTGTCCGCAAAAGGCGCCGCTTCCCTGCATTTTTAATGGAAATGGAATAAAAGAAGATTTTATTACATCGGTGTGCCACCTCGCTTTCTTCATCTATGAATCAATTTACCATAAGCCCACAGGACGTCCGGCATATCTTAGACGGAACAGTTTTCATCCAAGACACACCAAAAAATCCATCATCTACAGTTAAGCTCTGAGGTAAATTCGAATCTGTTCAGACAGCAAGGACAGAAAACTGCAGCTACTATCACTGAGGAATACATTCCTACAACAAGGATACCATCCATAGGTAATAGATTCACAGAGCTACAAGAATCCCAAGAAGTAGCCTCCTGGATTACAAAGGAAGGACAACAACAGGGTACCTCTTGTGGTCACATACAACCCCCACATGAACATCCTAAGGAAAATTGGTGCTGATCTCCAACCCATATTCCACAGAGACCATAAACTGAAAGAAATATTCCCAGAACTACCACTTCTCTCCTGCAAACAGCCCCCTAACTTAAGGAATCTCCTTGTCAGAAGATTCCTCTCATCACCATCAGTGACGGGCACATTCCCATGTAAAAACAAAAAAATGCAAAACTTGTACCCTTCATATTACCATCAAATACAGTCTGGATGTCTTTTCATGTACATCCTCCAATGTGGTGTATATGATGCAATGTACAAGGTGCCCATAAGGAGTTTATATTGGAGAAACAATGCAAAAACTGCAAACGAGAATGAATTTACACAAACACACAATTAAGAATGAACTGGACACACTTGTGGCAAAACATTTCTCTGGCCAGGGACACTGTATGAAAGATCAGAAAGTTTTAACCCCTTCGCGACCTTGGGATTTTCCATTTTTGCATTTTTGTTTTTTGCTCCCCTTGTTCCCAGAGCCATAGCGTTTTTATTTTTTGGTCAATATGGCCATGTGAGGGCTTATTTTTTGCAGGGCAAGTTGTACTTTTAAACGCCTTTACTAGTTTTACCATGTCATGTACTGGAAAACGGAAAAAAAATTCCAAGTGCAGTGAAATTGCAAAAAAAGTGCAATACCACAGATGGTTTTTTTTTTTTTATTTTTTTTACCACGTTCACTGGATGCTAAAACTGACCTGCCATTATTATTCTCCAGGTCGTTACGAGTTCGTAGACATCAAACATGTATAGGTTCTTTTTTATTTCAGTGGTGAAAAAAAATCCAAAGTTTGCTAAAAAAAAAACTAAAAAAAAATGGCGCCATTTTCCAAGACCCGTAGTGTCTCCATTTTTCGGGATCTGAGGCCGGATGAGGGCTTGTTTTTTGCACGCCGAGCTGATGTTTTTATTAATACCATTTTGGGGTAGATCCGATGTTTTGATCGCCCGTTATTGTATTGCAATGTTGCAGCGACCAAAAAAACGTAAGTCTGGCGTTTAGAATTTTTTTCTCATTACACTGTTTACCGATCGGATTAATTTTTTTTTTATATTGATAGATTGGGAGATTCTGAACGCGGCAATACCAAATATGTGTATGTGGGGTTTATTTTTTATTATATTATTTTGAATGGGGCAAAAGGGGGGTGATTTAAACTTTTATATTTTTTAAATATTTTTAAAAACTTTTTTTTAACTTTTTGCTTGCTTCTATAGTCTACATAGGAGACTAGAAGCACCACTTGTCTGATCGCCTCTGCTACATACAGGCGATCAGCAGATCACCTGTATGTAGCAGAAATGGTCCTGTGCTATGAGCGCTGACCACTAGGTGGCGCTCATAGCAATCTTTACATGACAACCACTGGTGTCTGCTGCAGACCCAGGGCTGTCATGACCACCCATCAGTGACCCGCGATCACGTGACTGGGTCACCGATGGGCAGGGCTAATGCTACGCTTCCGGTGCGGCGATGTTAAATGCCGCTGTCAGAGATTGACAGCGGCATTTAACATGTTAACAGCCGCGGGTGGATCGCGATTCCACCCGCGGCTGTTGCGGGCACATGTCAGCTGTAATAATCAGCTGACATGTGCTCGGTTCAGTGCGGGCTCAGCGCCGGAGCCCTCACTGAACCGGGGGTGCTGGCCTGGGGTATACTAATACGCCCTGGGCCAGTAAGGGGTTAATACTAAAAGGTCACTTCAAGGGCAACAGAGAAAGAACAATATGGGAATTTAAACTGATAAGGATGTTCAATTCACTGACAACAGGACTAAATATAACACCGGGGTTTGACTCACTATATAGACACAATTCACACCTCCAGATAATTAAACATTCCCAAGGCCTCTCATTTTGCAACAAAAAAACCTAATTTGATCTCCCTAACTTATCAGTAGGAGGCATCACAACTTACACCTCATGAACAAATGTCTTGTTGTAACATCTCTCAAATGTTGTGCCTTTTGTCTTATGAATCTATTTGTACTCTTGCCTGACGACGGAGCCTCTGTGCTCTGAAAGCTTGCATATACCGTATATTCCGGCGTATAAGACGACTTTTGAAGACTGAAAAATCTTCTGTCTAGTCTGGGGTCGTCTTATACGCCGGTAATGCTTTTGAACTTTCAGAAATTGACATGCGGGGATACTCTGGGGGTGTTAATAAGCTGCCGTGGCCGTATCCCTGCCATGTCGGAGTTCATATAAGGTGGAGGGAGTTAAAATACGGCGGCGGTAGGTCCAGACAGTCAGCGCTTCTGTGCTGAAACTGACACATCGCTGCGTATTCCCAGCTCCGGACACAGCGCAGGGCTTCTGTGCCGACAGCTTTCACTTGTCACAGAAGCGCTGCGCTGTGTCCGGAGCAGGGAAGTTCGCATCGCTTCTGTGACAATATATGAAAAGCCGGCAATTCAGCAGCGGCATAAGCCGGCACCCGACAATTTAGAATAGAAAGAATAGAGAATCACACATAGATTATATAGATAGAAACATGTCAGTCACATATATATGAAGTACAGTGACAGTGTTGCTTACTGTACTTCTCATCTAGTGTTAAAATAACGGATTTATTTAAAAAAAAATTGGCGTGGGGTTCCCCTTAATTTTAGTCTCTAGCGGAGGTTAAGCAGACGGCTGGGGCAGATGTTTGAAGCCTGGGAAGGGGGTAATACCCACGGAGCTCCCCAGGCTACTAATATCAGCCCCCAGCTGAATACCTAGCCTTTACTAGCTATTAAAATGGGGGACCCAAAAAAAAAATGACGTGGGGTCCCCCCTATTTTAATAGCTAGCAAAGGCTAGGCAGACAGCTGGAGGCTGATATTAATAGCCCAGGAAGGGTGCCATGAATATTGGCCCCCTCCCAGGCTAGAAACACCAGCCGTCAGCCGCCGCAGAAATGGCGCATCCATAGGATGCGCCAATTCTGGCACGTAGCCTCGCTCTTCCACGCTGCCCTGGTGCGGTGGCGGAGGGTAATAGGGTTGGGGTTGATGTCAGCTTATAATGCCAGCTGACATCAAGCCCAGGTTAGTAATGGAGAGGCGTCTATAAGACGCCCCCATTACTAACCCCATAGTCAAAGTTAAAAGAAAACACAAACACCCAGAATAAAGTCCTTTAATTGAAACACACAATTCTTTATTGTTCTAAATTAAACCATACTTACCATCACGCCCATTCCAGCTGAAGCCAACGATCTCCTGCAATAAAAGTAAAATAATAAAGCAACCTCATCCTTACCTTTCCATGGTTCCCAGGACGGGTCCAGCTCTGCTACATCGAGATGACAGGCTGGATCGCAGCAGAACGCTGCCATCCAGCCTATCATCCCGCAGACACTGAGAAGAGCAGGCATGCTTGCGCTCCTCAGTGTCTCGCTGTGACGGCATCCAGATGAACCGACAATGAACTCAGCTCACCTCCTGGACGTCCGTCACTGACAGCGTGGGAAACTTCTACTGCGCATGCGGGGAGCAGGAGAATTTTCCCACGCTGTCAGTGACGTGCATGAGGTGAGCCGAGTTCATTGGACATGATCTCGGCTCATCTGGATGCCGTCACAGTCAGACACTGAGGAGCACAAGCATGCCTGCGCTTCTCAGTGTCTGCCGCATGGCAAGCTGAACGGCAGCGTTCTGCTGCGGTCCAGCCTGTCATGTGAATGTAGCAGAGCTGGACCGGTCCTGGGAACCATGGAGAGGTAAGGATGAGGTTGCTTTATTATTTTACTTTTATTGCAGGAGATCGTTGGCTTCAGCTGGAATGGGTGTGACTGTAAGTATGGTTTAATTTGGAACAATAAAGGATTGTGTCTTTATTTCAATTAAAGGACTTTATTCTGGGTGTTGTGTTTTTTTTAATTACTTTACTAGAAATTCATGGCGGTCATGTCTAATATTGGCGTGACCCCATGAATTTCAGGCTTAGGGCCAGCTGATAATGCCAAGCTGGCCCTAACCCCTTTATTACCCAGTGAGCCACCGCACCAGGGCCCTGGATGAGTTGGGTACAGCGCCAGAAGATGGCGCTTCTATGAACGCGCCATTTTCTGGGGTGGCTGCGGACTGCAATTTGCAGCGGGGGGGGGGGGCAGAAAGCTTGGGCCTCCCTGCGCTGCGGATTCCAGCCCCCAGCTGCCTAGTTGTACCTGGCTGGACACAAAAATAGGGCGAAGCCCCACGTCTTTTTTTTTTTAATTATTTCATGAAATAATTAAAAAAAAAAGGGCTTCCCTATATTGTTGTGTCCGGCCAGGTACAAATAGGCAGCTGGTGGTTGGGGGCAGCCCGTTCCTGCCTGCTGTACCTGGCTGGACACAAAAATATGGCGAAGCCCACGTCAACATTTTTGGGAAAAATTAATTACAAAATTAATAATAATTTAGGGACTGCATCTTTATTAACCCCTCAATTGTCATTTAGTGTTAAAATAAAGGATTTTTTAAAAAGAAAATTGGCGTGGGATCCCCCATCATTATAGTCTCTAGCGGAGGTTAAGCAGACGGCTGGGGCAGATGTTTGAAGTCTGGGAAGGGGGTAATACCCACGGAGCTTCCCAGGCTACTAATATCAGCCCCCAGCTGAATACCTAGCCTTTACTAGCTATTAGAATGGGGGACCCCCCCAAAAAATGACGTGGGGTCCCCCCTATTTTAATATGTTTATGAGTGACAGTTTTCCTGCTATATACCTGCATGTCATAAGAATTTAAATTAAAAAAGGACCATGTTAAATTCAAATCTGTTTTTTTTAAATTTTTACCGGTGTTTGGTATGCGTTGGAAAAGGGGTAGTCTTATACGGTGAATATATCCTAAACTCTATATTTTAACAGGAAAGTAGGGGGGTCGTCTTATACACCAGGTCGTCTTATACGCCGGAATATACGGTATATTTTTTTTCTGGTTAGCCAATAAAGGTATCACTCCGAGAATACTTTTGTCATTTTTGGCATAAAAGTATTGGTACATTGGTACAATAGTAAAGAGGAATAATAGGTTTTCTCCACATCGCAGACATGGGATATGTGAGATTACAGGGGAATGGACATATACAGTGGGTACGGAAAGTATTCAGACCCCTTTAAATTTTTCACTCTTTGTTTCATTGCAGCCATTTGGTAAATTCTAAAAGTTCATTGTTTTCTCATTAAAGTCCACTCTGCACCCCATGTTGACTGAAAAAAAACAAATGTAGAAATTTTAAAAAAAGAAAAACTGAAATATCACATGGTCATAAGTATTCAGACCCTTTGCTGAGACACTCATATTTAAGTCACATGCTGTCCATTTCCTTGTGATCCTCGAGATGGTTCTACTCCTTCATTGGAGTCCAGCTGTGTTTAATTAAACTGATAGGACTTGATTTGGAAAGGCACACATCTGTCTATATAAGACCTCACATCTCACAGTGCATGTCAGACAAAATGAGAATCATGAGCTCAAAGGAACTGCCCAAGGAGCTCAGAGACAGAATTGTGGTAAGGTACAGATCTGGTCAAGGATACAAAAGAATTTCTGCATTACTCAAGGTTCCTAAGATCACAGTGGCCTCCATATCTTTAAATGGAAGAAGTTTGGGACCACCAGAAGTCTTCTTAGACATGGCCGTCCAGCCAACCTGAGCAATTGTGGGAAAAGCCTTGGTGAGAGAGGTAAAGAAGAACCCCTAGATCACTGTGGCTGAGCTCCAGAGATGCAGTAGGGAGATGGGAGAAAGTTCCACAAAGTCAACTATCACTGCAGCCCTCCAGCAGTCGGGCCTTTATGGCAGAGTGGCCCGACGGAAGCTTCTCCTCAGTGCAAGACATATGAAGGCCCGCATAGAGTTTGCTCAAAAACACATGAAGGACTTCCAGACTATGAGAAATAAGATTCTCTGGTCTGATGAGACAAAGATAGAACTTTTTGGTGATAATTCTAAACGGTATGTGTGGAAGAAATCGGGCACTGCTCATCACCGGCCCAATACAATCCCAACAGTGAAACATGGTGGTGGCAGCATCATGCTATGGGGGTGTTTTTCAGCTGCAGAGACAGGATGACTGGTTGCAATTGAAGGAAACATGAGTGCGGCCAAGTACAGAGATATCTTGGATGAAAACCTATTCCAGAGTGCTCTGGACCTCCGACTTGGCTGAAGGTTCACCTTCCAACAAGACAATGACCCTAAGCACACAGCTAAAATAACAAAGGAGTGGCTTCGGAAGAACTTTGTGACCATTCTTGACTGGCCCAGCCAGAGCCCTGACCTAAACCAATTGAGCATCTCTGGAGAGACCTGAAAATGGCTGTCCACCAACGTTCACCATCCAACCTGACGGAACTGTAGAGGATCTGCAAGCAAGAATGGCAGAGGATCCCCAAATCCAGGTGTCAAAAACTTGTTGCATCCTTCCCAAGAAGACTCATGGCTGTACTAGCTCAAAAGAGGGCTTCTACTCAATACTGAGCAAAGGGTCAGAATACTTATTACCATGTGATATTTCAGTTTTTCTTTTTTAATAAATTTGCAAAAATTTCTACATTTTTTTTCAGTCAAGATGGGGTGCACAGTGTACATTAATGAGAAAAAAATGAACTTTTTAGAATTTACCAAATGGCTGCAATGAAACAGAGTGAAAAATTTAAAGGGGTCTGAATACTTTCCGTACCCACTGTATCTCATATACACAGTTATATTAAGTATTCCCTGTGTTTGTTAGATTGGACTGAGGTGCCTAGGGCCCAGAGGTGGAAATGGTTCCACAGGGCCCACATTACTGCTACTTTACCTAGAAATTTTAACTGTTTATGCTCACACGGAGGTGAGAATTTTAGCACACAATACAGTATGTAAAACAGCAGATGCCTCTTAATGAATTTGCTGCATTTTTCTGCTTACTTGTGCCACCACAAAAAATGTACTATAGTCAGGGAGTGACTTACATTTCTTTTTTATTTACACCACTTTTGTGGCATAAATTATGTGAATTTCCTGACTGCACTTAACTATTTCTCAATCCTCATTCTACATTAGTAATTACGTAAAGAGATCAAAATACTCAGTAAATCTTACACATGGAAAACAACCCCATTTAGGTTTTACATGACCAAAATTGAGGCCCCCAGATGCAGGTGGTATATAGTGACTTCTCACTAATATGTCGTTTCGATTTTTTGATCTTCTAGGGGTCACTAGGGGATGTAAGTGACGCGCCCCCTGGGCCATGTTCAAGGGATACCCGGAGCCGGATCTAGATAGGGGTAGTAGTCCTTGTGGCGGTGACCCAGTCCGTGCCCAGGGTGGTCAAACTAAGTGTGTGGCAGTCTTTGTAGATGTTGTTTAAGTGTCGACTACGCCACCCGTTGATTGCGGCTAGGAGGCCGCCGCTGCAGAGCAGACCGCTGAGGCCGGTGGTAGGATTGTGCAGCAAGGATGGTATAACCCCCAACGGGAGGGGTATGGCCTCAGGGCAGCAGATGTGGAAGTTGGTGGTTGTGATGGTGCAGCAAGGAAGCTCAGAGACAGGTGATGCAGTTTCAGGGTTTTTACTCACAGGTGTTGCTCCGGTCACTCCGGCCTTGAGTGACCACCCGAGCCGTGCTGCGTCCACCAGGTGTGGGACTCGGCCAACTCCCAGGCAGTCCAGAGCGTGGTCCTGAGCTCCCTTCTCTCTCTCTCTCTGCTGGCCGTTCCCACCAGGGATCCACTTTTGTCCGGCTCCCTCGGGCCTCTTGGTGGTAAAACCTTCTCTGGCTTTCCTGACCCTATTCGTGGTGTGCCTTCCTGGTGGATGTGGTGAGGGTCGTGGCAAAACTTAACCACGACCTCCGGTTCCTGGCTAAGGATCATTAGCCTCTGCCAGTTAGGGTTCCGGTACCCGTTTCTGCCAACCCTTCACCCTTTTGGTTTACTTCTGGGATCTCAGGGTTCCCTCTTGTCTTGTGTCTCTGGGCCTTTCTTCCTCCTTCTCTCCACTACAGGCCTGGCCCTGGAGCTGGGCCCAGCCGGAGCCACAGCTCCCTGTCAGCCCTCCTGGCTGAGCTCCTCTGCTCTGCTCCTCCTCAGACTGACTGACCCTGTCCTAAGATGGTGCCCACCATATATACTCCCTCTATGTGTGAGCCCAGGTGACTAGCACCCAATGGGCTCCTACCTCTATGCCCAGAGTCCCTCCCCTATCTGCCCCTACACTACTGGGATGTTCCTCCCCCCCTCCCACTCCAGCCAGGGACAGACGCTGTCGTACCTGCACATCTAACTGGTGGGAGTACCGTAGTTCTGTCCCCCCGGAAATGGGATGAGTGTAGTGCATGCAGCTGTCTGAGCTCAGTCCCACACCCCATCCTTACCCGGGAGTGGAATACCACACCTCTGGAGTGAGGTGCAATACCCCTGTAGCAGCCGAGTCCTCAGGGTGCTACATAAGACTTTATTGCTAGTCTTACATCCTTATTTTCTGAACTGTAATTATTTTTTGTGCTTACAGTGATATCTCTTGACCACACTGCCTCAATTTTATTGGGGTTTCCTATGTTTTAGGGGCTTTCTGACATGATTTTATGGGGTGTTTGTATGTCTTGTGATAACATTAATAAAAATTATGTTTGAATAAGCAGATTTACTGAGTATTTTGATCTCTTTACATAATTGCTAATGTAGAATGAGGAATGAGAAATAGTTTAGTGTAGTTGGGTTTCCTCATCTTTTTTGAAGGATATTAATACACTATATGGGAATGAATGTCTATATCCTTTTTTGTTTACAAATTCCTGACTGCACTTGCCTACACCAACTTCTTATGAAACTCCAGCCTTTTTAAAGGGGTTGTCAAGGACTTTAACATTGATGGCCTATCCTTAGTATAGGTCATCAATGTCTGATTGGTGGAAGTGCCGAGTGTTGCACCGACACCTATCAGCTGTTTCCGGTGTCTGCAGTGGCCGGAAATGCTCAGTTGCGGAGCTGCGCAGCACAGCTCCGCTGACTGTATAGTTGACGTGCGCATCTGCCACATCAGATCAGTAGGGGGTGAATATGCAACACACAGCCACAGCCACTATTCTGTCGACAGAGCTGTGCAGCTCCACATCTGTACAGTTACAGCCACCGCTGACCAGACACAAAAATATTGCACATAATTTAACACTAGAATTCTGGTGAAAACTGAGGAGTCTGTGCCAAAATGTGTATAATGAAAGAGACTTGTAAGTCTGGCACAGTCAAGAAGGGACCATGTTTTATCTGAAATGCCGCATTAACTCACAGTAAAACATAGATATTGTATGCTACCATATTGTGCCTGTTTGCATTAATATGCAGAGGCACCTGTTACACAATACATTACCACTGGTATGCCCTACAAAATTTTTCAAAGGACAGACTGGAGCCCTGTACTTGGTCTCATGCTCTCTACAGTGACACTAGTCCTGGTGAGTCTGAGGCTGGTGATCCTGTCTACAAGAAAATCTGCCTGGATCAGAATTTTCTCTGATCTGGGTGGTTGCGGCAGGAGTGCACCTGTTTATTACAACCATCCTCCCGCTGATGATTCTGTAAAAATAATGGCAATATCTACACGATCAGCTTCATCTAATAGTATGCTAGCAACACTTTTTTAGTACATGTATAAATTTATTTATTTTTACAGTGGCATCTGATGGGTTAAACTACAGGTGAGTAACCTTTTTTTCTGCCAAGGGTTATGTGGTTACTTATAACAATATTTATGAGCCATACAAAAGTATCAACTTAAAAATTTGCCTGCTATACTTGGCCAAACATTAAAATTAAGTCGATGCCAACGTGGCGGCTGGAACGGCTTTTCTTTGGTGAGGTGTGATGTTATGTAGTATTGATGATGATGCTACTCTTAACTGTTTTTCCAGGTTTGTGTTGGTTGGCATGGTGTGCAGTTGACACTTTGCATGTCTTCGCATGTCTCCTCAAAATGGAAAATTCATCACTGCTCACATAACATTTGTAGAACTCAAGCAGGAGGTCTGCTGTATACATCACATAGGAGGCTGTGAGAGTGCTGTATATACTTCATATTAGGATACACAGACTATGTGTCACGCACACAGGTGGCGCACATGATTCATGGACCCACTGTGCCACGGAGCCGGGCTTGCCTAGGAGGGGTGTAGCTAAGTGGCTACCTGGTGTTCACTGGAGCTCCTGATGGTGGAGTCTGACTTGAGCTGCAGGTAGCCACCAGGTACCACTCCTAGGCAGTCCCCGGTAATGCAGCTGATTACCCCAGGGGTCAGTTACGCAGAAACGGACAGGACTAGGGCTCCGTTCAGACTAATCCTCGAGCAGGACGGATACTGACATGGAGTCACCGGCAGGGCTGTATTCGGAGACTGTTATAACAGTCCGGATACATGGAGTACACATTTAGACACACGGGTCTCTGCAACTGATTCAGGCACTAGCCACACACGGACCAAGTGAGCAGCTTCAGGCACTGTCCTCACAAGGACCAGGAGTTCGAGTTCAGGCACTGGCCTTACAAGGACCAGGGATTCGGGTACTAACTTCAAGATACTAGGACACAGGACGACTTTGTAACATACAGTTGCACACTCTACCAACTACTAGGGAACTATAGGAGTTGCCTAATGGGGAGGGTACCTTTTATACACAGATGCCTCCCAGCTATTGGCTGGGGGCATTTTACCATGTGCATGTTCTACCCTTTTAAGAGCAGGGGAGAGCGCATGCGTGCGCACTAGGCATGCCACCAGAAAGTGCGGCGAGCACAGGAAACAGGGAGCACGCCGGGGACCACGGGCGGTGAGTATGCCAACGTCCCTGCATGGAGTAAGAAGGGGAACCATGCAGAGGCGCCGGCATTAGCATTACACTCTACAGTACTGTTATAGCAGAAAATGGAGTCCCTCAAGTTTAAAGGCCCCATCTATGCTATATAAGTCTGACAGTTATTTTAGGTGAAAACAACAGCTATGAATGTTTCTTCTTGAATCAATAGCGTGTCCTTGGGAGAAGATAAAGTATACTCCCTGGCCAGATGTTTCTTCTAGTGTAGCAATAATGTGTTTTTGCAGAAAGATGAAATGACCTTGCTAACTAGATAAGTCTAATTAAATATTTTAAAGCATACAGAAACTAGCTTTTTTCGCTTGTTCAGCTAAACTGTATAATCGAACCATATATGGCAAATCCGTTTCCTGCCTTTAGGGTGTATATTAGCCCTGTGTTTTGTAATAAAGTTTTTAGAGTATGTTTAGACACAAACATCCTGTCCTGTGTCTTTATTCTCTCCGAGCTCGTAATCCAAAGGATAGAAGACCCAAAATTCAGTGACGACAGTACATAGATCACATAAGAGACACAGAGACTTCTGTATACATCACATAGGATACACTGAGACTGCAGTATAATCACCACATAGAAGACACAGAGACTGCTGTGTACATGTGCACTAAGAGTCTGTCTGGAATTCCATGAAGTGACAGATGGATTTGCGCAGTCTTACATCCACAGGAGCATTCTGGTTAGTTCTCCAAGATGTTTGGAACAACCTCAGTTTCTTAAAAAATGTTGCGCAAGTGTACCGAGAAGATCTGATGCTTTGATGCTGTTTTTAAAGCACAGGGTGGTCAGGTCACATCAAATATTGATGTGATTTAGAATTCGCCTTTGTTTATTCATTTTGTATTTTATTATCTGATAAACTATTAACACTTATATTTGTGAAAACATTCTTTGCAGCATTTTGTCCACACCTGCTTAAATCTTTTGCACAATACTGTATACACATAACTATAGAGATATATTTTTTACAGTGTTCCCAGCGCAGCGCTAATAGTTTAATTTAATTGTAAGAATCGTATTGGCGTAAACATTTCCTTTTTTACATAATAAAGCGGTTTTCAAATTAAGCAAAACATTTAAATTTTTTCTTTGAAATCATTGTTTTTCAAAATATACTGCAATACTTACATTTTAATATACCTTTTAATGTAGAACTGACAGGGAGGCCTTCCTCATAACACCCCATGCGAAAGGCATCATAATGCCCCACCACACACTGCTCAATTTTAGTGTGATAGCTGTCAAATATATATATTTTTTTGTAAAACCTTCCTATATCTTCAACTAATTCATTCATCAAGCCAAACACATTAAAAACAGAAATACTGTGACAAACTCTTGGTATTTATTCATAATACACAGCTGGATATATCCATACCGCTGCATATCTGAATATAACCTACACATACAGATGCAAATTAAAATTTCAATATCCACATTAAAATCTTGAAGCTTCATTACGTATATTCAATAAAATTCATAATTAAAATCAAATCAAAATTATGTCACTTAAATCTATACATTAAAAAGGTATAGACAGTCTTGGCCGAAAGTGATGGCACCCTTGAAATTGTTCCAGAAAATGAAGTATTATTCAAATTATTGCAATTACACATGTTTTGTTATACACGATTATTTCCTTTGTGGGTCTTGGAGCAACACAAAAAAAAAAAAAGAAGAGAAAGAAAGGCAAATTGGACACAATTTCACACAAAACCCCAAAAATGGGCCGGACAAAACTGGTGGCACCCTCAACTTAATATTTGGTTGAACACCCTTTGGAATAAATAACTGCAATCGATTGCTTCATATAACCATTAACAAGCGTCTTACACCTCTTAAGTGGAATTTTTGACCACTCTGCTTTTGCAAACTGCTCCAGGTCTCTCATATTTGAAGGGTGCCTTTCCGCAACAGCAATTCTAAGATCTCTCCACAGGTGTCCAATGGGATTTAGATCTGGACTCATGGCTGACCACTTCAGAACTTTCCAGCACTATGTTGCCATCCATTTATGGCTGCTTCTTGAAGTATGTTTGGGGTCAGTGTCCTAGGGCGCAAACCCAGCTTTCTGACACTGGGCACTAAACTGCGACCCAAAGCTCTTTGGTAATCTTCACATTTCATGATGCCTTGTACAGTCAAGGCAACCATTGCCACAGGCAGCAAAACGACCCCAAAGCATCTTTGAAACTCCACCATATTTGACAGTTAGTACTGAGTTATTTTTTTTATAGACTTCATTCCATTTTCAGTAAACAGTAGAATGATGTGGTTTATCAAAAAGCTCTATCTTGGTCTCATCTGTCCGCAATATGCTTTCCCAGAGGGATTTTAGCTTACTCATGCACATTTTGGCAAACTGTCTTGTTTTTTATATCTCTGTGTCAGCAGTGGGGGTTTTGTGTCACAGCATTTAATTTCATTCAAATATCAACGGATAGTTTGTGATGACACTGATGCACCCCAAGCCTGCAAGACAGCTTGAATTTCTTTGGAACTTGATTGGGGCTGCTTATCCGCCATCCGGACTATAATACAGCATTGCAACTTCTCATCAATTGTTCTCTGCCGTCCACATCCAGGGAGCTACAGTGCCATGGGTTGTAAACTTCATTATGTTGCACACCATGGACAAAGAAATATCAAGATCTCTGGAGATGGACTTGTAACCTTGAGATCGTTGATTTTTGTTCAACAATTTTGGTTCTCAAGTCCTCAGACAGTTCTCTTCTCCTCTTTCTGTTGTCCATGCTTCGTTTGGCACACACAGACACACAATGCAAAGATTTAGTGAACTTCTCTCCTTTTTATCTGGTTTCTGAAAATACAGGGTCCCTACTAGCACCGAAACGAACATTGGGGCTGACGCTATCCCAGCAGGAGGAACATATGGGTGAATATTAGCTTTACCTTTTTTTCTTATGTGCAGCTGTTATTTACAAACTCTAGCTTTACCTTACTATATACCATTATTACTTGGGCTGGTATGTTACTGTTTGAATGACATGTTTCTGCCATTATGTACTCATTTATATATATTGTTCTCATTCCAATGTACTAACTTTTCCTCCTGCTGTGTTTCTCGCCCTCTACTGTTTCCCCGATTTAAAATTATTGTATTTTATGTACTATTTCTATTCAATTCAATAAAGTAATTTTGTACCTTTTCTTGGCTGCACCCAATTCTTGTAGGTTTCTTTGTATATCAGATGTCCACAGCCACCCATTATATTTTGTAACAAGCTCATGGTGCCTTCTATTTTTTTTAATTCAATTTATTACTATAGGGGCACCATCTTGCAGTGCTGCCCCTTTTGTTCAGTTGAAATATAGCAGATATTCTTACCTTGTATGAAAATTTGTATCATGTTTTAAAATCTACGTGGATTTTTTTTAACCATTTAAAAATGGGTGTTGTAAATTTTGTACATTGTACAGATCAGAGTGTGTTTCAGGTTACTTATTGAACATTTTATTTGAATTTTCACATTTTTTATGTTGTCATTTTCTAGCAAAAAGGGAAGAAAGTGGAAGAATAAACTTCAAAATATTTTGAACAATATCTACAATTGGTTGTCAAATTATTCTGATCTTGGGCAATGCTATATGCCATAGAGAAAGTCAGCTCTTTAGTTTGTCCTTTCTAAATTGCCTAATCATTGATACGTATATAGTACTACCTTGTTTACCTTTACCATTGAGACAGCCACTACAAATTGTATTTAAAAATGGTCTTGTATATACAAATTAATAGATGGCACTTTTAGCACTGTTCAAAACACTAGACACCAGAGCTATTTCCCTCAAATTCGCTAAAAAACAAATTGAAAAAAAATGTGTTGGTAACGTTTTCCAAGTGATTTCCTTGTACCACTACATCTGAGGTTAAATATTTGCTTCAGTCTGAACATTAAAATGGCTCCGTTTTTTATGTTGAACAAGAGTTGATCTATGGTTATAGCATTTCCCACATTCTGAACATGAAAACGGCTTCTCCCCTGTATGAATTACTTGATGTTTAACAAGATCAGACTTCTGGCTAAAACATTTGCAACAATCCATACATGAAAATGGCTTCTCCCCTGTATGACTTCTCATATGTGTAACAAGGGATGATTTGTGACTAAAACATTTCGCACATTCTGAACACGGATAAGGCTTCTCTCCTGTGTGTACTCTCTGATGTTTGACAACATCAGATTTATGTCCAAAACACTTCCCACATTCAGAACATGAAAATGGCTTCTCCCCTGTATGGATTACATGATGTTTAATAAGATTGGACTTTTGGCTAAAACATTTTCCACATTCTGAACATGAAAATGGCTTCTCCCCTGTGTGAGTACTCTGATGTATAGCAAGAACCGATCTCTGGGTGAAACATTTTCCACACTCAGAACAAGAATATGGTTTCTCTCCAGTATGAGTTCTCTGATGTGTGAAAAGGGATGATCTCTGAGTAAAACATTTCTCACATTCAGAACATGAATATAGCTTCTCCCCAGTGTCTGTTTCTTTATGTGCAATGAGATCACATGTCAGAAGGAAATCGCTATTGTATACTGGCCTAGAAAATGAATCTTCCTTCCCATGCTTATTTTGATGCACAAGAAGATCTGATCTCTGGCAAAAATATTTCCCACATTTAGAACAATAATACGGAGTCACCCCTGTGTGATTTCTCTGATGTGTAACAAGGGTTGATCTCTGGGTAAAACGCTTTCCACATTCAGAACATGAAAATGGCTTCTCCCCTGTATGGATTACCTGATGTTTAACAAGATCGGACTTCTGGCTAAAACATTTGCCACATTCAGTGCATGAAAAGGACTTCTCCCCTGTGTGAGTAATCTGATGTATAGCAAGGACTGACCTCTGGGTGAAACACTTCCCACATTCAGAACATGAATATGGCTTTTCCCCTGTGTGAGTCCTCTGATGCGTGATAAGGGATGACTTCCGACTAAAACATTTGCTACATTCAGAACATGAATATGGTTTCTCTCCTGTGTGAGTTCTTTGATGTGCAATAAGATCATATTTCTGTAGAAAAGCTCTGTCACATTCTGGACATGAATATGGCTTTTCTCTTCTATGCCTCCTTTGATGTACATTGAGATCAGATTTCTGTCGAAAACATTTCCTACATTCAGAACATGGAAATGGCCGCTCATCTCTGTGAATTCTTTTGTGAATGGACAAAATAGATTTTTTTTTAAAATGTTTCCCACATTCAGAACATGGAAATATTTTATCCCCAATCTCGCCTGTACTTTGCTTAACAATCTCTGATTTCCCAGGTTCAGGTTCCTTGTGATTATGGAGATCTGTAGCTAGATCTTCGCTGTGAAGCTCTGTCGGTATATTTTTTGTAAGGAGTATTATAGAATGTTCTCCAGGATACTCTTCTGTGATACTGTTATATTTTACATCATAATCCGGAGATACAAGTTGACTTTCTTTGGTGCATTCTTCTGTTAGGAATAGAAACAATGTTTATTACAATATTTGCAGAAAACAAAAACTTGGATATTTTGAAACTCTTACAAGGAACATCACATAACAGTACTACCAATGAAGTATGCATCGTCATAACAACATGAGGATTTTGCATTTTAAAGGACTTATACCAAGCTTTTAGGTTATCCCCAATCTATAGAATAGGAAATAAGTTACTAATCGATGAGCGCCTTGATCACTTTTAATAGATATTTTTAGTGAAGTCTGATGACCTATAATCCACAATTCTGGCATTTTGATTTTTTTCTCTCCTTATGCATACTTTTAACAGGTTAATTTTATATTTTGAAGCACCGGAATTTTATGAACAAAGGGATACCAAATATGTTTTTTTTATTTCTTATTTCTTTACTTTTAACAAGGGAAAATGTTCACTTTATTTTTCTTAAGGAACTTAAACTGTGATTGTTAGGGGCAGAGCTTGTGAGGGATGTGAGCGGTCACACTAAAGAAGAGCTCCATGAAGAGATCCTTCAGTAATCCTTAAAAAAAATACTTACCGACTAGAAAAACGGTCCAGAAGGAAGGTACGCCTGTCTGAACATCTCCGGTGCAGCCTGAGAGCTTCCTGGAAGTCCGAAGTCGGAGTATGAAGCGAGGAAAGATGCCGGAGAGGTCAGAGTGCGAGACGCAAGATGGCACAGAAGCGGGATCGGCAAAAAGAGGCTGCAGCCTGGCTGGAAAGGTTTGCAAGATCGACTGGGAGGAGTGAAAAGGCAGTGAGGGAGATTTGTCCACATCCCAATCCATTCTCCCCCTTGCTAGACCTTGATCAGTCCGAGCCAGAGTCTGATGAGAGGCCATATAAAAACAACCAAACACATCTAAATGATCCCCATGCAGAGAGCTATAATGGCAGTGAACCAACACTTAAAGACATTATGCAGACTATAGGGGGATGCAGCAGCTCCCTCTCATCACTGATACTGCAGATTGGAAAAATTAAAAAGGACATAAGCAATATTTCAGAGAGAACAACGGCCCTGGAGGAAAGGGTAAATGAAACAGAGGACACTTTAATCCCCATGAGGAAAGATGTGTATCAGCAGGGAAACTCCTGGAAGCACTAAAACAAGATGATATGGAGAACAGTCTTAGTAGGAATAATATACGCATTGTGGGGGTCCCGTAAAAAATTGAAGGGGCTAAGGCTACTGAATTTTTTGAGGCATGGCTGCTAAAAGTGTTTGGAAAAGAGATCCTGAGCCCTCTTTTTGCTGTTGAAAGGGCGCATTATGTCCTTACCAGGCCGTTACCTCCGGGGAGCCCACCACACACAATCCTTTCTAAAATATTCCACTATAAAGACAGAGTTACAAGACTATGCAATTCCAGAGATAATCCTGACCTCTGCATAAACGGTCAAAAAAAGCACACACAAAAAAAAAAGAGCCCAATTCCTGGAAATTAAAAAACGACTACGACTTGTTGGAGCCACCTATTCTATGCTGTACCCTGCTCGCCTTAGGATTACAGCTATGAACTCAACGTTCTTTTTTGATTAATCTAAGGATGCACACCTGTGGCTGGACCAAAATGAGAAGAAAATTTTGGCGGAAAAGGGATGAAATTACAAAGACCATCTTGCAGCGTTGACGGAGTATACCCACTTCTTGGGCCAGATTAAATCCTTCTGGAAATGATTAGACTCTCAAAAAGGGTTACAGGTTAAATATACAATTATGAGAATTCACGGATAATTGTTAAGGATATGGTAATTGTTAAAGAGGTTGGAAATGTTGGTGGAACCGGGGATGTTTTGTCCTCTTTCCCCCCCACTGTGACTGTTTGGTGCGGTTATGGTTTAGTATTATACCTTAGTCCCTATAGTAGGAATTATTGGGGTATGGTCGCAGTGGCTCAATTGTTAGAGTTTAATTTGAGAATATGTTTACAGTTAGTTAATTTAATGATGGAACTCGGATTGATTAAAGTTTCAATAGAAATGGATCAATCTTCATCACAATACCTTTACAGTTTACTACTGCTGACAGAAAATGGCTAGGAAAATTAACATAATATCATGGAATGTTAGAGGAATGAATGATGCTAGTAAAAGGAAAGCAGTGCTTGATGATATCAAAAACATCAGCCTTTAATAATATGTCTTCAGGAGACCCATGCAAGAGCTCAAAATACAAAACGGTTAACTCCCTCTTGGATAGGATCAAGTTTCTACTCAGTGTTCTCTAGCTATTCTAGGGGGTTTCACCGTTCCATTCCTTTTCAGTGCACTGAAAGAGACAAACAAAGAGGGAAGATATATATGTCTATTAGGGAAACTATTTAGTACCTTGGTCATTATAGCTACGGTCTATGTTCCCCCACCATATACTGGATCAGTTCTCCCAAATATCCTGACATTTGCTACTAAATACCCTCGATGCAATTGGATCACGTGATGGGAAAACTCAGTTCGAAAGGGTCACTTGTGGTTGTTTGGAGGGTAAGACACCTGGATAATAAAATATTTTCCTGTTATTCAGCTGTACATGGTTCATTGTCCCACATAGATCTTATAATAAGCAATACTTCTGCTGTGGGAATGATCGGTAAAATTGAATATTTGCCCCGGGGGCTTTCAGATCATTCACCACTTATGGTGGAAATGGTCTCAATTGATTATTGAAGATCAATTAATCAGTCATGGAGGTTTAACCCTTTCTGGCTGGGGGTCATACCACCTGATAACGATATCCCTAAACTACTGACAGAATTCCTGGAGGTTAACAGGGGATAGGCCTCAGTACCGATGGTTTGGGAGGCCCTAAAGGCATTCCTGAGGGAATTGTTGATCAAGGAAGTTAATGGAATTAAAGCATCTTTCAAGGCACTAGAGAAGAATCAGATGGAGGAGGTGCAAAGGGCAGAAATTCAACATATACAGAACCCTTCCAGTTTAATAAAAAACTACAAGACTCTCAGAATCAACTAAAAGAACATTTAACTATTAAGGCGACTAATAAACATTTCTTTATGAAACAGACAGAAAGGGCAGGGCATATGTTGGCTATGGTTACATAGTAACGTAGGTTGAATAAAGACCTAGGTCCATCAAGTTCAACCTTTCTCCCCCAATTGTACTCCCTATACTAACACTGCACTAACTTACTGGGACTAGGCCTCACAAATGTATTATTACCATATTATTGCTGCACTATTACAATTACAAATGAACTAGTTTATAATTTTTTTAATTAGATTTATTTTTGTATGCTCTTGTGATTCTAATAATGGTATTACTAAAAGTCCTATGCCTAAATCGGTTGATCCAAAAGAAGGCAAAAACCACAGGACACATTCAGCCAATTTGCATCACGGGGAAACATTACTTCTTAACCTCGAGAAAAGGCGATCAGTAGTGTTGAGCGAGTATGTTCTGTTAACCCTTTTGCCGAATATGCTCGGGCCGAGCTCCGAGTATTTACAACTGCTCGGTGATATGGTTGAATCGCTCCCGTGTGCATGATTTGCAACTGAATTTCTATTTCTTACACATTCCTCACATGTAATAAAGCTGTCAAACATTTGCAAATCATGCACACGGGAGCGATTCAACCTTATCAGCGAGCAGCTGTAAATACTCGGAGCTCGGCCCAAGCATACTCGGAACAGAACATACTCGCTCAACACTAGCGATCAGTCCAAGAACCTTGGATCAAACCTATTTAAGATACTAGTTATATAATTACTATTACCGTATTAAATATACTACTATAGGTGTAACATTTTGTCTAATTTAACTGTAACCCACAATGTTACCTGTATCGAGGAAATCATCCAGCCTTTTTTGAAAGCTGTTATAGTGACGGCCATTACTATCTCTTGTGGTAGGGAATTCCACAGTCCGACTTCTCTGACTGTAAAGAATCCTTTCCTGTTTAGGTTCCGGAATCGCCTTTTTTCCACCCGTAATGAGTGCCCTCTGGTCCTTAGTATGGTGTTTAGAAGGAATAATGTGGTAGTCCTTTGTACTACCACACATATATTTGTAAATGAGATCCCCTCTGAGGTGTGGTTTTTCTAAGCTAAACAAGCTCAACTTTCCCATCCTCTTATCATATGAGAGGCCTTCCATCCCTTGTCATAATCTAGTTGTCCGCCTTTGAACGGACTCTAACTTCTAAATATCCTTTTTAAAAAATGGAGCCCAAAACTAGATCCCATATTCCAGATGTGGCCTCACTAGTGATTTATAAAGAGGTAACAATACCTTGGGATCGCGGGATTTTATTTCTCTTTTTATACATCCTAAACTCGTTTGCTTTTGCAGCTGCTGCTTGACATTGAGTACTGCAGCGCAGCCTGTTGTAACCAGAATACCCAAGTCCTTCTCCTGTTCTGTGGTCCAGAGTATACTCCCATTTAATATACAGCTCTGGCAAAAATTAAGAGACCACTGCAAAATTTTCAGTTTTTCTGATTTTTCTCTTTATAGGTATATTTTTGAGTAAAATGTACATTGTTGTTTTAGTCTATAAACTACTGACAACATGTCTCCAAAATTCAAAGCTAAAAATTTTGTATTTATTTTCAGCAAATGACAAAGCGTCAAAATACTAAAAAAGAAACCATGCTTTCAGACATCAAATTACTCATGTTTTAACTCAGGAACTGTTCAGAAATCAATATTTGGTGGAATAACCATGATATTTAATCACAGCTTTCATGCGTCTTTGATTGCATTCCACTAATCTTTCCATGCTTTCCAACAGAAAACTGTTCAGTGGTCTCTTAATTTTTGCCAGAGCTGTATATGCAGCAATAGGATTACTCCATCCTAGGAGCATTACTCTACATTTATCTACATTAAACCTCATCTGCAAAAAGTGTTTGCCCATTCAGACATCTTATCCAGATCGTTTTGCAATATCGTAATGTCAAGATCAGATTGTAATATCTTACATAGTTTGGTATCATCAGCAAAAACTGACACTTTACTCACAATCCCATCCCCAAGGTCATTAATAAAGAGATTAGAAAGAATTGGTCCTAGCACAGATCCCTACGGCACCCCACTGCTGACTATGTCCCATTTAGAGAATGTATCATTTATGACAACTCTTTGTTTCCTATCATTTAGCCAATTCCTTACCCATCTACATATAGTTCCCCCAAGTCCTTGCTTCTGTAGCTTCAGTATAAGGCTGCTATGTGGTACAGTATCAAATGCATTTGCAAAGTTTAAATAAATCACATCAGCTGCATTACCAACATCCAGATTTGAACTTACCTCCTCACAGAACCCCAACATGTTGGTTAAACACAACCTATTTTTCATGAATCCGTTATCAATTGTTACATTATTCTCTGCAATATAACTCTGCAGGTCATCTCTTATGATGCCCTCAAAAACTCTGCACACTACTGATGTCAGACGTACCGGACGGTAGTTACCTGGATCCACCTTTTTACCTTTCTTAAATATCAGTACCACATTGGCTATCCTCCAACCCTGTGGCACTACCCCTGTTACCAGACAGTCTAAGAATACGAGATACAGCGGTTTGTCAATTACTGAGCTCAATTCCCTCAGTATGCGTGGATGAATACCATCTGGGCCAGGGGATCTGTCAATGTTTAATTGGCTCAGACGCAGGCGTACTTCTTTTTGTGTTAAACTAGTTAGATCAGGTGGTGAACGTTGATTATTTTCCCGGTTGAAAGATCCCTGGAACAGACTGTTTGTTGGTGAACATGGATGAAAAGTGTCTGTTTAATATCTCAGCCTTTTCTTTGTCCTCTATGATTATCTTGCTATTATCGTCTTTTAAGGGGCAGATACCATCTGATTTTCTCTTTTTGGCATTGATGTATGTATAACGTTTTTGGGGATTTAATTTAATGTCCCTGGCGATTTGTTGCTCTGTAGATAATTTTGCTGGCTTGATTTCTTATTTAGGACTTTATACTCCTGAAATGCTATTTCTGTATTCTCAGCCTTCAGGATTTTGAATGCCCTTTATTTTTGTCTTATTAAACTTTGTACTGTCTTATTTATCCATAATGGTTTCTTTTTATACCTGGACATTTTATTACCAGAGGGTAAATATTTTCTACAGGATTCTAGCAGTATTTCCTTAAACATGCCCAGTTTACGTTCGGTATCCCCAATTACTATGACATGGTCCCAGTCTACACGATTAAGCTATTCTCTTAATTTGTTGAAATCAACTTTCCTAAAGTTCCTGGTCTTTACATTTCCTTTTTGAAATGTGTTATTGAATATTACACTGAAACTTACCATATTATGGTCACTGTTTCCCAAGTGCTCCCGGACTTGTAGATCTGAAATTGTATCTGGTCTATTTGACAGCATCAGATCCAGCAGATTACCAGGACAGCACGGTGGCTCAGTGGTTACCACTGTAGCTTTGCAGCACTGGGCTCAAATCCCATAAAGGACAACATCTGCAAGGAGTTTGTATGTTCTCCCCGTGTTTATGTGGGTTTCCTCTCACACTCCAAAGACATACTGATAGGGAATGTAGATTGTGAGCTCCGATGGGGACAGTGCCAATATGGTCTGTGAAGCGCTGTGGAAGCAATGGCGCTATATAAGTGATTAAAATAAATAAAATTACTTACCCTGGTTGGTTCATCTACCAGCTGAGAGAGGTAATTGTCCTGAACTGTGGATAAGAACTTGCAGCTTTTAGCACAACCAGAAGATTCTATGTCCCACTGAATATCTGGATAGTTAAAATCCCCCATAATAAGGACCCTATTATTATTTGCTGCATTTGTAATTTGTAGCAACATTTCATCCTCTACCAGTTCAGCTATATTAGGAGGCTTGTAACAAACTGCAATTAGCAGCTTTCCATTATTGCCATCCCCATATACATTAACCCAGACTGACTCTTCATTGTCGCAGCTCCCCCCAAGGTTATCATTGAGCACAGGTTTTAAATTGGATCTTGCGAAAATACACACCCTTCCACCTTTTTTGTCTTTCCTATCCTTTCTAAATGTAGTGTATCCCTCCATGTTTGTCACTCAGTCATGGCTTTCTTCCAGCCAGATTTCCACAATACCCACCACATTGTATTCCGTGACTGACATAAGAGTCTCCAGTTCATTCATTTTTTTTGTGAGACTTCTTGCATTTGCCAACAGACATTTAATACCCAGCCCCCCCTAGATCCTCTATAACCCCTGCTGTCCTACTCTCTCTGTCTACTCTATATATTCCCTTATAAGCACGCATACCCTCCCCCCAGATCCCAGCTTAAAAGCTCCTCCATCCGTCTGACCATTTTTTACCCCAGCATAGTCAAGGCACAACAAAAATAGTTATATATTGGGGCTATCAAAGGTTTGTCTAGGGAAGAGCTGTGCTCGCCCACAGAGATACTTAGAGTGTTTGGGGCCAAAGAGATAACGGGGCCCATTTCTACCTCCAAAGCAGTTGCAATTTTGCATTTTTAGGAGCTCTTGGGCTGTGAAGGGCCCATTTTTTGTTCTTGCACAGAGGACCTTTTCTGTCCATGTCCGTCAGTGTCTAAAGGTACAACCCATGGTGGGGGACTTGGAGGGTTTTCTTTCTCCCCTTTTTCTTCCTACGTTGACAAGTATAGAATCCCAACTCCTAGATGAACCTCTGTCACATGAGGAATTAGAGATTAGAGGAAGCTTTGAGTTCCTTATCAAACAATAAGTCACCTGGGGCGGACGGTATTCCACCTAGTGAATATATTCTCCCACAGCTGCTAGAGGTTTTAAATGATGCATTACAGAGGGGGAGACTTCCACTATCAATGAACAAGGCCATAATAGTGGTGATTCCAAGGAAGGGAAAGGATTTGCTATCCCCAGAATCTTACCTTCTTATTTTGTTACTTACTGTAGACATGAACCAAGTTTTCAAATGAAACGATGGAAGTGGGACAACTTATCCCCTTAAGGACCGGCCACTTTGTAGATTAATGAAAAGGCCTTATTTTTTAAATCTGACCACTGTCACTTTATGAGGTATTAACTATGGAACGCTTCAACGGATCCCCCTGATTCTGAGATTGCTTTTTGTGACATATTGTACTTCATGATAGTGGTAAAATTTATTCAATATGACTTGCAATTATTTAAGAAAAAAAATGGAAAATTTTGAAAATGTTGCAATTTTCATGTTCCAATAATTTTTATTAATTTTTAAAATTAAAGAAAATTAGGGAAAATTTATAAGGGTAAGGGAAAAAATACAAGGGGATAAACAATACAAACAAATAGACAAGGAAGAACTCAGGTTTACAATGAGTTGTATCAATGAAAATTCAAATAGTAAAATAAGATAAATGCATACACTATCAAAAATTACTACCACTTGAAAGGTTGAGTGTCAAGGTCTGGTCGATTAAGGAAAAAATTCCGACCAACGCAACCACTTTTTTGAGAATCCATTGAAACAATTATTAGCTATAGCAAATTTTTGTTCATATATTTTATGGATTTTAATTTTTTCTATTATGTCAGAGAAAAGTGGGGGATTTGCATCTTTCCAATGAAAAGCTATGGTATTTTAGTTCGCAAAAGAATATGAATCAGAATAGATCTGAGTGATGGATCAACGTCTTCCATACCAATTGAAAATAAAATTAATTGAGGAGCAATGATAATTTTATTATTAGCTATTCTTTTTAAGAGGTCTAATATTTGTGTCCATAAAAATTTAATTCTAGGGCACTCCCAAAAAATATGAAACATATCACCATTCAGACCACAATTCCTCCAACATTTTGGTTGAATATCTGGATTAATGTATGACAATCTTACGGGAGTGTAGTACCACCTTGATAGCAACTTGAAGTATGACTCATGCAATGGCATAGAGATATTAGATGTATACGAATACGATATGGCATTTTCCCACATATCTAAATGAAAGGATGTATTAAGGACAGATTCCCATTTGGTCATGTAAGGAGTTTTAATCAGTTCAGTATCTTTATTGTACCAATTATAGATATATTTTAAACTCCAAAAAATTTTGTGATCAATATTATTAAGTAAATTGGAAGAAGCTTCGGAGCAAGAGGGATTATTTTTAATTAATTTATGAGTAAAATCTTTTATTATCAGATAATGCAAAAAATCTGAGGTGTTTAAATTAAATTTTTCTTTCAGAGCTTTAAAAGAAAGGAAATCTGACCCACTGACGATGTCTTTTAGTTTTTTTATTCCATGATCCAACCAAGAATCAGGAATATAGGAATTATATATAGAAGCGATAAGAGGTAATGGCAAGGTTTTCAAATAGGTAAATTTATTTGATCCTTTTTTAGGAATTGAGAGTTTTTTCCAAGCATATATCAGTGCTTGGAAAATAGGATGGGAGGTAGTCAGGAACTTTTTTGTGAAAATATGTCTAAATAGTAACTCCCTAGGATGTGTGTTATTATTTAAAGTAGACTCTAAATTTAGCCAGGCCGGAGCTTCGGAATGTGAAAGCCAGTACAAACTTTGCTCTATAAGATTTGCCTTATAATAAGCAGAAATATCCTCCATGTGTTTTTTGTTTGTATAAGATATTTGTGGCAATTCTGTCTTTCTTTATGTTCCAAATGAACGAATTTAGTAATGACTGAAGATAGGCTATTTGAGTAGTAGAAATTATAAGAGGGAGTGATCTAAACACATATAATATCTTAGGAAGAATAATAGTTTTAACAACTAAGTTCTTCCGTATCCATGAAAGATCAATATTACAGAATGTATTTAAATCTTTTATTATTACTTTATTTAGATGTTCACAGTTGGAGGTGATAATGTTGTTAATATTTTTTGTGATTGTAATACCTAAGTAGATAAAATCCTTATCTGCCTTACAAAAAGAGGACATGCTTTCTATCTCATCTGCCAACTCTTTTTTTTATGTTAAGATAGAGTATTTAGACTTGTCTTTATTTATTTTGAAATAAGAGATATCTGAGAACAAATATAATATATTAATTAATTATTTTATAGAATTTAGAGGATCCGAAAGAGACAATAGAAGGTCATCTGCAAATAAACTCACTTTAAAATGGCGGGAAGGGGTAGAGATTCCAGTTATTAGGTTATTTTCTCTAATTTTTTGTGCTAAAGGTTCTATGGCCAAAATGAAAAGAAGGGGAGAAAGGAGACAACCTTGCCTAGTGCCATTTGTGATTTAAAAAGGACTAGATAAATGGTTATTGAGATAAATCTTTGCACTAGGATTTGTATATAAAGCTCTAATATGGGATAAAAATTAATTATCGAAGCCAAATTTCAATATGGTTTGCCTTAAAAATTCCCAATTTAGTCTGTCAAAGGCTTTTTCCGCATCTAGGATTACAAGAATTGAGGGTATTTTAGAAGAGTTAATAAACTTCATGGTATTAATAACCCTTCTTATTCTATCCGTAGATTGCCTGCCTTTGACAAAACTAATTTGGTCTTTATTTATTAAGTAGGGGATTACTTCATTTAATCTATTGGCTATTAATTTGAAGTAGATTTTAATATCGGAGTTTATTAGTGATATAGGCCTATAATTTTTAACTTTATCAAGGTCACTATTAGGTTTTGGAATTAATACTATGGTTGTTTCCAGCATTTCTGGAGGGAAAAAACCATGATGAGAAGTCATATTAAACATTTGGGATAAGTGCGGGGTAAAAATCTCATTTAAATTTTTGTAGTATTCACTACTAAAACAGTCCGGACCTGGAGATTTAAAAGATTTTAAATTTTGTATAACGTTTCCGATTTCATTAGGCAAAAACGGAACATTAAAAGTGGATAAATCCTCTGATTTAATTTTTGGGAGATTAATAGAGTCAAGAAACCTTCCTATAGTGTTTTTTTCACGTTGAATAAAAGAGGGTTGACTATCAATATTGTAAAGGTTATGATGGAATTTAGCAAACACATTTGCTATATCCCTAGGATGGGAAAGGGGGGTGCCATCGTCTGAAATAATTTTATCTATTCTATTATGTGTTCTTTTTTGCTTGATACGGTTCATCATAAACCTCGTAGGTTTATTAATTGCTGAATAACATTTAAATTTAATATTTTTGACCATATTATCGTAAGTAGAAAAAAATTCTGTTTTAAGATCCAGTCTCAATCTGAGAATGTCTTGTTGAATTGTATTAGAGAGAAAAGGAAGAGTAAGCTGTTGTTGTTCCTTATCTTTAATTTGGGTCTGGATTTTCATGACTTTTAATCTACTGTCTTTTTGTTTCTAGATGAAATTTGCATTAAAATGCCTCTCATATATGCCTTGTGTGCGTTCCAACAAACAAAAGGATTAACTGAATTAGAGCTATTTTCCCAAAAATAATTTTTTAGAGCCGTTTCTATCTCTAATTTATATTTGGGATGTTGCAACAAAAAGGAATTACACTTCCATAAAAAATCATTTTTAATTGGTGTTCCAAGAAATATTTCTCCTATAACAGCAGAATGATCAGAGATTGTTTTTCTCTAATTGTAACTTTATTAAATTTAGAAAGAGTAAATATATCTGTAATTATTAAATCAATTCTCGATGCAGATTGATGAACATCAGAAAAATGAGTGTATTCTTTTGAGGAAGAGTTTATGCATCTAAAGACATAGAATAACTCATTTCTATATATCCAATTGTTGAGAGAAGCAGACAAATGGCGATTATTTGAAGATAAGTCTAAATAAGCATCTGGGACTATATTAAAGTCAACAAGAAAGACTAAATCTCCTCTTTTAACCCATTACTTGCCAAATTAGCAATTTTCATTTTTTTTTTTTTTTTTTTAACCTAATTGGACCTAATTAGAAAATCTTAGTTGCTAGAAGCAAAAAATTAGGCGTCCGAAAAAAAGGACATTGGTAGATAATGGATTAACTGATAATATTTTTTTTAATAGTTTATTAAGGAATATTGTATGGCCTCTGTTAGGAGTGTATAAATTTACTATAGTACAAAATTGTGAATATAATTGGCAAACCAAGATGTGATATCTCCCTTGCGTGTCTTTATGTTCCTCTATAAAATTAAAAGGGATAGTATTTTTTATTAAAGTTGCGACTCCTGCCTTTTTCTTTACATTAAGGGATTCGTAAATATGTGGGAAACACTTGTGTTGAAATTTGGGATGGTTAGAGTCTATGAATTTTGTTTCTTGTAAACAGACTATATCAGCTTTAGAATTAATTACCTCCTTCCACAGCGTAAACCTGTTATTTGGATTATTAAGTCCTCTGACATTGTAGGACATCAAATTGAAACTCATGGTATAAGATATTTAGTAAAAGACGATAAGATTAATTGTATATCAGTAATCTCTCATAAAGTGGTGTAGTTGACACTCTAGTAGGAATTTTTAATAATCGAGATATCAACTTCCAAGTGAAGCATGACAAAAATGAGTTATATATCAATAAACTCTCGCAAAGCGGTGCAGTTGACACTCTATTAGGAATTTCAACAATTGCAATATCAACCTCCAAATGAAATACAACAATCAACCTGAAGTTCAATATTTAGTATACATAAAAAATAAGTACTAAAATACTATATAAACAAAGATAAAATGAACAATTATAAACAATAAAATAAACCAAAGTCTTCCTGAAGGAAACCCACGCTCTAATGGATTTTCCTTCTTTTGTGGGGATAGATCGTGGAAGAGATCCATAGCAAGCTACTACCTTCGAAAGGAGGACATTTAAGAGATTAAGACAGAAAATTATCAACGATTATCCTTAGGAGGAGGTTTGTACTTAGTTGGAGAGACAGCTTTAATAGTAGCAATGAAATTCCGTCCTTCTTCAGGGGTATGTATTAGAGTGGTTTTACCTTTGAAGAAAATAATGAGTTTTAGAGGAAATTCCCATTTGTAGGAGATCCCTTTATCTCTTTAAAATGTTATGGTTTCTGAGAAAGTTTTCCTTGCATTAATGGTGTCTTTAGACAAATCCACAAAGATTTTCAGCTGGTTGAAAGGTTCAGGGAAGTGCTTATTTTCTCTTATGAAATTCTGGATTTTTATTTTTGTACTAAAAAAATGTATCTGAAGAATCGCATCTCTGGGGATATCTGGAGATATAAATGTAGGACGGGGGAGTCTATGAATCCTATCAATACTTTGATCCAAATTAGTTAATGAGGGAATAGCGTTTTTAAATATTGATTTGACATAAGCAGATAACTCCCCAGAAGTGACATCTTCAGGTATACCCCGTATTTTGAGATTGTTCCTACGACTTCTGTCCTCTAAGTCTGCAATTTTAATTTTCAGTTTATGAATTTCTTGTGTAAATTTCTGTCTAGTTTTAGAGAGTCTTACTGTAGTTTCCTCTACCTTCTCTAATCTATTCTCATGTTCTTCCGATCTTTTACTAAAAAGATCGAAAGTAGAATCAAAGATCTCTCTGCCTGACGTTCAAAAGCAAGCTTCATATTAGTATTAATTTTATCTGCAAGATCTTTCATATACATTTACGCATTGTTTTTATCAGGGAATGGTGACTCGATTGTTTTTAAAGGATTTTTACTCATAATGTTTGGGGATGAGTGGGACTCCACATCCTTTCTAAAGCGATTCCTTTCCGGACTCAAGCTAGGTGAAGTGTCTTCATAAGTCTCTATTAATTCTTCAACAGAAGACCTATGACCCAAATTACCAGGTTCCTTTCTTTTGGAAACAACTGAAAGGTCCATATCTTCTACTGGTGTTGTAATAAAAGTAGGTGCAAATGGATCATCGTTCTTCAGGAACCTTTGTATTTGATAGAGATTCTTTTCGCCATTTTTAATAACTTTACTATGTACAAGGTTTGTGTTTGTTTTATTAAGGTCCGATTTATCTATTTCCCTTTTAATAGGAGATCTAGATTTCATGGGACTTAAAAGATTGGGGACATTGACAGAAGAGTTGTAGCAAGAATGTTGTAAATTTAATTTCTCCCTTTCGGTTTAGGAGTTTTACTAGGTGCGGGAATGTTAGTTTTAGGAATTGCCCCTGTTTTACGCATTTTATATTTTAGAAATAAGCTAAAAAAAAAGAAAAAACTAAAATATTAAGAAATATACCTGTGCAATTAGAGCACTATTTCAACTCCTAATTTTGTGACAAAAAAGAAAAAAGGTTATGCAAACTGCAATTTACATTAATACTTTAACAATATAAATAATAAACTTGTTCCATTTTTCCCGAATGCAGTCCTGAGAAATCAGTATAGATTAAGTAAAAGGTAATATTATAATAGAGAGAGAGTAAAATAATCTGTGTATTTATATAGGTGACCAATACAATTAGAATATGTATAAATGAATTAGATTGGTTATATATTACATAGTAACATAGTTTTAAAGGTTGAAGGAAGACTAAGTCCATCTAGTTCAGCCCATAGCCTAACATGTTGATCCAGAGGAAGGCAAAAAAAAACCATGTGGCAAACACTAAGCTCCACATTGGGGAAAAAAATTCCTTCCCGACTCCATACGACAATCAGACTAGTTCCCTGGATCAACGCCCTATCAAGGAATCTAGTATATATCACCTGTAATATTATACTTTTCCAGAAAGGCATCCAGGCCCTTCTTAAATTTTAATAGTGAATCACTCATTACAACATCATGCGGCAGAGAGTTCCATAGTCTCACTGCTCTTACAGTAAAGAATCCGCGCCTGTGATTATGATTAAACCTTCTTTCCTCCAGACGTAGAAGATGCCCCCTTGTCCCCGTCTCAGAGTAAAAAGATCAGTAGAAAGGTCTTTGTACTGTCCCCTCATATACTTGTACATAGTAATAAGATCCCCCCTAAGCCTTCGTTTTTCCACAGTAAATAACCCAAGTGTAATAACCTGTCTTGGTATTGCAGACCCCCCAGTCCTCTAATAACCTTGGTCTCTCTTCTCTGCACCCGCTCTAGTTCAGCTATGTCTTTCTTATACACCGGAGACCAGAACTGTACACAGTATTCTAAGTGTGGTCGCACTAGTGACTTGTATAGAGGTAAAATTATGTTCTCCTCATGAGCATCTATACCTCTTTTAATGCATCCCATTATTTTATTTGCCTTTGCAGCAGCTGCCTGACACTGGCCACTAAATGTGAGCTTGTCGTCCACCAATACACCCAGGTCTTTTTCAGTTACAGTTTTGCCCAGTGTTTTACAATTAAGCATATAATTATACATTTTATAATGGAGAGAGAAGTGATATTGAAATCGCTAAACCTCAGGATTAAAAGCTCCTTAACAGAAATTAGAATAATTATTCCTTAATAATGTTTGGTCAACACAGATCACGGCCGGCTTTTTTATATTGCAGAGGCACTTCTCTCCCAGTGAGGACGTCGTCCAGGGGGAATCTAGGCACCTAATACTCCCACCAAGGGCAAGCTAGTCCAAATCGGACCCCTCCGGACTCATAGACAGCAAGAGCAGGAACGGGCAGTCAGGGCTCTCCTTGCGCCGCAACTGTCAATCATCCGCCAGCTTTCTCCACTAATAGCTCCTCTGTGCCACCACTAAGAATAGATCCAGAGGTGTCCAAAAATCATAGGAGACCTCTGAGTCCTGTAGTCTATAAGGTCAAACTGACAAGACCTTATTAAAGGTATTTATCAATAAAAAGATATTTGATCAGATGTCAGTTATCTTATTGCGCCATAGGTATGTCGCACGCCTAACGGTTCTTCATGGCTGATAATGTATAATGTGACGCAGGTTAAAATGGTTTCTAAGGTCACCTCTAATTTGAGTAAATGTCTTCTATGAGGTATTCTCAAGACCATTGCCAAAATTTCAGGGAATTCAATAAATTCCTTTCTCCAAAAAAAGCCAAATAAGTCTAGGATATTTACTCTTCCGCAATGGAGGTCTTGTGCTAGTTTCTGAAGAGATTTTTATTTCTTCAAAAAAAAAAAAGGGCCAAATTAACCTAAAATAGTGTCAAAATGAGATTAAAGTGATCTCATCTTAATCCCCAAGAGAAGTTTGAGTAGAAAATCCTCAAATGGTAGCAAAAATAGTTGGTTTGTCGGTAGCCTCTGAGGAGCTCAGGATTCCTGCGTCCTACATCGCCGAAGTCCAGGCCACGCCCCGAAAATGTTGCAATTTTCAAACTTACAATTGTTATGCCCTTAAATCAGAGAGATGTCACACAACATAGTTAATAAATAATATTTCCCACATGCCTTCTTTACATCAGCACAATTTTGGAAAAAATTTTTTTTTTGCTAGGAAGTTCTAAGGGTTAAAAGTTGACCAACGATTTCTCATTTTTCCAACAAAATTTACAAAACCTTTTTTTTAGGGACCACATCACATTTGAAGTGACTTTGAGGACTCTTTATGACAGAAAATACCCAAAAGTGACACCATTCTAAAACCTGCACCCCTCAAGGAGCTTGAAACCACATTCAAGAAGTTTATTAACTCTTCAGGTGCTTCACAGGAACTGAAGCAAATGAAGAAGAAAAAAAATTTACATTTACCTTTTTTTCACCAAAAAAATAATTTTCACAAGGGTAACAGATAAAAATGGACCCCAACATGTGTTGTGCAATTTCTCCTGAGCATGCCGATACCAAATATGTGGTGGAAAACCACATAGCAGGGCTAGGAAGGGACGGAGCGCCATTTGACTTTTTGAAAGTAAAATTAGCTTGAATAATTAGTGGACGCCATGTTGCGTTTGGTAAGCCCCTGATGTGCCTAAACAGTGGAAACCCCCCACAAGTGACCCCATTATGGAAACTAGATCCCTCAATGAACTTATCTAGATATGTGGTGAGCACTTTGAACCCCCAGGTGCTTCACAGAAGTTTATAGCGCAGAGGCGTGAAAATAAAAAAATCAAATTCTTTCCACAAAAATGAAATTTTAGAGCCATTTTCTTTATTTTCAAAAGGGTAATGAGAAAATGGACCACAAAAGTTGTTGTTCAATTTGTCCTGAGTTCACTGATATGCCATATGTGGGTTAAAGCCACTGTTTGAGTACACGGCAAGGTTCGGAAGGGAAGGAGCACCTTTTTTTTTTATTCAAAATTTGCTGGAATAATTAGCGGACGCCATGTCGCATATGGAGAGCCCCTGATGTGCCTAAACACATGGAAACCCCCCATTAAGTGACACCATTTTGGAAACTAGATCCCTCAATGAACTAATCTGCATGTGTGGTGAGCACTTTGAACCCCCAAGTGCTTCGCAGACGATTATAACGTAAAGCCATGAAAATAAAAAAAATCTAATTTTTTTCAACAAAAAAATTCTTTTAGCCCCAAATTTATTTTCACAAAGGTAACAGGAGAAAATTGACCTCTCATTTTGTGCAATTTCTTCTGAGTACGCCAATACCCTACATGTAATTGGGAACTACTTTTGAGGCACAGTGCAAAGGTCAGAAGGGAAGGAGCACCATATTATAGTGCAGACTTTACTGTTATGGTTTGAGGGAGCCATGACCTACTAGGAGATCCCCTGAGGTGCCAGAACAGCAGAATTTCCCCTAAGCAACCCCATTTTGCAAACTACACCTCTCAATGAATTAATCTAAGGGTGCAGTGATCATATTGACACCACAGGTGTGTCACAGAATTTTATACCATTGGGCAGTGAAGAAAAAATAATTACATTTTCATGGCAAAAAGTTTGTTTTAGCCCCAGATTTTACATTTTGAAATGGGGATAATGGATAAAACTGGCACCAAAATTTGTCCCACAATTGCTGCCGAATGTGGCAATACCCCATCTGTGGCTGTACAGTACTGCTCAGCCACATGCTGAGACTCAGGAGGGACGGAACGCAATTTGCCTCCAGGAGCGCTGATTTTCCTAGAAAACTTTGCCGGCTCAATATACAGAGCCCCTATTTTAGAAATTATACCCCTGTCAAACATGTGGATGCTAAATGTGGTTTAGGCACACACTGCGACTCAGAAGGGCGGGGGGCATTAGAAATTCGGAGTGCAGAATTTGCTGAATTTCTTTTGGGGGCGAGGAGCGCTTTTCCAGAGCCTTTATACTACCAGTAACGTGGAAGCCCCCTATATTTCCATTGTCTGAGTGGGTTGTTTTTTTTTGTGGATTGAGTTGAAGCTTTTATTGGGAACATTTTACATAACATTTGGGATCACATTTATGAGCAATTGCTTTGGGGTTTCCATCAAAATCTCTGAGTGACGTGATTCAGGTGAAACCCCCGAGGGATCCATTCACTATAATGAGGCAGCAGTTACTCTGGACTCCCTTTGGCCTCTGTTCAGTGTTGTCCTTCTTTTCAAAGGTGCACAAAACTACAGCCGACCGCTCTTTTATGCACGCATAAAAAGACGGACACCGCCGGATCACAGGTCAGACAGCGTCCACAGTGACTCCATCTGCCTCATCATAGGGAATATTCCTCCCGAAGAGTCATGTAAGGGCTTATTTTTTGCGGGACGAGTTGACGTTTTTATTTGTAACATTTTCGGGCACATGACATTTTTTGATTGCTTTCTATTCCAGTTTTTGAGGAGGGAGAATGAACAAAAACCTGCAATTCAGGAACTGTCTTTTTTTATTTATTTTTTCTTTTATGCCGTTCCGCATGTGGTAAAATTGATAAGGCAGCTTTATTCTTCAGGTCGGTGCAATTACAGCGATACTACATTTATAGCGTTTTTTATGTTTTGGAGCTTTTATACAAAAACTTTTATAGAAAAAAGATTTTTTTTTTGCATCGCTTTATTCTGAGAGCTATAAATTTTTTATTTTTCATCTGATGGAGCTGTATGGCAACTTGTTTTTTTGCGGGACAAGATGACATTTTCAGCAGTACAAATTTTATTTACATTTGTTTTTTTTTTATTGCGTTTGACTTTTTTCCAGCGGTATGATGATAAAGCATCGTTTGCCTCTTTTTTTTTTTTTTTTTTTTAACAGCGTTCACAGAAGGGGTTAACTAGTGTGACACTTTTGTAGGTTGGGTCTTTCCGGTAGCGGCGATACCAAATACACACGTGGTCAAAATTGTTGGTACCCCTTGTTTAATGAAAGAAAAACCCACAATGGTCAAAGAAATAACTTGAATCTGACAAAAGTAATAATAAATTAAAAATGAAAATGAAAAATGAAAGTCAGACATTGCTTTTCTGCTTCCACAGAATTTAAAAAAAAAATTAAACTCATGAAATAGGCCTGGGCAGAAACGATGGTATCCCTGAAAATAATGTGACAAAAGGGACATGTTCAATCAAGTTGTGTCCACTAATTAGCATCACAGGTGTCTACAATCTTGTAATCAGTCAATGGGCCTGTATATAGGGCTACAGATACTCACTGTGCTGTTTGGTGACATGGTGTGTACCACACTCAACATGGACCAGAGGAAGCAAAGGAAAGAGCTGTCACAGGAGATAAGAAAGAAAATTATAGACA
This sequence comes from Phyllobates terribilis, assembly GCF_046119375.1. Taxonomy (NCBI): domain Eukaryota; kingdom Metazoa; phylum Chordata; class Amphibia; order Anura; family Dendrobatidae; genus Phyllobates; species Phyllobates terribilis. Next base: position 2,078,393 of record NW_027362942.1, on the reverse strand, counting down.
AGCATGTTAAAGGTAAAGGTAAAACCATCTCCAAGCAGCTTGATGTTCCTCTGACTACAGTTGCACATATTATTCAGAAATTTAAGATCCATGGGACTGTAGCCCACCTCCCTGGACATGGCCGCAGGAGTAAAATTGATGACATAGTAAAGAGACAGATAATATGAATGGTAACAAAAGAGCCCAGGATAACTTCTAAAGAGATTAAAGGTGAACTTCAAGCTCAAGGAACATCAGTGTCAGATCACACCATCTGTCGTTGTTTGATTCAAAGTGGAAGACGACCAAGGAGAACACCATTGTTGAAAAAAAATCATAAAAAAGCCAGACTGGAATTTTGCCAAACTACATGTTGGCAAGCCACAAAGCTTCTGGGAGAATGTCCTATCGACAGATGACACAAAAATGGAAGTTTTTGGCAAAGCACATCAGCTCTATGTTCACAGACAGAAAAATGAAGCATATCAAGAAAAGAGCACTGTCCCTACTATGAAACATGGTGGAGGATCTGTTATGATCTGGGGCTGCTTTGCTGCATATGGCACAGGGTGTCTTAAATCTGTGCAGAGTACAATGAAATTTCAAGACTATGAAGGGATTCTAGAGAGAAATGTGCTGCCCAGTGTCAAATGTCAGAAATCTCAGTTGCAGGTCATGGGTCTTGCAACAGAATAATGACCCAAAACACACAGCTAAAAACACCCAAGAATGGCTAAAAGGAAAACATTGGACTATTCTGAAGTGGCCTTCTATGAGCTCTGACCTAAATCCTATTGAGCATCTTTGGAAAGAGCTGAAACATGCCTTCTGGAAAAGGCAACCTTCAAACACGAGACAACTGGAGCAGTTTGCTCATGAGGAGTGGTCCAAAGGTCCAAAATACCTGTCGAAAGATTTAACTAAGTAAAATAGTAAAAAAAAAAATGTAAAAATATGTAACAAACAATATTACAAAATAATAATAAAAATATTACACTAATAAATACAAATTTTTATGTAAAAAAAAAGTACACATACTCACGTGGTCAAATTTTTTTAAAAAATTCAGTGGAAGCAGGGTTGAAAAGCAATGTCTGACTTTCATTTGTTCATTTTCATAGATTTTTAATTTATTATTACTTTTGTCAGATTCAAGTTATTTCTGTGACCATTGTGGGTTTTTCTTTCATTAAATGAGGGGTACCAACAATTTTGACCACGTGTGTAGCTATCCTTCGTCTACTGTATCAAGCTAGAAAGCTAATTGCCTTTCACTCGAAGGATGCAGAGCTTCCAAATATTTCAGGAATATATTCCTAAAATGAATAATATGCTAAGACTAGAGCGATATATGTTCCAGAGGAGAGGGAATCCTCTTAAATTTGAAAAATTGTGGGTACCATGGCTGGACTCCCCGGGATTGGCTCCTATGACATCAACAAGGTAAAGAATGTTAATAAATGCACTGGTTAGATAGACTAGACCTGAATGTAACATAAGCGTAATGATTCCAGTCAGCTGATAAAGAGCAGAAGGGCTCAAGATGACTAAATAAATCGAATATTGTAATAAGTAGGCAAGAGAAAGAAAGTGACTAACATATTTGATACGTATAAAAGTAATGTTTTTTTTCTTTTTATTGCATGTGGAATAAGTTGTTAAGGGAGGGGAGGTGGGAGGGGGATAAGACAGATATTGGAAAAGATGATGTGTTACATGATACAAAAGACATATGGACAAGCTGTGAAAGATCCTGGAACATTCATCTCTGCTTCGTGGACTGGAGAGCTCGGTGGGAAAGATTGAGAGTTGAAAATTTATTTGTAAGTTTTAAAATGTTTAATAAAAATTATTTTATTAAAAAAAAAACTATTATTGTTTGGATAGCTTTTTCTATATACTGCAACAGTATTGTAGTTTTGGCGATTTTGCCAAAAAAATAAATCTTGATACCGTATATTCCGGCGTATAAGACGACTTTTGAAGACTGAAAAATCTTCTGTCTAGTCTGGGGTCGTCTTATACGCCGGTAATGCTTTTAAACTTTCAGAAATTGACATGGGGGGATACTCTGGGGGTGTTAATAAGCTGCCGTGGCCGTATCCCTGCCATGTCGGAGTTAATATAAGGTGGAGGGAGTTAAAATACGGCGGCGGTAGGTCCAGACAGTCAGCGCTTCTGTGCTGAAACTGACACATCGCTGCGTATTCCCAGCTCTGGACACAGCGCAGGGCTTCTGTGCCGACAGCTTTCACTTGTCACAGAAGCGCTGCGCTGTGTCCGGAGCTGGGAAGTTCGCATCGCTTCTGTGACAATATATGAAAAGCCGGCAATTCAGCAGCGGCATAAGCCGGCACCCGACAATTTAGAATAGAAAGAATAGAGCATCACACATAGACTAGATAGATAGAAACATGTCAGTCACATATATATGAAGTACAGTGACAGTGTTGCTTACTGTACTTGTCATTTAGTGTAAAGGATTTATTAAAACAAATAATAGTGTTTTCATGCACTGTCTCTTTAAAAAAGCCGGCCGGCAATTCAGCAGCGGTACCCGACAATTTATAACAGACAGAATAGTGCTTCACACATAGATTAGATAGATAGAAACATGTCAGTCACATATATATGAAGTACAGTGATAGTGTTGGTTACTGTACTTGTCATTTAGTATTAAAATAAAGGATTTATTATTAAAAAAATTGGCGTGGGGTTCCCCTTAATTTTAGGCTCTAGCGGAGGTTAAGCAGACGGCTGGGGCAGATGTTTGAAGCCTGGGAAGGGGGTAATACCCACGGAGCTTCCCAGGCTACTAATATCAGCCCCCAGCTGAATACCTAGTCTTTACTAGCTATTAAAATGGGGGACCCCCCAAAAAAAATGACGTGGGGTCCCCCCTAATTTAATAGCTAGCAAAGGCTAGGCAGACAGCTGGGGGCTGATATTAATAGCCCAGGAAGGGAGCCATGAATATTGGCCCCCTCCCAGGCTAGAAACACCAGCCGTCAGCCGCCCCAGAAATGGCGCATCCATAGGATGCGCCAATTCTGGCACTTAGCCTCGCTCTTCCCACTGCCCTGGTGCGGTGGCAGGGGGTAATAGGGTTGGGGTTGATGTCAGCTTATAATGCCAGCTGACATCAAGCCCAGGTTAGTAATGGAGAGGCGTCTATAAGACACCCCCATTACTAACCCCATAGTCAAAGTTAAAAAAAACACAAACACCCAGAATAAAGTCCTTTAATTGAAATAAAGACACAATTCTTTATTGTTCTAAATTAAACCATACTTACCATCACGCCCATTCCAGCTGAAGCCAACGATCTCCTGCAATAAAAGAAAAATAATAAAGCAACCTCATCCTTACCTCTCCATGGTTCCCAGGACAGCTTCAGCTCTGCTACATCGAGATGACAAGCTGGACCGCAGCAGAACGCTGCCATCCAGCCTGTCATCCCGCAGACACTGAGAAGCGCAGGCGTGCTTGCGCTCCTCAGTGTCTGACTGTGACGACATCCAGATGAGCCGACAATGAACTCAGCTCACCTCCTGGACGTCCGTCACTGACAGCGTGGGAAACTTCTACTGCGCATGCGGGGAGCAGGAGAATTTTCCCACGCTGTCAGTGACGTGCATGAGGTGAGCCGAGTTCATTGGACATGATCTCGGCTCATCTGGATGCCGTCACAGTCAGACACTGAGGAGCACAAGCATGCCTGCGCTTCTCAGTGTCTGCCGCATGGCAAGCTGAACGGCAGCGTTCTGCTGCGGTGCAGCCTGTCATGTGAATGTAGCAGAGCTGGACCGGTCCTGGGAACCATGGAAAGGTAAGGATGAGGTTGCTTTATTATTTTACTTTTATTGCAGGAGATCGTTGGCTTCAGCTGGAATGGGCGTGATGGTAAGTATGGTTTAATTTAGAACATTAAAAAATTGTGTCTTTATTTCAATTAAAGGACTTTATTCTGGGTGTTGTGTTTTTTTTAATTACTTTACTAGAAATTCATGGCGGTCATGTCTAATATTGGCGTGACCCCATGAATTTCGGGCTTAGGGCCAGCTGATAATGCCAAGCTGGCCCTAACCCCTTTATTACCCAGTGAGCCACCGCACCAGGGCCCTGGATGAGTTGGGTACAGCGCCAGAAGATGGCGCTTCTATGAACGCGCCATTTTCCGGGGCGGCTGCGGACTGCAATTTGCAGCGGGGGGGGCCCAGAAAGCTTGGGTCTCCCTGCGCTGCGGATTCCAGCCCCCAGCTGCCTAGTTGTACCTGGCTGGACACAAAAATAGGGCGAAGCCCCACGTCTTTTTTTTTTAATTATTTCATGAAATAATTAAAAAAAAAAGGGCTTCCCTATATTGTTGTGTCCGGCCAGGTACAAATAGGCAGCTGGTGGTTGGGGGCAGCCCGTTCCTGCCTGCTGTACCTGGCTGGACACAAAAATATGGCGAAGCCCACGTCAACATTTTTGGGAAAAATTAATTACAAAATTAATAATAATTTAGGGACTGCATCTTTATTAACCCCTCAATTGTCATTTAGTGTTAAAATAAAGGATTTTTTAAAAAGAAAATTGGCGTGGGATCCACCATCATTATAGTCTCTAGCGGAGGTTAAGCAGACGGCTGGGGCAGATGTTTGAAGTCTGGGAAGGGGGTAATACCCACGGAGCTTCCCAGGCTACTAATATCAGCCCCCAGCTGAATACCTAGCCTTTACTAGCTATTAGAATGGGGGACCCCCCCAAAAAATGACGTGGGGTCCCCCCTATTTTAATATGTTTATGAGTGACAGTTTTCCTGCTATATACCTGCATGTCATAAGAATTTAAATTAAAAAAGGACCATGTTAAATTCAAATCTGTTTTTTTTTAATTTTTACCAGTGTTTGGTATGCGTTGGAAAAGGGGTAGTCTTATACGGTGAATATATCCTAAACTCTATATTTTAACAGGAAAGTAGGGGGGTCGTCTTATACACCAGGTCGTCTTATACGCCGGAATATACGGTATATATTTTTTTAAATTATAGACGATTTTTGAATTTCAATCTTGATTTTTTTTCTTTTAGCTAAACTTAGTCCAAATTAGTTTCCAAAAAAACCCTATAATTGCCTCAAGCAGTGCTCCCTGACAGACTCAGTCTCCTGGAATTCTGCAATAAAGCAATAACATGTTATCACATGAGATAACTGCAATTACAGTTTTCTTATTACGTTGTAGAGTTTTTTCATACTGTGTCTTTTTCCTAAGTTTTTGGATCAAAAAATGGAACAAAAAACGTTCAAAAGAATGAACACAAATAGGTAATGTAAAAACTACTTGCTGTTCATATTGTGTAATATGTTCATTGATCTCAGCGTCTTTTAAATGCTCAGACTTTCAAAAGACAGGAAGCATTTAAAAGAAGGGACATGTACATTCTCCCGGTGTTTTCCACTAGAAAGACACTCAATACTTAAAAGGATATTCCCATCTCCAAGATCCTATCCCAATATGTAGCAGGTGTAATAATAATAATATTAGCAAATACCTCCAATTAGAAATGTAGTTTAGTTCTTCTGATTCACTATGTCTCTTTCCTCATGTGCAGGCATTGCGGGACCTACTACATATTGTGATAGGATCTTGGAGGTGGGAATAACACTTTAACTTACAATAGACATCTGTCACGACTCTGTTGTCGGGTATCCTGGGGCCAGGGGCTCCAACCCTGTCCCTAATGCTAGGGGCGCCCTAGCTGGCACTGTTCCCCGGATTACTTCTGAAGGTGAAGACGCTGGGGCAATGTACCTTGTCTGAGCTCCTCAGTCAGCCCTCAGTCTTCCCCCCTTCTCTCCCCAACAGGGAAGAGGGGAGTAGTAGTGTATGGTAGGACACAAACCAGACTCACAAGGTAACACATACAGGGCTGAAGGAAAATACTAATCATACAAATATATTCACACAAACAACAGAGGTTAACACCGGGAAGTGGAGGATGGGAAACAAACCAAAACAGAAGAATAGGATTAACATGCAACCTAAACCACACAACAGTGTAAGCTGAAATTCACCAAACGCTTTCTTAAATAACCACTCTCCAACTCATTCCGAGAACCATGCAGCATAAGGTAGCTTTGGCAATTACTCCAAGTCAAAGCCCAGAATATATAGGAGTGGGGAGTGGCTAACACTGGACAGCTGAGAGCCTAAATGAAGGTAAGCTTCCAGGAGCTCACAACTGAGCATATTAACCCCTGCACTGCTAAAAGAAACCTGCACCATTTAATATGAAGGGGAAAGGCTCTAGTGAGTGCAGGAGTAATCAGATCCTGCGGTCTTCTGGCTCCTCTCTGTCGTGGTAAACCCGTGATAGTACCCCTCCTTCTACAAGAGACCTCCGGAACCTCAGAACCGGGTTTATCCGGGTGTGCCACGTGAAAAGACCGAAACAACCTGGCCTGATACCCACATCCTCTCCTCAGGACTGTAACCCGTCCAGTGTACCAGATACTGAAGCGACTAACGAACTAAATGAGAATCAACGATCTTAGCTATTTGGAATTTCAAATTTCCATCCACAATGACTGGAGATGGTGGTAGCGGTGATGGTAGAGAGGACGCAACATATTTTTAGCAGCGACCGATGAAACATATTATGGATCCAAAAGGTGGGCAGCAAATCAAGGCGGAATGCTACGGGATTGACGGCCAATCTTATAAGGACCGATGAAACTGGGACCCAGTTTCCAAGAGGTAACCATCAACTTAATGTTCCTTGAGGACAACCACACCAAGTCACCAACACACAGGTCCGGATCCCCCACTTCTCTCCCATCAGCCACACTTTATATTTGGACCCTATCTTCCTCAAGCTGTTAAGAACTCCTTGCCACACAGAAGGAATTGAAGATGAAAACTGTTCTTCTTCAGGTATTCCTGAAGAACAATTTCTATTAAATGAGCTGAACTGAGGATGAAACAAGTATGCCCCGAAGAACGGGAACTTACCAGTAGATTCATGACGATTATTCACTGCAAATTCAGCTAGAGATAAGCAAGTAACACAATCCTCCTGATTCTCAGACACAAAACACCTAAGATAAGTTTCAAGATTCTGGTTCACGCTTTCAGTTTGCCCATTGGACTATGGGTGAAATGCTGAAGACAACGACAGACGGATCTTCAACCGAGTGCAACAATATCGGTAGGGATCCCATGTAATTTTACAACTTCTATGATGAAAATCTGCGCCAAAGTCTTGTTGTTAGGTAACGCGGGTAACGCAATGAAATATGACATCTTACTGAATCTGTCCACCACCAAAATTACAGTATTACCTGCCAATACAGCTAGATCAGTGATAAAATTGACCGATACATGAGTCCATGGTCTACTGGAAATTGCCAATGGGTGGCAGACCAAGATGGACGAGTATGAGAGGTCTTAGATTAAGTACAGACATTGCCGGCGGGCACATAGTCCCGAACATCCTGATGAACCCCTGACCACCAAAAGTGCCGAGTAAGAAGATCTGTGGTGGCTTTATTACCGGGATGTCCGGCCAAGACTGAATCATGATGTTCACTAAGAACTCTAAGCCGGAGATTTACGGGTACAGACAGTTTACCTAATGGACATGCAGCAGGGGCGTGCCCCTGAGCTTCAACAACCTCCTTCTCAAGATCGGGTCATATAGACGCAATAACCACCCCTTTATGAAGTATAGGAATCGGGTCACAATTTTCTTCTCCTCCAGGAAAACAATGAGATAACATCCGCCTTAAATGTTTTTGTTCCCCGGCCTATATGGAACAAAAAAGTTAAATCTGATGAATAAGAACGCCCATCTTGCCTGTCTAGGCGTTAGACGTTTTGCAGACTCTTGATATACCAGATTCTTATGATCTGTGATTACCATAACCAGATGAACTGCCCCATCCAGAAAATGACGCCACTCCTCAAAAGCCCACTTGATTGCCAACAGTTCCCTGTTACCAATGTCATAATTTCTCTCAGCGGGTGACAGTTTTTTAGAAAAATATGCACACGGACGCCAATTACCAGGAGACGCACGCTGAGACAAAACAGCGCCCACCCCCACTTCAGACACATCAACTTCTACAATGAATGTCTGAGTGACGTCAGGCTTTATGAGAATTGGCGCAGATGCAAAACACTTCTTCAAGGTCTTAAATGCCTCCCTGGCCATACTGGACCATTTGGAAAAGTCCATCCCTTTCATGGTCATATCCGTCAGTGGATTGGCGACTACAGAAAAGTTATTGATTTACTTGCGGTAGTAGTTGGCAAAACCCAAAAACCTTTGTAATGCCTTTAAGTCCGCAGGACAATCCCAATCCAGTACCGCCAGGATTTTCGCCGGATCCATGCGAAAACCGGTGGATGATAAAATATATCCCAGGAAAGGGATCTCCTCAACCGAGAACATGCACTAATCTAGTTTGACAAATAATTTATGGTCTCTGAGTATCTGTAAGACCTGCCTGACATGTACTTAATGTGACTCAAGGTCAGGTGAATAAATTAATATGTCATCAAGATAGATCACCACAAATCTACCTGCCAGGTGATTAAAGATGTAATTTACAAAATGCTGAAAAACGGCGGGAGCATTAGTCAACCCAAGTGGCATCACAAGGTTCTCATAATGTCCCTCAAGCGTATTGAAGGCTGTTTTCCACTAATCTCCCTCTTTAATATGAAGGAGATAATACGCCCTCCTGAAATCAAGTTTAGAAAACCATTTTGCTCCCACAATCTGATTAATTAGGTCCGGGATGAGAGGGAGCGGATATGGTTCCCGGACAATGATCTGATTTAGTTTGCGGAAATCTAGGCAGGGGCGTAAACCCCCGTCTTTCTTCTTTACGAAGAAAAACCCAGCAGCAACGGGGGATGAGGATGGTCTGATATGACCCCTTGCCAAACTCTCCGCGATATAGTCCTTTATGGCCTGCCTCTCTGGACCAGAGATATTATAAAGTCTGCACTTAGGCAGCTTGGACCCAGGAACAAGATTAACGGCACAGTCATAAGGACAATGGGGAGCGAGTTCCTGACACCCCTGCTCCAAGGACACATCCGCAAAGTCAGACAGGCATTTAGGCACAGACTGGGTATCCACCCTAGCCAGTCGAGTGCTTAACAGTGTCCTTGACAATACTCGCTCCACTTAGTTACCTCCTGCATATGCCAATCTACCATAGGGTTGTGCAGCGTGAGCCAAGGTAGTTCCAGAATCACAGGAGAGGGCAGACCCTCTAGCACATAACAGTCAATACATTCTGAGTGTATGGCCCCTACCTGTAGATGTAACCCTCAGACGACTTGAGTAAAATACCCCTGACTCAAGGGTGCGGAGTCGATGGCAATCATGGGTATGTGCCTGGACAGTGTTTGTGGTTTGAGGCCCTGGACCTGGATGAACCTGGCTTTAATCAAATTAAACCTCACCCTACTGTCCCGAAAGACAGATATGTTCACCTTATTTTTGCCCAGATGGATTTCAGCTGGTGGGAACATGGAGGAGATATGTACACCAGTTGCTAACTTCCCTGCAATCCGGGCTCCTTAGTTTTCTGGAAGATGTTTACGGTGAAGTAGGGAAGGGCAAGCACCTATGAAGTGACCCTTCCTCCCACAGTAAAAACATACTCCTCTTTACACAGAACTCCGGTTTGATTCACAGAATGAGTTGCCCCACCCAACTGCATGGGCTCCTCAGATGACTCCGACCAGGGTTCCCTTGGCCCTTTATGTCTCTGGCAAAGACATATGGCCGCTTCAAGAGAGACTGGAGTCTCGTACAATGCAAGGGCATCCAATAACCTTGCAGATAGCCCTTGACAAAACTGGCTACGGAGTGTGGGCTCATTCAACTTAGTGTCGGTGGACCACCTCCGAAACTCGGAGCAATACTCCTCTGCTGAAGCTGACGTAGTGAGACACGGTCAGGATCATCATATATATGACCCAGCTCTAGAAAGAATTCCTCCATCGTCCAGAGCAACTGGGAGTCCAGCGGGAAAGAAAATGCCCATGCTTGGGGGTCACCCTGAAGGAGCGATATTACTATCCTTACCCGTTGTTCCTCGGTTCCTGAGGAGATAGGACGTAATCGGAAGTACAGCTTACAGGCTTCCCTAAAGACAACAGACATGTCAAGCTATTAAGATCTATGGGCTTATTTTCAATTAAAGGGGGCGTTACCAGTGTGAGACATGTAATGACTGACTGATCTCCTGATCTACATGTCTCACACTGTTTACACTCACTTTTATCACTCACTTTTATTTACAATAATCTCTAGAGTATATAACAACACAATCTGAGATATTCATCCTCAGAATAAGAAGGCACTCAAGTAATAATTAACTTTAAAATATGTCATTCTTATTGTAGAAAAAAATTTAAATCAATTTTAAAAGAACAAAAGAGAGAGTTTTCAAAGTGTAGCCAACTGATGATGCCAGAGACTTGTTGATATGGATATAGCAGTGCATACAAATTAGATGGTAACAAACCAATACCTCTTTAAATATATTAAGTTAAAGTGCAAGTGCTCTATATTTTATTTAAACTCAAGTACTGGATATAGATGTTAGGTGTAGTAGATTACTCATAGTTGGCAGTGTGTCGTTTTCAAAAGAGAGATGTACTTACAATTTGTAAGGTGCAAGGTATGTGTATATCAGACCTACGCCCCCTTTAGAAGAAGTTTAGGCAAAACGACATCATCGGGGTGGTAGCCCCAGACCTTGCACCTTAAAAATTCTAAGTACATTTCTCTTTTGAAAAGGACACACTGCCACTATGAGTAACCTACTACACCTATATCCAATACTTGAGTTTATATAAAACATAGAGCACTTGCACTTTAACTTAATCTATTTATGTATAAAACTCTGCAGTGAAAATTATTTTAAAAGCCTATTAGGTTGTTACCATCTGATTTGTATCTACTGCTACATCCATATCAACAAGTGTCTGGCATCATCCGTTGGCTACACTTTGGAAAGTCCCTGTTTATTCTTTTAAAATTGATTTTAAATTTTTCTACAATAAAAAATAAATATTTAAAAGTGAATTATTACTTAAGTCCCTTCTTAGTCTGAGTTTGAATATCTCAGATTGTATTGTTATATACACTGACCTGAAGGTCGATGTACCTATTTTTCTGACATATGGAGTACAACAATCTCTGGAGGCAGATCCTCAAGGCAGATCTATGTCCAGCCCATAGTCCTCAACAACTTATTTACACATTAAGTAAAATGTGCATTTCTCTGGAATAAGACATTCGATTGCCGATATCAAGGTATCACTTTATCCAGCTTTCTATGACCTACATGTCCGTAGAGATAGCTTAGTAGGGTTGATCCTGACAGATTCCCTTTTAAATTTACCAAATTTAAGTGGTTCATGCTGTTTTATAAATAGAATTTTAAGAATGACTTGTCTAAGCCTGCGATGTCTAAGAATTACAGTTCTGATAAATATGCCCATGTTTATATTGTCTTCAATTTACTTTGTATGCAATCATTATATGATGGACATTGGTTTATTTGTAAATTATCATGGATTTTTTATAACAATTTGATATCTTAAAGTGGCCCAAGTCTTTTACTTTTTGTCGGTTTATGATCTACTGCTAGTTTTTGCTGTGGGATGTATTTACACATTTCGTTTTTGTGTCCGTAATGACACAGATTTTGATGTACAATTTTATTTTTTGGTGCTTTTTCTTTCTAGGATTAGAGAAACATTTAAAAGGAACAGGCAAATTTTCGGCAAGCAATGTAGCATGTGCAATATACACAGTGTTCATATTTGGTTCTGCTAGCTGGTTACAGTGATCAAGAACATTCCGAAAAGTAGGCAGATTGCAAACGTGAGGTCAAAATGACTGCTTGAATAGGCAAGCAGAGTCGAATCCTAAGAGGGTGTGTTGTACACACTGTTAATATTCGGCAAGCTAAAGTGCTTGCCGAACATCTTCCCTAGCCAGGAATAATACCTGATAGAAAAAAAAAGCATAAAAAAGTTTAACTTTTTATTACACCATGACGGATATATTTGTCATGGAGCGTGTCGAGGACTTTGGAGCGGGCTCAGAAGTAGAGACGATTGCACTTTTGTGCACGCTGAAATAGACGAACATCGCTGGATCATAGGTCAGACAGCGTCCACAGTGCCTCCATCTGTCTCATTATAGGGAATCTTCCGTCGGGGGTTCTGTCTGAATCACGTATTTTAGAGATTTACACGGAAACCCCGGTGTAAGCACTCAGCAAAGAGCACAGGATAAATGTGAGCCGAGCCTTACTGCGATCTTTGTGAGGCAGAAAAAACAAATCAACAGCATGTGAAGAATTGGTTTTATTTAGTTATTTTTATGCAGTTCTTTGTGCAGTATAAGTGATTACACGACTCTATTCTTCGAGTCGGTGCGATTACAGCGATACCAGATGTATATTGTTTTTTTATGTTCAGCTGCTGTCTAGTGATGGGCGAACCCAAACAGTAAAGTTCGGGGTCCGTACCGAACACCAAGCTGAGCTGAGTTCATTGACGTCAACGTGATCGTGGGAAAATTCTCACAGCGCATGCACTGACCTCATTTGCTGGCACTGAGCGTCAGTGTATTGCTGGCTGCTGAATAGAGGGGTCACATTATACAATGTAGCCATTTTATTCATGGGATCATCGTGGGACTCTCGATATTTGGACTGCGACGAACAGGTGAGGATGAGGTTGGTTTATTATTTTACCTTTATTACAGGTGATCATGGGCTTCGGGGACAAAGTGTAAAGTGAGTACATGGCGTTTTTTTTTTATATTTTTTTTATTAATTTTACCATTGTTTTTTACTTTCAGCACAGGCACCGCTGCTGAGAGACTACTGCTCCCATCCAGCGGCACCTGCGCTCGCTATTTCCTATGGCAGTAGGCACCGGCTGATGGTGGTAGTAGTACCATCAGCCGGCGCCTATGACACGCAGTAAGCTATTAAAATCAGATCACTTGTCACAGCTGTGGAATCATGCTATTACCGCCGATCAGAGCCTGTGTTTCCTGCGCTGTCATGCAAATGACAGTGTGGGAAACCAGGTATATACAGTTCCACCATTCACAAGAGTGGGGTCCGTGTTCGGGAACTGTTCTGGTACCCGTACTTATTAGCCGAACCTGTACAGTCACGGGTTGGCCCATCACTACTCTGCTGTCACACACTGAAAGATGCTTATATTTGCAAATGTTTTAAAAAATTTTTTGCATTGCTGTATTTTGAGCGCTATAACTTTTCTATAATTCTGCTGACGGAGTCATGTGAGGGCTTGCTTTTTTTGCGGGACGAGTTGACGCTTTTATTGCCACCATTTTCGGGCACATAACTCTTTTTGATCGCTCACTATTCCGATTTATGGGAGGCAGAATGAACAGAAAAACAAAAAAACAGCAATTCAGGAATGTTTTTTTTTTCTTATGCTGTTCGCTGTATAGTAACAGTGATAAGGCAGCTTTATTCTACGGTTCAGTATGTTTACAGCGATATCACATTGATATTTTTTTAATGTTTTCTGCTTTTACACAATAAAAACTATTTTATAAAAAAAATAATAATTTTGCATTGCTATATTCTGAGAGCTATAACTTTTTTATTTCTCTGCTGACAGAGCTCTGTGGCGGCTTGATTTTTGCAGGACAAGTTGACGTTTTCAGCACTACCATTTTTATTTTCATTCAACTTTTTGATCGCATTTTATTCCACTTTTTTTGGCGCTATGATGAAAAAACATTTTTGGCCACTTTTTTATTACATTTTTTTAAGGAATTCACCGATGGGGTTCACTAGTGTCACAGTTTTATAGGTCGGGTCATTCTGAATATGGTGATACCAAATATGTGCCTGCATGATCACCATGGCGTAAATTTTCCGAGAACTTCTTCCCAACCATGACTTACATCAAATGTCGTGAAGAGGTTAAGACATACAGCAATAACTGTGCCTAGTAGAAGTCATCAGACAATCGCAGGTTCAAGTCCCTTAAAACAAATAAATAACAAGCAAGTTTGGTATCGTAATAATTGTACTGACCTGGAAAATCTTTCCAGATCAATTTTACTGCAGAATGAGCACCTGGAAAACAAAAAACAATTGTTTTTTTGCATTTTGAATTCATTTGGATTTTTTTTCACATTTTCCAGTATGATAAAATGAATGGAGTCATCCAAAATATAACTAGTCCCTTAAAAAACAAGCCCTTATATGTCTGACAGCGGGGAAATAAAAAAGTTACGGAGGGAAAAACTAAAGGTTGCTTGGTCCTTAACCCCTTCATCTCCGGGTGATTTTCCGATTATTGCTTTTTGCTCCCCTTCTTACCAAAGCCATAACTTTTTTATTTTTCTGCTAATATGGCCATGTGAGGGCTTGTTTTTTTGCAGGACAAGTTGTACTTTTGAACAACACCATTGATTTTACTACATGGAGAACTGGAAAATGGTACAACAATTCCAAGTGCGGTGAAATTGCAAAATACATTTTTTTTTTATTTACCATGTTCACTAAATGCTAAAACTGACCTGGCAACATGATTCTCCAGGTCATTACGAGTTTGCAGATACCAAATATGTATAGGTTCTTTTTTATTCAGGTGATGAAAACAAAATCCAAAGTTTGTAAGGAAAAAAAAGTGTTATTTTTTGGGATCTGGGGCCGGGTGAGGGCTTATTTTTTGTGCACCAAGCTGAAGTTTTTATTGATACCATTTTGGAGCAGATATGTTTTCATCGCCCGTTATTGCAGTGTTGCAGAGGCCCCAAAAAAATAATTCTGGTGTTTTTCTCGTTACGTCGTTCACTGATCAGATTAATTTCCTGTATATTTTGATAGATCGGACATTTCTGAACACAGCAATACCGAATATGCGTTGTTGTTTTTTGAATGGGGCAAATGGGGGGGGGGATTTGTACTTGTGTTATTTTATTTTTTTAATATTTAAAGCATTTCTATTTTCACTTGCTTCAATAATCCCATTTAGGAGACTTAAAGCTGCAATCTTCCGATCGCCTGTGCTACACATGGCAGTGCTTCAACCCTGCTACGTGTAGCAAAAATCCCGTTCATAGGAGACTTACAATGACAGGCACGGGGGTCTTCTGCAGACTCTCAGCTGTCATACCAACCCATTGGCACTCCGCAATCATGTGAGAAGGCGCCGATCATATCTTGTGACGCGCTTCTGGTCAGAGTGTGTTAAATGCTGACGGCGGCATTTAACTTGTTAACAGCCGCAGGTAGATCGCGAATCAATACGTGGCTATTAGATGCACATGACAGGTGATCAAATCAGCTGTCATGTGCAGGGAAAGATACGGGCTCAGCGCCAGAGCCCCCATCAAAGGCAGGGTCATGACCGATGACATATCTATACATCATCGGCCGCGAAGGGGTTAAAGGTTTAAATTAAAAAACAAAAACAAAGAAGCTGAGATCTTGGGCCACGTTCAGTATTTTACATCAGTAAAATACTGACCAAAAGTTCATACAGCCCTTTTGTGCCTCTGGGCTTGATAAAGGCCAATTATGGCCGAAATGTTGTCTGCTTTGTCTTCGTGTTTTCATTTTTTAATTGACATGGAATAAAGAACATTTTTTTTTATCAAGAATTCTGTTTTGGTCCCTGGGCTTTCCTAAACTTATATTGCTCTTGGATCTGGTGGGAGGCCCTGACGAGCTCAGCACATTTGGTCAATGTGCATATGAATTTATCATTTGACTGAGATGCTCTCATCTCTACATGAAAGGTTTCTCTTACCCGATGATGTAAAAGTCTGGGGATTCTCCATCATGGTCTTGTATTGATCCTTATGTCCTTCTATGTACTCCCACTCTTCCATTGAGAAATAGACCATGATGTCCTGATACCTTATAGGAACCTGATCAGCACAAAGATAAAAACTCTGATCAGCACAAGGATAAAAAGGAGTGAAAATGGTCAACAATAAACAGTCTGAGGCAGGCTTCAGTAGTATAAACACCACATCCATCAGGTGTTTTTACAGCCCATCATTTACTGCTTTCTGCCACATAATACATTATGCTTAGTATATATTACTAATGCTACACTTTCACTGATGTTTGTCTGGTGCTCTCTGCAATTATGTCATGATTTCAATATGGCATCCGAGTACTGTCCAATTTTTTTTACTGACTGATAAGACTTTCACTGCCGAGGTTCATCCGATACTTGGATCAATATCGGACATATCTCTGAGACTTTGCATGGACCACTTGATCATCAAAAAATATCTGACATGTGAACAGTCCCATAAGACTGTTATAATTACAAAGTGCTATCTGTGAAAAACATGGATAGCGCTTCTAAGTGAAAAGCTGACATGTGAATGAGGCCTAATTCTGCCATATTTATATAGGAACAAAAATGTGCTGAATTTATATAGAATATTACAGAAGCAAAAATGTGAGCACTGAAGTAACATATATAAGGTTAATGAGGTATAATAACACATGGTGATGGCTGGATTAATTAGATACGAGGTAAGGTTGCTGCGCAATTAGATTGTGGGGTGGAGACATTTCACTTCTTCTGCAAGGAGTATTTTAGACATGTGCAATTCAGGTAGAATGTATACCTCTCACTGAAAAGACTGTGTGTGAGCCGGCTGGAAGCAGCTGATTGAATTGCTTCCTGGATTATTATTTGTGAACCCCACTAAGTCTGCTGGGTCACATATGAGCCTCCTGAAAAAAAGCTGAACGTGATGCTTTCTGGATCCCATTGAAATTGCAGACTTATGTGTGATCTTCCTGAAAGAAGCTGAATGTGGTGATTTCTGGACCATATGTGAACATGCTGAAGGAAGCTGAATGTGGTGCTTTTGTTTTTGGACCTCACTGAATCTGCTGGACCATGTATGAACCTGCTTGAGGAAGCTGACTGGAGTGTTTCCTGAATTGTTCGTGGACCCCATTATTGCTCCTGAAGAGCCTTTATCCAATGTTGGGAGGGGGGGGGATAGGCATTTTGATGAGTATAGTAATCTGAAGGAGAGTACCATGATTCGGGGTAATTTGATGTTACATGTGAATTGGTCCTTTTATTTGCCACAGTATCTTTCTGAACTGAGTACTATTTGGAATGTGTGTACTGTGATTAGAGACTTTGTACAGAAACTAGTTTCTGTTCTACAGACTCATTATGTTGGATCTGTGGTTATTGAGAGGTTAGCAGTGTATATGTGGAGTTACTTATCTATGAAGGGTCAGTATAAGGCACATTAAGGCTAGTTGACTGAGCAGGGGCGCCATATGCTCATTTTAGAGTACCAACATCTGCGGCAAGTCAGGGACTAATATCAGGGTGCAATAGGGTGTTTGAAGACTTATATAGTTCTGACATACTGATAAAGCTTACTTTATGTAATAGTAATTCAGAAGACTGATTCGTATGGATCTGGGTTTCTATCCAGTGAGATTGATAAAGGCTTCACCTGTGTCTGACTGTGAAGGTCATGGTAAACTTGTGTAATACTAACCAAGATGCAGAGTGATCATGTCTCTTTATAACCCCATGTGAAGTTTCTATTCCTGATTGGCAGCATGAGCATAACTGTGTATAATATAATTTTGTAGAGAAGGTTCTAGCTCCAGAGTGTTTAGTCCTCCATGTACCTGAGTGATAGTGCTTGGAGTAATAAACCCAAATTTGTGGGTGAATCTCCTTCCATTGCAAAAAACTTTCATAGCTTTTCCCAGTAGGCATGACTTGTAGTATAAAAGTCTCCCATTATCATTCACTGGTATATTGGGGAATTGTGGTTCAGTTCTAGGACCCCTGCTCTTCTCCATCTACATCTTTGGCCTTGAAAGCACATAGAGTCTCACGACTTTCAGTATCACCTCTATGCTGATGACACACCGATATCTCCTCCCTACTAACCATAATCCCACAATGTCTGTCCGCTATCTCATCCTTCTTAACTGATTTCTAAAACGTAACATGGATAAAATAGAATTCTTCATCTTTCCACCGTTTCATTCATCCCCCATCTGACCTATCTATCAACGTCAATGGCTGTTCACTCTCCCTAGTCCCACATGCTCGCTGCCTTGGGGTAACCCTGGACTCTGATCTCTCAAACCACATTTCCAAGCTTTTTCCACTCCTGCCTCGACTACTGCAATCTCCTGCTCTGTGGCCTCCCTTCCAACACTCTTGCACCCCTCCAATCTATCCTAAACTCTGCTGCCCGACTAATCCCCCTGTCCCCCCGCTATTCCCCGGCCTCTCCTCTCTGTCAATCCCTTCACTGGCTCCCCATTGCCCAGAGACTCCAGTTGAAAATCCTAACCACGGCATACAAAGCCATCCACAACCTGTCTCCTCCATACATCTGTGACCTAGTCTCCCGGTACATACCTGCACGCAACCTCCGATCCTCACAAGATCTCCTTCTCTACTCCCCTCTTATCTCCTCTTCCCACAATCGCATACAAGATTTCTCCCGTGCATCCCCCATACTCTGGAACGCTCTACCCCAACATATCAGACTCTTGCCTACCGTGAAAACCTTCAAAAGGAACATGATGACACACCTCTTCCAAAAAGCCTACTACCTGCAGTAACCATTGCTCCACCAATACCGCAGCACGACTAGCTCTACCCCCACCTACTGTATCCTCACCCATCCCTTGCAGAATGAGCCCTCGCGGGCAGGGTCCTCTCTCCTGCTGTACCAGTCGCTGTCACGTTTTGTTAAAGAGCATTGTAATTGTTCTTGTATATATACCCCTTTTCACATGTAAAGCGCCATGGAATAAATGGCGCTATAATAATATATAATAATAATATATATATAATATATATGATATTTTCTTCATTGGTACATTAGAATTCGGTTTGTGTAAAAAAAAGATAAAAATCTTGACATGTTAGGCTATGTTCACACACGTTGCGTTTTGCTGCGTATTTTGCAGCAGATTTTTATGCAAATTTTCAGCTGAGTCTAGCAGTACAAGCAAAGTCTATGAGAAAGCAGAACTCTCTGTTCACACATGTTGCTTTTTGTTTGGTGCATATTTGGAAATAGAGCATCTCACTACTTCTTTCAGCATTTCTGCAGCAGAATACGCACCTGCGTTTTTTTTTTTGGGAAGCAATGGATGGTCAAAAATATGCAGCAAAAAAAGCAACAAATATGCAGCAAGTACGCACGTTTTTTACGCAGCTGTTTTCCTGCAAGAGAAAAGTTAGCAGCAGAAATAAACACGTGTGTGAACATAGCCTTATTAGGGTATTAACTAGCTTATATTACTTTTTTTCACAATGTAACTTAAAAGTTATATTTTTTTGTTTTTTTTTCTCCTCGACAAAGGAGTTTTATACTGATGGAATACAGACTTTTGTAGTAGGCAATCCCAAAGCCTGCTGTTGGCACAAGAAACCTCCATATTGCTGTAATGGTAAGTAAGTTTGCATTGAGGCCTGTGTGTGAAAGCTTTAGTATGTCATGGGGCTTAAAGGAGTTGAAGAAAACGTGTCAAGACTAGTGTTGAGCGATACCTTCCGATATCGGGAAATATCGGATCGGATTGGATCGGACCGATACCCAAAAAGTATCGGATATCGCCGATTCTGATACCGGAAACCAATGCAAGTCAATGGGACAAAAATATCGGAATGAAAATAAACCCTTTCTTTCCTTGTAGGTTAATACTACATGAAGGAAAACAACTAAGAATAATGTAGAATTGTATTGGGGGAGGTGGGGGAGACAATAAAGGCATAGAGGTTTAGCCCAATCAAATAGAATAGCAGGAATTAATATTTTTTTGTAAGACGTTCTGAGTTACGGAAATATTGACTATGTTAAGTTTTTTTATATTTTGTCAGATATTTATGTTTCACTACTTCCATGCTCTTCACCTTCTTTTTTACTTCTCCCACACTTTCTCCTTCATCATCCTCAGCAGCAGCATCTTTTTCATCCACTTCTTCTTCGCCTTCTTCATCTTCTTCTTCACCTTCTTCGTATTATTCTTTTTTTTTACATTCTTCATATTCTTCTTATTCAACTATTATTCTTCTTCATATTCTTCTTCTTTATCATATTCTTATTTGTGACAGGCATTCCTGTAGCTGTTATCTATAAAAGTTTGAACATTACACCTTTCGTTCTGCCCATCACAAAAGATTTACAACAGGATTTGTCCGCGTTCAGTTTGGCCTGCAGCAGCAGGTTTTTTCCAGGGGCACCACGAGGAGGAACGGACTCACCCCCATACACTGCTTAGTCGTCATCTGCTTATAATTTAGATATTATCTTTTGCTCTGATTTTTAGTCTTATGCTTAATGTTCTTCCGCTTTTTGTTCTGCAGCTTCTTGTACTTCTGCTTCTTGGTTTTCTGTCTCTTGTTCTTCTGTATCTTGGTGGTTGTCTTCTTCTTCTTTGTCCTCTTGGTCAACTTCTTCAGGGTCATCTTCTTGGTCTTCTTCGGGGTGGTCTTCAGGGTTGTCGTCTTCGGGGTCGTCGTCTTCGGGGTCGTCGTCTTCGGGGTCGTCGTCTTCGGGGTCGTCGTCTTCGGGGTCGTCGTCTTCGGGGTCGTCGTCTTCGGGGTCGTCGTCTTCGGGGTCGTCGTCTTCAGGGTCCTCGTCTTCTTCGGGGTGGTCTTCAGGGTCCTCGTCTTCGGGTCCTCGTCTTCATCAGCGTGGTCTTCAGGGTCCTCGTCTTCAGGGTCCTCGTCAGTGAGATCCAGAGTGATTACCAAGAACCATTTCAAAAAGCTTGAACTTGGAAATGTAGCAGAAGGTACAAGAAGGCTGAGGAACAGCCGAGAACCAGCTGATGGTACTGGAACCCGGATGGGTAGCAGAAGATACAAGAGTCAATGGAACTACCGAGGACCAGCTGACGGTACTGGAACTCGGTTACTAAGCAGGAGGTACCTGTGCCAGAAAGCACTACCAATGACCAGCAGACGTTGGTGGAACTTGGATACCGAGAAGGAGGCACCTAAGCCAAAGGCACTGCCGAGAACCAGCTGACGGTACTGGAACCCGGATGAGTAGTAGAAGGTACAAGAGCAAATGGAACTACCGAGGACCAGCTGACGGTACTGGAACCCGGATGGGTAGCAGAAGGTACAAGAGCCAATGGAACTACAGAAGACCAGCTGACGGTACTGGAACTCGGCTACTAAGCAGGAGGTACCTGTGCCAGAAAGCACTACCAAGGACCAGCAGACGTTGGTGGAATTTGGATACCAAGAAGGAGGCACCTAAGCCAAAGGCACTGCCGAGAACCAGCTGACGGTACTGGAACCCGGATGGGCAGCAGAAGGTACAAGAGCAAATGGAACTACCGAGGACCAGCTGACGGTACTGGAACCCGGATGGGTAGCAGAAGGTACAAGAGCAAATGGAACTACCGAGGACCAGCTGACGGTACTGGAACCCGGATGGGTAGCAGAAGGTACAAGAGCCAATGGAACTACCGAAGACCAGCTGACAGTACTGGAACTCGGTTACTAAGCAGGAGGTACCTGTGCCAGAAAGCACTACCAAGAACCAGCAGACGTTGGTGGAATTTGGATACCGAGAAGGAGGCACCTAAGCCAAAGGCACTGCCGAGAACCAGCTGACGGTACTGGAACCCGGATGGGTAGCAGAAGGTACCCATGTAAAAAAAAGTTGCAAGGCCGCGAGCCGGCCGCAGTTACCAAAACCCACAGTCCTACAGGGGGTGCTTGTCCTATTGGCACTATGGAACCAGCCTTCATTGCCAGATCCCGCAGCCCACATAGGAGTCACCTAAACTGCATGCACCATAGAGTCGGCTAACCCGACCGCAACACGACAGGACAACGCATTGGAGGCAAAGTGACGTTGACACTACCCGGAAACAGCTGGCGTGCTGGAACCAGGCTGGGCAGGAGGGAGTACCCGTGCCAAAGACACTGCCGAGAACCAGCTGACGGTACTGGAACCCGGATGGGTAGCAGAAGGTACAAGAGCCAATGGAACTACCGAGGACAAGCTGACGGTACTGGAACTCGGTTACTAAGCAGGAGGTACCTGTGCCAGAAAGCACTACCAAGGACCAGCAGACGTTGGTGGAACTTGGATACCGAGAAGGAGGCACCTAAGCCAAAGGCACTGCCGAGAACCAGCTGACGGTACTGGAACCCGGATGGGTAGCAGAAGGTACCCATGTAAAAAAAAGTTGCAAGGCCGCGAGCCGGCCGCAGTTACCAAAACCCACTGTCCTACAGGGGGTGCTTGTCCTATTGGCACTATGGAACCAGCCTTCATTGCCAGATCCCGCAGCCCACATAGGAGTCACCTAAACTGCAGGCACCATAGAGTCGGCTAACCCGACCGCAACACGACAGGACAACGCATTGGAGGCAAAGTGATGTTGACACTACCCGGAAACAGCTGGCGTAATGGAACCAGGCTGGGCAGGAGGGAGAACCCGTGCCAAAGACACTGCTGGGAGACAGCTGGCGGTGCTGGAACCCAGGGTAAATACTAAAAACAGAGTGGAGCCAGAGGTGTTTTAAATCAGTAGTACAGTGGATGTGGACAAAGCAGGAGAATTTGCCGGACACACAGCTGGGGATCAGCTGACGTTACTGAACCCCAATAACACTGGAGCAAGCGTTGACTGTGCAGACGGCACTTCTGAGCAGCAACTAGCGGTATTGGAGCCCAGGGTAAATACTAAAAACAGAGGAGCCAGAAGTGTAATTGGAGCAAGTTTTAAATCAGTAGTACAGTGGATGTGGACAAAGCAGGAGAATTTGCCGGACACACAGCTGGGGATCAGCTGACGTTACTGAACCCCAATAACACTGGAGCAAGCGTTGACTGTGCAGACGGCACTTCTGAGCAGCAACTAGCGGTATTGGAGCCCAGGGTAAATACTAAAAACAGAGGAGCCAGAGGTGTAATTGGAGCAGGTTTTAAATCAGTAGTACAGTGGATGTGGACAAAGCAGGAGAATTTGCCGGACACACAGCTGGGGATCAGCTGACGTTACTGAACCCCAATAACACTGGAGCAAGCGTTGACTGTGCAGACGTCACTTCTGAGCACCAACTGGCGGTGTTGGAACTCAGGGATAATACTGAAAACAGAGGAGCCAGAGGTGTAATTGGAGCAACTTTAAAATCTGTAGTAGTGTGAATGTGGACAGAGCAGGAGAAATTGCCGTCCGCACAGCAGGGGAACAGCTGACGTTACTGAAC
The DNA here is from genome assembly GCF_046119375.1 of Phyllobates terribilis. NCBI lineage: Eukaryota > Metazoa > Chordata > Amphibia > Anura > Dendrobatidae > Phyllobates > Phyllobates terribilis. The sequence continues at coordinate 2,055,128 of NW_027362942.1, read as the reverse complement.
CCCAATAACACACCAGCAAGTGTTGACTGTGCAAACGGCACTTCCGAGCGCCAACTGGCGGTGTTGGAGCTCAGGGATAATACTAAAAACAGAGGAGCCAGAGGTGTAATTGGAGCAACTTTAAAATCTGTAGTAGTGTGAATGTGGACAGAGCAAGAGAAATTGCCGTCCGCACGGCAGGGGAACAGCTGACGTTACTGAACCCCAATAACACGGCAGAAAGTGTTGACTGTGCAGACAGCACTTCTGAGTGCCAACTGGGGGTGTTGGAGCTCAGGGATTACAGTTCAGGTGGTAGAAACATGAACACAACAGGAGACCTGGATACTGTTGCCAACCAATTATTTATTCTGGAAGAGGACTGGCAAATTCATGAGAGATCCAGGCCTTGTTCATTTTGAGAAAAGTAAGCTGGTCAACATTATCGGAGGATAGTCGCATGCGACGGTCTGTTAGTACACCACCTGCGGCACTAAAGACGCGTTTCGATAATACACTAGCAGCAGGGCAAGCTAGCACCTCCAATGCATACTGGCTAAGCTCTGGTCATGTATCCAGCTTACAGACCCAAAACTTGAATGGAGAAGAGCAGTCTGGGAGTACACTAAGAGGGCAAGACATGTAGTCTGTCACCATCTGACGGAAACGTTGCCTCCTGCTCACTGGAGCCGTCTGTGATGGTGTAGACATTTGTGGCGGCGGGGACACAAAACTTTGCCACATTTGGGCCATACTGGTCTTGCCTTGTGCTGAGGCTCAACTTCTGCTCCCTCTTTGTGCAGAGCTTCCTCCACTGCCTCGACGCACTGAGCAGCTTTGTAAAGCACTAGCAGCACTGCTCTCGGGAGGAATGGAGAACATGATGGAATGCACCAGTGCGTCTTGGTACTCCCGCATTTTACGCTCCCGGTTCAATGGTGTTATGAGGCTTTGTAAGTTGTCCCGGTAGCGAGGATCTAGGAGGGTGGACACCCAATAATCAGCCGTGTTGAGAATGTGGGCGATGCGGCGGTCGTTTCTCAGGCACTGCAGCATGAAATCAACCATGTGCTGCAGACTGCCAACTGGCCAAGAAATGCTGTCCCCTGCTTGAGGCGTGATCTCTGCCTGCTCTGCATCACCCCACCCTCGCTCTAGATACTGACTACTAGAGCATTGTGTACCTCCCTCCTCTGGACAGATGTCTTCCTCCTCCATTGACTCCTCCTCATCCTCCTCACAAAGTGTCCCCTGCCTAGGCCTTTGTGAGGAACCACGTTGCGCAGACTGTAGAGAAGCAGATGGCATTTATGACTCCTCATCCTCCACCTCTTCCAAAACCTCGTCCCTTAGTGCTTGCAGTGTTTTTTCAAGCAGGCAGACAAGGGGGATAGTCATGCTGATTAGTGCATCATCTGCACTCGCCATCCGCGTGGAATAATCGAAGGCACGCAAAACGTGGCAAATGTCCTTCATAGAGGCCCACTCAGTGGTGGTGAAGTGTGAACGGCGCACACTGCGACTTGTTTGCGCCTGCTGCATCTGGTACTCCATTACTGCTGCCTGCTGCTCACACCTCTCCAACATAAGTAACGTTGAATTCCACCTGGTGGGTAGGTCACATATGATGCGATGTTCCGGAAGGCGTAATCGGCGCTGCAGAGCGGCAATGCGCGATTTTGCGTGGCTGGAACGCCGCAAGTGAGCGCACTCTATGCGGACCCTGTGAAGCAGTGCATCAAGATCCGGATAGTCCCTCAAAAAACTCTGCACGACCAAGTTGAGCACATGTGCCAGACATGGGATGTGAGTGAGGTTGCCTAGGCCCAGAGCTGCCACCAGATTTTGGCCATTGTCACACACTACCATGCCTGGCTCGAGATTCGCTGGCACAAACCACACGTCGCTCTGCTGCTTGATGGCATTCCAGAGCTCCTGCGCTGTGTGGCTTCGATTCCCCAAAGAAATTATTTTTAATACGGCCTGTTGACGTTTGGCCACGGCTGTGCTCATATCGGTCATCATAACAGGTAAAACCGTTCACGGGTCGATGTGGAGGTAGACCGTGACGGCTCCTGCAGCGCGGATTCAGAGGAACTGGAGTATGAGGAGGAGTCAATGTGTACAGAATGGATTCCTGCAATCCTTGGAGTTGGCAGAACATGTACAGCGCCACTCTCAAGATCTGTACCCGGCTCCACAACATTTACCCAATGGGAAGTGAGGGAAAGGTATCGTCCCTGTCCATGCTTACTGGTCCACGTATCGGTGGTCAGGTGGACCTTGCTACTGACGGCGTTTTGTAGCGCATGTTTAATTTTTCCCTCCACATGCTGTTGCAGGGCAGGGACGGCTTGCCTGCTGAAATAAAAGAGGCTGGGCACGTTGTATTGTGGGACTGCCAATGCCATAAAGTTACGGAAGGTGTCAGTCTCCACCAGCCAGAATGATAGCATTTCAAGGGCCAGTAGTTTAGCAATGCCAGCATTCAGAGCCTGTGCTCGGGGGTGGTTTGCCGAGTATGGGCGCCTTTTCTCCCATGCCTGTGCTAACGATGGCTGTAGACTGGCCTGGGAGTGTGAGGATGACAGGGAAAGTGGTGCAGTGAGTGGAATTACACTGTGTCTCTGTACAACAGTGCCAGAGATTCTTCCATGGCGATCCTGTGATGAAGCCGAACCAGCTGTGTGTGAGCTGGAGGAAGAGGCTACAACACGAGCTGAAGAGGAGGTAGGTGGCACTGTAGGTTGGCCTAGGTCTTCAGTGTGTTTTTGTAACTCCACCACGAGCTTGGTCCGCACATGTTTCCACATATTTGTGGTATTGAGGTTGCTGACACTTTTCCCACCTTCTGATTACACAGCTTGCATTTGACAAAGCAAATGTCATCTGCAACTGTGTCAAAAAAGGACCAGGCACTGCAAGTCTTGGAAGCGCCAGATTTGGATTTTGGAAGAGCCATGCTCCTAATGGGTGCCGAAGTGGAGGCTACAGGCAACCAAGTCTGCCCCCTCCCTCTCCCTCCTTTTTGGGCCATTCGGGGAATCTCTTCCTCAGAGCTGCTCCCACCACCTTCCTGTCCCTCACGCCTTGATGGGTCAAGGACCTCATCATCTACACCACCCTCTTCAAACAACTGCTTCTCCTGGGTAGTCTCGACAGCACAGTACGCACCAGAAAGTGGCACCTGAGTCTCATCATCAGATGCGTACTGAGGTGTGCTGCTGATCATAGGCACTGGCCCACCCACCTCTTCAGATTCGGAGAGACAAAACGGTTGCGCATCACTGCATACTACCTCTTCTTCAAATTCTCGACTTCTGCTTGGCTGGCCCCATCTTTCCAAGCCAAGAGATTCAGAGAACAGAAGTAGAGATGGCTCCTGTCCAGGGCTGTCACGCTGTCTCTGTGTACTGGAGGTAGGGGGCCTAAGCTGACCCTAAGCTGGGGCCCTGACTAATCCCTCTACCTGGAGGTACTGTTAAAGGTACAGAGGTCCAGGCCGCCAGCGTAACCCCTACCTCCTGAGGATCCCTGCACCTAAGTAATCTAGTCCTGAGAAGGACCCCGATCACAACAAAAGGGGACAGGTAATAATATGCCAACACTCAGTACTTAGACGAACTAGACAGTACAAGGGTAAAACCAAAACCACCTTGCATACAAAAACTACACAACTACAACAGAGGAAACACCAACGGGAAAGGAGATAAATGATAAAGCGAGGAAGGGAAAAAACACTCCGAATACACTTAGCTCTGAAACTCCAAATACCACGATCCGCTCTGTTAGTCTGCATGAAATGCTTTCACCGACAACTTCCCTAACAGAGCAGCAGACATATGAAGGAATCTCACTACTGCAGAATTGATTGCAGCTGGGCGAGGCTGGACCTTGTCTAGCACAGAGAGAGAGAGTTAACTCCCTCACTGCCGAAAAGCACAAAACACCAAAAACTCAGCTGCGAGAAGTCAGGCTGTGCAATCGTGACGATCTTCGTGGCGACACAACCATGACAAGGGCTCTCTGACTGCCTGGGCAATTTGGCAGGTGGTGAAGAGACAGATGGGTGCTCTTCAGTGCTCAGGACCTGAGAGGATCTGGAACTAATTGAAGTCGATGCGTTAGCTGCCATCCATCCGACAACGGCTTCAATTTGGTCCTCCCGCAGCAGTGGGGTACGGCTAGCTCCTACAAAGCTGCGCATAAATGACTGTTCCCTGGTAAAACTGGGGGATGCTGAGTCACTGGTGCCCGCAGCAGGCACAGAATCCCCACGTCCTCTCCCTGCAGGCACAGAATCCCCACGTCCTCTCCCTGCAGGCACAGAATCCTCACATCCTCTCCCTGCAGAAACTCCACGCCCACGACCACGCCCACGACCACATGCCTTACTCCCTGCCTTCTTCATCTTGGTAGACTGATAAAGATAGGCAGAAAAGTACTAAGGGCTTAGTGTGCTTATTCCTGAACAGCTGCTAACAGGTATAAGAAACACTAATTTTATAAAGTGTGGACTAGTCTTTAATATGAGCTAATGTGGCCTACAAAACTGTAAAGTGGAGTGTTTGGTAAACTTTATTTTGACACTGAATGTGCCTAAAGATGTAATACCGATAGGATCACAAACTTTTTGTAGCTATTACAACGTAGGAAGGTAATCTACAATGCAATAGATGAGGCTACAAAAAATAGGCTAATACTAATCTGGCTGGGGCGGCAGGGCACAATGCTGCAGAAAGGCTCCTCTATCTACTCCTATATAGTGTGTTTGGAACCAATTTAGCTGAATACGGATGGAACCACCACACTAATAGGAGAAATCAGGAAAAATTATGAATTGGCAAAAAATGACAATGTATGAGGCAGTGACACACACTGAGTGCACTACAACCAGACGTGGTTGAAGCACACACTACAGGGTGAGCTGCACTCACACACAGAGACCTTGCAGAAAGCGGTGAACAGCACAGAGAACTGTGCACTAGCACTGCAAGGCACAGAGATTTATAAAGTAGCTTGGGTAAAGCAGAATAGACCAAATAGGTAGCTAAAACTGTCCCTCAGAACAACAGCGTCCTATCCCTAACTGAATTCACAGCAGAGTGAGCTGAAAATGGCGGCGGCGGCTTTTATAGTGCATCATGACATCATTTCAGCAGCCAATCACAGCCATGCCATTAGTTAAGATGCCCACATGCCTAACAGGATGTGCCCACACTTCTTAGGATCCTCATTGGCTGAATAAAATGAAACTGGCTCATTGCATTATGGGAACTTCCGATTCCGGTATACGATATTGCAAAAGTATCGGAATTAAGTATCGGAACTCCGATACCGCGAATATCGGTCGATACCCGATATTTCAGTATCGGAATGCTCAACACTAGTCATGACATTGCTGCTTTAATTGCACTGCCCATGGTTCACTACTAGGTGCTCTCATTCATTATACTAGATTTTATGCTAAAATCTCTTTGCTGTAACATTGCATCAGTTATTGGAGCAAAGTGAGAGAACTCTCCCATTGCATTGTGCCCAGCACTTGGTAAAACTATGATTTTTCATTTTAATGCTTTAAGGGAAGATGCCGCGATTTTTAATTTTGTATTAAAAACATTTGATTATATAATAAATTATTTTTAATACAAAATTAAATACACCACTTTATTAGTATTTAATTTATTAATTTTTACATTGGACACTGGGGGCTGCCATTTTTATTTGAGGGATGTGTAAGAAGCTAAGCAGAATCTTACACACCCCACTTATGCTAGGCATGGCCATAAAAGACTGTGGTCGGACAAGACCGTATGTCTAACATTAAAGACCGCTCCTCCTGCCACTAGCTGCGACCTATGCATGCCCCTGGGTCGTCCAGGTAACAGCTGTGGGAAGAGATCGCGGCTATTTTATTGTAGCCCGCAGCATTGGTGCAGGCTTCATTCTCCCCGTCAGGAGCAGCAGAGGTCCCGCGAAGAGGAAGTGCAGCGGTGGCCAGCGGTGAGCTCAGCCTGTCAGTATTACACCACAGGCTGCAGATCACCGCTGACCTGCTCAGGGCACAACAGGGAGATCATCCATCTGTGGTGCCCTGAACAGGATGCAGCGCTGTGTGGGAGCGCCGGGAAGGTAAGTACAAGAGTTTTTTTAATTTATTTATTGAATATATGGGTCCATATCTACGCGGAGGAGGATGATTATGTGGGGCCATATATGCAAGGAGAAAGAGGAAGACGTGGGGCCATATATACAAGGAGAAAGAGGATGACGTGGGGCCATATATACAAGGAGGATGAGGATGATTGGGGACCATATATACAAGGAGGATGAGGATGATGGGGGGCCATATATACAAGAAGGATGATGATGGGGGCCATATATACAAAGAAGATGATGATGATGGGAGCCATATATACGTGGAGGATAATGATGGGGGGCCATATATACGTGGAGGAGGATGATGATGGGGGCCATATATACGCGGAGGATGATAATGGGGCGGGGCCATATATACGCAGAGGAGAAGGATGAAGATGGGGGGCCATATACAGTACAGACCAAAAGTTTGGACACACCTTCTCATTTAAAGATTTTTCTGTATTTTCATGACTATGAAAATTGTACATTCACACTGAAGGCATCAAAACTATGAATTAACACATGTGGAATTATATACTTAACAAAAAAGTGTGAAACAACTGAAAATATGTCTTATATTCTAGGTTCTTCAAAGTAGCCACCTTTTGCTTTGATGACTGCTTTGCACACTCTTGGCATTCTCTTGATGAGCTTCAAGAGGTAATCACCGGAAATGGTCTTCCAACAATCTTGAAGGAGTTCCCAGAGATGCTTAGCACTTGTTGGCCCTTTTGCCTTCACTTTGCGGTCCAGCTCACCCCAAACCATCTCGATTGGGTTCAGGTCTGGTGACTGTGGAGGCCAGGTCATCTGGCGTAGCACCCCATCACTCTCCCTCTTGGTCAAATAGCCCTTACACAGCCTGGAGGTGTGTTTGGGGTCATTGTCCTGTTGAAAAATAAATGATGGTCCAACTAAACGCAAACCGGATGGAATAGCATGCCGCTGCAAGATGCTGTGGTAGCCATGCTCATTCAGTATGCCTTCAATTTTGAATAAATCCCCAACAGTGTCACCAGCAAAGCACCCCTACACCATCACACCTCCTCCTCCATGCTTCATGGTGGGAACCAGGCATGTAGAGTCCATCCGTCCACCTTTTCTGCGTCGCACAAAGACACGGTGGTTGGAACCAAAGATCTCAAATTTGGACTCATCAGACCAAAGCACAGATTTCCACTGGTCTAATGTCCATTCCTTGTGTTATTTAGCCCAAACAAGTCTCTTCTGCTTGTTGCCTGTACTTAGCAGTGGTTTCCTAGCAGCTATTTTACCATGAAGGCCTGCTGCACAAAGTCTCCTCTTAACAGTTGTTGAAGAGGTGTGTCTGCTGCTAGAACTCTGTGTGGCATTGACCTGGTCTCTAATCTGAGCTGCTGTTAACCTGTGATTTCTGAGGCTGGTGACTCGGATAAACTTATCCTCAGAAGCAGAGGTGACTCTTGGTCTTCCTTTCCTGGGGCAGTCCTCATGTGAGCCAGTTTCTTTGTAGCGCTTGATGGTTTTTGCAACTGCACTTGGGGACACTTTCAAAGTTTTCCCAATTTTTCAGACTGACTGACCTTCATTTCTTAAAGTAATGATGGCCATTCGTTTTTCTTTACTTAGCTGCTTTTTTCTTGCCATAATACAAATTCTAACAGTCTATTCAGTAGGACTATCAGCTGTGTATCCACCAGAACACAACTGATGGTCCCAACCCCATTTATAAGGCAAGAAATCCCACTTATTAAACCTGACAGGGCCCACCTGTGAAGTGAAAACCATTTCCGGTGACTACCTCTTGAAGCTCATCAAGAGAATGCCTAGAGTGTGCAAAGCAGTCATCAAAGCAAAAGGTGGCTACTTTGAAGAACCTAGAATATAAGACATATTTTCAGTTGTTTCACACTTTTTTGTTAAGTATATAATTCCACATGTGTTAATTCATAGTTTTGATGCCTTCAGTGTGAATGTACAATTTTCATAGTCATGAAAATACAGAAAAATCTTTAAATGAGAAGGTGTGTCCAAACTTTTGGTCTGTACTGTATACGCGGAGGAGGAGGATGATGATGGGGGGCCATATATACGCGGAGGAGGATGATGATGGGGGGGCCATATATACGCAGAGGAGGATGATGGGGGGGCATAAATACAAGGAGGAGGAGGATGTGGCCATATATACAAGGAGGAGGAGGATGGGGGCCATATATACAAAGAGGAGGAGGATGGGGGCCATATATACAAGGAGGAGGAGGATGGGGGCCATATATACAAGGAGGAGGGAGGATGGGGCCATTTATACAAGGAGGATGGAGGATGATGGGGGGCCATATATACAAGGAGGAAGAGGATGATGGGAGCCATATATACAAGGAGGAAGAGGATGATGGGAGCCATATATACAAGGAGGAAGAGGATGATGGGAGCCATATATACAAGGAGGAAGAGGATGATGGGAGCCATAAATACAAGGAGGAAGAGGATGATGGGAGAAATATATACAAGGAGGAGGATGATGATGGGGGCCATATATACACAAGGAGGATGGGGGCCATATATACAAGGAGGAGGATGATGATGAGGGCCATATATACAAAGAGGGGAGGATGATGAGGGCCATATACACAAGGAGGAGGATGATGATGGGGGCCATATATACAAGGAGGAGGAGGATGATGGGGGCCATATATACGCAGAGAAAGAGGATGATGGGGGCCATATATACGCGGAGGAGGATGACGGGGCTATATATACGTGGAGTAGGATGATGGGGGGCCATATATACGTAAAGGAGGATGATGGGGGGCCATATATACACAGAGAACGAGGATGATTGGGGGGCCATATATACGCGGAGAAGAATGAGGATGATGGGGGCCATATATACGCGGGGGAGAATGATTATGATGGGGGCCATATATACCCAGAGGAGGATAATGATGGGGGGGGCATATATATGCAGAGGAGGATTATGATAGGTGGTCATATATACAAGGAGAATGATGATGAGGGGCCATATATAGAAGGAGGAGAATGATGATTAGGGAAGCCATATCTACAAAGAGGAGGAGGATGATGATGGGCCATATATACAAGGAGGATGATGATGATGGGGGGGCCATATATACAAGGAGGAGGATGGTGATAGGGGGCCATATATACAAGGAGGAGGATGGTGATAGGGGGCCATATATACAAGGAGCAGGATGGTGATAGGGGGTCATATATACAAGGAGGAGGATGATGATGATGGGGGGTCATATATACAAGGAGGAGGATGATGATGATGGGGGGTCATATATACAAGGAGGAGGAGGATGATGGGGGCCATATATACAAGGAGGAAGCGGATTTTGGGGGCCATATATACAAGGAGGAGGATGGTGATGGGGGCCATATATACAAGGAGGAGGATGATGGGGGGCCATATACACTGTGTGCAGAATTATTAGGCAAGTTGTATTTTAGAGGATTATTTTTATTATTGACCAACAACTATGTTCTCAATCAACCGAAAAGACTCAAATATCCAAGCTTAATATTTTTGGAAGTTGGAGTGTTTTTTTTTTAGATTTGGCTATATTAGGAGGATATCTGTTTGTGCAGGTAACTATTACTGTGCAGAATTATTAGGCAACTTAATAAAAACCAAATATAATCCCATCTCACTTGTTTATTTTCACCAGGTAAACCAATATCAGTGCACAAAATTTAGAAATAAACATTTCTGACATGCAAAAACAAAAACCCAAAAAATTAGAGATCAATATAGCCACCTTTCTTTACGATGTCACTCAACAGCCTTCCATCCATAGATTTTGTCAGTTGCTTGATCTGCTTTCGATCAACATTGCGTGCAGCAGTCACCACAGCCTCCCAGACACTGTTCCGAGAGGTGTACTGTTTTCCCTCCCTGTAGATCTCACATTTTATGATGGACCACATGTTCTCTATGGGGTTCAGATCAGATGAACAAGGGGGCCATGTCATTATTTTTTCTTCTTTTAGACCTTTACTGGCCAGCCACGCCAGCCATACCAGTACCCCACCTCCACCATGCTGGCGTCTGAGTCGGAGTGGAGCTCTCTGCCCTTTATTGATCCAGCCTCTGGCCCATCAAGAGTCATTCTCATTTCATCAGTCCATAAAACCTTTGAAAAATCAGTCTTAAGATATTTCTTGACACATTCTTGACGTTTTATCTTATGTTTCTTGTTCAAAGGTGGTCGTTTTTCAGCCTTCCTTACCTTGGCCATGTCCCAGAGTATCGCACACCTTGTGCTTTTTGATACTCAGTAACGTTGCAGCTCTGAAATATGGCAAAACTGGTGGTGAATGGCATCTTGGCCGCTTCACGCTTGATTTTCCTCAATTCATAGACAGTTATTTTGCTCCTTTTTTGGCCAACACGCTTCTTGCGACCCTGTTGGCTATTTGCCATGTAACGCTTGATTGTTCGGTGATCACGCTTCAAAAGTTTGGAAATGTCAAGACTGCTGCATCCCTCTGCAAGACATCTCACAATTTTTTTTTTACATATGATATTTTTTATTAAAAAACTTTTTATAACATTATACATAAACAACAGTGAGGCATCACTAAACTAGCAGTGCCTCTCAAGACCCACCCGTTCCCCTTCCCCCCACCCATAACAGCCCCAAGAACCATATGGCAAAAGCAAATTTTTGTTACAGACCGTATACCGTCATATAGCTTATCCGACTGTTAAAGCATTAATAATTTGATCCATGGGTACAGAGCTTAATATCTGATAATCAGTAATTAGTTATACAGAACATGAGAGACCACAACATTTCAAACTCAAGTGATATTTAAAATAGACATAATATGATAACCATGAAACATATTCCATTTACCCCAGATTTTATCAAATTTACGTATAGCCTTCCGCTTTTTGTACACTCCCTCTTCTAATCTCAATAAAAGACGCATTCTATCCAAAAATTCCTGGAGCCTGAGAGGGGAGGGATCCAACCAATGTGCAGCTATAAGCTTTCTGACCTGGTATAGAGTCCTCTTAATGGCTATTATTTCATCCTCCTCACATCCTAATATTTCTACAAGGCCTAATACACACACTTTAGGATATAGGAGTAAATTACACTCAAACACATCATTAATGTATTGCACACACTCATTCCAGAATACAGCGACCTTTCTATACGTCCACATCATATGCATAAGATCTGCTCCTTCCTCTCCACATTTTGGACACGCACTGTCATTCCTTGCCCCAATGCGCTGTAGAAATTTGGGGGTTCTATATACTCTATGTAATAAGTACAGCTGTGAAAGTCTATGTGCCTCACATGTAGATGGGGAGCGTTCCGATTCTACCACATCTTCCCATTCTTCTGAGGATATAGTACCAATGTCGCGTTCCCACCTCTCCTTAACATTTAAGGGTCTGTCCCACTGAAATTGCTGCATAAGTATCCCGTAAATTCTGGAAATCAATCCCTTCCCACCTCTATGGCATAATAATGTGTTAAACAGTAGATGATGTTGGATTTTACTTTGCATATGTCGTAGCTGTACAAACCATGCATGCCTCAATTGGAGATAAAAGTAAAAACTGGTTTGTGGGACACAATATTCTTCTTTTATCTGTTGGAATGATTTAAATATTTCCCCCTCTAATATTTGCACCACATTGGTTATTCCCAATTTTTCCCATATTCCGAATCCTTTCAATTTATGGATCTCTGGAAGGCCCACATTATGCCACAACGGGGTAAACGGGGTAAAGCCTTTTATTCCCAACAACAATTTGATTTTCTGCCACGTTTTCCCCATAAGTGTTAGGGTCGGGAGCTGTCGCCTAGCATCCCACCCCGAGGTTCCTGTTTCTAGAAAGGAGGTAATTGGCAGATTGTGTGAGAGTAGACGTATCAGTTTATCTAGGTTCCCCTGGATTAACCAGAGCTGTTGTATTTGAGAAGCAAGAAAATATATCCATGGATTAGGTGCGGCTAGTCCCCCTGATCTTTGGGCCTTTGAAGTGTATCCAAACTGATTCTGGCCACCCCTTTTTTCCAGATCAATTCCCGAAACAATGCCTGAAACTTATAAAATATTCTCATGGGGATCCAAACCGGTGAATTATGAAGGATATATAATAATTGGGGCATTAACACCATTTTAATTAAGTTAGTTCAACCTACTACTGATAAGGGAAGTTTACTCCAAGTATTGGCCTTTTGTTGAAATTTAGTAAGCAGTTCAAGTAAATTTAAAGGAATATAATCTCCGATAGATGCGGTCACTCTAACTCCGAGATATTTAAATTCTCGCACCACCTTCAAGCAAGTACTCCCTACCCTAGTATTTTGAGACAAACCATCAACCGGCATAAGAACTGATTTGTCCCTATTAATCCGTAAGCCAGAATGATCTCCAAACTCCCTTATTAAATTCATAGCTGTCATCAGAGATTGCTCCGTGTCACCCAAAAACAACAGAAGGTCGTCAGCGTATAGGGCCACCCACTCCTCCAGTGTTTTGTAGCGGAAACCCTGAATTTCACTGCTGGAACGAAGCTTAACAGCCAATGGCTCCATAGCCAAGGTGAACAGTAGGGGAGACAACGGGCAGCCCTGACGCGTGCCCCTGCCCATTTCAATGCTACCAGAAAGATTACCATTAATTTTAATCCGAGCTACCGGATTGTTATATAGAAGCCGTACCCAGGCCCGAAATCCAGTACCGAACCCCATTTTTCGCAAAACAGCCCATAAATACTCCCATTCGACACTATCAAAAGCCTTAGTGGCATCAAGTGATAGTACTGCACTACCACCCACATTTTGTGACTGCATTTGTAGATTAAGAAAAAGCCGACGCAAGTTAGTTGCCGTCGACTTGGCCGGTATAAACCCAGTCTGGTCTTCTGCAACCAAATGTGTGATAACCGCCACCAGTCTGGTAGCCAAGACCTTAGCTAAAATTTTTACATCTACCGTGAGTAAGGATATTGGCCTATATGATTCGGGGTTTAGTGCATCCTTTCCAGATTTTGGCAAAAGAACTATGTTAGCCTCCCTCATTGAAGTCGGCAAGGCCCCCCCCTCCCTCGCTTCTTTAAACACTTTCAGTAACCTGGGAAGTAAAACCCCCCCAGCCTCCTTATAAATTTCCGCGGGGATCCCATCAGCACCAGGGGCTTTGTTATTTTGAAAATCTTTTAAAGCTTCCTGCATCTCCTCCAGTGTATTTGGTGCATCTAGTTGCTCTCTCTGGCTATCTGTTAGGCATGGTATTTGCATATCATGAAGGTATAGATCTATGTCCCTTTGCGCCTTAGTCAGTTTGGAAGCATATAATTGTCTGTAGAACTGAAAAAATTCTTCCATTAAAGCCTTTGAATCAGTAATTACCACACCCCTAGTATCCCTGATGGCTGCAATCATAGGAGCCCCAGTCTGGGCCTTGGCTATAGTGGCCAGCAAGTGTCCTGCACTCTCTCACTCCACATAAAATTGCTGTTTAAAGAAAGAATCGTTTATGTTCTGCTTGTTTCAATATATGGTCATTTAGTGTAGCCTGTGCCCGAGTCCAGTGTTCCCTATTCTCTATGATTGGAGACCCAACATACCTCTGTTCTAGTATGTCTACTTCCCTCCGCAACTTCTGAGTACGAGCTCTAGTTTTGGATTTGATCATGGAAATTTCCTTAATCAGGATCCCCCTTAAGAACGCCTTTATGGCTTCCCATACCGTATTTAAAGGAGCAGAGCCTATATTGTCTTTAAAGAAATGAGCCAATTTACCTGCTAAATCTAACTGTTCCCCGAATACGTCCAGCCAGTAGGGATTAAACCTCCACAGTGCCCTTCTGTTTATGATGCCAGGATCGACCCCCAGAACAACCAATAATGGAGAATGATCAGATAACAATCTCGTGCAGTATTCTACTTTAGTGACTAGAGGGACTAGATGACTATTTCCCAGAGCCAGGTCAATTCTGGACAGAGAGGAATAGGATGCTGAATAACAAGAATACTGCTTAACATTTGGGAAACGAGCCCGCCACACATCTACCAAGCTAATTTCCTGCAGGACCCTTGCCAACGATGTCTCTTGAGCAGCCCCTCCCCCCACATTACCCCTATACTTATCAAGCTCAGCATGTAGGTACATATTAAAATCACCGATAACTAACAGGGGTATGGTAGCAAATTCCGTTATCCACGGGAATAGTTGGTGCAAAGTCTGTATAGAGAAAGGTGGAGGAACATATAGAGCGATTAGGCAAATTCTAAGCCCAGCCACTCTGCACACTAGGCACACATACCTACCCTCCCTGTCACAAATACTTCTCTCACATTCAAAGGGTAAATTCGGATGAATCAATATACTAACCCCCCTAGAGTAAGTACTATGTGTAGAATGATATGCCGGCCCCCTCCAAAGCTTGCTCAGTGCTGTAGCGGCCTCCATATTGCAATGCGTCTCTTGCAGACAGATTATCGAGTCCCGATATTCCTTAAGATATTTAAGTGCCGCAAATCTTTTGCCATGATCTCCCATACCCCTGACATTCAAGGATACTACATTAATCTGCTTAACCATGTTTTAACGATTGAAAATGAACTGTCACATACATCCCTCCGCACCCACTCGTGTGTCTGATCATCAAGATTATGGTATTGTAATAATACACAGTCTGCACCAATCAAAGTAAGTTCTGTTCTTTTACCCCCCATCGCTACCTCATTTAACACCCCCCCCCCCCTTAATCAAATGAATACCAACAGCCGTACTATGTAGAGTCTGGTGTTTAGCCTCATGCAGCCTAGTAGGCCTTAAGCACACGAGGTGCCGCAACATGAGTTGCATCAGAGACTCCTTCATTTCCCCCCCACACAACGTTCCCAGAACATTCAAACGACAGAGTGTCTTAACTAGTGTTGAGCCACCCCCGTAGTGTTCGAGTTCGGTTCGGTTCGTCGAACACCCGTGTGTTCGCCGAACTGTTCGTCGAACTGTTCGTCGAACACCGTTAAAACCAATGGCAGGCAAACAAAAACACATAGAAACACATAGAAAACACCTTCAAAGGTGTCCAAAAGCTGACAAACTGCTCAGAAGACACAACTAACACATGGAAAAGTGACAAGTACATATAGTCATGCGAAAAGAAAAGAGGTGGAGGAGTAAAAGGAGGGGGAGACACAGATATAGGCATGTCATGCCCTTCTAAAATCCAAAAAGTGAGAAGCCGAGACGGCCAGTCCGCTCCTGCCCGTGCCACCTCCGTGTCGCCGGGTTTGTGCCAGAGCCGCGGTGAACCCTGACGGCCAGCCCCCCTCTCCCAATACTGGTGCCTGTCCGCTGGTGGGTCGAGAGAGCCCCCCTGTGGTGGAGGCAGCTCTAAGCTTTTTAATTTAAATTGTCCCTCTAATTTGAATGAATACACTTTAAATCCATTTACAAGGATCTATTGGAGGGCAAGTCTCATGCCAGCAGCCGCGTAATTCCAGCTCCAGTAGCGTCCACTAAAGCTGCTGCAGTTAAAAAGCTTTTATAAGGATCGAGCTCGGCTGTCCACCGCAAGGCATCCTAGTGCCAGTCCCAGCCCCTATGCCTTGGGGTGCCTCCTGATGCTCTTCACTAAGTATCCCGTGGTCCCGAAGCATTTCCTTTGAAAAAATTAAGTGTCCAAACTACAGGTGGTGTAGCTTGCTTAACAGCCGGGATAATCCGCTGACTAGCAGACACTGCTACTAGGCACAAAGTATTTCCTGGGCTAGATGCAGTTAAAAATTTGTAAGTAGATACTCTCGTTGGATGCTGAGAAAGCATTCCATAGAGTCTCCTGGCACGCCATATATGATTCTCTTAAAAAGCTTGGGGTAGGGGTCTAGGGGACCCTTTTATAGCCAAAATCACGGCCCTGTATCACAATACGTCACCTAGGCTGAAGATAAATGGAACTGTAGCACCGAGGGCTCGGTTGCTACAGACGTATTGCACCTCACCCAGAGGTGTGATATCTCACTCTCAGATAAGGATGGAGTGTGGATCAGGACCCGACACCTGCATGCATTACACCACATTGCCGTGGGGCAGGGCGACCAATATGCCCCTGAGATGGGCACGACAGTCCCTGTCCCTGGCTGGAGTGGGGGGAGGGAACACTGAGGAAGGGGAACCCTGCAGTGCAGGAGCAGGGAGGAAGCAGTTCCTGGGTGCATTGAGAAGGGAGTATAAAAGGTGGGCACCATCTTAGTTCAGTGCAGAGAAGTCTGAGCAGAAGTGGCAGGGAGCAGGGGCTCTGCATGAGCTCTGCTCCGGAGGCGGGCCTAGTAACAGAGGCCCAGGCCTGCAAGAGGGAGAAGGAAGGAAGAGGAGCGGAGAAGGCTCCAGGAACGAGGAATGAAGGGATCCCAGGGGTGCGGACGGGCGAGTCGCCACCGCACGCCCGAATCCACCTGCGTGGAGGGGTCAGGCCAAAGGGGGAGACCGGTCCCCGAACTAGTGGAGGCAGGAAACGACCCTCAGCTAGAAACCGGAGGCTCTGACATTTTATGTGGCGCAGCCCCTTGCTCCACCCGCTAGGAAGGCACCACATAGGGTCAGGGAAACTGGCGCCAAGTTTACCAAGAGGAGGCCCGAGGCAGCCGGACAGAAGTGTTGGTAAGAAAGGCCAGACAAAGGACACACAAAGGGGGTCCTGTGAAGCGCTCCAAAGTTATCTGGGAGTTGTCTGAGCCCCTCACCTGGTGAGCACAGTACGACGTGGGCAGCCGTTACCTGCAGACGTGGTCTGGATAATAAGAACTGTGAGTAAAGGCCCTGAACTGCATCACTGACTCCGTGTCGTTACTGCTGCTGCCCTGCACCATCACCCCCATCCTCCGCATACACTACCCTGAGGCTATACTCCTCCCGTGGGGAGTTATGCTACGCTCTGCTGCACCCACAACACCAGCCTTAGCGGTCTGCCCTGTAGCGGCGGTTCACTCTGACCGCAATCCACGGGTGGCGTAGTCGGACATTTAAACATCAAAACCACATAAATAGTTCCGCCACTGGTTTGACCGCCCTGAGCCACGGAACCGGATCGCCGCCACGAAGACTACAACCACCAGCATCCACCAAAAAGGGTCCGGCTCCGGGTGTCCCAAGGCCCAGGGGGTGCGTCAGAACATTTTCATCACCTTTCACAATCACCAATGGGACAAGGCAGGGATGTCCTCTGTCCCCTCTCTTATACATCCTAGTGACGGAGCACCTGCTCTCATCAATTCGCCATAACCCCAATATTAGGTGGATTGAGGTGGGAGGCACCGAGTACAAGTGCTCTCTATTTGCTGATGATGTCCTAGTATATATCACTCAATCACATATATCCATCCCTGCTGTTATGGCTGAAATAGATCACTTTGTTACATGGTAAAATTTTAAAATCAATGCAGCGAAGTCTGAGGCCCTCGATGTCCCCCTCCCTAAATCCATATAGGATTCCATCCAGTCCAACTTTCCCTTTGCCTGGCCCTCACAGGGTATCAAATACTTAGGAATTCCTATTCATAGAGACCTCTCCCATCTATGTTATCTTAATTTTGGGCCCTTTATTGAACAATTCCATACAGACCACGGTTGGCAAGTTAGAACTGTAAGATTCACTACGTGAACCACTGGTGTTTTGTGGAAAAGCACATGTACACCGCGTTCCAAATTATTATGCAAAAAGTGTTTAGGAGTGATAAGGGAAGAATTTGTTTGTTTGTCAGTTAAACTCATTGATGGTGATGTGTGTCAGGGCTCTTTATATCACTGTAAGCAATTGCAGACACCTGTGCTAATTAGTTTGGCAGGTGTGTCCAATGAAAGGCAAGACTACTTAAGAAGGCTCTCTCACATTATTAAGCAGCCTACATTTTCTGCCAAAATGGGAAAGAAAAAGGATGTGTCGGCTGCTGAGAAGCAACAAATTGTGGAGTGTTTAGGTCAAGGCATGACTACAATCAACATTGTGCGATGATCAGGATGAAGTGTCTTGGCAATCAAGAAGTATGTAGCTGATTCACAGTACACACGTGTGCGTGCTGATAAGGGCAAATTGAGGACTCTTTCCTACAGGCAATTACGTCAGGTTGAAAGAGCAGCGGCAAAAAAGCCTTGTCATAGCAGCAGACAAGTTTTTGAAGCTGCTTGTGCCTCCAACGTCCCCCGAACAACAAGATGCAGGGTCCTTCAGAGGTTTGCAGCTGTGCATACGCCATCCTGTCGACCTCCTCTATCCACTTCACACAAGCAGAAACGGCTCCAGTGGGCCAAACATTACATGAAGACTGATTTCAAAACTGTTTTGTTCACGGATGAGTGCCGTGCAGCGCTCGATGGTCCAGATGAATGGAGTGGAGGATGGCTGGTTGATGGACACCCCACGCAAACACGGCTACAGCGCCAACAAGGAGGAGGTGGAGTAATGTTTTGGGCTGGAATCATGGGGAGAGAGATTGTCGGCCCCTTTAGGATCCCTGAAGGCGCTAAAGATGAACTCCATAATGTATGTGGATTTTCTCAAACAGCACTTCCTGCCATGGTTCAAGAAGAAGAACCGTGTATTTCACAGCAAGATCATTTTTCTGCATGATAATGCACCATCTCATGCTGCACATAAAACATATGCATCTCTGGCTGATATGGGCATAAAAGGGGACAAACTTATGGTGTGACCCCCATGCTCCCCTGACCTCTACCCCATTCAGAACCTTTGGAGCATCATTAAAAGGAGTGTCTATGATGGCGGGAGGCAGTTCACATCTAAGCAACAGCTCTGGGAGGGTATTCTGTCCTCATGCAAAACAATTGAAGCAGAAACCATCCAAAACCTGACAAATTCAATGCACGAGAGAGTTCAGAAGCTCCTTTCGAACAAGGAGTCCTATGTCAAAATGTAACATCACCTAGAATAAAGTTTTGAGTTGAAAACTGTTTGATTTCAGTTTCTAACAACCTGCTAATGCTTATAATTTCAAAAATGACCATTTTTTTGGTCTTTATTAAAATGAAAAGGTTGATCGAAAAGTTTGGGGGATCTAAGAGTGTGGCAACCCAGTAGTCATGATTACTTCGAATTCTGACAATATGAGGGTCATGCTGCAGGTAGTGCAGCAAGAAGGCACTTATGTGTCTTGCGCATCTCGGAGCCCCAAAATTATTTTCCGGGCTAGATGCAGCTAAAAAATATTTTTAATTTTAAATCTGGTGAAGCTTTAGTATAGATGGCCTAATAGGATCAGTGCTGCACACTGCTACAAAGCTCAAATTATTTTCCAGTCAAGATACAGATAAACATGATTAGTAATTTGAAAGCTTAAAACGGTTGGTAGGGTGATTTTAACCAATCATCAAGCTTTTACTCTCCCCAGGATGACACAGGGGTAGAAAAGTCGTTTCGGATCCATGATTTGTTCATCTTTATGAACGTGAGTCTGTCTACATTATCAGTGGAGAGCCGCGTGCGCTTATCTGTCAGCACACCACCAGCAGCGCTGAACACACGTTCAGACAGAACGCTGGCTGCGGGGCATGACAAGATCTCCAAGGCGTAAGTGGCTAGCTCCGGCCATTTATCCAGATTGGAAGCCCAAAAAGAGCAAGGGTCCAGTGACACAGTCGTGGCTTCAATGTTTACTTGGAGATACTCCTGTACCATCGTCTCTAGGCGTTGACTATGTGTCAGACTTCTTGTCTCCTGTGGCCTTGCAAAGGATGGGCTAAAAAAGTGGTGAAATGATTCCGCAAAATTGATGTTACCAGCAGATACTGTGGTTCTGTTACGGTTTGAGTGCTGAACACTTGACGGTCCCACGGTTGGCAAGTTGGAACTGTGAGATTCACTACGTGCACCACTGGTATTTTGTGGAAAAGCACATGTAAGATTCTGCAACAGTCTCTGCTGATACTCCTGCATGCGTGCATCCCTTTCTATGGCAGGAATAATTTCTGCAAATTTACTTTTGTACCGGGGATCTAACAGTGTGGCAACCCAGTAGTCAGGATTATTTCTAATTCTCACAATTCGAGGGTCATGTTGCAGGTAGTGCAGCAAGAAGGCACTCATGTGTGTTGCGCATCCAGGAGCACCAAGTCCCTGTTGTGTTGGTGGCGAGGTAGCAATCATGCTTCCTTCCTCTGTCCTCTCCCCCCAACCTCGCACAACAGAAATGTGATCAAGGTCTCCCTCATCTGATGAGTCTTCCATCAGTTCGTCCTCCACTTCTTCCTGGGCTCCTGCACCTTCCTCACTAGTTTGGCTGCTACCATGCGCCCTGGTAAAATCATCTCCCCCACCCTCACATGCCTGCCGCCTTGGTGCTGCCGACCGTCTGGACCTTGCAGATGTTAGCCCTTCCGCATACAACTCCTCCTCCTCTACTTCCTCCACCTCCTCTTGTGCCACCACCTGACTCCGAATTCTGTTTAACATGTGCTCCAGCATGTAAATCACCGGAATAGTCATGCTGATAATGGCATCGTCAGCACTAAACATCTTCGTCGCCATTTCAAAACTGTGCAGAAGGGTGCATAGGTCCCTGATCTGAGACCACTCCTCCAGCGTGATTTGCCCCACCTCTGAATCTCGTTGGCCCAGGCTATACGTCAGAACGTATTGCACCAGGGCTTGTCGGTGCTGCCACAGTCGCTGCAACATGTGCAGAGTTGAATTCCACCGGGTAGGCACATCGCATTTTAGCCGGTGAAGTGGCAGGCCCAACGACTTCTGTAGAGATGTAAGTCGCTGAGCTGCGGGATGCGAACGGCGGAAGTGAGCACACAGCGACCGTGCCCTCTGCAGAAGGCCATCTAGTCTGGGATAGTGGGCTAAAAATTGCTGGACAACCAGGTTCAACACGTGAGCCATACAAGGCACGTGTGTGACATTGCCCCGGCGAAGGGCCGCACCCAGGTTTGCAGCATTGTCGCACACGGCCTTCCCTGGTTTCAGGTCCAGTGGAGACAACCATTCATGAAATTGGTTCTCCAGAGCTGACCACAACTCCTCAGCTGTGTGACTCACATTTCCCAGACATTTCAATGTAAAAACCGCCTGATGACGTTGAGCCCTACTGCCAGCATAGTAAGGAGGTGTGCAGGATCCCTTCTGCGCAGTTAGAAAGCTTGTGGCATGACCAGACAGGCTTTGGGTGCAGGTGGAAGACCGAGAGGAGGTTGAGGAGGCAGAAGCAGTGGAGGAACTTTGACATAAAGAGGATTGACGCACAACTCGTGGGGACGGCAAGACTTGGACAGCAGCCCCTTGTCCTGCTGTCACCATAGTTACCCAGTGCCCAGTCAGCGACATGTAACGCCCCTGTCCATGCCTACTCGTCCAAGTGTCTGTGGTGAAATGCACCCTGTCACACACAGAGTTTCTCAAAGAAGCGGTGATGTTGTGTGCGACATGCTGGTGGAGCGCAGGCACACCTTTCTTTGAGAAGTAGTGCCGACTGGGCATCTGGTACTGGGGCACTGCGACGGACATAAGGTTTCGAAAATCCTCTGTGTCCACCAGGCGGAAAGGCAGCATTTCTGTAGCCAAGAGCTTGCAGATGGTGAAATTCAACCTCTTAGCTTTCTCATGGCTAGGAGGAAATGGTCTTTTACTTGTCCACATCTGAGGGACCGAGGGCTGGCTATTGTGCTTAGACGGGGTTGATAAGGGTGTCCCCGGCAAACTGCCGGTCTGTGAGGAAGATGCAGGCGGACATGTTAGGTTGCCTTGATCCAAAGGTGGTGCTATCGATGTCGGACAGCGCTCAAGACCAGCTGGTGTTACCACCTCCAAAGAAAATGATGACCTGCCAATCACGCTGGCTGTTGCGGGTAAAGAGGTGGCAGGTCTGCGCCCCAAAACAGGTGTGACTGCTGTCCCCCCAGTCACAGAGGATGAAAAGGCCGCGGATGCACAAGATATGGCAGACGGTGGTTGGCCCGGCCGGCTAGGCCGCATTGTAGCACACTGAGCTTCCCACTGCAACTTATGCTTCATGTCCATGTGCCGGTTCATGCATGAAGTACTCAAACTATGTATTTTTTGGCCTCTACTTAGCTTTTGCTGACAAATGTTACAGATAACACGAGTTGGGTCATCTTTATCGATCTGAAAAAATGCCCAGGCTATGCAAGGCTTAGCACCCATGCGACCTGAAGAGCCACCACGACTTGTGGTGAGAGGCAGAGTTGTGTTTGAGGATGCAGTTGTTGACGTGCTTCCAGTACTACGTCTCTGTCCAGGAAGGCGCAACCTGACCTCGTCGTCACTAGCATCTTCCTCCACCTCCTCTGCTGACCTCATCTCTTGGCTGACTGTGGGTTGACAGTAAGTGGGATCTCCGACCTCATCATCATCACCCTGTGCGTTATCACACCCGTCGTCCTCAGAGCCAACCTGTTCCTGCCCTGACAAAAAACTAAAGTTGTCGCTCCAATCAGGTATTTGAGTCTTATCATCGTCTTCCTCATTGTCTCCACCAACAGGAGTTACAGTTTGGGAATGAGGGTCTACATTATGGTCAGAACCTTCTGCGTCTGGTCCTGGATCCGACTCATAAAGATTCTGGGCATCAGTGCAGATCATTTCCTCGTCTGGATTCACAGAAGCGCTGGAGTCGACCTCTGATTCCCAGGCTATAGTATGAGTAAACAGCTCTGCAGACTCAACCATCTGTTCTACCTCATACTCAGACGGGCAGCTGGAGATTTGGGAGCTGTGAGGAAGCAAGTGCGATTTGGGTGACACCTTTGAGGACTGGAGTATTTGTGATGTTGAAGTTGATGTGGAGGAGAGCCCACTTAAAGGAGCACTTGATATCCGTTGAAGCACCTGCTGTTTTTGTGCCTCATCTGGAATTTGTAGCGATTGGCGTGGCCGTAAGAAAGGGATCTTATCACATTGTCCGCTAAAAGAAGTAGACATTTTAGTTTGGCTGGAAGATGGTCTTTCTTCTGCACCTACCCCACGGACACAACCTTTTTTCCCCTTCCCAACACGCCTATTCCCCTTTCCACCAGCAGCAGGCCTTTTTCCACTCATTTTGGTGGTTAACTAATTCACAACTCTGGAGTTGTTTGCACAAAAAAACAATGGATGGTAACCGAGCAGAGCTGAGTGGCCAAACTGTGGTATTAGGCCAAAACTATTGGCTGGGTTAGATGCAGAAAAAAATTATTTTTAATTTGCAACCTGATGGAGGTCAGTATAGATGGACTAATAGACCAAGTCCCACACACCGCTAGAAGCCCAAATATTTTTTCAGAGCTAGATGCAGAAAATTTTTTTATTCAATTTGCAACCTGATGGAGGTCAGTATAGATGGACTAATAGACCAAGTCCCACACACTGCTAGAAGCCCAAATATTTTTTCAGAGCTAGATGCAGAAAAAAATTATTTTTAATTTGCAACCTGATGGAGGTCAGTATAGATGGACTAATAGACCAAGTCCCACACACCGCTAGAAGCCCAAATATTTTTTCAGAGCTAGATGCAGAAAAAAATTATATTCAATTTGCAACCTGCTGGACGTCAGTATAGAAGGACTAATAGAACAAGTCCCACACACTGCTAGAAGCCCAAATATTTTTTCAGAGCTAAATGAAGAAAAAAATTATTTTTAATTTGCAACCTGATGGAGGTCAGTATAGATGGACTAATAGACCAAGTCCCACACACTGCTAGAAGCCCAAATATTTTTTCAGAGCTAGATGCAGAAAAAAATTATTTTTAATTTGCAACCTGATGGAGGTCAGTATAGATGGACTAATAGACCAAGTCCCACACACCGCTAGAAGCCCAAATATTTTTTCAGAGCTAGATGCAGAAAATTTTTTTATTCAATTTGCAACCTGATGGAGGTCAGTATAGATGGACTAATAGACCAAGTCCCACACACTGCTAGAAGCCCAAATATTTTTTCAGAGCTAGATGCAGAAAAAAATTATTTTTAATTTGCAACCTGATGGAGGTCAGTATAGATGGACTAATAGACCAAGTCCCACACACTGCTAGAAGCCCAAATATTTTTTCAGAGCTAGATGCAGAAAAAAGTTATTTTTAATTTGCAACTTGATGGAGGTCAGTATAGATGGACTAATAGACCAAGTCCCACACACCGCTAGAAGCCCAAATATTTTTTCAGAGCTAGATGCAGAAAAAAATTATATTCAATTTGCAACCTGCTGGAGGTCAGTATAGAAGGACTAATAGAACAAGTCCCACACACTGCTAGAAGCCCAAATATTTTTTCAGAGCTAAATGAAGAAAAAAATTATTTTTAATTTGCAACCTGATGGAGGTCAGTATAGATGGACTAATAGACCAAGTCCCACACACTGCTAGAAGCCCAAATATTTTTTCAGAGCTAGATGCAGAAAAAAATTATTTTTAATTTGCAACCTGATGGAGGTCAGTATAGATGGACTAATAGAACAAGTCCCACACGCTGCTAGAAGCCCAAATATTTTTTCAGAGATAAATGAAGAAAAAAATTATTTTTAATTTGCAACCTGATGGAGGTCAGTATAGATGGACTAATAGACCAAGTCCCACACACTGCTAGAAGCCCAAATATTTTTTCAGAGCTAGATGCAGAAAAAAATTATATTCAATTTGCAACCTGCTGGAGGTCAGTATAGAAGGACTAATAGAACAAGTCCCACACACTGCTAGAAGCCCAAATATTTTTTCAGAGCTAAATGAAGAAAAAAATTATTTTTAATTTGCAACCTGATGGAGGTCAGTATAGATGGACTAATAGACCAAGTCCCACACACTGCTAGAAGCCCAAATATTTTTTCAGAGCTAGATGCAGAAAAAAATTATATTCAGTTTGCAACCTGATGGAGGTCAGTATAGATGGACTAATAGAATGATGCTATGCCCAAAAGATTTTACTTCACTAGGTGCAGTAAAAAAATTGGTATTCTATACACAGGTGGTATATCTTGCAACACAGATAGGCTACTCCACTGACTAACACACTCTGCAATAGGCCAAAAAGGATTAGCTTTGCTAGATTCAGCCAAATGCTGTGAAAAAAACTTGCACAGCACTGGCACAGACCTGCCTGGCAAAAACTGATAGGAACTGATGTAACCTAGTCCTGAAAAGGACTCCAATTACAATTAGTCTTTACTCCCACAATCTATCTATTTAAGAGCACAGACCTGCCTGATAAAAGTCGTAGGAAATGCTGTAACCTAGTCCTTAAAAGGACTGCAATCACAACTATTCCCTACTCCCAAGCTATCTGTATATTTGTGCGAAAATTGGCTTGAAATTAACAAGGTATAGCGCACACAGCAACAGCGGTGCCGTCTAACACGCAGCTGCAGCAGTGAGAAAATGGTGGCGATGGGGAAAATGGCTTGGTCTTATAGGGCAAGGACATGTGACATACACTGCCAATCACACATGCCCTTGCTTGTGTGAAAAAAAGCACTTCGCTCCGTGTGTGCGCTGCTGATAGGCTGACAGATTGCACCTCTCCACTGCAAATGCGGGAAAGAGAAAAAAAAATGGAGATCTTCATTGTTCCTGCAGAGATCCATCCCCTGCCCCTCCCCCCGCCCCGCTGTACACTCAAACTGCGTATTAACATTAATTTTCATCATTACTGAGAAAAAATCCAGTTATGATTTTGGTGCACGAACAGTTATCGAACATAACCTCGAACAGCCGAATTTTTCTCAAATTGTTCGTGTTCGCCGACCGGCTCGAACACCGCCCAAAACAGCTCGAATTTGAGATTGGCGAACAGTTCGAGTAGAACAACGCTCATCTCTAGTCTTAACCCTGCCTATACATTGTAGGTGAAACCAGCACCTCAACAACTACATAAGTATATTGGCCTGCCCGAGGTATATATGAGAGCCGGGTTATAAGCAGTATACTATAAATGTAAAATAACAATCATAACATTCATGGATATAACTTCAGTAGGCAACAGAGGAGTATTATCCACTAGCATTCAAAATCCCTGAATTATTATATTATATTCTGTCAAGAATCTTCTCAAAATTGGCGTCAGCCCGTCCGGATTTGTCTCTCTTTTAAGTCCAGCCACTTTGCAGCCTCCTTTGGTGAATCAAAGAAATGAGTTTCACCCAGTGCTGTGACTCGCAGCCGTGCAGGATATAGCATTGCATAGGGTACTTGAAGTGCTCTCAATCTGCGCTTGATATCTTGAAATTGGGCGCGTCTCTTTTGAACCTCCACAGAGAAGTCAGGATAGAAGGACACTCTCGCCCCCTCTATACATAAGTCATTAGCCGACCGCGCCAATTGCAGGATTTTATCTCTATCACGAAAATGCAGCATTTTGATTAAAACTGTACGTGTCAGTGCCCCAGGAGGTGGAGGTCTGGTGGGGACCCTGTGTGCCCTCTCAATAGCGAACATTTTAGAGAATTTATCTTTCCAAAGGATTACAGCAGCCATGTCTCAAAAAAGTCCACCACCTCTCTGCCCTCTGCTTTCTCAGGCACACCCACAATAAGCACGTTATTTCTTCTTAGGCGATTTTCAAGATCATCCGCTTTGTTGAGTAAATAGTTAATAGTCAGTAGCTGTTTTAAGTGTTTTAGTCATAGGAGACACAGTATCTTCCAAATCCCCCACTCTGCCTTCTGTTGCAGTGAGGCGCTCCCTTATTTTCTGCATGTCATGGCGTATATGAGATATGTCCACTTTCACAGACCCTATGTGTTCAGTGAGATCTGCTTTACTATGTGAGATGGCCAGCAGCACATCCTTTAAAGTAGGCTCATCATCCTCTGCCAGTGAGTCAGCACCACTGGTAACCTGAGCCTCTCTGCTAGGGGTAGTTGTTGTTTTAGCAGCCTGCACATTCCTCTCATGTGCCTCCCCTGCTGCCCTCTCCACATCCCCCTCAGTTACCGTGCTTTTTAATGACTGCACATTCCGTTCGGGTGTAAGCTCCTCAGCTCCTCCGCCATGCGCATATTTGGAGAGCCTGTTCACCACCTCCATGCGCTTCTCCCGCTGCCTTGGAGTTTCAGTTCCCGCCTCAGAGGCCACGGCACCATTTTGGCCCTCGTGCTGTGATGAGCCAGCTGCCTGCCTCTGCTTGCTGTCTCGCCGGGTCATCTCGTTCTGCACCACCGACTGCTCCCCCGCACTCCTGAGAGCCCAGGCCACCTGGTGAGATCTTTTAGAAGCAATGATTCCCTCGGGCAGGAAGGATTACAGGACAGGGTTATAGGAGCTCCTCTGCCTCACGTCTACTCACATGCCCGGCCAGGCCACGCCCCCACATCTCACAATTTTGGACTTTTCAGAGCCCATCAAATCTCTCTTCTGACCCATTTTGCCAAAGGAAAGGAAGTTGCCTAATAATTAAGCACACCTTATATAGGGTGTTGATGTCATTAGTCAACACCCTCCTCATTACAGAGATGCACATCACCAGATTTACTTAATTGGTAGTTGGCTCTCAAGCCTATGCAGCTTGGAGTAGGACAACATGTATAAAAAGCATCATGTGAGCAAAATACTCATTTGCCTAAAAATTCTGCATGCGGTGTATACAAGAAGGATGATGATGGGGGCCATATATAGTGGGGAAAATAAATATTTGATACACTGGCGCTTTTGCAAGTTTTCCCACCTTCAAAGAATGGAGAGGTCTGTAATTTTTATTGTAGGTAAACTTCAATTGTGAGAGACAGAATCTAAAAAGAAAGACTAGAAAATCACATTGTATGATTTTTAAATAATTAAATTGCATTTTATTGCATGAAATAAGTATTTGATCACCTACCAACCAGCAAGAATTCTGGCTCTCATAGACCTGTTAAAGAAAAACTAAGAAGCTATCCTACTCTGCACTCATTACCTGTCTTAATTGCACCTGTTTGAACTTTTTACCTGTATAAAAGACACCTGTCCACACACTCCAACCTAGATGTGGGTGATGGGGGGTTCATATATACGAGGAGGAGGGTAATGGGGGCCATATATACCAGGATGCACTATGTAGGGCAGCGCATGGGGCCCCTAGACTGTGGGGCAGCGCATGGGACCCCTAGACTGTGGGGCAGAGCATGGGGCCCCTAGACTGTGGGGCAGAGCATGGGGCCCCTAGACTGTGGGGCAGCGCATGGGGCCCCTAGACTGTGGGGCAGCGCATGGGGCCCCCAGACTGTGGGGCAGCGCATGGGGCCCCCAGACTGTGGGGCAGCGCATGGGGCCCCTAGACTGTGGGGCAGCGCATGGGGCCCCTAGACTGTGGGGCAGCGCATGGGGCCCCTAGACTGTGGGGCAGCGCATGGGGCCCCTAGACTGTGGGGCAGCACATGGGGCCCCTAGTCTGTGGGGCAGCGCATGGGGCCCCTAGTCTGTGGGGCAGCGCATGGGGCCCCTAGTCTGTGGGGCAGCGCATGGGGCCCCTAGACTGTGGGGCAGCGCATGGGGCCCCTAGACTGTGGGGCAGCGCATGGGGCCCCTAGACTGTGAGGCAGCGCATGGGGCCACTAGACTGTGGGGCACCGCATGGGGCCACTAGACTGTGGGGCACCACATGGGGCCATTACATAGAGGGCTCAGCGACTCTGATGAGCAGTGTAGTTACTTAGGTCACTGCTCCTCACAGTCTCCGGGTCTCGTGGAGCGCTGCGGGCCCCGGAGTGGCTGTTGCTATGGCCTATGGAGCGTCGTTCTCTGAACAAGGCTCCATAACCATTTGACGTCAGATTCAGGGATCGTGATGGGAACACCATGGGCTACGGCGGACCTGCATGTTTTTTTTTCGAAAATAAATTGATGAACCAGGGAAAGTATCGGGAGC
This sequence comes from Phyllobates terribilis, assembly GCF_046119375.1. Classification (NCBI taxonomy): domain Eukaryota; kingdom Metazoa; phylum Chordata; class Amphibia; order Anura; family Dendrobatidae; genus Phyllobates; species Phyllobates terribilis. The sequence continues at coordinate 2,026,181 of NW_027362942.1, read as the reverse complement.
CTTTATTCAAACAACATTTATTTTTCTGTGTATTTTTTTTCATTATTAGGTTAGTAAAGGGGGTGTCTGATAGATCCCTCTCATTAACTAACCACAGGGCTTGATGCCAGATGTAATTTTTGACAACTCACAGCTGTCATCAACCTCAACTATCATTACACCGATTGCCACCGCACCAGGGCATCTTGAAGAGACAGGCAAAGATTGATCTAATGTGATGTGCCACTTCTGGGCACATCAGGCTGGTATTTTTAGGCTGGGAAAGGGCCAATAACCAAGGACCTTTCCAGCCTGATAATATAAACCCGTAGCTGTTTGCTTTACCTTGCCTTGTACCAAAAACAGGCGAGGGGGATCCCCACACTGTTTATTTTTCATTTATTAGAGTAAATACTCTTTAGTGCCACATGAAAGGCACTAAAGGGTGTAAGTCTATTATATGTAGAAGTTTGTGAAATTCTATCTCCAGGAAATGTATCCATTCTGTTACACCCCTGCACCTATAGAGGTGGACGGAGCGGGGTCACGCATTACACCACTGCTCCCATAGAAGTGGACGGAGCGGGGTCACGGATTACACCACTGCTCCCATAGAAGTGGACGGAGCGGGGTCATGCATTACATCACTGCTCCCGTAGAAGTGGACGGAGCGGGGTCATGGATTACACCACTGCTCCCATAGAAGTGCACGGAGCGGGGTCATGCATTACGCCACTGCTCCCGTAGAAGTGGACGGAGCGGGGTCACACATTACACCACTGTTCCTACAGAAATGTATGACCCTGCTCCATACATTAGCTACTGTGTATCTAATCCCATCCTGTCTGATACTCCACTGAGCTCAATATCTAATTCGATAATGTGATACGCTACACTTAGCCCTACGTGTGCTACTTTCAAGCGTATCTAATCACGCATGTGATACACTCCACATATCTAATCCCAGTTTATGATACAGCGAGCAGCACCATCTATCAGAATCAGCGCTGCTGGCCGTCCTCCGTGATACTGTAGTTGTCAGTATCGCTGACAGTCACCAAAAAATTCCGCAATACTCCCCAGACCGGCGTACCTAATCCCATCATCATGCGCCATACTCCCCAGACCGGCGTACCTAATCCCACCATCATGCGCCATACTCCCCAGACCGGCGTACCTAATCCCACCATCATGCGCCATACTCCCTAGACCGGCGTATCTAATCCCACCATCATGCGCCATACTCCCCAGACCGGCGTATCTAATCCCACCAACATGCGCCATACTCCCCAGACTGGCGTATCTAATCCCACCATCATGCGCCATACTCCCCAGACCGGCGTATCCAATCCCACCATCATGCACCATACTCCCCAGATCGGCGTATCTAATCCCACCATCATGACCCATACTCCCCAGACCGGCGTATCTAATCCCACCATCATGCACTATACTCCCCAGACTGGTGTATCTAATCCCATCATCATGCACCATACTCCCCAGACCGGCGTATCTAATCCCACCATCATGCGCAAAACTCTCCAGACCGGTGTATCAGGGCTTGATGCCAGATGTGATTTTGGACAATTCACAGCTGACATAAACCCCAACTACCATTAACCCGATTGCCACTGCACCAGGGTAATCGTGAAGGGGCAGGCAAAGTGCGATCTAATGTGATGCGCCAATTCTAGGGCCGCTGTGGGCTGGTATTTTTAGGCCTCCATACAGTAGAATGCCCTCCCCTTTGGCCTTCATACAGTAGAATGCCCTCCCCTTCGACCTTCATACAGTAGAATGCCCTCCCCTTCGGCCTTCATACAATAGAATGCCCTCCCCTTCGGCCTCCATACAGTAGAATGCCCTCCCCTTCGGCCTCCATACAGTAGAATGCCCTCCCCTTCGGCCTTCAAACAGTAGAATGTCCTCCCCTTCGGCCTTCATACAGTAGAATGCACTCCTCGTTTTCCCGCTGCTCTGGTCTATGTAGCGAGTGCCCGCACATCTCAGTATAGTGGGCTCCACGTCATTGCTTTGAACTGTATCGGCAACCAGTCGATACAGTCGAATTTGTGAGAATGGGTGGGGAGCCCTGAACTGGGCCCCCACCCCCACCCCCACTTCACGGGTTCCACGACGGCCACATGGCAGTGTAGGGAGATCATGTCCCCCTGTTCTGTCGTAGAATTTAACTGCATCTGCGCAAGTCGATGCAGTTAACAGTAGCGTAGTTCCAGGTGGGCCCCAGGCAACCTCCCACTCTGCCCCCCTACTGGGTGTCAACACATTACAACACTGCAGCCATAGAAATGGATGAAGAGGGGTCACATCTTACATGATAGACACTGTGTATCTAATCCCATCCTGTGTTATACACTGCACTGAGCTCAATATCTAATTCCATCATGTGATACACTACATTGAGCTCTGTATCTAATCCCAGCGTGTTATTCTAAGCGTATCTAATGTGATACACACTGCCTATCTAACTCAAGATTATGATACAGCTAGCAGCACCAACTAACAGAATCGGTGCTGCCGGCCATCCTCAGTGACACTGTACTTGCCAGTATCACTGGCAATCACCAACAAAATGGCTCCACACTGTGAGGCTATGTGCCCACGTTGCATTTATGCAGCAGAAAATTTCTGCTGCATAAATGCAAGTCCTCTCCCGGAAAAACGCATGCGGAATTCCGCACGCGTTTATCGCGCATTTTTCGCGCGTTTATCACGCGTTTTCCACATGCGGAATTGCCTTGCGTTTTTTATGCATTGGACTAAGGCAATTCCGCTTGCGGAAACGCAAAATTAAATGACATGCTGCGGATTTTTGAACGCGGCATAAACGCTGCGGAAAAATCCGCAACATGTGCATAGAACTTGCGGAATCCCATTGGGGACCATGGGGTGCGGATATACATGCGTTTTTCAAGCGTTTACGCTGCGGAAATTCTGCAGCATATACGCTTGAAAAATGCTACGTGGGCACACAGCCTGTTACTAAGCTTCATCCTCTTATCCTGTTACAAACACCCAGGAGGTGAGGAGGGGAGGAGCAATGTCACACACAGGAGAGCAGATCCAGCCCATATTTACAGCAGTCTTAATGTGAGCTAGTTGTACACTAGGTTTTCATGGCAAATTTCAGCTGCTGCTCCCCCCTAGTGTTTAAAAGTGGAAATACCAAAACTTTTTAAATTATTTTTCATATTTTATTTTACTTCATTAAAAACAAATGATAATATTTAAAAAAATAAAATAAAACATTAATACTTTACATTTTTTTCAATTGTTGATTTTTTTATTTTTTATGGCACCTTCCCTTTAAGTTGTTTTCAACTTGACAGGCTCCCTTTATCTGCAGGCCTGGATGTTATAGAGCAGGAGGAGCTTATCAAATAAATTAACAATTGTGTGAAACATTTCAGTAAACACTTGTATTGTGTTAAAACTTTGTATGCAAACAAGTCCACTGAGTGGTCCTAGTCAGTGACTGCCAGTCTTCCCTGTATGACTGGGCATACAGAAACTGCTGTCAGTCACGAGTAATACCGCCCCTGGACTCAAGCATACAAATAAAGATTTAAAGAGACAATACAAGTTAAACTGAATCTTTTCCAATAAACCTATATCATTCTGAATATTTTCTCCTCATATATACTGCGCTGTCAACAGATCAGACTGTATGTACAATGTGACAGGTTACCTTTAAATGAGAAACATAGGGTAATGGAATTATGAAACTAAATCGTGTTGGTTTTTGTTACTGCAGAATAAAACGAAAAGGCAAAATGTTTAGGATGAACTGGATAGCCTGAAAAAGTTCCTTAACCCCTTACTGACATCTGACATACTAATACGCGTCTGTGCACTGGGACTTAATGCCCAGACCCGTATTAGTACGTCATATCTTTAATGCGGCACCGGTGACAGCATTAAAGTTACGGTGCCATCCTACCTCCTGGTAGATGGCGTCATCATCCCGGGGGCTGTCGCCGCCCCCCCGCACCAGCGATCGCTGTGATTGGCTGTTCAAATCTGAACAGCCAATCACAGCATTTCTCACTGTTTCCGGCAATGTGATTGCCGGAAACAGTGATCTGCAGCCTAGGATCGGTGCTCCTATGAGCACCGATCCTAGACTGTTGCTAGGACACCCCAGCCCTGGCCCCGGACTGCTATGATCGGTGCGATCGCCGATCACATCGATCGCACCGATCGTAGCGCGACCGCGCGGTGACAGGGCGGTCATGGGGCGGTGACCGGCTTGTGACCTGCCTGTCACCGCCCCATGACCCCCTGTAAAGTGATTCAAGCCCCCAGACTGCTGTGATTGGAGCGATCGATGATGACATCGATCGCTCCAATCAGAGTACTTGAATACAGGTGACCAGGCGGTCACAGGGAAGTGTCACCTTTCTGTGACCCCCTGTGGTGCGTGCTCTGCTCCAGCCATGTCTGATTGGTGCAATCAGTGTCACCAATCAGATGGCTGGGGCACAACATGCACCACAGGGGGTCACAGAAAGGTGACACCTCCCTGTGACCGCCTGGTCACCTGTATTCAAGTACTCTGATTGGAGCAATCAATGTCATCAATGATTGCTCCAATCAGATTACCTCCACCTGTCACCACCCCATCATCACCCTGTGACCGCCCTGCAGACCCTCACACTTGGTGAGGATTTCTACAGAGTGGTCACATCTGATGTGTCTGTGCTGGGCCTTGTAGTGCCACAGAATATTCTGTGACACCACAAGACCATCTTCTCACTGTTCCAGTCGCTGCTGCTGCCGCTGCTCCTGGATCTTCTGTTCCAGCGTCCTGGATCTTCTGTTCCAGCGTCCTGGATCTTCTGTTCCAGCGTCCTGGATCTTCTGTTCCAGCGTCCTGGATCTTCTGTTCCAGCATCCTGGATCTTCTGTTCCAGCATCCTGGATCTGCTGCTCCAGCTCCTGGATCTGCTGCTCCTGACCTGCTGTGATTCCTGCTCCAGAGCCTGCTGCTGATCCTGCAGAGAAGACTTTGGTAAGTCTGTTCTCCCCTCATCCACCCCAATCTCCCCTCCCCCCTATTTTTACCCCCCCTTACCTTTTTTTCTGTGTCCTGCAGCGGTCTCCAGCTCTGGTCCGAGTATCCAGCTCCACTCCCGGTCACCAGCGACGGGCTCCTGGTCACCAGCGCCGGGCTCCCGGTCTCCTGCTCTGGGTCTTCTGTTCCAGTCCTGCAGACCCTTTGGTAAGTCCATCTCTGATCTCCCCTCATTCACCCCAATCCCCCTCTTCCCACTCCCCTGTCTTTTTACCCCTCTTCCCACTCCCCTGTCTTTTAACCCCCCTTCCCACCCCAGTGTCCCTGTTAATTCTTTTGCTTCTGATCTCCAGCTCCAGTACCGGTCTCCTGCTCCGGGCTCCTGGTCTCCTGCACCGGGCTCCTGGTCTCCTGTTCCGGGCTCCTGCGCCGGGCTCCCGGTCACCAGCTTCGGGCTCCTGGTCTCCTGCACCGGGCTCCTGGTCTCCTGCACCGGGCTCCTGGTCTCCTGCACCGGGCTCCTGCGCCAGGCTCCCGGTCACCAGCTTCGGGCTCCTGGTCTCCTGCACCGGGCTCCTGGTCTCCTGCACCGGGCTCCTGGTCTCCTGCACCGGGTTCCTGGTCTCCTGCTCCGGGCTCCCGGGCTCCTGCTCTGGGTCTTCTGTTCCAGTCCTGCTGACCCTTTGGTAAGTCCATCTCTGATCTCCCCTCATCCACCCCAATCCCCCTCTTCCCACTCCCCTGTCTTTTTACCCCTCTTCCCACTCCCCTGTCTTTTTACCCCCCTTCCCACCCCAATCCGCCTCACCCCAGTGTCCCTGTTAATTCTTTTGCTTCTGATCTCCAGCTCCAGTACCGGTCTCCTGCTCCGGGCTCCCGTCTTCCTGCTCCGGGCTCCCGGTCTCCAGCGCCGGGCTCCCGGTCACCAGCGCCGGGCTCCAGCGCCGGGCTCCCGGTCACCAGCGCCGGTCTCCAGCGCCGGGCTCCCGGTCTCCAGCGCCGGGCTCCCGGTCCTGATAGAAGAACAGAGAGGACTTTGGTAAGTAATCTGATCTCCCCTCATCCTCCCCTCTTCCCACTCCCCACACATTTGTGCGCACATCCAGCAGCCGCTGAGTGTTGATCGGTGGCATAGTTCACCAATCCACACTCGTGCTCGCTGTTTGCACCACATACAGTATTTCCTTTTTCCACACACTCTAAATAAAGTACTGACACACACACACACTCTCAAAGTATTGACACACACGCACCACATACATAACAAACAATGTCCTGCTCATCCCAAACTCAGTATTCAGCGGAGGAGGCTTACGCTATTCTTGCCTCCGACACTGACACTGACAGTGAGGGTGAGGATCCCACATTTCTTTGTTTCTCCGACTCCTCGTCGTCTTCCTCCTTCTCTTCTTCCTCCTCTTCCTCAGGTTCTGCTGGCCCGCCCCGCCGTCGTCGCAGGAGAGATGTTCCAGCGCCCCCCACTACTGAGCCTATATGGACTTCACCCCCCGAAAATTATGAGCCGCTGATTCCTGATTTCGTAGCGGAATCAGGAATCAAGTTTGACACCACCGGCCTCACAGAAATAGACTTTTTCAAAGTCTTTTTCTCGGAGGATTTTATAAACCTCATGGTGGGCCAAACTAATTTATACGCTCATCAATTTTTTGAACAAAACCCCTCTTCATCATTTTCTAACTGGTCTCCTGTAGACGCAGTAGAAATGATGAAGTTTTGGGGCCTGGTCCTTCTTATGGGGATCTTGAAGAAGCCCGAGCTTCGGCAATACTGGAGTGTTGACGTTTTGTATAACACTCCAGTGTTCCGAATGGTCATGCCCCGGACACGTTTTGAGGCCATCCACAAGTTCTTGCATTACCAAGATAATGCAAGGTGTCCTGCACGCGATGACCCGAACTTTGATAGTCTTTTCAAAGTTCGGCCAGTCATCGAACACTTCAACAACAAGTTTGGTGAAGTGTACGTGCCCCAAAGGGACATCTGCGTGGATGAGTCCTTAATTTCTTTTAAGGGGCGGCTTGGATTCCGGCAGTACCTGCCCAGTAAGAGGGCAAGGTATGGGATCAAGCTGTATAAACTTTGTGAGAGTACCTCAGGATACACTCACAAGTTTAGAGTTTATGAAGGGAAGGACTCCCGGATTGAACCCCCTGAATGCCCCCCTGTTCTGGGAGTGAGTGGGAAAATTGTGTGGGACTTGGTGCACCCACTGCTTGATAAAGGTTATCACCTCTACGTGGATAACTTTTATACAAGTATCCCGCTCTTCCAGTCCCTCTCTGCGCGACGTACCGCAGCCTGCGGTACTGTCCGCAAAATTCAGAAAGGCCTCCCAAAGACGCTAATTGGGCAGCTGCTCAAAAGGGGTGAAAGCAAAGCCCAATGTAGCGACCACCTGTTGATGGTCAAGTACAAGGACAAAAGGGATGTCCTTTTCTTGACCACCATACATGGTGATGGCAGCACACTCAGCACTGTACGAGGTTCCACTACACAGGTCGTCAAACCAGACTGTGTAGTGGGGTACAACAAGTACATGGGGGGAGTTGATCTCTCTGATCAAGTCCTCCAGCCATACAGTGCTTTGAGAAAGGCCAGAGTGTGGTACAAGAAGCTGGCCGTGCACATTGTACAGATGGCAATGTACAATGCTTTCCTTCTGTCACAATGTGCAGGCCAGACTTCTGCGTCGTATCTTCAGTTTCAGGAAACGGTTATCAAGGCCCTGATATTTGGCAGCGGTGACAGAGCGTGCCCCAGTACTTCTGGAATTGAAGGACCAAGAATTGTACCAGGCCAGCATTTCCCAGGGCAGATCCCTCACAGCGGAAAAAAAGGAAAGTCACAAAAGAGGTGCCGAGTGTGTTATAAAAGTGGAATACGCAAGGACACCATTTATCAATGTGACACCTGCCCTGACAAACCTGGCCTGTGTATGAAAGACTGCTTCAAAAGGTACCATACTTCGATGGACTATTAAATTAATTTCTGAAGTATGACAACCTGACGAACACTGCACAGCTGACGTAGTGTTCGTCAGGTTGTCATACGTCACTTGTGTAGTGTTCGTCAGATTGTCCTACACAACTGATGTATAACACTACATTACAAAATTCAAAAATCAACTAACACTACCAAAAAGGGGGCACTTGTTAGGCATGTCACTGTTTAGGCACATCAAGGGTTCTGAGAACATGACCTGACGCCCGCAGACCATTCCATCAAAGTCTGCGTTCAAAAGAGTCACTCCTTCCCTTCCGAGCCCTTACATGCGCCCAAACGGTAGTTTTTTCCAACACATGGGGTATATGAGTACTCAGGAGAAATTGCACAACAACTTATGGGGTGCAATTTCTCCTGGTACCCTTGTGAAAATATTTTTTTTTGCATTTTTGTGGAAAAAATGTTTTTTCTATATTTTCACAAGTCAACATTATGATTTTCTGTGAGGCACCTGGGGGTTCAATGGGCTCACCACAAATCTATATAAGTTCCCTGGGGGGTCTAGTTTCCAAAATGGGGTCACTTGTGGGGGAGCTCCAATGTTTAGGCACACAGGGACTCTTCAAATGCAACATGGTATCCGCTAACAAATTGTCGGCTCAAATTGTTAGCGGATACCATGTTGCATTTGAAGAGTCCCTGTGTGCCCAAACATTGGAGCTCCCCCACAAGTGACCCTATTTTGGAAACTAGACCCCCCAAGGCACCTATCTAGATGCATAGTGAGCACTTGTAACCCTCAGGTGCTTCACAAATTGATTCATAAAAATGAAAAAGTGAAAAAAAAAACACTTTTTCATTTTTATGAATCAATTTGTGAAGCACCTGGGGGTTCCAAGTGCTCACTATGCATCTAGATAGGTGCCTTGGGGGGTCTAGTTTCCAAAATGGGGTCACTTGTGGGGGAGCTCCAATGTTTGGGCACACAGGGACTCTTCAAATGCAACATGGTATCCGCTAACAATTTGAGCCGACAATTTGTTAGCGGATACCATGTTGCATTTGAAGAGTCCCTGTGTCCCCAAACATTGGAGCTCCCCCACAAGTGACCCCATTTTGGAAACTAGACCCCCCAAGGCACCTATCTAGATGCATAGTGAGCACTTGTAACCCTCAGGTGCTTCACAAATTGATTCATAAAAATGAAAAAGTGAAAAAAAAAACACTTTTTCATTTTTATGAATCAATTTGTGAAGCACCTGAGGGTTCCAAGTGCTCACTATGCATCTAGATAGGTGCCTTGGGGGGTCTAGTTTCCAAAATGGGGTCACTTGTGGGGGAGCTCCAATGCTTGGGGACACAGGGGCTCTCCAAACGCAACATGGTGTCACTAACAATTTGAGCCGATTTTCCGTTAAATTTGTTAGCGGACACCATGCTGCATTTGGAGAGTCCCTGTGTGCCCAAACATTGGAGCTCCCCCACAAGTGACCCCATTTTGGAAACTAGACCCCCCAAGGCACCTATCTAGATGCATAGTGAGCACTTGGAACCCTCAGGTGCTTCACAAATTGATTCATAAAAATGAAAAAGTGTTTTTTTTTTCACTTTTTCATTGTTACAAATCAATTTGTGAAGCACCTGGGGGTTCCAAGTGCTCACTATGCATCTAGATAGGTGCCTTGGGGGGTCTAGTTTCCAAAATGGGGTCACTTGTGGGGGAGCTCCAATGCTTGGGGACACAGGGGCTCTCCAAAAGCAACATGGTGTCGCTAACAATTTGAGCCGATTTTCCGTTAAATTTGTTAGCGGACACCATGTTGCATTTAGAGAGTCCCTGTGTGCCCAAACATTGGAGCTCCCCCACAAGTGACCCCATTTTGGAAACTAGACCCCCCAAGGCACCTATCTAGATGCATAGTGAGCACTTGGAACCCCCAGGTGCTTCACAAATTGATTCGTAACAATGAAAAAGTGAAAAAAAAAACACTTTTTCATTTTTATGAATCAATTTGTGAAGCACCTGAGGATTCCAAGTGCTCACTATGCATCTAGATAGGTGCCTTGGGGGGTCTAGTTTCCAAAATGGGGTCACTTGTGGGGGAGCTCTAATGTTTGGGGACACAGGGGCTCTCCAAACGCAACATGGTGTCCGCTAATTATTCAAGCAAATTTTACAATCAAAAAGTCAAATGGCGCTCCTTCCCTTCCGAGCCCTGCCGTGCGCCCAAACAGTGTTTTTTCCCCAAATATTGGGTATCTGCGTGCCCAAGGGAAATTGCACAACAAATTTTGGGGTCCATTTTTTCTTGTTACCCCTGTGAAAATAAAAAAAAATGGGTCTAAAGTAAAATTTTTGTGAAAAAAGTTAAATGTTCATTTTTTTCTTCCACATTCAAAAAATTCCTGTGAAGCACCTGAAGGGTTAATAAAGTTCTTGAATGTGGTTTTGAGCACCTTGAGGGGTGCAGTTTTTAGAATGGTGTCACTTTTGGGTATTTTCTGTCATAAAGACCTCTCAAAGTGACTTCAAATGTGATGTGGTCCCTAAAAAAATGGTTTTGTAAATTTTGTTGTAAAAATGAGAAATCGCTGGTGAACTTTTAACCCTTATAGCTCCCTAACAAAAAAAAATTTTGGTTCCAAAATTGTGCTGATGTAAAGTAGACATGTGGGAAATGTTATTTATTAACTCTTTTGTGTGACATATCTCTCTGATTTCAGGGCTCAAAAATTCAAATTTTGAAAATTGCAAAATTTTCAAAATTTTCGCCAAATTTCCGTTTTTTTCACAAATAAACGCAAGTGATATCGTAGAAATTTTACCAGAATCATGAAGTACAATATGTCACGAAAAAACAATCTCAGAATCAGGGGGATCCGGTGAAGCGTTCCAGAGTAATTACCTCATAAAGTGACAGTGGTCAGAATTGTAAAAATTGGCCTGGTCATTAACGTGCAAACCACCCTCGGGGCTTAAGGGGTTAAAGAGGTTGCCCACTACTATTAAGATTGCCCCATGGATTTAAATTGTGCCAAAAAGTATTTTTTTTAAATCTCTTGCGTTGTCTTTGTTGCCTGTAAGTGGCGCCATCACTGACCGCTCACAGGCATCACGTGACCCCCGCTATCACTGACCGCTCACAGGCATCACGTGACCCCGGCTGCAGCCGGCTCTGACATCTGCTGATGTCACGTCAAGTTCCGGCTGCAGCAGGAGTGACGCAGCGACGCGCTCCCCCCTGATTGATGGGCTGTGGGCGGGGTTTCACCGCACGTCACAGCCCAGCATCCACCATGCCCCACTCCCAATGAATGAAGAGAGGGGAAAGCGTGCAGTGGATGCGGAGCTGTGGCGTGCGGGGAGAAAACCCCGCCACAGCCCATCAATCAGGGGGGAGCGCGTCGCTGCGTCACTCCTGCTGCAGCCGTTATTTGCCTTGACATCAGCAGATGTCAGAGCCGGCTGCAGCCGGGGTCACGTGATGCCTGTGAGCAGCCAGTGATAGCGCCACTCACAGGAAATAAACAACAAGCAAGGTATTTTCAAAAAGACCTGTTGGTTCAATTTAAATCCATGTGGGCAATGCTAATAGTAGTGGGCAACCTCTTTAACTGCCTACATTCGTACTAAAACTCTTGATGATGCAGTATTGGCTAACAGTTTCTCAGCAGCGCTCACCTCTGCAGTCAGCAGCTCGGTGATCTTGCTTGCCAGTTTCAGGATCTCTTGATAACCCTTTCGCTCTCGTTTTAATGAGTGAGGTGTAGACATCCTAATGGGATCTTGGGTCCTGTTCCATCCTTCACCCTCATGACTTATCTTCTTCACCACTATGTAATCCTGTACATGGAGGGAGACATGGCTTACACTTTACAAATTCCCATCACCTCCCCGGTCATGTCTGTGCTTTATACAATTTCCAGAACCCCTCACCTCTCCGGTCAGCAGGTAGATTATCTCTAAGGTGAGGGCTAATATTCTCTCTGTCATCTGTTTCCTCTCTTCATCCATCGTTAATACATCAGTGCGAAAAATGCTTTTTTTTTACTTTAAGGAACCAAAGAGAAAGCAAGTCAAATATCACACTCAGAACATCCTAAAGTCTAAAGTTTGGCAACAGTCAGGTTTTCGAAGGCAACTTAATTATGTAGGAATCATAACCGATCTGGGTTATTTAACCCCTTTACGTGCCACAGTCGTTCACAAAAGAAGCATTAAGATTAAGAGAGAGGGCCCCCTCTTTAAACCATCTAGATACCGCTGACAACAGCATGTAAGGGGTTAAATAACCCTTCTCAGTTCCTGAAGGATCAAGACCAGTGTAACCGGGTATCAGCTATCATATATACAGCTGACAATTGCTATCCTTTGGACTGTTGAAGGGGGGACCTTACACACTTAATCCTCAATGTTGCCTTTGTATGACCACAGGAATAAGATCCCTTAATGACCACCATTAAAAGGAATCTCAGCAGTCATTAAAAGGGTTGGTGTATAATAAAAGTAAAAGACTAAACATATTAAACAATGTTTTTTTGTCCTTGCGGTGTTGGGCTGGAAAGCCAGCTCCAGTTACAGAATTATACTGTCTCCATTCATGACTCACAAACACTGACGGCCACAAGTCCATAGTACATGGCGTCATATGTGTGCTGTATACGATGTGTGCTGCTGGCTAGCACCCCATGTTACTAGTGTACTGACACTGGTACAGTTACACATGCTTGCACTAGTGTGCTGGTGCCATAACTGGCTTACCAGACAGTAGAGTCCATACACCACATACGAATAACAAAGAGGAAAAATCCCACTATTCCTGACCAGTAACTCGTCAGTGCTGTCGCTTAGTGGTCAAGGCGGCTGAGCAGCCAGAGTAAACGCTAGAATGTATGGGCTCTTTGCAGGTATGACGTCTTTCCGGGGGCGTGTTCTAGTTTAGCACCAGACGCCGTGGGTTGAGCCTAGAATGTCTTGGCTCCTTCCAGCTCCTGACAGGAGCCCATACATTCTGCTGCCTCCAATAATATATACCTGACAGGAGCCCATACATTCTCCTGCCTCCAATAATATATACCTGACAGGAGCCCATACATTCTCCAGCCTCCAATAATATATACCTGACAGGAGCCCATACATTCTGCTGCCTCCAATAATATATACCTGACAGGAGCCCATACATTCTGCTGCCTCCAATAATATATACCTGACAGGAGCCCATAGATTCTGCTGCCTCCAATAATATATACCTGACAGGAGCCCATACATTCTCCTGCCTCCAATAATATATACCTGACTGGAGCCCATACATTCTGCTGCCTCCAATAATATATACCTGACAGGAGCCAATACATTCTGCTGCCTCTAATAATATATACCTGACAGGAGCCCATACATTCTGCTGCCTCCAATAATATATACCTGACAGGAGCCCATACATTCTCCTGCCTCCAATAATATATACCTGACAGGAGCACATACATTCTGCTGCCTCCAATAACATATACCTGACAGGAGCCCATACATTCTGCTGCCTCCAATAATATATACCTGACAGGAGCCCATACATTCTGCTGCCTCCAATAATATATACCTGACAGGAGCCCATACATTCTGCTGCCTCCAATAATATATACCTGACAGGAGCCCATACATTCTGCTGCCTCCAATAATATATACCTGACAGGAGCCCATACATTCTCCAGCCTCCAATAATATATACCTGACAGGAGCCCATACATTCTCCAGCCTCCAATAATATATACCTGACAGGAGCCCATACATTCTCCTGCCTCCAATAATATATACCTGACAGGAGCCCATACATTCTCCAGCCTCCAATAATATATACCTGACAGGAGCCCATACATTCTGCTGCCTCCAATAATATATACCTGACAGGAGCCCATACATTCTGCTGCCTACAATAATATATACCTGACAGGAGCCCATACATTCTGCTGCCTCCAATAATATATACCTGACAGGAGCCCATACATTCTCCTGCCTCCAATAATATATACCTGACAGGAGCCCATACATTCTGCTGCCTCCAATAATATATACCTGACAGGAGCCCATACATTCTGCTGCCTACAATAATATATACCTGACAGGAGCCCATACATTCTCCTGCCTCCAATAATATATACCTGACAGGAGCCCATACATTCTGCTGCCTCCAATAATATATACCTGACAGGAGCCCATACATTCTCCTGCCTCCAATAATATATACCTGACTGGAGCCCATACATTCTGCTGCCTCCAATAATATATACCTGACAGGAGCCCATACATTCTGCTGCCTCCAATAATATATACCTGACAGGAGCCCATACATTCTGCTGCCTCCAATAATATATACCTGACAGGAGCCCATACATTCTGCTGCCTCCAATAATATATACCTGACAGGAGCCCATACATTCTGCTGCCTCCAATAATATATACCTGACAGGAGCCCATACATTCTCCTGCCTCCAATAATATATACCTTACAGGAGCCCATACATTCTCCTGCCTCCAATAATATATACCTGACAGGAGCCCATACATTCTGCTGCCTCCAATAATATATACCTGACAGGAGCCCATAGATTCTCCTGCCTCCAATAATATATACCTGACAGGAGCCCATACATTCTCCAGCCTCCAATAATATATACCTGACAGGAGCCCATACATTCTGCTGCCTCCAATAATATATACCTGACAGGAGCCCATACATTCTGCTGCCTCCAATAATATATACCTGACAGGAGCCCATACATTCTGCTGCCTCCAATAATATATACCTGACAGGAGCCCATACATTCTCCTGCCTCCAATAATATATACCTGACTGGAGCCCATACATTCTGCTGCCTCCAATAATATATACCTGACAGGAGCCAATACATTCTGCTGCCTCTAATAATATATACCTGACAGGAGCCCATACATTCTGCTGCCTCCAATAATATATACCTGACAGGAGCCCATACATTCTGCTGCCTCCAATAATATATACCTGACAGGAGCCCATACATTCTCCTGCCTCCAATAATATATACCTGACAGGAGCCCATACATTCTCCAGCCTCCAATAATATATACCTGACAGGAGCCCATACATTCTCCTGCCTCCAATAATATATACCTGACAGGAGCCCATACATTCTCCAGCCTCCAATAATATATACCTGACAGGAGCCCATACATTCTGCTGCCTCCAATAATATATACCTGACAGGAGCCCATACATTCTGCTGCCTACAATAATATATACCTGACAGGAGCCCATACATTCTCCTGCCTCCAATAATATATACCTGACAGGAGCCCATACATTCTGCTGCCTCCAATAATATATACCTGACAGGAGCCCATACATTCTCCTGCCTCCAATAATATATACCTGACTGGAGCCCATACATTCTGCTGCCTCCAATAATATATACCTGACAGGAGCCCATACATTCTGCTGCCTCCAATAATATATACCTGACAGGAGCCCATACATTCTGCTGCCTCCAATAATATATACCTGACAGGAGCCCATACATTCTGCTGCCTCCAATAATATATACCTGACAGGAGCCCATACATTCTGCTGCCTCCAATAATATATACCTGACAGGAGCCCATACATTCTCCTGCCTCCAATAATATATACCTTACAGGAGCCCATACATTCTCCTGCCTCCAATAATATATACCTGACAGGAGCCCATACATTCTGCTGCCTCCAATAATATATACCTGACAGGAGCCCATAGATTCTCCTGCCTCCAATAATATATACCTGACAGGAGCCCATACATTCTCCAGCCTCCAATAATATATACCTGACAGGAGCCCATACATTCTGCTGCCTCCAATAATATATACCTGACAGGAGCCCATACATTCTGCTGCCTCCAATAATATATACCTGACAGGAGCCCATACATTCTGCTGCCTCCAATAATATATACCTGACAGGAGCCCATACATTCTCCTGCCTCCAATAATATATACCTGACTGGAGCCCATACATTCTGCTGCCTCCAATAATATATACCTGACAGGAGCCAATACATTCTGCTGCCTCTAATAATATATACCTGACAGGAGCCCATACATTCTGCTGCCTCCAATAATATATACCTGACAGGAGCCCATACATTCTGCTGCCTCCAATAATATATACCTGACAGGAGCCCATACATTCTGCTGCCTCCAATAATATATACCTGACAGGAGCCCATACATTCTGCTGCCTCCAATAATATATACCTGACAGGAGCCCATACATTCTCCTGCCTCCAATAATATATACCTGACAGGAGCCCATACATTCTCCAGCCTCCAATAATATATACCTGACAGGAGCCCATACATTCTCCTGCCTCCAATAATATATACCTGACAGGAGCCCATACATTCTCCAGCCTCCAATAATATATACCTGACAGGAGCCCATACATTCTGCTGCCTCCAATAATATATACCTGACAGGAGCCCATACATTCTGCTGCCTACAATAATATATACCTGACAGGAGCCCATACATTCTCCTGCCTCCAATAATATATACCTGACAGGAGCCCATACATTCTGCTGCCTCCAATAATATATACCTGACAGGAGCCCATACATTCTCCTGCCTCCAATAATATATACCTGACTGGAGCCCATACATTCTGCTGCCTCCAATAATATATACCTGACAGGAGCCCATACATTCTGCTGCCTCCAATAATATATACCTGACAGGAGCCCATACATTCTGCTGCCTCCAATAATATATACCTGACAGGAGCCCATACATTCTGCTGCCTCCAATAATACATACCTGACAGGAGCCCATACATTCTGCTGCCTCCAATAATATATACCTGACAGGAGCCCATACATTCTCCTGCCTCCAATAATATATACCTTACAGGAGCCCATACATTCTCCTGCCTCCAATAATATATACCTGACAGGAGCCCATACATTCTGCTGCCTCCAATAATATATACCTGACAGGAGCCCATAGATTCTCCTGCCTCCAATAATATATACTTGACAGGAGCCCATACATTCTCCTGCCTCCAATAATATATACCTGACAGGAGCCCATACATTCTGCTGCCTCCAATAATATATACCTGACAGGAGCCCATACATTCTGCTGCCTCCAATAATATATACCTGACAGGAGCCCATACATTCTGCTGCCTCCAATAATATATACCTGACAGGAGCCCATACATTCTGCTGCCTCCAATACTATATACCTGACAGGAGCCCATAGATTCTCCTGCCTCCAATAATATATACTTGACAGGAGCCCATACATTCTCCTGCCTCCAATAATATATACCTGACAGGAGCCCATACATTCTGCTGGCTCCAATAATATATACCTGACAGGAGCCCATACATTCTGCTGCCTCCAATAATATATACTTGACAGGAACCCATACATTCTGCTGCCTCCAATAATATATACCTGACAGGAGCCCATACATTCTGCTGCCTCCAATAATATATACCTGACAGGAGCCCATACATTCTGCTGCCTCCAATAATATATACCTGACAGGAGCCCATAGATTCTGCTGCCTCCAATAATCTATACCTGACAGGAGCCCATAGATTCTGCTGCCTCCAATAATATATACCTGGTAGGAAGGAGCTCATAGATTCTGCTGCCTCCAATAATATATACCTGACAGAAGCCCATAGATTCTGCTGCCTCCAATAATATATACCTGGTAGGAAGGAGCCCATACATTCTGCTGCTTCCAATAATATATACCTGACAGGAGCCCGTACATTCTGCTGCCTCCAATAATATATACCTGACAGGAGCCCATAGATTCTGCTGCCTCCAATAATATATACCTGACAGGAGCCCATACATTCTGCTGGCTCCAATAATATATACCTGGTAGTAGCCCATACATTGTGCTGCCTACAATAATATATACTTTAAAGGAGCCCATACATTCTCCTGCCTCCAATAATATATACCGTATATTCTGGCGTATAAGACGACTTTTGAAGACTGAAAAATCTTCTGTCTAGTCTGGGGTCGTCTTATACGCCGGTAATGCTTTTGAACTTTCAGAAATTGACATGCGGGGATACTCTGGGGGTGTTAATAAGCTGCCGTGGCCGTATCCCTGCCATGTCGGAGTTAATATAAGGTGGAGGGAGTTAAAATACGGCGGTGGTAGGTCCAGACAGTCAGCGCTTCTGTGCTGAAACTGACACATCGCTGCGTATTCCCAGCTCCGGACACAGCGCAGGGCTTCTGTGCCGACAGCTTTCACTTGTCACAGAAGCGCTGCGCTGTGTCCGGAGCAGGGAAGTTCGCATCGCTTCTGTGACAATATATGAAAAGCCGGCAATTCAGCAGCGGCATAAGCCGGCACCCGACAATTTAGAATAGAAAGAATAGAGAATCACACATAGATTAGATAGATAGAAACATGTCAGTCACATATATATGAAGTACAGTGACAGTGTTGCTTACTGTACTTGTCATTTAGTGTAAAGGATTTATTAAAACAAATATTAGTGTTTTCATGCACCGTCTCTTTAAAAAAGCCGGCCGGCAATTCAGCATCTGTACCCGACAATTTAGAATAGAAAGAATAGAGCATCACACAGATTAGATAGATAGAAACATGTCAGTCACATATATAATAAGTACAGTGAGAGTGCTGGTTACTGTACTTGTCATCTAGTGTTAAAATAACGGATTTATTTAAAAAAAAATTGGCGTGGGGTTCCCCTTAATTTTAGTCTTTAGCGGAGGTTAAGCAGACGGCTGGGGCAGATGTTTGAAGCCTGGGAAGGGGGTAATACCCACGGAGCTCCCCAGGCTACTAATATCAGCCCCCAGCTGAATACCTAGCCTTTACTAGCTATTAGAATGGGGGACCCCCCCAAAAAATGACGTGGGGTCCCCCCTATTTTAATATGTTTATGAGTGACAGTTTTCCTGCTATATACCTGCATGTCATAAGAATTTAAATTAAAAAAGGACCATGTTAAATTCAAATCTGTTTTTTTTTAATTTTTACCGGTGTTTGGTATGCGTTGGAAAAGGGGTAGTCTTATACGGTGAATATATCCTAAACTCTATATTTTAACAGGAAAGTAGGGGGGTCGTCTTATACACCAGGTCGTCTTATACGCCGGAATATACAGTACCTGACAGGAGCCCATACATTCTGCTGCCCCCAATAATATATACCTGACAGGAGTCCATACATTCTGCTGCCTCCAATAATATATATCTGACTGGAGCCCATACATTCTGCTGCCTCCAATAATATATACCTGACAGGAGCCCATACATTCTGCTGCCTCCAATAATATATACCTGACAGGAGCCCATACATTCTGCTGCCTCCAATAATATATACCTGACAGGAGCCCAAACATTCTGCTGCCTCCAATAATATATACCTGACAGGAGCTCATACATTCTGCTGCCTCCAATAATATATACCTGACAGGAGTCCATACATTCTGCTGCCTCCAATAATATATACCTGACTGGAGCCCATACATTCTGCTGCCTCCAATAATATATACCTGACAGGAGCCCATACATTCTGCTGCCTCCAATAATATATACCTGACAGGAGCCCATACATTCTGCTGCCTCCAATAATATATACCTGACAGGAGCCCATACATTCTGCTGCCTCCAATAATATATACCTGACAGGAGCCCATACATTCTCCTGCCTCCAATAATATATACCTGACAGGAGCCCATACATTATCCTGCCTCCAATAATATATACCTGACAGGATCCCATAGATTCTGCTGCCTCCAATAAGATATACCTGACAGGAGGCCATACATTCTGCTGGCTCCAATAATATATACATGACAGGAGCCCATACATTCTGCTGGCTCCAATAATATATACCTGGTAGTAGCTCATACATTCTGCTGCCTACAATAATATATACCTGACAGGAGCCCATACATTCTCCTGCCTCCAATAATATATACCTGACAGGAGCCCATACAGTCTGCTGCCTCTAATAATATATACCTGACAGGATCCCATACGTTCTGCTGCCTCCAATAATATATACCTGACAGGAGCCCATACATTCTGCTGCCTCCAATAATATATACCTGACAGGAGCCCATACATTCTGCTGGCTCCAATAATATATACCTGGTAGTAGCCCATACATTCTGCTGCCTACAATAATATATACTTTAAAGGAGCCCATACATTCTCCTGCCTCCAATAATATATACCTGACAGGAGCCCATACATTCTGCTGCCTCCAATAATATATACCTGACAGGAGCCCATACATTCTGCTGCCTCCAATAATATATAAGTGACAGGAGCCCATACATTCTGCTGCCTACAATAATATATACCTGACAGGAGCCCATACATTCTGCTGCCTCCAATAATATATACCTGACTGGAGCCCATAAATTCTGCTGCCTCCAATAATATATACCTGACAGGAGTCCATACATTCTGATGCCTCCAATAATATATACCTGACAGGAGTCCATACATTCTGCTGCCTCCAATAATATATACCTGACAGGAGCCCATACATTCTGCTGCCTCTAATAATATATACCTGACAGGAGTCCATACATTCTGCTGCCTCCAATAATATATATCTGACAGGATCCCATAGATTCTGCTGCCTCCAATAAGATATACCTGACAGGAGCCCATACATTCTGGTGACTCCAATAATATATATCTGACAGGATCCCATAGATTCTGCTGCCTCCAATAATATATACCTGACAGGAGCCCATACATTCTGGTGACTCCAATAATATATACCTGACAGGAGCCCATACATTCTCCTGCCTCCAATAATATATACCTGACAGGAGCCCATACATTCTCCTGCCAACAATAATATATACCTGACAGGAGCCCATAGATTGTGCTGCCTCCAATAATATATATCTGACAGGAGCCCATACATTCTCCGGCCTCCAATAATGTATACCTGACAGGGGCCCATACATTCTCCTGCCTCCAATAATATATACCTGACAGGAGCCCATACATTCTCCTGCCTCCAATAATATATACCTGACAGGAGTCCATACATTCTGCTGCCTCCAATAATATATACCTGACAGGAGCCCATAGATTCTCCTGCCTCCAATAATATATACCTGACAGAAGCCCATACATTCTGCTGGCTCCAATAATATATACCTGACAGGAGCCCATACATTCTGCTGCCTCCAATAACATATACCTGACAGGAGCCCATAGATTCTGCTGCCTCCAATAATATATACCTAGTAGGAAGGAGCCCATACATTCTGCTGCCTCCAATAATATATACCTGACAGGAGTCCGTACATTCTGCTGCCTCCAATAATATATACCTGACAGGAGCCCATAGATTCTGCTGCCTCCAATAATATATACCTGGAAGGAAGGAGCTCATAGATTCTGCTGCCTCCAATAATATATACCTGACAGGAGCCCATAGATTCTGCTGCCTCCAATAATATATACCTGACAGAAGCCCATAGATTCTGCTGCCTCCAATAATATATACATGGTAGGAAGGAGCCCATACATTCTGCTGCCTCTAATAATATATACCTGACAGGAGCCCGTACATTCTGCTGCCTCCAATAATATATACCTGACAGGAGCCCATAGATTCTGCTGCCTCCAATAATATATATCTGGTAGAAAGGAGCCCATACATTCTTCTGTCTCCAATAATATATACCTGACAGGAGCCCATACATTCTGCTGCCTCCAATAATATATACCTGACAGGAGCCCATACCTTCTGCTGCCTCCAATAATATATACCTGACAGGAGCCCATACCTTCTGCTGCCTCCAATAATATATACCTGACAGGAGCCCATACATTATGCTGCCTCCAATAATATATATCTGACAGGAGCCCATACATTCTGTTGACTCCAATAATATATACCTGACAGGAGCCCATACATTCTGTTGACTCCAATAATGTATACCTGACAGCAGCCCATACATTCTGCTGCCTCCAATAATATATACCTGGTAGGATCCCATATATTCTCCTGCCTCCAATAATATATACCTGACAGGAGCCCATACATTCTGCTGTCTCTAATAATATATACCTGACAGGAGCCCATACATTCTGCTGACTCCAATAATATATACCTGACAGGAGCCCATACATTCTGCTGCCTCCAATAATATATACTTGACAGGAACACATACATTCTGCTGCCTCCAATAATATATACCTGACAGGAGCCCATACATTCTCCTGCCTCCAATAATATATACCAGACAGGAGCCCATACATTCTGCTGTCTCCAATAATATATACCTTACAGGAGCCCATACATGTTGCTGCCTCCAATAATATATACCTGACTGGAGCCCATACATTCTGCTGCCTCCAATAATATATACCTGACAGGAGCCCATACATTCTGCTGCCTCCAATAATATATACCTGACAGGAGCCCATAGATTCTGCTGCCTCCAATAATATATACCTGACAGGAGCCCATAGATTCTGGTGACTCCAATAATATATACCTGACAGAAGCCCATAGATTCTGCTGCCTCCAATAATATATACCTGACAGGAGCCCATACATTCTGTTGACTCCAATAATATATACCTGACAGCAGCCCATACATTCTGCTGCCTCCAATAATATATACCTGGTAGGAGCCCATATATTCTCCTGCCTCCAATAATATATACCTGACAGGAGCCCATACATTCTGCTGCCTCCAATAATATATACCTGACTGGAGCCCATACATTCTGCTGCCTCCAATAATATATACCTGACTGGAGCCCATACATACTGCTGCCTCCAATAATATATAACTGACAGGAGCCCATAGATTCTGCTGCCTCCAATAATATATACCTGACAGAAGCCCATAGATTCTGCTGCCTCCAATAATATATACCTGACAGGAGCCCATACATTCTGCTGGCTCCAATAATATATACCTGGTAGTAGCCCATACATTGTGCTGCCTACAATAATATATACTTTAAAGGAGCCCATACATTCTCCTGCCTCCAATAATATATACCGTATATTCTGGCGTATAAGACGACTTTTGAAGACTGAAAAATCTTCTGTCTAGTCTGGGGTCGTCTTATACGCCGGTAATGCTTTTGAACTTTCAGAAATTGACATGCGGGGATACTCTGGGGGTGTTAATAAGCTGCCGTGGCCGTATCCCTGCCATGTCGGAGTTAATATAAGGTGGAGGGAGTTAAAATACGGCGGTGGTAGGTCCAGACAGTCAGCGCTTCTGTGCTGAAACTGACACATCGCTGCGTATTCCCAGCTCCGGACACAGCGCAGGGCTTCTGTGCCGACAGCTTTCACTTGTCACAGAAGCGCTGCGCTGTGTCCGGAGCAGGGAAGTTCGCATCGCTTCTGTGACAATATATGAAAAGCCGGCAATTCAGCAGCGGCATAAGCCGGCACCCGACAATTTAGAATAGAAAGAATAGAGAATCACACATAGATTAGATAGATAGAAACATGTCAGTCACATATATATGAAGTACAGTGACAGTGTTGCTTACTGTACTTGTCATTTAGTGTAAAGGATTTATTAAAACAAATATTAGTGTTTTCATGCACCGTCTCTTTAAAAAAGCCGGCCGGCAATTCAGCATCTGTACCCGACAATTTAGAATAGAAAGAATAGAGCATCACACATAGATTAGATAGATAGAAACATGTCAGTCACATATATATGAAGTACAGTGACAGTGCTGGTTACTGTACTTGTCATCTAGTGTTAAAATAACGGATTTATTTAAAAAAAAATTGGCGTGGGGTTCCCCTTAATTTTAGTCTCTAGCGGAGGTTAAGCAGACGGCTGGGGCAGATGTTTGAAACCTGGGAAGGGGGTAATACCCACGGAGCTCCCCAGGCTACTAATATCAGCCCCCAGCTGAATACCTAGCCTTTACTAGCTATTAGAATGGGGGACCCCCCCAAAAAATGACGTGGGGTCCCCCCTATTTTAATATGTTTATGAGTGACAGTTTTCCTGCTATATACCTGCATGTCATAAGAATTTAAATTAAAAAAGGACCATGTTAAATTCAAATCTGTTTTTTTTTAATTTTTACCGGTGTTTGGTATGCGTTGGAAAAGGGGTAGTCTTATAAGGTGAATATATCCTAAACTCTATATTTTAACAGGAAAGTAGGGGGGTCGTCTTATACACCAGGTCGTCTTATACGCCGGAATATACGGTACCTGACAGGAGCCCATACATTCTGCTGCCTCCAATAATATATACCTGACAGGAGTCCATACATTCTGCTGCCTCCAATAATATATACCTGACTGGAGCCCATACATTCTGCTGCCTCCAATAATATATACCTGACAGGAGCCCATACATTCTGCTGCCTCCAATAATATATACCTGACAGGAGCCCATACATTCTGCTGCCTCCAATAATATATACCTGACAGGAGCTCATACATTCTGCTGCCTCCAATAATATATACCTGACAGGAGCCCATACATTCTGCTGCCTCCAATAATATATACCTGACAGGAGTCCATACATTCTGCTGCCTCCAATAATATATACCTGACTGGAGCCCATACATTCTGCTGCCTCCAATAATATATACCTGACAGGAGCCCATACATTCTGCTGCCTCCAATAATATATACCTGACAGGAGCCCATACATTCTGCTGCCTCCAATAATATATACCTGACAGGAGCCCATACATTCTGCTGCCTCCAATAATATATACCTGACAGGAGCTCATACATTCTGCTGCCTCCAATAATATATACCTGACAGGAGTCCATACATTCTGCTGCCTCCAATAATATATACCTGACTGGAGCCCATACATTCTGCTGCCTCCAATAATATATACCTGACAGGAGCCCATACATTCTGCT
The DNA here is from genome assembly GCF_046119375.1 of Phyllobates terribilis. Classification (NCBI taxonomy): domain Eukaryota; kingdom Metazoa; phylum Chordata; class Amphibia; order Anura; family Dendrobatidae; genus Phyllobates; species Phyllobates terribilis. Next base: position 2,001,281 of record NW_027362942.1, on the reverse strand, counting down.
GCCTCCAATAATATATACCTGACAGGAGCCCATAAATTCTGCTGCCTCCAATAATATATACCTGACAGGAGCCCATACATTCTGCTGCCTCCAATAATATATACCTGACAGGAGCCCATACATTCTCCTGCCTCCAATAATATATACCTGACAGGAGCCCATACATTATCCTGCCTCCAATAATATATACCTGACAGGATCCCATAGATTCTGCTGCCTCCAATAAGATATACCTGACAGGAGTCCATACATTCTGGTGACTCCAATAATATATACCTGACAGGAGCCCATACATTCTGGTGACTCCAATAATATATACCTGACAGGAGTCCATACATTCTGCTGCCTCCAATAATATATAGCTGACAGGAGCCCATACATTCTGCTGCCTCCAATAATATATACCTGACAGGAGCACATACATTCTGCTGCCTCCAATAATATATACCTGACAGGAGCCCATACATTCTCCTGCCTCCAATAATATATACCTGACAGGAGCCCATACATTCTGCTGCCTCCAATAATATATACCTGACAGGAGCCCATACATTCTGCTGCATCCAATAATATATACCTGACAGGAGCCCATACAATCTTCAGCCTCCAATAATATATACCTGACAGTAGCCCATACATTCTGGTGACTCCAATAATATATACCTGACAGGAGCCCATACATTCTGCTGCCTCCAATAATATATATCTGACAGGAGCCCATAGATTCTGCTGCCTCCAATAATATATAAATGACAGGAGCCCATACGTTCTCTTGCCTCCAACAATATATACCTGACAGGAGCCCATACATTCTGCTGCCTCCAATAATATACACCTGACAGGAGCCCATACATTCTCCTGCCTCCAATAATATATACCTGACAGGAGCCCATACATTCTGCTGCCTCCAATAATATATACCTGACAGGAGCCCATACATTCTGCTGCCTCCAATAATATATACCTGACAGGAGCCCATAGATTCTCCTGCCTCCAATAATATATACCTGACAGGAGCCCATAGATTCTGCTGCCTCCAATAATATATACCTGAGAGGAACCCATACATTCTCCTGCCTCCAACAATATATACCTGACAGGAGCCCATACATTCTACTGCCTCCAATAATATACACCTGACAGGAGCCAATACATTCTCCTGCCTCCAATAATATATACCTGACAGGAGCCCATACATTCTGTTGCCTCCAATAATATATACCTGACAGGAGCCCATACATTCTGCTGCCTCCAATAATATATACCTGACAGGAGCCCATACATTCTGCTGCCTCCAATAATATGTACCTGACAGGAGCCCATACATTCTGCTGCCTCCAATAATATATACCTGACAGGAGCCCATAGATTCTCCTGCCTCCAATAATATATACCTGACAGGAGCCCATACATTCTGCTGCCTCCAATAATATATACCTGACAGGAGCCCATACATTCTCCTGCCTCCAATAATATATACCTGACAGGAGCCCATATATACTATTGGAGGCAGGAGAATCTATGGGCTCCTGTCAGGTATATATTATTGGAGGCAGGAGAATGTATGGGCACCTGTCAGGTGTATATTATTGGAGGCAGCAGAATGTATGTGTTCCTGTCAGTTATATACTATTGGAGGCAGGAGAATCTAACTGACAGGAACCCATACATTCTGCTGCCTCCAATAATATATAACTGACAGGAGCCCATACATTCTGCTGCCTCCAATAATATATACTTGACAGGAGCCCATACATTCTGCTGCCTCCAAAAATATATACCTGACAGGAGCCCATACATTCTGCTGCCTTCAATAATATATACCTGAGAGGAGCCCATATATTCTGCTGCCTCCAATAATATATACCTGACAGGAGCCCATACATTCTGGTGACTCCAATAATATATACCTGACAGGAGCCCATATATTCTGGTGACTCCAATAATATATACCTGACAGGAGTCCATACATTCTGCTGCCTCCAATAATATATAGCTGACAGGAGCCCATACATTCTGCTGCCTCCAATAATATATACCTGACAGGAGCCCATACATTCTGCTGCCTCCAATAATATATACCTGACAGGAGCCCATACATTCTCCTGCCTCCAATAATATATACCTGACAGGAGCCCATACATTCTGCTGCCTCCAATAATATATACCTGACAGGAGCCCATACATTCTGCTGCATCCAATAATATATACCTGACAGGAGCCCATACAATCTTCAGCCTCCAATAATATATACCTGACAGGAGCCCATACATTCTGGTGACTCCAATAATATATACCTGACAGGAGCCCATACATTCTGCTGCCTCCAATAATATATATCTGACAGGAGCCCATACATTCTGCTGCCTCCAATAATATATAAATGACAGGAGCCCATACATTCTCCTGCCTCCAATAATATATACCTGATAGGAGCCCATACATTCTGGTGACTCCAATAATATATACCTGACAGGAGCCCATACATTCTGCTGCCTCCAATAATATATACCTGACAGGAGCCCATAGATTCTGCTGCCTCCAATAATATATACCTGACAGGAGCCCATAGATTCTGCTGCCTCCAATAATATATACCTGACAGGAGCCCATACATTCTCCTGCCTCCAATAATATACACCTGACATGAGCTCATAGATTATGCTGCCTCCAATAATATATACCTGAATGGAGCCCATAGATTCTGCTGCCTCCAATAATATATACCTGACAGGAGCCCATACATTCTGCTGCCTCCAATAATATATACCTGACAGGAGTCCATAGATTCTCCTGCCTCCAATAATATATACCTGACAGGAGCCCATACATTTTCCTGCCTCCAATAATATATACCTGACAGGAGCCTATACATTCTGCTGCCTCCAATAATATATACCTGACAGGAGCCCATAGATTCTCCTGCCTCCAATAATATATACCTGACAGGAGCCCATACATTTTCCTGCCTCCAATAATATATACCTGACAGGAGCCTATACATTCTGCTGCCTCCAATAATATATACCTGACAGGAGCCCATAGATTCTGCTGCCTCCAATAATATATACCTGACAGGAACCCCTTCTTTCTCCTTAATCCAATAATATATACCTGACAGGAGCCCATACATTCTGCTGCCTCCAATAATATATACCTGACAGGAGCCCATACATTCTCCTGCCTGCAATAATATATACCTGGTAGGAAGGAGTCCATACATTCTGCTGCCTCCAATAATATATACCTGACAGGAGCCCATACATTCTCCTGCCTCCAATAATATATACCTGACAGGAGCCCATACATTCTGCTGCCTCCAATAATATATACCTGACAGGAGCCCATACATTCTCCTGCCTGCAATAATATATACCTGGTAGGAAGGAGTCCATACATTCTGCTGCCTCCAATAATATATACCTGACAGGAGCCCATAACTTCTGCTGCCTCCAATAATATATACCTGGTAGGAAGGAGCCCATACATTCTGCTGCCTCCAATAATATATACCTGACAGAAGCCCATAGATTCTGCTGCCTCCAATAATATATACCTGGTAGGAAAGAGCCCATAGATTCAGCTGCCTCTAATAATATATACCTGACAGGAGCCCGTACATTCTGCTGCCTCCAATAATATATACCTGACAGGAGCCCATAGATTCTGCTGCCTCCAATAATATATACCTGGTAGGAACCCATACATTCTCCTGCCTCCAATAATATATACCTGACAGGAGCCCATACATTCTCTTGCCTTCAATAATATATACCTGACAGGAGCCCATACATTCTCCTGCCTGCAATAATATATACCTGACAGGAGCCCATACATTCTCCTGCCTCCAATAATATATACCTGACAGGAGTCCATACATTCTGCTGCCTCCAATAATATATACCTGGCAGGAGCCCATACATTCTGCTGCCTCCAATAATATATACCTGACAGGAGACCATAACTTCTGCTGCCTCCAATAATATATACCTGGTAGGAAGGAGCCCATCCATTCTGCTGCCTCCAATAATATATACCTGACAGAAGCCCATAGATTCTGCTGCCTCCAATAATATATACCTGGTTGGAAGGAGCCCATAGATTCTGCTGCCTCTAATAATATATACCTGACAGGAGCCCGTACATTCTGCTGCCTCCAATAATATATACCTGACAGGAGCCCATAGATTCTGCTGCCTCCAATAATATATACCTGGTAGGAAGGAGCCCATACATTCTGCTGCCTCCAACAATATATAGCTTACAGGAGCCCATACATTCTGCTGCCTCCAATAATATATACCTGACAGGGGCCCATACATTCTGCTGCCTCCAATAATATATAGCTTACAGGAGTCCATACATTCTGCTGCCTCCAATAATATATACCTGACAGGAGCCCATACATTCTGCTGCCTCCAATAATATATACCTGACAGGAGCCCATACATTCTGCTGCCTCCAATAGTATATACCTGACAGGAGCCCATACATTCTGCTGCCTCCAATAATATATACCTAACAGGAGCCCATAGATTCTCCTGCCTCCAATAATAGATACCTGACAGGAGCCCATACATTCTGATGCCTCCAATAATATATACCTGACAGGAGTCCATAGATTCTCCTGCCTCCAATAATATATACCTGACAGGAGCCCATAATTTCTGCTACCTCCAATAATATATACCTGGTAGGAAGGAGCCCATACATTCTGCTGCCTCCAATAATATATACCTGACAGAAGCCCATAGATTCTGCTGCCTCCAATAATATATACCTGGTAGGAAGGAGCCCATAGATTCTGCTGCCTCCAATAATATATACCTGACAGGAATCCATAGATTCTCCTGCCTCCAATAATATATACCTGACAGGAGCCCATAGATTCTCCTGCCTCCAATAATATATACCTGACAGGAGCCCATACATTCTCCTGCCTCCAATAATATATACCTGACAGGAGCCCATAGATTCTCCTGGCTCCAATAATATATACCAGACAGGAGCCCATACATTCTGCTGCCTCCAATAATATATACCTGACAGGAGCCCATACATTCTGCTGCCTCCAATAATATATATCTGACAGGAGCCCATACATTCTGCTGCCTCCAATAATATATACCTGACAGGAGCCCATACATTCTGCTGCCTCCAATAATATATACCTGAGAGGAACCCATACATTCTCCTGCCTCCAACAATATATACCCGACAGGAGCCCATACATTCTGCTGCCTCCAACAATATACACCTGACAGGAGCCCATACATTCTCCTGCCTCCAATAATATATACCTGACAGGAGCCCAGACATTCTGCTGCCTCCAATAATATATACCTGACAGGAGCCCATACATCCTGCTGCCTCCAATAATATATACCTGACAGGAGCCCATACATTCTGTTGCCTCCAATAATATATACCTGACAGGAGCCCATAGATTCTGCTGCCTCCAATAATATATACCTGAGAGGAACCCATACATTCTCCTGCCTCCAACAATATATACCTGACAGGAGCCCATACATTCTGCTGCCTCCAATAATATACACCTGACAGGAGCCCATACATTCTCCTGCCTCCAATAATATATACCTGACAGGAGCCCATAGATTCTCCTGCCTCCAATAATATATACCTGACAGGAGCCCATACATTCTGCTGCCTCCAATAATATATACCTGACAGGAGCCCATACATTCTCCTGCCTCCAATAATATATACCTGACAGGAGCCCATATATACTATTGGAGGCAGGAGAATCTATGGGCTCCTGTCAGGTATATATTATTGGAGGCAGGAGAATGTATGGGCACCTGTCAGGTGTATATTATTGGAGGCAGCAGAATGTATGGGTTCCTGTCAGTTATATACTATTGGAGGCAGGAGAATCTAACTGACAGGAAACCATACATTCTGCTGCCTCCAAAAATATATACCTGACAGGAGCCCATACATTCTCCTGCCTCCAATAATATATACCTGACAGGAGCCCATACATTCTGCTGCCTCCAATAATATATACCTGACAGGAGCCCATACATTCTGGTGACTCCAATAATATATACCTGACAGGAGTCCATACATTCTGCTGCCTCCAATAATATATAGCTGACAGGAGCCCATACATTCTGCTGCCTCCAATAATATATACCTGACAGGAGCACATACATTCTGCTGCCTCCAATAATATATACCTGACAGGAGCCCATACATTCTCCTGCCTCCAATAATATATACCTGACAGGAGCCCATACATTCTGCTGCCTCCAATAATATATACCTGACAGGAGCCCATACATTCTGCTGCATCCAATAATATATACCTGACAGGAGCCCATACAATCTTCAGCCTCCAATAATATATACCTGACAGTAGCCCATACATTCTGGTGACTCCAATAATATATACCTGACAGGAGCCCATACATTCTGCTGCCTCCAATAATATATACCTGACAGGAGTCCATACATTCTGCTGCCTCCAATAATATATACCTGACTGGAGCCCATACATTCTGCTGCCTCCAATAATATATACCTGACAGGAGCCCATACATTCTGCTGCCTCCAATAATATATACCTGACAGGAGCCCATAAATTCTGCTGCCTCCAATAATATATACCTGACAGGAGCCCATACATTCTGCTGCCTCCAATAATATATACCTGACAGGAGCCCATACATTCTCCTGCCTCCAATAATATATACCTGACAGGAGCCCATACATTATCCTGCCTCCAATAATATATACCTGACAGGATCCCATAGATTCTGCTGCCTCCAATAAGATATACCTGACAGGAGTCCATACATTCTGGTGACTCCAATAATATATACCTGACAGGAGCCCATACATTCTGGTGACTCCAATAATATATACCTGACAGGAGTCCATACATTCTGCTGCCTCCAATAATATATAGCTGACAGGAGCCCATACATTCTGCTGCCTCCAATAATATATACCTGACAGGAGCACATACATTCTGCTGCCTCCAATAATATATACCTGACAGGAGCCCATACATTCTCCTGCCTCCAATAATATATACCTGACAGGAGCCCATACATTCTGCTGCCTCCAATAATATATACCTGACAGGAGCCCATACATTCTGCTGCATCCAATAATATATACCTGACAGGAGCCCATACAATCTTCAGCCTCCAATAATATATACCTGACAGTAGCCCATACATTCTGGTGACTCCAATAATATATACCTGACAGGAGCCCATACATTCTGCTGCCTCCAATAATATATATCTGAGAGGAGCCCATAGATTCTGTTGCCTCCAATAATATATAAATGACAGGAGCCCATACATTCTCTTGCCTCCAACAATATATACCTGACAGGAGCCCATACATTCTGCTGCCTCCAATAATATACACCTGACAGGAGCCCATACATTCTCCTGCCTCCAATAATATATACCTGACAGGAGCCCATACATTCTGCTGCCTCCAATAATATATACCTGACAGGAGCCCATACATTCTGCTGCCTCCAATAATATATACCTGACAGGAGCCCATAGATTCTCCTGCCTCCAATAATATATACCTGACAGGAGCCCATAGATTCTGCTGCCTCCAATAATATATACCTGAGAGGAACCCATACATTCTCCTGCCTCCAACAATATATACCTGACAGGAGCCCATACATTCTACTGCCTCCAATAATATACACCTGACAGGAGCCAATACATTCTCCTGCCTCCAATAATATATACCTGACAGGAGCCCATACATTCTGTTGCCTCCAATAATATATACCTGACAGGAGCCCATACATTCTGCTGCCTCCAATAATATATACCTGACAGGAGCCCATACATTCTGCTGCCTCCAATAATATGTACCTGACAGGAGCCCATACATTCTGCTGCCTCCAATAATATATACCTGACAGGAGCCCATAGATTCTCCTGCCTCCAATAATATATACCTGACAGGAGCCCATACATTCTGCTGCCTCCAATAATATATACCTGACAGGAGCCCATACATTCTCCTGCCTCCAATAATATATACCTGACAGGAGCCCATATATACTATTGGAGGCAGGAGAATCTATGGGCTCCTGTCAGGTATATATTATTGGAGGCAGGAGAATGTATGGGCACCTGTCAGGTGTATATTATTGGAGGCAGCAGAATGTATGTGTTCCTGTCAGTTATATACTATTGGAGGCAGGAGAATCTAACTGACAGGAACCCATACATTCTGCTGCCTCCAATAATATATAACTGACAGGAGCCCATACATTCTGCTGCCTCCAATAATATATACTTGACAGGAGCCCATACATTCTGCTGCCTCCAAAAATATATACCTGACAGGAGCCCATACATTCTGCTGCCTCCAATAATATATACCTGAGAGGAGCCCATATATTCTGCTGCCTCCAATAATATATACCTGACAGGAGCCCATACATTCTGGTGACTCCAATAATATATACCTGACAGGAGCCCATATATTCTGGTGACTCCAATAATATATACCTGACAGGAGTCCATACATTCTGCTGCCTCCAATAATATATAGCTGACAGAAGCCCATACATTCTGCTGCCTCCAATAATATATACCTGACAGGAGCCCATACATTCTGCTGCCTCCAATAATATATACCTGAGAGGAACCCATACATTCTCCTGCCTCCAACAATATATACCTGACAGGAGCCCATACATTCTCCTGCCTCCAATAATATATAGCTTACAGGAGCCCATACATTCTCCTGCCTGCAATAATATATACCTGGTAGGAAGGAGTCCATACATTCTGCTGCCTCCAATAATATATACCTGACAGGAGCCCATACATTCTCCTGCCTCCAATAATATATACCTGACAGGAGCCCATACATTCTGCTGCCTCCAATAATATATACCTGACAGGAGCCCATACATTCTGCTGCATCCAATAATATATACCTGACAGGAGCCCATACAATCTTCAGCCTCCAATAATATATACCTGACAGGAGCCCATACATTCTGGTGACTCCAATAATATATACCTGACAGGAGCCCATACATTCTGCTGCCTCCAATAATATATATCTGACAGGAGCCCATACATTCTGCTGCCTCCAATAATATATAAATGACAGGAGCCCATACATTCTCCTGCCTCCAATAATATATACCTGATAGGAGCCCATACATTCTGGTGACTCCAATAATATATACCTGACAGGAGCCCATACATTCTGCTGCCTCCAATAATATATACCTGACAGGAGCCCATAGATTCTGCTGCCTCCAATAATATATACCTGACAGGAGCCCATAGATTCTGCTGCCTCCAATAATATATACCTGACAGGAGCCCATACATTCTCCTGCCTCCAATAATATATACCTGACAGGAGCCCATACATTCTGCTGCCTCCAATAATATATACCTGACAGGAGCCCATACATTCTCCTGCCTGCAATAATATATACCTGGTAGGAAGGAGTCCATACATTCTGCTGCCTCCAATAATATATACCTGACAGGAGCCCATAACTTCTGCTGCCTCCAATAATATATACCTGGTAGGAAGGAGCCCATACATTCTGCTGCCTCCAATAATATATACCTGACAGAAGCCCATAGATTCTGCTGCCTCCAATAATATATACCTGGTAGGAAAGAGCCCATAGATTCAGCTGCCTCTAATAATATATACCTGACAGGAGCCCGTACATTCTGCTGCCTCCAATAATATATACCTGACAGGAGCCCATAGATTCTGCTGCCTCCAATAATATATACCTGGTAGGAACCCATACATTCTCCTGCCTCCAATAATATATACCTGACAGGAGCCCATACATTCTCTTGCCTTCAATAATATATACCTGACAGGAGCCCATACATTCTCCTGCCTGCAATAATATATACCTGACAGGAGCCCATACATTCTCCTGCCTCCAATAATATATACCTGACAGGAGTCCATACATTCTGCTGCCTCCAATAATATATACCTGGCAGGAGCCCATACATTCTGCTGCCTCCAATAATATATACCTGACAGGAGACCATAACTTCTGCTGCCTCCAATAATATATACCTGGTAGGAAGGAGCCCATCCATTCTGCTGCCTCCAATAATATATACCTGACAGAAGCCCATAGATTCTGCTGCCTCCAATAATATATACCTGGTAGGAAGGAGCCCATAGATTCTGCTGCCTCTAATAATATATACCTGACAGGAGCCCGTACATTCTGCTGCCTCCAATAATATATACCTGACAGGAGCCCATAGATTCTGCTGCCTCCAATAATATATACCTGGTAGGAAGGAGCCCATACATTCTGCTGCCTCCAACAATATATAGCTTACAGGAGCCCATACATTCTGCTGCCTCCAATAATATATACCTGACAGGGGCCCATACATTCTGCTGCCTCCAATAATATATAGCTTACAGGAGTCCATACATTCTGCTGCCTCCAATAATATATACCTGACAGGAGCCCATACATTCTGCTGCCTCCAATAATATATACCTGACAGGAGCCCATACATTCTGCTGCCTCCAATAGTATATACCTGACAGGAGCCCATACATTCTGCTGCCTCCAATAATATATACCTAACAGGAGCCCATAGATTCTCCTGCCTCCAATAATAGATACCTGACAGGAGCCCATACATTCTGATGCCTCCAATAATATATACCTGACAGGAGTCCATAGATTCTCCTGCCTCCAATAATATATACCTGACAGGAGCCCATAATTTCTGCTACCTCCAATAATATATACCTGGTAGGAAGGAGCCCATACATTCTCCTGCCTCCAATAATATATACCTGACAGAAGCCCATAGATTCTGCTGCCTCCAATAATATATACCTGGTAGGAAGGAGCCCATAGATTCTGCTGCCTCCAATAATATATACCTGACAGGAATCCATAGATTCTCCTGCCTCCAATAATATATACCTGACAGGAGCCCATAGATTCTCCTGCCTCCAATAATATATACCTGACAGGAGCCCATACATTCTCCTGCCTCCAATAATATATACCTGACAGGAACCCATAGATTCTCCTGGCTCCAATAATATATACCAGACAGGAGCCCATACATTCTGCTGCCTCCAATAATATATACCTGACAGGAGCCCATACATTCTGCTGCCTCCAATAATATATATCTGACAGGAGCCCATACATTCTGCTGCCTCCAATAATATATACCTGACAGGAGCCCATACATTCTGCTGCCTCCAATAATATATACCTGAGAGGAACCCATACATTCTCCTGCCTCCAACAATATATACCTGACAGGAGCCCATACATTCTGCTGCCTCCAACAATATACACCTGACAGGAGCCCATACATTCTCCTGCCTCCAATAATATATACCTGACAGGAGCCCAGACATTCTGCTGCCTCCAATAATATATACCTGACAGGAGCCCATACATTCTGCTGCCTCCAATAATATATACCTGACAGGAGCCCATACATTCTGTTGCCTCCAATAATATATACCTGACAGGAGCCCATAGATTCTGCTGCCTCCAATAATATATACCTGAGAGGAACCCATACATTCTCCTGCCTCCAACAATATATACCTGACAGGAGCCCATACATTCTGCTGCCTCCAATAATATACACCTGACAGGAGCCCATACATTCTCCTGCCTCCAATAATATATACCTGACAGGAGCCCATAGATTCTCCTGCCTCCAATAATATATACCTGACAGGAGCCCATACATTCTGCTGCCTCCAATAATATATACCTGACAGGAGCCCATACATTCTCCTGCCTCCAATAATATATACCTGACAGGAGCCCATATATACTATTGGAGGCAGGAGAATCTATGGGCTCCTGTCAGGTATATATTATTGGAGGCAGGAGAATGTATGGGCACCCGTCAGGTGTATATTATTGGAGGCAGCAGAATGTATGGGTTCCTGTCAGTTATATACTATTGGAGGCAGGAGAATCTAACTGACAGGAAACCATACATTCTGCTGCCTCCAAAAATATATACCTGACAGGAGCCCATACATTCTCCTGCCTCCAATAATATATACCTGACAGGAGCCCATACATTCTGCTGCCTCCAATAATATATACCTGACAGGAGCCCATACATTCTGGTGACTCCAATAATATATACCTGACAGGAGTCCATACATTCTGCTGCCTCCAATAATATATAGCTGACAGGAGCCCATACATTCTGCTGCCTCCAATAATATATACCTGACAGGAGCACATACATTCTGCTGCCTCCAATAATATATACCTGACAGGAGCCCATACATTCTCCTGCCTCCAATAATATATACCTGACAGGAGCCCATACATTCTGCTGCCTCCAATAATATATACCTGACAGGAGCCCATACATTCTGCTGCATCCAATAATATATACCTGACAGGAGCCCATACAATCTTCAGCCTCCAATAATATATACCTGACAGTAGCCCATACATTCTGGTGACTCCAATAATATATACCTGACAGGAGCCCATACATTCTGCTGCCTCCAATAATATATATCTGACAGGAGCCCATAGATTCTGCTGCCTCCAATAATATATAAATGACAGGAGCCCATACATTCTCCTGCCTCCAACAATATATACCTGACAGGAGCCCATACATTCTGCTGCCTCCAATAATATACACCTGACAGGAGCCCATACATTCTCCTGCCTCCAATAATATATACCTGACAGGAGCCCATACATTCTCCTGCCTCCAATAATATATACCTGACTGGAGCCCATAAATTCTGCTGCCTCCAATAATATATACCTGACAGGAGTCCATACATTCTGATGCCTCCAATAATATATACCTGACAGGAGTCCATACATTCTGCTGCCTCCAATAATATATACCTGACAGGAGCCCATACATTCTGCTGCCTCTAATAATATATACCTGACAGGAGTCCATACATTCTGCTGCCTCCAATAATATATATCTGACAGGATCCCATAGATTCTGCTGCCTCCAATAAGATATACCTGACAGGAGCCCATACATTCTGGTGACTCCAATAATATATATCTGACAGGATCCCATAGATTCTGCTGCCTCCAATAATATATACCTGACAGGAGCCCATACATTCTGGTGACTCCAATAATATATACCTGACAGGAGCCCATACATTCTCCTGCCTCCAATAATATATACCTGACAGGAGCCCATACATTCTCCTGCCAACAATAATATATACCTGACAGGAGCCCATAGATTGTGCTGCCTCCAATAATATATATCTGACAGGAGCCCATACATTCTCCGGCCTCCAATAATGTATACCTGACAGGGGCCCATACATTCTCCTGCCTCCTATAATATATACCTGACAGGAGCCCATAATTTCTGCTACCTCCAATAATATATACCTGGTAGGAAGGAGCCCATACATTCTGCTGCCTCCAATAATATATACCTGACAGAAGCCCATAGATTCTGCTGCCTCCAATAATATATACCTGGTAGGAAGGAGCCCATAGATTCTGCTGCCTCCAATAATATATACCTGACAGGAATCCATAGATTCTCCTGCCTCCAATAATATATACCTGACAGGAGCCCATAGATTCTCCTGCCTCCAATAATATATACCTGACAGGAGCCCATACATTCTCCTGCCTCCAATAATATATACCTGACAGGAGCCCATAGATTCTCCTGGCTCCAATAATATATACCAGACAGGAGCCCATACATTCTGCTGCCTCCAATAATATATACCTGACAGGAGCCCATACATTCTGCTGCCTCCAATAATATATATCTGACAGGAGCCCATACATTCTGCTGCCTCCAATAATATATACCTGACAGGAGCCCATACATTCTGCTGCCTCCAATAATATATACCTGAGAGGAACCCATACATTCTCCTGCCTCCAACAATATATACCTGACAGGAGCCCATACATTCTGCTGCCTCCAACAATATACACCTGACAGGAGCCTATACATTCTCCTGCCTCCAATAATATATACCTGACAGGAGCCCAGACATTCTGCTGCCTCCAATAATATATACCTGACAGGAGCCCATACATTCTGCTGCCTCCAATAATATATACCTGACAGGAGCCCATACATTCTGTTGCCTCCAATAATATATACCTGACAGGAGCCCATAGATTCTGCTGCCTCCAATAATATATACCTGAGAGGAACCCATACATTCTCCTGCCTCCAACAATATATACCTGACAGGAGCCCATACATTCTGCTGCCTCCAATAATATACACCTGACAGGAGCCCATACATTCTCCTGCCTCCAATAATATATACCTGACAGGAGCCCATAGATTCTCCTGCCTCCAATAATATATACCTGACAGGAGCCCATACATTCTGCTGCCTCCAATAATATATACCTGACAGGAGCCCATACATTCTCCTGCCTCCAATAAAATATACCTGACAGGAGCCCATATATACTATTGGAGGCAGGAGAATCTATGGGCTCCTGTCAGGTATATATTATTGGAGGCAGGAGAATGTATGGGCACCTGTCAGGTGTATATTATTGGAGGCAGCAGAATGTATGGGTTCCTGTCAGTTATATACTATTGGAGGCAGGAGAATCTAACTGACAGGAAACCATACATTCTGCTGCCTCCAAAAATATATACCTGACAGGAGCCCATACATTCTCCTGCCTCCAATAATATATACCTGACAGGAGCCCATACATTCTGCTGCCTCCAATAATATATACCTGACAGGAGCCCATACATTCTGGTGACTCCAATAATATATACCTGACAGGAGTCCATACATTCTGCTGCCTCCAATAATATATAGCTGACAGGAGCCCATACATTCTGCTGCCTCCAATAATATATACCTGACAGGAGCACATACATTTTGCTGCCTCCAATAATATATACCTGACAGGAGCCCATACATTCTCCTGCCTCCAATAATATATACCTGACAGGAGCCCATACATTCTGCTGCCTCCAATAATATATACCTGACAGGAGCCCATACATTCTGCTGCATCCAATAATATATACCTGACAGGAGCCCATACAATCTTCAGCCTCCAATAATATATACCTGACAGTAGCCCATACATTCTGGTGACTCCAATAATATATACCTGACAGGAGCCCATACATTCTGCTGCCTCCAATAATATATATCTGACAGGAGCCCATAGATTCTGCTGCCTCCAATAATATATAAATGACAGGAGCCCATACATTCTCCTGCCTCCAACAATATATACCTGACAGGAGCCCATACATTCTGCTGCCTCCAATAATATACACCTGACAGGAGCCCATACATTCTCCTGCCTCCAATAATATATACCTGACAGGAGCCCATACATTCTCCAGCCTCCAATAATATATACCTGACTGGAGCCCATAAATTCTGCTGCCTCCAATAATATATACCTGACAGGAGTCCATACATTCTGCTGCCTCCAATAATATATACCTGACAGGAGCCCATACATTCTGCTGCCTCTAATAATATATACCTGACAGGAGTCCATACATTCTGCTGCCTCCAATAATATATATCTGACAGGATCCCATAGATTCTGCTGCCTCCAATAAGATATACCTGACAGGAGCCCATACATTCTGGTGACTCCAATAATATATATCTGACAGGATCCCATAGATTCTGCTGCCTCCAATAATATATACCTGACAGGAGCCCATACATTCTGGTGACTCCAATAATATATACCTGACAGGAGCCCATACATTCTCCTGCCTCCAATAATATATACCTGACAGGAGCCCATACATTCTCCTGCCAACAATAATATATACCTGACAGGAGCCCATAGATTGTGCTGCCTCCAATAATATATATCTGACAGGAGCCCATACATTCTCCGGCCTCCAATAATGTATACCTGACAGGGGCCCATACATTCTCCTGCCTCCAATAATATATACCTGACAGGAGCCCATACATTCTCCTGCCTCCAATAATATATACCTGACAGGAGTCCATACATTCTGCTGCCTCCAATAATATATACCTGACAGGAGCCCATAGATTCTCCTGCCTCCAATAATATATACCTGACAGAAGCCCATACATTCTGCTGGCTCCAATAATATATACCTGACAGGAGCCCATACATTCTGCTGCCTCCAATAACATATACCTGACAGGAGCCCATAGATTCTGCTGCCTCCAATAATATATACCTAGTAGGAAGGAGCCCATACATTCTGCTGCCTCCAATAATATATACCTGACAGGAGTCCGTACATTCTGCTGCCTCCAATAATATATACCTGACAGGAGCCCATAGATTCTGCTGCCTCCAATAATATATACCTGGAAGGAAGGAGCTCATAGATTCTGCTGCCTCCAATAATATATACCTGACAGGAGCCCATAGATTCTGCTGCCTCCAATAATATATACCTGACAGAAGCCCATAGATTCTGCTGCCTCCAATAATATATACATGGTAGGAAGGAGCCCATACATTCTGCTGCCTCTAATAATATATACCTGACAGGAGCCCGTACATTCTGCTGCCTCCAATAATATATACCTGACAGGAGCCCATAGATTCTGCTGCCTCCAATAATATATATCTGGTAGAAAGGAGCCCATACATTCTTCTGTCTCCAATAATATATACCTGACAGGAGCCCATACATTCTGCTGCCTCCAATAATATATACCTGACAGGAGCCCATACCTTCTGCTGCCTCCAATAATATATACCTGACAGGAGCCCATACCTTCTGCTGCCTCCAATAATATATACCTGACAGGAGCCCATACATTATGCTGCCTCCAATAATATATATCTGACAGGAGCCCATACATTCTGTTGACTCCAATAATATATACCTGACAGGAGCCCATACATTCTGTTGACTCCAATAATGTATACCTGACAGCAGCCCATACATTCTGCTGCCTCCAATAATATATACCTGGTAGGATCCCATATATTCTCCTGCCTCCAATAATATATACCTGACAGGAGCCCATACATTCTGCTGTCTCTAATAATATATACCTGACAGGAGCCCATACATTCTGCTGACTCCAATAATATATACCTGACAGGAGCCCATACATTCTGCTGCCTCCAATAATATATACTTGACAGGAACACATACATTCTGCTGCCTCCAATAATATATACCTGACAGGAGCCCATACATTCTCCTGCCTCCAATAATATATACCAGACAGGAGCCCATACATTCTGCTGTCTCCAATAATATATACCTTACAGGAGCCCATACATGTTGCTGCCTCCAATAATATATACCTGACTGGAGCCCATACATTCTGCTGCCTCCAATAATATATACCTGACAGGAGCCCATACATTCTGCTGCCTCCAATAATATATACCTGACAGGAGCCCATAGATTCTGCTGCCTCCAATAATATATACCTGACAGGAGCCCATAGATTCTGGTGACTCCAATAATATATACCTGACAGAAGCCCATAGATTCTGCTGCCTCCAATAATATATACCTGACAGGAGCCCATACATTCTGCGGACTCCAATAATATATACCTGACAGGAGCCCATACATTCTGCGGACTCCAATAATATATACCTGACAGGAGCCCATACATTCTGTTGACTCCAATAATATATACCTGACAGCAGCCCATACATTCTGCTGCCTCCAATAATATATACCTGGTAGGAGCCCATATATTCTCCTGCCTCCAATAATATATACCTGACAGGAGCCCATACATTCTGCTGCCTCCAATAATATATACCTGACTGGAGCCCATACATTCTGCTGCCTCCAATAATATATACCTGACTGGAGCCCATACATACTGCTGCCTCCAATAATATATAACTGACAGGAGCCCATAGATTCTGCTGCCTCCAATAATATATACCTGACAGAAGCCCATAGATTCTGCTGCCTCCAATAATATATACCTGGTAGGAAGGAGCCCATACATTCTGCTGCCTCCAATAATATATACCTGACAGGAGCCCATAGATTCTGCTGCCTCCAATAATATATACCTGACAGGAGCCCATACATTCTGCTGGCTCCAATAATATATACCTGGTAGTAGCCCATACATTGTGCTGCCTACAATAATATATACTTTAAAGGAGCCCATACATTCTCCTGCCTCCAATAATATATACCGTATATTCTGGCGTATAAGACGACTTTTGAAGACTGAAAAATCTTCTGTCTAGTCTGGGGTCGTCTTATACGCCGGTAATGCTTTTGAACTTTCAGAAATTGACATGCGGGGATACTCTGGGGGTGTTAATAAGCTGCCGTGGCCGTATCCCTGCCATGTCGGAGTTAATATAAGGTGGAGGGAGTTAAAATACGGCGGTGGTAGGTCCAGACAGTCAGCGCTTCTGTGCTGAAACTGACACATCGCTGCGTATTCCCAGCTCCGGACACAGCGCAGGGCTTCTGTGCCGACAGCTTTCACTTGTCACAGAAGCGCTGCGCTGTGTCCGGAGCAGGGAAGTTCGCATCGCTTCTGTGACAATATATGAAAAGCCGGCAATTCAGCAGCGGCATAAGCCGGCACCCGACAATTTAGAATAGAAAGAATAGAGAATCACACATAGATTAGATAGATAGAAACATGTCAGTCACATATATATGAAGTACAGTGACAGTGTTGCTTACTGTACTTGTCATTTAGTGTAAAGGATTTATTAAAACAAATATTAGTGTTTTCATGCACCGTCTCTTTAAAAAAGCCGGCCGGCAATTCAGCATCTGTACCCGACAATTTAGAATAGAAAGAATAGAGCATCACACATAGATTAGATAGATAGAAACATGTCAGTCACATATATATGAAGTACAGTGACAGTGCTGGTTACTGTACTTGTCATCTAGTGTTAAAATAACGGATTTATTTAAAAAAAAAATTGGCGTGGGGTTCCCCTTAATTTTAGTCTCTAGCGGAGGTTAAGCAGACGGCTGGGGCAGATGTTTGAAACCTGGGAAGGGGGTAATACCCACGGAGCTCCCCAGGCTACTAATATCAGCCCCCAGCTGAATACCTAGCCTTTACTAGCTATTAGAATGGGGGACCCCCCCAAAAAATGACGTGGGGTCCCCCCTATTTTAATATGTTTATGAGTGACAGTTTTCCTGCTATATACCTGCATGTCATAAGAATTTAAATTAAAAAAGGACCATGTTAAATTCAAATCTGTTTTTTTTTAATTTTTACCGGTGTTTGGTATGCGTTGGAAAAGGGGTAGTCTTATACGGTGAATATATCCTAAACTCTATATTTTAACAGGAAAGTAGGGGGGTCGTCTTATACACCAGGTCGTCTTATACGCCGGAATATACGGTACCTGACAGGAGCCCATACATTCTGCTGCCTCCAATAATATATACCTGACAGGAGTCCATACATTCTGCTGCCTCCAATAATATATACCTGACTGGAGCCCATACATTCTGCTGCCTCCAATAATATATACCTGACAGGAGCCCATACATTCTGCTGCCTCCAATAATATATACCTGACAGGAGTCCATACATTCTGCTGCCTCCAATAATATATACCTGACTGGAGCCCATACATTCTGCTGCCTCCAATAATATATACCTGACAGGAGCCCATACATTCTGCTGCCTCCAATAATATATACCTGACAGGAGCCCATACATTCTGCTGCCTCCAATAATATATACCTGACAGGAGCCCATACATTCTGCTGCCTCCAATAATATATACCTGACAGGAGTCCATACATTCTGCTGCCTCCAATAATATATACCTGACAGGAGCCCATACATTCTGCTGCCTCCAATAATATATACCTGACAGGAGTCCATACATTCTGCTGCCTCCAATAATATATACCTGACAGGAGCCCATACATTCTCCTGCCTGCAATAATATATACCTGACAGGAGCCCATACATTCTGCTGCCTCCAATAATATATACCTGACAGGAGCTCATACATTCTGCTGCCTCCAATAATATATA
The DNA here is from genome assembly GCF_046119375.1 of Phyllobates terribilis. Classification (NCBI taxonomy): domain Eukaryota; kingdom Metazoa; phylum Chordata; class Amphibia; order Anura; family Dendrobatidae; genus Phyllobates; species Phyllobates terribilis. The sequence continues at coordinate 1,981,268 of NW_027362942.1, read as the reverse complement.
CCTGACAGGAGTCCATACATTCTGCTGCCTCCAATAATATATACCTGACTGGAGCCCATACATTCTGCTGCCTCCAATAATATATACCTGACAGGAGCCCATACATTCTGCTGCCTCCAATAATATATACCTGACAGGAGCCCATAAATTCTGCTGCCTCCAATAATATATACCTGACAGGAGCCCATACATTCTGCTGCCTCCAATAATATATACCTGACAGGAGCCCATACATTCTCCTGCCTCCAATAATATATACCTGACAGGAGCCCATACATTATCCTGCCTCCAATAATATATACCTGACAGGATCCCATAGATTCTGCTGCCTCCAATAAGATATACCTGACAGGAGTCCATACATTCTGGTGACTCCAATAATATATACCTGACAGGAGCCCATACATTCTGGTGACTCCAATAATATATACCTGACAGGAGTCCATACATTCTGCTGCCTCCAATAATATATAGCTGACAGGAGCCCATACATTCTGCTGCCTCCAATAATATATACCTGACAGGAGCACATACATTCTGCTGCCTCCAATAATATATACCTGACAGGAGCCCATACATTCTCCTGCCTCCAATAATATATACCTGACAGGAGCCCATACATTCTGCTGCCTCCAATAATATATACCTGACAGGAGCCCATACATTCTGCTGCATCCAATAATATATACCTGACAGGAGCCCTTACAATCTTCAGCCTCCAATAATATATACCTCACAGTAGCCCATACATTCTGGTGACTCCAATAATATATACCTGACAGGAGCCCATACATTCTGCTGCCTCCAATAATATATATCTGACAGGAGCCCATAGATTCTGCTGCCTCCAATAATATATAAATGACAGGAGCCCATACATTCTCTTGCCTCCAACAATATATACCTGACAGGAGCCCATACATTCTGCTGCCTCCAATAATATACACCTGACAGGAGCCCATACATTCTCCTGCCTCCAATAATATATACCTGACAGGAGCCCATACATTCTGCTGCCTCCAATAATATATACCTGACAGGAGCCCATACATTCTGCTGCCTCCAATAATATATACCTGACAGGAGCCCATAGATTCTCCTGCCTCCAATAATATATACCTGACAGGAGCCTATAGATTCTGCTGCCTCCAATAATATATACCTGAGAGGAACCCATACATTCTCCTGCCTCCAACAATATATACCTGACAGGAGCCCATACATTCTACTGCCTCCAATAATATACACCTGACAGGAGCCAATACATTCTCCTGCCTCCAATAATATATACCTGACAGGAGCCCATACATTCTGTTGCCTCCAATAATATATACCTGACAGGAGCCCATACATTCTGCTGCCTCCAATAATATATACCTGACAGGAGCCCATACATTCTGCTGCCTCCAAAAATATATACCTGACAGGAGCCCATACATTCTGCTGCCTCCAATAATATGTACCTGACAGGAGCCCATACATTCTGCTGCCTCCAATAATATATACCTGACAGGAGCCCATAGATTCTCCTGCCTCCAATAATATATACCTGACAGGAGCCCATACATTCTGCTGCCTCCAATAATATATACCTGACAGGAGCCCATACATTCTCCTGCCTCCAATAATATATACCTGACAGGAGCCCATATATACTATTGGAGGCAGGAGAATCTATGGGCTCCTGTCAGGTATATATTATTGGAACAGGAGAATGTATGGGCACCTGTCAGGTGTATATTATTGGAGGCAGCAGAATGTATGTGTTCCTGTCAGTTATATACTATTGGAGGCAGGAGAATCTAACTGACAGGAACCCATACATTCTGCTGCCTCCAATAATATATAACTGACAGGAGCCCATACATTCTGCTGCCTCCAATAATATATACTTGACAGGAGCCCATACATTCTGCTGCCTCCAAAAATATATACCTGACAGGAGCCCATACATTCTGCTGCCTCCAATAATATATACCTGAGAGGAGCCCATATATTCTGCTGCCTCCAATAATATATACCTGACAGGAGCCCATACATTCTGGTGACTCCAATAATATATACCTGACAGGAGCCCATATATGCTGGTGACTCCAATAATATATACCTGACAGGAGTCCATACATTCTGCTGCCTCCAATAATATATAGCTGACAGGAGCCCATACATTCTGCTGCCTCCAATAATATATACCTGACAGGAGCCCATACATTCTGCTGCCTCCAATAATATATACCTGACAGGAGCCCATACATTCTGCTGCCTCCAATAATATATACCTGACAGGAGCCCATACATTCTCCTGCCTCCAATAATATATACCTGACAGGAGCCCATACATTCTGCTGCCTCCAATAATATATACCTGACAGGAGCCCATACATTCTGCTGCATCCAATAATATATACCTGACAGGAGCCCATACAATCTTCAGCCTCCAATAATATATACCTGACAGGAGCCCATACATTCTGGTGACTCCAATAATATATACCTGACAGGAGCCCATACATTCTGCTGCCTCCAATAATATATATCTGACAGGAGCCCATACATTCTGCTGCCTCCAATAATATATAAATGACAGGAGCCCATACATTCTCCTGCCTCCAATAATATATACCTGATAGGAGCCCATACATTCTGGTGACTCCAATAATATATACCTGACAGGAGCCCATACATTCTGCTGCCTCCAATAATATATACCTGACAGGAGCCCATAGATTCTGCTGCCTCCAATAATATATACCTGACAGGAGCCCATAGATTCTGCTGCCTCCAATAATATATACCTGACAGGAGCCCATACATTCTCCTGCCTCCAATAATATACACCTGACATGAGCTCATAGATTCTGCTGCCTCCAATAATATATACCTGACTGGAGCCCATAGATTCTGCTGCCTCCAATAATATATACCTGACAGGAGCCCATACATTCTGCTGCCTCCAATAATATATACCTGACAGGAGCCCATACATTCTGCTGCCTCCAATAATATATACCTGACAGGAGCCCATACATACTGCTGCCTGCAATAATATATACCTGACAGGAGCCCATACATTCTGATGGATCCAATAATATATACCTGACAGGAGCCCATACATTCTGCTGCCTCCAATAATATATACCTGACAGGAGCCCATAGATTCTCCTGCCTCCAATAATATATACCTGACAGGAGCCCATACATTTTCCTGCCTCCAATAATATATACCTGACAGGAGCCTATACATTCTGCTGCCTCCAATAATATATACCTGACAGGAGCCCATAGATTCTCCTGCCTCCAATAATATATACCTGACAGGAGCCCATACATTTTCCTGCCTCCAATAATATATACCTGACAGGAGCCTATACATTCTGCTGCCTCCAATAATATATACCTGACAGGAGCCCATAGATTCTGCTGCCTCCAATAATATATACCTGACAGGAACCCCTTCTTTCTCCTTCCTCCAATAATATATACCTGACAGGAGCCCATACATTCTGCTGCCTCCAATAATATATACCTGACAGGAGCCCATACATTCTCCTGCCTGCAATAATATATACCTGGTAGGAAGGAGTCCATACATTCTGCTGCCTCCAATAATATATACCTGACAGGAGCCCATACATTCTCCTGCCTCCAATAATATATACCTGACAGGAGCCCATACATTCTGCTGCCTCCAATAATATATACCTGACAGGAGCCCATACATTCTCCTGCCTGCAATAATATATACCTGGTAGGAAGGAGTCCATACATTCTGCTGCCTCCAATAATATATACCTGACAGGAGCCCATAACTTCTGCTGCCTCCAATAATATATACCTGGTAGGAAGGAGCCCATACATTCTGCTGCCTCCAATAATATATACCTGACAGAAGCCCATAGATTCTGCTGCCTCCAATAATATATACCTGGTAGGAAAGAGCCCATAGATTCAGCTGCCTCTAATAATATATACCTGACAGGAGCCCGTACATTCTGCTGCCTCCAATAATATATACCTGACAGGAGCCCATAGATTCTGCTGCCTCCAATAATATATACCTGGTAGGAACCCATACATTCTCCTGCCTCCAATAATATATACCTGACAGGAGCCCATACATTCTCTTGCCTTCAATAATATATACCTGACAGGAGCCCATACATTCTCCTGCCTGCAATAATATATACCTGACAGGAGCCCATACATTCTCCTGCCTCCAATAATATATACCTGACAGGAGTCCATACATTCTGCTGCCTCCAATAATATATACCTGGCAGGAGCCCATACATTCTGCTGCCTCCAATAATATATACCTGACAGGAGACCATAACTTCTGCTGCCTCCAATAATATATACCTGGTAGGAAGGAGCCCATCCATTCTGCTGCCTCCAATAATATATACCTGACAGAAGCCCATAGATTCTGCTGCCTCCAATAATATATACCTGGTAGGAAGGAGCCCATAGATTCTGCTGCCTCTAATAATATATACCTGACAGGAGCCCGTACATTCTACTGCCTCCAATAATATATACCTGACAGGAGCCCATAGATTCTGCTGCCTCCAATAATATATACCTGGTAGGAAGGAGCCCATACATTCTGCTGCCTCCAACAATATATAGCTTACAGGAGCCCATACATTCTGCTGCCTCCAATAATATATACCTGACAGGAGCCCATACATTCTGCTGCCTCCAATAATATATAGCTTACAGGAGTCCATACATTCTGCTGCCTCCAATAATATATACCTGACAGGAGCCCATACATTCTGCTGCCTCCAATAATATATACCTGACAGGAGCCCATACATTCTGCTGCCTCCAATAGTATATACCTGACAGGAGCCCATATATTCTGCTGCCTCCAATAATATATACCTAACAGGAGCCCATAGATTCTCCTGCCTCCAATAATAGATACCTGACAGGAGCCCATACATTCTGATGCCTCCAATAATATATACCTGACAGGAGTCCATAGATTCTCCTGCCTCCAATAATATATACCTGACAGGAGCCCATAATTTCTGCTACCTCCAATAATATATACCTGGTAGGAAGGAGCCCATACATTCTGCTGCCTCCAATAATATATACCTGACAGAAGCCCATAGATTCTGCTGCCTCCAATAATATATACCTGGTAGGAAGGAGCCCATAGATTCTGCTGCCTCCAAAAATATATACCTGACAGGAATCCATAGATTCTCCTGCCTCCAATAATATATACCTGACAGGAGCCCATAGATTCTCCTGCCTCCAATAATATATACCTGACAGGAGCCCATACATTCTCCTGCCTCCAATAATATATACCTGACAGGAGCCCATAGATTCTCCTGGCTCCAATAATATATACCAGACAGGAGCCCATACATTCTGCTGCCTCCAATAATATATACCTGACAGGAGCCCATACATTCTGCTGCCTCCAATAATATATATCTGACAGGAGCCCATACATTCTGCTGCCTCCAATAATATATACCTGACAGGAGCCCATACATTCTGCTGCCTCCAATAATATATACCTGAGAGGAACCCATACATTCTCCTGCCTCCAACAATATATACCTGACAGGAGCCCATACATTCTGCTGCCTCCAACAATATACACCTGACAGGAGCCCATACATTCTCCTGCCTCCAATAATATATACCTGACAGGAGCCCAGACATTCTGCTGCCTCCAATAATATATACCTGACAGGAGCCCATACATTCTGCTGCCTCCAATAATATATACCTGACAGGAGCCCATACATTCTGTTGCCTCCAATAATATATACCTGACAGGAGCCCATACATTCTGCTGCCTCCAATAATATATACCTGACAGGAGCCCATACATTCTCCTGCCTCCAATAATATATACCTGACAGGAGCCCATATATACTATTGGAGGCAGGAGAATCTATGGGCTCCTGTCAGGTATATATTATTGGAGGCAGGAGAATGTATGGGCACCTGTCAGGTGTATATTATTGGAGGCAGCAGAATGTATGGGTTCCTGTCAGTTATATACTATTGGAGGCAGGAGAATCTAACTGACAGGAAACCATACATTCTGCTGCCTCCAAAAATATATACCTGACAGGAGCCCATACGTTCTCCTGCCTCCAATAATATATACCTGACAGGAGCCCATACATTCTGCTGCCTCCAATAATATATACCTGACAGGAGCCCATACATTCTGGTGACTCCAATAATATATACCTGACAGGAGTCCATACATTCTGCTGCCTCCAATAATATATAGCTGACAGGAGCCCATACATTCTGCTGCCTCCAATAATATATACCTGACAGGAGCACATACATTCTGCTGCCTCCAATAATATATACCTGACAGGAGCCCATACATTCTCCTGCCTCCAATAATATATACCTGACAGGAGCCCATACATTCTGCTGCCTCCAATAATATATACCTGACAGGAGCCCATACATTCTGCTGCATCCAATAATATATACCTGACAAGAGCCCATACAATCTTCAGCCTCCAATAATATATACCTGACAGTAGCCCATACATTCTGGTGACTCCAATAATATATACCTGACAGGAGCCCATACATTCTGCTGCCTCCAATAATATATATCTGACAGGAGCCCATAGATTCTGCTGCCTCCAATAATATATAAATGACAGGAGCCCATACATTCTCCTGCCTCCAACAATATATACCTGACAGGAGCCCATACATTCTGCTGCCTCCAATAATATACACCTGACAGGAGCCCATACATTCTCCTGCCTCCAATAATATATACCTGACAGGAGCCCATACATTCTGCTGCCTCCAATAATATATACCTGACAGGAGCCCATACATTCTGCTGCCTCCAATAATATATACCTGACAGGAGCCCATAGATTCTCCTGCCTCCAATAATATATACCTGACAGGAGCCGATAGATTCTGCTGCCTCCAATAATATATACCTGAGAGGAACCCATACATTCTCCTGCCTCCAACAATATATACCTGACAGGAGCCCATACATTCTGCTGCCTCCAATAATATACACCTGACAGGAGCCCATACATTCTCCTGCCTCCAATAATATATACCTGACAGGAGCCCATACATTCTGTTGCCTCCAATAATATATACCTGACAGGAGCCCATACATTCTGCTGCCTCCAATAATATATACCTGACAGGAGCCCATACATTCTGCTGCCTCCAATAATATATACCTGACAGGAGCCCATACATTCTGCTGCCTCCAATAATATATACCTGACAGGAGCCCATACATTCTGCTGCCTCCAATAATATATACCTGACAGGAGCCCATATATACTATTGGAGGCAGGAGAATCTATGGGCTCCTGTCAGGTATATATTATTGGAGGCAGGAGAATGTATGGGCACCTGTCAGGTGTATATTATTGGAGGCAGCAGAATGTATGGGTTCCTGTCAGTTATATACTATTGGAGGCAGGAGAATCTAACTGACAGGAACCCATACATTCTGCTGCCTCCAATAATATATACCTGACAGGAGCCCATACATTCTGCTGCCTCCAATAATATATACTTGACAGGAGCCCATACATTCTGCTGCCTCCAAAAATATATACCTGACAGGAGCCCATACATTCTGCTGCCTCCAATAATATATACCTGAGAGGAGCCCATACATTCTGCTGCCTCCAATAATATATACCTGACAGGAGCCCATACATTCTGGTGACTCCAATAATATATACCTGACAGGAGCCCATATATTCTGGTGACTCCAATAATATATACCTGACTGGAGTCCATACATTCTGCTGCCTCCAATAATATATAGCTGACAGGAGCCCATACATTCTGCTGCCTCCAATAATATATACCTGACAGGAGCCCATACATTCTGCTGCCTCCAATAATATATACCTGACAGGAGCCCATACATTCTCCTGCCTCCAATAATATATACCTGACAGGAGCCCATACATTCTGCTGCCTCCAATAATATATACCTGACAGGAGCCCATACATTCTGCTGCATCCAATAATATATACCTGACAGGAGCCCATACATTCTGCTGCCTCCAATAATATATATCTGACAGGAGCCCATACATTCTGCTGCCTCCAATAATATATAAATGACAGGAGCCCATACATTCTCCTGCCTCCAATAATATATACCTGACAGGAGCCCATACATTCTGGTGACTCCAATAATATATACCTGACAGGAGCCCATACATTCTGCTGCCTCCAATAATATATACCTGACAGGAGCCCATAGATTCTGCTGCCTCCAATAATATATACCTGACTGGAGCCCATAGATTCTGCTGCCTCCAATAATATATACCTGACTGGAGCCCATACATTCTGCTGCCTCCAATAATATATACCTGACAGGAGCCCATACATTCTGCTGCCTCCAATAATATATACCTGACAGGAGCCCATACATACTGCTGCCTGCAATAATATATACCTGACAGGAGCCCATACATACTGCTGCCTGCAATAATATATACCTGACAGGAGCCCATACATTCTGCTGGATCCAATAATATATACCTGACAGGAGCCCATAGATTCTGCTGCCTCCAATAATATATACCTGACAGGAGCCCATAGATTCTGCTGCCTCCAATAATATATACCTGACAGGAGCCCATAGATTCTGCTGCCTCCAATAATATATACCTGACAGGAGCCCATACATTCTCCTGCCTCCAATAATATATACCTGACAGGAGGCCATAGATTCTGCTGCCTCAAATAATATATACCTGACAGGAGCCCATATATTCTGCTGCCAACAATAATATATACCTGACAGGAGTCCATACATTCTGCTGCCAACAATAATATATACCTGACAGGAGCCCATACATTCTCCTGCCTCCAATAATATATACCTGACAGGAGTCCATACATTCTGCTGCCTCCAATAATATATACCTGACAGGAGCACATACATTCTGCTGCCTCCAATAATATATACCTGACAGGAGCCCATACATTCTCCTGCCTCCAATAATATATAACTGACAGGAGCCCATAGATTCTGCTGGATCCAATAATATATACCTGACAGGAGCCCATACATTCTGCTGCCTCCAATAATATATACCTGACAGGAGCCCAAAGATTCTGTTACCTCCAATAATATATACCTGACAGGAGCCCATACATTCTGCTGCCTCCAATAATATATACCTGACAGGAGCCCATAGATACTGCTGCCTCCAATAATATATACCTGACAGGAGCCCATACATTCTGCTGCCTCCAATAATATATACCTGACAGGAACCCATAGATTCTCCTGCCTCCAATAATATATACCTGACAGGAGCCCATACATTCTGCTGCCTCCAATAATATATACCTGACAGGAGCCCATACATTCTGCTGCCTCCAATAATATATACCTGACAGGAGCCCATACATTCTGCTGGATCCAATAATATATACCTGACAGGAGCTCAATCATTCTCCTGCCTCCAATAATATATACCTGACAGGAGCCCATACATTCTCCAGCCTCCAATAATATATACCTGACAGGAGCCCAATACATTCTGCTGCCTCCAATAATATATACCTGACAGGTGCCCATAGATTCTGCTGCCTCCAATAATATATACCTGACAGGAGCCCATACATTCTCCTGCCTGCAATAATATATACCAGACAGGAGCCCATACATTCTGCTGCCTGCAATAATATATACCGGACAGCAGCCCATACATTCTGCTGCCTCCAATAATATATACCTGACAGGAGTCCATACATTCTCCTGCCTCCAATAATATATACCTGACAGGAGCCCATACATTCTGCTGCCTCCAATAATATATACCTGACAGGAGCCCATACATTCTGCTGCCTCCAATAATATATACCTGACAGGAGACCATACATTCTGCTGCCTCCAATAATATATACCTGACAGGAGCCCATACATTCTGCTACCTCCAATAATATATACCTGACAGGAGCCCATAGAATCTGCTGACTCCAATAATATATACCTGACAGGAGCCCATACATTCTGCTGCCTCCAATAATATTTACCTGGTAGGAGCCCATAGATTCTCCTGCCTCCAATAATATATACCTGACAGGAGCCCATACATTCTGCTACCTCCAATAATATATACCTGACAGGAGCCCATACATTCTCCTGCCTACAATAATATATACCTGACCGGAGCCCATACATAATGCTGTCTCCAATAATATATACCTGACAGGAGCTCATAGATTCTGGTATCTACCAGAAAGTGTGGGCTCCTTCCAGGACCTGACAGGAGCCGATACATTCTCCTGCCTCCAATAATATATAGCTGACAGGAGCCCATACATTCTGCTGCCTCCAATAATATATACCAGACAGGAGCCCATACACTCTGCAGCCTCCAATAATATATACCTGACAGGAGCCCATACATTCTGCTGCCTCCAATAATATATACCTGACAGGAGCCCATACATTCTCCTGCCTACAATAATATATACCTGACAGGAGTCCATACATTCTGCTGCCTCCAACAATATATACCTGACAGGAGCCCAAAGATTCTGCTGCCTCCAAAAATATATACCTGACAGGAGCCCATAGATTCTCCTGCCTCCAATAATATATACCTGACAGGAGCCCATACATTCTGCTGCCTCCAATAATATATACCTGACAGGAGCCCATACATTCTGCTGCCTCCAATAATATATACCTGAGAGGAGCCCATACATTCTGCTGCCTCCAATAATATATACCTGACAGGAGCCCATACATTCTGCTGCCTCCAATAATATATACCTGACAGGAGCCCATACATTCTGATGGCTCCAATAATATATACCTGACAGGAGCCCAAACATTCTCCTGCCTCCAATAATATATACCGGACAGGAGCCCATACATTCTCCTGCCTCCAATAATATACACCTGACATGAGCTCATAGATTCTGCTGCCTCCAATAATATATACCTGACTGGAGCCCATAGATTCTGCTGCCTCCAATAATATATACCTGACAGGAGCCCATACATTCTGCTGCCTCCAATAATATATACCTGACAGGAGCCCATACATTCTGCTGCCTCCAATAATATATACCTGACAGGAGCCCATACATACTGCTGCCTGCAATAATATATACCTGACAGGAGCCCATACATTCTGATGGATCCAATAATATATACCTGACAGGAGCCCATACATTCTGCTGCCTCCAATAATATATACCTGACAGGAGCCCATAGATTCTCCTGCCTCCAATAATATATACCTGACAGGAGCCCATACATTTTCCTGCCTCCAATAATATATACCTGACAGGAGCCTATACATTCTGCTGCCTCCAATAATATATACCTGACAGGAGCCCATAGATTCTCCTGCCTCCAATAATATATACCTGACAGGAGCCCATACATTTTCCTGCCTCCAATAATATATACCTGACAGGAGCCTATACATTCTGCTGCCTCCAATAATATATACCTGACAGGAGCCCATAGATTCTGCTGCCTCCAATAATATATACCTGACAGGAACCCCTTCTTTCTCCTTCCTCCAATAATATATACCTGACAGGAGCCCATACATTCTGCTGCCTCCAATAATATATACCTGACAGGAGCCCATACATTCTCCTGCCTGCAATAATATATACCTGGTAGGAAGGAGTCCATACATTCTGCTGCCTCCAATAATATATACCTGACAGGAGCCCATACATTCTCCTGCCTCCAATAATATATACCTGACAGGAGCCCATACATTCTGCTGCCTCCAATAATATATACCTGACAGGAGCCCATACATTCTCCTGCCTGCAATAATATATACCTGGTAGGAAGGAGTCCATACATTCTGCTGCCTCCAATAATATATACCTGACAGGAGCCCATAACTTCTGCTGCCTCCAATAATATATACCTGGTAGGAAGGAGCCCATACATTCTGCTGCCTCCAATAATATATACCTGACAGAAGCCCATAGATTCTGCTGCCTCCAATAATATATACCTGGTAGGAAAGAGCCCATAGATTCAGCTGCCTCTAATAATATATACCTGACAGGAGCCCGTACATTCTGCTGCCTCCAATAATATATACCTGACAGGAGCCCATAGATTCTGCTGCCTCCAATAATATATACCTGGTAGGAACCCATACATTCTCCTGCCTCCAATAATATATACCTGACAGGAGCCCATACATTCTCTTGCCTTCAATAATATATACCTGACAGGAGCCCATACATTCTCCTGCCTGCAATAATATATACCTGACAGGAGCCCATACATTCTCCTGCCTCCAATAATATATACCTGACAGGAGTCCATACATTCTGCTGCCTCCAATAATATATACCTGGCAGGAGCCCATACATTCTGCTGCCTCCAATAATATATACCTGACAGGAGACCATAACTTCTGCTGCCTCCAATAATATATACCTGGTAGGAAGGAGCCCATCCATTCTGCTGCCTCCAATAATATATACCTGACAGAAGCCCATAGATTCTGCTGCCTCCAATAATATATACCTGGTAGGAAGGAGCCCATAGATTCTGCTGCCTCTAATAATATATACCTGACAGGAGCCCGTACATTCTACTGCCTCCAATAATATATACCTGACAGGAGCCCATAGATTCTGCTGCCTCCAATAATATATACCTGGTAGGAAGGAGCCCATACATTCTGCTGCCTCCAACAATATATAGCTTACAGGAGCCCATACATTCTGCTGCCTCCAATAATATATACCTGACAGGAGCCCATACATTCTGCTGCCTCCAATAATATATAGCTTACAGGAGTCCATACATTCTGCTGCCTCCAATAATATATACCTGACAGGAGCCCATACATTCTGCTGCCTCCAATAATATATACCTGACAGGAGCCCATACATTCTGCTGCCTCCAATAGTATATACCTGACAGGAGCCCATACATTCTGCTGCCTCCAATAATATATACCTAACAGGAGCCCATAGATTCTCCTGCCTCCAATAATAGATACCTGACAGGAGCCCATACATTCTGATGCCTCCAATAATATATACCTGACAGGAGTCCATAGATTCTCCTGCCTCCAATAATATATACCTGACAGGAGCCCATAATTTCTGCTACCTCCAATAATATATACCTGGTAGGAAGGAGCCCATACATTCTGCTGCCTCCAATAATATATACCTGACAGAAGCCCATAGATTCTGCTGCCTCCAATAATATATACCTGGTAGGAAGGAGCCCATAGATTCTGCTGCCTCCAATAATATATACCTGACAGGAATCCATAGATTCTCCTGCCTCCAATAATATATACCTGACAGGAGCCCATAGATTCTCCTGCCTCCAATAATATATACCTGACAGGAGCCCATACATTCTCCTGCCTCCAATAATATATACCTGACAGGAGCCCATAGATTCTCCTGGCTCCAATAATATATACCAGACAGGAGCCCATACATTCTGCTGCCTCCAATAATATATACCTGACAGGAGCCCATACATTCTGCTGCCTCCAATAATATATATCTGACAGGAGCCCATACATTCTGCTGCCTCCAATAATATATACCTGACAGGAGCCCATACATTCTGCTGCCTCCAATAATATATACCTGAGAGGAACCCATACATTCTCCTGCCTCCAACAATATATACCTGACAGGAGCCCATACATTCTGCTGCCTCCAACAATATACACCTGACAGGAGCCCATACATTCTCCTGCCTCCAATAATATATACCTGACAGGAGCCCAGACATTCTGCTGCCTCCAATAATATATACCTGACAGGAGCCCATACATTCTGCTGCCTCCAATAATATATACCTGACAGGAGCCCATACATTCTGTTGCCTCCAATAATATATACCTGACAGGAGCCCATAGATTCTGCTGCCTCCAATAATATATACCTGAGAGGAACCCATACATTCTCCTGCCTCCAACAATATATACCTGACAGGAGCCCATACATTCTGCTGCCTCCAATAATATACACCTGACAGGAGCCCATACATTCTCCTGCCTCCAATAATATATACCTGACAGGAGCCCATAGATTCTCCTGCCTCCAATAATATATACCTGACAGGAGCCCATACATTCTGCTGCCTCCAATAATATATACCTGACAGGAGCCCATACATTCTCCTGCCTCCAATAATATATACCTGACAGGAGCCCATATATACTATTGGAGGCAGGAGAATCTATGGGCTCCTGTCAGGTATATATTATTGGAGGCAGGAGAATGTATGGGCACCTGTCAGGTGTATATTATTGGAGGCAGCAGAATGTATGGGTTCCTGTCAGTTATATACTATTGGAGGCAGGAGAATCTAACTGACAGGAAACCATACATTCTGCTGCCTCCAAAAATATATACCTGACAGGAGCCCATACGTTCTCCTGCCTCCAATAATATATACCTGACAGGAGCCCATACATTCTGCTGCCTCCAATAATATATACCTGACAGGAGCCCATACATTCTGGTGACTCCAATAATATATACCTGACAGGAGTCCATACATTCTGCTGCCTCCAATAATATATAGCTGACAGGAGCCCATACATTCTGCTGCCTCCAATAATATATACCTGACAGGAGCACATACATTCTGCTGCCTCCAATAATATATACCTGACAGGAGCCCATACATTCTCCTGCCTCCAATAATATATACCTGACAGGAGCCCATACATTCTGCTGCCTCCAATAATATATACCTGACAGGAGCCCATACATTCTGCTGCATCCAATAATATATACCTGACAGGAGCCCATACAATCTTCAGCCTCCAATAATATATACCTGACAGTAGCCCATACATTCTGGTGACTCCAATAATATATACCTGACAGGAGCCCATACATTCTGCTGCCTCCAATAATATATATCTGACAGGAGCCCATAGATTCTGCTGCCTCCAATAATATATAAATGACAGGAGCCCATACATTCTCCTGCCTCCAACAATATATACCTGACAGGAGCCCATACATTCTGCTGCCTCCAATAATATACACCTGACAGGAGCCCATACATTCTCCTGCCTCCAATAATATATACCTGACAGGAGCCCATACATTCTGCTGCCTCCAATAATATATACCTGACAGGAGCCCATACATTCTGCTGCCTCCAATAATATATACCTGACAGGAGCCCATAGATTCTCCTGCCTCCAATAATATATACCTGACAGGAGCCGATAGATTCTGCTGCCTCCAATAATATATACCTGAGAGGAACCCATACATTCTCCTGCCTCCAACAATATATACCTGACAGGAGCCCATACATTCTGCTGCCTCCAATAATATACACCTGACAGGAGCCCATACATTCTCCTGCCTCCAATAATATATACCTGACAGGAGCCCATACATTCTGTTGCCTCCAATAATATATACCTGACAGGAGCCCATACATTCTGCTGCCTCCAATAATATATACCTGACAGGAGCCCATACATTCTGCTGCCTCCAATAATATATACCTGACAGGAGCCCATACATTCTGCTGCCTCCAATAATATATACCTGACAGGAGCCCATACATTCTGCTGCCTCCAATAATATATACCTGACAGGAGCCCATATATACTATTGGAGGCAGGAGAATCTATGGGCTCCTGTCAGGTATATATTATTGGAGGCAGGAGAATGTATGGGCACCTGTCAGGTGTATATTATTGGAGGCAGCAGAATGTATGGGTTCCTGTCAGTTATATACTATTGGAGGCAGGAGAATCTAACTGACAGGAACCCATACATTCTGCTGCCTCCAATAATATATACCTGACAGGAGCCCATACATTCTGCTGCCTCCAATAATATATACTTGACAGGAGCCCATACATTCTGCTGCCTCCAAAAATATATACCTGACAGGAGCCCATACATTCTGCTGCCTCCAATAATATATACCTGAGAGGAGCCCATACATTCTGCTGCCTCCAATAATATATACCTGACAGGAGCCCATACATTCTGGTGACTCCAATAATATATACCTGACAGGAGCCCATATATTCTGGTGACTCCAATAATATATACCTGACTGGAGTCCATACATTCTGCTGCCTCCAATAATATATAGCTGACAGGAGCCCATACATTCTGCTGCCTCCAATAATATATACCTGACAGGAGCCCATACATTCTGCTGCCTCCAATAATATATACCTGACAGGAGCCCATACATTCTCCTGCCTCCAATAATATATACCTGACAGGAGCCCATACATTCTGCTGCCTCCAATAATATATACCTGACAGGAGCCCATACATTCTGCTGCATCCAATAATATATACCTGACAGGAGCCCATACATTCTGCTGCCTCCAATAATATATATCTGACAGGAGCCCATACATTCTGCTGCCTCCAATAATATATAAATGACAGGAGCCCATACATTCTCCTGCCTCCAATAATATATACCTGACAGGAGCCCATACATTCTGGTGACTCCAATAATATATACCTGACAGGAGCCCATACATTCTGCTGCCTCCAATAATATATACCTGACAGGAGCCCATAGATTCTGCTGCCTCCAATAATATATACCTGACTGGAGCCCATAGATTCTGCTGCCTCCAATAATATATACCTGACTGGAGCCCATACATTCTGCTGCCTCCAATAATATATACCTGACAGGAGCCCATACATTCTGCTGCCTCCAATAATATATACCTGACAGGAGCCCATACATACTGCTGCCTGCAATAATATATACCTGACAGGAGCCCATACATACTGCTGCCTGCAATAATATATACCTGACAGGAGCCCATACATTCTGCTGGATCCAATAATATATACCTGACAGGAGCCCATAGATTCTGCTGCCTCCAATAATATATACCTGACAGGAGCCCATAGATTCTGCTGCCTCCAATAATATATACCTGACAGGAGCCCATAGATTCTGCTGCCTCCAATAATATATACCTGACAGGAGCCCATACATTCTCCTGCCTCCAATAATATATACCTGACAGGAGGCCATAGATTCTGCTGCCTCAAATAATATATACCTGACAGGAGCCCATATATTCTGCTGCCAACAATAATATATACCTGACAGGAGTCCATACATTCTGCTGCCAACAATAATATATACCTGACAGGAGCCCATACATTCTCCTGCCTCCAATAATATATACCTGACAGGAGTCCATACATTCTGCTGCCTCCAATAATATATACCTGACAGGAGCACATACATTCTGCTGCCTCCAATAATATATACCTGACAGGAGCCCATACATTCTCCTGCCTCCAATAATATATAACTGACAGGAGCCCATAGATTCTGCTGGATCCAATAATATATACCTGACAGGAGCCCATACATTCTGCTGCCTCCAATAATATATACCTGACAGGAGCCCAAAGATTCTGTTACCTCCAATAATATATACCTGACAGGAGCCCATACATTCTGCTGCCTCCAATAATATATACCTGACAGGAGCCCATAGATACTGCTGCCTCCAATAATATATACCTGACAGGAGCCCATACATTCTGCTGCCTCCAATAATATATACCTGACAGGAACCCATAGATTCTCCTGCCTCCAATAATATATACCTGACAGGAGCCCATACATTCTGCTGCCTCCAATAATATATACCTGACAGGAGCCCATACATTCTGCTGCCTCCAATAATATATACCTGACAGGAGCCCATACATTCTGCTGGATCCAATAATATATACCTGACAGGAGCTCAATCATTCTCCTGCCTCCAATAATATATACCTGACAGGAGCCCATACATTCTCCAGCCTCCAATAATATATACCTGACAGGAGCCCAATACATTCTGCTGCCTCCAATAATATATACCTGACAGGTGCCCATAGATTCTGCTGCCTCCAATAATATATACCTGACAGGAGCCCATACATTCTCCTGCCTGCAATAATATATACCAGACAGGAGCCCATACATTCTGCTGCCTGCAATAATATATACCGGACAGCAGCCCATACATTCTGCTGCCTCCAATAATATATACCTGACAGGAGTCCATACATTCTCCTGCCTCCAATAATATATACCTGACAGGAGCCCATACATTCTGCTGCCTCCAATAATATATACCTGACAGGAGCCCATACATTCTGCTGCCTCCAATAATATATACCTGACAGGAGACCATACATTCTGCTGCCTCCAATAATATATACCTGACAGGAGCCCATACATTCTGCTACCTCCAATAATATATACCTGACAGGAGCCCATAGAATCTGCTGACTCCAATAATATATACCTGACAGGAGCCCATACATTCTGCTGCCTCCAATAATATTTACCTGGTAGGAGCCCATAGATTCTCCTGCCTCCAATAATATATACCTGACAGGAGCCCATACATTCTGCTACCTCCAATAATATATACCTGACAGGAGCCCATACATTCTCCTGCCTACAATAATATATACCTGACCGGAGCCCATACATAATGCTGTCTCCAATAATATATACCTGACAGGAGCTCATAGATTCTGGTATCTACCAGAAAGTGTGGGCTCCTTCCAGGACCTGACAGGAGCCGATACATTCTCCTGCCTCCAATAATATATAGCTGACAGGAGCCCATACATTCTGCTGCCTCCAATAATATATACCAGACAGGAGCCCATACACTCTGCAGCCTCCAATAATATATACCTGACAGGAGCCCATACATTCTGCTGCCTCCAATAATATATACCTGACAGGAGCCCATACATTCTCCTGCCTACAATAATATATACCTGACAGGAGTCCATACATTCTGCTGCCTCCAACAATATATACCTGACAGGAGCCCAAAGATTCTGCTGCCTCCAAAAATATATACCTGACAGGAGCCCATAGATTCTCCTGCCTCCAATAATATATACCTGACAGGAGCCCATACATTCTGCTGCCTCCAATAATATATACCTGACAGGAGCCCATACATTCTGCTGCCTCCAATAATATATACCTGAGAGGAGCCCATACATTCTGCTGCCTCCAATAATATATACCTGACAGGAGCCCATACATTCTGCTGCCTCCAATAATATATACCTGACAGGAGCCCATACATTCTGATGGCTCCAATAATATATACCTGACAGGAGCCCAAACATTCTCCTGCCTCCAATAATATATACCGGACAGGAGCCCATACATTCTCCTGCCTCCAATAATATATACCGGACAGGAGCCCATAGATTCTGCTGGCTCCAATAATATATACCTGACAGTAGCCCATACATTCTGATGGCTCCAATAATATATACCTGACAGGAGCCCATACATTCTGCTGCCTCCAATAATATATACCTGACAGGAGCCCATACATTCTCCAGCCTCCAATAATATATATCTGACAGGAGCCCATACATTCTCCTGCCTCCAATAATATATACCTGACAGGAGCCCATACATTCTCCTGCCTCCAATAATATATACCTGACAGGAGCCCATACATTCTCCTGCCTCCAATAATACATACCTGACAGGAGCCCATACATTCTCCTGCCTCCAATAATATATACCTGACAGGAGCCCATACATTCTGCTGCCTCCAATAATATATACCTGACAGGAGCCCATACATTCTGCTGTCTCCAATAATATATACCTGACAGGAGCCCATACATTCTGCTGCCTCCAATAATATATACCTGACAGGAGCCCATATATTCTGCTGCCTCCAAAAATATATACCTGACAGGAGCCCATACATTCTCCTGCGTCCAATGATATATACCTGACAGGAGCCCATAGATTCTGCTGCCTCCAATAATATATACCTGACAGGAGCCCATAGATTCTGCTGGCTCCAATAATATATACCTGACAGGAGCCCATAGATTCTGCTGGCTCCAATAATATATACCTGACAGGAGCCCATAGATTCTGATGGCTCCAATAATATATACCTGACAGGAGCCCATACATTCTGCTGCCTCCAATAACATATACCTGACAGGAGCCCATGCATTCTCCTGCCTCCAATAATATATATCTGACAGGAGCCCATACATTCTGCTGCCTCCAATAATATATACCTGACAGGAGCCCATACATTCTGCTGCCTCCAATAATATATACCTGACAGGAGCCGATACATTCTGCTGCCTCCAATAATATATACCTGACAGGAGCCGATACATTCTGCTGCCTCCAATAATATATACCTGACAGGAGCCGATACATTCTCCTGCCTCCAATAATATATACCTGACAGGAGCCCATACATTCTCCTGCCTCCAATAATATATACCTGACAGGAGCCCATACATTCTCCTGCCTCCAATAATATATACCTGACAGGAGCTCATACATTCTCCTGCCTCCAATAATATATACCTGACAGGAGCTCATACATTCTCCTGCCTCCAATAATATATACCCGACAGGAGCCCATACATTCTGCTGCCTCCAATAATATATACCTGACAGGAGCCCATACATTCTGCTGCCTCCAATAATATATACCCGACAGGAGCCCATACATTCTGCTGCCTCCAATAATATATACCTGACAGGAGCCCATACATGTTGCTGCCTCCAATAATATATACCTGACAGGAGCCCATACATCCTCCTGCCTCCAATAATATATACCTGACAGGAGCCCATAGATTCTGCTGCCTCCAATAATATATACCTGACAGGAGCCCATACATTCTGCTGCCTCCAATAATATATACCTGACAGGAGTCCATACATTCTGCTGCCTCCAATAATATATACCTGACAGGAGCCCATACATTCTGCTGCCTCCAATAATATATACCTGACAGGAGCCCATACATTCTGCTGCCTCCAATAAGATATACCTGACAGGAGCCCATACATTCTCCTGCCTCCAATAATATATACCTGACAGGAGCCCTTACATTCTCCTGCCTCCAATAATATATACCTGACAGGAGCCCATACAATCTGCTGCCTCCAATAATATATACCTGACAGGAGCCCATACATTCTGCTGCCTCCAATAATATATACCTGACAGGAGCCCATACATGTTGCTGCCTCCAATAATATATACCTGACAGGAGCCCATATATTCTCCTGCCTCCAATAATATATACCTGACAGGAGCCCATAGATTCTGCTGCCTCCAATAATATATACCTGACAGGAGCCCATAGATTCTGCTGCCTCCAATAATATATACCTGACAGGAGCCCATACATTCTGCTGCCTCCAATAATATATACCTGACAGGAGCCCATACATTCTCCTGCCTCCAATAATATATACCTGACAGGAGCCCATACATTCTCCTGCCTCTAATAATATATACCTGAGAGGAGCCCATATATTCTCCTGTCTCCAATAATATATACCTGACAGGAGCCCATACATTCTCCTGCCTCCAATAATATATACCTGACAGGAGCCCATACATTCTCCTGCCTCCAATAATATATACCTGACAGGAGCCCATAGATTCTGCTGCCTCCAATAATATATACCTGACAGGAGCCCATACATGTTGCTGCCTCCAATAATATATACCTGACAGGAGCCCATACATCCTCCTGCCTCCAATAATATATACCTGACAGGAGCCCATAGATTCTGCTGCCTCCAATAATATATACCTGACAGGAGCCCATAGATTCTCCTGCCTCCAATAATATATACCCGACAGGAGCCCATACATTCTGCTGCCTCCAATAATATATACCTGACAGGAGCCCATACATTCTCCTGCCTCCAATAATATATACCTTACAGGAGCCCATACATTCTGCTGCCTCCAATAATATATACCTGACAGGAGCCCATACATTCTGCTGCCTCCAATAATATATACCTGACAGGAGCCCATACATTCTGCTGCCTTCAATAATATATACCTGACAGGAGCCCATACATTCTCCTGCCTCCAATAATATATACCTGACAGGAGCCCATACATGTTGCTGCCTCCAATAATTTATACCTGACAGGAGCCCATATATTCTCCTGCCTCCAATAATATATACCTGACAGGAGCCCATAGATTCTGCTGCCTCCAATAATATATACCTGACAGGAGCCCATAGATTCTGCTGCCTCCAATAATATATACCTGACAGGAGCCCATACATTCTGCTGCCTCCAATAATATATACCTGACAGGAGTCCATACATTCTGCTGCCTCCAATAATATATACCTGACAGGAGTCCATACATTCTGCTGCCTCCAATAAGATATACCTGACAGAAGCCCATACATTCTGCTGCCTCCAATAAGATATACCTGACAGGAGCCCATACATTCTCCTGCCTCCAATAATATATACCTGACAGGAGCCCATACATTCTGCTGCCTCCAATAATATATACCTGACAGGAGCCCATACATTCTGCTGCCTCCAATAATATATACCTGACAGGAGCCCATACATTCTGCTGCCTCCAATAAGATATACCTGACAGGAGCCCATACATTCTGCTGCCTCCAATAATACATACCTGACAGGAGCCCATACATTCTGCTGCCTCCAATAATATATACCTGACAGGAGCCCATACATTCTGCTGCCTCCAATAAGATATACCTGACAGGAGCACATACATTCTGCTGCCTCCAATAATACATACCTGACAGGAGCCCATACATTCTGCTGCCTCCAATAATATATACCTGACAGGAGTCCATACATTCTGCTGCCTCCAATAAGATATACCTGACAGGAGTCCATACATTCTGCTGCCTCCAATAAGATATACCTGACAGGAGCCCATACATTCTGCTGCCTCCAATAAGATATACCTGACAGGAGCCCATACATTCTCCTGCCTCCAATAATATATACCTGACAGGAGCCCATACATTCTGCTGCCTCCAATAATATATACCTGACAGGAGCCCATACATTCTGCTGCCTCCAATAATATATACCTGACAGGAGCCCATACATTCTGCTGCCTCCAATAATATATACCTGACAGGAGCCCATACATTCTGCTGCCTCCAATAATATATACCTGACAGGAGCCCATATATTCTCCTGCCTCCAATAATATATACCTGACAGGAGCCCATAGATTCTGCTGCCTCCAATAATATATACCTGACAGGAGCCCATACATTCTGCTGCCTCCAATAATATATACCTGACAGGAGCCCATACATTCTGCTGCCTCCAATAATATATACCTGACAGGAGCCCATACATTCTCCTGCCTCTAATAATATATACCTGAGAGGAGCCCATATATTCTCCTGCCTCCAATAATATATACCTGACAGGAGCCCATACATTCTGCTGCATCCAATAATATATAGCTGACAGGAGCCCATACATTCTCCTGCCTCCAATAATATATAGCTGACAGGAGCCCATAGATTCTGCTGCCTCCAATAATATATACCTGACAGGAGCCCATAGATTCTGCTGCCTCCAATAATATATACCTGACAGGAGCCCATACATTCTGCTGCCTCCAATAATATATACCTGACAGGAGCCCATACATTCTGCTGTCTCCAATAATATATACCTGACAGGAGCCCATACATTCTGCTGCCTCCAATAATATATACCTGACAGGAGCCCATACATTCTGCTGCCTCTAATAATATATACCTGACAGGAGCCCATACATTCTGCTGCCTCCAATAATATATACCTGACAGGAGCCCATACATTCTGCTGCCTCCAATAATATATACCTGACTGGAGCCCATACATTCTGCTGCCTCCAATAATATATACCTGACAGGAGCCCATACATTCTGCTGCCTCCAATAATATATACCTGACAGGAGCCCATACATTCTGCTGCCTCCAATAATATATACCTGACAGGAGCCCATACATTCTGCTGCCTCCAATAATACATACCTGACAGGAGCCCATACATTCTGCTGCCTCCAATAATACATACCTGACAGGAGCCCATACATTCTGCTGCCTCCAATAAGATATACCTGACAGGAGTCCATACATTCTGCTGCCTCCAATAAGATATACCTGACAGGAGCCCATACATTCTGCTGCCTCTAATAATGTATACCTGACAGGAGCCCATACATTCTGCTGCCTCCAATAATATATACCTGACAGGAGTCCATACATTCTGCTGCCTCCAATAATATATACCTGACAGGAGTCCATACATTCTGCTGCCTCCAATAATATATACCTGACAGGAGCCCATACATTCTGCTGCCTCCAATAAGATATACCTGACAGGAGCCCATACATTCTCCTACCTCCAAAAATATCTACCTGACAGGAGCCCTTACATTCTCCTGCCTCCAATAATATATATCTGACAGGAGCCCATACATTTTCCTGCCTCTAATAATATATACCTGAGAGGAGCCCATATATTCTCCTGCCTCCAATAATATATACCTGACAGGAGCCCACACATTCTGCTGCATCGAATAATATATACCTGACAGGAGCCCATACATTCTCCTGCCTCCAATAATATATACCTGACAGGAGCCCATACATTCTCCTGCCTCCAATAATATATACCTGACAGGAGCCCATAGAGTCTGCTGCCTCCAATAATATATACCTGACAGGAGCCCATACATGTTGCTGCCTCCAATAATACATACCTGACAGGAGCCCATACATTCTGCTGCCTCCAATAATATATACCTGACAGGAGCCCATACATTCTGATGGCTCCAATAATATATACCTGACAGGAGCCCAAACATTCTCCTGCCTCCAATAATATATACCCGACAGGAGCCCATACATTCTGCTGCCTCCAATAATATATACCTGACAGGAGCCCATACATCCTCCTGCCTCCAATAATATATACCTGACAGGAGCCCATAGATTCTGCTGCCTCCAATAATATATACCTGACAGGAGCCCATAGATTCTCCTGCCTCCAATAATATATACCTGACAGGAGCCCATACATTCTGCTGCCTCCAATAATATATACCTGACAGGAGCCAATACATTCTCCTGCCTCCAATAATATATACCTTACAGGAGCCCATACATTCTGCTGCCTCCAATAATATATACCTGACAGGAGCCCATACATTCTGCTGCCTCCAATAATATATACCTGACAGGAGCCCATAGATTCTGCTGCCTTCAATAATATATACCTGACAGGAGCCCATACATTCTCCTGCCTCCAATAATATATACCGGACAGGAGCCCATACATTCTGCTGCCTCCAATAATATATACCTGACAGGAGCCCATACATTCTGCTGCCTCCAATAATATATACCTGACAGGAGCCCATACATTCTGCTGCCTCCAATAATATATACCTGACAGGAGCCCATACATTCTGCTGCCTCCAATAATATATACCTGACAGGAGCCCATACATTCTCCTGCCTCCAGTAATATATACCTGACAGGAGCCCATAGATTCTCCTGCCTCCAATAATATATACCTGACAGGAGCATCCTCCTGCCTCCAATAATATATACCTGACAGGAGCCCATAGATTCTGCTGCCTCCAATAATATATACCTGACAGGAGCCCATAGATTCTCCTGCCTCCAATAATATATACCTGACAGGAGCCCATACATTCTGCTGCTTCCAATAATATATACCTGACAGGAGCCCATACATTCTGCTGCCTCCAATAATATATACCTGACAGGAGCCCATACATTCTGCTGCCTCCAATAATATATACCTGACAGGAGCCCATAGATTCTCCTGCCTCCAATAATATATACCTGACAGGAGCCCATACATTCTGCTGCCTCCAATAATATATACCTGACAGGAGCCCATAGATTCTGCTGCCTTCAATAATATATACCTGACAGGAGCCCATAGATTCTCCTGCCTCCAATAATATATACCTGACAGGTGCCCATACATTCTGCTGCCTCCAATAATATATATGTAGCGCCGGCGTCCCTGCCCTCTGCTAGGCAGGGACGCTGTTCCCCTCACCACTCTGCTCCGAGCCCGGCATCCTCCTCCCGCTCTGCTGGCAGCGCGCGCTCCTTCCCGGCCACTGTGCTTAGGGCGCGCGCGCGCTCCCTCCCTCTTAAAGGGGCCGCGCGCGCCGTCCTAAGGAGTCCCCGGCCAATGGCCGGAGGACTTCACCATATATAAGGCACCTCCTGCAAAATGGAGGTGCCCGAGCAATGTTGTTGCACTGTTCACTACTCTGCTTCAGCCCTCAGGTCCCGTTGCCAGTTACCTGCCAGATTCCTGCCAGTTTGCTGTCTGATTCCTGCCTGATATTCTGCTTACCTGCCTGCTAGCCTGAGGTCCGACGGTCTGCCTACCGACTCCTGTCAGTCTGTCTAAGGACCAGCTTGCCCGCTCACCTGGGAGCGCTCCTCTGCTACCTGCCTGCTAGCCTGAGGTCCGACGGTCTGCCCTCCAACTCCTGTCAGTCTGTCTATGGACCAGCTTGCCCGCTCACCTGGGAGCGCACACCTGTTACCTGCCTGCTAGCCTACCTCGAGGCTCCGCCGTCACGTGCTGTGACCACCTGCCATTCCAGAGACTCCTGCCCGCTCACCTGGGAGCGCACACCTGTTACCTGCCTGCTAGCCTACCTGGAGGCTCCGCCGTCACGTGCTGTGACCACCTGCCATTCCAGAGACTCCTGCCCGCTCACCTGGGAGCGCACACCTGTTACCTGCCTGCTAGCCTACCTGGATGCTCCGCTGTCACGTGCTGTGACCACCTGCCATTCCAGAGACTCTCGCTTGCTCACCTGGGAGCACACATCAACCATCTGCCTGCTAGCCTACCTGGAGGCTCTGCCATCACAGGTCGTACCTACCCTTTACCCAGAGACTGTCCCGGTCACTTGCCGTGACCTCCTGCCCGTTCATCCAGAGACTGCCCCGGTCACTTGCCGTGATCTCCTTCCCGTTCATCCAGAGACTGCCCCGGTCACTTGCCGTGACCTCCAGCCCGTTCACTCAGAGACTGTCCCGGTCACCTGCTGTGACTGCCTGCCCGTCTTCCCTGGTCGCCACCCGCTCCCTTACAAGGACCGCCCCCTTGTATAGTAGTTCAGAGGTTCCGCCTCCCAGACCCGTTACAGTTTGCTCGGGCCATGGAACCCGGTGGCACCCAAGCTCCCTCACTCTCGGACCTGTGTCATGAACTGTCCCGTCAGAGGTCCCAACAGGAGTCCATCCTGGGTCACCTGCGGAATGTCAATTCTCGCCTGGACACTCTGACTGCTCCACCAGCAACCACCGCCAGAGCCATGACTCGCAATCCGGCAGCTCCGCTGCCCACCAATACTATGGTATCCTACCCCAGACCCCGGCTTTCCGCACCTCCTCGCTTCGGAGGCGACTCCGCTCAGGCTCGGGGCTTTATAAATCAGTGCACCCTGCACTTGAACTCCTGTCCCACCAGTTTAACTCTGACCGGGCCAAAATTGCCTTCATCATGTCCCATCTCACCGGGGAGGCCCTGGCCTGGCTAAATCCTCTATGGGAGAGAGGAGACCCCCTGGTGTCCGACTTGCCTGCCTTTCTCACGGCTTTCCGGAAAGTCTTCGACGAACCTGGACGGAAGACCTCATCCGCATCATCTCTACTACGCCTCCGTCAGGGAAGTCTCACCGTGGGCCAATATGCCATACGGTTCCGTACCCTTGCCTCGGAGCTGGCCTGGGATAACGACGCTCTGGTATCTGTCTTCTGGGAGGGTCTGTCCGGCCGTATTAAAGATGAACTTGCCGGTCGAGACATTCCTACCACTCTCGATGACCTAATAACTCTTGCCACCCGGATTGACCTACGGTTCCAGGAGCGTGCCAAAGAAGTCACCCGTGAGAGGAGGTTTCCACGTCTAGCTCCTACTTTTCAGAAATCCGTCACTCCCTCCGTTTCTCCCCAGGTACACTCTCCTGAGCCTATGCAGGTCGACCAGACCAAGATGCTCAAAACCCGTCAGGACTTACGCCGTGCCGAGGGGAGCTGCTTCTACTGTGGCAGCAAGGAGCACCGGATCCGTACCTGTCCGGAGAGGTCGGGAAACGCCTGTGTCTAGGTTCGCTCAGAGAGGTCGACCTAGACAAGAATAAATCCTCTCCATCTCTGCTGCTGTCAGTCTCAATTATCTGCGGGGATAATCGTTATTTCGAACTAGCCCAACTTGACTCTGGAGCGGCGGGAATCTTATTTCACAGGCCCTGGTAGAAAAATACCGCATTCCCACCAAACCTCTGGCTATACCATTATCTGTCGCTGCTGTGGATGGGGGCCTCTTACCACGTCCCATCCAACTCATCACCGAATCCGTAACTCTGCAGGTGGGAATGCTGCATTCTGAGAGCATCTCTTTTCATGTTCTGCCTGGACTCTCTCACGCCCTCTTACTAGGTCTACCTTGGCTCCAGAGACATGCACCCGTGCTTGACTGGCAGACCGGAGAAGTCCTTCGCTGGGGACAGGACTGTCATAAGACTTGTTTGGTTCCTGTTCATCCCGCCCGTCCTTCTCCTACCCCAACTAATCTACCTGGACTTCCGATTCCCTATTGGTCATTTGCTGATGTCTTTAATAAAAAGGAGGCAGAGACATTACCCCCTCATAGACCATACGACTGTCCTATCGACCTGTTACCCGGTACTACGCCTCCCCGTGGGCGTATTTACCCATTGTCCGCTGCTGAGACCCGGTCGATGTCCGAATATATTGAGGAGAATTTGGCCAGGGGATTCATCCGGAAATCTACCTCCTCGGCGGGAGCAGGCTTCTTTTTCGTAAAAAAGAAGGACGGCTCTCTCCGTCCCTGTATAGACTATAGAGGCCTTAACCAGATCACGGTGAAGAATAAGTACCCCCTTCCGCTCATTCCAGAATTATTTGATCGTCTGAGGGGGGCTAGAATCTTCACCAAACTGGACCTCCGTGGGGCGTACAACCTGGTCCGTATCCGTCAAGGGGATGAATGGAAGACTGCATTCAACACCCGGGACGGCCACTATGAATATCTGGTAATGCCCTTTGGTCTCTGTAACGCTCCTGCCGTCTTTCAAGAGTTGGTCAATGACATCTTCCGGGACCTTCTCTACTCCTGCGTAGTGGTGTACCTGGACGACATCTTGGTCTTCTCTCCGGATCTCCAGACTCACCGGAGAGACGCTCGTCAGGTCCTGCTCAGGCTCAGGCAGAATCACCTCTTCGCTAAATATGAGAAGTGCCTCTTTGAGCAGACCTCGCTTCCGTTTTTGGGCTACATTATTTCTCAGACCGGCCTTCGAATGGATCCAGAGAAACTGTCTGCCATCGAGAAATGGCCCCGACCGGAGGGGTTGAAGGCCATTCAGCGGTTCCTGGGCTTCGCCAACTACTACCGCCTCTTCATTCCGCACTTCTCTTCCCGGACTGCCCCAATTTCCGCGCTCACCCGTAAGGGCACTAATCCCAGAGAGTGGCCGCCCGAAGCAGAGGAGGCCTTTCTTTCCTTAAAACAGGCCTTCTCTTCCGCCCCGGTGCTGCATCGCCCAGATGGCAACAAGCAGTTCTTCCTGGAGGTTGACGCCTCCTCCTCTGGAGCCGGAGCGGTACTTACCCAAAAATCATCTTCCGGGAGAATGGTAACTTGTGGCTTCTTCTCCAAACTCTTCTCCTCTTCTGAGCGCAACTATTCCATAGGAGATCGAGAGTTATTGGCCATCAAGCTGGCATTGGAGGAGTGGCGTTACCTGCTCGAAGGGGCTCTTCACCCGGTAATAATTTACACTGACCACAAGAACTTGGCTTACCTCCAGCATGCCCAGAGACTTAACCTGCGCCAAGCTCGGTGGTCCTTGTTTTTTGCTCGCTTTGATTTTATTCTTCATTTTCGCCCGGCTGACAAAAACATCAAGGCGGACGCCTTGTCCCGATCCTTTCTGGTGTCTGATCTCGAGGAGGAACCGAAACACATCATCGATCCCGCCAGAGTAATGCAGGTGGCTCCCGTGAGTCTAAATCGTCTCCCTCCCGGTAAGACGTTCGTATCAGTACCTGATCGGGAGAAGATCCTACACTGGGGTCACTCGTCTAAACTAGCTGGCCACGCCGGTCAGAAAAAGACCCTCCAGCTTATTACCCGGCACTACTGGTGGCCTACCCTGCACAAGGACGTAATAGACTTTGTTTCTGCCTGTGTGTCCTGCGCCCGCAACAAGGTTCCGAGACATCTGCCAGCCGGTCGCCTCCTTCCGCTCCCAGTACCTGCTGCCCCCTGGCAGCATATAGCAATGGACTTTATAACTGATCTTCCCGTCTCTGCCGGTTGTACGGTCATTTGGGTGGTCGCTGACCGCTTTTCCAAGATGGCTCATTTCGTTCCCCTGCCAGGTCTCCCGTCTGCACCCGAGCTGGCTAAAGACTTTATCCACCACATCTTCCGTCTTCATGGCCTGCCCCTCCACATCGTGTCGGATCGTGGGGTACAGTTCACCTCACGCTTCTGGAGAGCCACTTGTAAACTGCTAGACGTCACCCTGGACTTCTCCTCCGCTTACCACCCACAGTCTAATGGTCAAGTGGAGCGGATCAATCAGAACCTGACCAGTTACCTCCGGCACTTCGTTAATGCCCACCATTCAGACTGGGTGGATCTCCTGCCATGGGCCGAATTTTCTTACAACAATCACGAGAGCGAATCTTCCTCCAAATCCCCGTTTTTTGTTGTCTTCGGTCAGCATCCTCGGATCCCATTTCCAGTCTCCACCTCGGTGGACAATCCGGCTGCGGAATCTCTTGTTAACAAATTTTCCTCCATATGGGAGAGTACCCGATCCGCACTCCTTCTGTCATCCGAGCGTATGAAAAGACATGCTGACAAAAAACGTCTGGATCCTCCTCAATTCCGTCCAGGGGATAAGGTCTGGCTCTCGTCCAAGTATATCCGGCTCAAGATTCCTTCCTATAAGTTAGGGCCTCGGCTCATCGGTCCTCTGGAGGTCATCAGTCAGATCAACCCGGTGGCCTATAAATTGAAACTCCCGGCCAACTTGCGGATCCCTAACTCTTTCCATGTATCTCTCCTCAAACCCGTGGTACTTAACTCTTTTTCCAAGTCTACAGGTACGCCTCCTGCTCCGGTTTCCGCTGAAAACGAATTTGAGGTAGAGAACATTCTGGCCACCAAAAGGGTAAGAGGGAAGACCTTTTTTCTAGTAGATTGGAAGGGGGTTGGTCCTGAAGAGAGAACGTGGGAGCCCCGGGAGAACATCCATGCCCCTCTCATCCTAGCTAAATTTCTCTCTGGCCTAAAAAAGGGGGGGCTAAAGGGGGGGGTACTGTAGCGCCGGCGTCCCTGCCCTCTGCTAGGCAGGGACGCTGTTCCCCTCACCCCTCTGCTCCGAGCCCGACGTCCTCCTCCCGCTCTGCTGGCAGCGCGCGCTCCTTCCCGGCCACTGTGCTTAGGGCGCGCGCGCGCGCTCCCTCCCTCCCTCTTAAAGGGGCCGCGCGCGCCGTCCTAAGGAGTCCCCGGCCAATGGCCGGAGGACTTCACCATATATAAGGCACCTCCTGCAAAATGGAGGTGCCCGAGCAATGTTGTTGCACTGTTCACTACTCTGCTTCAGCCCTCAGGTCCCGTTGCCAGTTACCTGCCAGATTCCTGCCAGTTTGCTGTCTGATTCCTGCCTGATATTCTGCTTACCTGCCTGCTAGCCTGAGGTCCGACGGTCTGCCTACCGACTCCTGTCAGTCTGTCTAAGGACCAGCTTGCCCGCTCACCTGGGAGCGCTCCTCTGCTACCTGCCTGCTAGCCTGAGGTCCGACGGTCTGCCCTCCAAGATATACCTGACAGGAGCCCATACATTCTGCTGCCTCTAATAATATATACCTGACAGGAGCCCATAGATTCTGCTGCCTCCAATAATATATACCTGACAGGAGCCCATACATTCTGCTGCCTCCAATAATATATACCTGACAGGAGCCCATACATTCTGCTGCCTCCAATAATATATACCTGACAGGAGCCCATACATTCTGCTGCCTCCAATAATATATACCTGACAGGAGCCCATACATTCTGCTGCCTCCAATAATATATACCTGACAGGAGCCCATACATTCTGCTGCCTCCAATAATATATACCTGACAGGAGTCCATACATTCTGCTGCCTCCAATAATATATACCTGACAGGAGGCCATACATTCTCCTGCCTCCAATAATATATACCTGACAGGAGTCCATACATTCTGCTGCCTCCAATAATATATACCTGACAGGAGCCCATACATTCTGCTGCCTCCAATAATATATACCTGACAGGAGT
The DNA here is from genome assembly GCF_046119375.1 of Phyllobates terribilis. NCBI lineage: Eukaryota > Metazoa > Chordata > Amphibia > Anura > Dendrobatidae > Phyllobates > Phyllobates terribilis. The sequence goes on along the minus strand of NW_027362942.1, from coordinate 1,949,006 downwards.
CCATACATTCTGCTGCCTCCAATAATATATACCTGACAGGAGCCCATAGATTCTGCTGCCTCCAATAATATATACCTGACAGGAGCCCATAGATTCTGCTGCCTCCAATAATATATACCTGACAGGAGCCCATACATTCTGCTGCCTCCAATAATATATATCTGACAGGAGCTCATACATTCTGCTGCCTCCAATAATATATACCTGACAGGAGCCCATACATTCTGCTGCCTCCAATAATATATACCTGACAGGAGCCCATACATTCTGCTGCCTCCAATAATATATACCTGACAGGAGCCCATACATTCTGCTGCCTCCAATAATACATACCTGACAGGAGCCCATACATTCTCCTGCCTCCAATAATATATACCCGACTGGAGCCCATACATTCTGCTGCCTCCAATAATATATACCCGACAGGAGCCCATACATTCTGCTGCCTCCAATAATATATACCCGACAGGAGCCCATACATTCTGCTGCCTCCAATAATATATACCCGACAGGAGTCCATACATTCTGCTGCCTCCAATAATATATACCTGACAGGAGGCCATACATTCTGCTGCCTACAATAATATATACCTGACAGGAGGCCATACATTCTGCTGCCTCCAATAATATATACCTGACAGGAGCCCATACATTCTGCTGCCTCCAATAATATATACCTGACAGGAGCCCATACATTCTGCTGCCTCCAATAATATATACCTGACAGGAGCCCATACATTCTGCTGCCTCCAATAAGATATACCTGACAGGAGCCCATACATTCTGCTGCCTCCAATAATATATACCTGACAGGAGCCCATACATTCTGGTGACTCCAATAATATATACCTGACAGGAGCCCATACATTCTGCTGCCTCCAATAATATATACCTGACAGGAGCCCATACATTCTGCTGCCTCCAATAATATATACCTGACTGGAGCCCATACATTCTTCTGCCTCCAATTATATATACCTGACAGGAGCCCATACGTTCTGCTGACTCCAATAATATATACCTGGTAGGAGCCCATATATTCTCCTGCCTCCAATAATATATACCTGAAAGGAGCCCATACATTCTGCTGCCTCCAATAATATATACCTGACAGGAGCCCATACATTCTGCTGCCTCCAATAATATATACCTGACAGGAGCCCATACATTCTCCTGCCTCCAATAATATATACCTGACAGGAGCCCATACATTCTGCTGCCTCCAATAATATATACCTGACAGGAGCCCATACATTCTCCTGCCTCCAATAATATATACCGGACAGGAGCCCATACATTCTCCTGCCTCCAATAATATATACCTGACAGGAGCCCATACATTCTGCTGCCTCCAATAATATATACCTGACAGGAGCCCATACATTCTGCTGCCTCCAATAAGATATACCTGACAGGAGCCCATACATTCTGCTGCCTCCAATAATATATACCTGACAGGAGCCCATACATTCTGGTGACTCCAATAATATATACCTGACAGGAGTCCATACATTCTGCTGCCTCCAATAATATATACCTGACAGGAGCCCATACATTCTGCTGCCTCCAATAATATATACCTGACTGGAGCCCATACATTCTTCTGCCTCCAATAATATATACCTGACAGGAGCCCATACATTCTGCTGACTCCAATAATATATACCTGGTAGGAGCCCATATATTCTCCTGCGTCCAATAATATATACCTGAAAGGAGCCCATACATTCTCCTGCCTCCAATAATATATACCTGACAGGAGCCCATACATTCTGCTGCCTCCAATAATATATACCTGACAGGAGCCCATACATTCTGGTGACTCCAATAATATATACCTGACAGGAGCCCATACATTCTCCTGCCTCCAATAATATATACCTGACAGGAGCCCATACATTCTGCTGCCTCCAATAATATATACCTGACAGGAGCCCATACATTCTGGTGACTCCAATAATATATACCTGACAGGAGCCCATACATTCTGCTGCCTCCAATAATATATACCTGACAGGAGCCCATACATTCTGCTGCCTCCAATAATATATACCTGACAGGAGCCCATACATTCTGCTGCCTCCAATAATATATACCTGACAGGAGCCCATACATTCTCCTGCCAAGAATAATATATACCTGACAGGAGCCCATACATTCTCCTGCCTCCAATAATATATACCTGACAGGAGTCCATACATTCTCCTGCCTCCAATAATATATACCTGACAGGAGCCCATACATTCTCCTGCCTCCAATAATATATACCTGACAGGAGTCCATACATTCTGCTGCCTCCAATAATATATACCTGAAAGGAGCCCATAGATTCTGCTGCCTCCAATAATATATACCTGACAGGAGCCCATACATTCTCCTGCCTCCAATAATATATACCTGACAGGAGCCCATACATTCTGCTGCCTCCAATAATATATACCTGACAGGAGTCCATACATTCTGCTGCCTCCAATAATATATACCTGAAAGGAGCCCATAGATTCTGCTGCCTCCAATAATATATACCTGACAGGAGCCCATACATTCTGCTGCCTCCAATAATATATACCTGACAGGAGTCCATACATTCTCCTGCGTCCAATAATATATACCTGAAAGGAGCCCATAGATTCTGCTGCCTCCAATAATATATACCTGACAGGAGCCCATACATTCTGCTGCCTCCAATAATATATACCTGACAGGAGCCCATACATTCTCCTGCCTCCAATAATATATACCTGACAGGAGCCCATACATTCTCCTGCCTCCAATAATATATACCTGACAGGAGCCCATACATTCTGGTGACTCCAATAATATATACCTGACAGGAGCCCATACATTCTCCTGCCTCCAATAATATATACCTGACAGGAGCCCATACATTCTCCTGCCTCCAATAATATATACCTGACAGGAGCCCATACATTCTGCTGCCTCCAATAATATATACCTGACAGGAGCCCATACATTCTGCTGCCTCCAATAATATATACCTGACAGGAGCCCATACATTCTGCTGCCTCCAATAATATATACCTGACAGGAGCCCATACATTCTGCTGCCTCCAATAATATATACCTGACAGGAGCCCATACATTCTCCTGCCTCCAATAATATATACCTGACAGGAGCCCATACATTCTGCTGCCTCCAATAATATATACCCGACAGGAGCCCATACATTCTGCTGACTCCAATAATATATACCTGGTAAGAGCCCATACATTCTCCTGCCTCCAATAATATATACCTGACAGGAGCCCATACATTCTGCTGCCTCCAATAATATATACCTGACAGGAGCCCATACATTCTGGTGACTCCAATAATATATACCTGACAGGAGCCCATACATTCTCCTGCCTCCAATAATATATACCTGACAGGAGCCCATACATTCTGGTGACTCCAATAATATATACCTGACAGGAGCCCATACATTCTGGTGACTCCAATAATATATACCTGACAGGAGCCCATACATTCTGCTGCCTCCAATAATATATACCTGACAGGAGCCCATACATTCTGCTGCCTCCAATAATATATACCTGACAGGAGCCCATACATTCTGCTGCCTCCAATAATATATACCTGACAGGAGCCCATACATTCTCCTGCCAAGAATAATATATACCTGACAGGAGCCCATACATTCTCCTGCCTCCAATAATATATACCTGACAGGAGTCCATACATTCTCCTGCCTCCAATAATATATACCTGACAGGAGCCCATACATTCTCCTGCCTCCAATAATATATACCTGACAGGAGTCCATACATTCTGCTGCCTCCAATAATATATACCTGAAAGGAGCCCATAGATTCTGCTGCCTCCAATAATATATACCTGACAGGAGCCCATACATTCTCCTGCCTCCAATAATATATACCTGACAGGAGCCCATACATTCTCCTGCCTCCAATAATATATACCTGACAGGAGTCCATACATTCTGCTGCCTCCAATAATATATACCTGAAAGGAGCCCATAGATTCTGCTGCCTCCAATAATATATACCTGACAGGAGCCCATACATTCTGCTGCCTCCAATAATATATACCTGACAGGAGTCCATACATTCTCCTGCGTCCAATAATATATACCTGAAAGGAGCCCATAGATTCTGCTGCCTCCAATAATATATACCTGACAGGAGCCCATACATTCTGCTGCCTCCAATAATATATACCTGACAGGAGCCCATACATTCTCCTGCCTCCAATAATATATACCTGACAGGAGCCCATACATTCTCCTGCCTCCAATAATATATACCTGACAGGAGCCCATACATTCTGCTGCCTCCAATAATATATACCTGACAGGAGCCCATACATTCTCCTGCCTCCAATAATATATACCTGACAGGAGCCCATACATTCTGCTGCCTCCAATAATATATACCTGACAGGAGCCCATACATTCTGGTGACTCCAATAATATATACCTGACAGGAGCCCATACATTCTGCTGCCTCCAATAATATATACCTGACAGGAGCCCATACATTCTCCTGCCTCCAATAATATATACCTGACAGGAGCCCATACATTCTCCTGCCTCCAATAATATATACCTGACAGGAGCCCATACATTCTGGTGACTCCAATAATATATACCTGACAGGAGCCCATACATTCTGCTGCCTCCAATAATATATACCTGACAGGAGCCCATACATTCTGCTGCCTCCAATAATATATACCTGACAGGAGCCCATACATTCTGCTGCCTCCAATAATATATACCTGACAGGAATCCATACATTCTGCTGCCTCCAATAATATATACCTGACAGGAGCCCATACATTCTGCTGCCTCCAATAATATATACCTGACAGGAGCCCATACATTCTGCTGCCTCCAATAATATATACCTGACAGGAGCCCATACATTCTGCTGCCTCCAATAATATATACCTGACAGGAGTCCATACATTCTGCTGCCTCCAATAATATATACCTGACAGGAGCCCATACATTCTGCTGCCTCCAATAATATATACCTGACAGGAGTCCATACATTCTGCTGCCTCCAATAATATATACCTGACAGGAGTCCATACATTCTGCTGCCTCCAATATTATATACCTGACGGGAGCCCATACACTCTGCTGCCTCCAATAATATATACCTGACAGGAGCCCATACATTCTGCTGCCTCCAATAATATATACCTGACAGGAGCCCATACATTCTGGTGACTCCAATAATATATACCTGACAGGAGCCCATACATTCTGCTGCCTCCAATAATATATACCTGACAGGAGCCCATACATTCTGCTGCCTCCAATAATATATACCTGACAGGAGCCCATACATTCTGCTGCCTCCAATAATATATACCTGACAGGAGCCCATACATTCTCCTGCCAAGAATAATATATACCTGACAGGAGCCCATACATTCTCCTGCCTCCAATAATATATACCTGACAGGAGTCCATACATTCTCCTGCCTCCAATAATATATACCTGACAGGAGCCCATACATTCTCCTGCCTCCAATAATATATACCTGACAGGAGTCCATACATTCTGCTGCCTCCAATAATATATACCTGAAAGGAGCCCATAGATTCTGCTGCCTCCAATAATATATACCTGACAGGAGCCCATACATTCTCCTGCCTCCAATAATATATACCTGACAGGAGCCCATACATTCTCCTGCCTCCAATAATATATACCTGACAGGAGTCCATACATTCTGCTGCCTCCAATAATATATACCTGAAAGGAGCCCATAGATTCTGCTGCCTCCAATAATATATACCTGACAGGAGCCCATACATTCTGCTGCCTCCAATAATATATACCTGACAGGAGTCCATACATTCTCCTGCGTCCAATAATATATACCTGAAAGGAGCCCATAGATTCTGCTGCCTCCAATAATATATACCTGACAGGAGCCCATACATTCTGCTGCCTCCAATAATATATACCTGACAGGAGCCCATACATTCTCCGGCCTCCAATAATATATACCTGACAGGAGCCCATACATTCTGGTGACTCCAATAATATATACCTGACAGGAGCCCATACATTCTGGTGACTCCAATAATATATACCTGACAGGAGCCCATACATTCTCCTGCCTCCAATAATATATACCTGACAGGAGCCCATACATTCTCCTGCCTCCAATAATATATACCTGACAGGAGCCCATACATTCTGCTGCCTCCAATAATATATACCTGACAGGAGCCCATACATTCTGCTGCCTCCAATAATATATACCTGACAGGAGCCCATACATTCTGCTGCCTCCAATAATATATACCTGACAGGAGCCCATACATTCTCCTGCCTCCAATAATATATACCTGACAGGAGCCCATACATTCTCCTGCCTCCAATAATATATACCTGACAGGAGCCCATACATTCTGCTGCCTCCAATAATATATACCCGACAGGAGCCCATACATTCTGGTGACTCCAATAATATATACCTGACAGGAGCCCATACATTCTGCTGCCTCCAATAATATATACCTGACAGGAGCCCATACATTCTGCTGCCTCCAATAATATATACCTGACAGGAGCCCATACATTCTGCTGCCTCCAATAATATATACCTGACAGGAATCCATACATTCTGCTGCCTCCAATAATATATACCTGACAGGAGCCCATACATTCTGCTGCCTCCAATAATATATACCTGACAGGAGCCCATACATTCTGCTGCCTCCAATAATATATACCTGACAGGAGCCCATACATTCTGCTGCCTCCAATAATATATACCTGACAGGAGTCCATACATTCTGCTGCCTCCAATAATATATACCTGACAGGAGTCCATACATTCTGCTGCCTCCAATAATATATACCTGACAGGAGCCCATACATTCTGCTGCCTCCAATAATATATACCTGACAGGAGTCCATACATTCTGCTGCCTCCAATATTATATACCTGACGGGAGCCCATACATTCTGCTGCCTCCAATAATATATACCTGACGGGAGCCCATACATTCTGGTGACTCCAATAATATATACCTGACAGGAGCCCATACATTCTGCTGCCTCCAATAATATATACCTGACAGGAGCCCATACATTCTGCTGCCTCCAATAATATATACCTGGTAGGAGCCCATACATCCTGCTGCCTCCAATAATATATACCTGACAGGAGCCCATACATTCTGCTGCCTCCAATAATATATACCTGACAGGAGACCATACATTCTCCTGCCTCCAGTAATATATACCTGACAGGAGCCCATAGATTCTGCTGCCTCCAATAATATATACCTGACAGGAGCCCATACATTCTGCTGCCTCCAATAATATATACCTGACAGGAGCCCATACATTCTGCTGCCTCCAATAATATATACCCGACAGGAGCCCATACATTCTGCTGCCTCCAATAATATATACCTGACAGGAGCCCATAGATTCTGCTGCCTCCAATAATATATACCTGACAGGAGCCCATACATTCTGCTGCCTCCAATAATATATACCTGACTGGAGCCCATACATTCTCCTGCCTCCAGTAATATATACCTGACAGGAGCCCATACATTCTGCTGCCTCCAATAATATATACCTGGCAGGAGCCCATACATTCTCCTGCCTCCAATAATATATACCTGACAGGAGCCAATACATTCTCCTGCCTCCAGTAATATATACCTGGCAGGAGCCCATACATTCTCCTGCCTCCAATAATATATACCTGACTGGAGCCCATACATTCTCCTGCCTCCAGTAATATATACCTGACAGGAGCCCATACATTCTGCTGCCTCCAATAATATATACCTGAAAGGAGCCCATACATTCTCCTGCCTCCAGTAATATATACCTGGCAGGAGCCCATACATTCTCCTGCCTCCAATAATATATACCTGACTGGAGCCCATACATTCTCCTGCCTCCAGTAATATATACCTGACAGGAGCCCATACATTCTGCTGCCTCCAATAATATATACCTGAAAGGAGCCCATACATTCTCCTGCCTCCAGTAATATATACCTGGCAGGAGCCCATACATTCTCCTGCCTCCAATAATATATACCTGACAGGAGTCCATACATTCTGCTGCCTCCAATAATATATACCTGACAGGAGCCCATACATTCTGCTGCCTCCAATAATATATACCTGACAGGAGCCCATAGATTCTGCTGCCTCCAGTAATATATACCTGGCAGGAGCCCATACATTCTCCTGCCTCCAATAATATATACCTGACAGGAGCCCATACATTCTGCTGCCTCCAATAATATATACCTGACAGGAGCCCATACATTCTGCTGCCTCCAATAATATATACCTGACAGGAGCCCATAGATTCTGCTGCCTCCAATAATATATACCTGACAGGAGCCCATACATTCTGCTGCCTCCAATAATATATACCTGACAGGAGTCCATACATTCTGCTGCCTCCAATAATATATACCTGACAGGAGGCCATACATTCTGCTGCCTCCAATAATATATACCTGACAGGAGGCCATACATTCTGCTGCCTCCAATAATATATACCTGACAGGAGCCCATACATTCTGCTGCCTCCAATAATATATACCTGACAGGAGCCCATACATTCTGCTGCCTCCAATAATATATACCTGACAGGAGCCCATACATTCTGCTGCCTCCAATAATATATACCTGACAGGAGCCCATACATTCTGCTGCCTCCAATAATATATACCTGACAGGAGCCCATACATTCTGCTGCCTCCAATAATATATACCTGACAGGAGCCCATACATTCTGCTGCCTCCAATAATATATACCTGACAGGAGCCCATACATTCTGCTGCCTCCAATAATATATACCTGACAGGAGCCCATACATTCTCCTGCCTCCAATAATATATACCTGACAGGAGCCCATACGTTCTGCTGCCTCCAATAATATATACCTGACAGGAGCCCATACATTCTGCTGCCTCCAATAATATATACCTGACAGGAGCCCATACATTCTGCTGCCTCCAATAATATATACCTGACAGGAGCCCATACATTCTCCTGCCTCCAATAATATATACCTGACAGGAGCCCATACATTCTCCTGCCTCCAATAATATATACCTGACAGGAGCCCATACATTCTCCTGCCTCCAATAATATATACCTGACAGGAGCCCATACATTCTGCTGCCTCCAATAATATATACCTGACAGGAGCCCATACATTCTGGTGACTCCAATAATATATACCTGACAGGAGCCCATACATTCTGCTGCCTCCAATAATATATACCTGACAGGAGCCCATACATTCTGCTGCCTCCAATAATATATACCTGACAGGAGCCCATACATTCTGCTGCCTCCAATAATATATACCTGACAGGAGCCCATACATTCTCCTGCCAAGAATAATATATACCTGACAGGAGCCCATACATTCTCCTGCCTCCAATAATATATACCTGACAGGAGTCCATACATTCTCCTGCCTCCAATAATATATACCTGACAGGAGCCCATACATTCTCCTGCCTCCAATAATATATACCTGACAGGAGTCCATACATTCTGCTGCCTCCAATAATATATACCTGAAAGGAGCCCATAGATTCTGCTGCCTCCAATAATATATACCTGACAGGAGCCCATACATTCTCCTGCCTCCAATAATATATACCTGACAGGAGCCCATACATTCTCCTGCCTCCAATAATATATACCTGACAGGAGTCCATACATTCTGCTGCCTCCAATAATATATACCTGAAAGGAGCCCATAGATTCTGCTGCCTCCAATAATATATACCTGACAGGAGCCCATACATTCTGCTGCCTCCAATAATATATACCTGACAGGAGCCCATACATTCTCCTGCCTCCAATAATATATACCTGACAGGAGCCCATACATTCTCCTGCCTCCAATAATATATACCTGACAGGAGCCCATACATTCTGGTGACTCCAATAATATATACCTGACAGGAGCCCATACATTCTCCTGCCTCCAATAATATATACCTGACAGGAGCCCATACATTCTGCTGCCTCCAATAATATATACCTGACAGGAGCCCATACATTCTGCTGCCTCCAATAATATATACCTGACAGGAGCCCATACATTCTGGTGACTCCAATAATATATACCTGACAGGAGCCCATACATTCTGCTGCCTCCAATAATATATACCTGACAGGAGCCCATACATTCTCCTGCCTCCAATAATATATACCTGACAGGAGCCCATACATTCTCCTGCCTCCAATAATATATACCCGACAGGAGCCCATACATTCTGCTGCCTCCAATAATATATACCCGACAGGAGCCCATACATTCTGGTGACTCCAATAATATATACCTGACAGGAGCCCATACATTCTGCTGCCTCCAATAATATATACCTGACTGGAGCCCATACATTCTCCTGCCTCCAATAATATATACCTGACAGGAGCCCATACATTCTCCTGCCTCCAGTAATATATACCTGGCAGGAGCCCATACATTCTCCTGCCTCCAATAATATATACCTGACTGGAGCCCATACATTCTGCTGCCTCCAATAATATATACCTGACAGGAGCCCATACATTCTGCTGCCTCCAATAATATATACCTGACAGGAGCCCATACATTCTGCTGCCTCCAATAATATATACCTGACAGGAGCCCATACATTCTCCTGCCTCCAGTAATATATACCTGGCAGGAGCCCATACATTCTCCTGCCTCCAGTAATATATACCTGGCAGGAGCCCATACATTCTCCTGCCTCCAATAATATATACCTGACTGGAGCCTATACATTCTCCTGCCTCCAGTAATATATACCTGACAGGAGCCCATACATTCTGCTGCCTCCAATAATATATACCTGAAAGGAGCCCATACATTCTGCTGCCTCCAATAATATATACCTGAAAGGAGCCCATACATTCTGCTGCCTCCAGTAATATATACCTGACTGGAGCCCATACATTCTCCTGCCTCCAGTAATATATACCTGGCAGGAGCCCATACATTCTCCTGCCTCCAATAATATATACCTGACTCGAGCCCATACATTCTCCTGCCTCCAATAATATATACCTGACTGGAGCCCATACATTCTCCTGCCTCCAGTAATATATACCTGACAGGAGCCCATACATTCTCCTGCCTCCAATAATATATACCTGATAGGAGCCCATACATTCTCCTGCCTCCAGTAATATATACCTGACAGGAGCCCTTACATTCTGCTGCCTACAATAATATATACCTGACAGGAGCCCATACATTCTGCTGCCTCCAATAATATATACCTGACAGAAGCCCATAGATTCTGCTGCCTCCAATAATATACACCTGACAGGAGCCCTTACATTCTGCTGCCTCCAATAATATATACCTGACAGAAGCCCATACATTCTGCTGCCTCCAATAATATATACCTGACAGGAGCCCATACATTCTGCTGCCTCCAATAATATATACCTGACAGGAGCCCATACATTCTCCTGCCTCCAATAATATATACCTGACAGGAGCCCATACATTCTCCTGCCTCCAATAATATATACCTGACAGGAGTACATACATTCTGCTGCCTCCAATAATATATACCTGACAGGAGCCCATACATTCTCCTGCCTCCAATAATATATACCTGACAGGAGCCCTTACATTCTGCTGCCTCCAATAATATATACCTGACAGAAGCCCATACATTCTGCTGCCTCCAATAATATATACCTGACAGGAGTCCATACATTCTCCTGCCTCCAGTAATATATACCTGGCAGAAGCCCATACATTCTGCTGCCTCCAATAATATATACCTGACAGGAGCCCATACATTCTCCTGCCTCCAATAATATATACCTGACAGGAGCCCATACATTCTCCTACCTCCAATAATATATACCTGACAGGAGCCCATACATTCTGCTGCCTACAATAATATATACCTGACAGGAGCCCATACATTCTGCTGCCTCCAATAATATATACCTGACAGGAGTCCATACATTCTGCTGCCTCCAATAATATATACCTGGCAGGAGCCCATACATTCTGCTGCCTCCAATAATATATACCTGGCAGGAGCCCATACATTCTAGCTGGCTCATTAGTGAAGAAGACGCTACAATGTATGGGCTCCTTCTAGGTATATAACATTGGAGCCAGCTAGAATGTATGGGCTGCAGTCAGGACCTGGAAGGAGACCATACATTCAAGGCTCAACCTCACCTGTATATGTTACTCTCTCCAGACTATAGGACCTTGAATGACGTCACGGTCATGTGATCAGTCACTTATGAAAGTAGATGCAACAATCTGCAGTATGAAGGACCTTTGATGACATCAAAGTCATGTGATCTGTGATTGGCGACATCCAGCTCACTGGCTCAGGGCTCCTGTAAAACACATGCAGTCTGCTCCTCTCATTCTCAGTGCCCTCATCACCTACAGTATCACCAGTGCAGATATCTTCCCTGACTTGTGGCTGCTTCCTATCAGGCCAAACACTGCAGTTCTTGTTAACCTTGCAATGGCTCCTCCCACGTGGGTCTGGTCACATGGTCAATACGTCATCATAGGTCCTTTATACCGCTAGGATTTAGCATCCACTATCCAATGTGCGTGACTGGTCACGTGACTATGGAATCATGAGCTCTGCCGCGTCTGGGATGCCGTAGCTGGTGAGTGTCTGCTGTGTGTGATTAGTGCTCACTGGTCGCATGTCCTGAGGCAGTGTATGTGTGCAGTCTCGTTAACCCATTAGTCACCAGGCCTTTCTGGCCATCCAGATTTTGTCTCCTTTTAGCAGCCATCATTTCTTTATTTTCCCATGTTTGTGACTGGCCGAGGCTTTGTTCCATGCTGGATAAATTGTCTTATTTTGTGTTCCTGTTTTGCCACCTTATTATTTCTTTTATGTAGCGCACACATAGAAGAAAGCACTTTTTTATTTCTTTTTTTGTGAATATATTTTTACTGTTCAAGTCTGAGCCTGTTGTATGTGTTCTGCAGGTTATTACAGTCGTGGTAGCCCTTCCAGGAAGAGCTCATTGGGATTGAGATAATTATCTCTGCCATTTTTGGTTCTAATTAGATAAATAGAATCAATACGATGCATCGGAGAAAAGAAAATAACACACAGCCAGTGTCTGAGTGTACAATTCTTGTCTGAGTCTCATATATTTGTCACATATACAGTACAGACCAAAAGTTTGGACACACCTTCTCAAGATTTTTCTGTATTTTCATGACTATGAAAATTGTACATTCACACTGAAGGCATCAAAACTATGAATTAACACATGTGGAATTATATACTTAACAAAAAAGTGTGAAACAACTGAAAATATGTCTTATATTCTAGGTTCTTCAAAGTAGCCACCTTTTGCTTTGATGACTGCTTTGCACACTCTTGGCATTCTCTTGATGAGCTTCAAGAGGTAGTCACCGGAAATGGTCTTCCAACAATCTTGAAGGAGTTCCCAGAGATGCTTAGCACTTGTTGGCCCTTTTGCCTTCACTCTGCAGTCCAGCTCACCCCAAACCATCTCGATTGGGTTCAGGTCTGGTGACTGTGGAGGCCAGGTCATCTGGCGTAGCACCCCATCACTCTCCTTCTTGGTCAAATAGCCCTTACACAGCCTGGAGGTGTGTTTGGGGTCATTGTCCTGTTGAAAAATAAATAATGGTCCAACTAAACGCAAACCGTTTAGTTTTTATCTATATAATTCCACATGTGTTAATTCATAGTTTTGATGCCTTCAGTGTGAATGTACAATTTTCATAGTCATGAAAATACAGAAAAATCTTTAAATGAGAAGGTGTGTCCAAACTTTTGGTCTGTACTGTATTTATTACAAAAACAGAGATATGAAAGGTAAATGTCTTTACAGGCTTTACATTACCTCATGCTGCAGATATTTTAATTGGAAATAACAGAGTCGTTTTTAAGCCCAGTCTGTGTTATTAGATATACTTTACAAAAACAGACGAACATGTAACAGAAAGGCAGCTGTATATTACTTACAAATGCTGTGTTATCGCTTTTATGAATAACACATATATTTGATAATTTAGTATTAGCTTTATAAGTGTAGATTTGTCTAAAATAATAATCAAAACCAAAGTATAAATATTTACCACAACAATTCCTCCCTATTTATTATTTACAGACAATTTATCCATGAGCTACTTCACCATGCTATGGGAGCCTGGAGGGGACAAATCCCATTCACTGACAGATGGCATGTAATGAAAGGGTAGATGCATATAGTCTTTCACAGGTCTGGGCAGAATCTGTAAACCACAACTCGTTATTGTCCAAATTTCCATGGTTATTTTCCTGAAAACATTGGACATCAAAAATCATAGAAGTGCTCTCACACCCTTCCTAGTCCTCAGAGTGGGGGCATCACATGCTTTACTGGAAACTTCTTAGACTTGTGTGTTATAAATTTACATTGTACTAGGTCTGGCTCATACCAATGTTTTAAGCTACCCTTGAGATTTATCTGTAACCTTGAACTCTCCACCCACCCCACAATCTGAATAGGTTTTTCATGACTGCTGGTGAGGTTTCCTCCATCGTAACAGGCAGTATTAAAAGTCTCTTTATGGAAGGAGCTATAGTTGAAAGCCTCATATGGGGATAGGGGCATTGCGAGATTTGGCTTTGTATCAGAGGATATTGGGCTATGGGGGCATATCCAGCTGCTTTAGTTTCTAACAATGTTCCTATGTCTCACAGCAGGACTTGGTGATACTTATTAGCTTATTTTCCTGGTCCTCTCCTCTTTTAGTATATCATTGAGAGTTAGGGCAAGGGATGCAATTGCCATCAGCATGGTCCAAAGGGGCAGGGTCACCATCTTTGCTGCTGCCGGGGATCAGGACCTTTTTCAGTGACTGGCGTGGATCCAAGTATCTTTGCCTTGGAGCTTGACAGAAGTGGCCGTGGTCAGTGGTACTTAAAATGGCTCATTGTATCTGGACTCCGTGGTCTCCTCATATGTCTCTTGACCAAGACCCAGTCTCCTGGTACCTGTGTGTGTGTGTGTGTGTCGCTTATGCAGTTGGCGTCTGGGATGGAGGAAAGAACACGGTTATGAGTAACAGTCAAATGTTTGTACAACTCCAAGACATATTCAGTGAGCTATCTGTAAGAGGCTGCAGCTGCTGCTGGAAACACAACTCTGTCTCAGGGACACTACCAAACAGTATTTCATCGGGGACAGCTCATTACACCTTGGGGCGGTCCTCACTGAATACAATGCAATGGGCAAGCAGTCTACCCAGGACAAGTGTGTTTCTTACATTCACTTCTAGATTTTTATCTTCAGAGTACCATTAAGGCGTTCCACCTTCCCACTACTTTGTGATAAGGAACATGGAAAACCTGTTCTATCTCCAGAGTGGCCATGATCTGTTTATCTGTCCTCCAGTGAAGTGTGTGTCTCTGTCACTCTCCATGGTTTCGGTTACCCCATATCTACAAACCACCTCACTTATCAAAATTTTGTTTTGAACTTTGGTGACGGCTCAAGCTTCAGGCAACCAAGGGAAGAGATCGATGCATACCAGGATGTATTCATAAGTACCCACCTTAGGTAGCTGTATGTAGTCCTCCTGCAGTCTCTGAAACGGGTAATCTGGTTTTGACGTGCATTTTGTGGGACTCAGGTCTACCGGGGTTATGTTTCTCACAAACTAGGCATACTTTGTAGCCACATTCAGGAACCCTGAAGCGCATCAGTTTTGTAGCACCAGTGCACACATAACACCCTTTGTGTAGTGCATCGGGGGAATGTCCTAGGGCAGCCATCATGGGGAACAGGCAGTGTGGGAGGCAAAATCTGGTGTTTACCTGCCATACCCCTGACTCTGACCGTACAGCACCTGCTTTGGCCCATGCGTTCTGTTTGTGTGGGGGAGCCTGGGTCCGGAAGACCTGCAGTAGTTCACGATCAACGGCCAATGGGGCCGGTGCGGTGACAGTCTCCTCTGTGAAAAGGTAGCTTCCCACACTCTCGGTCACTGAGTTCCCTAGTGGGGCCGTGTCTTCTATGCCCAGTATTCCAGTCAGAGGTACTTGTGCTGCTTCCTTAGCCACCTGGTCGGCCAAGGAATTCCCTACTGCAAGGGAAGTTTGTTCCCGTGTGTGCGCCGATAGCTGCCCTTTGGGGAAGGGTGAGTGCTGTGAGTAGCTGCTTTACAGCTTCATAGGTTTGCCCGCAGAGGTCAGAAAATTATGGCTCCGCCAAATGGCACCAAAGTCATGTGCGACCTTTTCTTTTTATAACATATCTCGAGTCCGAAAATACATGAATCTCTTTACCTTTTCCCAGACTGCCGGCTGCAGCGAGCGCCTTCAGCTCAGCCTCTGGCGTAGAGCAGCTGGAGGAGAGTGGTTCATGTAGTAATGTCTTACTATTGTGGATTACTGCATACCCGGTGATGAACCATCCTTGATCTCTGTCCCGAGCTCTGGAACCATCTACAAAATACTCAGAGGGGTTAGTGAGGGGACATCAGTGATATCTAACAAGCTCTATGTGTCTGCCTCCATCAATGCCTGACAGTCATGTTCATGTGTCAGTGTCACACTGAGCTTCCTCATCTGCTAGTCTGAAAAAACGGGCAGGTTTTGGCTGACAGTCCCTCCCTGTATCTCATTCTAATATTTCCCTCCCTTTTCTAAATCCACTGGTAATAACATAGCTAGGTTTAGAACATCACAGCGTTTTATAGTTATATGGAGATGTAATAAACGGGGAGATTATAGGGATAATAAGACCTCCTGTCTGTAGCTCTCGGCGTTATCATGTATCATCGCATTCTCCACAGTACTTATAGGGCACTACTTTATACAGGTGGATGGACACCGGGTTTAAGTTTTACTGTCATAGGGGAATGGGTAGTTTTCCCAAATCAAGTTGGTAACATGCCCACAGCTGGCTGGTTATGTTCTCCAACCAAGTATGTAGGGAATAGGGTTCAGAGCGTGTGCTGTCCAGGGCTGTAGGAAGTGTCAGGGACAAGAGACTACACAAGATGCCTTCATATAAGGGGGCTAGTTATCTTGGGGCCATTTGCAGGCTATGCAGGCTCCAATTTGCTGCAACACGTCTGTCCCTAACAAAATCAGAATATACATCAGGGGAAACTAAAACCTGGATCACAATTGAAATTGAATAATGCAATTTCAGTCAAAGGGGCTGAGACATTTGTAATTTAGTAGCTCACCCCTCTACCCCTTCACAAGTGACATATTCGGGGGACAGTATACCTTCTGATCTGTATTCTTTCATTAATACTGTATTGGCTGCTCCAGTATCTATCATGAATGTAACAGTTTGTCCCTCCCAGTGAAAGATCTCCCCCTCCCTCTTCCCTTTCTTTCTGTACTGGTCCTACCTAATTAGTAATTAACTCTTTCTTTGACATGCTTTCTATTTCAGCACTCTGGGCTTTTTCCTTTAAAAAAAAAAAAAAAAAAAAAAAAAAAAGACTGTGCCACTCTGGGCAATTCGTGCTTACTGCAGTCGGACAATAGATCTAAAACTGTTAATGAAACACTGCAGCAATAATAAGGGGTCACTGTAAAATGACTGAGACTAGATCATCCCATGTAGCCCGAATATGCCTCCTCAACACCATGGAGAAGCATTATAAATGTTAGGGGGGCTGGGAGCTGGGTAATGAGCGATGAGCTCACTAGGAGACCAGGGCCAATGTATTATGCTATTGGCTATAGCTATGGTGGATCATGTACCAGCAGCTTATTCTCTATCCTAGGAGGTAGAAAGTGTACATGACTCGTGGTCCTCATGGGGGCAGAGGAGCCTTGGACATCCATGGACATGGGGACCCACAGGACACAGTAATTTAATCCCACGGGGATTCTGTACACAATATCTGCAATTCCTGTATAAGGCAGGGTGCCACAAAGGCTGCAAGGTGCCAATTGCAAATACACTTTTCCCATTCCTTCTTAGTCTTTTCACTATATCAAATACATGGACAAAGGGGATACCTCTCAGACCTCTTATTTCCTTTCAGTTGCCAGTCCTCATGACTGCAACTTTAAAGCCCGCAGTTAACCAAAGAACTGAATGTGCCCGTAGAGTCTTAACCGTAGAAGACTCTACTTCTCCCAGCTTCCAATTAGTTCTCAATAGAAGGAATAGGAAATTTTAGGAAATATCAACATCAGGTAACCAGCCTTATATACCCATGCAACTTTGATACATAACCAAACAAATACCAATCCAACAACTATATTACCAATAGTTATTGTAATTACTTCCACTAGTCAACATAACATGTCATGGGAGAATAAGTTATTTTTCTACAAAACCTTTGTCCACCTTCTCTGATTCAGACAGATTACATCTAGGACAAAAGGGGAGGGGTTACTTAGATTAAATCATAATGGCAGGTTTTTAACAGAGTTATTACATTTGTTCAGCATAAACACAGAAACTCCAAAAATTCCACATGAAACTCCTGTAGGACTCAAGCCTGGCGTACTACACCCAGGGCACCACTTCTGTGCATTTTTCCCTGAATAACAAGTGACAATTCATTCATGCATCTACTCCACAGTGATCTTTTTTTTTAACTTCATGTAGAGTCCCGTATCTCAATCACTCCACCTGTTTCAACTCACACCTAATGGGACCTCTTATTTCAATCAAGCACTTATTTGTCCCTTTATACTCAGTTACTCATCCAATTTCATTCAACAATTGTTAATTATATAGATCTCCAAAATCACATTGAACCACATACTACACAAATTATCTTATAACTCTATAAGTTCAATCATACACACAAAATCCAAACAATGGCAGAGGTTTGATAAGAATGGTCTTGTAGGACCACTAATGTACCCGTCTTTGACCACCGGAAAGCACTGAAACTTTGTAACACAAAGGGCTACTCACCGCGGAATTATTTCAGGGATTTATGGAAAGATCCGTGCAGTCGGGTCACAGAGAGGTCCAGTTAACCGTCTCGGTTTTCGGCACCATGTAATGTCGTGGTAGCCCTTCCAAGAAGAGCTCATTTGGATTGAGATAATTATCTCTAAATCTGTCTGCCATTTTTGGTTCTAATTCGATAAATAGAATCAATACGATGCATCGGAGAAAAGAAAATAACACACAGCCAGTGTCTGAGTGTTCTAAGGCGGCGGTGTTCACACCGTGCAGTAACTGAGGCAGTGACCCAAGCAAGTCCA
Source organism: Phyllobates terribilis (assembly GCF_046119375.1). Taxonomy (NCBI): domain Eukaryota; kingdom Metazoa; phylum Chordata; class Amphibia; order Anura; family Dendrobatidae; genus Phyllobates; species Phyllobates terribilis. The sequence goes on along the minus strand of NW_027362942.1, from coordinate 1,929,768 downwards.
ACATAAACAGCTTTATTCAGGAACTCACGGGTAAACAGGACAGTCCTCCGGTTCACAGCCGGGTTAACGCAAGTCTTTAAACAACGGTTGCCGTGGGCAACGGACGGGTCGCTCAGAGCCTGACAGGTGCAGAGTCTTCCCAGGCGTGGGTTCAGCCACACTCAATACTGCTGAGTTTTCCTGCTCTGCTCCTAGCAGGTTCCAATACAGAACAACACTAATCCTTAGTGCAGGAGTTTTAAAGGACTTGTGGCAAGAGCCACTGGAAAATCCGGGTTGGAGGGAGGAGGCCGCCCCACTGCCTCCTGTGACCTCCTCCAAGAAATGAAGGCCCTGCCGGGTTTTACTTAATCTGCCTTAGCCAGGTAGTCTGACCAGGTCATTGCTCACCTTCATTCCTGCATTGCAGCCGCAGCTGTGTCTGTGACTGCAATGCACTCCAATGGATTTAATAGGTCTCTGTACACATTCTGGGGGATATATAACGTCCCTCGTATACAATCCCGGTTACTGCCTCACAGTGTACAATTCTTGTCTGAGTCTCATATATTTGTCACATATATTTATTGCAGCAACAGAGATATGAAAGGGGAATGTCTTTACAGGCTTTACATCACCTCATGCTGCAGATATTTTAATTGGGGGAAAAAAAGCATTTTAATTGGAAATAACAGAGTCGTTCTTAACCTTTGTCCGGCTGAGTAGGTACAATTGTAACTATTCCGTTTTAAAATTGCAATAACTTTTTTTCGAAAAGCCGTAGAGGGCTGAAATTTCGTGACATCTCTGCAGTTTCGGTCCAGAATATATTGGCCAAATTTCAATAAAATATCTCCACCCCCTTCCGAGATAAGGGGTCGAGATATTTTTGCATCCATAACAAGCTGCATAGGTACAAATGTACCCTCATATATTTTGAATGAAGATAATGCAAGGAAAAAAGAATAATATTTTTTTTAATGATAATGCTATTTTATTATAAACAAGTAAAAAAACTGTTCATTTACAATATAAAAGAAAATGTAAGAAACTTTTTTTATTGATTTTCTTCGCAAGTAATGCATGTTGTCTTTGCTACCGAGTGTTCATCGCAAATGGGTTTCACACAAACCACACAAGACTTTCTAGTCTTGCGTTGTTTTCGCCTCAGGTCTCGGCAGACATAGCAACTACCAACAACAGGGGAGGGTCCACGACTACCATGAGGTATTTGAGGGCCAGCTGCTGCTTGCGATGCTACCAGAATGCATCGTCCAAGCACCATTTCTACTGCACCCCGAAGAAAATGGTTTGTCATCATCATTCGGTTTGTACTACGATCTTCAATTGCAGGCATACACAGCTGATTTGCGAGATCTTTCAGGAACTTTCTTCGTTGGTCCTTTGTCCTGAAGCTTGGATTGTGTTCTCTGTAGATGATGTAGGATGCTAACCCAGTGACGTCAATCATATTGTAGAAAAATGCCAGAGGCCAACGTAATGTTCGTCGTTTCACAGTGTACTCTCCCAACATTTTATCCATAACATCAACTCCGCCTTTTGTTTTGTTGTAGTATTTTATTATCTCTGGCTTGGCTGCTAGTGTCTCTTCAACTTCTCCCGTCATGTGCATAGATGATAGAAGCATGACTGATTTGTTCTTCTTTGGTACATATGAACAGACTGTTGCAAAATTTGTCGAGTTTACAGGCCTTTCTTTGGCAGGCTGCATGTTGCTAGGTAGGAACCTTTTGTTTTTTCTCACTGTACCAACTAGTGTCATGTTCCAGGAGTTCAATACCTTAGCTAGTTCCATGGTTGTAAAGAAGTTATCGGTGGTGATATTTCTTCCAGAGCCTTTATACGAGCTCACTAGGTCCAATACTGTTCGTTCACCAATGTTTACTTGTCGAGGACCATCAGTTGGTTTCCCAGTGTAGAGCTGACCTTGTAGTGGGTCGGCGTTTTACGAGTCACAAGCCCAGAAAATCTTTATTCCATATTTAGCTGGTTTTGAAGGTATATACTGGGTAAATTTAGTATGGCCTCTAAATGGAAATAATTGCTCGTTGACGGTGATACAATTATATGGCTTGTAGGCTCTCTCCAGATTTCTGTTCAGCATTGTCCAGATGTCCCGTATTGGTGCAGCTTTATCTGTTTGCACACGTTCTGCACGTGTATTTTCGTTGTCAAATCTGATAAATCTGAGTATCATCTTGAAGCGGTCACGAGACATGGCTGCACGTATAAGAGGCAGAGCAGCAACATTACACATTTCCTCCAGATTCTCTTTGTTGTGTCTGTGCACATCAGCAGTAATCCGTATGCCCAAAAATGCATGGAGTTCAGTTTCAGTAAATTGCTTGAATGTTTTTTGTGGTGGCCGTTCAGAAGAATCAGGAAAACGTTGTACCAGTTCGTTGTTGTAAGCATCACAAACTCTCTTGGCCTTTCGATTCGTTTCTCGTAATATGATGTCACACATCTCGGGAGTCATGATTGACTTGAATAGCTCTTTTGCTGTATACAGGTTGCTGATTGCTGCAGGGCCACCTCTTTGTCGTAGGACATTACGAGACTCTGTTTGTGCATTTGGCAGTGGATCACTACACAATTGAGTTTTATCCTTAGCAGTCCAAATGTTGCCTGCACTTTGAGGCACAGACTCATCCTCAACACTTTCGTCTGAGTTGTATTCTTTTTCCTGCTCTATGACCATTTCTTGTTCAATGTCTGAATCTTCTTCAGTAACATCCACTTGTGGTACATAGTTTTCATCATCAGATGCAACATATGGTTCTTCCTCATGCTCAGAATCAGATTCTTCTAGCATTCGCATTATTTCATCAGACGTAAATCTGTAAATATGAAAAATAAATAATTTTCCGAAATACTACATTATTGGCTTTTCACAGAATGATACTAACCTGCAAACATGTTTTCTTGGATTATGGCGGAAACTAGATCCAGCATCACTATCACTCATGATGACTTGGTAGATGAATTTTGGCTTCGTAATTTAGTTCAGTAACACGTGGCAAGTAGAATGAAACTCGATTCTAAAGTGCAGATAAAAAAGTAAATTATTTCTAGTGATTATTTATAAATGTCATTTATATATTATGTAAACCGTATACGGTTTCAGAATTTTCATTCCATCTTCGACTGTTTTTTCGACCAATAGGAAAATTGTAACAGAGCCACCATCTTTATTTTGTGCTGAATATAAGTAAAACATCATAAAACAATATGTAGATACTAATTATTATCCATTTTTCGTATAAAAATCATACCTATAGTGATAAGTTTCATACAAAATATATGTAAGCCAAGTCCAGGCTCAAAGACAATTTATGACTGTTCTGTCCCCACACAAGGCGAATGAAGGTATAACTGGCTGTTAGATGCTGTGAGACTTTCCTACCTTCGTATCCATGAAATTGAAAACTTCACACGCCTAGAAATGTGTGTGCTCACAGCAATGAGATGAACAGCAAAATGGCTACTGAGAGGAGGGAGGCAGGAAGAGAAGTAGAAGCCACTCCCAGTTTGAATCAACTTAATTGGCAGTAACAACACTGGCCAATAGCTATCAGCATAACATTTGTAGCTGAATGAACTTTAGTTTCTGAAACCAAGTAAAGGAGAAAGTCTTCCCACAGTGGAAGTATATATGAAGGTACAATTGTACCTCTGCAGCCTGTTAACGTTGTAAAATTATGCAGCCTGACTAAGGTTAAGGCTATGTGCCCACGATGCAGAAATGTTCCAGATTTTTCCTGAGCGTTTCTGCATCTCCCTGGCAGAAAAAAACGCGTTCTTCACATGCATTTCCGCATGCGGGTTGTCAAGCTCTTTCCAAGCAATTTTAGCATCACTTGGAAAGTGCTTGACAACTTGGTCACACTATATAAATCCATGCAACCGGCATGGATTTATATAGTGTGACCGTAAAAGAATGGTAAAAAATAAAAAAAAAAATCTATACTTACCTTCTGATGGCCCCCAGTGTCCTTGTCTCAGCTTGCCGGCAGCTCACGGTACACTGAAAGGACCTGCTGACGTCAGCGGTCGCGTGACCCGTCACATGACTAAATGACGTCATGGCAGGCCCTTAAGTCCACCGCGATCTGCCGGCAAGCCAGGACAAAGACACCGGGGGCCATCAGAAGGTAAGTATAATATTTATTTTTTATTTTATTATTTTTTTACAGGTTCTATGGTACCCGGCCCGGAGGAGAGTCTCCTCTTCTCCAGACCCGGGTACCATCCGCACATTGAACGCATGTAATCCACATCTACAGATGCAGTGATGCGTAATCCATGCGGTCCAATACAAGTCAGTGGTGGCGAAAACGCAGCGCTTCCGCAAAATAATTGGTAGTGCTTTTTTTTTTTTCCACAATGATAATCCGCAGCGGAAATCTCCACAGCATGTGCACAGCACATGCGGATTATCATTGGGGAACATTACAGACCTTCTACCATGCGTTTTATAAGCGTTTCTGCAGCATGTGCACAGCACATGGGGATTATCATTGGGGAACATTACAGACCTTCTACCATGCGTTTTATAAGCGTTTCTGCAGTATGTGCACAGCACATGCGGATTATCATTGGGGAACATTACAGACCTTCTACCATGCGTTTTATAAGCGTTTCTGCAGTATGTACACAGCACATGCGGATTATCATTGGGGAACATTACAGACCTTCTACCATGCGTTTTATAAGCGTTTCTGCAGCATGTGCACAGCACATGGGGATTATCATTGGGGAACATTGCAGACCTTCTACCATGCGTTTTATAAGCGTTTCTGCAGTATGTGCACAGCACATGGGGATTATCATTGGGGAACATTGCAGGCCTTCTACCATGCGTTTTATAAGCGTTTCTGCAGTATGTGCACAGCACATGGGGATTATCATTGGGGAACATTGCAGGCCTTCTACCATGCGTTTTATAAGCGTTTCTGCAGTATGTGCACAGCACATGCGGATTATCATTGGGGAACATTGCAGACCTTCTACCATGCGTTTTATAAGCGTTTCTGCAGTATGTGCACAGCACATGGGGATTATCATTGGGGAACATGGCAGACCTTCTACCATGCGTTTTATAAGCGTTTCTGCAGTATGTGCACAACACATGCGGATTATCATTGGGGAACATTGCAGGCCTTCTACCATGCGTTTTATAAGCGTTTCTGCAGTATGTGCACAGCACATGTGGATTATCATTGGGGAACATTGCAGACCTTCTACCATGCGTTTTATAAGCGTTTCTGCAGTATGTGCACAGCACATGGGGATTATCATTGGGGAACATTACAGACCTTCTACCATGCGTTTTATAAGCGTTTCTGCAGTATGTGCACAGCACATGCGGATTATCATTGGGGAACATTACAGACCTTCTACCATGCGTTTTATAAGTGTTTCTGCAGTATGTGCACAGCACATGCGGATTATCATTGGGGAACATTACAGACCTTCTACCATGCGTTTTATAAGCGTTTCTGCAGTATGTGCACAGCACATGGGGATTATCATTGGGGAACATTACAGGCCTTCTACCATGCGTTTTATAAGCGTTTCTGCAGTATGTGCACAGCACATGCGGATTATCATTGGGGAACATGGCAGACCTTCTACCATGCGTTTTATAAGCGTTTCTGCAGTATGTGCACAGCACATGCGGATTATCATTGGGGAACATTACAGACCTTCTACCATGCGTTTTATAAGCGTTTCTGCAGTATGTGCACAGCACATGCGGATTATCATTGGGGAACATTACAGACCTTCTACCAAGCGTTTTATAAGCGTTTCTGCAGTATGTGCACAGCACATGCGGATTATCATTGGGGAACATTACAGACCTTCTACCATGCGTTTTATAAGCGTTTCTGCAGTATGTGCACAGCACATGCGGATTATCATTGGGGAACATTGCAGACCTTCTACCATGCGTTTTATAAGTGTTTCTGCAGTATGTGCACAGCACATGCGGATTATCATTGGGGAACATTACAGACCTTCTACCATGCGTTTTTTAAGCGTTTCTGCAGCGAAATTGCTGTTGTGGAAACGCTTCAAAAAGCGCATCGTGGGCACACAGCCTAAGCCAGGTCTATGTTATTAGATATACTTTACAAAAACAGACGAACATGTAACAGAAAGGCAGCTGTATATTACATACAAATGCTGTGTTATCGCTTTTATGAATAACACTTATAAAGCTAATATTAAATTATCAAATATATATGTGTAGATTTGTCTAAAATAATAATCAAAACCAAAGTATAAATATTTACCACAACATTACGCTGGTGTGGATACCTAATATATGAAGGGTTTTGTTTGGAAAAAATGTATTTTTATAAAATTTAGAACGTTTTTCGATTTTATTGTTGTGGGAAAATTAATTTTTTATTACTTTATCTTTTACAGATGTTTTGTACATTGCTGACAACTTTTTACCCAATAGATTACAAAAGATCTCTAGAGATCTTTTTGTTTGGCTGATATTATGATTGCAGGCCCAGGATTGGGGTCACTGCGGCAGGACGTTGTTCCTAGCAACCAGGAAGACAACTGCTGTAGGAAGGAGGGAAATAGGAGTGCAGCAAAGGCCAGACAGATGTTGGTGGTAGGGGACTCTATAATTAGGCGGACAGACAGGGTTATCTGCCGCCGAGACCGTGAATGCCTAACCGTGTTTTGTCTGCCGGGTGCTCGGGTTCGGCATATTGCGGATCGCATAGACAGATTGCGGGTTGGGGCTGGGGAAAACCCAGCGGTCATGGTACACATCAGTACCAATGACAAAGTTAGAGGGAGGTGGAAGGTTCTTAAAAATGATTAGAGGGAACTAGGAGAGAAGCTGAAGGCTAGGATCTCCAAGGTGGTGTTTTCAGAAATACTGCTGGTGCCACGAGCGTCACCAGTTAGACAGCTTGAGCTTAGGGAAGTAAATAAGTGGCTTCGACATTGGTGCAGGAAGTAAGGGTTTGGGTTCATGGAGAACTGGGCCTACTTCGCTGTCAGCTATAGGCTCTACGGTAGGGATGGGCTGCATCTCAATGGGGAGGGTGCAGCTGTGCTGGAGGAAAAAATAGTCAGACGGATGGGGACAGACGTGTTGCAGCAAATTGGAGCCTGCATAGAAATCGTTCCAAAGGGCTTAAACGCTTCTCCCTGGCAGAAAAACTCATGTACAATCCACATGCGTTTTTTTTCCTGCCAAGGAGATGCAGAAACGCTCAGGAAAATTTCTGCATCGTGGGCACATAGCCTTAGAAAGGACAGGAAAGAGAAAAAAGGTGGAGGGATGTGTATATTTGTAAGATCCAACTTAAAACCTGTGCTCAATGACAACATTGGGGGGAAACTGCGACAATGTAGATTCAGTTTGGGTAAATGTACAGTACAAACGAAAAGTTTGGACACACCTTCTCATTTAAAGATTTTTCTGTATTTTCAGGACTATGAAAATTGTACATTCACACTGAAGGCATCAAAACTATGAATTAACACATGTGGAATTATATACTGAACAAAAAAGTGTGAAACAACTGAAAATATGTCTTATATTCTAGGTTCTTCAAAGTAGCCACCTTTTGCTTTGATGACTGCTTTGCACACTCTTGGTATTCTCTTGATGAGCTTCAAGATGTAGTCACCGGAAATGGTTTTCACTTCACAGGTGTGCACTGTCAGGTTTAATAAGTGGGATTTCTTGCCTTATAAATGGGATTGGGACCATCAGTTGTGTTGTGCAGAAGTCAGGTGGATACACAGCTGATAGTCCTACTGAATAGACTGTTAGAATTTGTATTATGGCAAGAAAAAAGCAGCTAAGTAAAGAAAAACGAATGGCCATCATTACTTTAAGAAATGAAGGTCAGTCAGTGCGAAAAATTGGGAAAACTGAGTGTCCCCAAGTGCAGTTGCAAAAACCATCAAGCGCTACAAAGAAACTGGCTCACATGAGGACCTCCCCAGGAAAGGAAGACCAAGAGTCACCTCTGCTTCTGAGGATAAGTTTATCCGAGTCACCAGCCTCAGAAATCGCAGGTTAACAGCAGCTCAGATTAGAGACCAGGTCAATGCCACACAGAGTTCTAGCAGCAGACACACCTCTTCAACAACTGTTAAGAGGAGACTTTGTGCAGCAGGCCTTCATGGTAAAATAGCGGCTAGGAAACCACAGCTAAGGACAGGCAAAAAGCAGAAGAGACTTGTTTGGGCTAAAGAACACAAGGAATGGACATTAGACCAGTGGAAATCTGTGCTTTGGTCTGATGAGTCCAAATTTGAGATCTTTGGTTCCAACCACCATGTCTTTGTGCGACGCAGAAAAGGTGAACGGATGGACTCTACATGCCTGGTTCCCACCGTGAAGCATGGAGGAGGAGGTGTGATGGTGTGGGGTTGCTTTGCTGGTGACACTGTTGGGGATTTATTCAAAATTAAAGACATACTGAACCAGCATGGCTACCACAGCATCTTGCAGCGGCATGCTATTCCATCCGGTTTGCGTTTAGTTGGACCATCATTTATTTTTCAACATGACATTGACCCCAAACACACCTCCAGGCTTTGTAAGGGCTATTTGACCAAGAAGAAGAGTGATGGGGTGCTACGCCAGATGACCTGGCCTCCACAGTCACCAGACCTGAACCCAATCGAGATGGTTTGGGGTGAGCTGGACCGCAGAGTGAAGGCAAAAGGGCCAACAAGTGCTAAGCATCTCTGGGAACTCCTTCAAGATTGTTGGAAGACCATTTCCGGTGACTACCTCTTGAAGCTCATCAAGAGAATGCCAAGAGTGTGCAAAGCAGTCATCAAAGCAAAAGGTGGCTACTTTAAAGAACCTAGAATATGAGACATATTTTCAGTTGTTTCACACTTTTTTGTTAAGTATATAATTCCACATGTGTTAATTCATAGTTTTGATGCCTTCAGTGTGAATGTACAATTTTCATAGTCATGAAAATACTGAACAATCTTTAAATGAGAAGGCGTGTCCAAACCTTTGGTCTGTACTGTACATGAGAATGGCCATAATGGAGAGCTGCTAATTGGAGTACTAGCTAACTGGAATACAAGCCTCCTAATATAGCTGAACTGGTAGAGGACGAAATGCTGGAGCAAATTAAAAATGCTGCAAATAATTTATTATTATATTATTTATTATGGGGGATTTCTATTATCCAGATATTCAGTGGGACATAGAATCTTCTGGTTGTGCTAAAATCTGCAAGTTCTTATCCACAGTTCAGGACCATTACCTTTCTCAGCTGGTAGATGAACCAACCAGGGGAGGTAATCTGCTGGATCTGGTGCTGTCAAATAGACCAGATACAATTACAGATCTACAGGTCCGGGAGCCTTTGGGAAGCAGCGACTATAATATGGTAAATTTCAGTGTAACATTTAATAAAACATTTCAAAAAGGAAATGCAAAAAACTTGAACTTTAGGAAAGCTGATTTCAACAAATTAAGGGAAAAGCTTAATTGTGTAGACTGGGACCATGTCATGGTAACTGGGGATACCAAATGTACAGTTATATGAAAAAGTTTGGGCACCCCTATTAATCTTAAGCTTAATGTTTTATAAAAAAAAGTGTTTTTGCAACAGCTATTTCAGTTTGATATATGTAATAACTGTTGGACACAGTAATGTTTCTGCCTTGAAATGAGGTTTATTGTACTAACAGAAAATGTGCAATCTGCATTCAAACAAAATTTGACAGGTGCATAAGTATGGGCACCCTTATCATTTTCTTGTTTTAAATACTCCTACCTACTTTTTGCTGACTTACTAAAGCCCTTTTTTTCCCCTCACCCATGACAGCACACCTGGAGAGAGGGATCCGCCCCACCAAGGACAGGAAACCGTCTGAAATAAAAGGGCGGTACCTCTCCCTCGCTTCAGTTGGTTTCCTGTCCTTGATGGGGAACCTGTCTGGAAGAAAGAAGACTTACCTGGGGCTGTCCCGGTGTGGAAGAGCGGGCACTGGCCTGTGCACCGGGTTCAGTATCCCAGAAGCGCTGTCCGCAGCTTCCCCTGGGGTTTCTTGCCCGAGCGGGCGCACGCGGTGAGGCAGGCTCCGTCCTCCCGTAGACCGCTGCGCCGCCCTCCCCCTGCCGCTTCTGCCGGCCGCACAGTGACTTCCGGGTAGGACGCGTCTGACATCACGGCGCGGGGCACTCTGGGAGAGGCGTGCCAGATGACGTCAGGAGGCGGCGCCCGATCCAAGATGGCGGCGCCCTGTGAAGCGTTGCAGGCCGTTTTTTTTTTTCAATGGAGCTCCGGCCTGGGAAGGGGGGAGGGCCCATGAACCGGAGGAGGTGCTGGATGGCCCTATTTTAGGAGGAGGGGGTTATCCTGAAAGCGTGGTACGCTTCTGAAGCATGGCTGACCAGGATAGCCAAGAGCAGCAGTTACCACCCCCCCTCAGCAACGGAAGAAGCAGAGGTATGCCTCTCACACCGACAGCCGCTAGAACAATCGCAGTGGCAGCCGCAGGAGCAAGGTGTCAAGATCCTCTGGTCCATCCAGAAAGGAATCATCTGTTCCGCTACAGCCTCCGAATCCGGTACCCGTTTGTGACTTCCAGGGGTGAGTGATCTTCGTGAATGTCACCTTTTAGTAATGGGAAGTCTCTTATGTGCTTCCTTTTATAGGAGCCTAAGAAGAGTAGCGCCAAGCAAAAGCACAGAATGTGTGCCCTATGCCAAACTTCCCTCCTCATAGATTGGCAAAAGCCGCTTTGCCCGAACTGCGTTGCTAAAACTATAGCGGAAAATTCCCTGGATTTCGCATCTAATTTAAAGTCTATAGTCCACGCAGAGGTTCAGGGGTCCCTGAAGGGGTTGCTTAGAGGGAAGAAAAGATCCCATAGAGATGTCTCCTCCAACTCTGATTCCTCCCAGTCCGAGGATCTGTGGCTGAGTGATTCATCATCCTCTTCCTCATCGGATAACGGTAGACCCTGTTTTCCCATTCAGAGTACGGACAGACTGGTTAGAGCAGTCAGATCAACCATGGGTCTGGGAGAGGAGAAAGCATCCAAATCCCGGGGAAGCCAGCTGTAGCGGGCACCTGTGTGGCAAGATCCCTAATGGTGTGGCTCCAACAGTTGGAGGACCAGCTTAAGGATAAAAAGGTCTCTAGGGATAGAATCCTTTCAAATCTACCCCTAATGCAGGCAGCATCGGCCTTCCTGGCGGACTCTTCAGCAGACTGTCAGGCTTTCGGCTAGAGCAGCAGGTCTATCTAATGCTGCCAGACGGGCTTTGTGGCTCAAAGGTTGCCCAGGCGACCTACAGTCGAAGCATAAATTGTGTTCCCTCCCGTGTGATGGTAGACTCCTGTTTGGCCAAAAGTTGGAAGACCTTTTAGTAAAGGCGGGCGATAAAAACAAAGGGTTCCCAGGATTTTCAGGGGACTCAAAAAGGGGTTTGGTTTTCGGAGGAGGAAATTTAATCGGGGAAACCCCTGGATTTTGAACATTGTAAGTGGTGGCCTGAACATACGGTTCAGCCAGATCCCTTGTCGGACCTTTGTGGTTACCCCCAAAAGGAAGATCCAGGAAGAACAGATAACACTGGAAGCAGAGATATTAGAGCTAGTAGGGAAACGAGTCCTTCTTGAAGGGCCGATACCACAAAGAGGGAAGGGATTCTATTCCCCTGTGTTCATGATAAAAAAAAAAAAAAAACAACGGGTCCCTAAGGACCATCATCAACCTCAGGGGTCTGAACCAGTTAATAGAAAATCAGACCTTCAAGATGGAATCAGGTGGCTTGGCAGTGAAGCTCTTACACCACAATTTGCTTTATGGCAGTAATAGACTTGAAGGACGCATATTATCATGTCCCAATTCATCCAGAATGCCAGAAGTATCCAAGAGTAGCCCTGTTCATTCAGGAAGAGCTGAGGCATTTTCAGTTTGCTGCCCTACCCCTTCGGCCTCTCCATAGCCCCAAGAATATTTACAAAATTAATAGCGGAAGTAACAGCCTTTCTACGAATCAAGAACGTAGTAATTGTGCCCTATTTAGACTATTTCTTAATAGTAGGGAAATCAGAAGCCCACTGCTCCAGTCAACTTCTAGAAGTCGCGACAGTGTTGCATCAGCTAGGGTGGTTGGTAAATTCCCAAAAGTCTAAACTAACCCCCTCAAGGACTCAGACCTTCCTAGGTCTAATCCTAGACTCTCATATCCAAGCCTGCTTCCTCCCAGAAGACAAGGTCCGCAATTTGCTCGTTTTAGTCTTGAAAGCCATGAGATCTCCAGTGATGTCTCTAAGAGAGGCAATGCCCCTCCTGGGCTCTGACGGCCTGTCTCCCAGCAGTCAAATGGGCTCAGGGGCATATGAGACTTCTTCAGTGGGAGGTCCTGTCAGCGCAAAGGTCCTTCAACGGGCATTTAGAAAGCAAGTTCTCTCTCTCCCCAGAAGCTGTAGATTCCCTTTCGTGGTGGACAGACAGGGGAAATCTGACCTCAGGCGTACAGTGGTCAAGGCCAGTCGATCGGGTGATTACGACCGATGCGAGCAGTTACGGATGGGGGGGGGGTCATCTGGCAGAGCTCTCAATACAGGGTCACTGGACATACCACGAGATGGGGGCATCCTCAAACATAAAGGAGCTTTGGGCAGTAGAGAGATCCCTCATAGGCTTCCTTCCTCACATTCAGGGTCACCACGTCCAGGTCAGGTCCGACAACCGAACATCAGTAGCCTATGTGAATCATCAGGCAAGATCACGCTCTCTGATGGCTGTGGCAGACAGAATCCTTCATCTGGCAGAGCGACACCTCCCATCCCTCAGTGCCCTTCACATAAAGGGGGTAGAAAACGTAAAAGCAGACTTTCAGGGGGAACGGAGATTTAACCCGGAGGTCTTCCAACAGATTGTCCAGTTATGGGGGCAGCCAGACATAGACCTGTTCGCCACAGGAGCAAACAGTAAGGTAGACCGATTCTGTTCCTTAAATCCAGCAGAAAGTCCCCATGCCGTGGGTGCCCTACAGATCCCTTGGAAGTTCAGGAAGGCCTATGTCTTTCCCCCGTTAGTAATGGTTCCAGTAGTGGTGAGGAAGATTCGGTAGGAAGGCGCAAGGTTAATTCTTATAGCCCCTTTTTGGCCCAAGAGGCCTTGGTTCTCCCTGCTCTGACTGATGTCGGTTTCAGATCCCTGGGTTCTACCAGAGAGGCCGGACCTTCTCATTCAGGGACCAGTATTCCACACCCAAGCCTGAGATTTCCATCTTGCGGCGTGGAATTTGAGAGGTCACTACTAGGTAGCAAGGGACAAGCCTCCAATCAGGGGAATCCTGGAGTTTCTGCAAAAGCGGCGCGACCTAGGTCTAGCCACAGGGACTCTCAAAGTTCAGGTGTCTGCATTGGGGGCGCTCTATAATTGTAACTTGGCGGGGAACAAATGGGTCTCGAGGTTTATCAACTCCTGTGCCAGAGGCAGACCGGTTCGGTCCCTAAGAGTTCCTTCCTGGGACCTGAATTTGGTCTTGAATGCACTTACCAGTGATCCATTCGAACCCCCACAGGATGTCTCTCCTAAGATCCTCACCCTTAAAACCATCCTCTTAGTGGCCTTAACGTCTGCTCATAGGGTGGGTGACCTGCAGGCCCTTTCGGTTAATCCTCCCTACACACAAATTTATGATGATAGTCACCTTGCGTCCAGATCCAGTGTACCTTCCCAAAGTGGTATCTAGATTTCACTGTAACCAGGAGATTGTGCTTCCCTCGTTTTGCAGCAATCCTAAAAACCCAGGGGAAGTTAGATTCCATAACCTAGATGTTAGAAGATCACTACTACAGTACATTAACATGACTAGTGTATGGGGGAAGGACCATTCCTTGTCCCTGGCCTTTCAGGGGAATAGGAAGGGTCACGGGGTGTCCAAGGGTACCATTTCTAGGTGGCTTAGGGAGGCCATTTGTCTAGCATATACGTCCACAAGAGTTCCGGCCCCAGACAATGTCAGGGCTCATTCCACCAGAGCCGTCGCAACCTCCTGGGCGGAAAGGGCAGACGTCTCAATCGATCAGATATGTAGAGCTGCTGCTTGGTCTACACCATCCACCTTCTTTAAACACTATCGGTTGGATCTGTCCTCCTCTGACCTTACCTTTGGGAGAAGGGTACTTCAGGCGGTGGTCCCTCCCTAGGGTGCTCATAATTCTCCAAAATTCTCTCCAGGTGTGCTGTCATGGGTGAGGGGAAAACACCACGGTTACTTACCGGTAGCCTTTTTTTCCTGAGCCCATGACAGCACCCGTAGTTTTCCCTCCCTATTTTTTCTGTTTCTCACACCCTGGTGTGCACTGTTTTGGGTGTTATATATATTGTAGGTGTTGGTTATATGCCTAACCTCTTTGGGAGGTCCTCTCAATGCTCTGTAAACAACTGAAGCGAGGGAGAGGTACCGCCCTTTTATTTCAGACGGTTTCCTGTCCTTGGTGGGGCGGATCCCTCTCTCCAGGTGTGCTGTCATGGGCTCAGGAAAAACCGGCTACCGGTAAGTAACCGTGGTGTTTGGTTTTGTAACCTCATTGAGCTTTGAACTTCATAGTCAGGTGTATGCAATCATGAGAAAAGCTACTTAAAGTGGCCACTTGCAAGTTGTTCTCCTGTTTGAATCTCCTCTGAAGAGTGGCATCATGGGCTCCTCAAAACAACTGTTAAATGATCTGAAAACAAAGATTATTCAACATAGTTGTTCAGGGAAAGGATACAAAAAGCTGTCTCAGAGATTTAACCTGTCAGTTTCCACTGTGAGAAACATAGTAAGGAAATGGAAGAACACAGGGACAGTTCTTGTTAATGCCAGAAGTGGCAGGCCAAGAAAAACATCAGAAAGGCAGAGAAGAAGAATGGTGAGATCAGTCAAGGACAATCCTCAGACCACCTCCAGAGAGCTGCAGCATCAACTTACTGCAGATGGTGTCACTGTGCATCGGTCAACTATACAACGCACTTTGCACAAGGAGAAACTGTATGGGAGAGTGATGCGAAAGAAGCAGTTTCTGCAAGCACGCCACAAACAGAGTCGGCTGAGGTATGCAAAAGCACATTTGGAGAAGCCAATTTCCTTTTGGAAGACTGTCCTGTGGACTGATGAAACCAAGATTGAGTTGTTTGGTCATACAAAAAGGCGTTATGCATGGCGGCAAATAAGCACAGCATTCCAAGAAAAACACTGGCTACCCACAGTAAAATTTGGTGGAGGTTCCATCATGCTTTGGGGCTGTGTGGCCAATGCCGGCACCGGGAATCTTGTTAAAGGTGAGGGACGCATGGATTCCACTCAGTATCAGCAGATTCTTGACAATAATGTTCAAGAATCAGTGATAAAGTTGAAGTTACGCAGGAGATGGATCTTTCAGCAAGACAATGATCCAAAACACTGCTCCAAATCTACTCAGGCATTCATGCAGAGGAACAATTACAATGTTCTGGAATGGCCATCCCAGTCCCCAGACCTGAATATCATTGAACATATGTGGGATCATTTGAAGAGGGCTGTCCATGCTCGGCGACCATCAAACTTAACTGAACTGGAATTGTTTTATAAAGAGGAATGGTCAAAAATACCTTCATCCAGGATCCAGGAACTCATTAAAAGCTACAGGAAGCGACTAGAGGCTGTTATTTTTGCAAAAGGAGGATCTACTAAATATTAATGTCACTTTTCTGGTGAGGTGCCCATACTTATTCACCTGTCAAATTTTGTTTGAATGCAGATTGCACATTTTCTGTTAGTACAATAAACCTCATTTCAAGGCAGAAACATTACTGTGTCCAACAGTTATTACATATATCAAACTGAAATAGCTGTTGCGAAAACATTAAGCTTAAGATTAATAGGGGTGCCCAAACTTTTTCATATAACTGTATATGGGGCATGTTTAAAGAAATACTACTAGAATCCTGTAGAAAATGTATACCCTCTGGTAATAAAATATCCAGGGATAAAAATAAACCATTATGGATAAATAAGACAGTACAAAGTTTAATAAGACAAAAACAAAGGGCATTCAAAATCTTGAAGGCCAAGAATACAGAAATAGCATTTCAGGAGTATAAAGTCCTAAATAAGAAATCAAGCCAGCAAAATTATCTACAGAGTAACAAATTGCCAGGGACATTAAATTAAATCCCCAAAAACGTTATACATACATCAATGCCAAAAAGAGAAAATCAGATGGTATCTGCCCCTTAAAAGACGATAATAGCAAGATAATCATGGAGGACAAAGAAAAGGCTGAGATATTAAACAGACACTTTTCATCCCTGTTCATTAACAAACAGTCTATTCCAGGGATCTTTCAGCAGGGCAAAAATCAAAGTTCACCTCTTAATATAATTAGTTTAACATAAAAAGAAGTACGCCTGCTTCTGAGCAAATTAAACATTGACAAATCACCTGGCCCAGATGGTATTCATCCACTTATACTGAGCGAATTGAGCTCAGTAATTGACAAACCGTTGTATCTCGTATTCTTAGACTGTCTTGTACCAGGGGTAGTGCCACAGGATTGGAGGATAGTCGATGTGGTACTGATATTTAAGAAAGGTGAAAAGGTGGATCTAGGTAACTACCGTCCAGTAAGTCTGACATCAGTAGTGTGTATAGTTTTTGAGGGCATCAAAAGAGATGACCTGGAGAGTTATATTGCAGAGAATTATATAATAAACTAGATGGTGGCCCGATTCTAACGCATCGGGTACTCTAGAATATGTATGCGGCCGACCGGGCGCAATCAGCAAAGCAGTGTTTAAATTTGGCGCCAATAATGCTGATTAGTCGCGACCGGCCACCGCGACCAATAAGCAAAGCGGTGTTTAAATTTGGCGCCAATAATGCTGATTGGTCGCGGGCGGCTGCCGCGACCAATCAGTGAACCGTGTTAGTGAGGACTAGAGAGTGTGTTTAAATTTTGCGCCCAAATTGCTGCTTGACCGCGGTCAATCAGCAGAGCGGTGTTTAAATTCTGCGCCAAGATCACTGATTGGTCGCGGCCTCCTGCCGCGACCAATCAGCGAATTGTGTTAGGGAGGACCGGGGAGCGGCGCTGCCTATGCGGCTACTTCCGCTGCGAGAAGCCGGGAGATGAGCGGCTGCTCGCAGCAGAAGTATCCTGAATGGCAGCACCGCTCCCCCGTCCTCCCTTCACACTTGCCGTTGGGAGATGAGCGGCTGCTTGCAGCAGAACTACCCCGACCAGCGGCGCCGCTGACCTCCATGCGCCTAACGTCGAGGTCTAGGGCCGCTAATCTCCCGACGGCATGTGTAAAGGGAGGACTGGGGAGCGAGGCTGCCGGTTGGGATACTTCTGCTGCGAGTAGCACTGCTCATCTCCTGGCCGCGTCGCCGCTGATCTCCAGACGGTGGCCTGCGTGTTTAAAATCCGGCGCCAATTCGCGGCCGTGCTGCGGCAGTCGCTGCTTGGTCAGAGACCAATCAGAGAAGCAGGGTTTTAAATTTCTCGGCAATTTCGCTGATTAGTCGCGGCCGCGACCAATCAGCAGAGCGATGTTTAAAATTTGCGGCAATATCGCTGATTGGTTGCGGCCGTCGGCCGCAACCAATCAGCGAACCTTGTTAGTGAGGACCGCAGAGCCTGTTTAAATTTTGCGGTAAAATCGCAGATTGGTCATGGGCAGCGTCCGCGACCAATCGGCACAGCGGTGTTTAAATTTTGCGCCAAGATCACTGATTGGTCACGGCCGGAGGCCGTGACCAATCAGCGAATCGTATTAGTGAGGACCGGGGAGCGGCACTGCCTGTGCGGCTACTTCCGCTGCGAGAAGCCGGGAGATGAGCTGCTGCTCGCAGCAGAAGTATCCCGACCGGCAGTGCCGCTCCCCGGTCCTCCCTTGACACTTGCGTCGGGAGATCAGCGGCCCTAGCCGCTGATCTCCCGACGGTAGCCGCATGGAGGTCAGCGCCGCCGCCGGTCGGGGTCCTTTTGGTGCAAGCAGCTGGGAGATGAGCGCCTCGCGCCACCTCATCTCCCGGCTGCATCGCCGCTGACCTCCGTCCTGCAGATGAGCCGCTAACGGCAGCCATCTTCTTTTCAAATCCTGCTTCGCTGATTGGCCGCGGCCGGACCAATCAGCGACGCGGGATTTCCTGGACAGACAGACAGACGGACAGGATAAGACGATTATAGATAGATAGATAGATGATAATCAGCACGGATTCATGAAAAATACGTAGTGTTTAACCGACATGTTAGGGTTCTATGAGGAGGTAAGTGCAAATCTGGATGTTGGTAATGCGGCTGATGTGATTTAACTGGACTTTGCAAATGCATTTGATACTGTACCAAATAGCAGCCTTATACTGAAGCTACAGAAGCAAGGAATTGGGGAACTATATGTAGATGGGTAAGGAATTGGCTAAATGATAGGAAACAAAGGGTCGTCATAAATAGTACATTCTCTAAATGGGACATAGTCAGCAGTCGGGTGCCTCAGGTATCTGTGCTTGGACCGATTCTTGTTAACCTCTTTATTAACCCCTTAACAACATTAGACGTACTAATACGCGTCTGTGCCCTGGGACTTAAGAGCCAGACCCGTATTAGTACGTCATTGCGATCGCGCGTGCACACAGGCTGTATGGGCGCGATCACCGCCGGGTGTAACAGCTGACACCCGATAATATGCGCAGGGAGCGGTCCTGCACCGCTTCCAGCACATTAACCCCCGCAATGCTGTGATCGAAGTCGATCGCAGCATTGCGGTAGCAAGGGGAGGTGATCGCAGATACTCGCCTCCTCTTCCGGCCTCCAGCGCTGTCTGCCGTGGCTTCCAGGATGTTGCCATGACGACCCGATGTCGTCATGACAACATCCGGGTCACCAGACAGCAGGAAGATTTTTTTGGACATGCGCAGTGCATCTCCAAACTATCTTCTCCCTGTCCAGCGCTGACAGCCTGCAATGCACAGGGGTGGTGCTCCATTCCTATGCCATGCAGGCGATCAGAATAAAAAAAGTGAAAGTCCCAGAGTGGGACCGAGTAAAAAAGTGTAAAAACTGTCTGAAAGTGAAAAAATAAAAATTGTAAAAATATAAAAAAAATAAATCCACCAAAAATAAAAATATAATGTACCCATCAATAAATATTATTATAAAAAAAAACAAACAAAAAAACCCCAATAAAAGTACACATATTTGGTATCGCCGCGTCCGGAACAACCTGACCTATAAAACTGTCCCACTAGTTAACCCCTTCAGTGAACACGGTAAAAAAAAAAGAAGAAGAAGAAAAAACGAAGCAAAAAACAATGCTTTATCATCATACTGCCAAACAAAAAATGGAATAACATGCGATCAAAAAGACGAATATAAATAAAAATGGTATCGCTGAAAACGTCATCTCGTCCCGCAAAAAACAAGCCGCCATACAGCTCCATCAGCCGAAAAATAAAAAAGTTATAGCTCTCAGAATAAAGCTATGCTAAAAAATATTTTTCTATAAAATTGCTTTTATTATGTAAAAGTGCAAAACATAGAAAAGCGATATAAATGTGGTACCGCTGTAAACGTACTGACCCGAAGAATAAAGCTGCCTTATCAATTTTACAACACGCGCAACAGAATAAAATAAAATAAAAAAAAACAATTCCTGAATTGTTGGTTTTTGTTTATTCTGCCTCCCAAAAATAGGAATAGAAAGCGATCAAAAAATGTCACGTGCCTGAAAATGGCACCAATAACAACGTCAACTCATCCCGCAAAAAACGAGCCGTCACATGACTCTGACAAAATCTGGAAAAATTATAGCCCTCAAAATATGGCGATGCAAAAACTAGATTTTACAAAAAATGCGTCTTTTAGTGTGTGACAGCTGTCAGTCATAAAAACCCGATATGATTCTAGTATCCCTGTAATCGCACCGACCCGAAGAATAAAGTCGTCTAATCACTTATACCGCACGAGGAACGGCTTAAAAAATAAACTCTCGGGTTAGGGTTGGACTAGGGTTAGGTCTGGGTTTGGGGTTAGGGTTGTGATGGGGTTGGGATTTTTTTCAAAAGTAAAAAAAAAAAGATGACGATATGGTGACTAGTGTTGAGCGCAAGTGCTCGCTACTTGAGTTTGCATCGGGTGCTCTGGTATGCATTGAGTATCGTGGGTATTTGAGTTACATGCTCGAGTCTCCCTCCCATATGCTTCGCGGCCAAAAAAACTTTGCGGGGATTGCCTGCCATGCACGAGCGATCCCCGCATGTTTTTTTTGGGGTGTCTAATAACCGTGAAACATGCGGGGCAGGGACTCGAGCATGTCACTCGAGCACACGCAGTACATGGTGCATACCTGAGTACCTGATGCAAACTCAAGTAGCGAGCACTTGCGCTCAAGACTAATGACAACTTATTCAATATGATGACCTAATGTAAACAAATTCTGTGTCTTACCTCTGGGTTCAAAATGTTCACTATACACCTTTAATAAAATCCTTGAGGGGTATAGTTTCCAAAATGGGGTCACTTGTGGGGGAGCTCCACTGTTTAGGCACATCAGGGGCTCTCCAAACGCGACATGGTGTCCGCTAACAAATTGAATGGAATATCGGCTCAATTTGTTAGCTTACACCATGTTGCGTTTGGAGAGTCCCTGTGTGCCCAAACATTGGAGCTCCCCCACCAGTGACCCCATTTTGGAAACTAGACCCCCCAAGGCACCTATCTAGATGCATAATGAGCACTTGGAACCCCTAGGTGCTTCACAAATTGATTCGTAAAAATGAAAAAGTGAAAAAAAACAACACTTTTTCATTTTTACGAATCAATTTGTGAAGCACCTGGGGGTTCCAAGTGCTCACTATGCATGTAGTTAGGTGCCTTGGGGGGTCTAGTTTCCAAAAAGGGGTCACTTGTGGGGGAGCTCCAATGTTTAGGCACATCAGGGGCTCTCCAAACGCAACATGGCGTCCGCTAATTATTCAAGCAAATCAAAAAGTCAAATGGCGCTCCTTCCCTTCCGATCCCTGCCGTGCGCCCAAACAGTGTTTTTTCCCCCACATATAGGGTATATGCGTGCCCAGGGGAAGTTGCACAACAAATTTTGGGGTCCATTTTTTCTTGTTACCCCTGTGAAAATAAAAAAAATTGGGTCTAAAGTAACATTTTTGTGAAAAAAGTTAAATGTTCATTTTTTTCTTCCACATTCCAAAAATTCCTGTGAAGCACCTGAAGGGTTAATAAAGTTCTTGAATGTGGTTTTGAGCACCTTGAGGGGTGCAGTTTTTAGAATGGTGTCTCTTTTGGGTATTTTCTGTCATAAAGACCCCTCAAAGTGACTTCAAATGTGATGTGGTCCCTAAAAAAAATGGTTTTGTAAATTTTGTTGGAAAAATGAGAAATCGCTGGTCAACTTTTAACCCTTTTAGCTCCCTAACAAAAAAAAATTTTGGTTCCAAAATTGTGCTGATGTAAAGTAGACATGTGGGAAATGTTATTTATTAACTCTTTTGTGTGACATATCTCTCTGATTTAAGGGCATAAAAATTCAAAGTTTGAAAATTGCAAAATTTTCTAAATTTTCGCCAAATTTCCATTTTTTTCACAAATAAACGCAAGTGATATCGAAGAAATTTTACCACTATCATGAAGTACAATATGTCACGAAAAAACAATCTCAGAATCAGGGGAATCCGTTGAAGCGTTCCAGAGTAATTACCTCATAAAGTGACAGTGGTCAGAATTGTAAAAATTGGCCTGGTCATTAACGTGCAAGCCACCCTCGGGGGTTAAGGGGTTAAAGATCTTGGGGATGGGATTGTGAGTAAAGTGTCAGTTTTTGCTGATGATACCAAATTATGTAAGATATTAAAATCTGATCTTGACATTACTATATTGCAAAACGATCTGGATAAGATGTCTGAATGGGCAAACACTTTTTGCAGATGAGGTTTAATGTAGATAAATGTAGAGTAATGCTCCTAGGATGGAGTAATCCTATTGCTGCATATACATTAAATGGGTGTTTACTCTGGACTACAGAACAGGAGAAGGACTTGGGTATTCTGGTTACAACAGGCTGCGCTGCAGTACTCAATGTCAAGCAGCAGCAGCAAAAGCAAATAAGATTTTAGGATGTATAAAAAGAGAAATCAAATCCCGCGATCCCAACATATTATTACCCCTTTATAAATCACTGGCGAGGCTTCATCTGGAATATGGAATCCAGTTTTGGGCTCCACATTTTAAAAAGGATATTCAGAAGTTAATCAGTTCAAAAGTGGGCAACTAGAATATTGCTAGGGATGGCAGGCTTCTCATATGATGAGAGGTTGAGGTTGAAAAAGTTGGGCCTGTTTAGTTTAGAAAAACGACGCCTCAGAGGGGATCTCATTTACATGTAATACTGTATATGTGTGGTCAGTAGAAAGGACTAGCACATGACTTATTCCTTCAAAAGACCATACTAAGACCAGGAGGCACTCATTGTGGGTGGAAGAAAGGCGATTCCAGAACCTAAACTGGAAAGGGTTCTTTACAGTCAGAGCAGTGGGACTGTGGAATGCCGACCACAAGAGGTAGTAATGGCCGACACTATAACAGCTTTCAAAAAAGGCTGGATGATTTCATTGATACAGGTAACATTGTGGGTTACAGTAAAATTAGACAAAATGTTGCACCTATAGTAGTATATTTGATCCAAGGTTCTTGTACTGATCGCCTTTTCTCGGGGTCAAGAAAGAATGTTTCCCCGTGATGCAAATTGGCTGAATGTGTCCTTGTGGTTTTTGCCTTTTTCTGATTTAGGTATAGGGATTTTACGAATACCATTATTAGAATCATAAGAGTAATATAAAAATGATTAAAAAATTATAAACTGGTTCATTTGTAATTGTAATAATGCAATAATAAAATTGGTTAATAATAATACATTTGTGAGGCCTAGTCCCAGTAAGTTAGTAAGTTAATGTAGGGAGTACAATTGGGTGAGAAAGGTTGAACTTGATGGACCCAGGTCTTTATTCAACCTATGTTACTACTATGTTACTATGAGAGATTTCTTTCCTTTTTGTAATTTTCATAAACAGCCCATTTGGTGCCAGGCGTCGCTGGGGGGGACCCATCTGGGGCTGCGGGGGCCAGAGTCACTGGGAGGGACCCATCTGGGGCTGTGGGGGCCAGGCTTCGCTGGGGGGGCCCATCTGAGGCTGGGGGGGGCCCATCTGGGGCTGCGGGGGGCCAGGCGTTGCTGGGGGGGACCCATCTGGGGCTGCGGGGGCCAGGCGTTGCTAGGGGGGACCCATCTGGGGCTGCGGGGGGGCAGGCGTCGCTGGGGGGGACCCATCTGGGGCTGCGGGGGCCAGGCGTCGCTGGGGGGGACCCATCTGGGGCTCACGTGCCAGCAGAGACTCGGTGATCATGGGCGCCAGGTCCTATAGAAGTATTGGTAGTTCCAATGTTCTGCTTGCTGTTTAGCGCTTACTGAGTGCTACATAGCTGGCCAAAGAGAAGGCAGAAATGGTTACAGAGGTTCTATTTTCTCCCTAGAGTCTGGACCTACTCTTTCTCGATTGAAGGAGATTTTAAACCCACACTTCAAACTTACAATGGCGTAGGGTTATAGGGAACCTGTCAATAAGATCAACTCTTTTAAGCCGTCCATATGGCCATGTAGGTCAAGCTGAAAAAAATTATGTTTTATTAACAAATATGTGGATTTATCTGGATTATGTAAATGAGCTGTTAAGATCTATTTCTTAACAGCTCATTTACATATTAACAAAAATGTGGATTTATCTTATCCTTTCATTTTTAATAATCTCTGGAGGCAGATTCTCAGAAAGATTTATGTCCGGCCCATAGATCTTAACAGCTCATTTGCATATAAGGAAAACATGGATTTCTCTGGAATAAAACATCGGATCGCAAAAATCAAGGCCTCATTTTAGGAGGGTTGATCCTACTGACAGATTCCCTTTAAAGCCAAGGACCAAGTGCTGTAAATCTATATATACTGTATCTGTGTACATGTAAATATATACAATACTTGCACGTGCTCCAGAAGCTTTTGCTATGGGACCCATACAGAGCAATATAGAAGCAAACCCAAAGCTTTTTGATCCAGTGTACTATGCATTTACAATAATTTTGAAAACTAATTATTACACAATTTCACTCCAACCTGGCGAAAAATTGCCTATTTTTTTTTTTTTATAGAAGAAGATGATCTCTCTGGAATTAGAATGACCCTGCCATCTCCTCAAGACAAGGTTTCCTGTTCACTTTCTGCAGTTTCTTGAGGCACCTGGTTGTGTATCCACTGCTGCCGCTACAATGCCACAATCAATTTTGCCATGGAGGAACCACCTTGCCTGTCGTCTGTGAATGGCTTCTCGTTCCAGTAAGGTATTACAACCCACCCATTTAATTGCAGTTTGGTCTTGTACTTGCCTTGGCATTGTCTTCCTAATCCTTTTACTGAATTGGTCCTGATCTTTTTCCAGAGATACCATCAAGTTGTTCCTCCAGCTGTCTCTTCCTCCACATAAGCTGTGTGCCCACGATGCGTTTTTAATGCGTTTTTGCAGCTGCGGAAACGCATTAAAAGCGCTTGGTAGAAGGGCAGCAATGTCCCCCAATGATAATCCGCATGTGCTGTGCACATGCTGCGGAAATTTCCGCTGCGGATTATCATTGCGGGAAAAAAATCAGCACTACCAATTATTTTGCAGAAATGCTGCGTTTATCGCCGCCATTGACTTGCATTAGAACGCGCCAATTCCACAAGACTGCATCTGTACTTGCGTAATTGGTGCGTTCTAATGTGCGGATGGTACCCAGGTTTGGAGGAGAGGAGACTCTCCTCCGGTCCCAGGTAACATTAAAAAATCTGTAAAAAAAGAATAAAATAAAAAATAAATGTATATTTACCTTCCGACGGCCCGCGCAGCGCTCCTGCTTGCTTCCCGGCACTTTGCAGTGAATTGAAGGACCTGCGCTGACGTCAGAGTCATGTGACGGGTCACGCGACGCTGACGTCGGCAGGTCTTTCAATCCATCGCTGCCGGCAGGGGAGAACGGAGTGAGCGGGACACCGGGGGCCATCGGAGGGTAAGTATACATTTATTTTTACCACTCTCTCGGGTCACACTATATAAATCCATGCTGTTTGCATGGATTTATATAGTGTGACCTAGTTGTCACAAGCACTTTCCAAGTGATGCTAATTGCTTGGAAAGCGCTTGTCAATCCGCATGCGGAAATGGCAGTGAATAACACTCCATTTCCGCATGTCCCTGGCAGGAAAACGCATGTACAATCTGCATGTACAATCTGCATGTACAATCTGCATGTACAATCCGCATGCGTTTTCTCTGCCAGGGAGATGCAGAAACGCTCATGAAAAAATCCGAAGCATTTCCGCATCGTGGGCACATAGCCATAAAGTACTTTTGCCAATGTGATCTCTAAACAGAATGAAGACATGCTTCTGGATACTTTCTTCTATGCATGAACCTGCAATTACCAGGGATATGTCCACATGTATTCATTGTATTTTCGTCACCAGCACTATGCGTACATATAGAACACAGATATAATAGCCTCATATTTTGTAACTATTACAATTGCTGTTATATACTTTACATGCCGATGTTGACGTCATATTCTGCACAATTATATACTCCTGTCATACTGTACATTAAGATGTGCCATAGAGAACCCAAAAGGAAGGGACGCTACACAAGCCCATATAACGAAAGCGTAACAAGCGTTATTGAGATACACAATGTAGACATAAATGATAAAAGCAATAAAATCAATGAGGGAGAATAGAACAACAGAGATCCCCTCAGCCCAAGACCTGCATAAATAATAATGCTATGCGGAGTTTATATAACATATACACAATTCAAGTTATTATAGCGACAATGATAGAATGCAAAAATAGCAACAGAAATTAAATGGTATGTAACAAGATCAAAATTGAGCTAAGTTTAGCCACAGTGAGTGAGGGTAGGTATACAGTGGGTACGGAAAGTATTCAGACCCCTTTAAATTTTTCATTCTTTGTTTCATTGCAGCCATTTGGTAAATTCTAAAAAGTTCATTTTTTTTTCTCATTAAAGTCCACTCTGCACCCCATCTTGACTGAAAAAAAACAGAAATCTAGACATTTTTGAAAATGTATTAAAAAAGAAAAACTGAAATGTGCTCTTAGAAACCTTGAGTAATGAAGAAATTATTTTGTAACCTTGGCCACATCTGTGCCTTGCCACAATTCTGTCTCTGAGCTCCTTGAGCAGTTCCTTTGAGCTCATGATTCTCATTTGGTCTGTCATGCACTGTGAGCTGTGAGATCTTATATAGATAGGTGTATGCCTTTCCAAATCAAGTCCTATCAGTTTAAGCTGGACTCCAATGAAGGCGTAGAAACTTCTCAAGGAGGATCACAAAGAAATGGACAGCATGTGACTTAAATATGAGTGTTTGAGCAAAGGGTCTGAATACTTATGACCATGTGATATTTCAGTTTTTCTTTTTTAATAAATTTGCAAAAATTTCTACATTTCTGTTTTTTTTCAGTCAAGATGGGGTTCAGAGTGGACTTTAATGAGAAAAAATGAACTTTTTAGAATTTACCAAATGGCTGCAATGAAACAAAGTGAAAAATTTAAAGAGGTCTGAATACTTTCTGTACCCACTGTATGTGATAATAATCACCTGTAGTGGCCAAATCAAGTAACTGATAACCCATAGTAAGACATAGCAAACAGATTCCTGTAAAAAGGTCTGGGGGAGGGGGCCGGAATCCCATTGCACATTTTGCGATTGCTTCTTCCTGGGGGTGTGGATGTGGAGTAATGCAGGGCCCTTATATACACTACTTACATAAATTTAGGGATATTTGGCTTTTGGGTGAAATTTCAGGATCATCCTAAATTGCACTCTAACCTTTTCAGGTGAACTTAATGTGATCTTCTCTAAACTTTTGAATGCATATGTCCCACTGTTCAATGTTTTAGTACTTTTTGCACAAACTTGCTGTTTTCTAAAAAGGAGCCTAATGGCAAAATTCACAACAGGTGTTTGTTTAATCCATGAATCGGCCTATAAATTTTGGGGTTCAATAAGAATTGATACTTAAACAGTCCTCCACATCATGCTGTTCACATTTTGACATGTGACCAAGACGACATCTAACAATTTATGAACAGTGCCTTCAAGCATGATGTTCTCTGACTGAAATGGCCACTGAGCTTAGAGTGTAATCAGCAGGTTGCAACAGAGATACAGAGAGTATTAAAATTGCCACCTAAAGATCCTAGACCAAGGGGATTAGGTAAGCTAAGTGAGCACTCATAAGAATATCATAAAAAAACAGTATTTTTATTACATAATCAAATCACAAAAAAATAGCACACAATTATATATAAAAACAGGTGCCTCCTTTGTGAGGGTAGGGTAGGGTAATGAAAGACCAATGCATACAATAATGTAATCTTGCGCATACCTGAAGCTTATATAGTACTAGACCAGGGATCTCAAACTCGGCTGGGTATAAGGGCCACACACGGGAAAAAATTCAATTTGGGGTGCCGCTTTCTTTGCATGACAAAGTGACATTTTTAGTGATTCCATATTTTTTTTTCTCTATACACCTTTTGAACTGGTCCCCTTCTTGTAGTATTGCACCATCCTGGTCCCCATATCATGGATATTTCCCCTGTGCCATTCTTCACATACACATAAGAGGGGGAAAAAATACATTCTTGGTGCCCTTTCTGCACCATAGACCTCTTAACGATCGCGGGACGGTCCAGGAGCTGAGGACATCAGCGCTTTAGTTCAGTATATTGCCGCTCACAGACCGGTTCTCAGCACACAGCAATACCAATGCCAGCCGCCGGCCTATCAGAGGGCAGCAGCTGACATCTGCGCATGACAGTGACGTCATACGCTGCTGCTCTGGGAGGCAGATGTCAGCTAGTGGTTGCATTGGAATTGCTGTGTGCACAGAGCCGGTCTGTGAGCGGCAATGTACTGAACTAAAGCGCTGATGTCCACTGCTCCTGGACCGGGCCACGGTTGTTAAAGGGTTCATGGTGCCTGTGGGCCACATGAAGCACCCGGAGGGGCCCAGTGTTTGAGACCCCTGTACTAGACCAAATAAATCCCATTGAAGTGCAAATGCATGTAAACAAAACCACTCCTATTCTTCTGTTATTGCTGATGAAGTTAAAGTGTTAATGTTAGGGAGAGCAGGCAAAAAAACAATATAGCAATACAGGGCAGAGATCACTTATGGTAAAAAGCCTCATGATTGTACTGTATTATATTAAAGTGCAAATTCATGTAAACAGTAACATCACTATCTTCCCATTAGATCCCATGGCTAATTAAAGTGTCAGTGCTTGGGAAGGTGGAGAACTTTATAACTATGCAATCAATAGTTTACCTTAGGTAGAAAACCTCTGGTGCGAGCTGTAGCAGGGCCTGTCACGTACCCCTCTGTCCCGACGCGTGTTTCTTAAAACTTCCTCAGGTGGCGTCCCTTGTCATCAGCAATAGCAGAAGCATAGGAGTAGGATTTTTAGGTGGCAATTTTGATTCATAGTATTTATAGTGATACTATGTTAAATCTATGGGCCAATTATTGTTGAAGAGATACAAAGAGACTGGAGTCACAGAAAGGCAGAGAAGTGGATGACCTTTGGCCATATCCTACACTGATAACCGCTTCATTGTGAACAATGCCTTTCAGAACCTGATGTGATGACTGCCACACAACTCCAGGCACATTTAAAGGAGGTGAGAGGCACCCAAGTGTCACGTCAGACCATTCAAAACCATTTACATCAGAGTAGTCTGTGTGCTAGATGACCTATAAGGGTACCTGACCACACCACCAGTCACAGGCATTGCATGAGCCAGGGAGCATCTATGCTGGAAGACGTACCAATGGGCCTCAGGGCTGTTCACTGAAGAAAGACTATTCACGCTGAGCAGAAATGATGGCCGCAAACGATGTTGGAGACGTCAAGGAGAGCGCTATTTATTAGAAACTGTTGTCACCAGATGAGCCTTTGGTGGTGGTGGTGTTACAGTGTAGGCAGATGTGTCTAGTCAATATAGAACAGCCCTACACTTTGAATGGTACAGTAACAAGCCCCTATTACTTGAATACCATCATTAATCCTGTCATTGTGCCTCTGCATGAACAACACAGACCTAATTTCATCTTCATGGATGACCATGCTCCAGCTCATCGTGGTTGCATCACTAGAGAATGACTGCTGGAGACTGAGGTACCTCAAATGGAGTGGCTGCACTTTCTCCAGACCCGAATCCCATAGAAAACCTATGGGATCAGCTGAGTCATCTTGTAGAGGCTCGTAACTCTACTCCAGAACCTCAATCACTTGAGGGCGGGCCATTCAAGAAGAGTGCAAAAAGAAAAGGGAAAGGGCGCATGTGTAGACTCACAGGGCTATTTATATAAATTAAAAAGTGACAGTGCACTCACCTGTGATGGTTGTGTACTTCTACACAACCAAGATTAAGCGTGTGCATCTATTCAAGAAGAGTGGGATGCCATAACTCAGCAGGCAATAACTCGACTCGTGAACAGAATGAGACGTCATTGTCAAGCTGTGATTCATGCTATAGCCCACATGACACATTGAGACAGACATTTTTTTGTTGGGGTATTCCCACCGCTGTTGTTGGCTTTTGTTTCAATAAATTGTTCGAGATAAGATAATCACCATTGCATGCTTCTACTTAAATGCCTTACTTTCATGATAAAATATCACTGTAGAGCGAACTTATGTTTTCCATAAATTTCACCCAAAAGCCGAATATTACTAACATTTTGTTAATAGTGTATATACAGTCACGGCTGAAAGTATTGGCACCCTGAAAATTGTTCAAGAAAGTAAAGTATTTCTCCCAGAAAATTATTCCAATACCGTATATACTCGAGTATTAGCTGAGGCACCCAATTTTATTACCAAAAACTGGGAAAACTTATTGACTCAAGTATAAGCCTAGAGTGGGAAATGCAGCAGCTACTGGTAAATTTCCCCATCCTGCTATACATGGACCCCTGTCGCTGCACACGTAAAAAAATAAACACTTCTACTCACCTTCCTTCCCTATGCTCCAGTGCTGCGTCCTGTTCTGCCAGCAGCTGATCTCAGCATCTGAGCAGCGCATAACATCACTTCAATGCGCCCTCACACGCCGGGGTGAGCTTCCGTGATATTAACTCCTCTCCGTGACGGGACTATGGGATGGAGAGGAGTGAATATTCATTTTCTTTAATAGCGCACAGTGTCAGCAGCGGCCGCAGCTCCTGCTGCTGCTCAGCTATCCTGCCTGCCCGCTACTAAAGAGAATATTCACTCTTCTCCACGCCTATGGGTGTGGGGAGCAGTGAATATTCATACTCTCTAATAGCAAGCACAGAAGATCGCTGAGCCGCAGCAGGAAGCCGGCGGCTGCGGCTACAGTGTGTGCTTTTAAAGAAAATTAATATTCACTCCTCCATGCCACAACACCCCCCACAACCGTCAACAGCCGGGATGTAAGTATATACTCGAGTATAAGCCGAGGGAGGCTTTTTCAGCACAAAAAATGTGCTGAAAAAGTCGGCTTATACACGAATATATACGGTACACATATTTTGTTTCATTTGTGTGTATTGGAACAACACAAAACATAAAGAAAGGAAAATTGGACATAATAAGGACAACATCTGCAAGGAGTGTGCATGTTCTACCCGTGTTTGCGTGGTTTTCCTCCCACACTCCAAAGACATAGTAACAGGAGACTTAGATTGTGATCCCCAATGGGGACAGCGCCCATAATGTCTGTAAAGCGCTGTGGAATTAATGCCACTATATAAGTGAGTAAAATAAATAAATAATTTCACACACATTCCCAAAAATGGGCTGGACAAAATGGTTGGCAGTGGCACCCTTAACTTAATATTTCGTTATGCACCCTTTGGAATAACTGTAATCAACTCTTCCTATAACCATCAATAAGGTTCTTGCACGTCTCTACTGGAATTTTTGCAAACTGCTCCAGGTCTCTCACATTTGAAGGGTGCTTTCTCCCAACACCAATTTCAAGATCTCTCCACAGGTGTTTAATGGGATTACAATCTGGATTCATTGCTGGCCACTTCAGTGCTCTCCAGCTCTTTGTTTCCATCCATTTCTGGGGGCTTCTTGAAGTATGTCTGGGGGTCATTGTCCTGCTGGAAGACCCATGACCTAGGACGCAAATCCAGCTTTCTGACACTGGGCACTGTCATGCTCCCGGATTCAATCCAATGAGCTTGTGTTCTGTGGTCGGCTTCTCTTTTTACCGAGCAACAGGAGACACACCTTTTCATCTGGGTGTTTGGGTTCGGCTATTCTGGCTGCAGTCTGTCTAGTTTAACACAGATATTTTAATTTGCCTGCCTATCACCTTTTGGGTGCAGCTTTATATTCTGTCCTCCAGCTGGCGTTTCCTGCCTGTTCTGACTTTCTATTGATGTTTGGAGCCAGTCTGTAAGATTCCAGCTAGGAATTTTCACTTTGTTTCTTTGCACCTATCTTCCTTTTATCTTTAGAAAGTGGGCAGTCTATTTGCTAACAGTACTTGCTTTAGTCTTTGTTTGGTATTTCATTATTTATTTTACTGACTGGAATATTTCCTTTGTTCAGCACACTTCTTCTCTTATAGGTGATGCACACTCTGCTCTGCCCTCCAGTTCTTTAAGAGGGACGTGAAACAACTCGATGGCCGTTTAGGCAAGTTAGACCCTAGTTGCATTCTCTTAGTCTATATTTAGGGCTATCTTTGCACCCGCAGGCACCACTAGGGACTGCGGAGTCTGTATATCTATTCTGTACAGGAACTAGCAGGGTTAGTTTCTGTTGTTTTTTTTTTTTTTATTTTTTTTTTAATTTTTTTAGTGTATGACCTATTTTGCCGAGCGAGTTGCTACACAGGCATTATATTGCAACCCAAAATCTTTTGGTACATTTTCAGATTTCACAATGCCTTGCACACAGTCAAGGCACCCAGAGGCAGCAAAACATCTTTGAACCTCCAACATGTTTGACTGTAGGTACTGTGTGTTTTCTTTTGAACGCCTCATTCCGTTTTTGGTAAACAGAATGATGCACTTTACCAAAAGCCTCTATCTTGGTCTCATCTGTCCATAAGAGGCTTCCCAGAAGGATTTTGGCAAACTGCAGTCAAGCTTTTTTATGTCTGTCAGCAATGGGGTCCTCCTGGGTCTCCTGCCATACGTTTCATTTCATTCAAATGTCAACAGATAGTTCACGCAGACACTGATAGACCCTGAGGCTGTGTGCCCACGATGTGTTTTTTAAGCGTTAAAACGCACGGTAGAAGGCCTGCCATGTTCCCCAATGATAATCCGCATGTGCTGTGCACATGCTTCGGAAATTTCCCCTGCGGATTATCATTGCGGAAAAAAAATGCAGCACTACCAATTATTTTGCGGAAGTGCTGCGTTTTCGCCACCATTAACTTGCATTGGAATGCATGGATTACACATCACTGCATCTGTAGATGCTCATTCCACGCGTTCCAATGTGCGGATGGTACCCGGGTGTGGAGGACAGGAGACTCTCCTCCGGACCCGGGTACCATAGAACCTGTAAAAAAAAAAAAAAAAAAAAAAAAGAATAAAATAAAAAATAAATATGATACTTGCCTTCTGACGGCCCCCGGTGCGCTTGTCCTCCCTTGCCGGCAAATCGCGATGGACTGAAGGACCTGCGCTGATGTCATAGTCATGTGACGGCAGGTCACTCAGTGCAGTGTACCGCGATCTGCCGGCAGTCAGCACTGAGCGAAGCTAGACTGCGGGGGCCATCAGAAGGTAAGTATAGATTTATTTTTTATTTTTTGACATTCTTTAAGGTAACAGTATATAAATCCATGCCGTTTGCATGGATTTATATAGTGTGACCAAGTTGACAAGCACTTTCCAAGTGATGCTAAAATTGCTTGGAAAGCATTTGACAACCCGCATGCGGAAATGCATGTGAAGAACGCTTCACATCCGCATGTCCCTGCCAGGGAGATGCAGAAACGCTCAGGAAAAATTTGGAGCATTTCTGCATCGTGGGCACATAGCCTGAGCCTGCAGGACAGCTTGAATTCTTTTTTTTTTTTTTTGGAACTTGATTGGGGTGGCCTCCTTCAATTTTTCTCCGCCGTCCACGTTCAGGAAGATTAGCTACAGTGCCTGGGCTGCTCTTTGATTATGTTGCATACCATGGACAAAGAAAAATATAGATATTTGGAGATGGACCTAAGAACCAAAGTTGTTGAAGAGTATCAACAATCTCAAGGTTAAAAGTCCTCAGACAGTTCTCTTCTCCTCATTCTGTTCTCAGTGGTTAGTGTGACACACACACACACACACACACACACACACACACACACACACACACACACACACACGCACACACACTGAAATGATTGAGTCAACTTCTCCCCTTTTTATCTTATTTCAGGTGTGATTTTCATGTTACCGACACCTGTTTGTTGCCACAGGTGAGTTGAACGAGCATCTCCTTAAAACAAAGTTTACTCACAATTTTGGAAAGATGCCAACATTTTTGAGCGGCCCATTTTGGGGGTTTTGTGTGAAATGATGTCCAATTTGCCTTTTTTCCCCCCTCTGTTTTTTTATGTTGTTCCAATACACAAGGGAAATAAACATTTGAATAACAAAACATGTGCAATTGCAATAGTTTTCTGGGAGAACTTGAAGGGGAAAACATTTTCGGCCATGACTGTAGAAGCTATAATTAGCCGGCTGGTAGTGGCGTTTGTGTCAGCAGAGCAGTGTTGCGGAAGTGGTGGCTACAGCATCCGATGTCACGAGTCAGCACCCACCTCTAATGCGCTAGAAAGGTGGGCAGAGAGAGTGTGATGCCATGGGGACACGTTGACACAACTGGATGCACATCGCCGGGGCGAACGCATGCCGCTCAGAGGGGTTGTGGCAAGACCGGAGACGGTCACAACATAGCAAGGAAGTTAAAGTGCTTGTATATGCAGAGTGCAGAAAGGAAATGAGGCATTGCCAATGATGTGATTATAAGAATACCGATGAACCACAATAATATAGTGCATTGTGCAGTACAAATAAAGATAAAAAAAAATTAAAATATATTTATATATATACACACACACACACACACACACACACACACACACACACACACACACACACATATATGATTGTATATAAAGATGGTGTATATAAATATACTGAGGAACAACAGAAATAAAGTGCATAGTACAATATTGAAAAGTATGTAAATGTGCAAGTGTGAGACTGTATGTTAAAAAAAAAAAAAAAAAAAAAGTGTACCTTGCCAATAGTGGGAAAGAAAAGTGGAGATTTGTGTGAATAGTGACCAGTAACCAGTTGGGAATGAGTGAAAAGTAAAAGTAAGTAAAAGATGCATGAATTAGTAATATAATATAAATGGATGTGTTCAGAATGGCTTAGTGTGGTGTATGGCCAATTGAGAAGCAAACAAGAATGTGACCGAACAGAACAATAAGTGTGTAAGTGTCCTGGCAAACATGTAACAATGTGAGGGAGAAAATAACCCTTTTAATCAACAAAGTTGTAAATTGAACACAAGCAGCTAATTCATATAGATTTGATGCTGCTAAAAACAAAAAATGACATAAAATTAAGAAATGAATGCACTGTCATAAGTATATGTACTAAGAACACTTCCAAATAATAATATAACATGTCCAGAGACAATAGGTCCCTGCACATGAAGGTACTGACTCTAAAATAATTCAAATATTAACTTAATTAATGTTTCAAAATAGAATAGGATTAAAAAAAAATCAAGCATACAGGTATCTCAGTTTGTAGCAAACAGCTATATCAGGTCTGAAATAATATACAAATGTAGTGACTTTTGGAGACAAGTACAATGTTATATAGAAATCACAGATTCATAAAGTGCATAGTGCTTAGTTAATTTCTATTTCAAAGTTTCTAAATGTCAAAATTAATAATGATAATATATTGTGGGAAAGATTTAAGTGTTTTCAGAAGGGGTTTCTGGTAACCATTCTACTACAGTGGAATACTGGGGAAAAGTATAATGTGCAGGTGCTTTTTGATTATCAAAATCTCCAGTACCATTAAAGTACGTTGCTCATATAAAATACATATGAGAGACATGAAAAGGTCAAATCAGAATGTTTTATAATGTGACTTACAATTGTAGTGGTGAAGACCTGTGTGTGTCTGGGCTACCACCCCGATTATGCAGTTTCGCTTTAGCTTTTTCAAAAGAGGCGTTGTGCAATTCCACAATTGTTTTTTTGATTTTTATTTACCATGTTCACTAAATGATAAAACTTACCTGGCAATAGATTTCCCCAGATGAGTATGAGTACGCTGATACCAAACATTAATAGGTCTTCCAGGCGATCTTGCGCACAGAGACTCTGCGACCACGATCGCCTCCGGGTGTCAGCTAATTTTGATAGCTGACACCTGGCTCTCAGTGGCAGAAACCCGCCCACACCGCTCCCAGCATTTTAACTCCCTAAATGCTGTGATCGCACCGACAGCTTACATCGGGGTTTCCGTGTAAATCTTTGAAATGTGATTCAGATGGAACCCCCAACAGAAGATTCCCTATAATGAGGCAGATGGAGGCACTGTGGATGTGTCTGGCCTATCATCCGACGGTGTCAGTCTTTTTATGTGTGCATAAAAGTGCCACCGAACATCGCTGAACATAGGCCAAATGGGGCCCAGAGTAACTCTGCTGCCTCATACTGAATGGATCCCTCAGAGATTTAAATGGAAACCCCCATATCAGTGCTTAGCTTAGAGGACAGGATAAATGGTAACATTTTACAGAACATTTTAGATCACAATAAAAGCAAGTCCCCACTCTGGTCCATTATTTGTTAATGGAAATATAAGGGGCCTCCACGTTACTAATAGCACAAAGTCTCAGGAAAAGCAAAATTGCCCTTGCCCCCCAAAAGAAATTCTGCAAATTTTGTGCTCCCAAATCCAAATGCCCCCCCCCCCTCCCTTCTGAGCCCCACAGTGTGCCTAAACCGCAGTTAGTGTCCACATGTTTGGCATTTCTGTAGCGATGGGAGTCTACCTAATTTACAGATAACCAAGCAATGTGAACTGAGGTCTAAGATGGTAGACATGCAAGAAATAGGAGCATGTTCACACTAGCAAAAAGAAGCAAAACCTACAAAAGACAAAAATATATCTCATACCCTACCATCATTATATATAAATGTAAAGCAAAGTTGCATAATAAATATAGGGTACTTAGTGAACTATTTTTGATCAAAAAAAGTATACAAGCCGTCCCACCAGCGGCAAGGTGACCCTAAATTGGGACGGTACCTATACTGCCTATATTAAAAACCTTACTGTATATCAAAGTTGAAGTAATGCATATAAAAGGGTAGACAAATAGGACCGGGTCCCAACTCCAGACCACCCAGGCCCGTGGTAAGCTACATATATACTAATCAGCTCAACAAAAGGGATGCCACACCCTTAAATTGCACAGAATGCAAACAAGACAAAAAACCAAGCAATGTGAACTGAGGTCTAAGATGGTAGACATGCAAGAAATAGGAGCATGTTCACACTAGCAAAAAGAAGCAAAACCTACAAAAGACAAAAATATATCTCATACCCTACCATCATTATATATAAATGTAAAGCAAAGTTGCATAATAAATATAGGGTACTTAGTGAACTATTTTTGATCAAAAAAAGTATACAAGCCGTCCCACCAGCGGCAAGGTGACCCTAAATTGGGACGGTACCTATACTGCCTATATTAAAAACCTTACTGTATATCAAAGTTGAAGTAATGCATATAAAAGGGTAGACAAATAGGACCGGGTCCCAACTCCAGACCACCCAGGCCCGTGGTAAGCTACATATATACTAATCAGCTCAACAAAAGGGATGCCACACCCTTAAATTGCACAGAATGCAAACAAGACAAAAAACCAAGCAATGTGAACTGAGGTCTAAGATGGTAGACATGCAAGAAATAGGAGCATGTTCACACTAGCAAAAAGAAGCAAAACCTACAAAAGACAAAAATATATCTCATACCCTACCATCATTATATATAAATGTAAAGCAAAGTTGCATAATAAATATAGGGTACTTAGTGAACTATTTTTGATCAAAAAAAGTATACAAGCCGTCCCACCAGCAGCAAGGTGACCCTAAATTGGGACGGTACCTATACTGCCTATATTAAAAACCTTACTGTATATCAAAGTTGAAGTAACTAATTTACAGATGCATAACATACTGGGCACTAGAACAGCAGTTTGCAATTTTCACTCAGCAACATCCACTACTGCTTGTTTCTGGAAAACACCCGTCCAGTCAAAATCCTCACCACAGCTGTAGATGAATTCCCAAAGGGGTATAATTTCCAAAATGGGGTCACTTGAGGGGGGGATTCTGCTCTTCTAGTACTTAGGGTCTCTGTATATGGAGTCTGCATACTATTCTAGAAAAATCTGTGTTTCAGGAGGCAAATAGCATTCCGTCCCTCCCGAGTCTCACCACATGGCTAAGCAGTACTGTACAGCTACATATGTGGTATTTCTACATTCAGCAGAAATTGTGTAACAAAATTTGGTGCCATTTTTACCCATTTCCCAGTTTGAAAAGGCTTAAACAAAACTCTGGTGATTAAAATGTAATAATTATTTCTCTAGTCACCCTCCACGACAGCACCTTAGGAGGATACTCCCCATACCCGAACAGGGACAGGAAACACATGAAGAGGTTAAATAGCCCCCCCCCCACTTACTGTTCTTCAGTGTTTTTTCCTGTCCCTACAGCGCATGAGGAGGTCCTCCTGCGGTGCTCTGTGGCCGGCGACAGACATTGCCTTTGTTTCTCCCACCTGTTATGCCAGGTAGCTGAGGTCGATCGTGGCAGCCTCCCCCTTCTATAGTGCTGCTCCTGTCTCCCAATGACTCAGGACCCTTCTTTCTTTCCTGCGCCTCTAGGCAAAGCAGGGTGGCATAAGCCGGGGGCCTCTCGCAGCTCCCCGGCGTTCTCCCTCCCCCTCCTCCGTGTTCTGGACCGGCGGCAGTATCCAGAAGTGACGACGAACGTGAGACGCGATCTCATGACGTCACTTCCGGTTGTGTTTTGCAGTGGAATGCACCGCTAGATGCAAGATTTTTATAAGTATTTTTGCGCCAGCTGGGCCCTTATGCGCTTACCAAGGCTCAGTAACCAGTGGCGCTATCCCTAAATCGATGCACCAGTAGAAAATATTACCGCTTTTAAAAAAGGGGGAACTTATGCAACACCTGAGGACACCATCCAGAGGGTGTTTCTGATACCTGGAGAGGGAGGTGCATCCAATCAGGATGCAGCGCTGGGATCTCGCTTCCCTTAAAGGAGCCAGATGGAAGACACCACAAGGTAGGACCTTGCCATAATGTAGGGTGATCGTGGTTTGTGCTCTGCTACTGTTGAACCAGGCGCTATCCCAGACCCAGTAAGTACCTGTCTTTGGCATCTCTATTTTTGGAGCAAGGTTTCCTGTTTGAATCCTCATTTATTAGCCTTCTCTCCTTTTATTTTAGGGAGACAAGGAACCTGCTCCAAAAACAAAAGACAAAAGGGTCCCGTAAATGTGCCATTTGTCTTAAAAAGCGGTCTTCCTCATACAAAAATGGTTTTGTAAATTTTGTTGGAAAAATAAGAAATTGCTTGTCAACTTTTAACCCGTATAACTTTCTAACCAAAAAAATAAAAAATTTGGTTCCAAAATTGTGCTGATGTAAAGTAGACAGGTGGGAAATGTTATTTATTAACTATTCTATGTGACAAATGTCTCCTAGTTAAAAGCATGAAAATTCAAAGTTTGAAAAATGAAAAATTTTCACAAGTTTGCTGTTTTTTCACAAATAAACGCAAGTCATATCGAAGAAATTTTACCACTATCATGAAGTACAATATGTCACAAAAAACAGTCTCCGAATCAGGGGAATCCGTTGAAGCGTTCCAGAGTAATTACCTCATAAAGTGCCAGTGGTCAGAATTGTAAAAATTGGCCCGGTCATTAACGTGCAAACCACCTTTGGGGGTAAAGGTGTTAACCCCTTCCCTACATTTGTACACATATGTAGGAAGTACTTTCTGACCCACAAGTTGTATATACACACGTCAAGGCGATCAACCACACACAGGAAGCTGTGCGTGGGTGATCGCCTCTGGGTGTTTAGTTGATATGACAGTTGACAACTAGCACCACTCTCGGCAGTTTAACCCACTAAATGCTGCGATTGGTATCGATCGCAGCATTTAGAAGGTAGGCAGAGGGCTCCCTCTGCTCTCCGATCGGCGCCCCAGCGACATCATCACAAGGGGCCGATCGTTGCCATGATTACCCAATGTAGTCATGACAACATCTGGGTCACCAGAGCTAGCAAACTTGTTACACCATGCTCAGAGCATGGTGTTGTCGTGGTAGCCCTTTCCAGAAGAGCTAATATGGATTGAAATATAAATTCTCTAAATCTGTCTGCCGTTTTTGGTTCAAATTAAATAAATACGATTCATTGGAGAAAGAAAATCACTTACCACACTGCTCTGCTAATCTGCATCCATAGGGGCACACTCCTTCCTTTCCCTGCTGTGCTTGCAATAGGTGTTGGAGTCAGGCTGACACCTGTGCTGGAGAGGTGTTAATGTCAGTGGCACCTCTCCTGCACAGATGTCTGTTTGACTCCAGCACCTATCCAGCACAGCAGGGGAATGAGGGAATGTGCAGCTATGGATGTGGATTAGTATAGCAGTGCATTGCTGTGCTAGGGTAGGAGGGGGAGGAGTCTTACTTATCTGTCAGTGCTGGCCCTGCAGCGTGGCCCTCCGGGGGATTCCCCGACAGGCCAGTCTGAGCCTGCAGCCCCATATGGGGTATTTCTACATTCAGTAGAAATTGTGGGACACATTTTTTTTACCATTTATACCCATTTCCAAGTGTGAAAATTGTAAAATATGGGACTAAAACAAAAAAGATGGTACCTACGGCAGAAGATGTAATGAGGCAGATGGAGACACAGTGCATGCTGTCTGACCTGTGATACGGAAGTGTCTATCTTTTTAGGCGTGCATAAAAATACAGTCAACCACAATTTTGTGTACCTCTGAAAAAAAAAAAGGACAACGCTGAACAGAGGCTAGACGGAATCCAGAGTATGCTCAAAAAAAGGAATAGTTGTTCCAGCGTCTGGTAAAACAATTCTTTTATTTTTCGTCCATTAAAAACTTGCAAAAAATTACAAAGGTTGCATAGACAGGGTAGGGGCGCAAGACGCGTTTTGAACGCTCCCTTGCGTTCTTTATCATTGCATAGCTACACAATGAAAAAATGTGCCAATGAAAACAGTTGGAACAGATCACATGACATAATTACCACATTAAGCAACAGGTGCATGAAAACAGTCAATAGTGATACATGGTTTCTCTCTTCAGATTAA
Organism: Phyllobates terribilis; assembly: GCF_046119375.1. Classification (NCBI taxonomy): domain Eukaryota; kingdom Metazoa; phylum Chordata; class Amphibia; order Anura; family Dendrobatidae; genus Phyllobates; species Phyllobates terribilis. The sequence goes on along the minus strand of NW_027362942.1, from coordinate 1,889,173 downwards.
GGGTATGTGCACACGATGCAGAAATGCTCAGGATTTTTTCCTGAGCGTTTCTGCATCTCTCTGGCAGGAAAAAACGCATGCGGATTGTACATGCGGATTGTACATGCGGTTTCCTGCCAGGGACATGCGGAAATGAAGCGTTCTTCACTTTCATTTCCGCATGCGGGTTGACAAGCGCTTCCCAAGCGATTTTAGCATCACTTGGAAAGTGCTTGTCAACTTTACACTATATAAATCCATGCAACCAGCATGGATTTATATAGTGTGAATGTCAAAAAATAAAAAATAAATATATACTTTACCCTCTGATGGCCCCCGGTGTCCTGCTTCGCTCGGTCCCGGCTGCCGGCAGTGAAGACTTTAGGACCTTCCGACGTCAGCGTCACGTGACCCGTCACATGACTCTGACGTCAGCGAAGGTCCTTCTTCATTCAACCCCGAAGTGCCGGGAACCAAGCAGGAGCGCTGCGCGGGCCGTCAGAAGGTGAGAATATATATATTTTTTATTTTATTCTTTTTTTTTTAATGGTACCTGGGTCTGGATGAGAGTCCTCTCCTCCACACCCGGGTACCATCCGCACATTAGACCGCATGAAAAGCGCATCAACATATACAGTGATGCGGATTCAATGCTGTCTAATGCAAGTCAATGGCGGCAAAAGAGCAGCGTTTCCGCAAAATTAATTGACATGCCGCGGATTTTTGACCGCAGCGTTTATGCTGCGGAAAAATCCGCATCATGGGCACAGCACATGCGGATTTCAATTGGGAAACATTGCTGCCCTTCTACCATGCGTTTTTAATGCGTTTCCGCGGCATTTACGCAACTGCAAAAATGCCGCGGAAACGCATGAAAAACGCATCGTGTGAACTCAGCCTAAAACCCTTTGGGCTTCTTGAATCCAGATTAAATATCCAATACGCTTCTTTTGTCAATAATTTTCGCTTGACCAAAGAAGCGTATTGGATATTTAATCTGGATTCAAGAAGCCCAAAAGGTTTTAATTTTTATTTCATAAATCAATAGTAAATGTGAAAATAACCAACTATATAATAACTTATCAGATAAATCTACTTCTCTCTCTGTGAGAATTGATCAGTCCAAAAATAGTTAAAGTGGTACCCAATTTTTTATGATAATAAATAGCATAGAGATAAAATATAACCTTTATTAGAAAATTAATTAAAAAGGCCCAAAGTGAAAATGTACATCCATAAATACAAGACGTACCATAAAGTACTAAACAAGAATGCAAACAGGAAAAATTTGCCTATAATACGGACAATCCTGTGTACAAAATGGTCAAAACATAACCTGTGAAAGACCACTTCCCAGGTAAAGTGGTGGATTCTTTAGTCGTGCTATCAATGATAGAGTCCACCAAATGACTATATCCTCTCTAGCATAGTTCCCATCAGTCAGTAAACCAAATCAATGTACATTATATTGAATTGGTATACACCTAATAATATATGACTATGAGGGAAAATGTAGACTAGCTTAGTACATAAAGAAATCAGCCAAGCTTATAGAAAAAATCCTTTTTTTTCCAGTATTAGACAAAGCATATAACCACATGTAAACTATATCACTCTGTGGTGTAGCAGAAATATACAATCTAAGAGGAAACTTCAAAACTTATCTGATCTACCATTAGTGATGGGTATGAAGTCTTATATAGGCGGGCTCCCTATATAAGATTTTAATTAATTTTCTAATAAAAGAGAATTGATCAGTCATTTATAAAAATTCTCAATTCTAAGGTAAAATCTGTATTCAGTGATGACAGGCTTTCCCCTTACTGAGATAGAATCTTATCAGTAGCAGCTCTCATCTACAGTATGTAGACAGGAGGGGGCTCCTAGCTCCTCCATCCTTCTATAGCAAGCAGTCCTCAGGTCCTCACTCTTTCCACCCACCCTACTGATGTCGGATGCTGCACCCACCACTTCCGTCACACTTCTCTGTTGACATGAGCACCACTATATTACTCCACATCCACACCCCCAGGAAGAAGCAATCGGGAAACATGCAATGGGATTCCGGCCCCCTCCCCCAGACCTTTTTACAGGAATCTGTTTGCTATGTCTTAGTATGGGTTATCAGTTACTTTCTTTGGTCACTACAGGTGATTAGTATCATGTATACAACACTCTTACTGTGGCTAAATTGAGCTCAGTTTTAATCTTGTTGCATACTATTTCATTTCTTTTGCTATTCTTGCATTCTATCATTGTCAATATACTAATTTGAATTGTGTATATGTTATATATACTCCGCCTAGCATTATTATTCATGCAGGTCTTGGGCTGAGGGGATCTCTGTTGTTCTATTCTCTGTGATACATGATAAAAGCCATAAAATGAATGTCTACATTGTGTATCTCAATAAAGCTTGTTATGTTTTCTTTATATGGTCTTGTGTATCTTCCCTTCCTTTTGGGTTCTCTTGAGTTTTGTAATTGTCCTCACACACATATTTTTTTGGCCATATATAGGTTTTCACAATTAAGCTATATACTAGACGCTGGAAATACTAATATATAAGGGTTTTACAAAATGGTGATATACAATGTTGAATTGTCACCATAGTGAGATATGAAATATGAACACATAAATGTACATGTGCTGTATAGTAAGCTGCCATTTAACCGCCCCAACCCCAAATTGTTCATTATAAATCCCTGTTTGTTTTCTGATTTCAAATCTCACTCCTCCATTTTCCTTGCAATCTCCTAATGTTATATAGCTGTGCCTGAACCTCTGAAGATGGATAACAGCAGGAAACCCTTGACTGAGAAAATATTAAATGTCACTTCAGAGATCATCTACCTGCTAACTGGAGAGGTGAGGCATTCCAGGAATTATGGTGCATGACACTTCTGTTAAAGGGGTTGTCCGGGTAAAATTACAATTTTTCCAGTGGTATGGTATATTAAAAAATAGTAAGTAAAGCTATACTCGTCTACTGGCACATACCTGGATCCAGCACAGACCACTCTGTGGAGTCTGTCACTGTAGTTATGCATGTCGCCATTCATTTTGTCATACAATGTACTGAACTACAGCAAAAAAAAAAAAAATTCAAGTGGGATAAAATGGTGAAATACATAAATTCAATTCTGATGTTTTGGAGAGAGTTTTGTTTTAATGGTGTTCATTGTGAGGTAAAAATGACCTGGAAACATGATTGTCCATGTTAGTCCGATAACAGCGATACAAATCATGTATTGGTTTTAGTTTTGTTTTTTCTGTTTAAGTGATAACAAAAAAGTCAGAATGCTGTAAATAGATTTTTTTGCTTTGTGCCACCATTTTTATTTGTTTGTTGATGCAGCTGAGTGAGGGCTTGTTTTCTGAGCAGTGAGCTGAAAATACCAATTTTATGTACATATGATGCTTTGATTGCTTTTTATTGCATTATTTAAGGGAGGTGGGGTGACCAAAAAAATTCAAATCTGGCATTCTGATTGTTTTTCTCGTTTCAGTGTTTAGTAATCAGGTGAATTAATTCCTTATTTTAATAGATCAGACTTGTACGAACGCGGCAATACCAAATATGTTTTTTTTTTTCCTTTCTTTATTATTTTTAACAGGGAAAGAGGGGAGGGATTTCACATATATATAATTTTTTTTTATTTCTTTTTTTTTTTGTTTTACTTTTTTTCTTTTTTACATTATTTTTTAGTCCACTTAGGGGATTTGAATCTTTGATATATAGTATATTTTGAGAATCAGTCTCCTATGGAGCCTGGCCTACAGCTGAGCGTCACAGGAAGACCAAGATGACGGTGACGGGGGTCTTCAGCAGACTCCCAGCTATCATAGTAATCCATCAGCTCTCTGTCATCGCATCACAGGGGGCTCATGGAAGCTGATGTACATGGGCACCAATGCGTGTTCCTTTTAAACTCCATTGTCAAAAATTGACAGCAGCATTTAAATGGTTAACAACTACAGCCAGAACTCACTACCTGTCTATTTGTTAGAGACACATAATGGCTATTTAATCTAGTCAGTATCTGCTGCGTGTATAGGGAGCTTTCTGCAAATGGACATGTTATTGATGTGAAGGAGTTTTTAGAGCTAATACAAGTATCATTACAGTGGGTATTATAATGCTCCTAATACATTTTAGGGGTAAATCCTGATGACAGGTTCCCTTTAACTGCTTCCGGGATAATACAGTGTTCTTTTCAGGCTTCTAGATGAATAACATTTAGAGTCTGAGCCCGCCATAACAGGAACCACTTCTACAATGGTGGCTTTCCATTCTGACATAAAGGGGGGTGCTAAGTGCTGCTGTAATAGTGCAGTGAATCATTAGAAATAACAAATCTGTTTGTGGATGTCTGTAATGTGATACTATTGGTGAGCAGGCATCTGTCACAGTGTCATATGCTGTCATGAAAAGCAGTACCATAGCGCACACCAACGTGGCGTGGACTATTCTGACATGTCCTTGAACATATAGCCTGTAGAAACAAGTTCGGAAGTTCACTCCTTTCATTGCTCATCTGAGACATTAGGGCAGAGTTATCAATCCAAATGGGCCAGAATTCTGCAGCAATGTGTTCTTTATCTTTCTTTCATGGCATTTTTATTTTATGTTTTAGACACTTTCTGCTCTTTGCTTTTTCTCAGACATAGTCTAAAGGCGCAAATCTAAGCAGCAGAATTTTTTTGTGCAAATTTCTGGCGTGGAGTAGACCAATTTATAGGTGGAATGAACTTAAATTACACAGTCTACTGATTCACCAAATTTATCATACGACATGAACATTATAATATATCTGGTGCATTTTAGGATAGTCTAGTCTTAGTTTACAATGTGTAAAAGTTCAGGCCCCCATGCACATTAAATTAGTGTCAGCCGAACTCCCCATTATCAACGAAGCCAACAATTTAATGTGTATGGGGGCACGGATCAAGAAGATGACGATCGCACATGTCCGATTTCAGACTGCTAATCAAACTGTTCTCCCGGAGATAAGCCACCGGCCAACATGTCAGTCAGCGGCTTTCTCATAGAGAACATGGGAGTGATGTCTGAGATTGCTGTGGACCAAAGCATCGTTCCACAACAGCCATCCAATGCATGTGTATTTATCTAGAAGGTCTGAAACCGGACACAAAGAAAGAAGACCAGCTCCCAGCCTGAATGTAGAGGAGAACACTCATTTGTGGCAGACGAAGCCGAGGCAATAAATAGTTTCTTTTCAGTTTGCTCTAGCTGTTCTGGCTGTTACTAATGGTGACTTTGTGGCAGCTTCCCTTTCTCCTACGTGCCAAATGTAAATATGACGAAAAGAACATCACTTGCAGGGGCTAATCTAGAAAAGGCTGGGCTCCAATCTAAAAAAAACATATTAACCAATAAATTAAAAAAAAAAAAAATGTTTTATGTGATGTGTACACTATGTAAATAAGCATGGTATATTGCAGTACAGCTGTTACAAACATATCTGCGGATCTGGCAGATTATGCATGTGTTGTCAATTGGAATAGGTGACTAAGCTACTGCCATACATCTGACAGCGGCTCATCGACCTTAGAATAAAGAATCAAGTATCAGGCATGTAGAAATCTGGAAGCGTGTCATTCCGGCCGCCTGTCATGTCAGTGCGGCGCTGATGGGTTGTCATGACAGCCGGGGGTCTGCAGAAGACCCCCATGGCTGTCATTATGATACTCCTGTGAATGCCAGCTCATGGCCAGCGTTCATAGGAGGTCGTGATTTCTGCTATACATAGCAATGCTGAATCCCTGCTATGTATAGCACAGCCGATTGGAAGATGGCAACTTCAAGTCTCATAAGGGAACTATTAAATAAAGTAAAAAGTGGAAAAAATAACACAAGTTCAAATCCCCTCTCTTTTGCCCCATTGAAAATAAAACATTTTAAAAAATACACATATTTGATATTGCTGCGTTTAGAAATATCCAATCAAAATCTAAAATAAATTAATCCAATCGGTAAACAGCGTACCAAGAAAAAAAAGCCAGAATTATGGGTTTTTTTGGCCACCGCAACATTGCAATAAGAGGCGATCAGAATAATCGTATCTATCCCAAAATGGTATCAATAAAAACGTCAGCTTGGTGCGCAAAAAATAGGCCCTCACCCAGCCCCAGATTCAGAATAAAAACATTAAATTAAAATAATTAACTAAAACACCTGTAAAGGCTTCCTAAGTGTTGAAAAAGGTCCCTTAGTCAGTAGGCTCCACAATCATGGGGAAGACTGCTGACTTGACAGATGTCCAGAAGGCAGTCATTGACACACTCCACAAGGTCCCAGAGTTCCAATTTTCATTTGGAAATCAAGGTCCCAAAGTCTGGAGGAAGAGTGGAGAGGCCACAATCCAAGCTGCTTGAGGTCTAGTGTGAAGTTTCCACAATCAGTGATGGTTTGGGGAGCCATGTCATCTGCTGGTGTAGGTCCACTGTGTTTTATCAAGAGCCGTCTACCAGGAAATTTTAGAGCACTTCATATTTCCCTCTACCGACAAGCTTTTTGGAGATGGAAATTTCATTCTCCAGCAGGACTTGGCACCTGTCCACACTGCCAAAAGTACGAATACCTGGTTTAAAAACAACAGTATCACTGTGCTTGATTGGCCAGCAAACTCGCCTGACCTAAACCCAATAGAGAATCTATGGGATATTGTCAAGAGGAAGATGAGACACCAGACCCAACAATGCAGACGAGCTGAAGGCTGCTATCAAAGAATCATGGGCTTCCATAACACCTCAGCAGTGCCACAGGCTGATTGCCTCCATGCCACGCCACATTGATGCAGTAATTGATGCAAAAGGAGCCCCGATCAAGTTTTGAGTGCATTTACTGAACATACATTTCTGTAGGCCAACATTTCAGATTTTAAAATAATTCTTCAAGCTGTTGAGTGGATTATATGGAATAAATGAACTTACTACCAACACGCGAGTGCCGGGACTTGCTTCTTTTTCATTTCGATTTCTCCACGTGCACCACCTAAGGAATGGAGTGCCGACTATTTCTCATTGTTTACTATATAGTGAACATGGTGAATAAAAAGCCCAAAAAACAATTGTGGAATTGCACTTTTTTTGCAATTTCACCACACTTTGCACGAATGGTGTCATTAAAAAGTACAACTGGTCCGGAGAAAATAAGCCCTCGTACTGCCATATTGAGGGAAATATAATAAAGTTATGGCTCTTGGAAGAAGGGGAGGAAAAATGAAAACGAAAAATGGCCAAGGCATGAAGGCATTCAGCCTCCCAGAAAATGCTTTCAATGTTCTAAAAAGCAATATTAACCCCTTTCTGACATTTGTATGTAATAATATGTCCCTGTACCTTGAGCCTTATGGACCAGGTACAGTACAGACCAAAAGTTTGGACACACCTTCTCATTTAAAGATTTTTCTGTATTTTCATGACTATGAAAATTGTACATTCACACTGAAGGCATCAAAACTATGAATTAACACATGTGGAATTATATACTTAACAAAAAAGTGTGAAACAACTGAAAATATGTCTTATATTCTAGGTTCTTCAAAGTAGCCACCTTTTGCTTTGATGCCTGCTTTGCACACTCTTGGTATTCTCTTGATGAGCTTCAAGAGGTAGTCACCGGAAATGGTCTTCCAACAATCTTGAAGGAGTTACCAGAGATGCTTAGCACTTGTTGGCCCTTTTACCTTCACTCTGCGGTCCAGTTCACCCCAAACCATCTCGATTGGGTTCAGGTCTGGTGACTATGGAGGCCAGGTCATCTGGCGTATCACCCCATCACTCTCCATCTTGGTCAAATAGCCCTTACACAGCCTGGAGGTGTGTTTGGGGTCATTGTCCTGTTGAAAAATAAATGATGGTCCAACTAAACGCAAACCGGATGGAATAGCATGCCGCTGCAAAATGCTGTGGTAGCCATGCTGGTTCAGTATGCCTTCAATTTTGAATAAATCCCCAACAGTGTCACCAGCATAGCACCCCCACACCATCACACCTCCTCCATGCTTCACGGTAGGAACCAGGCATGTAGAGTCCATCCGTTCACCTTTTCTGCGTCGTACAAAGACACGGTGGTTGGAACCAAAGATCTCAAATTTGGACTCATCAGACCAAAGCACAGATTTCCACTGGTCTAATGTCCATTCCTTGTGTTCTTTAGCCCAAACAAGTCTCTTCTGCTTGTTGCCTGTCCTTAGCAGTGGTTTCCTAGCAGCTATTTTACCATGAAGGCCTGCTGCACAAAGTCTCCTCTTAACAGTTGTTGAAGAGGTGTGTCTGCTGCTAGAACTCTGTGTGGCATTGACCTGGTCTCTAATCTGAGCTGCTGTTAACCTGTGATTTCTGAGGCTGGTGACTCGAATAAACTTATCCTCGGAAGCAGAGGTGACTCTTGGTCTTCCTTTCCTGGGGCGGTCCTCATGTTAGCCAGTTTCTATGTAGCGCTTGATGGTTTTTGCAACTGCACTTGGGGACACATTCAAAGTTTTCCCAATTTTTCGCACTGACTGACCTTTATTTCTTACAGTAATGATGGCCATTCATTTTTCTTTACTTAGCTGCTTTTTTTCTTGCCATAATACAAATTCTAACAGTCTATTCAGTAGGAGTATTAGCTGTGTATCCACCTGACTTCTGCACAACACAACTGATGGTCCAAACCCCATTTATAAGGCAAGAAATCCCACTTATTAAACCTGACAGGGCACACCTGTGAAGTGAAGACCATTTCCGGTGACTACCTCTTGAAGCTCATCAAGAGAATGCCAAGAGTGTGCAAAGCAGTCATCAAAGCAAAAGGTGGCTACTTTGAAGAACCTATAATATAAGACATATTTTGAGTTGTTTCACACTTTTTTGTTAACTATATAATTGCACATGTGTTAATTCATAGTTTTGATGCCTTCAGTGCGAATCTACAATTTTCAAAGTCATGAAAATACTGAAAAATCTTTAAATGAGAAGGTGTGTCCAAACTTTTGATCTGTATTGTACATATTATTACGTCTCAGTGATCGCGCCCGCGCAGAGGCTGATTCTGACAGCTGACACCCAGCATTTTAACCCTCTAAATGCAACATTTAGCAAGCAGAGGGGCAAAAGCCCCTCTGCTTTTGGACCAGAGACCCTCACAACATCATTGCGGGGTCCTGATCATTGCCATGGTGACCCAATGTCATCATTATGACATCTGGATCAGTAGGCACTAGCAAGATAGTTTAATCTTGTGCAGTGCATGATTAATCTTGCACAGTGCATGATTAAACTATCTTGTGTCTTCAGCACTGAGAGGTATATCTGGCCCCGGACGAGCTCCAGGGCTCGCTCGCTCAAGCAGGTCATTCTCCCCAGTTCCTCTGTATAAGCGGTCAGGTGTATTACAGTGGAGGACATCTTTGGACAGGTGAGTATAAGGATTTTTTTTATTATATGCTTATTTTTACACCAGGACACAGCAGAATCAGAATACTACTCTCATCATTGTCTCTTGCTCACGCTGATCGCAGCGCAGGCTGGGGACAATGATGAGGGCAGCGTTCAGCACCCTGCGCTTGGGAACATCGCTAACTGTACCCTGATTCCCAGCTGCCGGTACCTGTGCTCTTGATGACCCACTAATGTCATCCATGTGTCACCAGTGTGGGACGTTTTGCGGCCTGTGCAGCGCGAAAAAAATAGACATGTCAACGTGTTTTGCCCGCAGCCATATGGTCAGTGGAAACACACTGACATGTGCACACATGTGCGTGTGTAAGTTTCCACATGTCCAGGAGGCACAATCACCACACGAACCACTGACGTGTGAAAGAGGCCTAACTCTGCTGCATCATTATAGTGAATTGATCCCTCGGGGGTTTCATATGAATTACGTCACTCGGAGATTTAAATTGAAACCCCGATATCAGTGCTCCGCGTAGAGCACAGGATAAATGGGAACATGTTACATAACTGTAACATTCGCGCACAGACTATTTAGTGCGAGCGTGGATTGTGGTCCCACTAGGCCACGGACCGAGGAGTGCCTGGAGGGGCATGACTAAGGGCCAGACCAAATCTGATGTACGGCGGCTTGACGACTCCGTGATCCAAGGAGGGATGAGGGAGGTAGACCAGGGGCGACACCAGGGCAAACCTCAGTCACATGGCTGCTGACTGTGGCTTGTATACAGACAGGCAGGTAGGTAGTGTTAGGCACAGCTGGTATACAGACAGGTAGACAGGCTGGGTAAGGCCCAGCACCGCTGACACAGACAGGCAAGGAATACCGCTGGCATGGGCAGGAAAGACAGGGCTCTGTTCACATGGAACAGACAGTGTCAGGAAAGCACAGGAAAATGTAGCAAGTACACAGAGGATAAATACAGGGACAGGGTAACAGGACAGACAGAGCCAGATACACACAGTACGAAGTAGCAAGTGGACACACAACTCACAAACTGAAGTACAGAGATGCCAGGTTGTGGTACAGACACTGCAGGTTATGAGAAAAGTACTGGAACAGACACATGAGGTAAAGGGAAAGATCTGACATAGATGCAAACTGCTTCCAGGAAAGGACACAGTTCAGATAGGAACTGACACCAAAACAGAATACAGATACAGACCTGTGTATACAGCCCCCAGGGTAGCGGAAACAGACAAGATAAGTCACAGGTAAAGGTTCAGGGTACAGGCCTGGGTACTCAGCCCTCAGGGAGGCAGAAACATAACAGAACCTGGCAACTCAGCAATTGTACAGAACACACTGAAAGATAGTGTTGCTAAGCCCCTCCCACAGTGTGGAGGTGCTTTAAGTACCCAGTGCCTCTCAGCAATAGGCAGGGGACACATTAGGAATGCGCACACTATTCCTTTAATATAGTGAAAATCCTCATCACACCTGTAGATAAATTCCCAAAGGGGTATAATTTCCAAAATGGGGTCACTTCTAGCAGAGCTGTGTATATGGAGCCTGCATACTATTCTAGGAAAATCTGCACTCCAGGAGGCAAATAGCTCTCCGTTCCTCCGGAATCTCGCCATGTGGCTGAGCAGTACTGTACAGCAACGTATGGGGTATTTCCACATTCAGCAGAAATTGTGTTACAAATTTTGGTGCCATTTTTACCCATTTCCCAGTGTGAAAATGTAAAATCTGGAGATAAAACAAAACTTTTGGTGGTAAAAATGTAATTATTCATTCTTCACTGCCCAAAGGTGTAAAATTATGTGAGGCACATGTGGTGTCAACATGCTCATTGCACGCCTAAATGAATTCATTGAGAGGCGTAGTTTGTAAAATTGGGTCTCTTATGGGAGGGTTCTGCTCATTTGGACCTTAGTTCTGCCAATGTGTATGGCACCGTCAAACTAGCCCAGCAAAATATGAACTCCAGTAAAGCACTTCTCCCATTCTGAGCTTTGCACTGTGCCTCAAAAGTAATTTTCGACCACATATGGGGTATCTTTGTGCTCAGGAGAAATTGCACAACAAATTTTTGGGTCCATTTTCTACTGCTAACCTTCTTATTTTCACATGTCAATGTTATAATTTGCTGTGAAGCACATGTGGGTTTAAGTTGTACTGCTCACCTGATATCTAGATAAATTCATTGGGGGGGGGGGGGGGGTCTAGTTTCCAGAAAGGGGGCACTTGTTGGGCATTTCCACTGTTTAGGCACATCAGTGGCTCTGCAACTGCGATGTGATGCCCACAGACCATTCCATCAAAGTCTGCTCCTTCCCTTTTAAGCCCTGCCGTGCGCCCAAACAGTAGTTTTCTCCCATATATTGGGTTTCAGCATACTCAGGAGAAATTTCACAACAACTTTTGGGGTCCAATTTCTTCTATTACCCTTGTGAAAATAAAAAAAATTGAGGCTAAAATATAATTTTTGTGGGGGGAAAAAAAGTGATATTTTTTTTTCTTTCACCGCTCCACGTTATAAAGTTTTGTGAAGCACCTGGGGGGTTCAAAGTGCTCATCGACATCTAGATAAATTCCTTAAGGGGTCTAGTTTCCAAAATGGTATCTCCTGTGGGGGGGTTCCACTGTTTAGGCACATCGGGGGCTCGCCAAATGCGACATGGCGTCCACTAATTATTCAAGCAAATTTTACATGCAAAAAGTCAAATAATGCTCCTTCCCTTCCGAACCCTGCCGTGCACCCAAACAGTGTATTTTCCCTCACATATGGGGTATCGGCGTGTTGAGGAGAAATTGCACCACAATTGGTATGGTGTAATTTCTCCTGTTACCCTTATGAAAACTCAAAATTGGGGGCTAAAAAATATTTTTGTGGGAAAAATGTGAAAATTTTATTCTTGCGACTCAATGTTATAAACTTCTGTGAAGCATCTGGGGGTTCAAGGTGCTCACCACACATCTAGATAAGTTCCCTGAGGGGTCTAGTTTCCAAAATGGTGTCACTGTCACGCGCTGTCTAGCGCTAAGTATCTGCGGTCTATTCTAGTTGCTGCTGTAAATTTACCTGTGTTATTTCCCTTAGTACTGCATGAGTTAATGCCAGTTATATTGCCTGTCTTGGTGGATGTGAGTTAATGTGTGAGTCTCCTCCCCCTAGCCTTTAAGTAGCCTCTCCTTCCACCAGGTGGTGCTGCTGATAGTTTCACTCTATACCTGGAAGCAGTGCTGTGCTCACCTGTTTGTTTGTGCCGCTGAAGTCCTTGCCTTTTGAAGTTGCTGTACCTTTTTCAGAGGAGGGAGATGAGGGGGATTCGCGCAGGGCTTGTGGAGGAGTTAGGGCTTTGGGGGGAGACCCGAACCTTCTCACCATCAGAGATACCTTCAGGGTCAGGGCTATTCAGTGTTCCCAGTCTAGGGACAGACTAGTTTTCCCTGTCAACGTGCCCGTATCTGCCATTTCCTCACCAGCATTCCCCCCTACACTGTGACATTATCAGCAGCCTTACCATTTTCCTTGAGTCACTACGTCTCAGACTGCCTCAGCTGATTCATTTTCTCGCCTGATTTAGACCATCTCTGAAGAGGTAGCTGGTTTGCGAACTCAGGTAGTGCAGCAGCTGCAGCAAGTTGTGGGTTACCTGGCATCGGCTCATGCTTAGGCCGTGCCAGAACCCAAGGTCTCTCTTCCAGATAGGTTTTCTGGGGGGGATAAGACAATTTTTTTGTTTTCCGTGATGCCTGTAAGCTTTATTTCAGGCTCCGGCCCCGTTCATCTGGAAGTGAGGAACAGCGGGTGGGGATTATAGTCTCTCTTCTTAAGGGGGACCCCCAGACCTTGGCCTTCTCCCTTCCTTCCGACTCACCATCACTGCAGTCCGTTTTTTTCTGCCCTGGCTTAGGTGTATGGTGAACCTGATAGGGTGACTTTTGCTGAGTCTAATCTCTGTAAACTCAAGCAGGGAACAGGGGCAGTGGAGGAGTACTGCTCAGAGTTTTGGAGATGGGCGACTGACACCCAGTGGAACGACCTAGCCCTTAGGAGTCAATTCAGCTTGGGTTTGCCGGTTAGACTGCAAGACACTCTGGTTCAGTACACTGTACCTGAGTCATTGGAGGCTGCGATGTCCCTAGCCATATGGGTTGACAGATGCCTGAGGGAGAGACCGAGACCTACTTTGTCTCCTGTTCCTATCCCTGCTGAGGAGACTATACCTGATGAACCCATGCAGTTGGGGGTAGTGGGTTCTCATGTTAAACCTCCTGTGCCTACTGTTCCTCAAGTGGGTGGAGCTTGTTTTTTCTGTGGAAAATCTGACCATTTTATTAAGGTTTGTCCACTTCGCTCCAAGACAACCATGCAGTCTCAGAAGCAGCCTACCTCTGGTTGTTCGGGAGGAGACTAGCAGAAGGTTTAGATTTCCTTCCTCGCTAGGTCTCCGTTCACACTATCTGCCGAGGTTGTTGTGGGTGGTAAAACCGAGACTGTACCAGTACTGGTCAATAGCGGAGCGGGTGTCAATTTGATGGATTCTCGTTTTGCTCTGGTTCAAAGTCTCGCCAGCAGTGCTTTAGTGAGACCCATTCCCATCGCTTCGATCGACTCAGTTCCTCTCAGCCAGAAGGTCCTCTGCATAATGGTGGTGCATAATGTGAACCTGAGCATAGGAACTCTCCACCAGTAGCTCCTGTCCTGTCATCTCTTGGAGAACCTGCCCACTCCCATTGTATTGGGCCTTCCCTGGCTGGAGAAACACAACCCGGTGGTTAACTGGAGGGCCAGAAAAGTTGTAAGTTGGGGGGCTTTCTGTGTGAGTAATTGCCTAGCTACAACTATTTCTACTGTACTGGTTGCATCCACTCATACCCCACTACCAGAAGTGATTGCCAGTCAGCCTGGAAAAGGGGGTGGAATCCAGACTGTGACTCAGATTAATGGTGTGTCTAGGTGTCGTTCCAGGAGGAGGGGCCCCGGTAGGACACTGCTGCTGTTTGCCATTCTGAGTGTGTGCCCTCTGACTGTAACCGCAGATATGGAAACAAAAGTGCAGGTCCAGACCTGAGAGTGAACGAGTATGTGTGGGTGTTGTCCAAGCATGTCAGGTGGAGGCGTGCTGCTGGGGATCCTAGCTCCAGGGTTATTGGTCCATTTAGAATATCGGCCATTTATAACCCTGTGTTATACCAACTCAAACTACCCCCAGTGTTGGAAATCCATAACGTTTTTCATATCTCGTCACTCAGGAAATGTGGACCTTTTCCGGACGTGTCCGGTTTAGAGTCCGGGGGCCTCTCTTAAAAGAGTGGGTACTGTCACGTGCTGACTAGCGCTAAGTATCTGTGGTCTATTCTACATACTGCTGTAACTTTAACTGTGCTATTTCCCCTAGTACTGCATGAGTTAATGCCAGTTATATTGCCTGTCCTGGTGGATGTGAGTTAATGTGTGAGTCTCCTCCCCCTAGCAGTTAAGTAGCCTCTCGTTCCACCAGGTTGTGCAGCTGATAGTTTCACTCTATATACCTGGAAGCAGTGCTGTGCTCACCTGTTTGTTTGTGCGCCTAAAGTCCTTTCCTTTGAAGTTGCTGTACCTTTTTCAGTGAAGGGAGGTGAGGGGGATTAGCACAGGGCTTGTGGAGGAGTTAGGGTGGAGACCCGAACCTTTTCACCAAGTCCTATCAGAGATAACTTCGGAGTTAGAACTGTTCAGGGTTCCCAGTCTAGGGACAGACTAGTTTTCCCTGCTCACCCTGCCCTTATCTGCCATTTCCTCACCAGCATTCCCCCTACACCGTGACAGTCACTTTTGGGGGGTTTCCACTGTTAAGGCACATCAGGGGCTCCCCAAATGTGACATGGAATCCGCTAATTATTCACGCAAATTTTAGATTCAAAAAGTCAAATGGGCCTCCTTCCTTTCCGAGCCCTGCCGTGCACCCAAACAGTGTTTTTTCCCCCACATATTGGGTGTCGGCATATTCAGGAGAGATTGCACAACAAATTTTGGGGTCCATTTTGTCCCGTTACCTTTGCAAAAATAAAAAAAGTGGGTCTAAAGTAACATTTGTGTGAAAAAAATGTTAAATGTTCATTGTTTTCTTCCACATTCCAAAAATTCCTGTGAAGCACCTGAAGGGTTAATAAACTTCTTGAATGTGGTTTTGAGCACCTTGAGGGGTGCAGTTTTTAGAATGGTGTCAGTTTTGGGTATTTTTTGTCATAAAGGCTCCTCAAGTTCACTTTAAATGTGATGTGGTCCCTAAAAAAATGGTTTTGTAAATCTTGTTGGAAAAATGAAAAATTGCTGGTCAACTTTTAACCCTTCTAACTTCCTAACAAAAAAAAAATTTGGTACCAAAATTGTCCTGATGTAAAGTAGACATGTGGGAAATGTTATATATTTGCCGTTTTGTGTGACATATCTCTCTGATTTAAGGGCATGAAAATTCAAAGTTTGAAAATTGCGAAATCTTCAATATTTTCGCCAAATCTCCGATTTTTTTTTTTTCCCAGAAATAAACGCCAGCCAAATTTTACCACTATCATGAAGTACAATATGTCACGAAAAAACAGTCTCCGAATCAGGGGGATCCGTTGAAGCGTTCCAGAGTAATTACCTCATAAAGTGACAGTGGTCAGAATTGTAAACATTGGCCTGATCATTAACATGCAAACAGCCTTCGGGGGTAAAGGGGTTAATAAAACAATATAAATTGAGCAAAAACATACTCAGATGTACTATGATGATATCTGGTTTGTACTTGTACAATGCATTAAAAATTGTATAAATGTACATATTAATACCAGAGTCTAAGTGTTGCTCAGAGTATATGCAGATACACTTGTCAAGAATGAATTGCTCATCAACAAAACTGAACAGTAACAAAGGTACACAAATACAGAGATGTGTAAGCACAAGACATATGCCTGCCAAGATAGAACAACACTCCCTCAATGCACGTTATAGTTCTAAGATTTATGGGCATTTTATTCTGAAGGCATGCATATGCATATAACTGAAGCAGTAATATGGATTCTATTGGCAATGTAGAAGTATTAACCAGATTTCAGGTACTGTACGTTTCTGCTCAATTTACATTGTTCTAGTAATGCAATTTAATAAAAATGAAAGGGATTTCCCATTTGAAAAACATATTTTGAATGGGCCCAGAGTTGGGTTTTAAAAGTAATTGCTTTACTCACCTTGAGCACCAGCGCTACCACTCTGATCTCTCTACTGTGACCACACTAGTCTAGGAAAGAAAGCTGGAAAGCAAGATGTGAAGACTCGGGGTCTTCCGTGGGCAGAACACCACTACTCAGAAAACAGAGGGTGATGGTAAAACAGTGTGGCAATACTTTATTGAACCACCAAACGGACAATAAATACATAGAACAGTCCCAGCTAATACTTAAGGTGGTACATTGCACAGTCTCACCCTTCCGCTGGCTTGCCTGGGATAGAACAGCTGCAACTTTAGAACTTCCAGGGCCAACTACCTCAAACAGTGGCCCCCTGCTTTTGGCGGGCCCCCACAAATAGAAGGTAGCAGCAAGCTTCGGAAGCTGACAGTCCATCAAGGCCAGGAGACCTGAGGGTGCCACCCTGGCCTCTCTGCGAGTTTCCATGGGGCCAGATGACTGGCTGGTCCCAATCTGGCTTCTCTGAATTTCTCCATGGCTTCCAGGCGACCGGAGGGTCCTACTTGGCAACTCCAAAAAACATATCCATGGGTCAAGTGGCTGCATCTTCCCAACCTGATCTCCCCAAATGTATCCATGGGCTCTCTGATAGTCAATGGAGCAGATCCTTATCTTTCCAGACTGGGCCATATACCCTTAGGCTGGAATCACGTAGAAGCCATGCTACCAAGCTGATGGTCTAAAGAGAGTCTGATCTTTTATTCTCCTTGTAAAGTCTCTTTCAATTCTCTTTTTCAATTCTGCCTGCTACAGAGGCGTATGTTCCTTACATAGTTCACATTTTTTCTTTCAAGTACACATCCACAGGGCTAGGGTTAGGGAGGGAATTATTCCACAGGACTCAGATCTCAATGTTTGAGCTTTTAATCAATTTACATAGTTGGTATAGCAACGGGCTCTTGTAAATAATCATCTAGCTGGCTTTAGTATAATATGCAATGAGCATAGTAACAAACATATTTGTTTCAGAATATGTCCAAGATGTTTCCAAGGGAATACAACATTCAGGGTTCTACAAATTCTGGTCTGTCCTCTTTGACCCACCAAAGAAACACACACAATTTCTAAAGTTAACACAAACACAATACATTTCTCTTGGCTTAGCAAATCTAGACATCTGGCTGATTAAGATTATAAGTTGTTTCGTCACATTGCTCCCCCAATCTTAATCAGCCAGACATGATAGGATCCCAATCATCCTTCTCCACTTATTGGGAACAGTCCATCAGCATGTCTTTAAAGGGGTTGTCCAGTACTTTATATTACCCCCCCCCCAATGTATCCCCCCGGGGCCCCTAAGGATTTTTGTAATTACCTTACGTTGCTCATAATGCCTGTGACGCTATCACTGGCCGCTCACAGGCATCACATGACCCCCGGCTGCAACCGGTTCTGACATCCGCTGATGTCACGACAAGTACTGGCAGCAACCGGGGGTCTCTGTCTTCCGCGTTCCACGGTGGATGCCAGGCTGTGGGTGGGGTTTTCCCCCGCATCACACCCGGCATCAACCGCGTGCTCTGCCTCTCCCCATTCATTGGGAAAGTGCACGGTGGATGCTGGGTGTGATGCAGGGGTAACCCCGCCCACAACCCAGCAGCCACCGCGGGGACCCCAGCGTTGAGTCACGCCTCACTTGTCACGACGTCAGCACGGGGAAACATCAACGTAAGGTAATTACAAAAAGTCATAGGGGCCCCGGGGGAATACATTTGGGGAGGGGTAATATAAAGTACTGGACAACTTCTTTAAGCACAGACATGTATGTAGCAAGTCTCACCTTCATGAGAACAAAACTTTGCATCATCCAGTTTCTTCAGAGCATATTCCATGTCTTGCTTGCGAATAAACTCCTCAATGCATTGCGTCCACACATGCCTCTCTCGGCATCCTGTGGCTCCTGAATTAAATCCTGTGAAGGAATGGCACCAGGGGGCCCCCGGAGAATCCCGCTCTTGCCGCTTCTTTCGGTGGATCCACACCCTGCCACCCGCCTGACCTCACACTACCCCAGACGGAGCACGTGATATGGATTTACCCATTGCATAAACGTAACGTTCCGCACCCCCCTTAAGGATGTGTAAGGTCAGATTGGTACAGTTCTACACCATCACCACCTGTCCACACGGGTACAGAGAGGCACCAAGGAGTGAGAAAAGGTGGTCCACGCAGACACTGACGTGGCCCCACACTCAATCTCACCCCTGACTGGCTGAGAGACTCTTTCACTACTCCAGTGAAGCAGAGCCTTGTCGGCCTGGTAGAGCCGCCATCAGTTCCTATTTGGTATAACAGACTTATATCGGGCTAGAACCAGCCCGGTAGCGTGTTCTTTGGACCGAACAACAGACGTAAGGTTCGGGGGTTGAGATAAAAGAATAGCCCAAGATTAAATTAGATATTTAATCGCAATAAGGGCTCACTAAACAATCTACTATATACATAAGGGTTACATATATGTAACGGGTCTGGGAGGCGGAACCTCTGAGCAACTATACAAGGGGGCGGTCCTTGTAAGGAAGCTGGTGGTGCCCAGGGAAGATGGGCAGGTAGTCACAGCAAGGGACAGGGACAGTCTCTGGATAAACGGGCAGGTGGTCACGGCAAGTGACCGGGACAGTCTCTGGGTAAACGGGAAGGTGATCACGGCAAGTGACCGGGACAGTCTCTGGGTAAACGGGCAGGTGGTCACAGCAAGTGACGGCAGAGCCTCCAGGTAGGCTAGCAGGCTGGTAGCAGTTGGACGCTCCCAGGTGAGCGAGCAAGAGTCTCTGGACAGGCAGGTGGTCACAGCACGTGACGGCGGAGCCTCCAGGTAGGCTAACAGGCAGGTAGCAGGTGAGCGCTCCCAGGTGAGCGGGCAAGAGTCTCTGGACAGGCAGGTAGGCTAGCAGACAGGTAGCAGGTGAGCGCTCCCAGGTGAGCGGGCAAGAGTCTCTGGACAGGCAGGTGGTCACAGCACGTGACGGTGGAGCCTCCAGGTAGGCTAGCAGGCAGGTAGCAGATGAGCGCTCCCAGGTGAGCGGGCAGACGGATCCATAGACAGACTGGCAGGGCTGGTAGGCAGACTGTCGGACCGCAGGAATAGCAGCAGATAGACACGAGTCAGGCAGGTATCAGACAGGAAACATTGCTCGGGCACCTCCATTTTGGAGGAGGTGCCTTATATATGGTGAAGTCCTCCGGCCATTGACCGGGGACTCCTTAGGACGGCGCGCGCGGCCCCTTTAAGAGAGGGGGAGCGCGCGCGCGCCCTAAGCACTGTGGCCGGGAAGCAGCGCGCGCTGCCAGCAGAGCGGGAGGAAGACGCCGGACACGGAGCGGAGAGGTGAGGGGAACAGCGTCCCTGCCTAGCAGGAGGCTGGGACACCGACGCTACAGTACCCCCCCCTTTAGGCCCCCCCTTTTTTAGGTCAGAGAGAAATTTATCAAGGATGAGAGGGGCATGGATGTTCTCCCGGGGCTCCCACGTTCTCTCCTCAGGACCAAACCCCTTCCAATCTACCAGAAAAAAGGTCTTTCCTCTTACCCTTTTGGTGGCCAGAATGTTCTCTACCTCAAACTCGTTCTCAGCGGAAACCGGAGCAGGGGGCGTACCTGTAGACTTGGAAAAAGAGTTAAGTACCACGGGTTTGAGGAGAGATACATGGAAGGAGTTAGGGATCCATAGGTTGACCGGGAGTTTCAATTTATAGGCCACCGGGTTGATCTGTTTGATAACTTCCTTGTAGGAAGGAATCTTGAGCCGGACATATTTGGACGAGAGCCAGACTTTATCTCCAGGATGGAATTGTGGAGGATCCAGGCGTTTCTTGTCAGCGTGTTTTTTCATCCGCTCGGACGACTGAAGGAGTGCGGATCGGGTACTCTCCCAAATGGAGGAGAATTCGCTAACGAGAGATTCCGCAGCCGGATTGTCCACCGAAGTGGAGACAGGAAATGGGATCCGAGGATGCTGACCGAAGACTACAAAAAACGGGGATTTGGAGGAAGATTCGCTCTCGTGATTATTGTAAGAGAACTCGGCCCATGGTAGGAGATCCACCCAGTCCGAATGGTGGGCATTAACGAAGTGCCGGAGGTAACTGGTCAGGTTCTGATTGATCCGCTCCACTTGACCATTGGACTGTGGATGGTAAGCGGAGGAGAAGTCCAGAGTGACGTCAAGCAACTTACATGTGGCTCTCCAGAAGCGTGAGGTGAACTGAACCCCACGATCTGACACGATGTGGAGGGGCAGGCCATGGAGACGGAAGATGTGGCGGATAAAGTGTTTAGCCAGTTCGGGTGCAGACGGGAGACCCGGCAGGGGAATGAAGTGCGCCATCTTGGAAAAGCGATCAGCGACCACCCAAATGACCGTACAACCGGCAGAGACAGGAAGATCCGTTATAAAGTCCATAGCAATATGCTGCCACGGGGCAGCAGGTACTGGAAGAGGAAGAAGGCGACCGGCTGGCCGGTGTCTCGGAACTTTGTTGCGGGCACAGGACACACAGGCAGAAACAAAGTCTATTATGTAGCGTCGGCGTCCCTGCCCTCTGTTAGGCAGGGACGCTGTTCCCCTCACCTCTCTGCTCCGAGCCCGGCGTCCTCCACCCGCTCTGCTGTCAGCGCGCGCTCCTTCCCGGCGTCCTCCTCCCGCTCTGCTCTCAGCGCGCGCTCCTTCCCGGCCCCTGTGCTTAGGGCGCGCGCGCGCGCTCCCCTCCTCTTAAAGGGGCCGCGCGCGCCGTCCTAAGGAGTCCCCGGACAATGGCCGGAGGACTTCATCATATATAAGGCACCTCCTCCAAGATGGAGGTGCCCGAGCAATGTTTGCACCTGTGTCTCACCTGTGCTTCAGCCCTCAGGTCCCGTTGCCAGTTACCTGCCAGTTACCTGCCAGATTCCTGCCAGCCTGTTGTCTTTGTCCTGCCTGATATCCAGTTACCTGCCTGCTACCCTGAGGTCCGACGGTCTGCCTTCCAACTCCAGTCAGTCTGTCTAAGGACCAGCTTGCCCGCTCACCTGGGAGCGCACATCAGTTACCTGCCTGCTACCCTGAGGTCCGACGGTCTGCCTTCCAACTCCAGTCAGTCTGTCTAAGGACCAGCTTGCCCGCTCATCTGGGAGCGCACATTAGTTACCTGCCTGCTAGCCTACCTGGAGGCTCCGCCGTCACGTGCTGTGACCATCTGCCATTCCAGAGACTCCTGCCCGCTCATCTGGGAGCGCCCACCTGTTACCTGCCTGCTAGCCCACCTGGAGGCTCTGCCGTCACGTGCTGTGACCATCTGCCGTTCCAGAGACTCCTGCCCGCTCACCTGGGAGCGCCCTCCTGTTACCTGCCTGCTAGCCTACCTGGAGGCTTCGCCGTCACGTGCTGTGACCACCTACCTTTCCAGAGACTCTCGCTTGCTCACCTGGGAGCACACATCTACCATCTGCCTGCTAGCCTACCCGGAGGCTCTGCCATCACAGGTCGTACCTACCCTTACCCAGAGACTGCCCCGATCACTTGCCGTAACTCCCTGCCCGTTCATCCAGAGACTGTCCTGGTCACCTGCTCTGGCGGCCTGCCCGTCATCCCTGCTTGCCACCCGCTCCCTTACAAGGGCCGCCCCCTTGTATAGTAGCTCAGAGGTTCCGCCTCCCAGACCCGTTACATATTACATCCTTGTGCAGGGTAGGCCACCAGTAATGCCGGGTAATGAGCTGGAGGGTCTTTTTCTGACCGGCGTGGCCAGCTAGCTTAGACGAGTGACCCCAGTGTAGGACCTTCTTCCGATCAGGTACTGTTACGAACGTCTTACCGGGAGGGAGACTATTTAGATTCACGGGAGCCACTTGCATTACTCTGGCGGGATCAATGATGTGCTTAGGTTCCTCCTCTAGATCAGATACCAGGAAGGATCGAGACAATGCGTCAGCTTTGATGTTTTTGTCTGCCGGGCGAAAATGAAGAACAAAATCAAAGCGGGCAAAAAACAAGGACCACCGGGCTTGGCGCGGGTTAAGTCTCTGGGCGCTCTGAAGGTAAGCCAAGTTCTTGTGGTCCGTGTAAATTATTACCGGGTGAAGAGCCCCCTCGAGCAGGTAACGCCACTCCTCCAGTGCCAGCTTAATGGCTAACAATTCTCGGTCTCCAATGGAATAATTGCGCTCAGAAGAGGAGAAGAGTTTGGAGAAAAAAACGCAGATTACCATTCTTCCGGAAGATGACTTTTGGGTAAGTACCGCCCCGACTCCGGAGGAGGAAGCGTCAACCTCTAGGAAGAATTGTTTGTTACCGTCCGGACGATGCAGCACCGGGGCGGAGGAGAAGGCCTGTTTTAAGGAAAGAAAGGCCTCCTCAGCTTCGGGCGGCCATCTTCTGGGATTAGTACCCTTACGGGTGAGCGCAGAGATAGGGGCAGTCCGGGAAGAGAAGTGCGGTATGAAGAGGCGGTAATAGTTGGCGAAGCCCAGGAACCGCTGAATAGCCTTCAACCCCTCTGGTCGGGGCCACTTCTGGATGGCAGACAGTTTCTCAGGATCCATTTGTAGGCCGGTCTGAGAGATTATGTAGCCCAGAAATGGAAGAGGTCTGCTCAAAGATGCACTTCTCATATTTAGCGTAGAGGTGGTTCTGCCTGAGCCTGAGCAGGACCTGACGAACATCCCTCCGGTGAGTAGGAAGGTCCGGAGAGAAGACCAAGATGTCGTCCAGGTACACCACCACGCAGGAGTAGAGAAGGTCACGGAAGATGTCATTGACCAACTCTTGAAAGACGGCGGGAGCGTTACAGAGACCGAAGAGCATTACAAGGTACTCATAGTGGCCGTCCTGGGTGTTGAATGCCGTCTTCCACTCACCCCCCTGACGGATACGGACCAGGTTATACGCCCCACGGAGATCCAGTTTGGTGAAGATTCTAGCCCCCCTCAGGCGGTCAAATAATTCAGGAATGAGCGGGAGGGGGTATTTATTCTTCACTGTAATCTGGTTAAGGCCTCTATAATCTATACATGGACGGAGTGAGCCGTCCTTCTTTTTGACGAAGAAGAAGCCTGCTCCCGCCGGGGAGGTAGATTTCCGGATAAATCCCCGGGCAAGATTCTCCTCAATATATTCAGACATGGACCGGGTCTCTGCTGCGGACAAAGGGTAGATACGCCCACGGGGAGGAGTAGAGCCGGGTATCAGGTCGATTGGACAGTCATATGGTCTGAGGGGGTAATGTCTCTGCTTCTTTTTTATTGAAGACATCCGCATAAGACCAATAGGGAACCGGTAGACCGGGTAGATTGACTGGGGTAGGAGAAGGACGAGCAGGATGAATGGGAACTAGACAAGTCTTATGGCAGTCCTGTACCCATCGAAGGACTTCTCCGGTCTGCCAGTCAAGCACGGGTGCATGTTTCTGGAGCCAAGGTAGGCCCAGCAAGAGTGCGTGAGAGAGTCCAGGCAGAACATGAAAGGAGATGCTCTCAGAATGCAGCATTCCCACCTGCAGAGTTATGGATTCGGTGATGAGTTGGATAGGATGTGGTAAGAGGCCCCCATCCACGGTGGCGACAGATAAAGGTACGGCCAGAGGATTGGTGGGAATGCGGTACTTCTCTACCAGGGATTGAGAGATGAGATTACCAGCAGCTCCTGAGTCAAGTTGAGCCAGTTCGAAATAGCGGTTCTCTCCGCAGGTGATAGAGACTAACAGCATCAGGGATGGAGAGGGTTTACTTTTGTCTAGGGCGACCTCTCTGAGCGACCCTAGACACAGGCGTTTCCCGATCTCTCAGGGCAGGAACGGATCCGGTGCTCCTTACTGCCACAGTAGAAGCAGCTCCCCTCGGCACGGCGTGAGTCTTGACGGGTTTTGACCATCTTGGTCTGGTCGACCTGCATAGGCTCAGGTGAGTGTGCCTGGGGAGTAACGGAGGGAGTGACGGGTTTCTGGAAGGTAGGGGCTAGACGTGGAAACCTCCTCTCACGGATGACCTCTTTGGCGCGCTCCTGGAACCGGATGTCAATCCAGATGGCAAGTGTTATTAAATCATCGAGAGTGGTAGGAATGTCCCGACCGGCGAGTTCATCTTTAATACGGCCGGACAGACCCTCCCAGAAGACAGACACCAGAGCGTCGTTATCCCAGGCCAGCTCCGAAGCAAGGGTACGGAACCGTATGGCATATTGGCCCACGGTGAGATTTCCTTGACGGAGGCGTAGCAGAGACGATGCGGATGAGGTCTTCCGTCCGGGTTCGTCGAAGACTTTCCGGAAAGCCGTGAGAAAGGCTGGCAGGTAGGACACCGGGGGGGTCTCCTCTCTCCCATAGAGGATTTAGCCAAGCCAGTGCCTCCCCCGTGAGATTGGACATGATGAAGGCAACTTTGGCCCGGTCGGAGATAAACTGGTGGGACAGGAGTTCAAAGTGCAGGGTGCACTGGTTTATGAAGCCCCGAGCTTGAGCGGGGTCGCCTCCGAAGCGAGGAGGTGCAGAAAGCCGGGGTCCGGGGCAGGATACCATGGTATTGGTAGGCAGCGGCGCTGCCGGGTTGCGAGTCATGACACTAGCGGTGGTTGCTGGTGGAGCAGTCAGAGTGTCCAGGCGAGAGTTGACATTTCCGCAGGTGACCCAGGATGGACTCCTGTTGGGACTTCTGACGGGACAGTTCATGACATAGGTCCGAGAGCGAGGGAGCTTGGGTGCCACCGGGTTCCATGGCCCGAGCAAACTGTAACGGGTCTGGGAGGCGGAACCTCTGAGCAACTATACAAGGGGGCGATCCTTGTAAGGAAGCGGGTGGCGCCCAGGGAAGACGGGCAGGTGGTCACAGCAAGTGACAGGGACAGTCTCTGGGTAAACGGGCAGGTGGTCACGGCAAGTGACCGGGACAGTCTCTGGGTAAACGGGCAGGTGGTCACGGCAAGTGACCGGGACAGTCTCTGGGTAAACGGGCAGGTGGTCACGGCAAGTGACCGGGACAGTCTCTGGGTAAACGGGCAGGTGGTCACGGCAAGTGACCGGGACAGTCTCTGGGTAAACGGGCAGGTGGTCACGGCAAGTGACGGCAGAGCCTCCAGGTAGGCTAGCAGGCTGGTAGCAGGTGGACGCTCCCAGGTGAGCGAGCAAGAGTCTCTGGACAGGCAGGTGGTCACAGCACGTGACGGCGGAGCCTCCAGGTAGGCTAACAGGCAGGTAGCAGGTGAGCGCTCCCAGGTGAGCGGGCAAGAGTCTCTGGACAGGCAGGTGGTCACAGCACGTGACGGCGGAGCCTCCAGGTAGGCTAGCAGACAGGTAGCAGGTGAGCGCTCCCAGGTGAGCGGGCAAGAGTCTTTGGACAGGCAGGTGGTCACAGCACGTGACGGCGGAGCCTCCAAGTAGGCTAGCAGGCAGGTAGCAGATGAGCGCTCCCAGGTGAGCGGGCAGACGGATCCATAGACAGACTGGCAGGGCTGGTAGGCAGACTGTCGGACCGCAGGAATAGCAGCAGATAGACACGAGTCAGGCAGGTATCAGACAGGAAACTGGCAGGTAACTGGCAGGTAAGTGGAAACGGGACCTGAGTGCTGAAGCAGAGTGATGAACTGTGCTACAACATTGCTCGGGCACCTCCATTTTGGAGGAGGTGCCTTATATATGGTGAAGTCCTCCGGCCATTGGCCGGGGACTCCTTAGGACGGCCAGCAGAGCGGGAGGAAGACGCCGGGCACGGAGCGGAGAGGTGAGGGGAACAGCGTCCCTGCCTAGCAGGAGGCAGGGACGCCGACGCTACAATATACAGTGATCAGAGTTACAAATACAAAAGCATGGTACAACAAGTAAGCAGAACTTAGTCAGTCAGTTACCAGTTTAGATGGAAAGCCTGGCTCGGGGGATGGGTGGCCACATGGGGAGGTTGTGGGCCCTGTTTGGTTGTTGGACTTCTCCCACACGTTTTGATGTCACGAGCTCCCCCAGGAAAAGACCGGTGGGAGGAGATCTGCCGGAGTTTTTAAACTCTCTGGGTTCCTCCCCCTCTTCAAGCCCAAGTCTCCACACCTGTTCCTACTTAGCTTAGAGTCTCCAAAACTAAAATGGGCTATACCTCCTTACTGGATCGTTACAGGGAACATGTTATGGTGTTAATGGACCCAGCCGGGCCCCTGCTATACGCGGAGACCAAACACAGCAGCACCTAGGGTCTTCTGAAAGGCTGTGCTGCATATCTCCCTATTCTTGCTTGCTGGGCGGTGGAGAAAGGGTTGGTGGGATTCTCCCTTTCTTCTAGTTTCCAAAAATCTGCCTTGTGTTTCACTCAGATATATCTTTTTCCCATAGCTACTGTTGAATTATGTTTCTTGAACAAAGAGCACATGGTCGAGGGATTGGCCGTCCTGTGCCATTCACAGCTGCTGTGAGGGATCTCACTCCTACTTCTCAGCCCCCCTCCCCTCTGCTTGAGCTGTAGTGGTGTTGGATTTACATATGTAGAGCTCTGTAAACCCCCCCCCTGCCAGCAGTGCACAGTGATTGACATGGGATTACCTTGCATTTTCTTCACACCTCCCCCTTTTGAGGGCGTTAGGGGGCAGCACCACTCGGTGTTCCCACACGCGCCCATTCGCAACTTCTCCTTGTCTGGATAAGCCTTCGGCATTGTCATGCTTGTGGCCCTTTCTGTGGCGAATGGCGAAGTGGTGCAGCTAGATCTCGAGGCTCCAGCGCAGCAACCTCCCATTCGTTTCGGACACTGTGTGTATCCAGCTGAGGGGATTGTGGTCTGTTTCCATGGTGAGTTGGCGTCGGCTGCCTGTAGTACAGGGGAGCTAGAAACTGCGGTCTTCAGTGCCCGGAAGGTCATTTCAGTCGTTTGTCCAATTGACTGCGGAGGGCAGCTTCTTCTTGGTGAGGTCAGTCAGGGGCTTTGCCAGGCTACTATAGTGAGGGACGAACCTCCTATAGTACCCGGCTTTGCCCAGGAAGAACATCACCTGCTTCTTGGTCCTGGGGGTGGGCCAGGATGCGATGGCATCCACCTTCCCGGGCTCTGGCTTCAGAGCTCCCCCACATACCCGGTGTCCCATGTAGTGGACCTTACTCATACCCAGCTGGTACTTTTCTGCCTTAATGGTCAAGCCTACCCGTTGGATCTGCCCGAGCACCTGCTCTGGATGCTCTACGTGATCCTCCCAGGTGGGACTGAAGATGGTAATGTCATCCAGGCACGCAGCAGCGTACCCCTTGAGTCCCTTGAGCAGCGTGTTGACCATCCACTGAAAAGTGGCAGGGGCATTCTTCATGCCGAAGGGCATCACCGTGGACTCGTACAGTCCGAATGGGGTGATAAAGGCAGAGCGTTCTCGTGCCTCGGGGGTCAGGGAAATCTGCCAATGTCCCCAGCTCAGATCCATGATGGTCAGGTGCTTAGCCCCAGCCAGCTGATTGAGCAGATCATTGATGGGCGGCATTGGGTACGCATTGGTGACCATGACAGCGTTGAACCCCCTGTAGTCCACACAGATCCTGGTTGTCCGGTTCTTCTTTGGGACGAGGATCTCAGGGGAGGCCCAAGCACTGCTGGAGGGTTGGATGACCCCCAGCTTCAGCATCTCGTCAATCTCTTGGCGCATGTGCTGCTGCATTTCCAGGGATACCCGATATGCTGAACACCAGATTGGGGGGTGATCCCCGGTGTCCACATGATGGACAGCCGACTCTTTCCTTTCAGGCTTGTTGCTGAACAAATCCCAGAAGGGGTGCAAGGTTGCCCACAGCTGGGACCATTGGTCTGACAACAGATGGTGGCAAACCTCCACGTCCTCAATTGTCCCACCCGCCCTGGCCTGGGCGAGCATGTCCGGGAGCATCTCCGCCTCTCCCTCCTCTGGTAGGTTGCACACGGAAAGGGCACAGGCTTCCCGTTCATGATGTGCCTTCATCATGTTCACGTGGAAGGCCTTCCGCCTTCCCTGGGCATGGTCCAGGGTGACAAAGTACTTCATGACATTGAGCTGCTGGTGCACGAGTTATGGGCCTTCCCAGACCACCTGAAGCTTGTACTAGGGGACGGGGACCAGTACCCAGGGCCGTCGTTAGCACCCGACGTGCCGGGCCTTTGAGCAGGTGGGGGGCCCACTCACCGTCGGGCACTCCAGCGCACTATGGGGCCCGTGAGCGGAGGAGTGTGGTGCCAGTGACCTGCCCCCCCCCCCCCCCCCGCTTGCTCAGGGCCCCAGCACAATACTTACCTCTCCCCATGCTTCCGCAGGTCCTGTCTCTTCCGCGTCTCCTGACTGTGACGTCTCAGGTCAGAGGGCGTGTTAATGTCTTTGAACCGCACCCTCTGCTGAGCAGTCACAGCTCAGAGAGCGGGAAGATAGTGACGATGAGAAGTCCGGAGCAGAACAGCAGCAGCGGTGAGTATTTGATCATTTCCCCTGATGAAGCCACAGCGTTAGTGGCGATACGCGTGGGGTAATGGCCCTCTATTGATCCTCCCACCCTCTGCACACTGCGACAGCCCCACTTCTAACCCACAGGCTGGATTTTTGGAGGTATCTATTCCTAACTCCAGGGATTCACATTCCCTTTATTTTGGGGTTTATTTCTTTAGATGCCTCCCCCCTGTGGGTTTTTCTATTGAATTTAATAGAACCAGGATAGACTGGTAGCTTATTTTGAGAGCATAGAGGCTTACACGGGTTAATTTGCACTGACAGATGCACTTTAATGTTTCAGACACCCATTTATGGTATCTTTGCTCTGGGATAGGAGGTTTTACTACTATCATTTTTTGGCTATTGTTGGTACATATTGATATGTGATACTTTTTTGTGGTTTCTACTGAAGCATCATGCTTTTTTAAATGCTTTTAAATTTCTATGTTGTGTCTAGTTCTGTATTCACTCAATAAAAATTGATATGTTTTATCCATATGCTCCCTGTCTAATTATACATACCACTTTTTCTTGCTGTATGTCTTTGAGTATTTGATTTTTTTTTATTTTTTATGTATGGAGGCATGAGGCATTATATAGGCCCATTATGTAGGGAGCATTTATATGGGGTTAATCCTGCATGGAACATTTATATGGGGCCCAGCCTGCATGGACCATTTACAATAGGGGAAATAAGTATTTGATCCCTTGCTGTTTTTGTAAGTTTGCCCACATACAAAGATATGAACAGTCTATAATTTTAAGGGTAGATTAATTTTAACATTGAGAGACAGAGCATTAAGTGTTGTTTGCCAGATGGATCAAATACTTATTTCTCACTGCAAAATGCAAAAAATTATCTAATTTACAATGTGATTT
This sequence comes from Phyllobates terribilis, assembly GCF_046119375.1. Taxonomy (NCBI): domain Eukaryota; kingdom Metazoa; phylum Chordata; class Amphibia; order Anura; family Dendrobatidae; genus Phyllobates; species Phyllobates terribilis. The sequence goes on along the minus strand of NW_027362942.1, from coordinate 1,859,303 downwards.
TCTTGATTTTTTTTTTTGGATATTCTATCTCTCAATGTTAAAATTAACCTACCCTTAAAATTATAGAGTGTTCATGTCTTTGTCAGTGAGCAAACTTACAAAAATAACAAGGGATCAAATATTTATTTCCCCCACTGTATATGGGGCCCAGCCTGCATGGAACATTTATATGGGGCCCATCCTGCATGGAACATTTATATGGGGCCCATCCTGCATGGAACATTTATATGGGGCCCATCCTGCATGGAACATTTATATGGGGCCCATACAGCATATAGCATTATATGGGGGCCAGTATACTGCATGGAGCATTATATGGGGTCCAGTATACTGCATGGAGCATTATATGGGGTCCAGTATACTGCATGGAGCATTATATTGGGTCCAGTATTCTGTATGGAGCATTATATGGGGTCCAGTATTCTATATGGAGCATTATATGGGGGCCAGTATTCTGTATGGAGCATTATATGGGGGCCATAATACTGTACGAAGCAATATATGGGGTCCATTATTCTGTACTGAGCAATATATGGGGTCCATTATTCTGTATGGAGCATTATGTGGGGTCCATTATTCTGTATGGAGCATTATGTGGGGTCCATTATTCTGTATGGAGCATTATGTGGGGTCCATAATACTGTATGGAGGACTATGTGGTGCCCATAATACTGTATGGAGGACTATGTGGTGTCCATAATACTGTATGGAGGACTATGTGGTGCCCATAATACTGTATGCAGGACTATGTGGTGCCCATAATACTGTATGGAGGACTATGCTGTCCGGTCTTCACTGTGCGCTGCGAGGATTCGCCGGTTTCTGAGCCATTGTAGAATTTACAATAGATATCACTCACGTATTGTAAGAAGTAAGTGAAATCTTTGGCACATATATATATATATATATAAACAGTGCATTGTGAAAGTATTTGGCCCCCTAGAACTTTTCTACCTTTTGCCATATTTCTGGCTTCAAACATAAAGATATAAAATTCAAATTTTTTTGGGAAGAATCAACAAGTAGGGACACAATCTTGAAGTGGAACAAAATTTATTGGATATTTTAAACTTTTTTAACAAATTAAAAAAGTAAAGTGGGGCATGCAATATTATTCGGCTCCTTTACTTTCAGTGCAGCAAACTCATTCCAGAAGTTCAGTGAGGATCTCTGAATGATCCAATGTTGTCCTAAATGACTGGTAATGATAGAATCCGCCTGAATGAAATCAAGTCTCCGTATAAATGCACCTGCTCTGTGATAGTCTCAGGGTTCTTTTTCAAGTGCAGAGAGCATCATGAAGACCAAGGAACACACCAGGCGGGTCCGAGATACTGTTGTGGGGAAGTTTAAAGCCGGATTTGGATACAAAAAGATTTCCCAAGTTTTAAACATCTCAAGGAGCACTGTGAAAGCGATCATATTGAAATAGAAGTGTTAAGGGAGGGCAATAACCCTTCACGGTTGACCAAGTGAGTGTCCAATTATTAAATTATTATGTTGATTGCAATCCACAGAAAACCAAACGGAAACAATGTTCTGTATTGGGAGGATAAAAAGAATCTCTGATCCCGTTTATTTTGCTTAGCATTTTATATTGTTTTGAGTATATCAAATAGCCAATCAACTCTACAGCCATACTACAATACTGTTGGCTGACTGATGTTAGTATAATTATTACGGAAACACATATATGGTCATATTATCATTGTAGTTTGAAGCACTATGGAAATTTTACAAGGTCAATCTTGGCCTAAACAAGAAGTTTGATAAAAGAGTGTCTGACAAAATGTTCTCTTGAGAAAAGGTTAGTGTGAGATAGAAAGAATGTATGTTATGCAAGAAGTGTTAATAACATGATTTTAAAGCGAGTAGACAAAATGGAGTTGCTCTAGCATGAGTATCAATATGTCCTTTACATTCCCCCCTAAAAATTATGTTATTATCAACAATAGAGGTGCTATCCCAGGGTCATGCTTTGAGCCTGAGGGACATTGGTCTTCACTCAATTAGTGCCCTTGTTACCAATTGAGGCTGTCGCGGCATGTCCATCCCCCCTTATTAGTTGATATAATCATAAGCTCAGATCTGAGGTTGGTCGGGGCAAGCGGGTAAAGGTCATCATTCCCTTGTCGTCCAGGTCCTCAGTGCTGGTTACATCTGGGAGGTCCGTGTACAATAGCACTGGATGTTGGTTAACAGTGTCCTCCTTGCTCTCTGATGATTGGCAGGTTTTCCTCATGCAAAATGGGATACAGTAAAAGACTAGTTTTAATAAAACATATATTAACAAGCAAGCAACAATATGCAACACTCTTTTGGTCAATTTGTTATGTTTGTTATACTCTTCCCTGAGTTTCCTAATGTCTTCCATTTTAGTCTTTAACTGTATGGTAGAGTCGGGGTCAATATAGTGACAACAGGCTGGCAGGCTGGGCCTATAACCTGACACATCCCTCCTTGAGCTGCTGTCAAATAGCCCAGTACTAAAGTATGTTGTTTGGCCACTATGATAAGTTGATTCTGCACTGCAACAGTAGTATCAATTACTTCCAATACACTCCAAATATGGTCATCTAAGTAATCAGTGACCTCCACTAACTTGTCCCAGGGGGCTACAATATCCAACATTTGGATTGCCACATGTTGGATTACTAGGCTTATATTTAGAAGATTCATTACAAGGGACGTTACCAGATATTTTATAACGTGTCATTGGTGCCTTTTATAAACAGATTTTCATGTACCCAAGAGTGATTATGAATGTATCTTTCCAATAATGACGGTCTGGGATGGACCACCAGAAAGGGCTGACACTGGTGAGTGAGTACATATCCAACAGTCACTGATCTGGTTGTTTTCTAATTGTCTCAATTCTTGTACCAAAATCTGATGGTGAGTATTGAACTTATTATTAAAGTACTCTGTTGTAGGCTATTCCAGGTATTGACTAGTTTAACCATACATATTATCATAAAGCATCTCAGCTGTTGGGATTGTCAGGAGCACTTGGTATGGTCCGTCATACAATGGCTCTAGTCCGTGTTTCTGAACATGCCTCTTCACATACACATAATCTCCAGGCCTGAGGGTATGACAACCTTCTGCATCAGCTGGATCTGGAATAGAAGATGATACTAACGCATGGGTGTTAGTTAAGGCTTTGGTAAGCTGAATCACATATTGCACAACATAATCTGTTTCTTCTGATAATTGTTGTGGGGTAAATCTAGCTATGGCTGGTTGTGACCCAAACAGTATTTCATAGGGTGACAGTTTGTGTTTCCCTATGGGTGTGGTGCTTATGTGATATAGTGCAATGGGAAGGAGCTCAGGCCACTGGGCCGTAGTCTCCTGCATCATTTTGGTTCATTGCCCTTTCAGTGTGCCATTCAATCTCTCCACCTTGTCACTTGACTGTGGATGGTAAGGAGTATGTAACGTCACTGTTGATCCGATCATGGTAAATATTTCTTGATATACGCATGAGGGAAAGGCTGGTCCTTGATCACTTTTGATAACTTCTGGGACTCCATACCAGCAAACAACTTCAGAGATCAGCTTCTTGGCGGCAGTCTTGGCAGTCATGTTTGGAACGGCGAATGCTTCTGGCCAACTGGAAAACATATCCACTACCACTAAGCAGTCAATGGGCCCAGGCCGCAATGGCTGGATACAGGAGTCGAGGCAAACAGTACAGTTGTTTCTTCTTCCATAGCCCATCTATCAACTTAGCACCCGCCTCCTTCCACGACTGGCGTTCTTCTTTAGAGCGTAGAGCGTGTGGAGCGACAGCCAACTGTCTTGGTAGTTGCATCGCTTCTATCAATTGTCTGACGCTTTCAGTATTTTTCACAGGAGAACCTGCAGTCAGAGCTTTGAGCTCTGCTTCCTGTGCTGACATACTGGGAGGTAAGACTGCAGCCTCTACCAATGTATCTTCAGTTGTGACAGCATATCCAGTATGAAACCTGCCAGAGGTGTCAACATATCTGGATCCATCCGTATATAACGTAAGTTCTGGGTCATCCAAGGGTACTTCCCCCACTAGAACAAGTGGAGTTGACTCTTCAGTAATTTGTTCCAGACAATCATGCAGTGGAGCCTCTTTCCCCTCTCCTTCAGGTGCTGGTAGCAGGGTGGCTGGGTTGATTGTGGTGCACCACCGGTGTAACTTCACATTTTCTGGCAAAATCAACGAAAACTGCAGCCACAGGTGTCTCTGTGTGAGTACTCCGGCTGCATGTCCTCCTGTCTCAGAGACATACAAATGGAAAGGTTGAGCATAGTCCGGATTCCCAAGGGCAGGGGCTGTCATTATCCTTGACTTTTAATGCTCAAAGGCTTGTTGCAGCAGTTCTTGGTGGTCCTTGTTGTTTACATCAGCCAGAGTGTCTTCTCTTAATGCTTCATACAGGGGCTGCATCAGACGTGAGGCGCCTGGGATCCATTGTCTGCAATATGTACATAGTCCGAGGAACCGTTGCAGCTCTATGGGATCTTTTGGGAATGGTAGTGCATAGATGGCCATCTTTCTTTCTTCTGTGAGATGTCTGGCACCCTGAGTAAGGCAATGGCCTGAGAAGACCACTTGACCAAGGCAAAACTGAAGCTTCGAGGCTGAGACTCGACAATTCAGTTTTGCTAGATGCTTGAGGAGGTTAACACTGGCCCTGATGGACATTCTCTCCGTGTAAATGTAATATGTAAATGCAAACAGAAACTGACAGTCTTTGTGTAGTGGAATGCTAATGAAAAAAAACAAAAAACAAAAACGTTTGCTTAATCAATTACTGTAAACCAGATAACGTGTATGTGCATCTATTAGGGGCTTAAGGATATATGAACATCTAGAAAATTAATTTATATAAACACATATAATGCTCTGTCACACACTGATCATGATGATCTTCCTCATACACATTCTGGGATTCTGGGTGTAGTGTGTATTGCTGCCTGTATTTCGGGTGTGCCAAGATGGCTACCACCAGAAGGAAGCATACTACAGGAAGGGTGCACCAAGATGGCCACCACCAAAGGGACATGTGGTGAGAGGCTGGAGGTGATACAATGGGTGTAGCAACATGGCCTCTACAGGAAGGGTTGGAACTTTGGGCGGACATAGGTATAACAGATGAGGATGGGGCACTAGGAGTGGCTTGGGTATTGGCAACGGGTGGGTCTCCTGGACGGGGCACGTGACATGCAACACAATAATCTGCTGACAATGGATTCTGCTGGCCACAATTAGAACATTTCCAACAATCAATTACTCCGCCATTATCGGAGAGCAGTATCTTTGTAATACACATAACATAGCGTCTTTCCCTTATTGTCTGTATTTTCTTCCTCCATTCACCTTTTTTCCCTCTCTGCTCAGTATCAAGCCAAGGCCGTTCTGCTATGCTAGCAGCTGTAACTGGGCGCTTATCTGGCAGCGCGCATATTTCAGTTAACCATTTAAGTTCCTTTACATATCTACATACTTTTTCCTTCGGTCATCAAACTCAGTACAACCTTCAGCGCAACTTTTCCCTCACATGTATTCACCTTTCAACATTTTAACATTCCATTAGTATCTGATATGTTAATCATAACCGTGGGTAGTGCCCGTAAGATGCAGACCTCCTCTATGTGTGCATCAGAGTTTGGATCCTTTAAAGTAAGGATCATCTGACCATTGTCCTGGAATTGGATTCTGGATTGGAATTTAGACAAGAGGTCCGCTCCTAAAAGATTTACCTGGCAGGTCGGGGATATGACAAATTGTGCCATTACTACTTCTGGAAATGGGCCAATTGGAATAGGTTTGGTGAAAGTGTGTTTGTTAGGTCTGCCATCTACACCGATCAATATTAGATTGTCGTTCGAAAATTGGACTTTTTCAGTTCAGTGGATTGATTTTAAAATGGAGTTGGCCGCCCCAATGTCTACCATGAACTTTACCGGATAAATTCCCTCATTCCCTCCCACTGGGAGAACTACAGATGAACAGAGCCCGGGGGTGACTACGGGCATCATGATGGCAGACTCTGGTTGGCCTTCCTTTCAGAACGGGCGGTCCTGCGGAACATTTTCTCGTGACAAGTCCTGTGGGTCGGGTGTCCTATTTCTGAATACGGGGACTTGTGTGGTGCACTGTCCAGCAGGGGTGTGACAGTCCCTTTGGAAGTGTCCTGCTTGACCACACCTCCAACACTGAAGACGGGAATTCACTACTGGTCTTCTCTCGGGATACATTACTTGCTGATCAGGTACCACCATGGGGTAATAGTGGGGCTGTAAGGGAGGAGGAGGATACCGGGGGAGCAAGGGGGGATACTGTGCTATGGGTACTACGGGTGCAGCAACTACCATTGTACTGATTGTGGGGAGATCTTGGAGGTAGGGGAATACTGGAGGAGACCAGATATCGGGTTTGATTGTGGGTTTGATTAATTGAGCAGCATAATCAACAAGTTCCCTGTCGATGGCCAAGAGTCTTATCTCTCTCAATTTAGTTGGATGCATGGCAATACACTGCTTTATAGCCCCGACTATTATTTTGGCCTCAACCTCTTTTGGGTATCCAAAGATACCAGTGGAAATGAATGGCAGGGCTAGGGTTGGGGCCGCATGAAGCTGTGATGCGTATGCCAGGGTGTTTTGGATTGTTTCTTTAAGCAGGTGTTGTGACCTGGGTAAATCCAGGGGATCATATTTTGGTCCAACCTCATGTATAACAAACTGACATGATAGCTGTCCGGCTCTTGTAGCCATCACCTCTCCTCTTAATGGACCATGGTCACGGATGTAATCATTAGATGCAGCTTGTATTGTAGGTCCCCCAATACGACATATTTCTGCAGCTAGCCCCCACCCATGATGCAGTTTCGCATTTGCTGCGTTTACAATGATCCCAACCTGCTGTTGTGGTATACTCCCCATGCCTATTCTCAGTATTTTGGAGAAATTTGAAGGACTATTCAGTAAAACAGATGCCACCTCCTGATACTCGTGTCCATGTTCTATTTCCCCAGTTTGGGAGAGGGTGAATAGGGAAGAGTTCAGAGGACCCTGGGTCTCTCTGAATGGAGTATGGACCATGGCAGGGGCAGGTGGGGGTAGTGGTTTATAATACCCCCCCAGTCTACATTAAGTAATGGCCAGGTTGGCGCTACAACACCGGGTTTACGTGCTCCACAATTATAGCACGTCTTGCGTCATCCTGAATTAGTGACCCAACACACATTACAGAGCCAACCGTCTGGGTTATATGATGGTGGCTGGCTCTCAGTGGGAAGTGCAGGGTATTTAATCTCATAAGGTATAAATTGCTCAGTTTCCGGATTCAGGGGCTGGGGTACTGCTACATTTGTGGGAGATGCTTCTTTAGGGGCTTTAGATTTGGATTGTGGACACATAATTTGGGAAGGGGGGGACCTACTTCCTCCTGTACTTTTTCAACATATCCTTCATCACAAATCTCATGTGCCACTTTCCTAAAGTTTTCAACATCTTCCAACAATCCACAATCAACTAATTTTCCTCTATTGTGGCGAATTCCTTCGTCCCATAACACAGGCTGCACATCCTCCCCTCCACAGGAAAATTTAACACCTTAAACACTTTTTACACTTTTGGCGCGTGCTTAAATGATCTTTTCCCTTCTCGACTGATCATGATATTCTTCACATTCTCCCTCTCCTGCGGGGGACACAAATTCTTTTTGCTCCACGGAAACATTGATTATTCACTACAACTGACAAAAAGATCCTTAATTTGTGCACAGCGAAGTCTGGCCAGAGCTCCCAGCTGTTCCACTATTAACAACTCACCCCTCCCATCGGGGGAATTCTTTCACAGCACAATGAAAGGAGGAGTGCCTTTTGCATCAGCTTTGCAGCTATGCAACTTAGCAGCGCTCCGGACACTCGATATACGTATATCTACTTGCGTGTCCTACCCAATCTTCAATCACCTGCCACAACTGAAACTAACAATGTTCAGTCTCCTAAGGATTTTTGTCAGAAGCTGAGAAAAATTCACACAATATTCACTTGTCAATCCGTGGTGATACTGCTTTGAAGTTAAATAATATCAGACCCCTAATGGGACTACACCCCTTATAGTCTCACCTTTGACTATATCCAACCAGGACGTCCGGAGATGCTGCAAACAACCACACACCACGTGGAAACCACGCCAAACGGTTAGTGTCACTAGTAAAGAACTTGTGCACTTACCGTGGCTTTTTGTGGGGGATGATCAGTCCCAATTCCAGTGGGGGAGGCTGAAGGCAGGTCTCTTTGTGGACATCCAGAGGTGGAGGGGCGTCCCTGGTTAGGGATCCGAGTCACGGCACCAACTGTTAAGGGAGGGCAATAACCCTTCACGGTTGACCAAGTGAGTGTCAAATTATTAAATTATTATGTTGATTGCAATCCACAGAAAACCAAACGGAAACAATGTTCTGTATTGGGAGGATTCAAAGAATCTCTGATCCCGTTTATTTTGCTTAGCATTTTATATTGTTTTGAGTATATCAAATAGCCAATCAACTCTACAGCCATACTACAATACTATTGGCTGACTGATGTTAGTATAATTATTACAGAAAACACATATATGGTCATATTATCATTGTAGTTTGAAGCACTATGGAAATTTTACAAGGTCAAACCTGGCCTAAACAAGAAGTTAGATAACAGAGTGTCTGACAAAATGTTCTCTTGAGAAAAGGTTAGTGTGAGATAAGTTCTATGGGAAGAGAAAGAAAGAATGTATGTTATGCAAGAAGTGATAACATGATTTTAAAGCGAGTAGACAAAATGGAGTTGCTCTAGCATGAGTATCAATATGTCCTTTACAGAAGGAGTATCAGACCACTGCAAATCTACCAATACCCGGCCGTCCCTCTAAACTTTCATCTCGAACAAGGAGAAGACTGATCAGAGATGCAGCCAAAAGGCCCATGATCACTCTGGATGAACTGCAGAGATCTACAGTTGAGGTGGGAGAATCTGTCCATAGGACAACAATCAGTCATACACTGCACAAATCTGGCCTTTATGGAAGAGTGGCAAGAAGAAAGCCTTTTCTCAAAGATATCCATAAAAAGTCTCGTTTGAAGTTTGCCACAAGCCACCTGGGAGACACACCAAACATGTGAAATAAGATGCTCTGGTCAGGTGGAACCAAAATCGAACTTTTTGGCCACAATGCGAAACGATATATTTGGTGTAAAAGCAGCACAGCTCATCACCCTCAAAACACCATCCCCACTGTCAAACATGGTGGTGGCAGCATCATGGTTTGGGACAGCTTTTATTCAGCAGGTACAGGGAAGATGGTTAAAATTGATGGGAAGATGGATGGAGCCAAATACAGGACCATTCTGGAAGAAAACCTGTTGGAGTCTGCAAAAGACCTGAGACTGGGACGGAGATTTATCTTCCAACAAGACAATGATCCAAAACATAAAGCAAAATCTACAATGGAATGGTTAAAAAATAAACGTCTAGACCTGAATCCAATCGAGATTCTGTGGAAAGAGCTGAAAACCGCGGCTCACAAACGCCCTCCATCCAACCTCACTGAGCTCGAGCTGTTTTGCAAGGAAGAATGGGCAAGAATTTCAGCTTCTCAATGTGCAAAACTGATAGAGACATACCCCAAGCGACTTGCAGCTGTAATCGCAGCAAAAGGTGGCGCTACAAAGTATTAACTCAAGGGGGCCGAATAATATTGCAAGCCCCACTTTTCAGTTTTGAATTTGTTAAAGTTTAAAATATCCAATAAATTTTGCTCCACTTCACGATTGTCTCCCACTTGTTGTTGTTCTTCCCCAAAAAATTAGAATTTTATATCTTTATGTTTGAAGCCAGAAATGTAGCAAAAGGTAGAAAAGTTCAAGGGGGCCAAATACTTTCACAATGCACTGTATATTTCTCTGCTATATATTTGCATCATGAATTGTGGTATGTGTCTTTCGCCCAGGGCCCAAGAAAACCTGGAGCCGGCCCTGCCAGTACCCACACCTTTTGACCCACCTGGTAGGTCCTCTCACAAGCATTCTGGTCGTACCATCGCTTCTGGTCGGCCTGGGCTCTTGTCATATTGTTGTGCACCAGCTGCGCCACGGCCTGCATTTTGTCACGAAAGCGCACGACATATTCGATGACCGACACTCCGGGGGTGGCTAAGTCCCCTTCCCAGACCTCCTTCACCAGAGCCAGAGGGCCCTGCGCACGCCGGCCGTACAGGAGCTCAAAGGGGGAGAACCCCGTTGAGGCCCGTGGAACCTCCTGGTAGGCAAATGGCAGATGTAGGAGGTACCGCTCCCAGTCGCGCCCATCTTAAGCATCTGCTTCAGGGTGCCATTGAACCGTTCGCACAGGCCATTGGTCTGTGGGTAGTACGGGCTGGTCACCAGATGTTGCACCTGTATTTGCTTACAGAGGGACTCCATCAGCTGCGACATGAACTGGGTCTCCCGATCTGTGAGCATTTCCTTGGGAGAACCCACTTGGGAGAAAATGTCTAGTAAAGCGGTGGCCACCTTGTGGGCCCGAATGGACGTCAAGGCTACCGCTTCCGGGTGGCATAGTCTACTACCGTCAGTATGAAGCGTTTCCCGGAGCTTCTAGGAGTGGCCATCGGGCCAAATCCAGAGCTACTCTCCTGAAAGGCTCTTCAATGATGGGCAAAGTTACCAGAGGGGCTTTGGGGCGCCACCCCCCCTTCCCCACTCTCTAACATGTGTCACACGACAGACAGTAGGTAGCCACCTCGGCCCCCATCCTTGGCTAGTAGAAATGCTGGGCTAACCTGGCCTTGGTCTTATTGATCCCTAAATATCCGGCCATTGGAATTTCATGCGCCATCTGCAATAACTCCGCCCTGAACGGATAGGGTACCACTAACTGTCGGTCCCTGGGCCACACCTCCGGTGAACCTCGCTGGACCGTTACCCGGTACAGCCGTCCTTTGTCCCAGACCACCCGCTCGAGGTCTGAGTCCGAGGGAGGCTGTGCCACCTGCTCCTTAAGAGCTTTCAGGCTGTCGTCCGTGTCTAACGCGGCCTGAAACCCCTAACTAGACGTGGCCAGAATAGACTAAACTGCCACGTCTTCTGTCAGTTCCCTGGGACCTGTCTCCTGGTCTCCGTCTGACCCGGTAGCTACTTAGTCGGAAGGGGAGAAGCCGTTGGACTACTGAGGTGCCCCTGGGGCCCGGGTGCCACCACTGCGCATCAAAAAGCAAGTGTAGAAGAGCAATGCCCGTCCGGGAGGAGAGCATAGAATTCATAATTATTTTTAAAGTAAACCTCTTTAACTTCATAACGCTCAATGACTGGCATAGCATGTCAGGAGCGGGTGTCTGTTCCTGCTCCTTGCCGTGCTATACCAGTCATGACTTTGAACTGTAACAGTTCAGTGGCAACAGCTGAGAGTGACAGCTGAGCGGCACGGGAATAGGTGCGGGACCCATGCCGTCTTTTCCCGCACCCAGATCATTGTGATCGGTCAGTCAATCTGATTGACCGATTACAGCATTTTCACGCAGGAGATGCTTAAATATCAGCATCTACTGCCTGATCAGAGCAGGAGCTCAGCGCTGCCAGCGCCTCCCCTTGCTGTTAACCTCCTAAATGTTGGAGCTCCCTTTGCCTTCTGATCGGCGCCCCGGCGATGTAATCGCAAGGGCCTGATCATTGCCATGGTGACTGGGCAACCCCCGGGTCAACAATCTACAGAAAGAGCTTTCTGTACAGGTATAATGCACTGCAATGCTAGTGCATTGCAATGATTTATACCTGTGAAAAAAGAGAAAGTCCCATAGAGGGACAAAGTAAGAAAAAAATTGTAAAAATATTTGTAAAAAATATTTAAAAATAATAAGAAAATATTACACTAATAAATACACATTTTTATGTAAAAAATTTTTACACATATTTGGTATTGCCGCTTCCGGAACAACCTGATCTATAAAAATCTCACACTAGTTCAGTGAACGCCATAAAAAAATCCCCCCCAAAACATAGCAAACTATGGTTTATCATCATACCGCTGGAAAAAATTCAAATAAAACGCGATCAAAAAGACGAATATAAATAAAAATAGTAGAACTGAAAATGTCATCTTGTCCCGCAAAAAAACAAGCTACAATACTGCTCCATGAGTGGAAAAATAAAAAAGTTGTAGCTCTCAGAATAAAGCAATGCAAAATAATTATTTATTTTTTTTTTTTTAGAAAAAAGTTTTTATTGTGTAAAAACACCAAGACACAAAAAAAAATATATAAATGTGTATCGCTGTAAACGTACTGACGTGAAGAATTCAGCTGTTTCATCAATTTTACCAAATGCGGAATGGCATACAAAAAAACAATTTCTGAATTGCTGGTTTCTGTTCATTCTGCCTCCCCAAAACTGGAATAGAAAACTATCAAAAAATGGTACTAGTAAAAACGTCAACTTGTAGCGCAAAAACAAGCCCTCACATGACTCTGACAGAAGAAATATGGAAAAATTATAGCTCTCAAAATATGGCTTTGTAAAAACTATTCTTTGCAATAAAAAGCGTCTTTGGGTAGTGTGAGACAGCAGCCAAATATAAAAACCCCAAATAAATCTGGTATAGTTGTAATTGCACAGACCCAAAGAATAAAGTCATCTAATCACTTATACCTCACGAGTTATGGCGTAAAATATAAATAAAATCAGTTCTTCACCTGCTGTTGATTTTTTTCATTCTGCCTCCCAAAGATCGCAGTAAGGCTTGGCGGACATTTATCCTGCGCTCTGCGCTGTGCCCTTACACCGGGGTTTCCATGTAAATCTTTGAAATATGTGATTCAGATAGAACCTCCGGTGAAAGATTACCTATGATAAAACAGATGGAGACACCTTGGACACTGTCTGGCCTTTGATCTGGCGGTGTCCATATTTTTAGGCGTGCATAAAAGCGCAGTCTGCCACAGTTTTGAGCACTTCTGAAACGAAGGACACTGCTGAACAGAAGCCAGACGGAGTCCAGAGTAACTCTGCTGCCTCATGAATGGATCCCTGCAGGGTTTCATCTGAATCGCGTCATGCAGAAATTTAGATGGAAACACCAATATACATGCTTAGAGCGCAGGATAAATGTGAACCCAAATATTATTTAAAATGTTCCCAATAAAACCTTCAACTCAATCCACAAAAGCAAGTACTCCTTCAGGTCTGTCATCTGTTAACAGAAATATAGAGGGCTTGAATGTTACTTGTAGCACAAAGGCCCTAAAAGTGCGAAATGACCCTTGCCCCCCAAAAGAAATTTAGCAAATTCTGCGCTGCCAAATACAAAGGCACCCCCCACCGAGCCCCAGTGTGCCTAAACCACATGTTTGGCAGGAGTATAATTTCCAAAATGGGGTCACTTGAGGGGAGGATTCTGCTCATCTAGCACATAGGGGATCTGTATGTGGAGTCCACAAACTATTCTAGGAAAATCTGCTCTCCAGGAGGCAAATGGCGTCCCATCCCTCCCAAGTCTTGTCATGTAGCTAAGCAGTACTGTACAGCCACATATGGAGTATTTCTATATTCAGCAGAAATTGTGTGACAAATTTTGGTGCCATTTTTACCTGTTTACCCTTGTAAAAATGTAAAGTCTGGGGCCAAAACAAATTTTTTGTGGTAATAATGTAATTATTTTTTCTTCACTGTCCAATGGTATAAAATTCTGACACACCTGTGGTGTCAATATGATCACTGCACCCCTAGATGAATTCATTGAGAGGTGTAGTTTTCAAAATGATGTCACTTATAGGGGGTTCTGCTTCTCTGCCAGTGTGACATGGCACCTTTCAAACCATTCAAGCAAAATCTGAACTCCCATATGGCGCTTTTCAGCTTTACACTATGCCTCAAAAGTAGTTTTCCGCCACACATGGGGTATTGGCACATTCAGGAGAAATTGCATCACAAATTTTAGGGTCCATTTTCTCCTGTTACCCTTGTTAAATTAAAAAAATGGGGCTAAAATTTAATTTTTTGGGCATTGCATTATAAATATCTCACGGCTCTACATTATAATCTTTTGTGAAGCACCTTGCGGTTCAAGGTGCTCACCACACATCTAGATACATTCCTTGAGGGGTCTAGTTTCCAGTATAAAGACATTACAGCAGAGGATCACATCTGATTCATTTTGTTATAAGAATAATAATTTTTATATAGCGCCAACATATTCCGCAGCACTTTACAATTAAGTAGGGACATGTACAGAGAATAAAAACAATGAAATGTGTTACATTGTAACAGTTACAGGAGGAGTGAGGTCCCTGCTCGCAAGCTTACAATCTATATGGAAATGGGGGGACACAATAGGTAGAACATGGTCATCAGCCAGTATCTATCTAAGGGCAGTTACCGTGTGTTATTTGGTGCATGGGGGATGTGGAGGCCGATGAATAGGTAGGATCAGATTAAGATTAACATTTAGGCTGTGTGCCCACGATGCATTTTTTTAAGCGTTTCCGCAGCGGCAAAAACGCTGCAGAAACGCTTAAAAAACGCATGGTAGAAGGCCTGCCATGTTCCCCAATGATAATCTGCATGTGCTGTGCACATGCTGCGGAGATTTCCGCTGCGGATTATCATTGCGGAAAAAAAATGCAGCACTACCAATTATTTTGCGGAAGTGCTGCGTTTTCGCCGCCATTGACTTGCATTGGAACATATGGATTCCGCATCACTGTATATGTAGATGCGCATTCCATGCGTTCCAATGTGCGGATGGTACCCAGGTCTAGAGGAGAGGAGCATATGGTCTCACAAGGGGTCTGAGGATCTCATCTCGGTACCTAATGGCAGTCAGGCTAACTCTGGCGTGCACATGAAGGGCTGTGCGGCCCTCCAAAGAAATGCCACCCCACACCATTACTGACCCACTGCCAAACCGGTCATTTTGTAGGATGATGCAGGCAGCAGATCGCTCTCCACGGCGTCTCCAGACTCTGTCACGTCTGTCACATATGCTCAGTGTGAACCTGCTTTCATCTGTGAAGAGCACAGTGCGCCAGTGGCAACTTTGCCAATCCTGGTGTTCTGTGGCAAATGCCAAGCGTCCTGCACGGTGTTGGACTGTGAGCACAACCCCGATCTGTGGATGTCAGGCCCTCTTACCACCCTCATGGAGTCGGTTTCTAACCGTTTGTGCAGACACATGAACATTTGTGGCCTGCTGGAGGTCATTTTGCAGGGCTCTGGCAGTGCTCCTCCTGTTCCTCCTTGCACAGAGGCGGAGGTAGCGGTCCTGCTGGAGGGCTGTTGCCCACCTACGGCCCCCTCCACGTCTCCTCGTGTACTGGCCTGTCTTCTGGTAGCGCCTCCAGCCTCTGGACACTACGCTGACAGACACAGCAAACCTTCTTGCCACAGTTTATTAGAAAATAATTAAAAGATTATACAGTTTGGGGATACATCTCAACGCGTTTCTGGCAAAAGCCAGTGAATAAGGGCTTTTGCCAGAAACGCGTTGAGAAGTATCCCCAACCTGTATGATCTTTTAATTATTTTCTAATAAATTGAGGATTTTAATTATTCTTGGGACTCACCAAATTTATTTTTCTTATGTGAAGCCTTAAGTCAAGGCAATTGGTTGGAGACCCACAGCATTGCAAAAACGGACTGAGCTATACTAAGAGGACACGGTGAAGCTGCCTTTTTTGTTTATTTACTTTTTTGCCACAGCTCGCATTAATGTGCTATCCTGGATGAGCTGCACTACCTGAGCAACTTCTGTGGGTTGCAGAGTCCGTCTCATGCTACCACGAGTGTGAAAGCACAACCAACATTCAAAAGTGACCAAACCATCAGCCAGAAAGCATTGGTACTGATATGTGGTCTGTGGTCCCCACCTGCAGAACCACTCCTTTATTGAGGGTGGCTTGATAATTGCCAATAATTTCCAACTATTGTCTACTCCATTTGCACAACAGCATGTGAAATTGATTGTCAATCAGTGTTGCTTCCTAAGTGGACAGTTTGATTTCACAGAAGTTTGATTTACTTGGAGTTACATTTTGTTGTTTAAGTGTTCCCTTTATTTTTTTGAGCAGTGTAGAATCACTAATTGGAAACGCAACCCATCAGAGAGTGTGCATAGATGCAGTTCCCTAGTCATGGTAGTTACGGTAGCTATGAAGCACCGTCATGTGGATATACATTAGGTAGTCATAGTTCTGACAATCCGCATGTGATGTGTCAATCTGGACAATCATTGTTTTCCCCCTGAGCCTTGGGCGCCATGCAGCCACCCAAAACACATACAGATGCTTCTCACAAAATTAGAATATCATCAAAAAGTGAATTTATTTCAATTCTTCAATCCAAAAAGTGAAACTCATATATTATATAAAGTCATTACAAACACAGTGATCTATTTCAAGTGTTTTTTTCTGTTAATGTTGATGATTATGGCTTACAGCCAATGAAAACACAAAATTCACTATCTCAATAAATTAGAATAATTAGCAAAAAACACTTGCAAAGGCTTCCTAAGCATTTAAAAAGGTCCCTTAGTCTGTTTCAGTAGGCTCCACAATCATGGGGAAGACTGCTGACTTGACAGATGTCCAGAAGGCAGTCATTGACACACTCTACAAGGAGGGTAAGCCACAAAAGGTCATTGCTAAAGAAGCTGGCTGTTTGCAGAGTGCTGTACCCAAGCATATAAATGGAAAGTTGAGTAGAAGGAAAAAGTGTGGTAGAAAAAGGTTAACAAGCAACCGGGATAACCGCAGCCTTGAAAGGATTGTTAAGAAAAGACCATTCAAAAATTTGGGTGAGATTCACAAGGACTGGACTGCGGCTGGAGTCATTGCTACAAGAGCCACCACACACACAGTCCAGGACATGGGCTACAAGTGTCGCATTCCTTGTGTCAAGCCACTCATGACCAATAGACAGAAGCGTCTTACCTGGGCTAAGGAGAAAAAGACCTGGACTGTTGCTCAGTGGTCGAAGGTGTTGTTTTCAGATGAAAGTAAATTTTGCATTTCATTTGGAAATCAAGGTCCCGGAGTTTGGAGGAAGAGTGGAAAGGCCACAATCCAAGCTGCTGGAGGTTTAGTGTGAAGTTTCCACAATCAGTGATGGTTTGGGGAGCCATGTCATCTGCTGGTGTAGGTCCACTGTGTTTTATCAAGACCAAAAGTCAGTGCAGCCGTCTACCAGGAAATTTTAGAGCACTTCATGCTTCCCTCTGCCGACAAGCTTTCTGGAGATGGAAATTTCATTCTCAAGCAGGACTTACTGTCTACACTGCCAAAAGTACCAATACCTGGTTCAAAAATACCAGTATCACTGTGCTTGATTGGCCAGCAAACTCACCTGACCTTAACCCCATAACACCTCTGCAGCACCACAGGCTGATCGCCTCCATGCCACGCCAGGTTGATGCAGTAATTGATGCAAAAGGAGGCCTGATCAAGTTTTGAGTGGATTTACTGAACAGACATTTCAGTAGGCCAACATTTCAGATTTTAAAATCATTTTTGAAGCTGGTGTTATAAAGTATTCTAATTTACTGAGATAATGACTTTTGCGTTTTCATTGGCTGTAAGCCATAATCATCAACATTAACAAAAATAAACACTTGAAATAGATCACTCTGTTTGTAATGACTCTGTATAATATGAGTTTCAATTTTTGTATTGAAGAACTGAAATTAACTTTTTGATGATATTCTAATTTTGTGAGAAGCACCTGTATATATTATAAAGTACTTGTACCCTTAGTACCCCTGTTAAGGGAACAGCTGGGGAATCACGCAGATCCCACCGCTGCCACCAATTTGTCGAGGAGAACAGGGAAATCATGCAGATTTCCCAGCTGGTACCAATTCGTCACAGGAACACAATCGGCCGCCTCTAAACGTCAGGATAATTACGCAGGTGACAGAATAGTGATACGTGATAGATAAGGCCAAGGCTGTACTCACTACTAGACCAGTTATTGGGGAACTCAAAGTGAGCATATAGAATACAGTGGGTACGGAAAGTATTCAGACCTCTTTAAATTTTTCACTCTGTTTCATTGCAGCCATTTGATAAATTCTAGAAAGTTCATTTTTTTTCTCATTAAAGTACACTCTGCACCCCATCTTGACTGAAAAAAACCCAGAAATCTAGAAATTTTTACAAATTTATTAAAAAAGAAAAATGTGAAATATCACATGGTCATAAGTATTCAGACCCTTTGCTCAGTATTGAGTAGAAGCACCCTTTTGAGCTAGTACAGCCATGAGTGTTCTAGGGAATGATGCAACAAGTTTTTCACACCTGGATTTGGAGATCCTCTGCCATTCTTCCTGGCAGATCCTCACCAGTTCCGTCAGGTTGGATGGTGAATGTTGGTGGACAGCCATTTTCAGGTCTTTCCAGAGATGTTCAATTGGGTGTAGGTCAGGGCTTTGGCTGGGCTAGTCAAAAATGGTCACAGAGTTGTTCTGAAGCCACTCCTTTGTTATTTTAGCTGTGTGCTTAGGGTCATTGTCTTGTTGGAAGGTGAACCTTCGGCCAAGTCTGAGGTCCAGAGCACTCTGGAAAAGGTTTTCATCCAGGATATCTCTGTACTTGTCCGCATTCATGTTTCCTTCAATTGCAACCAATCGTCCTGTCCCTGCAGCTGAAAAACACCCCCATAGCATGATATTGCCACCACCATATTTCACTGTTGGGATTGTATTGGGCAGGTGATGAGCAGTGCCTGGTTTTCTCCACACATACCGCTTAGAATTATCACCAAAAAGTTCTATCTTTGTCTCATCAGACCAGAGAATCTTATTTCTCATAGTCTGGGAGTCCTTCATGTGTTTTTGAGCAAACTCTATGCGGGCTTTCATATGTCTTGCACTGAGGAGAGGCTTCTGTCGGGCCACTCTGCTATAAAGGCCCTATTTGTGGAGGGCTGCAGTGATAGTTGACTTTGTGGAACTTTCTCCCATCTCCCTACTGCATCTCTGGAGCTCAGCCACAGTGATCTAGGGGTTCTTCTTTACCTCTCTCACCAAGGCTCTTTTCCCACAATTGCTCAGGTTGGCTGGACGGCCATGTCTAAGAAGACTTCTGGTGGTCCCAAACTTCTTCCATTTAAGGATTATGGAGGCCACTGTGCTCTTAGGAACCTTGAGTAATGCAGAAATTCTTTTGTAACCTTGAGCAGTTCCTTTGAGCTCATGATTCTCATTTGGTCTGACATGCACTGTGAGCTGTGAGGTCTTATATAGACAGGTGTGTGCCTTTCCAAATCAAGTCCTATCAGTTTAATTAAACACAGCTGGACTCCAATGAAGGAGTAGAACCATCTTAAGGAGGATCACAAGGAAATGGACAGCATGTGACTTAAATATGAGTGTCTGAGCAAAGGGTCTGAATACTTATGACCATGTAACATAGTAACATCGTTTTTAAGGTTGAAGGAAGACTAAGTCCATCTAGTTCAACCCATAGCCTAACTTGTTGATCCAGAGGAAGGCAAAAAAAAACCATGTGGCAAACACTAAGCTCCACATTGGGGAAAAAAATTCCTTCCCGACTCCATACGACAATCAGACTAGTTCCCTGGATCAACTCCCTATCAAGGAATCTAGTATTTATAACCTGTAATATTATACTTTTCAAGAAAGGCATCCAGGCCCTTCTTAAATTTTAATAGTGAATCACTCATTACAACATCATGCGGCAGAGAGTTCCATAGTCTCACTGCTCTTACAGTAAAGAATCCCCGTCTGTGATTATGATTAAACCTTCTTTCCTCCAGACATAGAAGATGCCCCCTTGTCCCCGTCTCAGGCCTCAGAGTAAAAAGATCAGTAGAAAGATCTTTGTATTGTCCCCTCATATACTTGTACATAGTAATAAGATCACCCCCATAGTAATAAGATCTACAGTAAATAACCCCACGTGTAATAACCTGTCTTGGTATTGCAGACCCCCCAGTCCTCTAATAACCTTGGTCGCTCTTCTCTGCACCCGCTCTAGTTCCGCTATGTCTTTCTTATACACCGGAGACCAGAACTGTACACAGTATTCTAAGTGTGGTCGCACTAGTGACTTGTATAGAGGTAAAATTATGTTCTCCTCATGAGCATCTATGCCTCTTTTAATGCATCCCATTATTTTATTTGCCTTTGCAGCAGCTGCCTGACACTGGCCACTAAACGTGAGCTTGTCGTCCAGCAATACACCCAGTTACAGTTTTGCCCAGTGTTTTACAATTAAGCATATAATTATACATTTTATTTCCTCTGCCCAAGTGCATTACCTTACATTTATCCCCATTAAAGTTCATTTGCCATTTATCAGCCCAAGCTTCTAGTTTACATAGATCCTCCTGTAATATAAAATTGTCCTCCTCTGTATTGATTACCCTGCAGAGTTTAGTGTCATCTGCAAATATTGAAATATTACTCTGTATGCCCTCTACAAGGTCATTAATAAATATGTTAAAAAGAAGGGGGCCCAATACTGACTGTGATATTTCAGTTTTTCTTTTTTAATAAATTTGCAAAAATTTCTACATTTCTGTTTTTTTTTTCAGTCAAGATGGGGTGCAGAGTGTACTTTAATGAGAAAAAAATTATGAACTTTTTAGAATTTACCAAATGGCTGCAATGAAACAAAGAGTGAAAAATTTAAAGGGGTCTGAATACTTTCCATACCCACTGTATACACATCCGATTCCAGCGCATGGTGTGTGTGTGTGTGTGTGTGTGGTCATTGCTAAACTCCACAGTAAAAAAAATTAACTAGCTGCCACCACCAATCATTTATACAGGCTAATTGGACACCCGTGACAGATAACGTATGGCTTCAGGGGTGTGTTTTTTAGAGAAAGAGAAACAAGGCTATTTTATATTAAATTTTACATATTTATATTTAATCTGAAAAATAGGCGGTGTTTTAACTCACTCACTGTGACTACCTGGCGCCTGCGCACTACAGCACTGCAGGTAAAAATGGGGCCGGAAGGAAAAAAAGCGCTCCCAATGTTAGCGGCGCTTTGCACATGTGCCGGATGTCCATGAGGAGAGTGTCCTGTGGCCCTGTGATGTGCAGGAGAGGGGAGGAAAATGCAAAATAAGCTGATAGGCCGGATTTCTGGGCTTCCTAAGCCGATAGGTGGGGATTTCTTGGCGTCCCCCTGGTGCCAAGCGGATGAAAACCGATTTTATAAAACTATATTTCTCTGCAAGTAGACCGCTAATATGGGACATACAGGTATGTATAGATTTACATTTCTATAACCTGTATGCCCATATTAGAGATCTGATGTCTCCCAGGGGTTGACAGATTCCCTTTAATAAAAAATATACAAAGATGTTCCAAAATGAGAACAAAACAATACAGTATATACAATTACATTAAGAATGAACAGAAGAAATGTACTAAATCTGATGTCACAGGATCAGCTCTGACTCTTATGAAGGAGAGCTCTTCAATTTTGGGGGGTAACGGTAAAGAACTACTGTAAATAGTATCTCCTATGACTGATAACTATTATAGTTTTGTGTTTTCTTTTATTAATTAACACAAGTCACGCCCACATACCCCCTTCGGTGACTTATAACAGGGCTGATCATGGGATGTGGCTACGTCTTTAGAAAATTATGGGTTTCACAATAACTTCACCCGTGGAGGTCCCAGGACTGAGATAATATGGACACAGGAATGATGGATCAGCACTCCGTTAGCGTGTTGCATGTGAAGTAAAATATACAGGAAGTAGTGATGAGCGAGCACTAAAACGCTCGGATACTCGTTGCTCGGGTCGAGCAAATTGGAATGCTCGAGTGCTTGGTCCAAGTAACGAGCCCAATGTAAGTCTGTAGAAAACTTGAGCATTTTTCTGGCGGCTCCCCCCTTCCGGTGGTTTGCTGAGGGCCTAAAAATTGTCCATATCAATGGGAAGAGTGCTCAAATGGCATGGGAACAGCATGGGGAAGACCCCTGGAAGCATTTCTGACTCCCAGGTCACTGCTGTCACAATGTTGTCAGAGGTATTATACCACTTTTACGGACTCACAATAAAACATACAAAAACAAACCCAAAATGGATTTTCCTGGGAAATATGTTAAGCAGGATCTTTTCCAGGTTAATAACTTGTATATAATGCAAAATAAATAATCAAAAAGAAAAATACTCCTCCACACCTTGGGCTATGTTCACACGTAGCGTTTTTGATGTGTTTTTGCACTTTTGCATTGCTTTCAACCGTGACAAATGCATTCACCGGGAAATGTAATTTTAACATTTTACAACCTTATCTGGCAATGTAGTGTGTGAAACATCAGCAGACACATCCTGTTTCATTTATGAAGGAGGGATTGTGAAAGTCACAAACACTATTTTTACAGCCTTACTATTCTTAAAGGGCCAGCAGTCGGCTATGCTTTGTTGTTCCCATTATTAAAGAGTTGGTCTCCTATACTGTTATTGTGTATTCAGTGACGGCAAGGGCTGCCAAAAATTTGGACGCAACCCAATACCCCTTTGAAGAGACATAGAGAGGGGTCTTAGTAAAAAAAAATGTTCCCATTATAAAGGAGTGGGTCTCCTATAGTGGTAATGCCCATGCTGTGACTGCAAGGGCTGCCAAAATTTTGGAAAAACCCCACTAACAATGTAAACACACATAGAGCTGGGCCACAGTAACGACATGTTCCTATTAGAAAGGAGAGGGTCTACTATCCAGTTATAGGGTATGTAGTGAGTCCAACTGCTGCCAAAATTTAGGAAAAACCCCACTAACAATTTAAACACACATAGAGCTGGGCTACAGTAACGAGTATGACATGTTCCCATTAAAAAGGAGTGGGTCTTCCATACTGTTTGCCTATGGAGTGAATGCAACGGCTGCCAGAAGTTTGGAGGAACTCCAAAGCCCCTTGCAAGAGACATAGAGGTCGGAGGGCCTTCTGAAAACAATGTTCCCATTATTAGGAAGTGGGTCACCCATACTGTTTGCCTATGCAGTGAAAACAACGGCTGCCAAAAATTTGGAGGAACTCCAATGTCCCTTGCAAGAGACGTTGATATGGTGATATGTTAGATATGGTGGTGATATGGAAGAGGATGAGGAGAAGGAGGAGGCCAAGAGCAAATAGACAAAATCAGAAAGCTTATACCCATGTCTGGGTGTGACGACAGAGTTAGACCTCCCAAAAAAAGACACGGTATTTGAGTTTGTTACGCTGCTAACAATCGGTGGTGTTGAGAAGTCTGGCCCAATCCAGCCCTTGTTCATTTTTATAAGAGTTAGCCTGTCAGCATTTTCAATTGACAGGCGGATGCGCTTATCGGTTATAATTCCAACAGCGGCACTAAAAACCCTCTCTGACAAAATGCCAGCGACAGGGAAGGCCAGGACCTCCAAGACGTAGAGCCAGTTCATGCCAGGTGTCCAGTTTGTATACCCAATAAGTATAAGGCACAGAGGAGTCACGGAGGATGTTGGTACGGTTAGCAAGGTAACCTCACCATCTTCCGAAACTTTTCCCTCATTGGGAGAGTACCCTGCACCTCAAGGCCTATGCCGTGGGAGGGTCTGAGAAAACTGTCCCAGAACTTTGACAATGTTCCCCTGCCTCTGCTGGATTGCACTTGTTTCTCTCTCGCCTGCACTCCTTGTCTCTCTCATCGGTACTCCAATGAACTGTGACCTCTGCTGCCAACATTTTCAGATAGGATTTTTTTAAATAATTCCGCAACATGGGCCTTCTTGTACTGCAACATTTTATTAGGCCTGTCCTGCGCGGGAATAAGAGACAGAAAGTTCTACTTGTTGCGTGGGTCTAGAAGTGTCACCAACTAGTAATGACTGTCACCCAAAATTTGGACAACGCAAGGGTCACAGGAAAGGCAGCGTAACATAAACTCAGCCATGTGTGCCAGATTACTAATAGGCAAGACTTCCGTGTCCTCACAAAGAGGATGACTGACCATGCTCTCCTCATCCTCCTCCTCCTCCCTGTCTTCAGGCCATCCACGCTGAACAGACGATATGACAGTTGTGCAGGTAGTACCGTCTATAGTGCAGGAAACTAGCTCCTATTCTTCCTCCTCCTCTTCCTCATTGTCAACCAATCCACGTTGGGATGAAATGAGGCTGGGCTGTGTGGAATCACCCTGTATGGTTCCTTGCTCCATTTCATGGTGCTCCGTCTGCAATGCATCCTCTTTAATTGTGAGCAGAGAGCGTTTCAGAAGACAGAGAAGCGGGATTGTGACTCTAATTATGGCATGATCGCCGCTTATCATCTTGGTGGAGTCTTCAAAGTTTTGGAGGATGGTACATATGTCTGACATCCATGTGTACTACTGAGGTCTGATGTGTTGAGTCTGAACTGAATACCGACGGCTTTGTTGATGCTGGTAGTCAACAACTGTCCTCTTCTGCTCACAAGTCCTTGCCAACATCTGCAATGTATAGTTTCAACGTGTGGGGACATCGCAGATCAGTCAGTGAGCTGAAAGCTGCAAACTCTGCTGAAGCACGTAAAGGGTAGCGGAAGCTGTAGCTGACTTTCTAAAATGGGCACACAGGTGGCGTACTTTAATAAGCAGATCCGGGTAGGTTTTGAGAAACCGCTGAACCACAAGGTTAAGCACATGGGCCAGGCATGGTATGTGTGTGAGCTCGCCTCACCTCAGAGCCGCCACCAGGTTCCGTCCATTGTCACACACGACAATGCCTGGTTGTAGGGTCAGCAGTGTGAGCAACAGATCTGCCTGCTCTTTCAGAGCTGTCCACAACTCTTCAGCATTGTGCTGTTTGTCACCTAAGCATAATAGCTTCAGCACAACCAGTTGCTTCTTGGCCGAGGCAGTGCTTCCAGCTTGCGACTGATGTGGTCATTTCGGAGATGGAGGCTGAAGAGGAGGAAGAGGTGCAGGAGCTGTAGAATGTGGGGGCAACCCGGATTGACCCAGGGCCTGCAATCCTCGGCATCGGGAGGACTTGTTCCGTACCAAGGTCCGACTGGGTCCCGGCTTCCACTATATTAACCCAGTGTGCAGTCAGCGAGATGTACCGTCCCTGCCCATAAGCACTTGTCCACGTGTCCATAATTAGGTGGACTTTCCCAGTAACTTCATTGTTGAGGGCATGGCTAATGTTGTGGGACATGTGCTCATGTAATGTGGGGATGGCACACCGAGAGAAATAGTGGCGGCTGGAGACCGAGTACCGAAAGATGGTCGCCGCCATCAGGTTGTGGAAAGCTTCCATCTCCACGAGCCTAAAAGGCAAAATTTCGAGTGAAAGCGTTCGCGAAATAGTGAAAAATGTGAATAGCTTGACTGACACACTGCAACGAAATGAAAATTGAAGAAATGGCTGATTTTGGAAGACTCTTATAGGTGATATGTCTGACAGAGTTTTAAATAGCAGTCCTGTAATTTATTAATACTGTTCTTCACAGACACCTAGTGCGACTAGCTTGACCGACACACTGCAACAGAATGGAAAAGGAGGCCAATATTTTCCACGTTCAGTTCAAATTTCTGGATTTTTAACGCTGAAATATGGAACAGATCTGGCTGTATTCTGCAGTGCTAAGAAGCAAATGGAGCAGAAAAATGGTGTACTCTGGATTGCTTTTTTAAGCAAATAACCAGGATTAAAATAAAAAAAAATTTCCCTGGCCCCTGATATCTGGGGCTATGTCTACAAATATCTGTATTTATTACAGCAGCAGCAGACTGGGCGTTCAGTGGACCCTCTTGTGCTATATGCACTGCAATCTGCACATACACTGCCTGCTATCACCACTGAATATATGCAGCTGGATTAGTCCTCAAAAGGACTGTTAGTTCAGATACAGTACAGAACAAAAGTTTGGACACACCTTCTCATTTAAAGATTTTTCTGTATTTTCATGACTATGAAAATTGTACATTCACACTGAAGGCATCAAAACTATGAACTAACTCGTGAAATTATATACTTAACAAAAAAGTGTGAAACAACTAAAAATATGTCTTATATTCTAGGTTCTTCAAAGTAGCCACCTTTTGCTTTGATTTCTGCTTTGCACACTCTTAGTCTACCGTCCCTGGCCACATTCACCTGTCCACGTGTTTGTGGTTAGGCGGTCCTTCCCAGTAAGTGCACTGGGGAGGGCACGGGTAATGTTGTGGGACCCGTGCTTGTAGAAGGCGGAGGCGATACCGCGAAATATAGTGGCGGCTGGGGACCGAGTATGGACACCCGGCCGCCACCGGCATGAGGTTGTGAAAAGCTTCCGCCTCCACGAGCCTAAAAGGCCATATTTCAAGTGCAAAGAGCTGTCCAGAAATCTGGCAGTTTAGTGTCGCGGCCTGTGGGTGGGTGGCTGGCTGCATACTCGCACTTGCATTCCAAGTAACAGAAAACTAAGCAGATGGTGGCCTCTATCATCATCATGGCCTCACCTCGGCACTATGAACTCTCCTGAAGAAGAAGCCAGGGCCCGCCGGAGGAGTCTCCGGTTCTCTGGTGAGCCCGTCCAACCCTGCCGAAAAGCAGCTCTGGCTAAGAAAAGTGTGGGGGAAGGCTCCCAGACACTATATGGCTGCTTTTTTTTAATGTGGATCAGCCATGCTTATGCATTTTATTTCTCAAAACGCATTACAGATCAGGCCATTGTCCAACTCTGTATTCAAGAAATTAAATGCGCAAAGAAAGATGTGTGTGTGTGTGTGTCAAAGCACCACTGACAAGTGCGAGTTGATGTTGGACGGGCTGCCATTGCTTCTGCAACAAGCTCAATTACAGGACTTCCTGGGAGAAATGACACACAGGGTAGATACGGTTTCCCTCTATGCCAGTCCTTTCACCGAGCTAAATACAACTCTTAGCAAAAAAAGTTGTGGACTGGCGCCGTACCGTCCCTGGCCACATTCACCTGCCCACGTGTTTGTGGTTAGGCGGTCCTTCCCAGTAAGTGCACTGGGGAGGGCACGGGTAATGTTGTGGGACCCATGCTTGTGGAAGGCGGAGGCGATACTGGGAAATATAGTGGCGGCTGGGGACCGAATATGGACACTCGGCCGCCACCGGCATGAGGTTGCGAAAAGCTTCCGCCTCCACGAGCCTAAAAGGCCACATTTCAAGTGCAAGCAGCTGTCAAAAAATTGGCAGTATAGTATTGCAGCCTGTGGGAGGGTGGCTGCCTGCATACTTGCGCTTGCATTCCAAGGAATTGGGTAGGGACAACTGAACGCTGCAGTGGGACAAGGACGTGGACGGTGATTGTTGCAAGTCTGCAATGACAGGTGCATGGCGGGAGGCATCTTCGCATGCGCCAAGGATCACTTATGATGGGCACACTTTTAGGCAGTGACCTGGGAGTCAGAGATGCTTCCAGAGGTCTTTCCCATGCTGTTCCCATGTCTTTTCAGCACTGTATGCATGTGTCTGATGATGTGTCACACAACACATGGCCAGGTAAAATGTTAAAATGACAATTCCTGGTGAATGCATTTGTCTTGGTTGAAAGCAATTCAAAAGTGCAAAAACGCATCAAAAACGATACGTGTAAATATATCCCAAGTTGTGGAGGAGTATTTTTGTTTTTGGTTATTTATTTTGCCTTGTATACAAGTCATTACCCTGGAAAGGATGTTCCTTAACATATTTCCCAGGAAAATCCATTTTGGTTTCGTTTTTGTGTTTTATTGTGAGTCCGTAAAAGTGGTGTAATACTCTGACCACATTGCTGATTGCAGTGATCTGGGAGTCAGAAATGCTTCCAGGGGTCTTCCCCATGCTGTTCCCATGTCATTTGAGCACTGTTCCCATCGATTTGGGCAATTTTTAGGCCCTCTGCTGACCGCCGGGGGGAGCCGCCTGAAAAACGCTCGAGTTTCCCATAGACTTACATTGGGCTCGTTGCTTGGGTCGAGCACCTGAGTATTCCAATTTGCTCGACCCGAGCAACGAGTACCCGAGCATTTTAGTGCTCGCTCATCACTACTCTCCATTTATAAGTAGTTTTCCCTCTTCCCCATATGTTCAATATGAGGGGGACATTTCCCTACCCTGGAGATATCTTATGGATTTTAATTTTTCTCTGCCACTCAGTGTTATTAGATTGATTTCCAAGTGAAAGGTCACAGGTTTGAATCAAGGAGCTGCCATGAAGAAGATTTCACAAGAAAAGAAAACCAGCATTATCCAGATCATCAATAACGGTTTCTTGGCCAAGAAAATTGCCAAACTGCATCATTTGAGCGCCATGACAGTTGCAAGAATATGAAATGCAGTCCATCCATCTATTCAAAAGCCAAAAGGTGAACATCTGGGCAAAATATCGGCGTGAATAAGGCAACTCAACACAAGGTCTATCAGTTCTGGTGCGACAAACACAGCAGTGGAGGTAGCTCGTATGCTTCATAATAGTGAAATTACACGTACATGCAAGCAACTTCTGACGCACATTACACAAGTCTGGAATGGTGGCTTGAAAAAAGGTGAAGAGTCCTCGTCCTCAATATCTACATAACAAACGTCGGCTTGAGTTTGCAAAAAAGTACAAAAAGTGTACAGAGGAAGATTGGAGACAATCGATTTGGAGGGATGAGACGAAAGTCAATATGCTAGGCTCTGATAGGTACAAATGGGTCTGGAAGAAACAAGGGAAAAAGGGGCTAATGGATTGAGAAATTGAAGGAACTGTCAAGTTTGGTAGAGGAAGCCTGATGATATGGGATTGTTTCACAGCCAATGGCATTGGATACTTGACCAAAATCGATCGTGGTCTCAATGCTGAGCTATATGCGAGTACCCTGCAAGATGATTTACTTTGTACGCTCAAGTACTATGGGTATGAAAAGGACGACATTGTTTTATTAGGACAACAACCTGAAGCATATGTCGAGATTGGCAAAGACGTGGTTGAATGAAAATGACGTAGAAGTGTTGGATTGGCCCCCCACAGTCCCCAGACCTCAACCGAATCGAACACTTGCGGTTAGAGCTGAAGAAAAAACTTATTACATACCCAAGTGAGTCGACCAGTATTCACCAACTTTCTGAACATGTAGAAGAGACCTTGGGTCAGATTTTAGTCGAGACATGTTTGAATTTGATCAAGTGCATTCATTCCCAGTTATTCAGGAGTGTTGAAAGCCAATTGTGCATTTACTAAATACTAAAATACAAACAAAATAATAAAAATTTAAATTTAGATTTTTAGGAGTAAAACAGTAACAATGCATTCAGATGACAATCTTCATAACTAATCATATGCTAAATAGTTGCAAGTCAAATTTATGTATGAGATAGGCAAGATAATTGTGTATAAAATGATGGTAGTCTCACGTTCGAAGCAGTAGTATGGTGAGATATGGAGCCTGAAAGTAAAAAAAAATCAAAACTTTATCCTTTTGCTAGTCAGTGTCTTAATGCCAGATTACCTATCCGATGCAGGGGAAATATATTTTTGTACAGCGTTAGCCAGTAGATAGAAAAATATTTAGATTTAAGAGTCCTCAGTGGTTGATACCTTTTAATGACTACAATAAAAGAAAAAAGAATAGATCTACCTGTGGCCAAATATTTTTGTATCCCTGATCACAGCATCACGGATATGAAATTACTGGAATTTAAAAGGTAAATTCAAATCTCAGAGAGACCGAAACCGTTGTGAATATAATCTCATGACGACCTTTGACACCTTCAGAGCAGGAATGACTGTGTCGCATGGATTTATGTCAGTCTACATCAACTAAGATGTAGCATCGGCGTCCCTGCCTCCAGCTGGGCAGAGACGCCGTTCCCCTCACTGCCGCGTCCAGGTCCGACGTCCTTCCACTCCCCTGCTGCTGTGGCACGCTCTGTACGCAGCTTCCCGGGCTCTGTGCTTAGGGTGCGCGCGCTCCATCCCTCTTAAAGATGCCGCGCACGCCATCCTATAGAGTCCCCAGCCAATGGATGGAGGACTTCCCCCTATATTAGGCACCTCCTCCAATATGGAGGTGCCTGTGCAAGCTTGTTGTTCCATGTGCTAAACACTTGCTCCAGCCCTCAGGTCCCGCTGCCTGTCAGTCCTGCCTGCCAGTCTTTTGTCAGTCCAGCCTGCAAGCCTGTCTAACAGTTCTGTTCTCTAGTCTGTCTACAGTTGTGCCCGCTAGCCTGCTTACCTGGAGTACCTGTCTGTAACCTGCCATGTCCGCCAGTCTGCTTACCTGGAGCACCTGCCTGTTACCTGTCTTGCCAGCCAGCCCACCCGAAGCATCTGCCAGTTACCTGCCGTTCCCGCCTGCTCGTCTACCCGGAGCACCCGTCTGGCTATCTGCCAAACCTGCCTGCTTATCTACCTGGTCCACCCGTCGGCCTTCTTGTTGTGCTCATCTGCTGTACCAGTCAGTTCCTGTCATCTGACCCATGGGAGTCACCTGCTCTCACACAAGGTCTGTCCCAGAGTGGCACCTGGTCCACCTGCCTGGTTCCTCCCTGGTTCACGGAGTCGATTGAGCCGCCGTGCGACCTTGGTCAGACCGTGTAGGCACTTAGTCACACCCCTCTGGTCCCTCTGAACACCGAAGCACTGAGGTTCCACCCCCTGGACCCGTAACCGTTTGCACAGGCCATGGAACCCGGTGGCCCCCATGCTCCTTCACTCTCTGACCTGTACCAGGAGGTCTCACGTCAGAGATCCCAACAGGAGACTATCCTGTCCTATCTGCGGACTGTCAACTCCCGCCTGGACACGCTGTCCACCCCGTCTGTGTCCGTCTCTTGCTGAGCGGCACCTGCTCCGGCGGCACCTCAATCAACTGGCGCTATGGCACCCGGCTCTGTGCGCCTCCACGTTTTGGTGGTGACCCCTTCTTATGTCGGGGCTTCTTAAATCAGTGCACGCTTCACTTTGAACTCCTGGCACATCAGTTCCCCTCTGAATGGGCCAAGGTGGCGTTCATCATGTCCCACCTCACCGGGGAGGCATTGGCATAGCTAAACCCTCTGTGGGAAAGAGGGGATCCCCTGGTGTCCGAACTTCCGGCTTTCCTCGCTGCCTTCCGGAAGGTCTTTGATGAGCCCGGACGAAAATCTTCTACTGCCTCCTCACTTTTCCGTCTCCGCCAAGGGAGTCTATCCGTGGGCCAGTATGCCATACATTTCCGAACCCTCGCATCTGAGCTTGCCTGGAACAATGAGGCCCTGGTGTCCACCTTCTGGGAGGGTCTTTCCGGACAGATTAAGGGTGAGCTAGCCGGTCGTGACATCCCTTCCACCCTGGACTACCTGTTGTCATTAGCTACCCGTATTGACATCCATGTTCTGGAACGTGCTAATAAGGAGACTACCCGGGAGAGAAGATTTCCGCGTCTCGCTCCTGTATTCCTAAAGCCAGCTTCGCAACCAGAAATTCCCCGAGCATGCTCCCCTTGGCCCATGCAAATTGACCAAACCAGGATGGTCCAGTCTCGCCAGGAGACGCACCGAGCCGAGTGGAGTTTCTTCTACTGTGGCAGTAAAGAGCATCTGATCCATTCCTGCATCCTGCCTGGTGAGGCCGGAAAACTCCAGTGTCTAGGACCACTCGGAGAGGTCATCCTAGGCTAGAGTAAATCCTCTCTCTCCTTGACTCTGTCTGTTTCTATTTCCAGTGGTGAGACCCGCTGCTTTAAGATTGCCCATCTGGATTCCGGAGCCGCTGGGAATCTCATTCAACAGGCTGTTGTGGAGCGGTATCAGATTCCTACTGTACGTCTGGCTGAAGCATTGGCTGTTGCCTCCGTGGATGGGAGGCTTCTTCCGGAGACCATCTTACTCGTCACAGAGCCTGTAACCCTTCAGGTAGGAATGCTGCACTTGGAGAAGATCTCCTTTCATGTGCTGTCCGGTCTCTCTCACCCCCTCTTGCTTGGTCTACCCTGGTTGCAAAGACATGAGCCCGTCCTGAATTGGAGATCTGGTGAAGTGCTCCGTTGGGGTTAGGAATGCCATGAGTCCTGTCTTGTTCTGGTTCGTCCAGCTCGACCCCCGTCTACTCCGGCAAATCTACCTGGTCTGCCGGCACCCTACTGGTCCTATACGAATGTCTTCTACAAAAGAGAGACAGAGACACTACCACCTCATAGGCTTTATGATTGCCCCATCGACCTGGTACCTGGTGCTTCTCCTCCCCGCGGGTGTATCTACCCCTTGTCGCTGGCTGAGACCCAGGCCATGTCTGAGTTCATAGAGGAGAATCTTGCTAGGGGATTTATCCAGAAATCCACCTCCCCCGCTGGTGCAGGATTCTTCTTCGTCAAGAAGAAAGACGGCTCCCTACATCCCTGTATCGATTACAGGGGTCTTAAACAGATTACCATCAAAAACAAGTACCCCCTGCCTCTCATCTCGGAGCTGTTAGACCGCCTTAAAGGTGCAAGTTCAATCTTCGTGGGGCGTATAAGTTGATCCGGATCCGCCAGGGAGACGAGTGGAAGACTGCATTCAACACTCGGGATGGTCACTACGAGTACCGTGTGATGCCCTTTGGTCTCTGTAATGCTCCAGCCATCTTCCAGGAGCTAGTTAATGACCTCTTCCGTAATCTTCTGTATTCTTGCTTAATGGTATACCTGGACGATATCTTGGTGTTCTCTCCAGATCTGCCTTCATACCGGAGGGATGTTCGTCAGGTTCTGATTAGGCTCTGGCAGAATCGCCTATACGCTAAATTCGAGAAATGCCTCTTTGAGCAGACCTCTCTACTGTTCCTGGGCTATATTATCTCCGAGACTGGTCTGCGGATGGATCCCGAGAAGGTCTCTGCTGTCTACAAGTGGCCCCGTCCGGAGGGGTTGAAGGCGATTCAGCGATTCCTGGGCTTCGCAAATTATTACTGCCTTTCATTCCTCATTTCTCCTCACGGACTGCTCCCATCTCCGCGCTCACCCACAAAGGAGCAAATCCCAGGGAATGAACTTCCGAAGTGGAGGAGGCCTTCGTCTCCCTGAAACAAGCCTTCTCTTTTGCCCCTGTGCTACCCTGTCTAGATTGCAACAACCAGTTCTTCCTGGAGGTTGATGCATCCTCCGGAGCCAGAGCGGTGCTCACCCAGAAGTCCTCGTCCGGGAGAATGGTAACCTGCGGCTTCTTCTCCAAGTTCTTCTTCTCGTCTGAGCGCAATTACTCCATAGGAGATCGTGAGCTGCTGGCCATCAAATTAGCGCTGGAGGAGTGGCTCTACTTGCTGGAAGGGGCTCTGCACCCGGTGGTCATCTACACTGACCACAAAAACCTCACCTATTTGCAGAACGCCCAACGATTAAATCCGTGCCAGGCCAGGTGGTCTCTTTTCTTTGCCCGATTTTGCTTCACTCTCCATTACTGCCCGGCAGACAAGAACATTAAAGCTGACGCTCTATCCCGCTCATTCTTGTCTTCCGACCAAGAGGAAGAACCTCTACATATCATCGACCCCCTCCAAAGTAATGACTGTGGCCCCGTTTGACGTGTCTCACCTTACACCCGGTAAGACCTTTTGTAGCGGTTTCGGATCGTAAGAAGATTTTACTCTGGGGCCATTCATCCAAATTAGCCAGTCATGCTGGCCAGAAGAAGACCTTTTTGCTCATCGCCCGACATTACTGGTGGCCTTCCCTGCGCAAGGATGTTGCGGACTTCGAGGCTTGTTCCTCCTGTGCCCATAACAAGGTTCCCAGGCACCTACCATCTGGCCGTCTTCTTCCTCTTCCCGTGCCTTCCGCTCCGTGGCAACACATTGCAATGGACTTTATTATGGATCTCCCTGTTTCTGCCGGTTGTACTGTTATTTGGGTGGTCGCTGACCGCTTTTCTAAAATGGCCCACTTCATCCCTCTGCCTGGTCTTCCGTCTGCATCTGTGCTGGCTAAGGACTTCATTCATCACATTTTTCATCTCCACGGCCTACCCCTCCACATTGTGTCTGATTGTGGGGT
The DNA here is from genome assembly GCF_046119375.1 of Phyllobates terribilis. Taxonomy (NCBI): domain Eukaryota; kingdom Metazoa; phylum Chordata; class Amphibia; order Anura; family Dendrobatidae; genus Phyllobates; species Phyllobates terribilis. Next base: position 1,825,375 of record NW_027362942.1, on the reverse strand, counting down.
TCAGTTCACTTCGCGCTTCTGGAGAGCTACTTGTAAACTGCTGGATGTCTCCTTGGATTTCTCCTCTGCTTATCATCCTCAGTCCAACGGTCAAGTGGAACGTATCAACCAGATCCTTACCAGCTTTCTTCGGCACTTTGTCAACGCTCACCATAACGATTAAGCTGAGCTCCTGCCCTGGGCCGAGTTCTCCAATAATAACCATGAAAGCGAGTCCTCTTCCAAATCCCCGTTATTTATGGTCTATGGTCAACACCCCCGGATTCCGTTTCCCATCTCCTCTTCAGTGGACAATCCTGCTGCAGAGTCTCTGGTCAGCGAATTTTCAGCCATTTGGGAAGACACTAGATCTGCCCTTCTTCAGTCCTCCGAGCGGATGAAGAAACATGCTGATAAAAGACGCCTGGATCCGCCTCAATTCCGTCTGGGAGACGAGGTCTGGCTTTCCTCCAAGTATGTTAGTCTCAAGATACCTTCCTATAAGTTGCGTCCGCGGTTCATCGGTCTGTTTGAGGTTCTGAACCAAATCAATCCCGTGGCTTACAAGCTGAAACTCCAGGTCACCTTACGGATTCCAAACTCCTTTCATGTATCCCTCCTCAAACCTGTTGTCCTTAATTGTTTCTCTGACGATACAGATACCGCTCCAGCTCCTGTCTCTGCTCAGGATGTCTTTGAGGTAGAAACATTTTGGCCACCAAGAGGGTAAGAGGAAAGACTTTCTTTCTTGTAGATTGGAAGGGGTTTGGCCCTGAGGAGAGGTCTTGGGAACCCAGGGAGAACATTCATGCCCCTCATCTTCTTAAAAAATTTCTTGCGGGCCTGAAGAAGAGGGGGCATAAAGGGGGGGGTACTGTGGCATCGGCGTCCCTGCCTCCAGCTGGGCAGAGACTCCGTTCCCCTCACCGCCGCGGTCCAGGTCCGGCGTCCTTCCGCTCCCCTGTTGCTGTGGCACGCTCTGTGCGCAGCTTCCCAGGCTCTGTTCTTAGGACATGCGCGTTCCCTCCCTCTTAAAGGGGCCGCGCGCACCGTCCTATAGAGTCCCCAGCCAATGGCCGGAGGACTTCTCCTATGTTAGGCACCTCCTCCAATATGGAGGTGCCTGTGCAAGTTTGTTGTTCCATGTGCTAAACACTTGCTCCAGCCCTCCGGTCTCGCTGCCTGTCAGTCCTGCCTGCCAGTCTTCTGTCAGTCCAGACTGCAAGCCTGTCTAACAGTTCTGTTCTCCAGGCTGTCTACAGTTGTGCCCACCAGCCTGCTTACCTGGAGCACCTGTCTGTAACCTGCCGTGTCCGCCAGTCTGCTTACCTGGAGCACCTGCCTGTTACCTGTCGTGCCCGCCAGCCCACCCAAAGAAACTGCCAGTTACCTGCCGTGCCCGTCTGCTCGTCTACCCTGTCCACCTGTCAGCCTTCCTGCCGTGCTCATCCGCTGTACCGGTCAGTTCCTGTCATCTGACCCATGGGAGTCACCTGCTCTCACACAAGGTCTGTCCCAGAGTGGCACCTGGTCCACCTGCCTGGTCCCTCCCTGGTTCACTGAGTCGATTGAGCCGCCGTGCGACCTAGGTCAGACCGTGTAGGCACTTAGTCACGCCCCTCTGGTCCCTCCTTGCATCGAAGCACAGAGGTTCCACCACCTAGACTCGTAACGTAAGGAATGTGCTCATCAGACCTGTGGGGTCATCACAACCCTGGACCCGACCTCAATCATAGGATAATGAAACTTTCACACTCCTTATCTATGAACTATTCCAATATTTACGGCCGCAACTGTGTTTATCTCTCTCCAATAGTAATAGCTCTGCTTTACGTCACTTGTCCCATCTATTACATTATTTCTGAGTCTTGCTGTGTATAAATATGTGACTCTTCAGATTTTGTGTTATACTATGCCTAATGAAGAGACCTGAGTAGTCTCGAAAGCTTGCAATTTGTTACCATCTTTTCAGTTAGCCATTAAAACGTATCAACCACTGAGGACTCTAAAATCTAAATATATCCTATCGCAATTTTATCTTTTGATAGATGGGAAACATGGCAAAGATATTGTCATCCGTCTGACAGATATTTATTTGGAGGTGCTGCCGCAACCACCCAGTGATGTAAGACCATGCGTTACATTCACCACGACGTTGAAAATATGTCTCTCTTATCTGTCATATCTATCCCTTTCATAAAAACCCAATATTCATAATTTAACAAAGAAGCTCAAAGTAGTCTGCTTGCCTTTCTGGTCACCATGCAGCAAAGGGTGATAGGTTATCTGAACCGGCCATACATCTACGGACTTCCAAATCCCCCTGTCAGCCTGGTCTGCAATTCATCACATGACCAACTTTAATTCCCTGTTTGCAGTGGGGTGTGGGGGTCATGTCGAGGTCATAGAGTGCGAGCCCTGCTTCAATGGTCACTTATAAGATGGCTTTATAGATTTTTACAATTAGATCTATGACAATCTGTGAAGGATATTCTAGAATAATCACATGTTCACTGGTTGTCAGGTCTCCAAGCACAGTGTAACCCGACTCCCAGCTGTAAGGGAGGGGGATTTCAGTGTGAGTGTCCCTCTGCAGTGTGAGCTGAGCTGACAGGCAAGCCCCCTGCTGATATCCTCTCTTTGTTCTCAACATGTGCTATGTTGTATAAGGTACTATTCTTCAATACCAAGCTGTGGAAGAACAATATGTCCCAGATTGTCACAAAATGGATTTTCTAGCTCAGGGGAAGACAGCGAACGCCAGACTGCATCCTAGCCCACTCTAGCTTGTAGGGACGAGAAGATACACGTCCCAGCCTTTTGGAACCTCCTACAACTGCTGTTTTTGGTACCCACATGTAGCACGGGCCCAGCCGGGTCCGTTGACACCAGAACTGGTTCCCTGGGACAATCCAGTAAGGAGGTATGGGCCACGTTAGTTCTGGGAGTCTCTTTAGCCAGGAAGGAACAGGAGGTGGAGACTTGGGCTGAACAGGGGGCAGGTAGTGGGAGATCCCAGAGAGTTGGAAGGTGTGTGTAGCAAAAGCCTAGTGTCTTTTTCCTGGGGAAGCTCGTGACATGCAGAAGTGAGGGACAGGTCCAGCAACCAAGCAGGGCACACATTCTTTCCCATGTGGTCACCCAACCCCCGAGCCATGCTTTCCATCTTACCGGTAATTGACTTAAATATCTGTTATGCTTTTGTATTTGTAACTCTGACCACTGTATGTATGTGTGTGTGTGTGTGTGTGTGTGTGTGTGTATATATATATATATATATATATATATATATATATATATATATATATATATATATATATATATAACCTTGTGTATATAGTAGCTTGTCTAGTGAGCCCTTATGGCAATTAAATATATAATTTAAGCTTGGGCTGGTCTTTTATCTCGAACCAGGTACCTCACTTTTGTTGTTTGGTCCAACGACGCTCTACCGGGCTGGTTTCCAGCCCGATAGAAGTCTGTATATCAAATAGAAACTGGTGGCAGCTCTATCCAGCCCGACAAGGCTCTCTTTCACTGGAGTAGGAGTGTGGGGCAACGTCAGTGTCTGAGTGGACCACCTTGTTCCACACCCTGGTGCCTCTCTGTACCCGTGTGGACAGGAGGTGACGGTGTAGAACTGTGCCGATCTGACCTTGCGCGTCCTTGAGGGGGTGCGGAATGTCATGTTGGTGCAAAGGGTAGATCCGTATCACGTGCTTCGTCTGCCGTAGTGTGACGTCAGGCGGCTGATGGGGTGTAGATCCAACGGAAGAAGCTGCGACAGCAGGATTCTGCGGGGTCCCCCTGGTGCCTTTCCTTCACACAAGCCCTTTATAAAATAATGGCAAGTGCGCCAATATATAGTAATAATCACCCAAGTGCCCCATTATAAAGTAGTAATTCCATGAGTACCCCCTTAAAAAGTAATAATGCTACAAGTGCCTTCTTTGAAATTAATAATGCCCTGAATTCACTGTTATAAAGTATTAGTCCCCCCTAAAAAAAATAAATGACCTGAGTGCCGCTTATAAAGAAATAATGTCCCTTCAGTGCCTCCTTAACAAGTAGTTATGTGACCACTGTATGCCCATACATTTGAGAGTGGCACTCCTGTGAGCAGACAGTGGCGAGCCACACAGGAGGTGCCCCGTGAGCCATATATGGCTCCTGATCACAGGTTGGGGACCCTGGCTTAGAGGTCACCTTGGGTTTCTTTTATGACCTTGCGGAGTGTTATACACCTTGCTCTTAGTGTGACCTTTGTTGGTTGAACACTCCTGGGATGGATAATTATGGTCTTGAATTTCAGGTCACATGGCATTATCAGGTCACGTGACTCAGTAGAGACCAACTCCGCATACAGTCAGGACACACAGCTGTATATTACTTTGGGGGAGCACCCTAACTTGTCTGTGTGACTGTGGGACATTATGTTGTGTGTGGATAGTTGTGGGGGCATCTTAGTGTGTGTGTGTGTGGGGGGGGGGGTCTGTGGGGACATCTTACTGTTTGTGTGGGGAAGGCTGTGGGGTCAAAGTACTATCTGTGTGTGTTTCGGGGGAGCTGTGGGGGGGGCATTTTGTGTGTAAGGGGAATTTTGGGGCATCTTACACTGTTTGCGGACGGGCTTTGGGGACATGATACTGTGTTTGTGTGGGATACCTGTTACTGTGTATGGGGGGGCTGTATGTGGGGATGCACCTTTATTGTCTGAGGTCTGAGTGGGTGGGTTTTGGTGGCAACTTATTGCATGTATGTAGGGGGGGGCATCTTGGTGTATGTGGAGTGCATGTCACTGTGAATGCAGTGGGGGGACGCTGTCGGGGCACTGTACTAAGTGGCTATAGAGGGGGGCTATGGCCACACCGAATTTTGTAGGGTGGGTTGAGGGCATAGGAGCAGATTGTACAGTGTGTGTAAGGGCGTGGGAGGTGCACCTTACTGTGCGTGTGTTCTGGGAAAGAGATGCAAGGGCAGGGAGACACCATACTGTGTGTGTATATGTTTGTCTGCGGGGGAATCATTCTGCGTGTTGGACACAAGGGCATTATACTTTACTTCGGAGAATGTAATGTCGGAGCTTCATACTGTGTGTCGTGGGTGTGTATGGAAGCATGATACTGTGTGGTGCATACGTGTGGGGGAGAAGTTGGCATGATATTGTGTAGGGAGGGCTCTGGGGGAATGTACACTGGGGGCATCATACTGTGTATAGAGGATGCTGTAGGGGGCCGTGAAAAGGGTACACTAATGCACTTCACCAGCAGCGCGATTTCTGTGTGAACACGTGTACAATAGTGAGCGAGGCTAGGATACTGACTTGGTATAAAATAGTATGTTTCCCCCTTTTTTATCTTTGAAAGTTGGGATGTATGCTTTCCCACTGACATCTATTTAAAAAGAGGTAATTATTTTACAGCTGAGGTAATTATGTGGAAGCCCCTTTGTGGCACAATGTGGAAACTATGTAGTAACCAGAAATAATGGGAAAGCACAAAGCCTTCATAAAAGTGGAGAATATATACAAACACCAAGTGATGGCACAAACTATGCCACACCATTAAGGGGTTAATAAAATATACAAGTGTGTAAAAAGTCACTGCCCCCGAATTTTTACCTTGTGTGATTTTTTATTTTTTTTTTTTTCTTTATAAACTCCTTTAGTTAAAAGGAACCATTGTTATTAATGAGCTGATTCTCTGCATGCACAGGATTACATAGTGGTGAATAAGGTATCTGAGGATGAAGAATTGGACATAATGCAGATCCCCATCATGGAACTTCCACCTCAACTACTAGTAACCAAGAGAAGCAAAGAGCAGAAGGTTCAGGAAATCACTAACATCATCATCAATCTGCTGACTGGAGAAGTAAGTAAGCACGAATCTGGAACAGTAATACAGTGTCTGGGTGATGATGATGGTAACGTGTTAATATTGTGCAGCGTTGCAGTAAATGAAAGCTTGTCTGGGAATTCAGATTACCCTAACTTTCCATGCTCCTGAAAAAACAAAACCCCCCAAAAAAGTTTTCCCACTGTAATTGTTCTACCGTCAGTCTATGCTGCTCATTGCAAATAAGCCACCAACTAAGGCGTAAGGTCAGCCTATGTTACACGTATGTTTTCAGCAGAGGTTTCACATGACATGACATGATGTGATTTGTAGCTTCACAGACTACCATTTAGTGACCACTCGCATACAGGATCAGATCTGGATAATTAGAAGGTAGACTAATGCACATAGAGAGGGCAACCTTCTAGAGTAGACATAACAATGAGCAGACGATTGGGACAGACACAGCCTTCATCTGGCAATACATGAGATACTGTTGGATGAACAATCATTTGGCAGGCCACTGTCTCTCCCCACTCACTCATACACGTGATCACTTGGCCCGGCTGACCTTTCTTGTATTCTCGACGGGGAGAGAGGAGAAAGCGTATGCAAATCACCAGGTAGCAGCTTATCTACCTTGAAAATAAAGGGATTGTCCATTGAAATTCCAACTTCTCGATCCTTCTTTCGTCATCTGTCAGGGCATAGTTGGGAGCACCTAATCGATAATAGATGTTCGGCCAGTCCCACTTGTCCGACATTCACCTTTACTGACAACTGACTGGCTGATGTCAATAGTAGCATATCATCTTATGTAGTTATTTTACCTAATAGTGAGATGTTTGCACTGACCAATCACTCCCAAAGTAAATTCAGTCTTCTGCGCAACAATGACACTGATTATAAATTGTTCAGGAGCCTATACGGGCATCAATGACTCGTTATTACAACCCCTGATGTAGAGTTTATGGGTACCACATCTAGAGGTGTTCTAACAAAGGAGGTGTATGCTTATTGGCTTTAACACCTCATGTATATAAGATAAACTGTAGGACAGTGGCCTGACAGCTATTATTCCTCTATATAGTGTAGGTAAGTACGGCACTCCAAAATCCAGAGGATGCCCAGATAGGGTTCCACCCAGTAGTATATATAGAGGAGAATCTGGCACTCCAAAAATCAAAGAAAATCTTGAATTTATTGTGTACAGACAATCCAGTGCTGTGCACATAAATGTAACATTTCGATCAATCAGACCTTTCTCAAACATGCACTATGCAAAAACAAGTAAAAGGATGACAATCTGTAATAACAAGTATAAATAAATACTTATCAGATGAAATCATGTATTATCACATGTAGAATAATACAGGGCGAAAAATTGAGTTATGTAAGTCGAAATCACATCACATAAGCATATGTATCCATGGGCAAACAAAGTCCCTTAAGTGTGATATACAGTACAGACCAAAAGTTTGGACACACCTTCTCATTTAAAGATTTTTCTGTATTTTCATGACTATGAAAATTGTACATTCACACTGAAGGCATCAAAACTATGAATTAACACATGTGGAATTATATACTTAACAAAAAAGTGTGAAACAACTCAAAATATGTCTTATATTCTAGGTTCTTCAAAGTAGCCACCTTTTGCTTTGATGACTGCTTTGCACACTCTTGGCATTCTCCGCAGACACATCTCTACAACAGCTGTTAAGAGGAGACTTTGTGCAGCAGGCCTTCATGGTAAAATAGCTGCTAGGAAACCACTGCCAAGGACAGGCAACAAGCAGAAGAGACTTGTTTGGGCTAAAGAACACAAGGAATGGACATTAGACCAGTGGAAATCTGTGCTTTGGTCTGATGAGTCCAAATTTGAGATCTTTAGTTCCAACCACAGTGTCTTTATGCGACGCAGAAAAGGTGAACGGATGGATTCTACTTGCCTGGTTCCCACCGTGAAGCATGGAGGAGGAGGTGCGATGGTGTGGGGGTGCTTTGCTGGTGACACTGTTGGGGATTTATTCAAAATTGAAGGCATACTGAACCAGCATGGCTACCACAGCATCTTGCAGCGGCATGCTATTCCATCCGGTTTGCGTTTAGTTGGACCATCATTTATTTTTCAACATGACAATGACCCCAAACACACCTCCAGGCTGTGTAAGGGCTATTTGACCAAGAGGGAGAGTGATTGGGTGCTACGTCAGATGACCTGGCCTCCACAGTCACCAGACCTGAACCCAATCGAGATGGTTTGGGGTGAGCTGGACCGCAGAGTGAAGGCAAAAGGGCCAACAAGTGCTAAGCATCTCTGGTAACTCCTTCAAGATTGTTGGAAGACCATTTCCGGTGACTACCTCTTGAAGCTCATCAAGAGAATACCAAGAGTGTGCAAAGCAGTCATCAAAGCAAAAGGTGGCTACTTTGAAGAACCTAGAACATAAGACATATTTTCAGTTGTTTCACACTTTTTTGTTAAGTATATAATTCCACATGTGTTAATTCATAGTTTTGATGCCTTCAGTGTGAATGTACAATTTTCAAAGTTATGAAAACACAGAAAAATCTTTAAATGAGAAGGTGTGTCCAAACTTTTGGTCTGTACTGTATATATGTGTATATAAGCATAGACAAAAACTTGTAATATGTTACAACAGGATACATGGAATTGTGTAACATGAGAATACGCCCCAGAATATATCCTAAACATACGGCCAGAGCAAAGGACGTGAAGGGTACTATGGTACAGTGTGTATCCATTATTTTATATGATGAATAGTGTTTAAGATGAGTTTCCTGTTATTCAAACTGCATTGTGGAGGATCAAGATGGCGGCCGTTGAATGTCATCTTGTTAGGGTGAACAGTTTGATATGTTCACTAGTTGCCCGCTCCTGGCCTAATGGATATGATCAAGTGCGTGCAAGAAAGAATAACATCAGACACACACAGTCTGATTTAAGCTCTCCTTGATCAGCTATGGCACAGCTCCAAGAGACTTTTATTCAACCCGAGCATAGCCTTATATAAACTCTGTAAAGGGGCTCAGTTAGCCCTAAAATGGGAGTAACCAAATATTCATTAGTTAATGGATTGGGCAATGGGCAAGTCCATGGGCGGATCCATGAGGTCATCAGGTTGGGTCTTTTCTTTCAGTCTCCTATGTCTTGAGGTTAATTAAGTATTTGATCCTATGGCTCTCCTCAACAACCTTAAGTTCTGTAAAGTAAAATAAACAGACTTACCAGGGTGGCTGGAGTGTAAGGGGGTTAATGCTGGTAAATACCACGTTAGAAATGCCACTGTCACTGCAGATATGGCACCAAAATGGAGTGTAAACCTCCAGTTTAAATTACGATCATGCGTGACGTCATTTCCAGTCGCTGGAGCTGACTGTCTAACATAAACAATGAATATAGGCTAAAATGACAATAATTTTTAATATTTGCTAAGTGCCAGAATAATGAGAGAGAGAGAATGTTTTAAGGCATTTTTATTACTTACTGCAAAGTCAAAAGTTTACATACACTAGGACTACTATGCCTTTAACCCCTTTCTGACATTGTCAGTAATAGTACGTCCATGTGCCCTGGACCTATTGGACCAGGTACGTACTATTGCGCCCGACACCGGGTGCAGCTGACACCGGGTGCTATGTGCCAGGAGCGGTGCCGCACTTCTCCCGGCACATTAACCCCCAAAATCTTGCTATCAAAGTCGATCGCAGCATTCTGGGAGCAAGGGGAGGTAATCTCGAGCCTCTTACCTTGTTTCCGGCATCTTGCACTGTTTGTTCTCGCTCCCGGTAGTTGCCATGGTGACCCGATGTAAAAAAAAAAAAATAAAAAAAAAGTAAAATTATACTGTACCCATAAATAAGTATTATTATGAAAACAAAGAACAATAAAAGTACTCATATTTGGTATTGCCATGTCGGGAACGACCTGACACCTTTTAGTGAACATGGTAAAAAAGTAAATAAATGAAGCAAAAAACGATGCTGTATCATCATACCGCCAAACAAAAATTTAATAAAACGCGATCAAAAAGACGACTGTAAATAAAAATGGTACCGCTGAAACCGTAATCTTGTCCCGCAAAAAGCAAGCTACCATACAGCTCCATCAGCTAAAAAATAAAGTTATAGCTCTCAGAATAAAGCGATCCAAAAAAAATATTTTTCCTATAAAATAGTTTTTGTGTAAAAGCTCCAAAACATAAAAAGCTATATAAATGTGGTACCACAGTAAACGCACTGACCCAAAAAATAAAGCTACCTTATCAATTTTACCACGTGCAGAACAGCATAAAAAAAACAGTTCCTGAATTGTTGGTTTCTGTTTATTCTGCCTCCCAAAAATTGGAATTGAAAGCGATCAAAGAACCTCACGTGCCCGAAAATGGTACCAATCAAAACACAAAACATCAACTTGTCCCGCAAAAAAACAAACCCTTACATGACTCTGTTGGCCGAAATATGGAAAAATGATTGCAAAAACTAGTCTTTGCCAAAAAAAGAAAAGCTTCTTTTAGTTTGTGACAGCTGCCAATCATAAAAATTCGATATGAATCTAGCATTGCTGTAATCGCACCGACCCAAAGAATAAAGTCGTCTAATCACTTATACCACACGAGGAACAGCGTAAAAACTAAAGTGTAGGGTTAGTGTTGTGCTAGGGTTAGTGTTGTGCTAGGGTTAGGGTTGTGCTAGGGTTAGGGTTGTGCTAGGGTTAGGGTTGTGCTAGGGTTAGGGTTGTGCTAGGGTTAGGGTTGTGCTAGGGTTAGGGTTGTGCTAGGGTTAGGGTTGTGCTAGGGTTAGGGTTGTGCTCGGGTTAGGGTTGGGGTTATGGTTGTGTTTGGGATTTTTTCAAAAATAAAGAAAAAAAAAAACAATGACGATATGGCAACTAGTGTTGAGCACAAGTGCTCGCTACTTGAGTTTGCATCGGGTGCTCGAGTATCACGTGCCCCATATGGTTCGCGGCCAAAAAAAAACTTGCGGGGATTGCCTGCCATGCATGAGCCATCCCCGCATGTTTTTTTTGGATGTCTAACAACTATGAAACATGCGGGTCGGGGACTTGAGCATGTTTCTTGAGCATCGGTGATAAATGGTGCATACCCGAGTACCAGATGCAAACTCAAGTAGCCAGCACTTGCGCTCAAGACTAATGACAGCTTATTCAATATGATGACCTAATGTTATCAAATTCTGTATTGTACCTCTGGGTTCAAAATGTTCACTATACCCCTTGATAAAATCCTTGAGGGGGTCTAGTTTCCAAAATGGGGTCACTTGTGGGAGGGTTTCCACTATTTAGGCGCATCAGGGGCTCTCCAAACGTGACATGGTGTCCACTCTCGATTCCAGCCCATTTTGCGTTCAAATAGTCACATAGTTCCCCTTCCCTTCTGAACCTGCTGTGCGCCCAAACAGTGTATTTTCCCCACATATGTGCTATCAGCGTACCCAAGAGAAAATGCAAAACAGTTTTTGGGGTCCATTTTCTCCTCTTACCCTTGTGAAAATAAAATTTTTTGTTAAAGTTTGCTTTTTTTTATTTTTATGGCTCCATGTTATAAATTTCTGTGAAGCACCTGAGGGTTCAAGGTTCTCACCACACCTCTCGATAAGTTCCCTGAGGGGTGTAGCTTCCAAAATTTTGTCATTTGTGGGGGGTTTCCACTGTTTAGGCACATCTGAAGCTCCTCAAACGTGACATGGCGTCCGCTAAATATTCTAGGAAATTTTACATTCAAAAAGTCAAATGGCTCTCCTTCCCTTCCTAACCCTGCCCTGTGCCCAAACAGTGGTTTCCCCCCACATATAGGGTGTTGGATTGCTCAGGAGAAATTGCACAACAAAATTTGCGGCCTATTTTTTTCTGTTAACCTTGCAAAAATAAAAAAATTGGGGTCTAGAGTAACATTTTTGTGAAAAAAGTTAAATGTTAATTTTTTTCTTCCACATTCCAAAAATTCATGTGAAGTACCTGAAGGGTTAATAAACTTCTTGAATGTGTTTTTGAGCACTGTGAGGGATGCAGTTTTTAGAATTATGTCTCTTTTGGGTATTTTCTGTCCTAAAGGCCCCTCAAAGTTACTTAAAATCTGATGTGGTCCCTAAAAAAAAAAAAATGGTTTTGTAAATTTTGTTGGGAAAATGAGAAATCGCTGATCAAATTTTAACCCTTCTAACTTCCTAACCCCCAAAAAATTTTGTTGATATAAAATTGTGCTGATATAAAGTAGGCATGTGGGAAATGGTATTTATTAACTATTTTGTGTGACATATCTCTTTGATTTAAGGGCATGAAAATTACAATTTTGAAAATTGAAAAATTTTCACCAAATTTCCAATTTTTTTCACAAATAAACGCAAGTCATATCGAAGAACTTTTACCACTATCATGAAGTACAATGTCACGAAAAAAACAGTCTCAGAATCAGTGGGATCCATTGAAGCTTTCCATAGTTATTACCTCATAAAGTGACAGTGGTCGGAATTGTAAAAATTGGCCTGGTCAATAACGTGCAAACTACCTTCGGGGGTAAAGGGTTAAATAATTTTGGACTGCCCATATGATGATATATCATGTGTTGGAAGCTTATGATACATTTTTTGCCAACATCTGAGTTAATTAGAGACACTGTGGATGTATTTTAATGTACACCTTAAACACACTGCTTCTTTGTGTAGCATCATGGGAAAGTCTAAAGAAATCAGCCAAGATATCAGGAAGAGAATTGTGGACTTGCACTAGTCTGGCTCATCCTTGGGTACAATTTCAAGATACCTGAAGGTGCCTCGTTCATCTGTACAAACAATTATACGCAAGTACAAACAAGATGGGAATGTCCAGCCATCATACCGCTCAGGAAGGAGACGGGTGCTGTCGCAGAGATGAACGTGCTTTGGTCCAACCTATGCATATCAACCCAAGGACAAAAGCAAAAGACCTTGTGAAGATGGTGGCGGAAGCTGGTAAGATTGTGTCAATAACCCCAGTGAAACGAGTACTGTATCAACATGGGCTGAAAGGCCACTCTCCAAGAATAAGCCATTACTCCAAAAGAAACATAAAAAAAGCCAGATTAATGTTTGCAAATGCACACAGGAATACAGACCTTAATATTTGGAGACATGTCCTGTGGTCTGATGTAACTAAAATTTTACTTTTTGGGCATAATGACCATCGTTAAGTTTGGAGAAAAAAGAGAGAAGCTTGGAAGTCTAAGAACACTATCCCAACTGTGAAACACGGGGGTGGCAGTACCATGTTGTGTGGTTGTAGTACCATGTTGTGGGGTTGTTTTGCTGCAGGAGGGACTGGTACACTTCACAAAATAGATAGCACCATGAAAAAAGAAGATTATGTGGCAATACTGACGTAACATCTCAATGCATCAGCTAGGAAGTTAAAGCTTGGGCGGAAAAGAGTCTTCCAAATGGACAATGACCCGAAACATACTGCCAAAATGGTTACAAAGTGGTTTAAGGATAACAAAGTCAATCTTTTGGAGTGGCCATCTCACAGCCCTGATCTCAATCCTATTGAAAATGTATGGGCAAAGCTGAAAAGGCAGGTGAGAGCAAGGCAACCTACAAACCTGGATCAGTTACCCAAGTTTTGTCAGGAGGAATGGGCCCAAATTCCATCCAATATTGTGAGAAGCTTGTGGAACGATATCCCAAACGTTTGACCCAAGTCATTCAGTTTAAGGGCAATGGTAAAAAATACTAATGAAATGTAGGCAAACTTTTGACTTTGCACTAAGTATTAAAAATGCCTTAAAACATTCATATTATTCTTCTGGCATTTGGCAAATATTACAAATTATGGCAATCCTAATTGACCTAAAATGGGAAAGGTTTATTCTGATTTCATGTCAGATATTGAGAAAAACATGCATGTGTATTTTTATATAGTGTATGTAAACTTCTGATTTCAACTGTATATACTAAAAAATTACTAAAAATAAATAACAAAATGAATAATTAAAAAATAAAAATAGAAAATAAGAAATCAAAATATGGGGAAAAATGACAGAGTGGGACACAAATTTACCAATATACTACCCAGTGACGTCAGAAGCTGGGGTCTGGGAAGATGGACATTGCTTTGAATGAAGAGAAAGGTATGTTAGTTTAGGAATTTAAACTGGCAATGTCGAATTCTCTATTTAGACCACTCGGTTCTAATGTTTGTAAATTAAAAATCCAAAGCGATTCTCTCTTTTTGAGTTGCTGAGCTCCGTTACCACCTCTCCTGTGTGGTGAGATTTGTTCAAGAACCTGAAACTTCAATTGTGATAATTTGTGGCCCATCTTACGAAAATTTAATAGAGCAAAAAGGGGTAGCAGTATTTACCTGCTCAGGTCTCATAAATAATGCGCTATCAGGATGCAGCTAACCCATATAAAGTGGGGAAAATAAGTATTTTATACACTGACGAGTTTGCAAGTTTTCCCACCTACAAAGAATGGAAAGGTGTGCAGTTTTTATTGTAAGTACACTTCAACTGTGAGACAGAATCTAAAAATAAAAAAAACAGAAAATCACATTGTATGATTAAATTGCATTTTATTGCATGAAATAAGTATTTGATCACCTACCAACCAGCAAGAATTCTGTCTCTCACGGACCTGTTAGTTTTCATCAAAAAGCCCTCCTACTATGAACTCATTACGTGTATGAATTGCACCTGTTTGAACTCGTTACCTGTATAAGACACCTGTTCAGGCAGTCAATCACACTCCAACCTCTCCACGATGGCCAAGACGAAAGTGCTGTCTAAGGACACCAGGGAGAAAATTGTGAACCTGCACAAGGCTGGGATGGGCTACAGGACAACAGGCAAGCATCTTGGTGAGAAGGCAACAATTATTAGAAAATGAAAGAAACACAAAAGACTGTCAATCTTCATCGGTCTGGGGCTCCATGCAAAATCTCGCCTCGTGGGATGAGGATGATTTTGAGAAAGGTCATGAATCAGCCCAGAACTAAACGGGAGCACCTGGTCAATGACCTGAATAGAGCTAGGACCACAGTCTCAAACATTTTTGTGAGTAACACACTATGCCGTCATTGATTAAAATCCTGCAGGGCACGCAAGGTCACCCTGCTCACGCCAGCACATGTCCAGTCCTGTTTGAAGTTCGCCAGTGACCATCTGGATGATCCAGAGGAGGCATGGAAGAAGTTCATGTGGTCAGATGATACCAAAATGTTCTATTTTGGTCTCAACTCCACTTGCCGTTCTTGGAGGAAGTACAAGGATGAGTACAACCCCAAGAACATTGCCCCAACCGTGAAGCATGGTGGGGAAAACATAATACTTTGGGAGTGTGTCAAGTATTCCACAAGAACGACACCGGGGAGATCACGCAATATCTCGCCGTTGCCGTCACTCTGTCAGGATTTCATCAGGGATTCGTGAGCCCACAAACCCAAATACTCACTACGTAGATATCAGCAAGCGACCAGTGCGCATATGGCGTCACACCTCCAGATTCCAAAGCATGGAATATGTGTATTTGCACCTGTACGGTCACTGTCAGCTTCATGATAGCCCACTCATTATTATTCACTGCCACCACCGTCCAGATTTTAAATATAATACAGGCCTGGTCGGACGCCTGCGTTCTGGTAGCGTATATGGCTTCGCGGGAGGGAACCCCCCAAATCCCTCAAATATTCCATTTGCACAACAACATGTGAAATTGATTGTCAATCAGTGTTGCTTCCTAAGTGGACAGTTTAATTTCACAGAAGTTTGATTTACTTGGAGTTATATTCTTTTGTTTAAGTGTTCCCTTTATTTTTTTGAGCAGGGTGTGTGTGTGTATATGTATATTACACAGTACAGACCAAAAGTTTGGACACATCTTCCCATTTAAAGATTCTTCTGTATTTTCATGACTATGAAGATTATACATTCACACTGAAGGCATCAAAACTATGAATTAACACATGTGGGATTGTATACTTAAGAAAAAAGTGTGAAACAACTGAAAATATGTGTTATGTTCTAGGTTCTTCAAAGTAGCCACCTTTTGCTTTGATTACTGCTTTGCACACTCTTGGCATTCTCTTGATGAGCTTCAAGAGGTAGTCACCGGAAATGGTCTTCCAACAATCTTGAAGGAGTTCCCAGAGATGCTTAGCACTTGTTGGCCCTTTTGCCTTCACTCTGCGGTACAGCTTACCCCAAACCATCTTGATTGGGTTCAGGTCTGGTGACTGTGGAGGCCAGGTCATCTATCGTAGCACCCCATCACTCTCCTTCTTGGTCAAATAGCCCTTACACAGCTTGGAGGTGTGTTTGGGGTCTTTGTCCTGTTGAAAAATAAATGATGGTCCAACTAAACGCAAACCGGATGGAATAGCATGCCGCTGCAAGATGCTGTGGTAGCCATGCTGGTTCAGTATGCCTTCAATTTTGAATAAATCCCCAACGGTGTCACCAGCAAAGCACCCCCACACCATCACACCTCCTCCTCCATGCTACACGGTGGGAACCAGGCATGTAGAGTCCATCCATTCACCTTTTCTGCGTCGCACAAAGACACGGTGGTTGGAACCAAAGATCTCAAATTTGGACTCATCAGACCAAAGCACAGATTTCCACTGGTCTAATGTCCATTCCTTGTGCTCTTTAGCCCAAACAAGTCTCTTCTGCTTGTTGCCTGTCCTTAGCAGTGGTTTCGTAGCAGCTATTTTACCATGAAAGCCTGCTGCACAAAGTCTCCTCTTAACAGTTGTTGTAGAGATGTGTCTGCTGCTAGAACTCTGTGTGACATTGACCTAGTCTCTAATCTGAGCTGCTGTTAACCTACGATTTCTGAAGCTGGTGACTCGGATAAACTTATCCTCAGAAGCAGAGGTGACTCTTGGTCTTCCTTTCCTGGGGCGGTCCTCATGTGAGCCAGTTTCTTTGTAGCGCTTGTTGGTTTTTGCAACTGCACTTGGGGACACTTTCAAAGTTTGCCCAATTTTTCACACTGACTGACCTTCATTTTTTAAAGTAATAATGGCCACTCGTTTTTCTTTACTTAGCTGCTTTTTTCTTGCCATAATGCAAATTCTAACAGTCTATTCAGTAGGACTAGCAGCTGTGTATCCACCTGACTTCTGTACAACACAACTGATGGTCCCAACCCATTTATAAGGCAAGAAATCCCACTTATTAAACCTGACAGGCCACACCTGTGAAGTGAAAACCATTTCCAGTGACTACCTTTTGAAGCTCATCAAGAGAATGCCAAGAGTGTGCAAAGCAGTCATCAAAGCAAAAGGTGGCTACTTTGAAGAACCTAGAATATAACACACATTTTTAGTTGTTTCACACTTTTTTGTTAAGTATATAATTCCACATGTGTTAATTCATAGTTTTGATGCCTTCAGTGTGAATGTACAATTTTCAAAGTCATGAAAATACAGACAAATCTTTAAATGAGAAGGTGTGTCCAAACTTTTGGTCTGTACTGTGTTAGATAGATATATTATATTAGATAGATATATATATATATATATATATATATAACGGCAGATGCGCATCTCTGTCCGAAGCCTCGATAGACTGCGCATGCGTGACGCACAGTCTGGCTCCAGACAGAAGACCCGCATCCAGCCGTTACAGGTAAGACAGCCACTGCTATGGGGCCCGGACTTGTGGCCAGAGGGCCCCAAGCAGCGTGGGAACGAGGAGGATAGGCGAGTAGGAGGTGGCGGCGGCAGAGGAGCGGGTTGCGGCAGTGGAGGAGCGGAGCACACTACCACGTGTGCCCGCTGCTAAAGGGACATGAATATTCCCTCTGAGGCCACTCACATGGGCGTGGAGAAGAGGGAATATTCATTCTCTTTAGTACCGGCCATGGAGGAGCGCTGAGCTCCGGCTCCTGCTGTCAGTGGCCGCCGCTAAAGAGAAAGCATATTCGCGCTTCTCCACGCCCATAGTCCCCGCATGGAGAAGCGTGAATGTTCCAGCAGCAGCAGCTCACCTCTGCTTCTGAGAGCGCGCACAGCTCAGATGCTGACATGAGCTGCTGCAGACAGGACTCAGGGCTGGAGCAGAGGTGAGGAAGGAAGGCGAGTATAAGTGTTTATTGTTTTATGTGTGTTATGTGTGCAGTGATTGGGGGGATGAGGAAGCCACACATACCAGGATACTTGGATTGAGGAGGCCACACATACCAGGATTTGGGGATTGAGGAGGCCACACATACTAAGATTGGGGGGTTGAGGCCACACGTACCAGGAATGGGGGAATGAGGAGGCCACACATACCAGGATTGGGGGGTTAAGGAGGCCACACGTACCAGGAATGGGGGATTGAGGAGGCCACACGTACCAGGTTTTGGGGATTGAGGAGGCCACCGTACCAGGTTTTGGGGATTGAGGAGGCCACACATACCAGGATTTGGGGATTGAGGAGGCCACAATATCAATATGTGCAGATGACACAAAGTTATGTAAAACAATTAATACAAAAGAGGACAGTGCAGACCTACAGAGGGACTTGGATAAGCTGGGTAGGTGGAGCATTAAATGGCAAATGAGGTTTAACGAGGAGAAATGTAAGGTCATACATATGGGAAGGAAAAATGGAAGTCACCAGTACTCACTGAAAGGGGAAATCATTGGGGCATTCAGAGATGGAGAAGGACTTGGGCATCTTGATTGATAGCAAACTAAATTGAAGTGCCCAAAGTCAGGCCGCTGCTGTAAGGGCAAACAGGGTAATGGGATGTATCAGAAGAGGTATAGCTGCAAAGGATGAGAACATTGTTCTTCCACTGTACAAAGCTCTGGTCAGACCACACTTGGAATACTGTGCTCAGTTATGGGTCCCAATATATAGAAAGGATATAAATGAGCTTGAAAAGGTACAAAGGAGGGCAACAAAATTAATAAAGGGAATGGAGGGACTGCAATACCCAGAGAGGTTGACAAAACTAGGACTATTCAGCCTGGAAAAGAGAAGGTTGAGGGGGGACATAATAAATGTGTACAAATATGTTAGGGGACAGTATAGAGACCTTGCCCGGGATTTGTTCAAAAGGAGGGATATTACGGTAACAAGAGGGCATTCACTAAGACTGGAAGAGAAAAGGTTTCAGCACCAGCATAGGAAGGGGTTCTTTACGGTAAGAGCAGTGAGAATATGGAATTCACTGAGTGAGGAGACGGTAATGTCAGATTCACTACACCAGTTCAAGCGGGGACTGGATGCATTTCTAGATACCAGGCAGATTTCAGCATATACTTAAAAATAAAATAAAATAGTAGGTTGATACAGGGATTTATTCTGACTGCTGGTTTCAGAGTCGGGAGGGAATTTTTCCTCAGGTGAAGATTGGCTAAATCATTTGGGGTTTTTGCCCTCCTCTGGATCAACTTTAGCAATTACAGAACTAACAGGTCGAACTTGATGGATGCAAGTCTTTATTCGGCTTTACAAACTATGTTACTATGTTACTATATGTTACACATACCAGGATTGGGGGGTTGAGGAGGCCACACATACCAGGAATGGGGGATTGAGGAGGCCACACATACCAGGATTGGGGGATTGAGGAGGCCACACATACCAGGATTGGGGGATTGATGAGGCCACACATACCAGGATTTGGGGATTGAAAAGGCCACACATACCAGGATTGGGGGGTTGAGGAGGCCACGCATACCAGGATTGGGGGGTTGAGGAGGCCACGCATACCAGGATTTGAGGGGTGAGGGGTGCCACCCATACCGGGATTGGGAGTGAGGGATAGGGTGCCATGCATACCAGGATGAGGGATACCATACACACCAGGATTGGGGATGAGGGGAGCCACGCATACCGGAAATGGGGATGAGGGGAGCCACGCATACCGGAAATGGGGATGAGGGGAGCCACGCATACCGGAAATGGGGATGAGGGGAGCCACGCATACCGGAAATGGGGATGAGGGGAGCCACGCATACCGGAAATGGGGATGAGGGGAGCCACGCATACCGGAAATGGGGATGAGGGGAGCCACGCATACCGGAAATGGGGATGAGGGGAGCCACGCATACCGGAAATGGGGATGAGGGGAGCCACGCATACCGAAAATGGGGATGAGGGGAGCCACGCATACCGGAAATGGGGATGAGGGGAGCCACGCATACCGGAAATGGGGATGAGGGGAGCCACGCATACCGGAAATGGGGATGAGGGGAGCCACGCATACCGGAAATGGGGATGAGATAAGCCACGCATACCGGAAATGGGAATCAGGGGAGCCACGCATACCGGAAATGGGATTCAGGGGAGCCACGCATACCGGAAATGGGGATGAGGGGAGCCACGCATACCGGAAATGGGGATGAGGGGAGAACAGATACCGGAAATGGGGATGAGAGGAGCCGCGCATACCGGAAATGGGAATGAGGGGAGCCGCGCATACCGGAAATGGGGATGAGGGGAGCCGCGCATACCGGAAATGGGGATGAGGGGAGCCGCGCATACCGGAAATGGAGATGAGGGGAGCCGCGCATACCGGAAATGGGGATGAGGGGAGCCACGCATACCGGAAATGGGGATGATGGGACCCACGCATACCGGGATCGGGGATGAGGGGAGCCGCGCATACCGGGAACGGGGATAAAGGGAGCCTCGCCTAGCGGGAACGGGGATGAGGGGAGCCACGCATACCGGGAACGGGGATGAGGGGAGCCCCGCCTAGCGGGAACGGGGATGAGGGGGCCACGCATACCAGGATTGGATGGTGGGGACAGGATGGGGGCAGCACATACCAGCATGGGATATACCAATAAAATTGCTCGCCACCCGGGCTAGTGTGTGTGTGTGTGTGTGTGTGTGTGTGTGTGTATATATATTATATATAATATAATATATATATATATATATATATATATATATATATATATATATATATATATATATATATATATATATATATATATATATATATATATATATATATATATATATATATATATATATATATAATATATATTATAAAATCTAACCAGCCTTTGCTGGTTAGATTTTATAGGGGGACCCCACATCAATTTTTTTTCTGGAGTCTCCCTGTAATCTAGCCACTAAAGGCTACATAAACAGCTGTGGGCTGATATTAATAGTCAGGGAACATTTTTGGCAAATGGCCCCTTCCCCGGCTACTAATATCAGCCTCCAACGGTCGGCTTTCCCTCTGCTGGTTATAAAAAAAAAATGATGCGGGAGCCATTTTTTTTAATTATTATTTTAGGCTCTGTGTCCCCGATCCCGACGTAGCAGCGCTTTGGACGCATATTTTTTGCTGCGTCCAAAACGTTGCATTCTATTGAACGCAGGTAAACCCACATGTGTTTACTGAACCATGTGGATTTATCGCATTCATTACTTTCTAGTGGTCAAATTTCTGTTGCGGAGAGTAGCGACTCTGCAAGAAAATTTGACATGCTCGGTCCTGAAAGAGGCACCGCATTTCAGTGTCCACGGGTGATCCACAGCCTGTGATGCATGTATAGTGGACATGGGATTTCTAGGGATTCCATCCACTATGCTGTACCATCTGGACACTGCTTATTTGACGCTGTGTAAACACGCAGCGTCAAACCTGCAGCGGCTCCTGACTGTGGCCACGTACACAAACTCACTTGCAGCATGTCAATCTCGGTAGCAGACACGCTAGTCTCCGCTGCAGATTTTGACCGATTGAAGCATCATTACAGTTATATGAAAAAGTTTGGGCACCCATATTAATCTTAAGCTTATTGTTTTTTAAAAATTGGTGTTTTTGCAACAGCTATTTCAGTTTGATATATGTAATAACTGTTGGACACAGTAATGTTTCTGCCTTGAAATGAGGTTTATTGTACTAACAGAAAATGTGCAATCTGCATTCAAACAAAATTTGACAGGTGCATAAGTATGGGCACCTCACCAGAAAAGTGACATTAATATTTAGTAGATCCTCCTTTTGCAAAAATAACAGCCTCTAGTCGCTTCCTGTAGCTTTTAATGAGTTCCTGGATCCTGGATGAAGGTATTTTTGACCATTCCTCTTTACAAAACAATTTCAGTTCAGTTAAGTTTGATGGTCGCCGAGCATGGACAGCCCTCTTCAAATGATCCCACAGATGTTCAATGATATTCAGGTCTGGGGACTGGGATGGCCATTCCAGAACATTGTAATTGTTCCTCTGCATGAATGCCTGAGTAGATTTGGAGCAGTGTTTTGGATCATTGTCTTGCTGAAAGATCCATCCCCTGCGTAACTTCAACTTTGTCACTGATTCTTGAACATTATTGTCAAGAATCTGCTGATACTGAGTGGAATCCATGCGTCCCTCAACTTTAACAAGATTCCCGGTGCCGGCATTGGCCACACAGCCCCAAAGCATGATGGAACCTCCACCAAATTTTACTGTGGGTAGCAAGTGTTTTTCTTGGAATGCTGTGTTTTTTTGCCGCCATGCATAACGCCTTTTTGTATGACCAAACAACTCAATCTTGGTTTCATCAGTCCACAGGACCTTCTTCCAAAAAGAAATTGGCTTCTCCAAATGTGCTTTTGCATACCTCAGCTGACTCTGTTTGTGGCGTGCTTGCAGAAACGGCTTCTTTCCCATCACTCTCCCATACAGCTTCTCCTTGTGCAAAGTGCGTTGTATAGTTGACCGATGCACAGTGACATAATCTGCAGCAAGTTGATGCTGCAGCTGTCTGGAGGTGGTCTGAGGATTGTCCTTGACTGATCTCACCATTCTTCTTCTCTGCCTTTCTGATGTTTTTCTTGGCCTGCCACTTCTGGCCTTAACAAGAACTGTCCCTGTGTTCTTCCATTTCCTTACTATGTTCCTCACAGTGGAAACTGACAGGTTAAATCTCTGAGACTGCTTTTTGTATCCTTCCCCTGAACAACTATGTTGAATAATCTTTGTTTTCAGATCATTTGACAGTCGTTTTGAGGAGCCCATGATGCCACTCTTCAGAGGAGATTCAAACAGGAAAACAACTTGCAAGTGGCAACTTTAAGTAGCTTTTCTCATGATTGCATGCACCTGGCTATGAAGTTCAAAGCTCAATGAGGTTACAAAACCAAAAAAAGTGCTTTAGTAAGTCAGTAAAAAGTAGGTAGGAGTATTTAAAACAAGAAAATGATAAGGGTGCCCATACTTATGCACCTGTCATATTTTGTTTGAATGCAGATTGCACATTTTCTGTTAGTACAATAAACCTCATTTCAAGGCAGAAACATTACTGTGTCCAACAGTTATTACATATATCAAACTGAAATAGCTGTTGCAAAAACACCGATTTTTATAAAACATTAAGCTTAAGATTAATAGGGGTGCCCAAACTTTTTAATATAACTATATATGCGGTGGATTCACATGTACCGACAACAAAAGTGCGGTATTAGAACACCGCATTTTGGAAGCAACAAAAATACATTGTGTCCAAAGCATGTCTAAGTGCTGATCGGGGAGACGTAGTGGATAATGAAACAGTTGTGAGATGTTAATTATGGCAAGGGAAAATGTTTGCCTATTGGCACCTTCCCAGGCTAAAAATAACAGCTCACAGACCTTTTCATGACCAAACTTAATTAAAGTAAAAAGCGTTTAATAAGCCCAGACACAGTGTAAACACTTTATGTGAAATACAACATACCCATTTTTAATCATTTAAATTAACCAATATTCTCACCCCAGTTCTATGGTAATCCAAGGGTTTAAGCAATGTCCCACCAAATAACTTAATTTTGCTCCAAAAAGCATTCATTGATGTACAAAAACTCTTTAAAAAAAAAGTGTCAAAAACGCATGAAAATCCACATGCTTTTTCTCTGCCAGGGAGAGGCAAAAGTGCTCAGGAAACTTCTGCTTCAAATCTGCATTGTGCGCACATAGCCATAGCCATATACTACATGTGATGATACACGATTTAACCTGATGCGTATTTATTTATACTTGTTTTGACAGTTTGTCATCCTTTTTGTTGTTTTTGCATAGTGCATGTTTGACAAGGTTCTTATAGAACGAAACATCACATTTATATTCACAGAACTGGATTGTCTGTACCACAGTAAATTCAAGATTTTCTTTGATTTTGGAGCTATTTTTCCTCTGCCTTGTCCACAATCAAAGAAGCAACCACAACGGACCCCTGGTCTGTCTGGTGCCTATCAAGCCCCCCAAGTCTAATAACTTCACATATAGCACTTATGATCATCCTATGGGTGGCTGTTTTACTAAACTTAAGTCTGCTCCTATGTAGAGAGTTGCTGTAAAAATTCAACCCGCTTTGCAAATTAGGTTTGTTAGTGTAATTTTGTGTGAATTTGGAGAAACCATTTGCTAAACTGATTATGTGTCTTGTAAATTTGTATCGTATATATCAGGTTCCTATTAGATGTCAGGATGTCGCTGTCTATTTCTCCATGGAGGAGTGGGAGTATTTAGAAGGACACAAGGATCTGTACAAAGACGTCCTGATGGGGAATAACGAGTCCCTTACGACTCCAAGTGAGTCTTTTACTGATTACAAAGAGGACTTCTCTGAAGGTCAGCAAGAAATGTCCATCACAAATCTGAGATAAAGTTACCAGTGACTTTATAACAAAGGTTCTTATTCTTGGATTAGTGAACATGTATGGCTGAAAAATAATATTTTTACATTTACTGAAGTGATGCTTACATAGCTAGTTTTAAGTCTAGTATAAACAGAAACAGGAAGAGGGGGAATAAGAAAAACCCAATTAAGTGCATATAATATACCCATAAAATTAAATGTGTTATTGAAAAAGGTTCCAAGTACAGGCAACATAAATAATCAAAGCAAGGTGCTACAAAATTTGCATGGGTATACACTGAAGTGGGACCCAAACAAAGATGGGCAAAATGCACGTTGGAGCAGCAGGGACACGTGGATACCAGCAATAATATATATAAGCTCTTTAATGATTTTTACATGCTTTATTCTATGAGCAACCAGGGCTGTGGAGTCAGAATCTGTGTCCATTTTGGTGGAGTCTATATAAAATGGACCAACTCCAACTCCTAAAATACATAATAAATTGGGTACAGTAGTTCAAAGCAGTTTGTGGGGAATATTTTTTCATAAGAATTTGGGAAAGTTATGAAATGTCCTATAAATATCTGTCCTATTCCTCATCTAAGGGTTTAGACTGTTAGCTGAGATGAATCTGTGCTACAGTAAATGTATCACTTAAACATGAGCCATGTATGAGGGAGTCGGAGTTGTGCAGTCGGAGTTGGTGTCATGGAAATTGAGGAGTCGGAGGTTTGGCTTACCGACTCTACAGCCCTGTGGGCAACAAGGCAATTCACATGAGATACAGGTGCTTCTCACAAAATTAGAATATCATCAAAAAGTTAATTTATTTCAGTTCTTCAATACAAAAAGTGAAACTCATTACAAGCAGGGTGATCCATTTCAAGTGTTTATTTCTGTTAATGTTGATGATTATGGCTTACAGCCAATGAAAACACAAGTCATTATCTCAGTAAATTAGAATACTTTATAATAACAGCTTGAAAAATTATTTTAAAATGCAAAATGTTGGCCTACTGAAATGTCTGTTCAGTAAATGCACTCAATACTTGGTTGGGGCTCCTTTTGCATCAATTACTGCATCAATGCGGCGTGGCATGGGGGCGATCAGCCTGTGGCACTGCTGAGGTGTTATGGAAGCCCAGGTTGCTTTGATAGCAGCCTTCAGCTCGTCTGCATTGTTGGATCTGGTGTCTCTCATCTTCCTCTTGACAATATCCCATAGATTCTCATGGAGTTACGGTCAGGTGAGTTTGCTGGCCAATCAAGCACAGTGATACTGTTGCTTTTAAACCAGGTATTGGTAATTTTGGCAGTGTGGACAGGTGCCAAGTCCTGCTGGAGAATGACATTTCCATCTCCAAAAAGCTTGTCGGCAGAGGGAAGCATGAAGTGCTCTAAAATTTCTTGGTAGACTTCTGCGCTGACTTTGGTCTTGATAAAACAGAGTGGACCTACACCAGCAGATGACATGGCTCCCCAAACCATCACTGATTGTGGAAACTTCACACTAAACCTCAAGCAGCTTGGATTGTGGCCTCTCCACTCTTCCTCCAAACTCAAGGACCTTGATTTCCAAATGAAATGTATAATTTTCTTTCATCTGAAAACAACACCTTGGACCACTGAGCAACATTCCAGGTGGTTTTCTCCTTGGCCCAGGTAAGACTCTTCTGGCGTTGTCTATTGGTCATGAGTGGCTTGACACAAGGAATGCGACACTTATAGCCCATGTCCTGGATACGTCTGTGTGTGGTGGCTCCTGAAGCAGTGACTCTAGCGGACTGGACTCCTTGTGAATCTCCCCCAAATTTTTGAATGGCCTTTTCTTAACAATCCTTTCAAGGCTGCGGTTCTCCCGGTTGTTTGTGCACTTTTTTCTACCACACTTTCCTTCCACTCAACTTTCCATTAATATGCTAGGATACAGCACTCTGTGAACAGCCAGCTTCTTTAGCAATGACCTTTTTTGGTTACCCTCCTTGTGGAGTGTGTCAATCACTGCCTTCTGGATATCTTGTCAAGTCAGCAGTCTTCCCCATGATTGTGGAGCCTACTGAAACAGACTAAGGGACCTTTTTAAATGCGTAGGAAGCCTGTGTAGGTGTTTTTTGTTAATTATTCTAATTTACTGAGATAATGACTTTTGCGATTTCATTAGCTGTAAGCTATAATCATCAACAGAAATAAACACTTGAAATCACTTTGTCTGTAATGACTCTATATAATATGAGTTTCACGTTTTGTATTAAAGAACTGAAATAAATTAACTTTTTGATGATATTCTAATTTTGTGAGAAGCACCTGTAACTGACTTGGTACATTTTACTTAATGACCTTAATTCTACCCTATAACGTATCTTATTACGACCTTTTATAACCCGCTGGATTGATTTCAATGTGTACCCATGCAATTTTTGAAGCACCTTGCTTTGATTATTTAGGTTGCCTGTATTTGGAACCTTTCTTATGATATGTATACTTTTTCAATAAAACATTTGATTCTATGGGCATAATATACTGTTTCAGGGTATGTGCACACGATGCAGAAATGCTCAGGATTTTTTCCTGAGCGTTTCTGCATCTCTCTGGCAGGAAAAAACGCATGCGGATTGTACATGCGGTTTCCTGCCAGGGACATGCGGAAATGAAGCGTTCTTCACTTTCATTTCCGCATGCGGGTTGTCAAGCGCTTCCCAAGCAATTTTAGCGTCACTTGGAAAGTGCTGGTCAACTTTACACTATATAAATCCATGCAAACGGCATGGATTTATATAGTGTGTGAATGTCAAAAAATAAATATATACTTTACCCTCTGATGGCCCCCGGTGTCCGGCTTCGCTCGGTCCCGGCTGCCGGCAGTGAAGACTTTAGGACCTTCCGACGTCAGTGTCACGTGACCCGTCACATGACTCTGACGTCAGCGAAGGTCCTTCTTCATTCAACCCCGAAGTGCCGGGAACCAAGCAGGAGCGCTGCGCGGGCCGTCAGAAGGTGAGAATATATATATTTTTTATTGTATTCTTTTTTTTTTAATGGTACCTGGGTTTGGATGAGAGTCCTCTCCTCCACACCCGAGTACCATCCGCACATTAGACCGCATGAAAAGCGCATCAACATATACAGTGATGCGGATTCAATGCAGTCTAATGCAAGTCAATGGCGCCAAAAAAGCAGCGTTTCCGCAAAATTAATTGACATGCTGCGGATTTTTGACCGCAGCGTTTACGCTGCGGAAAAATCCGCATCATGGGCACAGCACATGCGGATTTCAATTGGGGAACATTGCTGCCCTTCTACGCAACTGCAAAAACGCCGCGGAAACGCATTAAATACACATCGTGTGAACTCAGCCTTATTTGGGCTTTTCTTATCTCCCTTCTTTCTTTTTGTGTTGTTTATACTATTTTGTTTATACAATTATTATCATTATTATTAGAGTATTGTGCACTATTAAAGTTTTAAATTATTATTATTATTAGTTTTTATGCTATTAGAGTATTGTATACTATTAGAGTTTTATACTACTACTATTATTATTAGAGTTTTGTGTACTATTATTAGTTTTATACTACTATTATTATTAGTGTTTTGTATACTTTTATTAGTTATTAGAGCTTTGCCCTAGTCACTGTTTCAGTGTATATGAGTTGAGGACTTAACTCTTTGTTTCAATTGACGTCTCCTAGTAGACTTCCATTGACATGATCTGAATGTATTTGTTCTTTCAGTACAGACTTTCTCAACATTGATGTCTCCTTATAGTTGTCTTTACAAGACCATATTAGCCAATTCTCCAAATAATATCAAGACTATATTAAATCTCTGCTTGGAAATTATCTACTTGCTGACTGGAGAGGTGAGAAACTCTGAATTATATAGTATTGGATCCACATGGTGATTTGACCGGAAAAGAAAGTGATTCTGGGAATGTATTTTTCTCTTACACAGGATTATGCAGTAGTGCAGAGGGTATCTGGCGAGTGTGTGTCTTCGATCAGTCGACCCTATGTACCTGATGGATCCACTAAAACCCATAATGTTCTCACAGAGCCTCTTGTTCATTTACTGGCACATGACAGAATCCGTAAGCAAAGAATCCTAGACCTCACCAACAAGATCATTCATCTGCTGACTGGAGAGGTGAGCGCTGCCATGAATACTGGACCCTTGCATAGTGACACCATGAAGTGTAGATAGTAATGCATTATTGTGTGTGTCAGCTGCCTTCTAGGTGTCAGGATGTCACTGTCTATTTCTCCATGGAGGAGTGGGAGTATTTAGAAGAACACAAGGATCACTACAAGGATGTTGTGATGGAGAATCCCCTGATCTTCACGTCCCTGGGTAAGAGAAGATCACTTATAATGCATAGAGCAGTTTTTTGGGTTAACTTTGTAATTAGCTTTCAAGGTAAATTCCTTAGAGAGCTATTCCAGGCCTCTTTTTATCCAAGGACAAATGACATCAAACACATGCAATAGTAGCCACAGATCTGTAAGTCATGAGTAGAGATGAGCGTTGTTCTACTCGAACTGTTCGCCAATCTCAAATTCGAGCTGTTTTGGGCGGTGTTCGAGCCGGTCGGCGAACACGAACAATTTGAGAAAAATTCGGCTGTTCGAGGTTATGTTCGATAACTGTTCGTGCACCAAAATCATAACTGGATTTTTTCTCAGTAATGATGAAAATTAATGTTAATACGCAGTTTGAGTGTTCAGCGGGGTGGGGGGAGGGGCAGGGGATGGATCTCTGCAGGAACAATGAAGATCTCCATTTTTTTTTCTCTTTCCCGCATTTGCAGTGGGGAGGTGCAATCTGTCAGCCTATCAGCAGCGCACACACGGAGCGAAGTGCTTTTTTTCACACAAGCAAGGGCATGTGTGATTGGCAGTGTATGTCACATGTCCTTACCCTATAAGACCAAGCCATTTTCCCCGTCGCCACCATTTTCTCACTGCTGCAGCTGCGTGTTAGACGGCACCGCTGTTGCTGTGTGCGCTATACCTTGTTAATTTCAAGCCAATTTTCGCACAAATCTACAGATAGCTTGGGAGTAGGGAATAGTTGTGATTGCAGTCCTTTTAAGGACTAGGTTACAGCATTTCCTACGACTTTTATCAGGCAGGTCTGTGCTCTTAAATAGATAGGTTGTGGGAGTAAAGACTAATTGTAATTGGAGTCCTTTTCAGGACTAGGTTACATCAGTTCCTATCAGTTTTTGCCAGGCAGGTCTGTGCCAGTGCTGTGCAAGTTTTTTTCACAGCATTTGGCTGAATCTAGCAAAGCTAATCCTTTTTGGCCTATTGCAGAGTGTGTTAGTCAGTGGAGTAGCCTATCTGTGTTGCAAGATATACCACCTGTGTATAGAATACCAATTTTTTTACTGCACCTAGTGAAGTAAAATCTTTTGGGCATAGCATCATTCTATTAATCCATCTATACTGACCTCCATCAGGTTGCAAACTGAATATAATTTTTTTCTGCATCTAGCTCTGAAAAAATATTTGGGCTTCTAGCAGTGTGTGGGACTTGGTCTATTAGTCCATCTATACTGACCTCCATCAGGTTGCAAATTAAAAATAATTTTTTTCTTCATTTAGCTCTGAAAAAATATTTGGGCTTCTAGCAGTGTGTGGGACTTGTTCTATTAGTCCTTCTATACTGACCTCCAGCAGGTTGCAAATTGAATATAATTTTTTTCTGCATCTAGCTCTGAAAAAATATTTGGGCTTCTAGCGATGTGTGGGACTTGGTCTATTAGTCCATCTATACTGACCTCCATCAGGTTGCAAATTAAAAATATTTTTTTTCTGCATCTAACCCAGCCAATAGTTTTGGCCTAATACCACAGTTTGGCCACTCAGCTCTGCTCGGTTACCATCCATTGTTTTTTTGTGCAAACAACTCCAGAGTTGTGAATTAGTTAACCACCAAAATGAGTGGAAAAAGGCCTGCTGCTGGTGGAAAGGGGAATAGGCGTGTTGGGAAGGGGAAAAAAGGTTGTGTCCGTGGGGTAGGTGCAGAAGAAAGACCATCTTCCAGCCAAACTAAAATGTCTACTTCTTTTAGCGGACAATGTGATAAGATCCCTTTCTTACGGCCACGCCAATCGCTACAAATTCCAGATGAGGCACAAAAACAGCAGGTGCTTCAACGGATATCAAGTGCTCCTTTAAGTGGGCTCTCCTCCACATCAACTTCAACATCACAAATACTCCAGTCCTCAAAGGTGTCACCCAAATCGCACTTGCTTCCTCACAGCTCCCAAATCTCCAGCTGCCCGTCTGAGTATGAGGTAGAACAGATGGTTGAGTCTGCAGAGCTGTTTACTCATACTATAGCCTGGGAATCAGAGGTCGACTCCAGCGCTTCTGTGAATCCAGACGAGGAAATGATCTGCACTGATGCCCAGAATCTTTATGAGTCGGATCCAGGACCAGACGCAGAAGGTTCTGACCATAATGTAGACCCTCATTCCCAAACTGTAACTCCTGTTGGTGGAGACAATGAGGAAGACGATGATAAGACTCAAATACCTGATTGGAGCGACAACTTTAGTTTTTTGTCAGGGCAGGAACAGGTTGGCTCTGAGGACGACGGGTGTGATAACGCACAGGGTGATGATGATGAGGTCGGAGATCCCACTTACTGTCAACCCACAGTCAGCCAAGAGAGGAGGTCAGCAGAGGAGGTGGAGGAAGATGCTAGTGACGACGAGGTCAGGTTGCGCCTTCCTGGACAGAGACGTAGTACTGGAAGCACGTCAACAACTGCATCCTCAAACACAACTCTGCCTCTCACCACAAGTCGTGGTGGCTCTTCAGGTCGCATGGGTGCTAAGCCTTGCATAGCCTGGGCATTTTTTCAGATTGATAAAGATGACCCAACTCGTGTTATCTGTAACATTTGTCAGCAAAAGCTAAGTAGAGGCCAAAAAATACATAGTTTGAGTACTTCATGCATGAACCGGCACATGGACATGAAGCATAAGTTGCAGTGGGAAGCTCAGTGTGCTACAATGCGGCCTAGCCGGCCGGGCCAACCGCCGTCTGCCATATCTTGTGCATCCGCGGCCTCTTCATCCTCTGTGACTGGGGGGACAGCAGTCACACCTGTTTTGGGGCGCAGACCTGCCACCTCTTTACCCGCAACAGCCAGCGTGATTGGCAGGTCATCATTTTCTTTGGAGGTGGTAACACCAGCTGGTCTTGAGCGCTGTCCGACATCGATAGCACCACCTTTGGATCAAGGCAACCTAACATGTCCGCCTGCATTTTCCTCACAGACCGGCAGTTTGCCGGGGACACCCTTATCAACCCCGTCTAAGCACAATAGCCAGCCCTCGGTCCCTCAGATGTGGACAAGTAAAAGACCATTTCCTCCTAGCCATGAGAAAGCTAAGAGGTTGAATTTCACCATCTGCAAGCTCTTGGCTACAGAAATGCTGCCTTTCCGCCTGGTGGACACAGAGGATTTTCGAGACCTTATGTCCGTCGCAGTGCCCCAGTACCAGATGCCCAGTCGGCACTACTTCTCAAAGAAAGGTGTGCCTGCGCTCCACCAGCATGTCGCACACAACATCACCGCTTCTTTGAGAAACTCTGTGTGTGACAGGGTGCATTTCACCACAGACACTTGGACGAGTAGGCATGGACAGGGGCGTTACATGTCGCTGACTGGGCACTGGGTAACTATGGTGACAGCAGGACAAGGGGCTGCTGTCCAAGTCTTGCCGTCCCCACGAGTTGTGCGTCAATCCTCTTTATGTCAAAGTTCCTCCACTGCTTCTGCCTCCTCAACCTCCTCTCGGTCTTCCACCTGCACCCAAAGCCTGTCTGGTCATGCCACAAGCTTTCTAACTGCGCAGAAGGGATCCTGCACACCTCCTTACTATGCTGGCAGTAGGGCTCAACGTCATCAGGCGGTTTTTACATTGAAATGTCTGGGAAATGTGAGTCACACAGCTGAGGAGTTGTGGTCAGCTCTGGAGAACCAATTTCATGAATGGTTGTCTCCACTGGACCTGAAACCAGGGAAGGCCGTGTGCGACAATGCTGCAAACCTGGGTGCGGCCCTTCGCCGGGGCAATGTCACACACGTGCCTTGTATGGCTCACGTGTTGAACCTGGTTGTCCAGCAATTTTTAGCCCACTATCCCAGACTAGATGGCCTTCTGCAGAGGGCACGGTCGCTGTGTGCTCACTTCCGCCGTTCGCATCCCGCAGCTCAGCGACTTACATCTCTACAGAAGTCGTTGGGCCTGCCACTTCACCGGCTAAAATGCGATGTGCCTACCCGGTGGAATTCAACTCTGCACATGTTGCAGCGACTGTGGCAGCACCGACAAGCCCTGGTGCAATACGTTCTGACGTATAGCCTGGGCCAACGAGATTCAGAGGTGGGGCAAATCACGCTGGAGGAGTGGTCTCAGATCAGGGACCTATGCACCCTTCTGCACAGTTTTGAAATGGCGACGAAGATGTTTAGTGCTAACGATGCCATTATCAGCATGACTATTCCGGTGATTTACATGCTGGAGCACATGTTAAACAGAATTTGGAGTCAGGTGGTGGCACAAGAGGAGGTGGAGGAAGTAGAGGAGGAGGAGTTGTATGCGGAAGGGCTAACATCTGCAAGGTCCAGACGGTCGGCAGCACCAAGGCGGCAGGCATGTGAGGGTGGGGTAGATGATTTTACCAGGGCACATGGTAGCAGCCAAACTAGTGAGGAAGGTGCAGGAGCCCAGGAAGAAGTGGAGGACGAACTGATGGAAGACTCATCAGATGAGGGAGACCTTGATCACATTTCTGTTGTGCGAGGTTGGGGGGAGAGGACAGAGGAAGGAAGCATGATTGTTACCTCGCCACCAACACAACAGGGACTTGGTGCTCCTGGATGCGCAACACACATGAGTGCCTTCTTGCTGCACTACCTGCAACATGACCCTCGAATTGTGAGAATTAGAAATAATCCTGACTACTGGGTTGCCACACTGTTAGATCCCCGGTACAAAAGTAAATTTGCAGAAATTATTCCTGCCATAGAAAGGGATGCACGCATGCAGGAGTATCAGCAGAGACTGTTGCAGAATCTTACATGTGCTTTTCCACAAAATACCAGTGGTGCACGTAGTGAATCTCACAGTTCCAACTTGCCAACCGTGGGACCGTCAAGTGTTCAGCACTCAAACCGTAACAGAACCACAGTATCTGCTGGTAACATCAATTTTGCGGAATCATTTCACCACTTTTTTAGCCCATCCTTTGCAAGGCCACAGGAGACAAGAAGTCTGACACATAGTCAACGCCTAGAGACGATGGTACAGGAGTATCTCCAAGTAAACATTGAAGCCACGACTGTGTCACTGGACCCTTGCTCTTTTTGGGCTTCCAATCTGGATAAATGGCCGGAGCTAGCCACTTACGCCTTGGAGATCTTGTCATGCCCCGCAGCCAGCGTTCTGTCTGAACGTGTGTTCAGCGCTGCTGGTGGTGTGCTGACAGATAAGCGCACGCGGCTCTCCACTGATAATGTAGACAGACTCACGTTCATAAAGATGAACAAATCATGGATCCGAAACGACTTTTCTACCCCTGTGTCATCCTGGGGAGAGTAAAAGCTTGATGATTGGTTAAAATCACCCTACCAACCGTTTTAAGCTTTCAAATTACTAATCATGTTTATCTGTATCTTGACTGGAAAATAATTTGGGCTTTGTAGCAGTGTGCAGCACTGATCCTATTAGGCCATCTATAATAAGCTTCACCAGATTTAAAATTAAAAATAATTTTTAGCTGCATCTAGCCCGGAAAATAATTTTGGGGCCCCGAGATGCGCAAGACACATAAGTGCCTTCTTGCTGCACTACCTGCAGCATGACCCTCATATTGTCAGAATTCGAAGTAATCATGACTACTGGGTTGCCACACTCTTAGATCCCCCAAACTTTTCGATCAATCTTCTCATTTTAATAAAGACCAAAAAAATGGTCATTTTTGAAATTATAAGCATTAGCAGGTTGTTAGAAACTGAAATCAAACAGTTTTCAACTCAAAACTTTATTCTAGGTGATGTTACATTTTCACATAGGACCCCTTGTTCGAAAGGAGCTTCTGAACTCTCTCGTCCATTGAATTTGTCAGGTTTTGGATGGTTTCTGCTTCAATTGTTTTGCATGAGGACAGAATACCCTCCCAGAGCTGTTGCTTAGATGTGAACTGCCTCCCGCCATCATAGACACTCCTTTTAATGATGCTCCAAAGGTTCTGAATGGGGTAGAGGTCAGGGGAGCATGGGGGTCACACCATAAGTTTGTCCCCTTTTATGCCCATATCAGCCAGAGA
Organism: Phyllobates terribilis; assembly: GCF_046119375.1. Taxonomy (NCBI): domain Eukaryota; kingdom Metazoa; phylum Chordata; class Amphibia; order Anura; family Dendrobatidae; genus Phyllobates; species Phyllobates terribilis. Next base: position 1,790,629 of record NW_027362942.1, on the reverse strand, counting down.
TGCAGATGTTTTATGTGCAGCATGAGATGGTGCATTATCATGCAGAAAAATGATCTTGCTGTGAAATACACGGTTCTTCTTCTTGAACCATGGCAGGAAGTGCTGTTTGAGAAAATCCACATACATTATGGAGTTCATCTTTAGCGCCTTCAGGGATCCTAAAGGGGCCGACAATCTCTCTCCCCATGATTCCAGCCCAAAACATTACTCCACCTCCTCCTTGTTGGCACTGTAGCCGTGTTTGCGTGGGGTGTCCATCAACCAGCCATCCTCCACTCCATTCATCTGGACCATCGAGCGCTGCACGGCACTCATCCGTGAGCAAAACAGTTTTGAAATCAGTCTTCATGTAATGTTTGGCCCACTGGAGCCGTTTCTGCTTGTGTGAAGTGGATAGAGGAGGTCGACAGGATGGCGTATGCACAGCTGCAAACCTCTGAAGGACCCTGCATCTTGTTGTTCGGGGGACGTTGGAGGCACAAGCAGCTTCAAAAACTTGTCTGCTGCTATGACAAGGCTTTTTTGCCGCTGCTCTTTCAACCTGACGTAATTGCCTATAGGAAAGAGTCCTCAATTTGCCCTTATCAGCACGCACACGTGTGTACTGTGAATCAGCTACATACTTCTTGATTGCCAAGACACTTCATCCTGATCATCGCACAATGTTGATTGTAGTCATGCCTTGACCTAAACACTCCACAATTTGTTGCTTCTCAGCAGCCGACACATCCTTTTTCTTTCCCCTTTTGGCAGAAAATGTAGGCTGCTTAATAATGTGAGAGAGCCTTCTTAAGTAGTCTTGCCTTTCATTGGACACACCTGCCAAACTAATTAGCACAGGTGTCTGCAATTGCTTACAGTGATATAAAGAGCCCTGACACACATCACCATCAATGAGTTTAACTGACAAACAAACAAATTCTTCCCTTATCACTCCTAAACACTTTTTGCATAATAATTTGGAACGCGGTGTACATGTGCTTTTCCACAAAACACCAGTGGTTCACGTAGTGAATCTTACAGTTCTAACTTGCCAACCGTGGTCTGTATGGAATTGTTCAATAAAGGGCCCAAAATTAAGATCACATAGATGGGAGAGGTCTCTATGAATAGGAATTCCTAAGTATTTGATACCCTGTGAGGGCCAGGCAAAGGGAAAGTTGGACTGGATGGAATCCTATATGGATTTAGGGAGGGAGACATCGAGGGCCTCAGACTTCGCTGCATTGATTTTAAAATTTTACCATGTAACAAAGTGATCTATTTCAGCCATAACAGCAGGGATGGATATATGTGATTGAGTGATATATACTAGGACATCATCAGCAAATAGAGAGCACTTGTACTCGGTGCCTCCCACCTCAATCCACCTAATATTGGGGTTATGGCGAATTGATGAGAGCAGGTGCTCCGTCACTAGGATGTATAAGAGAGGGGACAGAGGACATCCCTGCCTTGTCCCATTGGTGATTGTGAAAGGTGATGAAAATGTTCTGACGCACCCCCTGGGCCTTGGGACACCCGGAGCCGGACCCTTTTTGGTGGATGCTGGTGGTTGTAGTCTTCGTGGCGGCGATCCGGTTCCGTGGCTCAGGGCGGTCAAACCAGTGGCGGAACTATTTATGTGGTTTTGATGTTTAAATGTCCGACTACGCCACCCGTGGATTGCGGTCAGAGTGAACCGCCGCTACAGGGCAGACCGCTAAGGCTGGTGTTGTGGGTGCAGCAGAGCGTAGCATAACTCCCCACGGGAGGAGTATAGCCTCAGGGCAGTGTATGCGGAGGATGGGGGTGATGGTGCAGGGCAGCAGCAGTAACGACACGGAGTCAGTGATGCAGTTCAGGGCCTTTACTCACAGTTCTTATTATCCAGACCACGTCTGCAGGTAACGGCTGCCCACGTCGTACTGTGCTCACCAGGTGAGGGGCTCAGACAACTCCCAGATAACTTTGGAGCGCTTCACAGGACCCCCTTTGTGTGTCCTTTGTCTGGCCTTTCTTACCAACACTTCTGTCCGGCTGCCTCGGGCCTCCTCTTGGTAAACTTGGCGCCAGTTTCCCTGACCCTATGTGGTGCCTTCCTAGCGGGTGGAGCAAGGGGCTGCGCCACATAAAATGTCAGAGCCTCCGGTTTCTAGCTGAGGGTCGTTTCCTGCCTCCACTAGTTCGGGGACCGGTCTCCCCCTTTGGCCTGACCCCTCCACGCAGGTGGATTCGGGCGTGCGGTGGCGACTCGCCCGTCCGCACCCCTGGGATCCCTTCATTCCTCGTTCCTGGAGCCTTCTCCGCTCCTCTTCCTTCCTTCTCCCTCTTGCAGGCCTGGGCCTCTGTTACTAGGCCCGCCTCCGGAGCAGAGCTCATGCAGAGCCCCTGCTCCCTGCCACTTCTGCTCAGACTTCTCTGCACTGAACTAAGATGGTGCCCACCTTTTATACTCCCTTCTCAATGCACCCAGGAACTGCTTCCTCCCTGCTCCTGCACTGCAGGGTTCCCCTTCCTCAGTGTTCCCTCCCCCCACTCCAGCCAGGGACAGGGACTGTCGTGCCCATCTCAGGGGCATATTGGTCGCCCTGCCCCACGGCAATGTGGTGTAATGCATGCAGGTGTCGGGTCCTGATCCACACTCCATCCTTATCTGAGAGTGAGATATCACACCTCTGGGTGAGGTGCAATACGTCTGTAGCAACCGAGCCCTCGGTGCTACAGTTCCATTTATCTTCAGCCTAGGTGACGTATTGTGATACAGGGCCGTGGTTTTGGCTATAAAAGGGTCCCCTAGACCCCTACCTCAAGCTTTTTAAGAGAATCATATATGGCGTGCCAGGAGACTCTATGGAATGCTTTCTCAGCATGCAACGAGAGTATCTACTTACAAATTTTTAACTGCATCTAGCCCAGGAAATACTTTGTGCCTAGTAGCAGTGTCTGCTAGTCAGCGGATTATCCCGGCTGTTAAGCAAGCTACACCACCTGTAGTTTGGACACTTAATTTTTTCAAAGGAAATGCTTCGGGACCACGGGATACTCAGTGAAGAGCATCAGGAGGCACCCCAAGGCATAGGGGCTGGGACTGGCACTAGGATGCCTTGCGGTGGACAGCCGAGCTCGATCCTTATAAAAGCTTTTTAACTGCAGCAGCTTTAGTGGACGCTACTGGAGCTGGAATTACGTGGCTGCTGGCATGAGACTTGCCCTCCAATAGATCCTTGTAAATGGATTTAAAGTGTATTCATTCAAATTAGAGGGACAATTTAAATTAAAAAGCTTAGAGCTGCCTCCACCACAGGGGGGCTCTCTCGACCCACCAGCGGACAGGCACCAGTATTGGGAGAGGGGGGCTGGCCGTCAGGGTTCACCGCGGCTCTGGCACAAACCCGGCGACACGGAGGTGGCACGGGCAGGAGCGGACTGGCCGTGTCGGCTTCTCACTTTTTGGATTTTAGAAGGGCATGACATGCCTATATCTGTGTCTCCCCCTCCTTTTACTCCTCCACCTCTTTTCTTTTCGCATGACTATATGTACTTGTCACTTTTCCATGTGTTAGTTGTGTCTTCTGAGCAGTTTGTCAGCTTTTGGACACATTTGAAGGTGTTTTCTATGTGTTTTTATGTGTTTTTGTTTGCCTGCCATTGGTTTTAACGGTGTTCGAAGGTGTTCGACGAACAGTTCGGCGAACACACGGGTGTTCGACGAACCGAACCGAACCGAACTCGAACACTACGGGGGTGGCTCAACACTAGTCATGAGCACACTGCTGGACCAGTTGTAAACAATGGCAATATTTTTTTTTAGAAAAGTTTGTCAGATTTATTAAAGATTTATGGTTTGGATAACATGAATCACCTGACAGATTCCCTTTCAAGCAAAAATTGTAGTTCAGTGTAGAAATTAAAACATATTGCATCTTTGTAAATAATTTTTAACCCATTTCCTTCCCATGACATACTAAGTCATGGAGCAGGTGTATGGAGGGGAGAATCAGGAGCTGAGCATGTTCCAAATAGAGCAGGTCCTGACTGTTTGTTTTGTTTTTTTATAACTGGCACCTGCTGCTACCTGAGCTGGCTCTTATCTCTGCTATTTAAATACCAAAATGTCACTGTCAAGCTCTGACAGCTACATTTAAGTGGTGCAATCCTGCTGGAGTGCCCATGTGTCCTGCAAAAAAAAATAAAGCCTTTTACAGCTATGTCAGTGAAAAAATAAAAGACATGGCTGCTGAAAAGTGAATGTTGGCTGGTCAGTAAGTGCTTAATCACATGAGGGTTAATCACTTATTTGTTTTGTATACAATGCCTGTGTGAATAGCATCTGAATCTCAATAAGATACCAGCTGACCATTAATTTTGATTGGTGGTAGTTTAAGGGGAGTCACTAAAATCAATCCACCCAAGCCAGATATATAGGCATGCAGGTCTTTGAAATGTAAATCCATGAACACCTTTTATATCTTCTGTTTCTTATTGCAGTACCAAGTAATATGTGTATTCATGTATATGCTGGTGAGGCTCTGAGTGTAACAAAAAACATATGAAGCCTCTGCCTGGCAAGGTTATTTCCTTGCCTAGAACCATCCTCTTTAGCTTGATTAAGAGCTTATTGTCTGTGATTTCAGGAAAGGAAATCGGACAAAGAGCTGTCAATCATGCTGAAGAGGCTGGTGCTGGGTAGGGAAACAACCTGAGGAGGCAGAGACTCAGGAAGTGCTCATTCATGCCCAAAACACTTAAAGGGAATCTGTCAGTAGGATCAACTCTCCGTCTACATGGGCACACAGGTCATAGGAAGCTAAATCAAATGACACCTTGATATCTGCAATCCAAAGTCTTATCCAGAAAAATCTACATTTTTCTTAAATTGTAAATAAAATGTTAATATCTATGGGCCAGACACAGATTTCCCTGAGAATCAGCTTTCAGATCTTATTTTAAATTAAAGGGGTGTTACCAGTGTGAAGCATGTAATGAGTGACAGCTATAATCAAAGTCAGCAGAACTGATCTTTGTCTCATTACAAACACATTATAGCTGCAGTTCTCATGTCACCTCTACAGTAGAGCTGTGTCTGATTTCTTCTCTTTTTCAGCTTCCATCTCAAGGCAGCCAGTGTGTCTAAGGAGGGGCCATACAGCAGAACTTTCTTATTATAAACACATCTGCAGCTGTTGTTTATTTATTCATTTATTTTACTCACATAGTGCCATTAATTCCACAGCGCTTTACAGAAGTTAGACGCTGTTCCTATTGGGGCTCACAATCTACATTTGCTGAATTGTGATTCAAATGAAAAATAAAAAAAAAACACATTAATGAAACTTGTCTGGACAAAAATGATGGTACCTTTTAATTTAATATTTTGTTGCATAACCTTTTAAGGCAATCACTGCAAACAAACAATTTCTATAACTTCCTGAGACTTCTGCACTAGTCCACAGGTATTTTGGCCCACTCCTCCTAAGCAAACTGCTCCATGTTTCTCAGGTGTGAAGGGAGCCTTTTCCAGACTGCATGTATCCCCTCCTTCCATAGATGTTCAAATGTTCAATAGCATTTAGATCAGGGCTCATAAAAGAAACTCCAAAACAGTTTCATGCTTTGCTCATAGTCGTAGTTGATGTTTTTAGCTGTGTGTTTTGGGTCATTATCTTGTTGGAGGACTCATGACCTGCAACTCAGACCAAGCTTTCTGAAACTGAGAAACTCATTTGGCTCCAGAATGCCTTGAAAATCTTGCGATTTCATTGTACCCTACGCAGATTCTAGACACCCTGAATCCATCTCTTCAATTTGTCATAAATTTTCCTCTTGAGGCCACATTCAGGGAGGTTTCCTACTGTTCCATAGACCTTAAACCTCTGAGAAATATGTGCAATTTTAGTAACCGGAACATCAAGCTGTTGCAGATGGTCTTATAGCTTTTCCCTTTAAAACATTTGTCTATAATTTTCTTTCTAATCTCCTTAGACAAATCTCTTATTAGCTTAAGGCTATGTGCCCACGATGCAGAAATGCTCCGGATTTTTCCTGAGCGTTTCTGCATCTCCCTGCCAGAAAAAATGCATGCGGATTGCACATGCGGATTGCACATGCGGATTGCACATGCGTTTTTCCTGCCAGGGACATGCGGAAGTGAAGCGTTCTTCACATGCATTTCCGCATGCGGGTTGTCAAGCTCTTTCCAAGCGATTTTTAGCATCACTTGGAAAGTGCTTGACAACTTGGTCACACTATATAAATCCATGCAACCAGCATGGATTTATATAGTGTGTAAGGCAGCGCTAGTCATCATACTGGGGTTACTCGCTTCGCTGCGTCAATCAATGCACACGTGCAATGTCTTTACATTTTTCTCACAAAGCTGCAGTTTATTACTTCATAAGCCACAGTTCACCGGGTCCAACTCCGTGGCACGCCGGCATATTACACACATCACAATTCATGAGCCAAGCGGCACACAGGCCCACTTGCTCCAGGTTACAGCCTACGGCAAGGTAATAAATTATCAATGTCCATAACACAGTCCATGTAACAAAGTGTATTACCTTTGTCGGGTTTATTTGCTGCAGTCCATTTAATCCGCCACCACTGTGGCTTTAAGGCTTTCCCAGGTGGGGGTCTCCAGCCGTCGTCCCGTCTAAGGCTACTGGGATGTTTCACTCACACATCCAGTCTGCGCCTTTCCGGACTCTTCACCAAGCTTCTGCCTTCCAAGTCCACTAGCATCCACACAGGATCCAGTCTCGACCTTTCAGGTACCAGGCTTCACTGTATCACGGTGTCCCACACACACACAGAGCACAGGCCTCACGCCTCACACCGAACACACCTGTCTCAAATCACCAGGGTTTATATATCCTGTGCACACACACACACATACTGACAGGACCTTGCTGATGTCACAGTCATGTGATCAGTCATCTGTGTGTATAGGTCCTGTGTGCTGTCCCAGTCATGTGTACAGACCTTTACTGTGCATACAGGACCTGTGATGTCACAGTCATGTGACCAGTCAGTTAAAGGGGAAGGTACATGGTCAAGTAAAACACATCCTGGACCATTTACAGTAATGCTAGCAAGCTGCTGCATTACAAGTGTGACCGAAAGAATGTTAAAAAATAAATATACAGTGCCTACAAGTAGTATTCAACCCCCTGCAGATTTTGCTGGTTGACACATGCGGAATTAACTTGGCATTGTGACATTTGTACTGCAGATCAGCCTGGAAGTGGGAAATGCACTGCAGCAACTTTTTTTTTTTTTTTTTTTTTTTAAAACGTTAAAAGTTAATTCAGAGTGTCATTTATTATTCAACCTCTCAAACCACAAGAATTCTGTTTGGTCCCCCTAAAGTATTAAGAAGTAGTTCAGGCACCAAGAATAATGTGCTTCACATGTGTGGATTAAAGATCTCTTTTGCCAGCCTTTTCTGACTATTTAAGACCCTCCCCAAACTTGTGAACAGCACTCAGACATGGTCAACATGGGAAAGACAAAGGAGCATTCCAAGGCCATCAGAGACAAGATCGTGGAGGGTCAAAAGGCTGGCAAGGGGTACAAAACCCTTTCCAAGGAGTTGGGCCTACCTGTCTCCACTGTTGGGAGCATCATCCGTAAGTGGAAGGCTTATGGAACTACTGTTAGCCTTCCACGGCCTGGACAGCCTTTGAAAGTGTCCTCCCGTGCCGAGGCCAGGCTTGTCCGAAGAGTCAAGGCTAACCCAAGGACAACAAGGAAGGAGCTCCGGGAAGATCTCATGGCAGTGGGGACATTGGTTTCAGTCAATACCATAAGTAACGTACTCCACCGCAATGGTCTCCGTTCCAGACGAGCCCGTAAGGTACCTTTACTTTCAAAGCGTCATGTCAAGGCTCGTCTACAGTTTGCTCATCATCACTTGGAGGACTCTGAGACAGACTGGTTCAAGGTTCTATGGTCTGATGAGACCAAGATCGAGATCTTTGGTGCCAACCACACACGTGACGTTTGGAGACTGGATGGCACTGCATACGACCCCAAGAATACCATCCCTACAGTCAAGCATGGTGGTGGCAGCATCATGCTGTGGGGCTGTTTCTCTGCCAAGGGGCTTGGCCATCTGGTCCGCATCCATGGGAAGATGGATAGCACGGCCTACCTGGAGATTTTGGCCAAGAACCTCCGCTCCTCCATCAAGGATCTTAAGATGGGTCGTAATTTCATCTTCCAACAAGACAACGACCCAAAGCACACAGCCAAGAAAACCAAGGCCTGGTTCAAGAGGGAAAAAGTCAAGGTGTTGGAGTGACCTAGTCAGTCTCCTGACCTTAACCCAATTGAAAACTTGTGGAAGGAGCTCAAGAATAAAGTCCACATGAGACACCCAAAGAACCTAGATAACTTGGAGAAGATCTGCATGGAGGAGTGGGCCAAGATAACTCCACAGACCTGTGCCGGCCTGATCAGGTCTTATAAAAGACGATTATTAGCTGTAATTGCAAACAAGGGTTATTCCACAAAATATTAAACATAGGGGTTGTATAATAATTGACCCACACTTTTATGTTTAAAATTTAATAAAATTCAACTGAGCAACATAACTTTTTGGTTTGTAAGATTTATGCTTCTGTTCATAAAACCTACTCTCGTTTGCAGTTTGAAGGCTCTAACTTATTTGCATCTTATCAAACCAGTTAAATCTGCAGGGGGTTGAATACTACTTGTAGGCACTGTATACTTACCTTCTGATGGCCCCCGGAGTCTTTATTCGATGCGTCTTGGCTTGCCGGCCACTCGCAGAGCACTGAAAGGACCTGCCGACGTCAGCGGTTGCGTGACACGTCACATGACTAAGTGACGTCATGGCAGGTCCTTGAGTCTACAGCGATCTGCCGGCAAGCCAAGACAAAGACATCGGGGGCCATCAGAAGATAAGTATAATGTTTATTTTTTATTTTATTCTTTTTTTCACAGGTTCTATGGTACCCGGGTCCGGAGGAGAGTCTCCTCTTCTCCAGACCCGGGTACCATCCGCACATTGAAACGCATGTAATCCGCATGTACAGATCCAGTGATGCGGATTACATGCGTTCCAATGCAAGTCAATGGCGGCGAAAACGCAGCGCTTCCACAAAATAATTGGTAATGCTGCGTTTTTTTTTTCCGCAATGATAATCCGCAGCGGAAATTTCTGCATCATGTGCACAGCACATGCGGATTTTCATTGGGGAACATGGCAGACCTTCTACCATGGGTTTTTAAAGCGTTTCTGCAGGTGAATTGCCACTGAGGAAATGCTTAAAAAACGCATTGTGGACACACAGCCTTATTTGGTTCATGCTTTGGTCCTTGTTCTGTGGTAAACACCATGACAGATTACAAGTTTGTAGATACTTGTCGTGCTAATTATTGGACACACCTTAGTTTAACATGTTCCTTTGGTCAAATTATCTTCAATAATTTCTAGGAGTACCATCATTATTGTCCGGGACATTTTTATTAGTTTATTTTCTTTAATTTTTCTGTGGATCACAATTCAAAAGCAATGTCTGACATTCTTGAATTGATTTTCAGTATATTTAAATTGAAAATTACGTTTTTCACTTTCAAGTTATTTCAGTGAACATTGTGGGTTTTTCTTACTTTAACAGAAGGATATCAACAAGTTTGTCCATATGTATACAATATGTACATCATTGTGTTTTAGGGTAAAAACTAAAAATCTGATTTTATTTTCATCAGATGACAGCACCAAACTCTCAGCTGTATATCCTTTATTCCCAGAATATAAAGCACAACTTAAAGATATCTTTTACCCTTCTATCATGAAAAAACACTTCTTTAGTCCAAACGATCCCTCAATCCGTTCAAGCAGAGATGCATTATCTGATTCAGCTAACGAAGAACAGTCATGTGATCAATCGCCGACTGTTAAACAAACTACAGGCAGTAGAAAAGATAAAATATTTACTTGTTCTGAATGTGGAAAACATTATAAAAATATATTTAACCTTTCCATGCACATGAGAATGCACAGAAATGAGAGACCATTTTCATGTTCTGTATGTGGGAAATGTTTTACCAAGAAATCAATTCTTGTTGAACATCAAAGAGTTCACACCGGGGAGAAACCATTTGCATGTTCTGAATGTGGGAAATGTTTTACCAAGAAATCGGCTGTTGTCGAACATCAACTCACTCATACGGGAGATAAGGCATTTTTATGTTCAGAATGCGGAAGAGGTTTCTACAAAAAATCGCATCTTGATCGACATCAGAAGACTCACACAGGAGTGAGGCCATTTGAATGTTCAGAATGTGGGAAATGTTTTACCAAGAAATCAATTCTTCTTGAACATCAGAGAATTCACACAGGAGAGAAGCCATTTTCATGTTCGGAATGCGGCAAAAGTTTTGTGGTCAAACGTCATTGTGAGAGACATCAAATAACTCACACAGGAGATAAGCCTTTTTCATGTTCCGAATGTGGGAGAAGTTTTGCAAGAAAGTCCCATCTTGAGAGACATCTGGCAACTCACACAGTGGAAAATCATATTCATGTTCAGATTGTAAAGAATGTTTTATAATGAAACATTTTTCTATATATAACATATATATATCCAAAAAACAATCTTGCAAGTGAAAACCTTTTTATGTTCAGAATGTAGGATTTTGCCAAGAAATCAAATTTTGATAGACGTCTGTTAACTTATATAGAGGAGAATGCCTTTTATGTTCGAAATGTAGAAAATATTTTGTTCAGAAATCAGATATTGAGTTTATTCACAAGTTGTTAGAAGAAGTTTTACTTTAATCCTCCTCTGCAAAGTCCATGTGATACGTGCATGTCTAAATTGCATTTTATTTAGTATTATCTAGTTATCTCAATTGCGTGTAGTTCAAAATTGTGCAAATCATTAAGGTACCGTTTTTTACGGACTGTAAGGCGCACCGGACCATAAGACGCACCTAAGTTTTAGAAGAGGAAAATAGAAAAAAAAATTAAGCCAAAAAATGTGGTCATGATGCCCTGTTAAGGGGGAGGGGGTCTACTGCTGACACTGTTATAGGGGTATTGTCTCCTTCCTGTTATATGTGGCCCTCATCCCCATCCTGATATGGATGGCACCACAATCCACCATCCTGGTATGCATGGCACCCCAATCCCCCATCCTGGTATGTATGGCCCCCTTCATCCTGGTATGTACACTACCGTTCAAAAGTTTGGGGTCCTTTAGAAATTATTATTTTTGAAAGAAAAGCACATTTTGTTTCAATGAAGCTAACATTAAACGAATCAGAAATACACTCTAGAAATTGTTAGTGGTAAATGACTATTCTAGCTGCAAACGTCTTGTTTTTATTGCAATATCTACATAGGTGTATATAGGCCCATTTCCAACAACCACCACTCCAGTGTTTTAATGGTACATTGTGTTTGCTAACTGTGTAAGAAGGCTAATGGATGTTTAGAAAACCATAGAAAATCCTTGCACAAGTATATTAGCCCAGCTGAAAATGGTTTGGCTGATTTGAGAAGCTATAAAATTGACCTTCCTTTTGAGCTAGTTGAGAATCTGGAGCATTACATTTGTTTGTTCTATGAAACTCTCAAAATGGCCAGAAAAAGAGAACTTTCATTTGAAACTCGACAGTCTATTCTTGTTCTTAGAATTGAAGGCTATTCCATGCAAGAAATTGCCAAGAAACTGAAGATTTCCTACAACTGTGTGTACTACTCCCTTCAGAGGAGAGCACAAACAGGCTCTAACCAGAGTAGAAAGAGAAGTGGGAGGCCCCGCTGCACAACTGAGCAACAAGAAAAGTACATTAGAGTCTCTAGTTTGAGAAATCGACGCCTCACAGCTCCTCAACTGGCAGCTTCATTAATTAGTACACGCAAAATGCCAGTGTCAACGTCTACAGTGAAGAGGCGACACCAGGATGCTGGCCTTCAGGGCAAAGAAAAAGCCATATCTGAGACTGGCTAATAAAAGGAAAAGATTAATATGGGCAAAAGAACACAGACATTGAACAGAGGAAGATTGGAAACAAGTTTTATGGACAGACGAATCAAAGTTTGAGATGTTTGAATCACACAAAAGAGCATTTGTGAGACGTAGAACAACTGAAAAGATGCTGGAGGAGTGCCTGACGCCATCTGTCAAGCATGGTGGAGGTAATGTGATGGTCTAGGGTTGCTTTGGTGCTGGTAAAATGGGAGATTTGTACAAGGTAAATGGGATTTTGAATAAGGAAGGCTATCACTCCATTTTGCAACTCCATGCCATACCATACCCTGTGGACAGCGGTTGATTGGAGCTAATTTCATCCTACAACAGGACAATGACTCAAAGCACACCTTATTTCTAACCTTGTCAATGTCTGGAATATATATTTTCTATTCATTTAGTAACTCTTTCGATAAATAAAAGCATGAGTTTTCATGGAAAACACAAAATTGTCTGGGTGACCCCAAACTTTTGAACGGTAGTGTATGGCCCCCCTCACACCCATCCTGGTATGTATTCCTCTTCTTCGTATGTATAGCACTCTTCATCCCTGTATGTATGGCCCCCCTCATCCTGGTATGTTTGGCCCCCTTCATCCCTGTATGTATGGCCCCCTTCATCCCTGTATGTATGGCCCCCTTCATCCCTGTATGTATGGCCCCCTTCATCCCTTATGTATGGCCCCCTACATCCCTGTATGTTTGGGCCCCCTTTATGCCTCATCCCTGTATGTATGCCACCCCTCATGCCTCATCCCTGTATGAATGGCCCCCCTCATCCAGGTATGCTTGGCATCCCCTGATCCCCGTCAAGCTGCACAGAAAAAAAATAAACAATCATACTCGCCTCCTCTCTCCTCCAGCGCTGTGTTCCGCTCTGTGCCGGAATAGTCACTGCTCCGCACGCTGGGACTGCGTGCGTGGGGAGCAGTGACCATTCATTCTCCCTAATAGTGTGCACGCTGTAGCCACAGCATGGCTCCTGCTGCACTCAGCGGTCAGCGTGCACGCTATTAAAGGCAATGAATATTCACTTCACCATGGCCTTTAATAGTGGGCATGCTGACTGCCTAACACAGCAAGAGCCTGTTAAATATTAATTATGGATATTAATTTTTATTCTGAATTCTGTACATTGCATAATATTGCATCAGCCTCGTGTTAGACATTCAGGCTATTTTTAGCTTGGTGTAAGTTAGTACCATAAAGAGAAGAACAGCTGGTATGACCGACCTATATTACCCACTGTTAGAGACAGGGGGGGCGCTCTTGCCATTTCACAGGACACTAGACGAAGGATCTACGTGTTGAGGTCAGATGACAAGGCCCAGACACATGGTGTCATCCTGACACACGTGCTTTACACGAACAGACGCAACCTACCATCCAGGATCCCAGGAAACTATGGGTGAATCTATGGACAAATGGACAATGACTTTGTAACTATTTCACCTATTTTATATAACTACTGCAATTACTCTTTTTAATGGACAATCCAAGAATAAATCGATACATTTTTTTAGAAGAATATCGTGATATATTCTTTGATCGATCACATCTGATAAGAAGTCCTCTATAAAAAAATATACATAAATAAGTATTTTTTTACATTTGGTGAGCATCCAGTCCTAATTTTTCGTGTTTTCAAGTGAATTTCCTTCTTGAACAAAGGGGGGAGAGACGAGCTGAACAGCTATTGTTCAAGTGTCAGGAAATCCAATAACTTCAAGAATCCGAAAGAACCGACAGATAGAGGACTGATATATTCTCCAGATGGATTGACAGGCACCAGAAGTACTACAAGGATCCGAATCAGACGAACTGAGGATATGACATACTGATCACCAGAAGCTAAGAAATCTGAAGGTAAGCAAAATATAATTTCTTCTTTTGCTAAACAAAGTAAGCTTAAATTCAAAGTTACTGACTAAACTGATTTAGATGTTTTGTGGCTTAGCTTCTATAGAGAATGTGAATTGGAGAATTTACTGTTAGATTTTAAGTTGGTGTCTTTTCATAGCGACCATGAAAAATTGTGAAATATTCTACAGTTGGTTGATGTATTTCATAGTCTTGTGTCAGAAAAGTCTAAACAGGCCAATTGTGTAGAAATAGTGTCAAATGGTGATGCTGATTCTGACTGTAACGTGGAAATTGAGCAAGCTTTGAGACACATGTCTGTAACTGAAGGTCACACTGTGTCTGAGGATTAAGAGACGGACATACAAAAAACTGACATGGGAGGAGACATGATTGACATACGAGAAACTGACATATTAGGTGATTTGGGAGGAGACATGAGTGACGTAGGAGTAGCTGACGTACAAGGGCCACTAAAAATAGCAAAGAACTAAGAAGCTACAGAGGCCCAACTCCAAATTAAAGTGAGGAAAAATTTGCTAAAATTATACAAAATCATGCCAAAATATGATGTCAAAATCCATGTCTGTAGAAATTCAGAGATATTTGAGAGCTTTTCTGATAAGTTTGATTTATCCAATGAGAGGAATCAACTATTTAAAATGTGGATTCCTGTGACATTTTCCAGACGTCTAATTTTAATACCCTGTGAAATTGACTCTCCTAATGAATGGGAAAATTATTCGGACAGATTAAAATATTTGATTTACTGTGCCGCTAAGGATTTCCCAGACATAGATGATCTGCAAAATTTAAGAATTGGTAGGAAAGAATGTACATGTACATTCATGTCCATATTTGAACGGTTGTACAAAGCTCTCATCAAAAATGGAAATTTACAACAAATGATAACTTTTGTACAAAAATTCAAATTCTTAAATCAAGTATCTTGAGTTATTGCTTCACAAAAAGTATCTTTATTTAAAAGTGCGCAGTTGCTTGATTGCTAGAAAACACGAAAATCGTGAAAAGAAAATAAATCAAGCTAAATTTGTAAAACCAGAAAAGGTAAAATTATATCAAAAGCCAATGAGTCATCCTCGAAATTAAATCTATGAAATACGCAGAAGATTTCATATATGTTATAAGCCATCATATCAGATTATTCAAAAGTCAATTTCTTCACAAAAAGAGTTAAAAATTCAAAACTGTGACTTCTCTCTAAAAAACAAAGGCCGAAATTGACGGACAGAGGCAGGTGACACCAGCTCACAGTGACATCATGGAATGTAGACTGAAGAACACTCAATTACCTGAGAATTTGAAGGATAGGAAAATGTATTTTCTTAATAGAGCTTTTCTGGAGATTTTTGACATAAGATTTGGTTTAGGGAATGGCTAAGAAAAAACTGTAGTTATGTTGTATCAAAGTGTTACAATGTATCATTAGTTATTTATAATCTTATACAGTAAAATTGTATCATTGCATAGTTTCTGTAAATTCATATATTATACTTGTTTAAGTAGAGATTGTGTATGGCTGTATGTGTATGCAGTGTATGTATGTATATACAGTGTGTGTATATATATATATATATATATATATATATATATATATATATATATATATATATAATGGTTTTTTTTATAGTCATTTAACTAAAAAATGTATAAATTAAAACCTCATATATAAATTAAGGTAGCAATATTATGAATTAAATTAGAATCTGTGATGAAAGCCGGCCGGTGGGTGCAGCTCTCTGGCGCCCCCTTACCTCTCAGGTCAGTCAAGGTACTGCACCTAGAGAAAGTAGTGCCAGGTAGCTGCAACCAGCGCAGGGAACACGGTAGTGTGTTATCCCTTCAACGTCACTAAACCGTAACGTCACTACACAGCACAACTCGCTAGCGCCCTCTTAGCCTCAGGTCAGTCAAGGAACTGCACCTAGGATAAGCGGTCGCCAGGGAGACTGTCCTGCAACCTACTGGGTATCGGGGCCCTCTGTAGTGAGGGCGGTATATATATCTTCCTTGGCCGCGCCAGGAATATATATATCTGAACCTCCGACCGTCACTACCAGCCTTCCCCAATCCCCAGTTGGTATGCTGCCACCAGTCCCTATTTTAGATATACGCCCAGTCCGTGAATGGGCCTATATCGGGTCAGGAACCAACCCTGGGTAGCGTTTTTGGCTTGAGCCGAGCTCACACGGACGTGCGTTCGTTATGCAGAATAAAAGGCAGGCCCACAATTACTTGAGGTAATTGATTATAATAATACACTAGATACACGATATACAACTAAATATACACAGGTATAAGGTCAGGCTAAACTATACAACAATGGAATACAACACACAGAATCACCACAGCATATCAGTTACCGGTTTCTTGATTTTCTTGTGACGCAGGGAGAGGATTCTGCGGTCGCAGGCACGGTTCTTTGTTACAGGCTGAGGCCTACCACCGCATGGTCAAACTGCTCCTCCCCTTGGTGGCCTCAGCTGGTGCTCAGATGTTCAGCACACCACTCTTGGGTCAAAAACTGACTTGTCTCTTGTCTGTCCTGCTATCTTACCTGCCCTGTCCCGCCCACTGCTGGTGAGGTCAGCTGACTCAGTCTCCACCCTCAGGTCTAACTTCGATCAGAAGCCCAAATTCTATGGAACCCAATAACTTCTTCTGGGATGGTCTCATGATACCCCCAGGGGTTCCCATGGATTCGGGCCGCCGTAACCGACCTTTTGATATCAATTATGATACCATACGGTCCTCAGGAATGGCTCCGCGCTATATCTTGGCTTCCAGAGCACGTACAAACGTCTACCGCGGAGGCTTGTGTGCGCAATGGCTCCGGGACGCCGTGATATTTTTTTATTGGCCCATCCCACGCAACATGCGTGTACTATTCATGTTTCTATATCTTATGCCTCCATGCTTGTGACAGACAAAGAAACTAGTCCTATGGGACAAATGGTCAGTTACAGATGGACGAAGCACCCCCCCCTGCTGGCTGTGTTTCCTCTCGAAGTCTTTGAAGCTCCTAGCATTCAAGTGTTAAGTAGGCTTCTTATCTTACAGGAGCCTGGATGGGGGGAAACTATCTAGTTGACGTTTTAACAGAAGGTCCCAAGGGTGGGGGCTGCTGAAGTGTGGCCATCCCTGGATATGATTTATCATTACCAAGATGGCGGCTACAGGTTCATCACACCTCCCCCTATACGAGGGCGCGAGGGGGTAGCACATTCCTGTGTTCCCCCGTGCGTCCTTCTGCACCCTCCCCTTGCCGGGATAACCCGTCAGCGTTACCGTGGTCACGGCCTCTTCTGTGGCGAATGGAGAAGTGGTACTGCTGGAGAGCGAGGCTCCAGCGTAGCAACCTGCCATTCGACCCAGAGACCGTGTGTAACCAGCTGAGGGGGTTGTGGTCCGTCTCCACGGTGAAATGGCTCCCGTACAAGTAGGGCTGCAGACGCTGCAGGGCCCATACAATTGCCAGGCATTCTTTTTCCACCGTGGAGTAAGCCACCTCCCGGGGCAGTAGCTTCCTGCTCAGGTACAAGACAGGATGTTCCTGGCCTGTCGTGTTGACCTGACTTAGCACAGCACCGAGGCCAAAGTCACTGGCGTCGGTCTGTACCACAAACGGCCGGTCGAAGTCGGCAGCTTGCAGTACAGGGGAGCTACTTAGGGCGGCCTTGAGTGCCCCGAAAGCTGTCTCGCAGGCGACTGTCCAGTCGACTGCGACGGGCAGCTTCTTCTTGGTGAGGTCCGTCAGGGGCTTGGCCAGGGTGCTATAGTGTGGGACGAACCTCCTATAGTACCCGGCGGTCCCCAAGAAGGACATCACCTGCTTTTTGGTCCTAGGAGTGGGCCAGGATGCGATGGCATCCACTTTCCCCGGTTCTGGCTTCAGAACCCCCCCGCCTACCCGGTGACCCAGGTAGAGGACCTCACTCATGCCCAGCTGGCACTTTTCCGGCTTGATGGTCAAGCCTGCCCGGTGGATCCGACCGAGCACCTGCCGCAGGTGCTCTAGGTGATCCTCCCAAGTGGGACTGAAGACTGCAATATCGTCCAAGTACGCAGCCGCGTACCCTTCAAGTCCCTCAAGCAGCGTATTGACCATCCGCTGAAAAGTGGCAGGGGCATTCTTCATGCCGAATGGCATCACTGTGGACTCGTACAGTCCAAAAGGGGTGATAAAGGCAGAGCGTTCCCTTGCCGCGGGGGTCAGAGGAATCTGCCAGTACCCCCGGCTCAGATCCATGATGGTCAGGTACTTAGCCCCGGCCATCCGATCGAGCAGGTCATCGATGCGTGGTATGGGGAACGCATCGGTGGCCGTTACAGCGTTGAGCCCCCGGTAGTCCACGCAGAACCGTGTAGTTCGGTCCTTCTTTGGTACGAGGACTACAGGCGAGGCCCACGCGCTGCTGGATGCCTGGATCACCCCCAGCTTCAGCATCTCGTCTATCTCTTGGCGCATGTTTCCCTGCACCTCGAAAGAGACCCGATATGCTGAACGCCGGATCGGCGGGTGATCGCCAGTGTCCACGTCGTGGACAGCCATCTCAGTCCTTCCGGGCAGGCTGCTGAACAGCCCCCGGAAGGGGTGCAGGGTGGTCCCCAGCTGGGACCGTTGGTCCTCCGTGAGCTGGTGGCCAACCCCCACATCCTCGATGGACCCACCCGCCTTGGCTTGGGTGAGCAGATCCAGGAGGGTTTCTACCTCTCCTTCCTCGGGAAGGTTGCACACTGGGTGGGCAGTCGCTTCCCGCTCATGATGAGCCTTCATCATGTTCACGTGGAAGGCCTTCCTCCTTCCACGGGCGTGATCCAGGGTGACCAGATAGGTGACGGCATTGAGTTTCTGGTGCACGAAGTAGGGACCTTCCCAGGCTGCCTGAAGCTTGTTCTGTGGTACGGGGACCAGTACCCACACCTTTTGACCCACCTGGTAGGTCCTCTCACAAGCATTCTGGTCGTACCACCGCTTCTGGTCGGCCTGGGCCTGGGCCATATTGTCCTGCACCAGCTTTGCCAAGGCCATCATCCTGTCCCGGTGGCGCACGACATACTCGATGACCGACACCTCGGGGGTGGCCAAATCCCCTTCCCATGCTTCCTTCACCAGAGCCAGGGGGCCCCGTACCCGTCGCCCGTACAGGAGCTCAAAGGGGGAGAACCCCGTTGAGGCCTGCGGAACCTCCCGGTAAGCAAATAGGAGGTGTGGGAGGTAACGCTCCCAGTCTCTCCCGTGGGAGTCGACCAACATCTTAAGCATCTGCTTTAAGGTGCCATTGAACCGCTCACACAGGCCATTAGTCTGTGGGTGATACGGGCTGGCCACCAGATGTTGCACCTGCATTTGCTTACAGAGGGACTCCATCAGCCGCGACATGAACTGGGTCCCTCGGTCGGTGAGCATTTCTTGGGGGAAACCCACTCTGGAGAAGATCTCCAGTAAGGCGGTAGCCACCTTGTCGGCCCGAATGGACGACAAAGCTACCGCTTCCGGGTACCGGGTGGCATAGTCCACTACCGTGAGTATGAAGCATTTCCCGGAGTGGCTGGGAGTGGACAGAGGTCCAATAAGATCCACAGCGACCCTCGAGAAAGGCTCTTCGATGATTGGCAGAGTTACCAGTGGGGCTTTGGGGCGCGGCCCCGCCTTCCCCACCCTCTGACAGGTGTCACACGAACGGCAGTAGGCACCCACCGCGGCTCCCATCCCAGGCCAGTAGAAATGCTGAGCTATCCTGGCCTTGGTTTTAGCGATCCCTAGGTGTCCGGCCATCGGAATCTCGTGTGCGATCCGCAACAATTCCGCCCTGAACGGATAGGGTACCACTAACTGTCGGTCCCTGGGCCACGCCTCCGGTGAACCCTGCTGGACCGTTACCCGGTACAGCCGTCCCTGGTCCCAGACCACACGCTCGCAGTCTGACTCCATGGGAGGCTGTGCCGCCTGTTCCTTGAGAGCTTTCAGGCTGTCGTCTGCTTCCAACGCAGCCTGAAATTCCTGACTTGATGTGGCCAGAATCGACGAAACTGCCACATCCTCCGTCAGCCCCTCCGGGCATGTCACCTGGCCGCTGTCTGACCCGGCAGACACTTGGTCAGAAGTGGGGAAGCCGTCGGACCTCTGCAAGGCTCCTTGGGCTCCGGCGCTCCCACTCCTGGTGACAGCGGCTATGACCGCTGTGACCGTGGGTAGTGCCCGCTTCCCCTCTGTTTCTGACCAAGCCGCCCGATCAGGCAGGCTTCCTAGGCCTTTGGACATCTCGGATGTGGGGAACTCCTGCCCTGGGGTCTTACCTGGCGGCTCCTCTCTTGGGACACCCCCACCCCCCATGGCCTGTTCCTCCCCCTGCAGTGGGCCTATACTCAGCAGCCTGGATACCCCTGGGAGCCCTACACTGCCGGTAGCTGCCCCCCTCTCCATCCCTGAGCTTCCCTCTACAGAATCCTGCCCGCCCCCTCCCTCACCGGAGGACAAGAGGTCACGGCACGCCGGCTGAGCCCCTCTGCGGGCATCCCCACACTCCCCACCTGCTTTCACTAACCCTGTTTGTGTTGTGTCTGTGCAGGTGTTACCCTCAGGTTTCACTCCCTCCTCCTCAGCAGGACACACACTACATACAACATGGTTGGCATTAGCAGCAGACAAATCAATACACTCTTGGGGGGCCGAACTTGGGGGTTCAGAGGGTACATACTGCGATACTAGACGCCCCAAGTCGGTCCCTAATAAAACATTTGCGGGAATATTTGGCGTTACTCCCACCTCCCGCATCCCCCTTCCGGCACCCCAGTCCAAATACACCATGGCAACGGGAAGTGCCGGCTCCACGCCTCCAACCCCGGAGACGGAAAGAGTCTTTCCTGGTACCAAGTCCTGGGGGGACACCACCTCAGGCCGTACCAGTGTTCGTTCAGCGCCCGTGTCCCGCAGTCCCATGACCGCAGAACGGCCTATGGTGACGGGTTGGATGTTGTCCAGGGACCTACCACCACCCCCTCCCACACACAAAACATTGGGCGCTCTCTGGGACTGGGATGGGGTCTTTTGGCGCTGGGGACACTCAGCCCTAAAGTGTCCTGGTTTGTTGCATAGATGACAACGTCTTACGTCTGGTCCTTGCCTGGAGAGGGCAACAGGGGGATACACCCCTTGTGTTCTAGGGGCCGGGGAAACAGGGGCATGACTGGGCTTACCCCCTCTCCAGGTGCTGCTGGCAGACTTCTTCAGCTCAGGCGCCCTGTTATTGGCATACTCGTCTGCCAGGGCGGCTGTAGCAGGAGCCCCTGTTGGTTTTCGGTCACGGAGGAACTGTCGGAGGTCCTCTGGGCAGTTCCACAAGAACTGCTCCGTGACGAACAGTTCCTGGACCTCCTGGCGGGTAGTAAGCGCTAGACCCGAGGTCCAGTGCTCTGCGGCTCTCAACAGCGCCCGCATATGATCGGTCCAGGTGTCCTTGGGGCCACGCAGCAGGCTCCGGAACTTCTGGCGGTACGACTCGGGAGTGAGGTTGTACTGCCGGATCAGGGCCCGCTTGATGCAGTCGTAGTTCTGTACCTCCCCGGCAGGTAAGTCCCCCAAGGCATCCAGGGACTTACCCCTCAAACGGGGGGTCAGGTATCTGGCCCACTGATCCCGGGCCAGATGGTGCTGAAGACAGGTCCGTTCAAATGCCACCAGAAAGGAGTCCAGGTCCCCATCCTTCTCCAGTAGAGGGAAGTCCTCAGCTCGGACTTTGGACGACTTGGTCTCCTGATGGGTTGGTTGCTCTAGCGGAAGCCCCCGCTGGGCCAGGTCCAGTTGGTGCTGGCGCTCCGCAGCTCGCTCTGCACGCTCCGCAACCTCCCGGCGCTCTGCAGCTTCACGCTCCGCAGCCCGCTCCGCAGCCCGCTCCGCAGCCCGCTCTGCACGCTCCTCCTCCGCTGCCTTCTCTGATGCTGCCAGGAGGGTTTTGTAGACGGCATCGCCATGAGACTGGAGACTTGCCATAGCCGCTTGTAAAAGGGCTTGTGATCTGGACAGGCTGGGCTGGGTAGGTGGTGGGCAGCCCACTGCGGGACCGTATACTGGGGACTGGCTCCCTGAGGTGCCCGGGCTGGACTCCTCCTCGCCATGAGTAACAATGTCCTCCCCTCCTGCCACACGGACCGTAGCATTAGCCTCCTGCAGGGTCTTGCTCCTGGTGCCGTCTGCCATCTTGGTAACTGACACCGCTGCAACCCTGAGTTTGCACACACCTTGTTATACTTTTAGCCTGACCGTCTAACGTTGGGCTGACCTTAAGACTCCAGCAGTGGAAGTTACCACTGGCAGTCTTTAGTGCCTGGGAGTAGGGGTCCCACAACACTATTATTCTGCAATCCCACCGCTCTGCCACCAATGTGATGAAAGCCGGCCGGTGGGTGCAGCTCTCTGGCGCCCCCTTACCTCTCAGGTCAGTCAAGGTACTGCACCTAGAGAAAGTAGTGCCAGGTAGCTGCAACCAGCGCAGGGAACACGGTAGTGTGTTATCCCTTCAACGTCACTAAACCGTAACGTCACTACACAGCACAACTCGCTAGCGCCCTCTTAGCCTCAGGTCAGTCAAGGAACTGCACCTAGGATAAGCGGTCGCCAGGGAGACTGTCCTGCAACCTACTGGGTATCGGGGCCCTCTGTAGTGAGGGCGGTATATATATCTTCCTTGGCCGCGCCAGGAATATATATATCTGAACCTCCGACCGTCACTACCAGCCTTCCCCAATCCCCAGTTGGTATGCTGCCACCAGTCCCTATTTTAGATATACGCCCAGTCCGTGAATGGGCCTATATCGGGTCAGGAACCAACCCTGGGTAGCGTTTTTGGCTTGAGCCGAGCTCACACGGACGTGCGTTCGTTATGCAGAATAAAAGGCAGGCCCACAATTACTTGAGGTAATTGATTATAATAATACACTAGATACACGATATACAACTAAATATACACAGGTATAAGGTCAGGCTAAACTATACAACAATGGAATACAACACACAGAATCACCACAGCATATCAGTTACCGGTTTCTTGATTTTCTTGTGACGCAGGGAGAGGATTCTGCGGTCGCAGGCACGGTTCTTTGTTACAGGCTGAGGCCTACCACCGCATGGTCAAACTGCTCCTCCCCTTGGTGGCCTCAGCTGGTGCTCAGATGTTCAGCACACCACTCTTGGGTCAAAAACTGACTTGTCTCTTGTCTGTCCTGCTATCTTACCTGCCCTGTCCCGCCCACTGCTGGTGAGGTCAGCTGACTCAGTCTCCACCCTCAGGTCTAACTTCGATCAGAAGCCCAAATTCTATGGAACCCAATAACTTCTTCTGGGATGGTCTCATGATACCCCCAGGGGTTCCCATGGATTCGGGCCGCCGTAACCGACCTTTTGATATCAATTATGATACCATACGGTCCTCAGGAATGGCTCCGCGCTATATCTTGGCTTCCAGAGCACGTACAAACGTCTACCGCGGAGGCTTGTGTGCGCAATGGCTCCGGGACGCCGTGATATTTTTTTATTGGCCCATCCCACGCAACATGCGTGTACTATTCATGTTTCTATATCTTATGCCTCCATGCTTGTGACAGACAAAGAAACTAGTCCTATGGGACAAATGGTCAGTTACAGATGGACGAAGCACCCCCCCCTGCTGGCTGTGTTTCCTCTCGAAGTCTTTGAAGCTCCTAGCATTCAAGTGTTAAGTAGGCTTCTTATCTTACAGGAGCCTGGATGGGGGGAAACTATCTAGTTGACGTTTTAACAGAAGGTCCCAAGGGTGGGGGCTGCTGAAGTGTGGCCATCCCTGGATATGATTTATCATTACCAAGATGGCGGCTACAGGTTCATCACAGAATCAATATATGTATAAGATATTTAAGTAATTCTGTTTCTGTATGAATTTGATATTTAATCTTATCTTTTATGTTTTCTTAGAATTTTCATTTCAAAGCAGGATTTGGAAAAACTCTAAAATGGATTTATTTCTTTATTCACACAGGAAGTTGAAATGACTGCATGATTTTATGTATCTAACATTTTAAAATAATAACAATATATAACTAGTTGAAATATTATGTGTACCAATTATTAACTAATAGTGTTGAGCGAACATGCTCGACACTGCTCGGTATTCGCCGAGCATCACGCTACTCGGGATGTTCGGCGAGCACCGAGCATTTCCGGGTTACTCGGGCGGGAGCTCGGGTCTCCGCCCTGCATGTTTGACGCTCTTTACAGAGCCAATGAACATGCAGGGATTGCCAGCCAGTCACTGTAATGCCGCAGCCATGTTGGTTGTGGGCATTACAATGATTGGCTGACCGCACAGCATCACCTCGAGTATTTAAAACTGGGCGCCGCCATCTTGGACACAGTCTCTCCGGATCAGACCGTGTAGGGACAGCGCTGCTGACTTAGGGAGAGATATAAACTGCGAAATAGTTAGTGTAGGGTCTGTAAAGGCTGCCAGATCAAACAAACAGTCCTTCTCAGGACTAATATCCATCCCAGATATCAGGCTGCCAGGCTGTATAGGAGATGCAGTGGTTATACCAGCAAACGCTGCATTACAGTCCTCTGTGCTGCTCCTGTTGCTGAAATTGCTGGACTTGGCTCCAGGTCTCAGGGGACAGGAAAAATCCTTTTTTTTTTCATCTAAATCCTCTTTTTTTTTCCTCCTTCACACTGTACAAATAACCGTCTTATTAACCTTTTGGTGCCCCCCCCCCCAAAAAAAAAGCGTGTCTCTGATTTTTCAGACACATATATATCTGTTGAAAATAGTTAGGTGTAGGCTACAGAAACAGAAGTGTTGTTTTGCACTTCCACCGTTCAAACTTCTGTATTATCCACTTTTGGGCCATTTGTATCTAAAAAAAAAAAAAAACAGTTTGAGTGTGTCGCTCACTGTTCAGCCGCAATTATATCTATTTAAAAAAGTCTGGTATACCCCAGTAAACAATAACTGTGGTTTTGCCATTCCACGGTAAAAAATCTCTATTATTCAGGTTTTGGTATATTTTCCGTAAAGAAAAACAGTAGTGTCTCCTGACTGTTGTGACACAAAAATATATCTGTTGAAAATAGTCTGGTGTAGGCCCGACAAATCCCAGTGTGGTTTTGCAGTTCCACGGGTCAAATCTCTGTACTATCCAGTTTTGGGCCTTTGGTATCTAAAAAAACACAGTTTGAGTGTGTCGCTCACTGTTCAGTCGCAATTATATCTATTTAAAAAAGTCTGGTATACCCCAGTAAACAATAACTGTGGTTTTGCCATCCCACAGTAAAAAAATCTCTATTATTCAGGTTTTGTTATTTTTTACGTAAAGAAAAACAGTAATAGTTTCTCCCTGATTTTTCAGATTGTTTAAAAGAGTCGGGTGTAGGCCAGAGAAATAGAACTGTAGTTTTCCTCTTCCACGGTTCTAATCTACTTTTTATTACCCTTTTTCCATTGATAGTGCAAGTGTAAGCTATTTTACTTCCTTTACAATGGGCAAGGCGCGTGGCAAGGGACGTGGAAGTGAACGTACTGGTGATGGTTCGTGCAGAGGACGGGGCCGTGGCCAAGGTGAAAATGTGCCACAACCAACAGCCACATCTTCTCACTCCCACTTCTTGACCGAATTACTAGGGAAGCACAGAACAACACCAGTATTGAGAACTGATCAGTGTGAACAGGTTATTAATTGGATAGCAGATAATACTTCCAGTTACCTGGGCACCACCACCACCGGTCTGTCTTCCACACGGTCAACACTTAGTAGCCGTGAGTCTCGACCGCATACTCCTCCTCACCCTGATGCTCCTTCCTCCCACCATGCCGAGTCGTCAGACAGCAATTGATCCCACACTTGGATACTCTGAAGAGCTGTTCACTGGTCCATTTCCATATTTGTGCCCCTCGCCTGATACGCTTGAAGTGGTGGAAGAGGAGATCCCATGTAGCGATGCCCAAATATTTGAACAGCCACGGCCACAGGAAGTCGACGCTGGCAATTTGTCACAAGAGGTGGACGATGACTAGACACAATTGCCAGGAAGTGAGGAGGAGCATCGTGGTGCGCAAGTGGAAGAGGAGGAGGTGGTGGATGATCTAGTAAGTGACCCAACGTGGCAGGAGGACATGCAGAGTGAGGCCAGCAGCACACAGGGGGAGGGAGGCAGGGTACCCCAACAGGCAGGAAGAAGCAGTGTGGTGGCCGCAGACAGAAGGCGGGCAACCGTTCCCCGTATCACCAACACGAGGGACGTCGCCAGTATAAGCGGTAGGTCTTCCAGAGTCTGGAATTTTTTTTAAAGACGCTGCTTATAACCCCAAAAAGGTCATATGTTCCACCTGCCATGCCAGCATCAGCAGGGGTGACAAAACAACCAACCTGACCACCACCAGCATGATAAGGCACATGGCAGCAAAGCACCCGACTTTGTGGGGCGAAACCAAGGGTCCACGACCAGTGTCAGCGGGTGTCACCA
Organism: Phyllobates terribilis; assembly: GCF_046119375.1. NCBI lineage: Eukaryota > Metazoa > Chordata > Amphibia > Anura > Dendrobatidae > Phyllobates > Phyllobates terribilis. The sequence goes on along the minus strand of NW_027362942.1, from coordinate 1,764,272 downwards.
TTGCTTCTTCCGCTGTTGTGCGTGCAATAGAACCCCCTGTTGTGTGTGCAAGGCAATACCTTGTCCATACTGCATGTAAAGATGCCCCCTCCTCTAAGTCTTCACTTGTTATGGCAGTTTCTCAAGAAACAGCATCCACGTCCACGTCCCACCGCAGCGTTCAATTGTCCATATCCCAGACCTTTGAACGAAAGCGGAAATTCGCAGCTAACGCCCCACAGGCCACAGTCCTAAATTCACACATTTCACGACTGCTTGCTCTGGAAATGCTGCCTTTTAGACTGGTGGAGACGGAATCCTTCCGCAATCTTATGGCGGTGGCCGTCCCTCGGTACTTGGTCCCCAGCCGACACTATTTTGCCCGGTGTGCCATCCCCGCACTACACAAGCACGTGTCCCAAAGCATCTGCCGTGCCCTCAACAACGCAGTTACTGGGAGAGTCCACCTGACAACGGACACGTGGACAAGTGCTTGTGGCCAGGGACGGTACAGCTCTCTGACGGCACACTGGGTAAACCTAGTGGAAGCCGGGACCTAGTCGGACCTTGGGACGGAACACGTCCTCCCCACACCGAGGATTGCGGGCCCTATGTCAGTCATAGTTGCCCCCACAGTGTATAGCTCCTGCGCATCCTCCTCCTCCTCCTCATGTTCAGCCTCCATCTCAGATATCACCACATCAGTTACAATCTGGAAGCACTGCAGTACTGCCTCCGCCAAGCGGCAACAGGCTGTGCTGAAACTCATAAGCTTAGGTGAGAAACCTCACACTGCTTGTGAGTTGTGGACAGCTGTGAAAGAGCAGGCAGATCTGTGGCTGAGACCGCTGAACCTACATCCCGCCATGGTCGTGTGTGACAATGGCCCTAACCTGGTGGCAGCTCTGAGGCGAGGTGAGATCACACACGTACCATGCCTGGCTCATGTGCTTAACCTCGTGGTTCAGCGGTTTCTTAAATCGTACCCCAAGTTGCCAGATCTGCTCGTGAAAGTACGTCGCCTGTCAGCTCATTTTCGCAAGTCGGCTACTGCTTCCGCCGCCCTTGCTGTGTTGCAGCAGCGTTTGCAGCTTCCGGCACACCGACTGGTGTATGATGTCCCCACATGTTGGAACTCTACCCTCCACATGTTGCAAAGGATTTGTGAGCAGAAGAGAGCAGTTGTGGAGTACCAGATGCAAAAAGGCCGTCGATATTCAGGTCAGACTCCACACATAAGACCTCAGGAGTGGACCTGGATGTCTGACATATGTACCATCCTGACAAACTTTGAGGAGGCCACCAAGATGGTGAGTGGCGATGACGCCATCATTAGTGTCAGCATCCCACTTGTCTGTCTTTTGCAACACTCTCTGCAGAGAATTAAAGAGGAGGCATTGCAGCCAGAGTATGATGAGATGGATCAAGAAGCCGTAGTGGGCGATTACACACAGCCCAGCCTCATCTCATCCCAACGTGCATTGGGGGACAATGAGGGAGAGGAGGAGGAGGAGGAAGAACAGGAGCTGCTATCATGCGCTGTAGACGGTAGTACCTGTACAAGTGTCATACCGTCGGTTCAGCGTGGGTGGCCTGAGGACAGGGGGGAGGAGGAGGAGGAGAGCATGGTCAGTCGTCATCTTGGTGAGGACACGGAAATCTTGCCCGTTACCAGTCTGGCACGCATGGCTGACTTTATGTTATGCTGCCTTAACCGTGACCCTCGCGTTGTCAAAATGTTGGGTGACAGTCATTACTGGTTGGTGACACTTTTAGACCCCCGCTACAAGGAGAACTTTCACTCTCTTATTCCTGAGGTGGAGAGGTCTACAAAAATTGGGCAGTACCAGAAGGCCCTTGCTGCAGAACTGTTAAAAAAATTCCCATCTGAACACGCTAGCGGCAGAGGTCACAGTTCGTTGCCCAACCAAGGCGTACAGGCGAGAGAGATGCAACTCCAATCCAGCAGAGGCAGGGGAACACTGTCAACGTTCTGGGACAGATTTCTGACACCCGCCCAGCTTACAGGCCCTGAGGCGCGGGGTACTCTCACAAGGAGTGGAAAGTTTCAAAAGATGGTGAGGGAGTACCTTGCCGACCGTACCAGTGTCCTCCGGGATTTCTCTGTGCCTTTTAATTATTGGGTATCCAAGCTGGACACTTGAAATGAACTCGCTCTGTATGCCTTGGAGGTCCTAGCCTGCCCTGCCGCTAGCGTGTTATCGGAGCGTGTTTTTAGTGCCGCTGGGGGAATTATAACTGATAAGCGCACTCGCCTGTCAACTGACAATGCTGACAAGCTGACCCTTATCAAAATGAACAAGGGCTGGATTGGGCCAGACTTCTCATCACCACCAAATGACAGCAGAGTAACATAAAGTCAAATCCACTGTGTTATTTCGGGAGGTGTATTCTCATGCACCGCTTTACACCCACACATGGGTATACGCTTCCTCATTTCGGCTGTTTTATGTTTTTCTCCTTATCCTCAGCCTCCACCACCACTATACCACCAGGGTGCCAGCATTGCAAGTTCCTCAGTCCTTATTTTTGTCAGCTTTTGCTTGGAAGGCATAAGCAAATCCTATGGGAGACCCACTCCCCAATGAAGCGTCGGCGTCCCTGCCTCCTGCTAGGCAGGGACGCCGTTCCCCTCACCTCTCCGCTCCGTGCCCGGTGTCTTCCTCCGGCTCTGCTGGCAGCGCGCGCTGCTTCCCAGCCACTGTGCTTAGGGCGCGCGCGCGCTTCCCCTCTCTTAAAGGGGCCGCGCGCGCCGTCCTAAGGAGTCCCCGGCCAATGGCCGGAGGACCTCACCATATATAAGGCACCTCCTCCAAAATGGAGGTGCCCGAGCAATGTTGTTGCAAAGCCTTTCAACTCTGCTTCAGCCCTCAGGTCCCGTTACCAGATAGCTGCCAGTTTCCTGCCAGATCTCTGCTTGATTCCTACCTGATTCCTGTCTATCTACTTGCATTCCTGCGGTCCGACAGTCTGCCTTCCAATCCCTGTCAGTCTGTCTATGGATCTGCCCGCCCGCTCACCTGGGAGCGCTCACCTGCTACCTGCCTGCTAGCCTACCTGGAGGCTCTGCCATCACTTGCCGTGACCACCTGCCTGTCCAGAGACTCCCGCCCGCTCACCTGGGAGCGCTCACCTGCTACCTGCCTGCTAGCCTACTTGGAGGCTCTGCCGTCACTTGCCGTGACCACCTGCCTGTCTTGAGACTCTTGCCCGCTGGCCTGGGAGCGCTTACCTGCTACCTGCCTGCCTGTCTAGAGACTCTTATCCTGCTGTCACTTTCCGTGACCACCTGCCTGTCAAGAGACTGTCCCCGTCACTTGCCGTGACCTCCTGCCCTTTTACCCAGAGACTGACCCTGTCACTTGCCGTGACTATCTGCCCGCCTTCCCTGGGAGCCACCCGCTTCCTTGCAAGGACTGCCCCTTTGTATAGTTGCTCAGAGGTTCCACCTCCCAGACCCGTTACACCCAATAATGGGACTTATGGTTGTAATATGCTGTACTGCATGGCTCTTGTAAGGGGCATTGCAGTTCCTCATAATTTTTGGAAAGCTTTCCATTCACTGCTTAGGCCAACAGTGCACAGGAGATCCAGTTGCTATAAATGGAAAAAAAGGTTTAGTTAAGGCCCTCTGACCTCCATGTCATTTCCATGGGGCATTGGAGTGCCTCGAAATTTTTGGTAGGCATTGCACTCACTGTATGCCCTATAACTGTGTAGCCGAACCGCTCCTTTTGTTACAGAAACATATCCTACAAGATATATCTGGTTGACTGGCCTGATATTGATGTGAATGGTCCCTGTTCCTCCTGCTCTTTCTCCTTTGCCACTACCTCATCCATCATTTATCACCTGAAGCTTTGTTTTAACGGGAGTCATAGAACTTGGATAGTAGCAGGAAAACATCCAGCAATCCTCGGAGGAGGTAGGATATGCGTCAAAACGCTGACCACCTCAGGCCTAGCCGCTACTACATACATGCGCTTGCATTCCAACAAAACAAAGCAGATGCTAACTTCTATCATCCTCATCATGCTCCTCACCTTGGCACTCTCAACTACCCTGATGGAGAAGCCAGGGCCCACCGGAGGAATCTGATAGTCCGGTGGGCTCGGCCAATGCTGCCCTAAAGCAGGCCAGGCTAAGAAAAGTGTGGGAAAGGTTACCGGGACAAATAGGGGTGGCTGGGGACCGAGTATGGACACCCGGCCGCCCCCTGGAGGCTGGGGAGCAAGCGGGGACGTCCGGCCACCAGGCGGCTGGGGACTGAGTATGGATTCCAGGCCGCCGACGCAGCCATGGCGTGGTGGCCAGATTCCGCCTCCACATGCCTAAAAGGCCCAATTTAAAGTGCAAGCAAGCAGTATGGTATTGCAGCCGGGTGGTTGGGTGGGTGGCAGGCTGCATACTTGCGCTTGCATTGCAAGGAATGGGAGAGGTACAATTGAACACTGCCCTGGGACAAGGACTTGAACGGGGATAGTTGCAAGTCTGCAACGACAGGTGCAGAGTGGGAGGCATCTTCGCATGTACCATGAACAGGGGTTTGGCATGCACACACTACAGCGGAATAGGCTCTCCTTCCCACTAAATGCACTGGGGAGGGCACAGGTAATGTTTTGGTATACGCACTTAATCTTATGTATAAGGCACACCAGGACAAATGGGGCGGCTGAGGACTGAGTATGGATACCTCGCTGCCGAAGCAGCCATGAGGTAGTGGCCAGCTTCGGCCTCCTCCAAACTAAAAGGCCCCATTTCAAGTGCAAGCTAGCAGCATGGCATTGCAGTCTGGGGGTGGGTGGGTGGCAGGCTGCACACTTACACTTGCATTAAAAGAAAACAAAGCAGATGCTAACGTCTATCATGCTCCTCACCTTGGCACTCTCAACTCCCCTGATGGAGAAGCCAGGGCCCACCGGAGGAGTCTGGTTCTCTGGTGGGCTCTTCCAATGCTGCCCTAAACCAGGCCGGGCTAAGAAAAGTGTGTGGGGGGATGTTCCAAGGAGAAATAGGGGCTGCTGGGGACCATTTATGGACACCCGGCTGCCCCTAGGCGGCTGGGAACCGTGTGTGGACACCCGGTCGCGGGGCGGCTGGGGACCGAGCATGGACACCGGGCCGCCGGGCGGCTGGGGACTGAGTATGGATTCCAGGCCACCAACACAGCCATGACGTGGTGGCCAGATTCCGCCTCCACATGCCTAAAAGGCCCAATTTCAAGTGCAAGCAAGCAAGTGGTATAGTATTGCAGCCTGGGGGTGGGTGGGTGGCAGGCTGCATACTAGCGCTTGTATTGCAAGGAATGGGGGAGGTACAATTGAACACTGCCCTGGGACTAGAACTTGTACGGGGATAGTTGCAAGTCTGCATCTTCTGATGCGGCAAGGATCACTTATGATGGGCACACTTTTAGGCCGTGACCTGGGTGTCAGAGATGCTTCCAGGGGTCTTCCCCTGCTGTTCCCATGTCTTTTCAGCACTGTATGCATGTGTCACACAGCACATGGCCAGATAAGGTTGTAAAATGTTAAAATGACATTTCCCGGTGAATGCATTTGTCACAGTTGAAAGCAATACAAAAGTGCAAAAACGCATAAAAAATGCTACTTGTGAACATAGCCCAAGGTGTGGAGGAGTATTTTTGTTTTTGGTTCTTTATTTTACCTGATATACAAGTCTTTACCCTGGAAAGGATGTTCCTTAACATATTTCACAGGAAAAAAGTTTCACTTTCGTTTTTGAACGTTTTATTGTGAGCCCGTAAAAGTGGCTTAATACCTCTGACCACGTTGTTGGCAGCAGTGACCTGGGGGTCAGAAATGCTTCCTGGGGCGATCCCCATGCTGTCCCCATGTCATTTGAGCACTGTCACTATCGTTTTGGGCACTTGCTAGGCTTTTAAAAGACTGCCGGGGTGCCGCCGCAAAAATGTTTGGGTCTCCCATAGACTAACATTGGGCTCGTTGCTCGGATCGAGCACCCGAGTATCACGGCGAGCTCAGCCCGAGCTTAGAGCACCCGAGCATTTTAGTGTTCGATCAACACTATTAACTAATTATTTGTGCAGCTAATATGTTCTGTGCACGGAGTGTTTTTTTGCATGAAAGGTAACCTTACAGCATGACGTGAGTGACTGCTGCAGCCTTTGAACTTTGGGCAAATAATATGGATTTCCATTCATCCTATCTTTAGTTGGTGTAATTTAAACTTGGTAGCCAGTAAAAAAAGAATCTAAGACATTTCTATTTTTGCAAGTCAAAAGCATTTTTTTTCAAGCGTCCTAAATTTCACTAAAAGAAAAATCTTATATTATATGTACTTGGGGAATATTCAAAGAAATATTAAGATATTAAATTTAATAGTTTACAATGCACATTGATAATTAGGATACAATAATTTGGAGTTACAACGATATGAATACATATATATGTTTTTATGTGAAATGTATGGGTTGAACAAATCTGTGAATGAAGGAGCAGCTGCTAGATTCTATTTGCATGACTGAATGTGAGGCCTCATGTATGTTTGAAAAAAAAAAGAAAAAACCCTGTTTCTTTATGTGAAGTAATAAAAATACATTTAATTCTGAGAATATCATGAAACATAATTAAGTATTATCTACATAATATATATTTCTTTAGTAATTATTATTTCTTGATTTAGTTAATTGTGGATAAGTGCAACCACATATAAAAATGATTTATATAAGGAAATTTACATTTAGAATAATTTTTCCACATGATAATTTTATAGAATTCAAGGTTATTATTATTATTTTTAATGGTTACCTAGATGAGTACACACATCTTCAGACAAATATGCTACAAATTGATATGAAATTTATACAAAATTTTCATAGAAGAATTATTTTTAATTTTGGTTCTGATATATGAATTATTTAATAAAATTAGTATTTTTTTGTATTAAGGGGGAAAATGTGTTTTTGATCCTGATTACATAATCACTTTTGATCAATACTTATTTTTCACACATTTTAATAAAGAAGAAATATTAATAAGGTACAATGGTATAACTAAGAAGGGTATTACATGCAAAGTTGCATAATTTAATTATTTTATAAAGGCCATATTTTTCTTATTTTTATTTTTTTTCATTTTTGAGTTTTTACTCTTACTCTATTCTTATTTTCCATTTTTAATTTTAATTCTCTTTTTTTTATTTTATTTCAGTTCAACATCTTAATTCATAGAATGGTAGAGTTGGAAGGGACCTCCTGGGTCATCTGGTCCAACCCCCTGCTCAAAGCAGGATTCACTAGATCATCTCAGACAGATGTCTGTCCAGCCTCTGTTTGAAGACGTCCATTGAAGGGGAACTCACCACCTCTCGTGGCAGCCTGTTCCACTCATTAATCACCCTAACTGTCAAAAAGTTTTTTCTAATATCTAATCTGTGTCTCTTATTATTCAGTTTCAATTGAGAAAACACATCAATATTTAATAAACTAATGTCTGGTACAAGACTATTGCTTCATTAAATATAATGATATGGTTCTAATATAAGAAGAAAAATGTTTCAATTTTCTGAGTAAATATGATAAGTCATTCATTCATTCATATACTTATTCATTTTGGTTCATGAGTATACATTCTTTGGTATTATTGGTTTAATAAAGATATAAACACTTGTTTCAAAACACACTGACACCTATGGGTTGGAAAAAGTAATTACGCCTTTGACATAAAAAAATCTATCCCATGAAGAACTTGGAAACTTGCCAGATTTGGTATCAGATTAGGGAATGAAGACTTCAACCACAACATCACCATTATGAATTCTATCTTAATAAAGACTTTTCATATTTATAAATCAAAGAGATTCTCAAAAGTTACAAGAAGAAGCAACTTATATCTGGAAGGCTCAGAAGGTAATGATGTTGTGAATGCTGAGTGATAATAGACTGTGTCAAATACAATTCTCATCACTGATCACCAGGACGGCAGAGGACGATGATCCTAAATGAACTGTGTTGTGTTCAAGTTTCATCACGTTCCAGTGGTTTCCTATCACCTGAAAGCTGGTGAATAATGAAGGAGTGTCAGGATTCTGCCAGCCTGACATATGTGTCCTGTACATTAAGGACTAATGTTAAGGTTATGGTGCTATATGAAGCAGGGAAGTCTCAAGTTAACCCTTGCTTTGCTGACCTAAGACGTCACATCTGTTCCAAAAGTGAGACGAGACCACTGCGGATGACACAGAGGATTCCAGAACTAATTAAAGACAATCCAATGTAAGTCCAGGTGACACTGCACAAATATTAAAGCTACATTTCATCAATGGATTTTGTTTTCTTATGAATTGACACACATGATCTTTATAATAAAGAGTACAGTTTATGGACTGCACAATAATGAATACAATTATGGACTGTACAATATCTACACACTATAATTTATTTCAAAGGAGTTTTCAACTAAAGACTGTGTTTTAAAAGAACCAAGAAGAAGATGAGACGACGACCCGATGACATCAGATGATGACGATTGGACCCATGATTGCTTCGATTTAGATTTAGGGAACTATAATTATACATGTTAAATGAATCTTAATCGCGTCTTACCATAACATGAATTTACATCATTATGCTATTGAATACATATAACAGTAATCCAATATTGATATTATACGGTTATTAATATTATTATGGACATTAAATTATATTGCCAAGGAAGAAGAAAAGAAAAATGATCCTGTTATCCTAATGATGAACTTTTCTACTTTGAGGATTTCAGTTGATGTCTGTCATCCTCAAAAGGGGCAATTGTTAAATATTAATTATGGATATTCATTTTTATTCTGAATTCTGTACATTGCATAAGATTGCATCGTGCTAGACATTCAGGCTACTTTTAGCTTGGTGTAAGTTAGTCCTTTAAGTAGTAGAACAGATGGTATGACCAACCTATATAACCCCATGTAAGAGACAGGGGGGGCCGCTCTTGCCATTTCACAGGACACTAGACGAAGGATCTACATGTGGAGGTCAGATAAGGTCCAGACACATGGTGTCATCCTGACACGTACTGGACTCAGACAGACGCGACCTACCATCCAGCATCCCAGGAAACGGGTGAATCTATGGACAATGACTTTGTAACTATTTCACCTATTTTATATAACTACTGCAATTATTCTTTTTAAAGGACAATCCAAGAATAAATCAATGCATTTTTTTATAAGAATATCGTGATATATTCTTTGATTAATCGCATCTGATAAGGAGTCCTCTATAAAAAATATACGTAAATAAGTATTTTTTTTTACAGAGCCGCGCTGCAGCTAAAGTGTGCACGCTATTAGGGAGAATAAATGGTCACTGCTCACCACACACCCAGTCCCGGCGTGGGGAGCAATGACTATTCCGGAACAGGGTGAGACTGCGCTGGAGGAGACAGGATGTGAGAATGAAAGTTTGTTTTTTGTTCTGTGCAGCGTGACGGGGATCAGGGGGTGCGAAGCATACCTGGATAAGGGTGCCATACATACAGGGATGAAGGGTGCCATACATACCGGGATGAGGGGGCATACATACAGGGATGAAGGGTGCCAAACATACCAAGAGCCGTGCTGCAGGCACAGTGTGCCGGGTATTAGGCATGGGGAGCAGTGAATAATCATTTTCTTTAGTAGCGGGCACAGTGTAGGCTGCAGCAGGCGGTTGTTGCCTCCTATGCCCCGCTACTTCGCCACGGTCGCTTCCCTCACATCCCTCACCACCCACAGCCACAGTATTTATGTATATAGGACTATAAGACGCACCCCCCACTTTTCTCCAAAATTTTGGAGGAAAAAAGTGCGTCTTATAGTCCGAAAAATACGTTACTCACCCCATAGTTTTGTTTACTGAGTACTGTTAAGCTATGTTCATACATGCTGTTTTTGCAGCACTTTCTGCTTTTTTTTTTTGCAGAAAAGATGCTGCATTTTACAGTATTAACACCAGGGCTGTGGAGTCGGAGTCGTATAGTCGGTGTCCATTTTGGTGGAGTCGGTATAAAATGGACCGACTCCTAAAATATATACTAAATTGAGTACTGTAGTTCAATGCAGTTTGTGGAGAATATTTTTTCATAAGAATTTGGGAAAGTTATGAAATGTCCTAGAATTGTCTGTCCTATTCCTGATCTTTTAGCTGAGATGAATCTGTGCTACAGTAAATGTATCACTTAAACATGAGCCATGTATGAGGGAGTCGGAGTTGTGGAGTCGGAGCTGGTGTCATGGAAATTGAGGAGTCAGAGTCAGAGGTTTTGATTACCGACTCCACAGCCCTGATTAACACAGCAAAAAAAGGGCATCAGAAACTAATGATGCCGCATCCCACTTAATTAAGATGGAGGCAAAACAGGTGCAAAATACTGGTAAAAAAAATTACTCACAACCTACCAATTCATGAACGAGTGATTTCTTGGTATTTAAATTGCAAAAAAGTGTTGTATAGGGCATAGATATGGTTCTTTGCTTTTAGTTTTAGTGTAAGGAGTCGCAAGTATGAGGACCATTAACGCAGGTTGCGAGCTTGCGTATTTTGGCCAAAATATCAACCAATACCTCATGTTTATTATATATGTTCTTGCACATCCTATATTAGTTCAGGGTACAGCCAAGCCCAACAATGTTGGCCTCCTAATAGTGCATTCATTTCTGAGTTCTGGGAAGGTAAATACTGTTGCCATTTTTTGCTGTGTAAATTCTTGAATTTTGGGGGAATTTTAATTCCTCTTTCTGGTACTTAGTTTTTGATGGTATTCAAAAATTCTGTAAAATTAAAAGCAATGAAATGTTAGAAAACTCATGCACAAGCTTGTTTTATTTTTCCTGGCTGAATTGGAGCCCAAAACTAAGTCCCGTATTTTAGATGTGGCCTTCCAAGTGATTTAATGAGGGGTAACAATACATTGGGTTCACGGGATTTTATCTCTTTATACACTCTAAAATCTTGTTTGCTTTTGCTGCTGCTACTTGACATTGAGTACTGCAGCTTTCTCGGAACCAGAATACCCAAGTCCTTCTCCTGTTCTGTAGTCCCAAGTACGCTTCCTTTAATATACGTATATGCAGCAATAGGATTACTCCATCCTAGGTGCATTACTCTACATTTCTCACATTAAACCTCATTTGCCAAGTGTTTGCACATTCAGACATCTTATCCAGATCGTTCTGTAATATTTTACTGTCAATGTCAGTTTTTAATATCCTACATAGTTTGGTTTTGTCAGCAAAGACTGACACTTTACTCACAATCCCGCCCACAAAATCATTAATGAGATTAAAATATAATCAGTCCTAGTACAGATCCCTGTGGTACCCCACTGCTGACTATCCCATTTGGAAAGTGTACCATTTATGATGACTCTTTGTTTCGTGCCTTTTAACCAATTAGTTACCCATCTACATATAGTTCCCTCTAGTCCCTGCTTCTGGAGCTTCAGTATAAGGCCACTGGCCCCACTATCAGTATTTGGTCAGTATTTTTTCTCAGGAGCGGGAGCCAAAACCAGGTGAGTAACAATCAGAGAAAATGTATAATAGAAACAAGTCACCAATTCTGCATTTCTCATCCACTCCTGGTTTTGGCTCCCACTACTGACCAAATACTGATAGTGGGGCCATGGCCTAAGGCTGATAATTGGTACCATATAAAATGCCCTTGCAAAATCCAGATAAATCACATTAGTGGCATGACAAACGTCCATTACCAATGTGCGTTATGAATGTAACATTTTTACTGCCAAGAGAGCAGGTTTTGGCTGCTGCAAAAATCCTGCTTGTGAATATAGCCTAACTGTAAAGAACCCTTTTCTTACCTAACATAGGTAATGTACTGTGGTCCAGTGTAAAATTCTTGGAACATATGGTGTGCCAATTCACTGTATTGACCATGTTCATAATTAAACATAAACAACTTTTTTTTTTCAAGATGATCAATATCAATTCTTTCATTAACTTGAAGTTAATCTATCACAAGGTTTTTGCAATGTAACTGAGAGCAACATGATGTAGGGGCAGAGACTGCTGCAGATCTACCAGAGTTCTCTGAATGTTGAGCTCTTCTAACTCCACCCACCCCACTCATTAGCAGTTTTCTGTCTACACTACTGTGCATGGGTAGAAAACTGCCAATAAAAGGTGGCGGTGGAGTTACATAGAACAGGAAGACTACATGGCACAAAACAACTAGTCCTCTAGTGATCTCCTGCTGATAAAACATTGACTTTACTTAACCCCTTAAGGCAGGGCCGCCATCAGGGCATTACTGCCCTTACTACTGTATGAGGCCCGGTGAACAGAAGGGAAAAGGGGGACCTGAGTGGCGGGCCCCCCTCTCTCTGTCTCTACTCACCGGGCCTCAGGAAGTCTGGGGCACAGTTCAAAGCATAAATGCGTCTGGCAGCCGGAAATATGCGCTTTATCTTTAAACCGCCGCCGGGTGCATCAAGGTCCTAACGCAGTGACGCTGATCACGTGACATGCACGCTGCACTCTGACTTTCATTTCGGAGCAGAGCTGTGTGCGTGCAACACGTGCACGGTGCTGCCTTGCTTCTGGTGGACTGGGACCGGGACAGCCAGAGGTAGGCGCACGCAGATGGCAGCATCAGCTGTGGGATTCTGGGAAGCCGGCAGCGTGTGTGTTGAGGCTGACTACTGAGGAGGTGCCTGGCCGTGTGAGGGTGTGCCGCGTCCTGTGAGGGGGTACTGCACCCTGTGAGGACAAGGATAACCAAGACTAGTCGACGAGGACTGCGTTTCAAGAAGGTACCAACCAGAAGTTAGGAACATGAATAGTTGACAAATAGGGTATCCCCCCTTCTTTTACTCTTGACTAATATATCTTTTTTACATTATCACAGTTTCAGTTATGTTTAGGGGTGTATTTATATTCTAGAATTTATAGATTTTTAACCCCCTCATGACCGGAGCATTTTCCATTTTTGAGTTTTCGTTTTTTGCTCCCCTTCTTACTAGTGCCATAACTTTTTAATTTTTTGGTCAATATGGCTATGTGAGGGCTTATTTTTTGTGGGAAAAGTTGTACTTTTGAATGACATAACTGGTTTTGCCATATCGTGTACTGGAAAATGGGAAAACAATCCAAGTGTGGTGAAATTGCAAAAAAGTGCAATTCCACAGTTGTTTTTTGTTTGTTTTTTTTCACCAAGTTCACTGAATACTAAAACTGACCTGCCATTATTATTCTCCAGGTCATTATGAGTTTGTAGACCCCAAACATGTATAGGTTCTTTTTTTATTTAAGTGGTGAAAAAAATCCAAAGTTTGCTAGAAAAAAAAAAGGCTTCGTTTTATGAGACCTGTAGCATCTGCATTTTTCGTGATCTGGGGTGGGGTGAGGGCTTATGTTTTACACGTCAAGCTGATGATTCTATTGATACCATTTGGGGGTAGATACAATGTTTTGATTGCTTGTTTTTGCATTTTATTGCAAAGTTGCGGTGACCACAAAAACGTAATTCTGGCATTTAGAATTTTTTTCTCGTTACGCCGTTTACGGATCGGATTAATTCTTTTTTATATATACAGGGTGATCCAAAAGTAGGTGGACAGAAAGTGTAATAAGGTTATGAAGGGGGATATTTATCAAACATGGTGTAAAGTGAAACTGGCTCAGTTTCCCTTAGCAACCAATCAGATTCCACTTTTTCATTCGTCACAGACTCTTTGGAAAATGAAAGGTGGAATTTGATTGGTTGCTAAGGGCAACCGAGCCAGTTTCACAGATCTAGTTTTCACAGATAGATATCCCCCAAATCTGTTTTCTTTTCAGATAATTCAGATAACACATAATGGCAAATAATTTAAATACAGATAAAAGAAAATGGATCTTAACAGAGTATTGGAAATCTCAAAATGCTGAAACCGTTAGAGCAAATTGGGGTGAAACATTTGGTACTCAAACCCCAAAGAGACAAACCATTTACCGCATTCGTGACAAATTCAATGCCACTGGCTCAATCCTTAATGCTCCAACAACTGGTCGACCCAAATCAGTCTGTACAGAAGATAATAAACAACTTGTTGCTGAAACATTTGTTCAGAGTCCAAAAAAGTCCACCAGAAGAGCCTGTTTGGAATTGGGAACTTCACGAGCTTCTATCATGCGAATCCTGAAATCTATTGGGTGGAAAGCTTATCGTCCACGTCTAATTCATGGTTTACTGGAGGATGATCCAGACAGGCGGCTGCAATTTAGTGAGATTATGCTTAACGAAATGGAAGAAAATCCAGTAATTTTAGATAACATTATGTGGAGGGATGAAGCTTCTTTCAAATTATCCGGCCATATTAACAGACATAATTGTATTTACTGGTATAATGAGAACATGCATTTAACATTAGAGCAACAACTAAATGAGCCTGGTGTCAATGTTTGGGGTGGTATTTCAAGTTTTGGTGTTTTAGGAACAATATTTTTTGATGGAACAGTCACAGGAGATAAGTATCTTGAAATTCTAATGAAGCAAGTTGTTCCCCAGTTACAGCAACACCCTAATTCAAATTACCTTTATTTCCAACAAGATGAGGCCCCTCCACATTATTCAAGAGTAGTCCGCGAGTATCTTGATGAAACATTTCCTAATAAATGGATTGGCCGAAGAGGCCCACTTGATTGGCCGGCACGTTCACCAGACTTGACCCCAATGGATTTTTTCTTTTGGGGAGTACTCGAGGACAAAGTTTATAGTCGAAAACCAAAAAGTCTCAGTGATTTGAAAGATTACATAAGAGATGCATTTCAAGAAATTAATACCCAAAGAGACTTGTGCAAAAAAGTTTGTCGAATCGTAAGAGGCAGACTTCAAAGCTGTGCAAATTGTAATGGAAAACAGTTTGAGCACCTGCGTTGATAAAATTTAAGGGCTTTTGTATTATTGTTCAGAATTAAATTTAATTGTCAATGTTATGCTTGTGTTAGTAAATATAATTTTATATATAAATCAAAATAAATGTTATTATTTTCTGTCCACCTACTTTTGGACCACCCTGTAGCTGACTCGCCCCCTGGGCCGTGGGGCACTCGGAACCGGGCTTCAGTGTGATGATGGGGGTAGTAGTGGCAACCCGATCCCGTGGCTCAGGGTGGTCAGACCAAATGCTGTGGCAATCTATTTGTAGGGTTTTGAATGTCAGCCTACGCCACCCGTCGATTGCGGCTATTATGAACCTCCGCTGCAAGGCAGTCCACTGAGGCTGATGGTGTGTGCAGCAGAGATAGTATAACTCCCCACGGGAAGAGTATAGCCTCAGGGCAGTGTAGTAGGATGCTGGGGGTGATGGTGCAGACCACAATAATAAGGGTTCAGAGTCTGCTTCAAACAGTCCAGGGTCTTTATTGTAGTTAGTACTAATGACCCAACAGGAGTACAGGGTAGGAATGGGCTTGGGGTCTGAGAGCATTCGGGCGAGCCCCACTGGTCAGGGTGAGTGAGTAGGCCTACCGTTCTCTCTCTGCCCTTGCTGACTATCCCCCTTTTTGTGGTATGATAGCCCACGTCCCTGAGCTGGCCGTGTACTTCGCCTGTATGACTTGCGACTCGGGCCTTAGGTACCTGTGGCTTCTCTGTGCTGTACCAGTCCCTCTGTGTGACGGAGCCTCCAGGTTTCTTAGGCCAAGGGACCTGAAATCCTTTGCGGGTTGGTTATCTGCTGCCGGGCTTGCAACCCTGACAGCCTCGGACCCCAGTGTCCGATTGTGTAGTTCTCTCTCAGCCAGGCCCGGCTCTCGTCGCCTCTGTCCCTGGCTTGCTGTTCCTCCTCTGCCTCCCGGACTCCTCAGCTGCGGCTGACCTGTCCCTCTCCTCTGGGAACCCTTCTGGATGCTTCAGAAGGGGGTCCTGGTCTCCCTAACCCTGCCCTCAGTACCAGTTTTTATAGGGGCAGCCTGCTCCCCTTACTGGCCTGGGACAGGAGGTGCTGCATGCTAATGGTCCCTGACCAAGGAACCTCCCTCCTGCTCTCAGACACAGCCTTTAATGTTTGTGGCATCCAGGCCTGGGGTGACACATTCATCTGGCGATTCTGAGCACGGCGATTTCAATTATGTGTATGTGGTTTTTTTTTATATTCTTTTATTTTGAATGGGGAAAAAGGAGGGTGATTTAAACTTTTATATATTTTTTTAATATTTTTAAAAACTTGTTTTACTCTTTTTGCTTGCTTCAATAGTCTCCATGGGAGACTAGAAGCAGCACTTTTCAGATCTCCTCTGCTACACACAGGCGATGAGCAGATTTGCTCACTTGCTATGATCGCCGACCACTGAGCGGCGCTCATAGCAATCTGGCAATGACAACCACAGGGATCTCCTGCAGATCCCTGTTTGTCATGCCAACCCATCGGCAACCTGCGATCATGTGACGGTTCGCCGATGGGCGGAGCCAATGATGCGCTTCCCAGAAGCGCAAGTTAAATGCCGCTGTCAGAGATTGACAGCGGCATTTAACTGATTAATAGTCACAGGTGGATCGTGATTCTACTTGCGGCTGTTGCGGGCACATGTCAGCTGTATAGATCAGCTGACATGTGCCCGGAAAAGAACGGGCTTAGCGCCGGAGCCCGCGCTGAATGGGGTTATGACGCCAGACATACTATTATGCATGACGTCATTCAGGGGTTAATGAATACCAATAAAGATATTTTTTAGTAATATATAATATACATACATACACACACAGTTTACATTTATTAATTTGGTGATCGGCAGTGGGCAAGCTGAGGCGGCTATTAGATTCTTCTTGACTGGGTGTTGGGCGCAGCGATGCCACTGGATGTGACTAGCTGACTAAGGTCCATGTATTAATTTGTCCACCATTTCAGTACGTAATTGTATGATACAATCATTTTCTCCGTTGCCCCATTCCAACACCCAACCACAACTTATAAGCTACTGGATGTTCCTGAGCACTGCTGCAAAACCAAATGGCCAATCACAACATCCATGCGCAGCACTCAGTGTCATCCGGTAGCTTATAAATTTTGGTTGGAGGAGGAAATGATTGAGTATGTATATATGATTGGGAAGCATCTTTATCATTATTCTATGACAGTGTAATTATTGGAAGGGGGAAAGCAGTCTGTGCATGGCCTGCAGTGCATGGACTGGGTGCCGATCTACTGACTTGAATCCTCATACATGCCGTGAGGCTGCTGAGTTCAGGTCAGGAGACCCACAGCCAGTCCATGCACTGCAGTTCGAATGCAGACCAATATTCACCGATGGCTGAATGAGCCTTAAAGGGGTTGTCAAGTTTAAATCTACAAGCCTGCAGTCCCTCTGCGTCACTGACTGCATACTTGTGAATCCTCGATCCATACGCACTGTGAGGATTCGCCAGAAACAAAGCCGGGAACGGCGGTCACGTAGCTGCAGACTCCCGGCCAGAATCCAACTATATGGGAGCAGACTCACTCAATATACATGCATTGAGAGCGGCCATGCTCCTCTAGTTGTATTCTGGCCAGGAGTCTGCATTTCACATCCATGCAGCCAGGTGACCGCCATTCCCGGCTCTGATATTGGCGAATCCTCACAGTTCGTACTATGTGAGGATTCATAAGTCTGTAGTCAGTGACGCAGAGGGACTGCAGGCTTGTGGATTTACACCGTACAACCCCTTTAAGGCTCATTCAGCAGTGGTTTACTCTCCATGAACCCGGAGCTCCACCCTGGTCGATGCAGGATTACAATTCTCATCCACACACAGCGGCGACCAGCCCCGGAGCTCCAGAGGACAGTCAGTAATCACTGCTTGTAATCTGTGACAGTGCAGCTGCCTGTCATTACGGTCTGGTTATGCTGAACTTGTGTACTATAGAGAAAATGGGTACATTATGTATTATATTACATAAGAGTAAACTTTACATGCGCACATACTGTACAGTAGAGCCAGGTGTGCATTATATACAGGTATGTATTGTATATACTGTATTTGTGTGTTTTTATATACTAATATTTTCGGTCTAGGCAACCAGGGCTGTGGAGTCAGTAAGCCAAACTTCCAACTCCGACTCCTCTATTTCCATGACACTGACTCTGACTCCCTCATACATGGCTCATGTGTAAGTGATACATTTACTGTAGCACAGATTCATCTCAGCTAAAAGTCTAGACCCTTAGATCAGGAATAGGACATTTCATAACTTTCCCAAATTCTTATGAAAAAATATTCACCACAAATTGCATTGAACTACTGTACCCAATTTATTATACTGTAGATTTTAGGAGTCTGAGTTGGTCCATTTTATACCGACTCCACCAAAATGGGTTCCGAGTCCACGACTCCGACTCCACAGCACTGTAGGCAACGAAATCACTTTTGCCTTGAACTGGTTTTGAAAAATTCAACCAGTGTGTAAAACATTGGGGCATTGTAGCCAGTTTCAAGCACCACTCCAGCGTGTTTTCTTTTTTTCACTGTTGGAGTGGTGCCTTAAAGGAACTCTGGCAGCACAGAATGACTGTTCTTACAAAGTCCAGGCGCTCGGTGCATCATGGTGGGGCCAATCATTTAAATACTCCTTCCCACCTGCTTAGTTTCCCTATCTGCCCTTTTCTGGCCCTATGAATCCAGAGCTGTCAATCAAAGAAGGAGGGTGGAGATAGAGGAAAACATACAAATGGGAAGGTGAACTTAAATGGTTAGTCCCTCCATGAAGCACCCAGTGGCAGGACTTTGTTTGAACAGTCATTCTGTGCTGACAGTCCCTTTAAATCCAAGTCCCCTGTCATACTCACCTACCAGCCTCTTCATCAATTTTCAGCACTGCTCCGGTCTTGCGGCCCCATCTTATGAGAGCGCAGCTTCTGACTGACTGAAAGTCAGAAGCTGCATCACAAGCTTTCAATGCAAGTCTGAGAGCCTGAATGATGCTCTCAGACTTGGTCTGGTCATGGTGTGGTGATATATGTCCCCTGTGGTGGTAATATGTGGCCTGGTCATAGCGTGATGGTATTTGTCCCTTGTCTGTGGTATTATTCGGTCATTGTGGTGTAGTCATGGTATGGTGGTATTTCTCCCCTGTATGTGGTATTTTCTCACCGTGTGTTAATATGTGGTCTGGTCACAATGTGACGGTATTTATTCCTTGTAAGTGGTATTATTGGTCATGGCATAGTGAATTGTGTTGTGTATGGAGGTCATTTGCTCTCTCTCAATAAGGGAAGGATTCTTTATTTCCAATAGACTAATTACTTGGACGTTTAAATAAGTTGTCACTACTTTTTATAATGCTCCCAATGTATTTAAACTGTGCAGATAACTTTTTTGTAATTACTTTGCATTGTATTTATTGCCTGTGAGCGGCACTATCGCTGGCCGTTCACAGGCATCACGTGACCCCCGGCTGCAGCCGGCTCTGACATCCACTGATGTCAAGTCAGGGGTGACTCAGTGACGAGCTCCCCGCGGTGGATGCTGGGCTGGGGGCGGGATTTACCCACGCATCACAGCCCAGCATCCACCATGCCCCACTCCCAATGAATGGGGAGAGGGAAAGCGCATGGTGGATGCTGGGCTGTGATGCGCGGGGAAACCCCACTCCCAGCCCATCAATCAGGGGGGAGCGCATCACTGGGTCACGCCTGACTTGACATCAGTGGAAGCAAGAGCCAGCTGCAGCCGGGGGTCACGTGATACCTGTGAACGGCCAGCGATAGCGCCACTCACAGGCAATAAAGACAAAGCAAAGAAATTACAGAAACACTTACCTGCACATTTTAAATACATTGGGAGCATTATAAAAAGTAGTGACAACTTATTTTACCCTTCACTGTCCTGTGACTATTGGACAGTAGCAATTATACACTTACAGAGGTTCTCCAGTGAAAACAAGTAATTGCCTATACGAATGTCATGTTCACACATTTAGTATTTGGTCAGTATTTTACATCAGTATTTGTAAACCAAAACCAGGAGTGGGTGATAAATACAGAAGTGGTGACGTGTTTCTATTATACTTCTTTCCTTTGATTGTTCCTCTCCTGGTTTTCGCTTACAAATAAGTGATGTAAAATACTGAACATGTGATAGAATGTGTAGAATGTACAACTTTTATCCCTATTAGACTGGAGCTCATGTGCGACTCGACCGCAGATCCATTCATTCCCTCAGTGGCTGCACTTTTTTTGAAAGAGGATGAATGGAGCTGCAGTCAGAAATCCCACCTGCTGCATTTTAAAACGGGGATAAAAGTGCCCTGTCAGGGATCAAATTTCCCCATTCTTCCGTTCCGTGCAGTTTCCAATGGTTGGATTCCACTGATCAATAAGTTATCACCTACCTAGCCTGTAGATCGGTGACACGTTTAATGTAGACTAGCGTAATTGTAACTCAACTCGGCTCAGGTAAGGTCAGTTTCACATTTGCTGTACGATTCAGCGTTGGCTACTATAGCAGATGCCAGCGCTGGATTGTATAAGTTCTAGTTTGAAAAGAGGACTCGCCAGCCATTCACTAGCATAGTAAGCAACTAAACAAAGGGAAGTCAAAAAGTTTCTCCACAACAATATATAAACCCTTCAGAAACACTGGAGCAATAAGCCATAATTTAAAAATAAATTTTATTTCATCAAAGAGACCTACACATACACAAACATTTATTACAAACAGAGTAAAAGGCGAGTATACAAGGAACAACCATGCTTCAGATCAGCTGTGTGAGGTAGATCATATATCAGCTAAAGTAGCTACCTCGTCTCTCCCATAGGAGTCTATGAAAATCACTCAAAAAAAGTACAAAGTCTTCCCCCTGCAAATCAAAGTCTAAGGCTATGTGCACACGATGCAGAAATGCTCCGGATTTTTTCCTGAGCGTTTCTGCAGCTCTCTGGCAGGAAAAAACGCATGCGGATTGTACATGCGGATTGTACATGCGGTTTCCTGCCAGGGACATGCGGAAATGAAGCGTTCTTCACTTTCATTTCTGTATGCGGGTTGTCAAGCGCTTCCCAAGCGATTTTAGCATCACTTGGAAAGTGCTTGTCAACTTTACACTATATAAATCCATGCAACCGGCATGGATTTATATGGTGTGTGAATGTCAAAAAATAAATATATACTTTACCCTCTGATGGCCCCCGGTGTCCGGCTTCGCTCGGTCCCGGCTGCCGGCTGTGAAGACTGAAGGACCTGCCGACGTCAGCGTCACGTGACCCGTCACATGACTGACGTCAGCGAAGGTCCTTCTTCATTCAACCCCGAAGTGCCGGGAACCAAGCAGGAGCGCTGCTCGGGCCGTCAGAAGGTGAGAATATATATATTTTTTATTTTATTCTTTTTTTTTTAATGGTACCTGGGTCTGGATGAGAGTCCTCTCCTCCACACCCGGGTACCATCCGCACATTAGACCGCATGAAAAGCGCATCAACATATACAGTGATGCGGATTCAATGCAGTCTAATGCAAGTGTGGCACCCCAGGGGTCTGGTTTCCACAGTAATGCAATATTATGTCTGAGAGCAGGTGGGAGGTCTCTTGGTCAGGAATCCTATGCATGCCACACCACCTGCCCAGTCCTGGGAGGGGAAGAACTTCCCCTATATAAACCTGGGGCTGAGGCAGGGTTAGTGAGTAGAGAAGAAGTAGAGACAGAGAAGCAGCTATAGGAGAATCACACCAGGAGCTCTGTGGGAGCAGTGTTACAAGGAGTCAGGGGCTGGCAGCTGCAGAGCTCGCCCTGACTGAGAAGTTATCACCGGACCTGTGGGGATTAACTCCTATCCAGCAGCAGAAACCGACCGGCAGGGGACTGCAGGTCCTCTGGCCCAGAAACCCGAAGGCACGGTCACACGCGTGGGACCAGCACCGCCGTCGTGGAGCGGAAGCTACTAGAAGGCCCCGAGTCACCGGCCATACGGGTGAGCACCGCACGGTACACTCAGGGACGTGGGCTACTTATACCCGCCTCTAGCAAGGTAGCCAGAAGAGTATCGTTAGTTTGGGAGGCCTACAACTCCACCTGGCCAGGGGAGATCCCATCTGCTCAAGGACTGACCAGGCCCCAATCGCTAGCCAGTACTCCGGGAGGGTCTATCTTTGTTACCAGTAAAGACCCTAAACTACATCGTACCGTCTCCGAGTGGTTCCTGCTACCCCCATCATCCACGTCGGCTGCCCTGAGGCCATACCCCTCCCGTTGGGGGTTATACTACCACGCTGCACAATCCTACCACCGGCCTCAGCGGTCTGCCCTGCAGCAGCAGCTCTAAAGCTGCATTCAACGGGTGGCGTAGTCATCTAACATCTACTGCCATAGACTGCCACTTAGTTTGACACCCTGGGCACGGACCGGGTCACCGCCACAAGGACTACTACCCCTATCCAGATCCGGCTCCGGGTATCCCCTGAACACGGCCCAGGGGGCGCGTCACAAGTCAATGGCAGCAAAAGAGCAGCGTTTCCGCAAAATTAATTGACATGCTGCGGATTTCTGGGCACAGCGTTTACGCTGCAGAAAAATCCGCATCATGGGCACAGCACATGTGGATTTCAATTGGGAAACATTGCTGCCCTTCTACCATGCGTTTTTAATGCGTTTCCGCAACTGCAAAAACGCCATGGAAACGCATGAAAAACGCATCGTGTGAACTCAGCCTAACATCAGGTGGATGACAGCCAGTTCCCACAGTAACTATAATCAATCAAAATAAAGCATATAGAAAAAGTTCAGACTGTGTATATGGTTCAAAAAAATATAATAAATGTTAAACTAACTCACTAGAGAGAGGTGTCAAGTGTCCAACCAAGTGTTTAATATCCTGGTGGTATACATATCATTTTTGACATATTATGGGAAGTGGAATACACAAGCCGGGTCAGCAGAACAGATGGCTATAGAATGATTGAGAGAACATACCAATCTGGAAGTGCACCTAGGACCACCCCTGATGCGTATTTCACATCAGCTTCCTCCGAGGGGTGACTCTAGGGTGGAGGTTAGGGCTTTTATATGGTCACTCATCTTTGAGAAACGAGATGGTATTGGTGCTCCCCTCGTCCCGGCCGCGACCGGAAGTTCCCCGGCTCGGTGTCCGACATCACTTCCTGCCGGCCACACCAGACGCGTCATGGTGTGGGCGGGAGGAAGCGTGGCCAGCAGGACGCGTTGCCACAGAAACCAGAGGCAAGACCAGGACACAGAGAGCGCTCACCGCTTGGAACGTGGCAGATAAGTATAATGTGCAAAGGAATAAATATATAAGGGCAGGGAAATGCAGAAAACAGCCCAATCTCAATCAAATGACAACCACTCTCTCGGTGGATCAATACTAAGGGGGCATTCATATCAAGGATATCCAATGCAGTTATGAAAAAGAAATAAATATAACCATAATATTAAAAAACAAGCAGACATAATGAGGAAGAAAAATAATACCGAATGTGAATAAAAAAAGAAAACATAAAAAGTAAAAATGAATGCAAGATGTGACTTCACTCAATGTCTCCACACGATAGAGGCATCTGATGCAGCCAAACTGTAGCCACACGATGGATGCTAATTCACTAGATGCCGCACAAGTACCTAAAAATAGGAGAGATGGTGCAAAAATGAATTAATGTATATACCACTATACTGTTGATCACAGGAAATACTGATGGGGACCAAATAAAAGTGACACAGAAGACAAAATAAATAACGTACACACAATAATTGGAAGACCCAAAAAAGGTAGGTGATAAGACACAAGGATGACATAGACACATTGAACATGACACCGTGTGAACAGTGTAAAAAACTAACCTGTCAATGTGCACACACATTGTGTTTTTTCTGCACCAAAATCTGCACAAAATCTGCTGTAAACTTTTCTCTGGCAGGAGATTAGCTGCGTCAAAAACACAGGTTTAGCTGCGCTTGTTGCATTTTTGCTGCATATTTGCAGCGTTCTTTTCACTGTCCTTCTGTCTTATTTAGTAATGCACATAAAGTTCTGTGAAAAAAAAGACTCCCATTCTATTTTGCCATCAAAAACGCAGCAAAATACGCAGGTGCATTTTTGCTGCTTATTTGTAGCGTATTTTCATCCCCCCATTACTTCCTATGGGTGAAAAAACGCTAAAAGAAGTGACACGTCAGCGTTTTTCTAATCACTGAAAATACGCAGCAAACAAAAAAGCAACATGTGAGAACAGTGAATTCTGGTTTCACATACACTTTGCTGGTACTGCCAGACGCAGCTGAAAATTGACATAAAAATCTGCTGCAAATATGCAGCAAAACACAACGTGTGTGCACATGCCCTATGAGGGTGAATATAAACCCAAATAGAAGTGACAACATAGGTGCAATGATGAATAAATATACAGAAGACTTTGTATTTTTTTTAGTGATTTTCATAAACTCCTATGGGAGAGATGAGGTAGCTATTTAGCTGATATATGATCTACCTCCCACAGATGATCTGTTAGCACACGGTTGTTGCTTGTATACTCACCTTTTAATATGTGTAAGTCTATTTGATAAAATTAAAATAATTTTTAACGTATAGCTTATTGCTCCAGTGTTATTGTAGGATTTATATACTTACTAGCATAGTGATGGTGGACTATTCCGTCTGGGGCTCGTCATTTTATGTAAAATCTGATTTTATTAAGGTGTTTTACGAACAAAATAACATCGCTTCTTGTTTTGGCATTTGGTATTAAGATACTTGAACAATTGTATATCTGTACAAAAGCAAGAATTTGGATGAATTAACACTTTAGTAGAAAATATGAAACATATACAATATAAAGATAACCATAAAGCCTTCAAACAGCTAGAATGAACTTTAAGAAGTGAGGTCTTCAATCGAAGGCATCTAATCGTAATATAAATACAAAGTAGAGAGAAAAGTTGAAAGAGAAGAGCGAGGTAAAAACAAAAGATAGAGGGAGAAGAGAGAAAAAAAAGGGAGGGAAGGGAAGTGGGGGTTATGGAGAAGGGGGTCCCTAAAACCTCATGCATCTTGTTACATATGGTCCTATGTCCTTCTATGAGTTGACAGAACAAACTTTTAAAGTCAGATGAGTCTTGAAATAAAATCCATACGCTCCAGATTCTCCAAAACTTATCATTGTATCGTTATGATCTGCTGATAATTCCTCCATTCTACATATTTAATCATCTATTTATACTAATCCATTATATTAGCAGGGGTCAGTTAATTTCCAAAAGTGCGGGATCACCATCCTTGCAGCAGTTGGGCAAAACCTAAGGATATCTTTCTTTTTGGGATCCTATTGAGGAAGCCAGTATCGATAGCAGGGCTATTCGTGGTGATTTCTCTATTCTATTTCCTGAAATACGTTGATAATTATCAAACACCTTTTCCCAAAATGATTTGATCTTGGGACATTCCCACCAAATATAGATCAGAGAGCCTATTTCCCTTTCGCATCTCCAACATATTTCTGAGGTGGTGGGATATATTACGTGTAGTTTAGAGGGATAGTGATAGCACCTTGTGAGTATCTTGTAATTTTTCTCCTGAGTGAGCACTAGAGAGTTTATGAGTAAAGAGAAAAATTGCCCAATCTATATGAGATATTTCTGCCCCTATATCTCTTTCCCATGCCTGTTGAAATTTCAGTTTTCCCACGCCTCCCTCCCTACTTAAACCCCCATAGATCACTCATATGATGTGTTCTGGCCCAGTTTCTTGTAGAAATAATTTCTCATAGAAGGTGAAATTTGAAATTGATAAATTATCAAATTTGTGCACTACTAAAAAGGATTGCAGTTGTAGATATTCAACTATAGATATTCAACTGCAGATATTGTAGATATCCAGTAAATAAACAAAAGAGGGCAACTTCCCATTTTCTAGATTCTGATATAATCGAATGTCCTCCACTGCCCCCCAACCAAGGAAAGAACTGCACATGCATCCAGGTGTGAAAGATTAAAAAAAAGTGATGTGAGTTGACTAATTTATCTTCTCCTTTAAAGAGGTTGTCCAGTACTTTTAACAATATGCCAATGTGTTTTAATGATAAATAGAAGCTTCTTTCTAATTACCTCCTGGTGCTGTTTCTGCCTGTGAGCGGCGCTATCGGTGGCCGCTCACAGGCAGCATGTGACCCCCACTGATGTTACGTCAAATGAGGCATGACTCAGCGCTGGGGTCCCAGCGGTATCTGCTGAGCTGTGGGTGGGGTTATTCCCCACGTCACACCCAGCATCCACCGTGCGCTTTCCCAATGAATCGGGACAGGGAGAGCGCGCGGTGGATGCTGGGTGTGATGCACGGGGTAACCCCGCCCACAGCCCAGCATCCACCGTGGAACGCGGAAGAGGGACCCTAGGCTGCAGCCTGCACTTATCGTGACATCAGCGGATGTCAGAGCCGGCTGCAGCCGGGAGTCACGTGCTGCCTGTGAGTGGCCACAGACAGCGCCAATGACAGGCAGAAACAGCACCAGGAGGTAATGAGAAAGAAGCTTCTATTTATCATTAAAACACATTGGCATATTTTTAAAAGTACTTGACAACCCCTTTAAGGCTAGCCACGTTCTAAGTGTATTTTTAATAATACTACATCTGACTAGGTCTATCAAATCTCCTGAGCACCAACGGAAGGTTTCTCAATGGTATATCCGAGCCCTCGTCTATGCCTACCCATTGTTTATTGTTTGGATGAAAATGCCAATCTAGAATCCTTGCTAAAGAAGCAGCTTGGAAATACATTCCTGGTGACCAGTACCACCTAACAATTTAGGTTGGGAGAGGGTTTGAGTACTGATACGTAGTTTTAATTTACCCCATATGAATCTAGTTAAGGCCATTCTCAACTTGCAAAAGAAATTATGAAGAGGAGAGATCGGGACTGTCTGGAAGATAAATGAGAAACGTGGTAGAATGTCCATTTTGATAGCGTTGATTTTCCCCAACCAGGATAGTTTTAACTTACTATATGCCATTAGGTCTTTACCCGTTTTGTGTTGTAAGGATTGGTAGTTAAGCTTGAATAATTTATTAGGGTCTGATGGGATGAAGAACCCCCAGCTATTTTAGCTATTTTCCTTTCCATTTAAATGGAAACTTAATCATAATTTGAAGTATCTCATTTTGAGGGAACAAAATATTTAAGGCTTCAGATTTAGAGTAGTTTACTTTGAAATTACTGAGTGATCCAAATCTATCAAATTCTTTCAGAACTACAGGGAAAGAAATCTGTGGTTGTGATATATAAAGAAGTAAATCGTCTGTGTAAAGACACGTTTTGTATGACTTAGAACCTATTGTATATCCATGGATATCCCTATTGTTCCTTATGGCGTTAGCTAAATGCTCCATTACTTTTACGTACAGCAATGGAGAAAGGGGGCAGCCTTTCTAGTTCCATTATTGATTGTAAATGGTGTAGACAGTAACCCATTCACTCTGACTCATGATGTTGGGCCATTATATAGGGCCAAAATTTTTTGTAAACAACGGGGACCTAGGCCTTTCTGTTTAAGAGCTTCCTCCATAAACCTCCAGTGGACTCTGTCAAAGGCCTTTTCTACATCTACAGAAAGGAGACCTAATAGAGTTAAGTTTTGCCTTTGAGATAATTAGAAAGTTTTTTATAGTATTATCTCTAGCCTCTCGGCCCTTGACAAAGCCCACCTGATCGTTGTTGATCACGGAAGGAAGCAATGGAGTCAACCTATCGGCCAGAATTTTTGAGAATAGTTTAATATCGACATTAAGTAGAGTAATTGGTCTAAAGTTAGCTATAATCGAAGGGGCTTTACCTGGTTAAGGAAGAACACTAATATGCGCCTCTAAAGATTGAGGAACAAAGCCCACGTTATCATCTATTGAGTTAAAGGTCTTTGCCAATATTGGAGAGAGCTGTTCCCTGAATTTTTTATAGAATGCCGGTGTGAAACCATCTGGTCATTATGGAATAGACCGAATTATGGAATCGATCTCTTAGTCGTTCTCTAAACAGATCTCCTCCTCTAATGCCTCCAAGACCAAGTTATTGAGCATGGGTAGAGAAGTTTCTTGTATGTACTCTTTAATCTTTTCAGAGACATCTAGAGGGGACATATTGTTACGCTCATGCCAGGACTGACTGGCGTGAGCATGGATAGTGGTCCCGCTGGGCCACGAACCGAGGAGTACCTGGAGGGGCGTGACTAGGGGCCTCGCCAGATCCGACCACGAACACACGGCGACTTAATCGACTCCGTGGTCTGAGGAGGGACGTGGGAGGTGACCCAGGTGCTACTCCAGGTCAGACCCCAGTCACAGCTGTTGACCCACACCGGGGAATGCAGGAACGGGCAGGTTAGGATGGTGTGCAGACAGGTGGGCACTGGCAGGTAGGAAAACAGGCTGGATAGGGACCAGTACAGACTGAATACAGGAACAGAGCCGCAGGTGCGGTGGACAAGCGGAGCAGAGCCGCAGGCACGGAGGACAAGCAGAGCTGAACCGCAGGTGCGGAGGACAAGCAGAGCAGAACCGCAGGCGCGGAGGACAAGCGGAGCAGAGCAGAACCGTAGCTGCAGGCAGACAGGACAGGGCTCTATTCACATGGAACATACTGGGAAACACAGGAAGATAGCTAGAACACAGGAGGTAGATACGGAGGCAGGGAAACGGCATAAGCAGAACCGGATACACACAAGGTACTTGCAATGAAGTAGCGAGTGGACACAAAACTCACAAACAGAAGTACAGAGACAACGAGTTGGAGTTAGGTACTGGTTCAGACACTGCAGGAAAAGGGAAGGATCGACCATAGAGACAAACAGATAACGGACTAGGACACAGTTCAGACCGGAACTGACACTGCAACGAGATACAGGAACGAGCCTGGGTACTCAGCCCCCAGGGTGGCAGGAATAGACTAGAAGTCACAGATACAGGTAACGGGCCAGGGTATTCAGCCCCCAGGGTGGCGGAAACAGACAAGATACAGGACAGGCCCTGGCAACTCAGTTGCACAGAACACACTGAAAGAAAGTGTTACTCAGGCACATCCCACAGGGTGGGGGAGGTTTAAGTATCCAGTGACTCACAGCAATAGGCTGGGGATGCATTTGGACTGTTCACACTGTAGCTTTAAGAATCAGGAAGAAACAGCGCCGCCGCCCTAAGCCAGCAGACAAGAGACATGCACACAGCAAGTAAAGGAGTATAGTGCACAGCCTGGACTGATAGGTAAGTTGGCGGTCTTGCATGGTGGGAGATAGCAAGCCATGCCAGCACGCCGCCAGGGATGTTATAGTACCCCCCCTTTATGCCCCCTCTTCACGTTTTCAAGGATTTTCTGCAGAGTAGTTGGAGACCGATCCTTCACAATGGATTCCCAAGGCTTCTCTTCAAGAAGACTACCTCCTCTGTCCACTAGAGGGAATGAGACTGGTCTCACCATCCTGGTGACTAGGATGCTTCGTCCCATAGAGCCATCCTCAGCATCAGATGAAGTGGACGAAGTACCAGGAACAGGGTGTAGGAAAGTCTCCCTCCATTTGTTATCAGGTAGCACCCCAGAGGATTCAAGAGACAACTGGAGGTCCTCCGCCTGGTTGGAGTGGTGCAGAGACTTGGAGGTAGCCACCGCCTTGATGGACTTATTGCCAGATTTATTAGAGATGGAAGATCCTTACTTCGGAACCATCTTCAGTTTGGTTTCTGAGATGACAAGTCTGCAAGGCGGGGCGGTACCTGAAGCCAGATCATTGGTACAATCGTCGAGACTGTGTGGGGACATTGCCTCCGCTTCCCTTCCTTTGGAGACTTCAGCACACAGCGAGTCAGCGACTAGCAGATCTGGTGAAGAAGAAGACATTGCTGACTGCCCTGAAGGTATGGGGACTTGTTTCCCCTTGTGCCTCAGCAGTCCCCCAGGAAACACCATGCTGGATCTCCAGACCTGAGTGGGCACTAGATCTCTCTTCTCTGGACGACCTGTGGGTAAACCAGACAGCATCTGGAATGTGAACTTCTTCATGTGTAATGCTCCAATCTGGAGCTTAATTTGTACAGACATATTTTGACTGTTTCTGAATAGGGCTCGTCCTATACCTTACAATGCCCAAACCGGATTCTGGAGTTGTCGGACAGGGATCAGACACCGACTCTTCATGGCTTTCAGCCCGAAACTTCTGGTTAATCCGAGGCCTTTGCTTGCCACGGAGACAGTCACGGTCATTTGTGGAGAGGAAGCACTATCGCCAAGGGCAGCCTCTCCTACAGACCTAATGTCTTGGGACTCTCCAACCTTCGCTGAACAAAGACCATCAGGGTGTCCCAAACAACCGCAGCAGGTCCGCAATCCAATTTTATGACTGAGTTCCGGCCTCTGCTTTGCCTGACGAACATGGTCAACCTTCATGGATTCTGTGCGGGTAGCTGCCTCTACTGGCAGGTGAACAGGAGGTCTTTGGGAGGACAGAACCTGACGTGACGGTTTACCTCTACGCCTTGCACATCTGGACTGCCTCTTGACATTGGGAAGGGAAGTATTCTGCAGAGCATTGTCATCCTGTGTAGATTCTGCGTGGGCAGCAGCCTCTTCAGGGTGGGGAACTGGTGGGTTACCTACACGCATCACCCATCTGGACTGCTCAAGGATATTGGGAAGGGAAGCTTTAGCAGCAGCTTCAAGGTTAGGGTCATCGAAGACCATTACAAAGGCCACCAGGAAAGCCTGCAGGATAGAGACGATAGGATCCCTTGCTTCCCATTCAAGGCATCACCCGCTAGGTAGGACATCAGAAATGCAACTTTAACCTGATCGGTGGGAAAATAGCGAGCATAGAATTTGAAATGTAGCATGCATTGCTCCACAAACGCACGGCTTTGTTTTGGATCCCCATAGTACCGTGGTGTATCCGCAGGAACAAGTGCTGATAGCTCCATTTGGGCTGGTGCGTAAATCGCCTGGACCTCAGCTTGAGAAAAAAAAATTCTTGGTGCACGTATTCGCCAGACAAGGATTCAAATGTTTCCGAGAGTGAAGGGCCATGGGACTCAACGGGGACCATGACCTGAGCAAACTGTTACGCTCACGCCCGGACTGACTGGCGTGAGCGTGGTTAGTGGTCCCACTGGGCCACGAACCGAGGAGTGCCTGGAGGGGCGTGACTTGGGGCCTCGCCAGATCCGACCACGAACATACAGCGGCTTAATCGACTCCATGATCCGAGTAGGGACGTGGGAGGTGGCCCAGGTGCTACTCCAGCTGTTGACCCACACCGGGGAATGCAGGAACGGGCAGGTTAGGCTGGTATGCAGACAGGCGGGCACTGGCAGGCACGGCTGGTATGCAGACAGGTGGGTACTGGCAGGCACGGCTGGTATGCAGACAGGTGGGTAATGGCAGGCACGGCTGGTATGCAGACAGGCGGGTACTGGCAGGCACGGCTGGTATGCAGACAGGCGGGTACTGGCAGGTAGGAATACAGGCTGGATAGGGACCAGTACAGACTGGGATACAGGAACAGAGACGCAGGTGCGGTGGACAAGTAGAGCAGAGCCGCAGGTGTGGAGGACAAGCAGAGCAGAACCGCAGGTGCGGAGGACAAGCGGAGCAGAGCAGAATCGCAGGTGTGGAGGACAAGCGAAGCAGAGCAGAGGAGAACCACAGGCACGGAGGACAAGCGAAGCAGAGCAGAACCGCAGGCGATGAGGACAAGCGGAGCAGAGCAGAACTGCAGGCGCAGAGGACAAGCAGAGCAGAACCGCAGACGCGGAGGACAAGTTGAGCAGAGCAGAACCGCAGGCACGGTGGACAAACGGAGTAGAGCAGAACCGCAGGCGTGGAGGACAAGTGGAGCAGAGCAGAGCGGAACCGCAGGTGGGGAGGACAAGCAAAGCAGAGCAGGGCGGAACCGCAGGTGCGCAGGACAAGCGGAGCAGAGTGGAACCGCAGGTGCATGCAGACAGGACAGGGCTCTGTTCACATGGAACTCAGCCCCCAGCGAGATTACAGAACCTGGCCAATTCTGTATTATCGACGACTCATACTTATAAACATTAACCAGCTTTATGCTTCCATTGTCTAAACTTTATAAAAGACACTGGAATCATGATACAGATAGAAGCCATAAGTTGTACCTGCACTGATGTGTAGTGTTGTATGTACCTGCCCATGCAGTGTTGTGAAGACTTCCAGGGGTCTCTCTGTCTTGGTGAAATTGCTTCTCTGATGTTCCAGACGGATGATGTTTAAAAGCTCCTTGGTGACGAAGTGAGTATATATATATATATATATATATATATATATATACATATATATATATATATATATATATATATGTACTTAACCTTTGTATTATAACATATACAAAAGTGTATGCAATATAATCATATCATACTATTCCTTTAATTATGTATTTTACCTTTTAAATCAACTATTATAAATAAAATTGCGTTATATCGCAAAGGGTTGCCTTCTTTAAAGCCGTATCCGAACCTTATTGCTAAAAACTTGGCATAACACCTGAGGATTCATTATCCGCCATATGTCAGTTAGTTGGAGGGCATGGAGGAGCTTCTAAGAGTGCAATTGCCTTATAGAAACGGTTCCTCTCCCCGAGGATGAATCCACCTTTGGATTGAATGTGAAGTTGAAATCTCCACCTGCAATCAATGTACCTTCTGCAAAGTTACAGAGTGAGTTTAGAAAAGAATGGCATACCGAACCTGGTCTCTATTAGGGAGATACCAATTAGCTATCGTGTAAATGGATTCTGCTATTTTTAATTTGAGAAAGATGTATCTATTGAGCATATCAATGAGGGAGAATGCTAGAGACTTATGAATTGCAATAGAGACACCATTGGATTTCGATTCAGGATTTGTGCTATGAAACCAATGATTATAATTCCAATCTTTAATTTTGAGAATATGTTCGGACGTAAAGTGTGTTTCTTGTAACATGAGGATATGTACTTTTTTATACATAGAGTATACAGTAGAATCTGAGAGCGCTTCTGAGGGATATTAAGACCTCTAGCATTTAATGAACAGAGCTTAGCTGAGGACATTCTAAGGACTAGGGGTAGGGTTGTGGAAGGGGTTAGAAAAGGAGAAAAAGACAGAGAAAAATCTTAATAAAGAATCAGTGCTCCTAGTTAGGTGGCGAAGGCTTCCCCCCCTGAAAAAAAAGGAGAGAAAAAAGGAAGGGGGTGGAATGGAAAGAAGAGTAAGTAAGGCCCTTTCCACCACCAGGGGAGTCCACTAAAAGTTGGACTGATAGGGGGAAGTATACAACATACAATTCCACACCCGACCAGAGAGGTGTAGATCCCCTTAGCGGGAACGCACTTTCTAAAGAGGGCAGCTTCTCCCTGGGATCAGACCACAGACCCTTTGTAACATAATGTATTAATTTGAACTGTACATTTTACAGCTCCTACCTTGAACATGAATATCCCAACCAAATATATCTTATGTTTCAACAACTGAACCCGTTTATGTGAAATTGTCAGGCATTAGGTATCACCCACCTTCCATCTTCTTTAAGTCTATCATAGTAACATCGTTTTTAAGGTTGAAGGAAGACTAAGTCCATCTAGTTCAACCCATAGCCTAACATGTTGATCCAGAGGAAGGCAAAAAAAAACATGTGGCAAACACTAAGCTCCACATTGGGGAAAAAATTCCTTCCCGACTCCATACGACAATCAGACTAGTTCCCTGGATCAACGCCCTATCAAGGAATCTAGTATATATATCCTGTAATATTATACTTTTCAAGATAGGCATCCATGCCATTCTTAAATTTTAGTAGTGAATCACTCATTACAACATCATGCGGCAAAGAGTTCCATAGTCTCACTGCTCTTACAGTAAAGAATCCGCGCCTGTGATTATGATTAAACCTTTCCTCTAGACGTAGAAGATGCCCCCTTGTCCCCGTCTCAGGCCTCAGAGTAAAAAGATCAGTAGACAGGTCTTTGTACTGTCCCCTCATATATTTGTACATGGTAATAAGATCACCACTAAGCCTTCGTTTTTCCAAAGTAAATAACCCCAAGTGTAATAACCTGTCTTGGTATTGCAGACCCCCCAGTCCTCTAATAACCTTGGTCGCTCTTCTCTGCACCCGCTCTAGTTCCGCTATGTCCTTCTTATACACCGGAGACCAGAACTGTACACAGTATTCTAAGTGTGGTCGCACTAGTGACTTGTATAGAGGTAAAATTATGTTCTCCTCATGAGCATCTATGCCTCTTTTAATGCATCCCATTATTTTATTTGCCTTTGCAGCAGCTGCCTGACACTGGCCATCAAACGTGAGCTTGTCATCCACCAATACACCCATGTCTTTTTCAGTTTTTGACAGTTTTGCCCAGTGTTTTACAATTAAGCATATAATTATACATTTTATTTCCTCTGCCCAAATGCATTACCTTACATTTATCCCCATTAAAGCTCATTTACCATTTATCAGCCCAAGCTTCTAGTTTACATAGATCCTCCTGTAATATAAAGTTGTACTCCTCTGTATTGATTACCCTGCAGAGTTTAGTGTCATCTGCAAATATTGAAATACTACTCTGTATGCCCCCTACAAGGTCATTAATAAATACCGTGTTTCCCCGAAAGTAAGGCCCTGTCTTACATTAATTTTACCCCCAAAAGTCCCACCCTGCCTTACTTTCGGGGGAGGCCTTACATTGGGAAAAAAAACAGGCTGAACAGTATGCAGCCTCCCCATACAGTGGTTCTGCCCCCCACTCTGCCACCACACACACTGACACATACAGCCCCATACGGCACCCATACACATACCGTACACATATCGTATACACACACACACACACACAGCCCCATACGGCACCCATACACATACCGTACACATATCGTATACACACACACACACAGCCCCATACGGCACCCGTACACATACCGTACACACACACACACACACACACACACACACACACACACACACAGAGAGAGTTTCGGAACTTACCGTTACTTTCCTTCTGTTTCGATCTCCTCTGCGGTGCCGGGCTGACGATTCGGATGCCGGGGAAGCTGGACCAATCGGAGCGAGCCTGCAGGCGGTGACGTCGCAGCTGATTCGGCCAATCAGCTGCGAGCCGGCTGACTGGCCAATCACACTCGAGCTGATGGCCAGCAGGGACTAGGGAGCCTGTGACGAACAGGCTGATCGGCCAATCAGCTGCGAGCCGGCTAGGGAGCCTGTGACGAACAGGCTGATCGGCCAATCAGCTGCGAGCCGGCTAGGGAGCCTGTGACGAACAGGCTGATCGGCCAATCAGCTGCGAGCCGGCTAGGGAGCCTGTGACGAACAGGCTGATCGGCCAATCAGCTGCGAGCCGGCTAGGGAGCCTGTGACGAACAGGCTGATCGGCCAATCAGCTGCGAGCCGGCTAGGGAGCCTGTGACGAACAGGCTGATCGGCCAATCAGCTGCGAGCCGGCTAGGGAGCCTGTGACGAATCAGCCTTACATTCCCCGGCCCCCCCCCGCTACCCTGCCTTACAATCGGGGGGTGCCCTACATTGGCGGACCCCTCCGAAACCCCCCACCCTGCCTTACTTTCGGGGGGGTCTTACTTTCGGGGAAACACGGTATGTTCAAAAGAAGCGGGCCCAATACTGACCCCTGTGGTACCCCACTGTTAACTGAGACCCAGTCTGAGTGTGTTCCATTAATAACCATCCTTTGTTTCCTATCACTGAGCTAGTTCTTAACCCACATACATATATTTTCCCCTATCCCCATAGTTCTCATTTTATGTATCAACCTTTTGTGTCAAGCTTTAGAAAAGTCCATATACTGTATACAACATCCACTGCATTTCCTTGGTCCAGTCCAGAACTTGCCTCCTCATAAAAACTGATCAGATTAGTTTGACAGGAACGGTCCCTCTTAAACCCATGTTGATATTGGGTCATGAGGTTATTCTTCTTCAGATACTCTAGTATAGCATCTCTTAGGAAACCCTCCAGGATTTTACCCACAGTAGAGGTTAAGCTTACTGGCCTATAATTTCCAAGTTTGGTTTTTGTCCCCTTTTTGAATATTGGCACCACATTTGCTATACGCCAGTCCTGTGGTACAGACCCTGTTATTATGGAATCTTTAAAGATTAAAAATAATGGTCTATCTATGACGTTACTTAATTCCTGCAGTACTCGCGGGTGTATCCCATCCGGGCCCGAGGATTTGTCAACTTTAGTGATTTTTAGACGCCGCCGTACTACCTGCTGGGTTATGCAAGTGACATTTAATGGATAATTTTTGTTATCACTAATCATGTTTTCTGTCATGCGATTTTCTTGTGTAAATACTGTTGAAAAAAAATCATTTAGCATATTGGCTTTTTCCTCATCCTCATCCACCATTTCACCCAGACTATTTTTAAGGGGGCCAACACTATCATATTTTAGTTTTTTACTATTTATGTAGTTAAAGAATATTTTGGGGTTATTTTTACTTTCTCTGGCAATGAATCTCTCTGTCTCAATCTTTGCTGCCTTGATTTGTTTTTACATAATTTATTTAATTTTCTATATTTATTTAATGCCTCATCACTACCTACTTGCTTTAGTTCTCTAAATGCTTTCTTTTTGTCTCTTATTGCGCCCCTTAAAGCTCTATTTAGCCATAGTGGTTTCCTCCTATTTCTAGCATGTTTATTCCCATAGGGTATATATTGTGCACAGGTCCTATTTAGGATGCTAATAAATGTCTCCCATTTGCTTTGTGTAGTTTTATGTCTCAGGATATCGTCCCAGTTTATTGCACTAAGATCATCTCTCAACCATTAGAAATTCGCCCTCCTGAAGTTTAGTGTCCTTGTAACCCCTCTACTACACATCTTATTAAAGGATACATGAAAACTTATTATTTTGTGATCACTATTACCCAAGTGACCCCCAACTCGTATATTTGATATGCAGTCTGGCCTGTTGGTTAATATTAGGTCTAGAAGTGCCCCCCTTCTTGTTGGGTCCTGAACCAGTTGTGAAAGGTAATTGTCTCTCATAGTTGTCAAAAGCCTATTACCTTTGCTTGAACTACAGGTTTCTGTTCCCCAATGTATTTCAGGGTAGTTGAAGTCCCCCATAATAATGACTTCTCCTTGAGTCACTGCTTCATCTATTTGCTTTATGAGGATATTCTCTGCTGCTTCCATTATTTTTGGAGACTTATAACAAACCCCTATCACAAATTTATTATTCTTTCCCCCTCCCCTTATCTCCACCCACAGGGACTCTACATTTTCATTAGATTCACATATATTTTCACACAAGATGGGTTTTAAGGATGATTTTACATACCCCCCCCCCCCACGTCGCTTGTTTGTACGGTCATTTCTGAACAGACTATAGCCCTGTAAATTAACTGCCCAGTTATGGCTCTCGTCCAGCCACGTCTCAGATATCCCCACCATGTCATACTTATTTTCCAACAAAATCAATTCTAATTCCTCCATTTTGTTGGTGAGGCTTCTGGCATTAGTGTACATGTGTGTCACCCTGGCCTGGATGCCACAAGTGTAATTAAAGCTGTGTCTGAGAACAAGGGGGAGGTTCTCTAGTCAGGGGAACATTAGCATGCAATGCCTCCTGTCTCAGGCCAGTAGGGGGAGCTGGCTGCCCCTATAAAAGCTGGTACTGGGGGCAGGGTTAGAGAGAACTGGATGGCCTGTCTCAGCACTGAGACGTGCCCCAGAGTGGAGCAGGGACAGAAAGTTGATTGCACCTAAGAGGAAGTGTGGCAGTAGGAGAGCCACAAGCCAGAGACAAGAGGCGAAGCAGGCCTGTCTTGGCAAATCAGAGACTGACTTTTCCAGACTTTGGTGTCTGAGGCTGGAAGGATTCCACATCCCCCAGCAGAGAACCAGTCCGCAAGGGACTGTATATTCCTTGGCCTAAGAAGCCTGGAGGCCCTGCCACAACCGAAGGGACCAGTAAAGCCGTACAAGGCTGGGAGCAGAAAGGAACCCACGTCGCAGGCCATACAGGCGAGAATACACGGAAAGCTTGGAAACGTGGGCTGTTACCCTATCAGGAGGAGATAGCCAGAAGGAGCGCAGAAAGCACGGTAGGCCTACACCCTCACCCTGACCAGGGCCAATTTCCCCGTTGCTCTCAGACATCCAGGTCCCCTCCTAGCCGGGACTGTTTGTGGGTCAGTTTACCTGTTCTAGTAAAGACCCTGGACTGCAACCTGTTGTCTGTGTGCTCCTTGCTCCTCCAGCACTACCAGCACTGGGACTCTCACTACCATCACTTCCACCATCCACTATACTGCCCTGGGTCCGCACTCTTCCCGTGGGGAGTCACACTACCCTAGCTGCACACCTCATCAGCCCCAGCGGTCTGCATGCAGCGGCAGTTCCTAACAACCGCAATCCACGGGTGGCGTAGTCGGACATAAACATCAGCACATAACGGACTACCACTGGCCTGACCACCCTGAGCCACGGATCCGGGTTGCCACTACTACTCCCACCGTTTCCCTATTGCCTGGATCCGAGTGCCCCACGGCCCAGGGGGCGAGTCAGCTTTGGCAGGATTTCGTGCCCGCAACTACCGGGTACTGCGTGCCTGAAAAAGACTTTTGTAACTTACCTGTGGCGAAGATTCCCGCCGTCCGGAGTCGTTTCCCGCCATCCGGAGCTGATTCCCGCCATCAGACGCCATCTTGGACCGTTTCCCGCCGTCTTCTGCCGTCTTCCCGCCATCCGCAGCTGCTTCCCGCCATCGGACGCCATCTTCAGGACGCCGCGCGGGAAGAAGAGGGGCGTGGACGTCAAAACCGCGCGAGATCCGAAGCTCCGCCCCACGCACCGACGCTGCGCAAGGTCCTGGAAGGGAGAGAGAGCGACGCTGACGTCATCAGGACGTGACGCCAGGTCCTCGTCCATAGCAGCAGCAGCGGAGCCGCGGCCTACAGAAGAGGATCGTCGGAAGGTAGGCCACGCTTAACTAGGGGGGAGGAAGATGTCGGACACAGAGGCACCCACTACCACCAACGCAGCTGCAGCAGCGGCGATGCCCTTTTCCCTGCCCTACATCCCTGGAGCGGCCTGGCTGCAGAAGTACTCAGGGGGGCCCCATGCCCTAACTGACTTTAAGGAAAGGCTGTACAGTTTGTTCCAGGTTTACCCCCTGACAGAGGAACAGAAGGTCAGCATACTAACAGGGCAGTTAACTGGCGCAGCCCAAAGGGAGGTAAAATCATGGCCCACTGAGGAGAAAAGGACTGTGAAGGGTATTCTGGCCCGGCTGCGATGTACCTTTGATACCCGTACCTCCGCTGAGATTAAAATGAGGTTCTATGGATGTAAGCAGCGGGCACAGGACAGCATCAGAGACTATGCCCTAAATCTGCAGGAAGCCTTGAGGGCTATTCAACAAACTGACCCTGGCAGTGTGCAGGAAACGGATAAGCTGCTAACAGAACAATTCATAGAAGGTCTGCTGTCTAGCGCCCACAGGGCCCAACTGCGCCTCATGTTCTTTCAGAACCCCGACCTGACCTTTGCCCAATTTAAGGACAGGGCCATAAGGGTGCTCCGTGAATCTGCAACCAGTGGCGCTATAAACCCCCGGCGCCCTGCTCTCACCTACCACCAGGAGGCGGCGCCCTCCTCTATAGACCCCGTGGGGGCTGATGCACAGGCCCTGAACCAAGCCCCGTCGAAAGATCTGCACCACCAAGTCCAGGAGCTGACCAGGAGCGTCGCGGCGTTGACCAGGACCATCCAGGCGTTGCAAGTGGACCCGTCAAGACCCATCGAGCTGGCTTCAAGTCCGGAGGATGTCCTGTGGCGTCGACAGAGGAGGATCCCGTCGTTCCGAGGGAGGCCCACAGACCGCTACGCAGAGGATGGACAGCCCATTTGCCGTCGATGTAACCAGCCCGGACACATTTCCAGGTACTGTAATTTAAACGGGTCCAACGTGGGGCAGAGGGCCAACCCCCAGGCATAAGATCACCAGGCCCTTATAATTGGCGTGATAAGTACGTTGGGGGGCGCCCGGTTTTACCCGTGGTGCTGGACGGTATCCCCATGAGCGCCTTGCTGGATACTGGGTCGCAAGTAACCACTATCCCTTATGTACTTTTTAAGCAGTATTGGACTGATACTGATATCACACGGTATCCAGACAGTAACTTGAGCATCATCGCCAGTAATGGCTTACCCGTGCTGCAGATGGGGTTCAAGGAGATGACCATTAAAATTGGTAAAGTTGAACTGCCGGCACAGGGAGTGATTATTGTGGACATTTACCGACGTGAAAGTCACCGTAAAATGACTGTGGGGGTACTAACGTAATTGAAAATTGTCTTTCAGAAGTAATTGTAATTCTACAGGTGGCGGTGAATGCTAGTTCCAGCCAACAGAGAGTCCTCAACAAGGAGATAAAAGCCCTGATGAGACGGCAGCAGGTAGAACTGTCTGGTGGTGAGATCGGTAGCGTAAGACTGAGTGACCCATTCCCCATTTGCATGCCTCCCAAAAGTGAAATGATGATCTGGTGTCGGACTGCAATCGGGTTGAGAGGTAGAGACTACCAAGCCATGGTAGAACCCGTGTACTCAGACAGCAGGCCCACCATTATGACAGCCCGGGGGGTGGTTGATGTCCGTCATGGGAGGGTGCCCGTCCGCATCCTCAACATTGGGGAGAGGGAAGTACACTTACCCAGGTACGCTACACTCTCCAAACTGTTTGTTGTCGAACACAAAGCTATCAGGGCCGTGGAACCCTTGCCTCCATCTCCTCAGGCGGAGGGTAATGGCTCCCAGAAACAAAAGGAGGACTGGTGCCATAAACTCCATGTGGGTGCTGACTCCACTCCCCTGCACCAAAAACAAGGAGTCTACCGGGTGGTACAGGAGTACGAAAGAGTCTAGTAAGCACCCGCTAGACTTCGGCAGAGTAAAAGGGATAGAACACCACATCCCCACAGGGAACCACCCACCAATAAAAGAGAGGCACAGACCTGTATCCCCTGCACACTATCAGAACGCCAAGGGCATGCTAAGAGAAATGAAGGAAGCTGGGGTCATTAGAGACAGCTGTAGCCCCTGGGCAGCCCCCTTGGTTCTGGTCAAAAAGAAAGACGGCACCATGAGAATGTGTGTGGACTATAGACAAATCAACCGTATCACCCACAAAGACGCATATCCGCTGCCTAGAATAGAAGAGTCTTTAGCCCCACTAAAATCAGCTAACTTCTTTTCTACTTTGGACCTTACTAGCGGGTACTGGCAGATTCCTGTGGCAGAGGCTGACAAGGAGAAGACCGCCTTCACCACCCCGATGGGACTGAGCGAATTCAGCTGCATGCCTTTCGGGCTCTGCAACGCACCAGGGACCTTCCAGCGGCTGATGGAATGCTGTCTAATGCACCGAAACTTCGAGACGGTCCTCCTTTACCTGGACGATGTGATAGTCTATTCGAAGACCTACGAGGACCATCTCAAGCACCTGGCCGAGGTGTTCGAAGCCCTGGCAGGCTATGCCCTGAAGGTGAAACCATCAAAGTGTCACCTGCTGAAACCAAAGGTCCAGTACCTAGGGCACGTGGTAAGCGCGGAAGGAGTGGCCCCCGACCCTGACAAGGTCACGGCAATCAAGAGCTGGCCAAGCCCCTCGAACATCAAAAAGGTGAGACAGTTTCTTGGGTTGGTAGGCTACTACCGAAGGTTCATCCCCAGGTTCACTAAGATGGCAGCTCCTATGCAGGACCTACTAATTGGACAGTCTAAGTCCAGGAGTCAAAAGCCACACTTCAAGTGGGATAAACCGGAAGAGGAGTCCTTCCGCCAGTTAAAGATGGCCCTCACAGGGGATGAGATCCTGGCCTACCCTGATTATGGCCAGCCTTTCATTCTCCACACAGATGCCAGTAATGTGGGACTGGGAGCCGTACTGTCCCAAAACCAACAGGGCAGAGAACGGGTGATCGCATACGCCAGCCGGAAGCTGAGGCCCACTGAGAGGAAACCGAAGAATTACAGCTCCTTCAAGCTAGAATTCTTGGCGGTGGTGTGGGCCGTGACGGAACGCTTCAAGCATTACCTGGCCTCCGCAAAGTTCACCGTGTACACGGACAACAACCCGTTGACACACCTGGATAATGCAAGACTGGGTGCCCTAGAACAGCGGTGGATGGCCCGTCTCTCCAACTATGACTTCGTGATCAAGTACCGGGCAGGCAAAACCAACGCCAACGCGGACGCCCTATCAGGGATGCCTCACTTACCTGAAGGTGACGAAGACCCAGAAGAGCTGGAGGAGGTAGAACTCCCCGCGTTTCACCGGTATGGAGCCGCTCAACACTCTCACCGCGTGAAGGAGGAGGATCTAACAACTGTGATGATCAATCCCCTACCTCACCATAGCTGGGCCGAGACCCAAGATAGTGACCCTGCAGTCCGCCTGGTGAAAGATCTGCTGACCCGGGAAGACGCCCGCCTAGATCCAGATGCCCCAGAGGAAGCCAAGCAGCTATGGAAGGAGAAGAGCAAGCTCCTCTACGAAGGCAAGTTGTGCAGAAGGATTGTCAACCACCGGACGCACGAGCTGACCTGGCAAGTCGTGGTTCCAAGGCGGGATGCAGCTATGGTCCTGGGGGCTTACCATGACAGAGCGGGGCACTTCGGTTGGAAGAAACTGGAGTTCCTGCTAAGAGGAAGGTTCTTTTGGGTCGGCATGAGAGGAGCTGTAGAAAAATGGTGCAGAGACTGTGGCCCTTGTCATCTGAGGAGGAAGGACCGCACCAGCCAGAAGACACCCTTGAGGCCCATCGTCACCACGCAGCCTCTTGAGCTGGTAGCTCTGGACCACATCAAATTGGCTCCAAGCCGGTCTGGATACATCTATGCCCTGACAATTGTGGACCACTATTCCCGTTTTCTCGTGGTGGTCCCGGTAAAAGACTTGACAGCCCAAACAGCGGCCAGAGCCTTCCAGCAATACTTCTGCCGTCCACACGGGTATCCGGAACAGGTCCTGACAGACCAGGGTCCAGCGTTCGAGGCTGAAATCTTCCAGGAGTTCTGCAACCTCTATGGCTGTAAGAAGATTCGTACAACGCCTTACCACCCCCAAACCAACGGGATGTGTGAGAAGATGAACAATATAGTCATTGATCTCCTGAAGACGTTGCCCCTGGAGGAACGCAGCCTGTGGCCAGAAAAACTGCCGGACCTGATAGACCTATACAACAATATCCCGGTGAATGCTACAAACTGCACCCCGGCTTACCTGATGCGAGCCAGACCGGGTAAGCTGCCCGTAGACCTGGAGATGGGAGTCCTAATACCTGAGGACACCTCCCCGGATGCGGACTGGGATACGGAAAGGCAACTGCAGTACAAGAAGGTACAGGAGAGTGTGGAGAAGAGCCTGGCCCAGGTGAGAGAGAGGCAATAAAAACTCTTCAACCAACACGCCCCTGCTGGTCCCCTAGAACCTGGTGAGCAAGTCCTAAAGCGAAAAAGAAGGCTACATAAGTTGGACGACCAGTGGGAAAGGGAACCCTACACAGTACTGCAGTCTGATCACGACAACCCGAAGGTGTGCGTGATCACCAAGGACGGAGGAGAAACCACTAGTACCGTCTCCAGAGACCATCTCAAAAGATGCCCCGAGCAACTCCGTAGTGCAGAAGAGGATCAGAGTGACCTTGAACCCGCAGAGGACAAGGAAGAAATGATTAGCACCGTTCTCGGAGAGTTCCCTCAGTCCTGGACTCGCATAAATGATGCCATAGTGGTACCCGTCCTGCATTTCCTGCAACCGGCACAGCAACAACCAACACCAGAGTCGGAAGGTGAAGAGGAGCAAGCGGTTCCAGAGGCAGAAGAGCCTGTTCCAGCAGCCCAGGAGAGTCAACCCTCTGCTGACAGTGAGCCTGCTATGCCTGCGGTAAGCCAAAGGACCCGCAGACAGCTGCCTGCCTTACCTGTACACCCAGCTGGTAGCTGTACCCCTAACGCTAGTGGGGAAAGCCAGGTTGGTCCACCACCAGACAGTGGGCTACGTAGGTCAACCAGGAGCACAAAGGGACAGATACCCGCTCGCTGGAGAATCTAGAGTGTACTAAAATTGTAAATAACCCTGTTGCAAAATGTTGAAATGTTTGCCAAGTTGCCTGCCTGATTATTAATAGCGTGTTTCAGTTTCTTGCAGCTACCGTAAGGACTCAAAGGTTATGGACTTTTTATAACCGGGACTTTGCATGGACTGCGTTCGGAACCTAACCCAGGAATGAACTAAGACTGTAAAGCACTTGGGGTAGGACAGACCCCCACCTGGTTAAGGCTCCCGTTGTTCTGGTGATATGGACACCCGGTCACAGACCACACTGTGACCTAAAGAACTCAATTTGTGCGTCATCTGTCTATTAATGTTTTATTGTTATGCATATTGTCTTTGTTTACTGTTTAGTCCCGGAGTACTAAATTTCACTAGGGGGGAATGTGTCACCCTGGCCTGGATGCCACAAGTGTAATTAAAGCTGTGTCTGAGAGCAAGGGGGAGGTTCTCTAGTCAGGGGAACATTAGCATGCAATGCCTCCTGTCTCAGGCCAGTAGGGGGAGCTGGCTGCCCCTATAAAAGCTGGTACTGGGGGCAGGGTTAGAGAGAACTGGATGGCCTGTCTCAGCACTGAGACGTGTCCCAGAGTGGAGCAGGGACAGAAAGTTGATTGCACCTAAGAGGAAGTGTGGCAGTAGGAGAGCCACAAGCCAGAGACAAGAGGCGAAGCAGGCCTGTCTTGGCAAATCAGAGACTGACTTTTCCAGACTTTGGTGTCTGAGGCTGGAAGGATTCCACATCCCCCAGCAGAGAACCAGTCCGCAAGGGACTGTATATTCC
Organism: Phyllobates terribilis; assembly: GCF_046119375.1. Lineage (NCBI taxonomy): Eukaryota > Metazoa > Chordata > Amphibia > Anura > Dendrobatidae > Phyllobates > Phyllobates terribilis. The sequence goes on along the minus strand of NW_027362942.1, from coordinate 1,719,419 downwards.
TTGGCCTAAGAAGCCTGGAGGTCCTGGCACAACCGAAGGGACCAGTAAAGCCGTACAAGGCTGGGAGCAGAAAGGAACCCACGTCGCAGGCCATACAGGCGAGAATACACGGAAAGCTCTGAAACGTGGGCTGTTACCCTATCAGGAGGAGATAGCCAGAAGGAGCGCAGAAAGCACGGTAGGCCTACACCCTCACCCTGACCAGGGCCAATTTCCCCGTTGCTCTCAGACATCCAGGTCCCCTCCTAGCCGGGACTGTTTGTGGGTCAGTTTACCTGTTCTAGTAAAGACCCTGGACTGCAACCTGTTGTCTGTGTGCTCCTTGCTCCTCCAGCACTACCAGCACTGGGACTCTCACTACCATCACTCCCACCATCCACTATACTGCCCTGGGGCCGCACTCTTCCCGTGGGGAGTCACACTACCCTAGCTGCACACCTCATCAGCCCCAGCGGTCTGCATGCAGCGGCAGTTCCTAACAACCGCAATCCACGGGTGGCGTAGTCGGACATAAACATCAGCACATAACGGACTACCACTGGCCTGACCACCCTGAGCCACGGATCCGGGTTGCCACTACTACTCTCACCGTTTCCCTATTGCCTGGATCCGAGTGCCCCACGGCCCAGGGGGCGAGTCACATGCATTTTATGTATCTCTCTGTACCTCTATTCCTTCTTACTATATTGACTGTTCTAACCCCACTCCCAATTACTTTTTTTGTGCCCAGGTCACTATCTGCACTATCTTCCCCACCTATAAAATAAATACCCTCCCCCCCAATCCCTAGTTTAAACACTCCTCCAACCTTCTAGCCATTTTCTCCCCCAGCACAGCTGCACCCGCAGACTCTTTTGAGCCCTATTATCATGGATACTGTCAATTTCTATGAAGGCTCACAAGCCCCAGTTAAAGAGCAGGACATCATATAATATAACACAAATAATCCCAGAAGGGGCATAATACATATATACATTGGAGCACTGCCGTAAAGTTACGGCTTTGCAACCACATCACACTGCGAACATGACATAATTAATGAGGAGAAAATTGAGTATTTGTATATAAAATAAAATCAATTTTTTATTAGATATATATAAAAAAGTGAATTTCTAGTGCACAGACAGTTTAGACAAGAATAAATATAAAGACAGAATATGTATACAGCACAGGAATGTAAACATACAAGGATTAATGCACCAAATTAACTGCAACCCATGTTGTGGATTTTTGGTTACATGCCTAAACCACACATGGTGATAGACAATTTGCCACATGCAAAGTACAGGGTAGTGTGAACAGTACCAAGTCACACACATAAGCATGAACAAATCACATCATAACAGTAAAATACCAACAAGTAAATGTCCATGGCTTACCCTGATGGAAAAAAGGTGCAATGTGCAAGAGGCTGTTACAAACAGAACCCCCTAGAGACCCATACGCGCGTTTTGCTTTTCAAAGTGGTTGCTTCATCATGGGGGATAAGACTGGCAATCAGTCTAGGACCTTAAATTCACCCAGTAACAGATCACATGGTGTCAAAGTGGCCAATGATAGAACGCTGTGTAACACACGTACCTTGTCCACTTAAACAGAAGGACCTGAAGTATAGGTCACGTGGGAACAGTTAGTCACGCCTCGCTTGATGACGCGCTGCCGGCACATGCGCACCCGGAGAAACGCTGTCAGACAGTCCACTGGAGGCGTCACCATCCGCGCGCGTGCGCGGGAGCCAGGACGCGTTGCCCAGGCACCCGCGCATGCGCGCAGCAGCACTAGACGTCCCAGGAACCCCGTGCATGCGTGACCCGAACTGCACATGCGCACCACGCCATCAAGCCACATAAAAACACAAATTAAGACACAATAAACACAACAGAAAATGAAACATACAAGGGAAAGGGAAAATATGTTTAAGTAAAAAAGAGAATGGGGTTGATGTATGGTCTACAAGAATGATGCAAAATTAACAGTCTCATTGAGACCATGCGGAATGATGGATCCCAGTACCGTTATCCACCTGGCTTCCTTTTGTGCGAGCATTTTCTTTAAGTCTCCACCTCTGATACCCGCATGGACCACGTCAATACCTCTGACGGACAATGATTTGGCACTACAGTTATGGAATTTACGGAAGTGGCGTGGTAGAGTTTTAAGGGTAGACACATCAAAAGCAGCAGCCGCAGCCCCGATTGTTAGAACCTTGCTCTTAGTTTTTTTCCTTTGCTGGTCACATGACCTTGTTGGCCTATTTAATCCTGCTCCGCCCTTCTGGCTTTGCTGGACTTCATTGTATAACTACTTTCTAGCTAGCCTGTGCTCTGTATCTAACTCTGTTAGTTTGCTTGGTCTACGGACCTCTATGTTCTATATATTTTGTTTGTTCGTCTGTCTGCTACTATTTCTGTTAGGAGGTGTCCCATTTTCCTCCCAGTCCTTAGTACTTGTAGGGATTCCTTCCCCATATCTATAGGTCTCCGTACAGACTAGCTTAGGACTTTAGCAGGTCTGATCGCAGGATCAGGTTCCCTGTTACATCGTAGGGATTAAGCTGAGTTCTATCTTAGGGACAGATCTCCTCTCTTTCCTTAGCTCTGGTAGCAGAACATAACAGTAAGTCCAGCCTGCAAATTCTCTAAGGAAAGATTTTTCTGTTCCATCATGGTGTCGGTTCTGGATTTGGCTAAACGCCTGCAGGGACTCTCTCTGGAGGTGACTGAGCTCCGTCAGCACGTGAGTAACTGTCCTGGAGCACATTTCTTGGAGCCTAAGGTACGTTTGCCTGATTTATTTTTTGGTGAACACCAAGAATTTTTTTCATTTAAAAATGCTTGCTTATTGTATTTTCGTTTGAGACCCAGGTCTTCTGGGGATGAATCCCAGCGCATAGGGTTCATAATGTCACTTTTGCGCAAAGAGCCTCAGGAGTGGGCCTTTTCTTTGCAACCTAGTGATACATGCTTTAGATCAGTGGATAGTTTTTTTTCTGCTTTGGGGCTATTATATGATGATTCTGACCGTATCTCATCTGCTGAGACTGAGTTGAGACGTTTGAGACAGGGATCAGGTAATGTGGAAAAATATTGTACTCATTTCCGTCGTTGGTCTACTCAAACAGGATGGAACGATTCTGCTCTGAAAAGTCTATTTCTTGCTGGGCTCAATGAAAGGGTTAAAGACCTGCTAATTGCTTATCCCACACCTGAATATTTGCAACAGGCTATGCAATTAGCTATACGGGTGGATAGGAGACTGCGTGCAAGGGTTAATGAGAGCAAATCCTCTGCTATGTCAGTTTCTGGTTATGAGAATGTGTGTACTAACCGTGGTGAACCGATGGAGATTGGATCGGTGGCACCTCGCTCTCAAGAAAAAGACCGTAGATTTTCTGAAGGCTTGTGTTTCTATTGCGGAAAATCTGGTCATTTGATTAAAGGCTGTGAGCTTCGTATGAAGAAAGAAAAAAAAATGGTCAGTCATGCCCATATTGCCTGTTTAAATTCCAAGGGTGTATTTTTAGCTGCTTCCACTATTGCTCAGAAAAAATTTATGGAATTTCGGGTGTTTGTTGATTGTGGGTCTACTCTGAATGTAATTGATGGGGGATTCTTGGAAAGACTCAATTTAAAACCCGAACCTTTATCATCCCCCATTGCTGTGGTTTCTGTGGATGGTTCCCCTTTGAAGAATATTACTCTCAAGGTCTGTGAATTTCCTCTCACTATTAATGGTGTTCACCATGAGAAATTGGATTTGGTAGTTTTGAATAACTTGCCTTCTCCAGTAATATTGGGATTGCCCTGGTTAAAATTTCACAATCCTGTACTGGATTGGTCTACCAGTGAAATTAAATCCTGGAGCCATAAATGTTATGACAAGTGTTGTAACGGGCGTATTGCAGCTGTGGATAGGGGAGAATTGCCTGTTCCTATTCAGGATTTTTGGAGAGTTTTTTCTGAGAAGGAATCGCAGGTTTTGCCTCCCCATAGAGACTATGATTGTTCTATTGAATTTGTCCCTGGAGCGACTCTTCCTAAAAGTCGTTTATTTAACCTTACTATTCCTGAGAGGAAGGCTTTGGAGGAATACATACAGACAAGTTTGGCCGCCGGTCACATTAGGCCCTCTAAGTCTCCTGTGGCGGTTGGATTTTTTTTTGTAAAAAAAAAGGACGGCGGTTTACGTCCTTGTCTGGATTTTCGTGAGATTAACAAAATTACTGTACGCAATCCTTACCCACTGCCATTGATTCCTGATCTGTTTAACCAGTTAATGGGGGCCAAGTGGTTCTCTAAAATTGACCTTAAGGGGGCATACAATCTGTTGCGCATGAAGGAGGGTGACGAATGGAAGACTGCTTTTAACACTCCTGTGGGTCATTTTGAGAATCTGGTTATGCCTTTTGGTCTTACTAATGCTCCTGCATTTTTTCAGAATCTTATTAATGACATCCTTAGACCTTTGATCGGCAAAAATGTGGTTGTGTATTTGGATGACATTTTGATTTATTCGCCGGATCTGGAGTCTCATTGGCGGAGCGTACGTGAGGTATTACAGTTATTAATGGACAATTCGCTTTTTGCTAAGCTGGAGAAATGTGAATTCGCTGTACAGAGAATTAGTTTTTTGGGTTACATTATCTCCAGCGAAGGTTTTGAGATGGACCCGGTTAAAGTTCAAGCTGTACAGGAATGGCCTAGGCTTATTGGTTTGAAATCGATACAGAGGTTTTTAGGTTTCGCCAATTATTACAGAAAATTCATAAAAAAATTTTCTAGTATTGTCAAACCTCTGACCGATCTCACCAGGAAAGGTGCTGATGCGGTTCAGTGGTCTGCTGAGGCCATTGAAGCTTTTGTGTATCTCAAGGAGAGGTTCACCTCTGCTCCCATCCTTATGCAGCCTGATGTGACTAAGCCGTTTTTGGTTGAGGTTGATGCTTCCTCTGTGGGGGTTGGCGCAGTATTGTCTCAGGATAACGGGGATGGATTACATCCCTGTGCCTTTTTTTCAAAAAATTTTTCGGAGACTGAACTGAATTACAATATTGGTAATCGGGAATTATTGGCTATTAAACTCGCATTTGAACACTGGCGCCACTTCTTGGAAGGTGCGGAATTTCCCGTTCAGGTTCTTACGGATCATAAAAATCTTATATATCTTGATGCTGCCAAGCGCCTGAATGCCCGTCAGGCTAGGTGGGCACTGTTTTTCTCGCGGTTTAATTTCTCCGTTACTTACATCCCTGGTACTAAGAATGTTAAGGCGGATGCCTTGTCTCGCAGTTTTTCTCCCATAGTCGGTGCTGAGAAAGAGGAGAACATTTTACAAGAAGGTGTTGTGATAGCTGCTTTGGACTCCGTTTTGGAAGATGAGATTCTTAAAGCACAGGAGAATGCCCCATCTAACACTCCTCATGGGAGGTTGTTTGTGCCTGGGACCTTTAGTAGAGATTTGTTTGTTGAGTGTCACGAATCTCGGTTGGCAGGTCATCCCGGAATCTCTGAGACCAAGAGACTGGTGGGTCGCAGTTTTTGGTGGCCTGGATGGCAGAAGGAAGTCATTAAGTGGGTGCGTCAATGTACTATATGTGCTAGATCTAAGTCCTCACATACTCCTGCTGCGGGGTTGCTTTGTCCTTTGGAGGTTCCCAGTGCTCCTTGGACACATTTGGCTATGGACTTTATAACTGACCTTCCCCCCTCTGAGGGTTTTACTGTCATCTGGGTGGTCGTGGACCGTTTTAGCAAGATGTGTCACTTGGTTCCCTTCATCAAACTGCCCTGCGCTAAAACTCTCGCTAAGGCCTTTGTCAAGGAAATTGTCAGACTTCATGGCGTTCCTACTGACATTGTTTCTAATAGGGGTCCTCAGTTCGTGGCTCGTTTTTGGCGTGCCTTTTGTGACAGGTTGGGAGTTCATTTGTCGTTCTCGTCCGGATATCATCCTGAATCTAATGGCCAGACAGAAAGGAAAAACCAGGATGTTGAGCAGTTCTTGCGTTGTTTTGTGGCAGACAATCAAGAGGGGTGGTCTGAGTTTCTGCCACTTGCTGAATTTGCTCTGAACAATCATACATCTTCTTCTGCTGGTTGTTCGCCTTTTTTTTGTTGTTCTGGGAGACATCCGTCGTTTGGGTCGTTCTCCAAGTTGGGATCTGCCGTGCCTGAGGAGGAGAATTTTTCCGGTGATTTGGAGAGAGTTTGGACGGATGTGCGTGGTAATCTTCAGGAGGCCAACAGAAAATCTAAAGACTACTTTGATAGGAAACGACAGGAGGTTTTGTTCGCTGTTGGTGACATGGTTTGGTTGTCCTCTAGGAATCTGCGGTTGAGGATTCCTTCTAAGAAATTGGGTCCCAAGTTTGTAGGGCCCTTTAAGGTGCTTCAGGTTGTCAACCAATCTGCTCTTAGGTTGGAGGTTCCTACCTCCTGGAGAATTAATCCGGTATTTCATGTCTCTCTGTTGAAAAAAGCTTTTGTATCGGATTGTGACGCCTCTGCCTCTGTTCCTCCGGTGGTGGAGGACGGGGAATATGAAATTTCTCGCATCCTTAACTCTAGACGGTATAGAGGTAGTTTGCAGTATCTTGTGGCCTGGAAAGGTTTCGGACCCGAGGATAACTCTTGGGTGAGGTCGGATGATGTTTCCGCGTCCAGACTTATCAGAGCGTTTCACAGGAGATTTCCTGATAAGCCTGGTCCTAGGGGATCCGGAGGATCCTCTTAGAAGGGGGGGTACTGTTAGAACCTTGCTCTTAGTTTTTTTCCTTTGCTGGTCACATGACCTTGTTGGCCTATTTAATCCTGCTCCGCCCTTCTGGCTTTGCTGGACTTCATTGTATAACTACTTTCTAGCTAGCCTGTGCTCTGTATCTAACTCTGTTAGTTTGCTTGGTCTACGGACCTCTATGTTCTATATATTTTGTTTGTTCGTCTGTCTGCTACTATTTCTGTTAGGAGGTGTCCCATTTTCCTCCCAGTCCTTAGTACTTGTAGGGATTCCTTCCCCATATCTATAGGTCTCCGTACAGACTAGCTTAGGACTTTAGCAGGTCTGATCGCAGGATCAGGTTCCCTGTTACATCGTAGGGATTAAGCTGAGTTCTATCTTAGGGACAGATCTCCTCTCTTTCCTTAGCTCTGGTAGCAGAACATAACACCGATGTCCCTGACATGTTCCCTGGTCCTGACACGTAATTCCCTTGATGTGAGTCCTATATACACTTTCGGGCAATCACATGTGGCGTAATACACCACATATGTAGTACTACATGTGATATAGTGCTTGATATTAAAAGTACGTGTCCCATCAACCATGGAAAATGTTGAAGATCGGCTAATGTTGGTGCATGCCATACAGTGGCCGCAGGGAAAACAGCCCAAAAGGGGTTGTCGAGAGCCGAACAGTCCGGGCACCGGGGGAGTGTAGTGACTGCGTGTTAGTAAGTCTTTTAAATTTTTACTACTCCTTGGGGTCATAGATGGCCCCTCACCCAGGCATTCTGCAAAACAGGGTTCAATCTTGAGCACCTACCAATGCTTCAACAGGGCCTGCCTCATTGTTTCCCACTTATGATCGAAAGTGGAAATGAATCTGATTGTCTGGTCAGACCCATTTCCCCTGTTCCTAGATTGAAGTAACTGCCTGCGGGACACTTTTCTGGCCCTATTGTAGCTTGCCTTAACACTCCTCCTACTGTACCCCCTGTGAAGAAAACGGTCTCTTAAGTCATCCGCCTGCGTCTGGAATCATTCCTCCGTAGAGCATATCCGATTCATCCGGAGGTGCTGACCAATCGGGACGGCCCTAATCATTGAGCCATGGTGGGCTGAAGTAGCATGGAGGAGAGAATTAACAGAAGTCGGCTTTCTAAAGACATCAGTCTGGAGTGACGCATCCGCGTCAACCTCCAGACTTATGTCCAAGAAATCAATACGATGTGTGTTGTGTTTGTAAGTCAACCTGATGTTCATCGAGTTCTGATTTAACTCCTCCATGAAGTGGTCAAGTTCCCCAACTGCGCCCCGCCAAAAAAACAAAACATGTATCTCAGCCATGACAGTGCCGCATTGTTGTAAATAAAAACAATCCTTAAAAACAAAAAAATTATGCGTGAGCACAAACTGGAGAAGCTCGACCACAAGTTCACACAAAGAGCCATCCCGATCAGTCCCCCTCAGGAAGAAGCGGACTGCCTCAAGTCCATCCTTATGGTTAATGCAGGTATAAAGTGATTCAATGTCTGCAGTGACAATGATCCAGTCTGGGTCTACAAAGACCCCGTTCACCCTGTTCAGGGCATCCGTCGTGTCTTTTACATAGTCTCCACCAACGGTTTTAAATAGTAGTCAATTAATCTGCAGATAGGGTCACATAGACCATCTATCCCAGACACGATCGGACGCCCCGGACGGGCGATGGGGTCCTTGTGGACTTTTGGCAAAAGATAGAAAGTTGGAACTTTTGGAAAAGATATCATTAGGCCCTCAAAGACTTTTTTGGTGATAACCCCATCATCTACTGCTCTAGATAGAATTTCCTGCAAGGTACGGGAAAACAATGGAAGGGGATTATGAGAAAGCTTAACATATGTTGTTTTGTCCCGTAATTGACGGAACGCTTCCTTCTCGTATAAAGTGTTCGGCCAGATCACTATGTTCCCCCCCTTGTCTGCCGCCTTAATAACTACATCGTCAAGCGATTGGAGTTCTATCAAGGCCTACCTCTGGCGATGTGTCAAATTGTCATAACGCCTTTTTGTCAATATCTTTTTAAATTTCTCAGTAACCAATCTTGTGAAAATCTCTACGGGGGCATATAAGGACAGGGGGGGGTCCTAGTAGATCTAGGCAGAACACTAGTGGGGAACGTACCTTCTGAATCAGTCATCTGTTCCCTGAGAAGGTCCTCAAGGACCCTAAGTGTTATGATCTGCTACAAGCACTAAGGAAAGACAGGAGATCTGTCCCTACAATAGAACTAAGCTGGATCCCTACGATGTAACGGGGAACCTGATCCTGCGATCAGACCCGCTAAAGTCCTCGGCTAGTCTGAACGAAGACCTATAGATGTAAGGAAGGGATCCCTACAAGAACTAGGGACTGGGAGAAAGATGGACACCTCCTAGCAGAAATAGTAGCAGAAATAAGACAAACAACATAGAACATAGAGGTCCGAAGACCTAGCAAAACTGACTGAGAAAGGTAACAGAGCACCAAGCTAGCTCAAGAGTAGAAATTACAATGAAGTCCAGCAAAGCCAGAAGGGCGGAGCTGGATTAAATAGGCAAAAAAGGTCATGTGACCAGCAAGATAGAAAAAACCTAACAGGAGAGTTCTAACACTAAGGGCCTCAACTTCTGCTGGAGTATCCAAACCATGTATATTCATCTGTTTATTAAATTGCAACCTCCTCAAAATCAATTTTCGTGAAAAAATATGCAGATCTTTTAATGCTGCAAAAAAATTAAAACAATTAGTAGGGGCAAATGTAAGTCCCTTGGACAGAGCATCAATCTGAGCATCAGATAATACATGGTTGGAAAGGTTAATGACCTGCAGCATATTTCTATTATTCTTAGCATTCGACATAGTTCAGGTATTCATTTTCCCTCGATATCTTGTAGCAGCCGCAGGCAATTCCACCTCCAGATTCTTAGTTTTAGATACAGCCCCCATATTTGAATCTTCAACTGAGGAACTGGACTTAATTGATGTTGAACGAAATCGAGTGCTTGATCCCGTCCGTGACAGAGCCCTGGATCGATCATTCGAAGTACGCCATTTATATACTCTATCCATCTGTAGGTCGTTCATATCCCTCTGGAATTTTTTAATTTTTTGTTCCCTCACTTCCTTTTACCATTTCTGATAGTCCTGATCTAAGCCCTTATTAAATCTCTTTAGGGCCTCAGCTGATAATTCTTTTTTAATGGAGTTTTGTAAATCATCCATTTCAAGCTCCATTTCAGTTAGGGATGAGGAATTAAATTCAGACATAAGTCTCTTATAGCCAATAGAACATGTGTTCGATAGTTCCTCCCATTTCTCCTTAAATCCTGGTCTATCAATAGGGAATGAGGGAAACACCTGAATTCTCAGGCCTCTAGGTACCAAACACTTAGAGATGTACTTGTCGAGGAAAGCTCGGTTCCTTATATCTGGTTAATCTTTCTTGTACACCAATATCATCAACACCAAGCTCTATGTCATCACAATCTTTAAAAACATCGTTTAATTGGAGGGCCCACGCCTCATCGCGTGTCCTAAAGTCCATAATGGCCCTGGGATATACTGTAAATAATACAGAGAAATAGATTAACACAAATAATCCCAGAAGGGGAACTATCGAACACATGTTTTGTTTTTAAGGATTGTTTTTATTTACAACAACACGGCACTGCTATGGGCGCGGCTTGCGTGCCCGCCTACGCCAATCTCTTCTTGGGATACTGGGAGAGATTCGTTTTTGGCGATGGCAGGATACGCGCTGTTGACCATGTGCAGTGCTGGCTGAGATACATGTTTTGTTTTTTTGGCGGGGCGCAGTTGGGGAACTTGACCACTTCATGGAGGAGTTAAATCAGAACTCGATGAACATCAGGTTGACTTACAAACACAACACACATCGTATTGATTTCTTGGACATCAGTCTGGAGGTTGACGCGGATGCGTCACTCCAGACTGATGTCTTTAGAAAGCCGACTTCTGTTAATTCTCTCCTCCATGCTACTTCAGCCCACCATGGCTCAACGATCAGGGCCGTCCCGATTTGCAGTACGTCCAGATGAAGCGCATATGCTCTATGGAGGAACGATGCCATACGCAGACGGATGACTTAAGAGACCGTTTTCTTCAGAGGGGGTACAGTAGGAGGAGTGTTAAGGCAGGCTACAATAGGGCCAGAAAAGTGTCCCGCGGGCAGTTACTTCACTCTAGGAACAGGGGAAATGGGTCTGACCAGACAATCAGATTCATTTCCACTTTCGATCATGAGTGGGAAACAATGAGGCAGGCCCTGTTGAAGCATTGGTAGGTGCTCAAGATTGAACCCTGTTTTGCAGAATGCCTGGGTGAGGGGCCATCTATGACCCCAAGGAGTAGCAAAAATTTAAAAGACTTACTAACACGCAGTCACTACACTCCCCCGGTGCCCGGACTGTTCGGCTCTCGACAACCCCTTTTGGGCTGTTTTCCCTGCGGCCACTGTATGGCATGCACCAACATTATCCGATCTTCAACACTTTCCACGGTTGATGGGACACGTACTTTTAATATCAAGCACTATATCACATGTATTACTACACATGTGGTGTATTATGCCACACGTGATTGCCTGAAAGTGTAGGACTCACATCAAGGGAATTACGTGTCAGGACCAGGGAACATGTCCGGGACATCGGGGCTGCGGCTGCTGCTTTTGATGTGTCTACCCTTAAAACTCTACCACGCCACTTCCGTAAATTCCATAACTGTAGTGCCAAATCATTGTCCGTCAGAGGTATTGACGTGGTCCATGCGGGTATCAGAGGTGGAGACTTAAAGAAAATGCTCGCACAAAAGGAAGTGAGGTGGATAACGGTACTGGGATCCATCATTCCGCATGGCCTCAATGAGACTGTTAATTTTACATCATTCTTGTAGACCATACATCAACCCCATTCTCTTTTTTATTTAAACATATTTTCCCTTTCCCTTGTATTTTTTCATTTTTTATTATGGGTTTATTGTGTCTTAATTTGTGTTTTTATGTTCTATTTTTGTACATTAGTTATCACTCATGGTGATTTGATTTGGACTTTCTATTCATCATATCCTTTCGGTCCAAACGGATCTTTGCATTCTTTGGGACACTATATGGACAATCCTATGAAAGCTGGCAATACAAGTCATTATCATCAATGATTACTGTTCATTTACTTTGTATATGCCATCTGATCCATTTTTTCTGTATTTATATGAATGGTATTTCTATATGTGGCAATAATTTGGGACTGTCGCTTTAATATGGCTTGATGGCGTGGTGCACATGCGCAGTTCGGGTCACGCGTGCACGGGGTCCCTGGGGTGTCTAGTGCTGCTGCGCGCGTGTGCGGGTGCTTGGGCAACGCGCGGATGGTGACGCCTCCAGTGGACTGTCTGACAGCGTGTCTCCGGGTGCGCATGCGCCGGCAGCGCGTCATCAAGCAGGGCATGACTAACTGTTCCCACGTGACCTATACTTCAGGTCCTTCTGTTTAAGTGGACAAGGCACGTGTGTTACACAGCGTTCTATCATTGGCCACTTTGACACCATGTGATCTGTTACTGGGTGAATTTAAGGTCCTAGACTGATTGCCAGTCTTATCCCCCATGATGAAGCAACCACTTTGAAAAGCAAAACGCGCGTATGGGTCTCTAGGGGGTTCTGTTTGTAACAGCCTCTTGCACATTGCACCTTTTTTCCATCCTGTTATGATGTGATTTGTTCATGCTTATGTGTGTGACTTGGTACTGTTCACACTACCCTGTACTTTGCATGTGGCAAATTGTCTATCACCATGTGTGGTTTAGGCATGTAACCAAAAATCCACAACATGGGTTGCAGTTAATTTGGTGCATTAATCCTTGTATGTTTACATTCCTGTGCTGTATACATATTCTGTCTTTATATTTATTCTTGTCTAAACTGTGCACTAGAAATTCACCGTTTTATACTGTATATATCTAATAAAAAATTGATTTTATTTTATCTACAAATACTCCATTTTCTCCTCATTAATTACAGCATATAATATAGTAAGAGTCTCACAGGGAATCCCTCAGACTGGGGGGGGGGGGATCCACTTCCTCCATACTGCGACCCCCAGTTTTTGTGCCAGGATTCCGCTTCCTTCTACTTTGTGTCCGAGGGACTTCTCCCTTTCCCCAGACTCCTGACACATCCGGCCAATCCGATGGGAACACTGAGGCTGACTGGATCCCCAGACCCTCAGTGAACCTCAGCAGATCTCCCAGATTACATAGACTATGTAGTGAACCTGATTGACTCACTTGAAGCCAAAAACGGAATCCCCAGGAGTAGAGAATTTTGTGTTGTCTCAAGATGACCAATAGTGGTCTCAGAGCTCGCCTATTCTGCAGCGTGCACCAAGACAAATCATGCATAACTTGGATAGTGGATTCTTTATATGTAATAGAGTCCATCAAACGAGCCTTGATAAGAATGGCTTCTTTCACCTTTTATCTATGGATCCTGCATATAACATCTCTCGGTCTGTTTATATCCATGGATTTGGGCCTAAGGACCTATGGGCTCTGTCAAATTCTATGTCAGAATCCTGAGGCAGCTTTAAGATAGAGTTAAAGATGTGTCGTATGGAGTTGTGGCACCCCAGGGGTCTGGTTACCACAGTAATAGAAATATTATGTCTGAGAGCAAGTGGGAGGTTTCTCTGGTCAGGAGCCCTTAAGTATGCAACACTTCCTGCCCAGACCTGGGAGGGGAGGAATCTGCCCTTATAAACTGGGTCTGGGGCGGGATTAGTCAGTCAGAGCCTGGAGTGAAGTTCCAGACACAGGGCAAGAAACAGCTAGGAGCTCTGTAGGAGCAGGAGCTGAGTGCCAGAGACTGGAAGCAGATATATTGCTCATCCTGGCTGAAGAGACTACTACCGGACAATGGAGTCCGAGGCTGCAAGGATCTTTAAGTCCAGCAGCAGAACCCAGCCGGCGGGGGATTCCAGGTCCTCTGGCCATAGAAGCCCGGAGGCTCAGTCACAAGGAAGGGACCAGCACCGCCATCGAGGAGCGGAGGCTATCAGAAGGCCCCAAGTCACCAGCCATACGGGTGAGCACCACACGGTATACTCAGGGACGTAGGCTACTTCCACTCGCTTACAGCAAGGTAGCCAGGAAGAGTGCAGATAGACGGGGAGGCCTACAACTCCACCTGACCAGGGGAACTCCTGCTTGCTCGCAGACTGACCAGGCCCCTTATGCTAGCCAGTACTCCCGGGAGGGTCTGCCTTAATATCATCAGTAAAGACCCTGAACTGCACTGCAAAGACTCTGAGTCGTTCCTGCTTTCTCACCGCATACAGCACTACTAGTACTGGGACACCATCACTCCCATCATCCACATTCCCTGCCCTGAGGCTATACTCTTCCAGTGGGGAGTTATCCCATCTTTTGCTGCGCACACCACACCAGCCTCAGCGGACTGCCTCGCAGCGGCGGTACACCCTGACCGCAATCCACGGGTGGCGTAGTCGGACAATTAATCAAAAACCTATAAAGACTGCCACTGGTTTGACCACCCTGAGCCACGGGACCGGGTCGCCGCCACAGAGACTACAACCCCCAGAGACCCGGCTCCGGGTAACCCCACACACGTCCACACTCGGCCCAGGGGGCGCGTCAACTTTGTCGTAGTCGGCAGGATTTCGTGCCCGCAACCACCGGGTACTGTGCGCCTTCAAAAGACTGTCATACCTGCTGTGGTGCAGGTTCCCGCCATCCAGAGCCGTCTCCCGCCATCTTCAGCTGTTTTCCCGCCACCCGCAGTCGTTTTCCCACCATCTTCGGGACGCCGCGCGGGAAGAAGAGAGGTGTGGATGCAGAAAGCGTGCGAGACCTGAAGCTCCGCCCTACGCACCGACGCTGTGCAAGGTCCTGGAAGGGAGAGAGAGCGACGCTGACGTCATCAGGACACGACGCAAGGTCCTCGTCCGGAGTAGCACCAGCGGAGCCGCGGCCTACAGAAGAGGATCGTCGGAAGGAAGGCCACACTTAGCTAGGGGGGAGGAAGATGACGGCCACTGCCGCAGTAATGCCATTTACAATGCCTTACATCCCCGGAGCGGCTTTAAAGAGAGACTGTACAGCCTATTTAAGGTATACCCCCTGATGGAAGGCCAGAAAGTGAGCATATTGATAGGCCAGCTAACCAGCGCAGCCCAACGCGAAGTAAAGTCCTGGTCAGTCCGGGACAAGGAGACCGTAAAGGAGATCTTAGCCCGGCTGAAGGACACTTTTGATACCCGCACCTCAGCTGAGATCAAAATGAGATTTTATGGGTGCAAGCAGCGGGCCCAAGACAGTATAAGAGACTATGCTTTGAGTTTGCAAGAGGCCCTGGGAGCCATTAAACAGGCAGAACCTGACAGTGTGCGGAATGCAGATGAACTGTTAACTGAGCAATTCATTGAGGGTTTGCTGTCCAACGCCCACCGAACCCAGTTACGTGCAATGGCCTTGCAGAACCCTGGTTTAGACTTTGCAAAGTTCAAAGACAGGGCCATCCGGGTGCTCCGAGAACCGGCACCGGGTAGCGCTGTAACCCACCGGCGCCCTGCTATTACCTATCATCAAGAGGCGGTGCCGTTGTCTGCAGAGCCTGTAGGAGCTGGTGCGCAGGCTTTGGACAACAACCCAACAACCCGGCTACAGACCTGCACCATCAGGTCCAAGAGCTAACTAAAAGCGTAGCCGCGCTAACCCGAACTGTACAGTCTTTACAGGTCTCTCCTCCAGGAAGGATCAAGCTGGCCACCAGTCCGGAGGACGTCCCGTTCACCGACAGAGGAGGATCCCATCGTCCAGAGGAAGACCCAGCGACAGATACAACGAGGACGGACAACCCATCTGCCGCCGCTGCAATCAACCCGGACATATGGCAAGGTACTGTCATTTAAACGGGCACAACCTGGGGCAGAGGGCCAACCCCCAGGCATAAGATCATCAGGCCCCTCAAACTGGCGTGATAAATATGTAGGGGGACGTCCTGTCTTGCCTGTGGTACTGGATGGCATTCCTATGAGTGCCCTACTAGACACTGGGTCACAGGTGACTACCATCCCGTATGTGCTCTTTAAGCGGTACTGGAATGACTCGGACATAACCTGCTACCCAGATGACGACCTGAGTATCATCGCCAGCAATGGTCAGCCCGTGCCGCATGTGGGGTTCAAAGAGGTGACCATTAAGATCGGTAAAGTCGAACTAGCGGCACAAGGACTGATTATTGTGGACATTGACCGTCATGAGAGTCACCCTAGAATAACCTTGGGAACTAACGTGATTGAAAATTGTCTTGCAGAGGTAATTCTCATTTTACAGCAGGTTGCCAAGAACGCCAGCTCCAGCCAGCAGCGTGTTCCTGCAAAAAGAGATCCGGGCGCTGATGAAACGGCAACAAGTGGAATTATCTGGTGGTGAGATTGGTAGCATGAGAATGTGTGACCCGTTCCCTATTGCCATGCCCCCGAAAAGTGAGATGATGATCTGGTGCCGGGCAGCTATTGGTCTAAGAGGTAGAGACTACCAAGCAATGGTAGAGCCCGTCTACTCAGACAGTAGGCCCACCATTTTGACAGCACGGGGAGTGGTCGATGTACGCCATGGGAGGGTGCCCATCCGCATCGTAAATATCGGGGAGAGAGAAGTACACCTGCCCCGGTATGCCACGCTAGCCAAATAGTTCACCATAAACCAAAATTCTGTAAAGGCCGTAGAACCCTTGCCTCCATCTTAACCAGAGGAAGGTAATGGCTCTAAGAAACAAATGGAGGACTGGTGTCAGCAACTGCATTTGGGTACTGACTCCACTCCCTCACACCAAAAACAGGGAGTCTACCGGGTGGTTCAGGAGTATGAAAGAGTCTTTAGTAAACACCCGAGTAAAGGGGGTAGAACATCACATCCCCACAGGAGACCGTCCACCCATAAAGGAAAGATACCGACCTGTACCCCCTGCACACTATCAGCATGCAAAAGGGATGTTGCGGGACATGAAGGAGGCTGGGGTAATCAGGAACAGCTGTAGCCCCTGGGCCGCTCCACTAGTTCTAGTGAAAAAGAAGGAAAACACCATGAGAATGTGTGTGGACTACAGAAAGGTCAACCGTATCACACACAAGGATGCATACCCGTTACCTAGAATAGAAGAATCTTTAGCTGCATTAAAATCTGCTAACTTCTTCTCCACTTTGGATCTTACTAGCGGGTACGGGCAGGTTTCTGTAGCAGAGGCGGCCAAGGAGAAGACTGCGTTCACCACCCCGATGGGTCTCAGCGAATTCAACTGTATGCCGTTCGGGCTCTGCAAAGCACCAGAAACCTTCCAGCGTTTGATGGAATGCTGTCTGGGACACCGGAATTTCGAGACGGTCCTGTTATACCTGGACGATGTCATAGTTTATTCCAAAACCTACGAGGACCATCTGAAACATCTGGCAGAAGTGTTTGATGCCCTGGCAAGCTACGGCCTAAAGGTGAAACCCTCCAAGTGTCACCTGCTGAAACCAAAGGTGCAGTACCTGGGACATGTGGTGAGTGCTGACGGAGTGGCTCCCGACCCCGATAAGATCACTGTGATTAAAGACTGGCCAAGACCCTCCAGCATAAAAGAAGTGCGGCAGTTCCTCGGGTTGGAAGGCTACTATCGAAGATTCATTCCCGGTTTCACCAAAATGGCAGCCCCTATGCAGGACCTCCTGATAGGTCAATCCCAGAAGGCCAAAAACCAGAAGCCGCCCTTCAGGTGGGAAAAGCTGGAAGAGGAGTCCTTCTGCCAGCTGAATTTGGCCCTCACAGGGGATGAAATCCTGGCGTACCTTGACTACAGCCAGCCCTTTATCCTCCACACGGACGCGAACAACATCGGGCTAGGAGCCGTACTGTCCCAGATCCAGCAGGGGAAAGAACGGGTAATCGCTTACGCCAGCCAAAAACTACGGCCCACAGAGAGAAACCCTGAGAATTATAGCTCATTCAAGCTAGAGTTCCTGGCAGTGGTGTGGGCTGTGACCGAACGTTTCAAGCATTACCTTGCCTCTTCCAAGTTCACCGTGTACACGGATAACAACCCATTGACACACCTGGACACTGCAAGACTTGGTGCCCTGGAGCAGAGATGGATGGCCCGCCTGTCCAACTATGAATTTATCATCAAATACCGGGCGGGACGCTCAAATGCCAATGCGGATGCCCTGTCCAGAATGCCAAACTTACCAGACGTAGGGGAAGATCCAGAAGAACTGGAAGAAGTCGAACTCCCTGCGTTCCACCGTCATGGGATTACCCTGTATTCCCACCGTGTAAGGGACAGGCGCTCTGCTACGTTCAATCCCTTACCCCACTACAGCTGGGCGGAGACACAAGACAGTGATCCCGCAGTCCGTCTTGTGAAGGAAATGCTGACACAGGCTGATGCCTGTCTTGACCCAGACGCTCCGGAGGAGACCAAGCAACTGTGGAAGGAGAAAAGTAAACTGTTTCTTTACAAGGAGAAGCTGTGCCGGAGAATGGTCAACTGTAGAACACATGAGCTGACCTGGCAGGTAGTGGTCCCAAGATGAGACACGGCTATGGTTCTGGAGGCATACCACAACGGAGAAGGACACTTCGGATGGAAGAAGCTGGAGTTCTTGTTGCGTGAACGGTTCTACTGGGTAGGCATGAGAGGAGCCATCGAGAGATGGTGCAGAGACTGTGGCCTGTGCAACCTAAGGAGAAAGGACCGTGCCAGCCAGAAGACTCCCCTTCTGTCCATCATCACCAGGCAGCCACTGGAACTGGTAGCCCTGGACCTTGTGAAACTGACTCCAAGCAAATCTGGGTACGTCTACGCCCTCACCATCGTAGATCACTACTCCCGGTTCCTGGTGGTGGTCCCTGTCAAGGACCTAACGGCTCAAACAGCAGCTAGAGCCTTCCAGCAGCACTTATGCCGTCCACACGGGTATCCGGAGCAAGTGTTGACTGACCAAGGGCCAGCCTTCGAAGCGGAGGTCTTCCAAGAGTTCTGCAATCTGTATGGCTGCAGGAAGATAAGAACAACGCCCTATCACCCTCAGACCAACGGACTATGTGAGAAAATGAACCAGGTGGTGATAGACTTGCTAAAAACCTTGCCCCTGGAAGAACGCAGTCTGTGGCCTGAAAAACTGCCTGATCTGGTGGACTTGTATAATCACATCCCCGTAGGTTCCACCAACTGTACCCCGGCTTACCTAATGAGAGCGATACCTGGTAAGCTGCTTATTGACCTGGATATGGGAGTCCTGACACCTGAGAACACCTCGCCAGAGGCAGACTGGGATACAGAACGGCAGCAGCAGTATCGAAAAGTACAGGAGAGCGTCGAGCGAAGTCTGTCTCAAGCAAGAGAAAGGCAAGAGAAGGCTTATAACCAGCATGCTCCCGCTGTTCCCATGGTACCTGGAGAGCAGGTCTTGAAGAGAAAGAGGTGACTCCACAAGTTGGATGACCAGTGGGAGAAGGACCCGTACACCGTACTGCCCTCAAGCCATGAGAACCCAAAAGTCTGCGTAATCAGTAAGGATGGAGGAGAGACCACAGCCATTGTCTCCAGAGACCACCTGAAAAAGTGTCCCGAGCAGCTGCAAAGCCCTAATGAAGATCAAAAGAACCCTCAACACGCAGAGGAAAGGGAAGAAATGATCAGTACCGTACTCGGAGACTTTCCCCGGTCCTGGTCTCAAATCAACAACGCAGTCGTGGTACCCATCCTCACCTTTCTCCAGCCACCCCCTCAAGGGCCTACAGAAGAACAGGAAGTGTCGGGAGAGCAGCCAGCCCAGGAGGCAGAAGAACCCATACCAGCAGACCAGGAGAATCAACCCTCTGCTAGTAGTGATCCTGCCGTGCCCCTAGTAAGCCAAAGAGTACACAGAAAGCTGCCAGGCCTACCTGCAACACCTTCTACACCCTGTAGTGCAGAACCAGATAGTGGGTTATGTAGGTCCACCAGGAGCACTAGAGGACAGATGCCCACTCGCTGGAGAATCTAAAATATAATGTGAATTTCCTTGGAAATTGCCAATGTTGAAAAAACTTTATGTTTTTGCTACCTGGTTACTAATTATGTTTCTCTAGTTGCCCTTCAGGTTTATTTGGGCTGACAGGTTATGGACGCTGAGTAACCGGAACTACATTGTAGATAGTTGCACCATGGTGCCTCTAGCGAAGATGGCCGCGGAAGAGAAAAACCTGTCTGGCGTGGCCTCCTTGTGGCCCAAATTAGCTAGCTTCAGCCTTGCAGCCACACACAGGGCCAACGTTTGGGGTTTGCTTTGGACAGGTCCCCTACTCTGTTCCAAGACTTCACCTTGTTGGGTGACATGGACACCCGGTTACGGACACGCCGTGACCTCTAAAGACTAAAGCTTCTTGTACATATGTTGTTGTATTATTGTTTATACCCTGTACTTGTGTTTTCTTAAAAATGTGTTTAGTCCCGGAGTACTAAAATTTACTAGGGGGGAATGTGGCACCCCAGGGGTCTGGTTACCACAGTAATAGAAATATTACGTCTGAGATCAAGTGGGAGGTT
Organism: Phyllobates terribilis; assembly: GCF_046119375.1. Taxonomy (NCBI): domain Eukaryota; kingdom Metazoa; phylum Chordata; class Amphibia; order Anura; family Dendrobatidae; genus Phyllobates; species Phyllobates terribilis. Next base: position 1,699,079 of record NW_027362942.1, on the reverse strand, counting down.
TCTCTGGTCAGGAGCCCTTAACAAAGCAACACTTCCTGCCCAGACATGGGAGGGGAGGAATCTGTCCTTATAAACTCGGTCTGGGGCGGGATTAGTCAGTCAGAGCCTGGAGTGAAGTTCCAGACACAGGGCAAGAAACAGCTAGGAGCTCTGTAGGAGCCGGAGCTGAGTGCCAGGGACTGGAAGGAGATATATTGCTCGTCCTGGCTGAAGAGACTACTACCGGACAACGGAGTCCGAGGCTGCAAGGATATTTAAGTCCAGCAGCAGAACCCAGCCGGCAGGGGATTCCAGGTCCTCTGGCCATAGAAGCCCGGAGGCTCAGTCACAAGGAAGGGACCAGCACCGCCATCGAGGAGCGGAGGCTATCAGAAGGCCCCAAGTCACCAGCCATACGGGTGAGCACCACACGGTATACTCAGGGACGTAGGCTACTTCCACTCGCTTACAGCAAGGTAGCCAGGAAGAGTGCAGATAGACGGGGAGGCCTACAACTCCACCTGGCCAGGGGAACTCCTGCTTGCTCGCAGACTGACCAGGCCCCTTATGCTAGCCAGTACTCCCGGGAGGGTCTGCCTTAATATCATCAGTAAAGACCCTGAACTGCACTGCAAAGACTCTGAGTCGTTCCTGCTTTCTCACCACATACAGCACTACTAGTACTGGGACGCCCGCGCACCATCACTCCCATCATCCACATTCCCTGCCCTAAGGCTATACTCTTCCCGTGGGGAGTTATCCCATCTTTTGCTGCGCACACCACACCAGCCTCAGCGGACTGCCTCGCAGCGGCGGTACACCCTGACCGCAATCCACGGGTGGCGTAGTCGGACAATTAATCAAAAACCTATAAAGACTGCCACTGGTTTGACCACCCTGAGCCACGGGACTGGGTCGCCGCCACGGAGACTACAACCCCCAGAGACCCGGCTCCGGGTAACCCCACACACGTCCACACTCGGCCCAGGGGGCGCGTCAGAGTCCTCTAGCTTATTTTGTTCTACTGATTCAGGGAGTCCTCTGATCCTTATAATATTATGTCTCGCTCTGTTCTCTATAACATCTACCATGTCAATCAAACAGTCAATTTGATGTGAGTGAGCTGCAGTTGTCTGCTCTTGTACATATAGTTTCTGTGAGATATATTCTGTGCGGCCCTCATCTTCAGCCTCCCTTTCAGAGATTGCTGTAATTCCCCTTTAATGGCTGTGGTTTCAGCTCTGTACGAGGCCTCCAGCCTAGATATATAGTTTTCCATGTCATTCCTTTGTGGGAATAGCACCAATGCGGGCTTTCAGATCTTCCCAAACAGAGTCTGCTTGTGCTGAGTATCTCAGGCTTTCTGGCTGCCTGGAAGCCTCAGATGATGTATCTCTTAATATACACATGGGATTTCCCACTATGGCTGAATAAGAAGGCCGTGGTGTCCCCCCCCATTCCCTGGGTGTTTGCTATAGAGATTTGCAAAATGTGAGCCCCCATGTTGTTGTTTTTGCCGCTCACTCTTTCTGATGAAGAAAGCGCAGGTACCTTATCTGCCATCCTTTTTTCAGAGTCGCCTCTCTCTGCCGCCCCTGTAGCTCCACCGCCATCCGTGGCTTCTCGCTCCACCACATTCTACTTACCGAGCTTCGCTGTGAGTGCGGCCTCCGGAGACACCGCCGACAAGGTGAGTATATCCCCAGAGAGCTCCTCCTCACCTCCATCTTCCAGAGCACACTGTTCTGTGTGGGCCTCCACCATCTTAGGTGATCCAGGGTAAGACCTGCAGAGATTCTTAAATAATAGGTTATATCCGTCGCCTGGGTCACTGGAGGGTGTCTGTATATTAGGCCAGTAATTGCGCGTTTCTTGGCTGGTATTTGAGGGCAGGAATCGCCCTTAATATGGGTCTATAGATGACGCGCCCCTGGGCCTGTGTCGCGCTGCGTTGCGCACTCGGGAGCTTACCCGGAGCCGGATCTGTTGAGGGTTGTAGTCTCGTGGCGGTGACCCGGTCCGTGCCCAGGGAGTCAGACTAAGTGGCGCTGTATTAGCAGTAGATGTTGGATGACTACGCCACCCGTTGAATGCAGCTATGGAGCTGCCGCTGCAGGGCAGACCGCTGAGGCCGGTGGAAGGATGGTGCAGCGTGGATGGTATAACCCCCAACGGGAGGGGTATGGCCTCAGGGCAGCCGACGTGGATGATGGGAGTAGCAGGAACCACTCAGAGACGATGCGGTGTAGTTCAGGGTCTTTACTGGTGACAAAGATAGACCCTCCCGGAGTACTTGCTAGCGATCGGGGCCTGGTCAGTCCTTGAGCAGATGGGATCTCCCCTGGCCAGGTGGAGTTGTAGGCCTTCCCAACTAACTGTACTCTTCTGGCTACCTTGCTAGAGGCGGGTAAAAGTAGCCCACGTCCCTGAGTGTACCGTGTGGTGCTCACCCGTATGGCCGGTGACTCGGGGCCTTCTAGTGGCTTCCGCTCCACGACGGCGGTGCTGGTCCCACGCGTGTGACCGTGCCTTCGGGTTTCTGGGCCAGAGGACCTGAAATCCCCTGCCGGACGGTTTCTGCTGCTGGGTAAGGATTAGTCCCCACAGCCTCAGACTCCGGGTCCGGTGATAACTTCTCAGTCAGGGCGAGTTCTGCAGCTGCCAGCCCCTGACTCCTTGTAGCACTGCTCCCACAGAGCTCCTGTTGTTCTTTTCCTATATCTGCTTCTCTGTCTCTTCTTCTTCTCTACTCCAGGCATGGCCCAGGAGCTGGACCCAGCCGGAGCCACAGCTCCCTGTCAGCCCTCCTGGCCGAACTCTCCCTCTGAACTCACTAACCCTGCCTCAGCCCCAGGTTTATAGAGGGGAAGTTCTTCCCCTCCCAGGACTGGGCAGGAGGTGTGGCATGCATAGGATCCCTGACCAAGAGACCTCCCACCTGCTCTCAGACATAATATTGCATTACTGTGGAAACCAGACCCCTGGGGTGCCACATTCCCCCCTAGTGAAATTTAGTACTCCGGGACTAAACATATTTCTGTAACATAACAAAGTATAAGCAATAACAATACAATAAGGAAACACATAAAGATGGTCACGGCGTGTCCGCAACCGGGTGCAGTCTTTGAAGAAAACAAAGGTGTCCATTTCACCAAAACAGGGAGACGTAACCAGGTAGGGGTCTGTCCTGCCCCGAGTCCTTAACAGTCTTTTAGTCCGTCCTGGGTTACGCTCCAACTATGTACAGGGTGGCCGCTCTCAGTCCTCGGCCAGTGGGGATAAGGGATGGCTGCTCACAGTCCTCAGCCTGTGGGAATAAGGAATGCCTGCTCACAGTCCTCAGCCTGGTTAGAGATGGGGGCACACAGGGAACAGTTCACTAGTCCCAACGGGGACCATATTTTAATTAGCAGCAGTCCTTGTACCCTAACGGGTAACTATGTACAGCTCTTTATTCACGCTACTTCCCTTCAGTAGCTATGTCCTCTTTGTGCTCCCTCCTGAGGGTAGTCCTCAGACCCGTCCGGGTCCTCTTGGCTTTCCTCGTATTGGTAGTACTGCAGCTCCTCCTCGGTTAGCCGGTGAACGTGGAGGGTGTACTGTCCTTTTGCACCTGGGGAGTTCAGGCCTTGCGACCGGGCGTGGAGAGGGTCGCCGTTGATGACGCCCGGGGTCAGAGGGTGCGACTTTGGGCCTGGGCGCGGGCTGGTGGTGGTGGTGCCCAGGACTGTAGGGCTCGGCCGCAGGGCTTGTTGCGGGGGCTGGAGCAGATCGGTGTCTACAGCGCCCGGGGTCAGCGGCTCCACCAGGGGGCCCGGGAGCAGGCTGACGCTGGCAGCGTCCGGGACAGGGAGACTCCTCTTACCTGCTCCCGCGACCGCTCCTGCGTCACGCGTCTTCTCCTGGTGCTGGTCGGGGCCCGCGACGGCTGGGGCGCTGCCGATGCTGGGCAGCTTAGTCTGCTGCCGGTCCGCCATCTTGCTGTCCGTTCCTGGTATCATCCTCCCCCCTGGTGGACCGTGGCCTACCTGGCGATGATCCTCTTCCGTAGGCCGCGGCTCCGCAGTGGATCGTCAGGGTTGAGGACCTTCCGTCGCGCTCCTGTGACGTCGGCGTCTGCTGGGCTCCTTCCAGGACCTTACGCAACGTCCGGACGTGAGGCGGGGCTTCAGTTCTCGCGCGCTTTCGGAGTCCACGCCCCTCTTCTTCCCGCGCGGCGTCCTCAAGATGGCGTCCAACGCGGGAAAACTCCACAGATGGCGGGAAGAAGGCTGAAGATGGCGCCGGATGGCGGGAAAACTTCACGGATGGCGGGAAGAAGGCTGAAGATGGCGCCGGATGGCGGGAATCTTCACCACAGGTAAGTTTTAAAAGTCTCTTTTTCAGGCACGCAGTACCCGGTGGTTGCGGGCACGAAATCCTGCCGACTACGCCAAAAGTTGACGCGCCCCTGGGCCTGTGTCGCGCTGCGTTGCGCATGCGGGAGCTTACCCGGAGCCGGATCTGTTGAGGGTTGTAGTCTCGTGGCGGTGACCCGGTCCGTGCCCAGGGAGTCAGACTAAGTGGCGCTGTATTAGCAGTAGATGTTGGATGACTACGCCACCCGTTGAATGCAGCTATGGAGCTTCCGCTGCAGGGCAGACCGCTGAGGCCGGTGGAAGGATGGTGCAGCGTGGATGGTATAACCCCCAACGGGAGGGGTATGGCCTCAGGGCAGCCGACGTGGATGATGGGAGTAGCAGGAACCACTCAGAGACGATGCGGTGTAGTTCAGGGTCTTTACTGGTAACAAAGATAGACCCTCCCGGAGTACTTGCTAGCGATCGGGGCCTGGTCAGTCCTTGAGCAGATGGGATCTCCCCTGGCCAGGTGGAGTTGTAGGCCTTCCCAACTAACTGTACTCTTCTGGCTACCTTGCTAGAGGCGGGTAAAAGTAGCCCACGTCCCTGAGTGTACCGTGTGGTGCTCACCCGTATGGCCGGTGACTCGGGGCCTTCTAGTGGCTTCCGCTCCACGACGGCGGTGCTGGTCCCACGCGTGTGACCGTGCCTTCGGGTTTCTGGGCCAGAGGACCTGAAATCCCCTGCCGGACGGTTTCTGCTGCTGGGTAAGGATTAGTCCCCACAGCCTCGGACTCCGGGTCCGGTGATAACTTCTCAGTCAGGGCGAGCTCTGCAGCTGCCAGCCCCTGACTCCTTGTAGCACTGCTCCCACAGAGCTCCTGTTGTTCTTTTCCTATATCTGCTTCTCTGTCTCTTCTTCTTCTCTACTCCAGGCATGGCCCAGGAGCTGGGCCCAGCCGGAGCCACAGCTCCCTGTCAGCCCTCCTGGCCGAACTCTCCCTCTGAACTCACTAACCCTGCCTCAGCCCCAGGTTTATAGAGGGGAAGTTCTTCCCCTCCCAGGACTGGGCAGGAGGTGTGGCATGCATAGGATCCCTGACCAAGAGACCTCCCACCTGCTCTCAGACATAATATTGCATTACTGTGGAAACCAGACCCCTGGGGTGCCACATAGACATCTCCTAAGAAGAAGCTGAGAGGCTGCACATCCTCACTCCTCCATAGCCAGGCCATGCTCCCTGGGGCTCGTCATTTTGACAAACCAAAAAACAGTGCACACAGCTTTTTTTTTTTTTTGGACACAGGAATAATGGATCAGCACTCCGTTAGCATGATGCACGTGGAGTAAAATATGCAGAAAGGAAGCAATTTTTTCAACAATGCAGTCAACATGCAATCACTAGTTTATAAAGGGTTACACCTTGGAAGTGACATCATATGCAAAACACACAAAAAAAAAACGCCTACCCAATATAATTCTTTATACATAAATCCCATATAACAATTCAAAAAATACGAAAAAATATATATTATTCACAATTATATAGACATCATTGTATTGAATATAATTATTCTGAACTATAAAAACTATATTTATGAATCACATATTATATTAAAAAAATTACAATACTATAGTATATCAAATTTATTCCATTAGTTCTTTTAAATTAGTTATCTATTAAATTTATTATTCATTCAAGTTACTAATATCAAGCTCAAATATGATTACCCCATTATATTGTATCATATGTAAATTATAAAAAAAAAATTAATAAAAAAAAATATATATATTTTTATCTTTCCATTTCCTTTCCATTGAGATAAATATATCCTCCGCTTGAACTATATCGGGTATCATCATTGATATTTCATAACGTAGTGATTCATCAATATTCAATCAGCGCAACAGTGTTGTCTATATAAAAACATATATATATATATTATCTTATTAACACAAACAAATTCAAAGAGAAAATAAAAAATCTAATTTCATATAATGCTACTTATTTAAAAATCTTTAATCCATTCGGGGATAACGTTTTATAGGAGCATTGTCTTAATGTTACCACCCCTCCTAGGGATTATCACCTGTTCCAGCACTTTATTATTATTATTATTATTATTAATTTATATAGCGCCATTGATTCCATGGCGCTGTACATAAGAAGGGGTTACATACCAAATATGGATATCATTTACAGTAAACAAATTAACAATGATAGACTGGTACGGAGGGAAGAGGACCCTGCCCTTGTGGGATTACATTCTACAGAAATGGGGAAGGAGACAGTAGGTTGAGGGGTTTCAGTAGCTCCGGTGTTGTTGAGGAGGCAGCAAGGTCATGGTAGGCTGTAAGCTTGTTTGAAGAGATGGGTTTTCAAGTTCCATCTGAAGGATCCAAGTGTGGCGGATAATCGGACGTGTTGAGGCACAGAATTCCATAGGACGGGGGATAATCGGGAGAAATCTTGGAGATGATTGCGTGAGGAACGAAGAAGTGTGGAGGATAGAAGGAGGACTTGGGAGGACCGGAGATTACGTAAGGGAATATATTGGGAGATTAGTTCAGAGATGTATGGAGGAGAGAGGTTATGGCTTTGTAGGTCAGTGTTAGTAGTTTGAACTGGATACGCTGTGGAAATGGGAGCCAGTGAAGGGATTTGCAAAGGGGGGTAGCAGAGGAGTAGCGAGGCGAGAGATGGACCAGTCACACAGCAGAGTTAAGGATAGACTGGAGGGGTGCGAGAGTGCTAGCAGGTAGGCCACAGAGAAGGATGTTGCAGTAGTCAAGGCAGGAGATGATGAGGGCATGCACAAGCAGTTTAGTAGATTGAGGGTTGAGGAAAGGACGGATTCTGGAAATATTTTTGAGCTGGAGGCGACAAGAGGTGGCGAGAGATTGGGTGTGGAGTTTGAAGGACAGGGCAGAGTCAAGGGTAGAGATGAGCGGTGTTCAACTAGAACTGTTCGCCAATCTCAAATTCAAGCTGTTGGGCGGTGTTCGAGTCGTTAGAAGAATGCGAACGATTTGCAAAAAATTTGGCTGTTCGAGGGTATGTTCGATAACTGTTTGTGCACCAAAGCGTAACTGGATTTTTTCACATCATGCAGGGATTGTCTGCCACTCACTGTAATGTCACAGCCATGGTGGTTGTGGCATTACAGTGGTTGCCCAAATCGATGGAAACAGTGCTCACAGTGAAACATGAAAAGTCAGCAATTCAGCAGCGGCATACACCAGTACCCGACAATTTAGAACAGAAAGAATAGCGCATCACACATAGATTAGATAGATAGAAACATGTCAGTCACATATATAATAAGTACACTAAATGACAAGTACAGTAACCAATACTGTCACTGTACTTCTTATATATGTGACTGACATGTTTCTATCTATCTAATCTATGTGTGATGCTCTATTCTTTCTGTTCTAAATTGCCGGGTACCGATGCTGAATTGCCGGCCGGCTTTTTTAAAGAGAGTGTCTTCTGAGCAGTTTGTCAGCTTTTGGACACCTTTGAAGGTGTTTTCTATGTGTTTTTATTTGCCTGCCATTGGTTTTAACGGTGTTCGACAGTGTTCTAAGGTATTCAACGAACAGTTCCACGAACATCCCGGTGTTCGACGAACCGAACCCGAACACTACGGGGGTGGCTCAACACTAGTCAAGGGTTACTTCGAGGCAGCAGATTGTCGGTACAGGGGAAAGAGTGATGTCATTTATTGTGATAGAAAGATCAGGTGGGAAAGATTTGCGAGATGTGGGAAAGATAATGAGTTCAGTTATGTCCACATTGAGCTTGAGGTAGCGGGAGGAGAAGAAGGAGGATATGGCTGCTAGACATGCTGGGATACTGGACAGCAGAGAGGTGACGTCTAGGCCAGAGAGGTAGATCTGGGTGTCATCAGCGTACAGATGGTACTGGAAACCATGGGATTTTATGAGCTGTCCCAGGCCAAGGGTATAGATTGAGTAAAGTAGGGGTCCTAGGACAGAGCCTTGAGGGACTCCAACAGAGAGGGGGCAGGGTGAGGAGGTAGTTGGGAGTAGGAGACGCTAAATGTGCGGTTAGAAAGGTATGAGAAGATCCAAGATAGCAAGATAGGGCAAGGTCTTATACGCCAAAGGAAGAGAGGATCTGTAGTAGGAGGCAGTGGTCAACTGTATTGAAAACAGAGGACAGGTCAAGAAGAAGGAGTACATATAATTGTCTGTTAGCTTTGGCTGTAAGTAATTTCTGATTTTGGTAAGGGCAGTTTCGGTGGAATGGTGGGGGCGGAAGCCGGATTGTCGGTTGTCAAAGAGAGAGTTAGATGAGAAGTAGGAGGAAAGTTCAGCATGAACGTGTTGCTCAAGGAGTTTGGAGGCAATTGGGAGCAGTGATATGGGACGATAGCTGGGCAAGGCGGTTGGGTCGAGGGATGGCTTTTTGAGGATGGGCGTGATTGTGGCATTTTTGAAGTCAGCGGGGAAGGTACCAGAAGATAGTGATAGGTTGAAAAGATGGGTTAAGGATGGGATGAGTGTGGGGGTGAGGTTGGGGAGGAGGTGGGATGGGGTAGAGTGCACATGTGGTGAGGTGTGATTTGGAGAGGAGAAGAGTAAGGTCTCTTTCCGTGATGTTGGGAAGGGAGGTTATGGGGGTAGGGCAATGGTGTGGAAAACAAAGGGGTTGTGGTGGTCATACAGTGAAGACTTGCCGTGTTTAGTCAATTTTGTTTTTGAACTGTGTGGCAAACTCCTCAGCGGAGATGACGGAGGTCAAAGGGGGCAGTGGAGGAAAGAGTTAAAAGTGTTGAATAGCTGTTTGGGGGTTAAGGAAGATATGAGAGTTGTGAAGTAGGCCTTGTTTAGCAGAGGTGAGTGCTGATTTGAATACGAGTGTTGCTTGTTTGAATGCAGTGAAGTCATCTTGAGAATGTGTTTTCTTGCAACGCCGCTCCGCAACCCTGGACACTTGTCGAAGCTGTTTAGTGTGGTTGCTGTGCCAGGGTTGCCTGTTGACTCGTCATGAATAAGAGGGGTGACCGAGTCAATAGCTGATGCTAGAGTGGCATTGTAGAAAGCAGTGGCGCTGTCTGTGTCATGAAGTGAAGATATGGATGTCAGTGGTATAACAGAGTCAGAGAGTGTGTGAGTGTCTAGATGTGCAAGGTTTCTGCGGTGGTGTGCCAGTTGCTGGACATGGGTGACAGGTGAGGAGGACAGGGATGAGAAGGTGAGTAGAAGTGGTCAGATACGGGTAGTGGGAGGTTGTGAGGTTATATAGGGAGCAGACTCGGGTGAAGATGAGGTCTATTGTCTGTCCGTCTGTGTGGGTGGCTGAGGAGGACCACTGAGTAAGTCCAAAGGATGAAGTAAGCGACAGGAGTTTGGATGCTGCTGACTGGCGAGTGTCAGTGGAGATGTTGAAATCGCCCATGATCATGATGATTGTGGGAATGTCAGCAGAGAGAAAGTAAAGAAGCCAGGTGAAGAATTGGTCAACAAAGCCAGTGACCAAGCCTTGGTATTTTAATTGTGCGATACTGTTTTTTTTTCCCCGAAGCTAAACCACAGGGACATTTTATCATATAAATCACATTACTGGAGAGACAAGTAAAAAAATATATATTTTTTTGTGGTTGTCCAGTTTGAAGATGATAAAAAAATTCTCCTTTAATAACACTGTTACATTGGGAGCATCCCAAACATGGATCTGTACCATTTTTTTACTAGAAATAAAGGTTTGTTTAAATTCTTTCTTTTCACTACCTAGATCCGCACGCACGAACTTATCTTTAATATTAGTCAGTTTTTTGTTACAAATCAATGGAAGATTTTCAAACTCTGATATCTGAGGTTATTCGTGGTGTAAAATATGCCAATGCTTTTTAACAATTTGATCAAATTTTAAATCAATTGGATGATAGTCCCTGACAAAAGGTATCCTGTGTGATGATTAAATTCTAGATCTTTTTTCAGACAGAGAATCCTTTTTAGCTTTCCCTACATGGTGGAATGGATAACCTCTTGTCATAAAATCATGTTGCATTTAAGTAAGTCTCTGTTCACACAGAGATGGTTCAGACACAATTCTGTATACTCTTTGGAACTAATATTTAGGGATAGCTCTCTTTAGAAAATAAGGATATGTGCACACGATGCGGATTTGAAGCAGAAATTTCCTGAGCATTTTCGCCTCTCTCTGGCAGAAAAACTGCATGCGGTTTTTACATGTGTTTTTGACACGGTCTTAGATGCGGTTTTTGAAGTGTTTTGTAAGCGTTTTTTAACAGAAATAAAGATAGTTGAAAAAAAAAGGATTTTCTGATGTAATTTCCTTGCCCAACCCCTCTTCTCCATTTTGCTTTTTGCAAGGTACAAAATGCCACACGAAGAGCAGCCCCTGCCTCTCAGCACACCGTATATGAACCTGTTGTTGATGACTGTGGTAAATCTCCTGCATCTCCATCGCAAGCAGGCAAGATAAATTTAGGTAGAATGTATTTTTTTTTCTGTTGTGTGTACTAACCAATTATTGATCCTTAGAAGCGGTCTAGGAGGAGAAAACCGAAAAAACTGTGTGTGCGCCCTATAGTGTAGGAGCGGTCGGATAAAGGGCACTTCAATGTGCTGTATCAGGATTTAAGCAGGTAAGTTATTAACATATGGGAAAAAAAGTATATGGTCATCCGGGTGTACCTATTTTTTTTTTCTTTAATGAGTTAAGTTATTATCCTATGGGGAAAAAATATATTCCGTGTATACCTAATATTTTTTTTTCCAGATATTTGGGTAAATTCCAACAATTCTGTCGTCTTCCCATTGATGCATTTAATCATCTGCTGAGTCTTCTCTCACCGAGCTGGACTACAGCGACACCGTTATGAGAAGAGCCATCTCTGCTGAGGAAATGCTGCTAATCACCTTGCGGTAAGTTAAAAAAAGAATATATATATATATATATATATAATATATATATATATATATATATATATATATATATATATATATATATATATATCGCTACCTTTTTTATTTTATTTGTATTTTTTTAAATTGAAAAAGTATGTAATCTACGTATGCCGCCACGGCCCCACTATCAGTATTCGGTCATTATTTTTTCTCTGGAGTTGGAGCCAAAACCAGGTGAGGAACAGAGAAAAGGTATAATAGAAACAAGTCATCAATCACCCACTCCTGGTTTTGACTCCTACTCCTGAAAAAAATATTGACAGAATACTGCCTGTAAAGATGTGCTCTTGTGGATTTTAATTTTCACATGGAGAGATTAATGATGTAATTAGTTTTATTCCTTCCGACATTGGTTAAAAAACAATTCCAGGAATGTCTTACAGGCAATTATCTAGTCCTTGATTTTCCAAACTGGAATCAGTAGTTCCACTACCCCTGAATGGGCAGAAGAGCTCACCTCTCCCTTCCAACAGCTAATTAAGGAGGTATTTTCTCAGGTGCAAGCCATCACCTGAGATTGTATGTCAGACTCCCTGTTGTGACGACTCCTCTGTGTCTACTCTTTCTACATATGGGTTCCTTGGGCATTATCTAACAATGGGCCAAGGCACCTGAGATAAGGTCACTGAATAGAATTGATATCTGTTGTTGGACTGAAGAGCAAACAAATGAGTAACAAAACACAGCTAGAAATTTTCAAACCAAACAAAAAAATAAGATTGAGGCTGCGTGCCCACGAAGCATTTTCCAAGCGTTTATGCTGCGGAATTTACGCAATGTAAACGCTTGGGAAACGCTTGGTAATCCGTCCCCAATGACAAGCCGCAATGTCAATGCTGCGGATTTTTCCGCAGCATCTATGCTGCGCTCAAAAATCCGCAGCATGTCCATTAATTTTGCGGACACGCAGCGTAATCGCTGCCATTGACTTGCATTGGACCGCGTGACATCCGCATCACTACATGTGGATAAGCGGATATCACACAGTTCAATGTGCTTTTGGTACCCAGGTCTGGAGGAGAGGAGACTCTCATCCAGACCTGGGTACCATAGAAACTGTAAAAAAAAAGAATTTAAAATAAAAAATAAAGATTATACTCCCCTTCCGATGTCCTCCCGGTGTTTTGTCCAGTCTCTTGCACTGCCTACACTGTTGTGAAGGACCTGCCATGACGTCACTGAGTCATGTGACCTGACACATGACTGAATGACGTCACCGCAGGTCCTTCACACCACTGCGAGCAGTGCAAGACACCGGACGCGGCGGAGATAACACCGGAAGGTAAGTATAATTTTTTTTTTTTTTTTTTACCATTCTTATTCTTTTTTTTTTTTTTTACTAACTTGGTCACACTATATAAATCCATGCCGGTTGCATGATTCTAAAATCGCTTGTTAAAGCGCTTCCTAACCCGCATGCAGAAATGCATGCAAAAATGCTTGACAAACGCTTCTACCTGGCAGGAAAAATGCATGTAAAATCCGCATGCGTTTTTCCTGCCAGGGAGAAGCATAAAAAATATGCAGCATTTCTGCATCGTGGGCACATAGCCTGACGAAAATGGGCGCTCAGTGCTGGAAAAGCATTTAGTAAGTGGACAGGTGTTTCCTTAGCAAATACTGATAGTGGGGCCTTATAATGTTGTCTTGTATTCCTTTTTTTTCTTGCTTTTCTAATTATCTTATTTCCCTTTGCAGATTTCTGGCCACAGGAGAGAGCTGTACATCACTGCACCTCCAATTTAGGGTTGGTAAATCCGCCATTTCCAAAATTGTGAGGTGCACATGTACCTTCACCTGGCAGAAGTTGCAGCCCATCGTGATGCCTTCCCCAACCGAGGAGACTTGTCTGCAGGTTGTAGCAGGCTTTCAAACTGTGGCCAATTTCAACAACTGCATAGGTGCTGTTGATGGCAAACATGTGAGGGTTCAGCAGTCACCACGATCAGGATCACGCTTCTTTAATTATAAGAATTATTTTTCTGTGGTCCTGATGGCGGTAGCTAATGCACATTACAAATTTGTTGCCACTGACGTTGGTGCTTATGGCAGTACTGGGGACTCTCGGGTGTTGCGATCATCACAGATTGAGCTGCAAATTCTTGGAGATGTCGGACCACTCCCAGCCCCAAGATCTTTGCCGGGTTCCTCACATCCAGTTCCCTTTGTGATGGTATCAGATGAGGCATTTCCCTTAATGACCAACCTGCTGTGCCCATACCCCCGAAGGGCACTGAATGCCCGGTGAAGGATTTTTAATTTTCGGCTGAGTCGTCCACGCAGATATGTGGAATACACCTTCAGAATCAAGTGTGGTCAGTAGAGGATCTTTCACACAGCCATCCCATTGGCTACGGAGACCGTTGACACTGTAATTAAGGCATGCTGTGTACTCCACAACTATGCTCATGAATACAGCACTGAGCTAGATGAGTAGTCACAGCTGTCAGAATTAATTCCAGTGGACAACTTGGCTCTGGGAAGGCAATCCAACTCTGGTGCCAGGGTGCGAGAAACCTTTGCTGACTACTTTGAGTCCTGAAGATGCCGTGCAATGGCAATACTCCTATGTCAGTGGTGTGCAGCCTGACCAGCAGAGAAGATCTGATGCCCAATGAAAAAAGAACAGCAAGAAAATTGTTTATAATATTTTTTGAAAAAAAAAATTGTTTTTATCGGTCGACAATGACAGCACCACAAGAGAGGGGATCCGCCCACCAAGGACAGGAAACCTACAGGCTTAAAAAGGGCGGCCCTCTCTTCTCCCCTCAGTTTGGTTTCCTGTCCTTGATGGAGGGAACCTCTGACAGACTTACCAGTGAAGACTGCCGGAAGAAGCGTGCTGTCGAGCTGCGCCCCTGTCTGGGATCAGCAACTCCGGTACTGTCCTGTGCCCTGGGCTGTGGGAGCTGCGCCCCTGTCTGGGGTGGCAGCTCCAGCCAGATGAAGCGTGATGACGGAGGCTGCGCTCCTATCGGGGGACGGCAGCCCCAATTTGAGGTGGGTACAGCATTAGGGGGCTGCACCCCTGTCTGGGGTTGGCTGCCCCGAACTTGCGCGCAGGACGCTGGAGGGAGCGGCGCCCCGGCCGGGTAGGGCCTCCCCTAGTAGCAGGTGAACGCTGGTGCTGTGGCCCTGTCTAGAGCAGGCAGCTGGAGAGAGGAGTCGCCGATTTCTGGAGCGGCGCCTCTATGTTCAGCGCCGCAGAATGCGGCGGCGCCACATGCTTCCGGTCTTTTTCTAGGCTGGGGGCGGGGCATGATGATGTCCAGACAGGAAGTCCGGTCCACGTGCATGCAGACGCCGGGTGAACGCTGCAATCTTCCCTCCAACCAGCAGATGGTGACCAAAAAAAAAGAGAATTAAGGGGAAGTAGACGCTCCTATTTAAGCGTCCAGATATCGCTGCTCTAGCCTTCCCAGCTACTCCAGGTCTCTATTAATGGATTCTGAAGAAGAGCAGCAGCAGCAGCAAATCCAGCGGCCGCCGCTTTCTGCATCTCAGTGGTTGCCTGGGGAGCCCCAGGAGATACGACCCCCCTCGAGTCACCAGTAATTCTCGGACTTCGGGTAGGCGAACCCGGTCCGGCCATCGTGACTCTAACAGGACGGACGAATCTGCAGCCCCTAGGGACGATCCCCCGGCTCAGAAAGGTCCTCTGGCTTTTTGAGCTCTGGGTAAGTGATCTTCGAGAAAGTTCACTTAGGTAATAAGGTGTCCCTTCTTATTATCCGTTTAGGAGAAGAAGTGTACCTCCAAAGCCAAACACAAGCAAGGTGCATTATGCGAGGCCGTATTGGTGGACTCATATTCCAAAAGGCTGTGCTAGTCCTGCATAAACCAAACTTTGACGGATGAGACCCCTAGTTTCACCTCAGGGTTAAAATCCCTAGTTAAGTCAGAGGTGAGCAAAGTCCTCTCTAAAAAGTCCAAGAGGAAGGAAGCTAACTATGAGGTCTCCCCAGCTCCTGATTATTCCCTATCGTCATCTTCAGATGGTGGTCCCTTTGTGGACTCGGCCTCCTCCTTCTAGGAGAAGGCTTCCAAACTAGACACAGTTATAACTAAAGCTTCTAAAAGGTCATCTGTCCCCTTTGATGATATGGGGGCCCTTAAAGATCCTCTGGACAGAAAAGCGGATGTGTTTCTCAAAGGCACCTGGGAGACAACTGCTGGGTCTTTAAAGCCGGCAATTGCCGCGACTTGTACTGCAAGGTCTTTAATGATGTGGCTAGATCAGCTGGAATCGCATTTAGAAAACAATACATCCAGGAAAGAGATCTTGTCTAGTATCCCACTCATGCAGGGGGCAGCAGCCTTCCTAGCGGATGCTTCCGCGGACTCTGTTAAGTTAGCTCCTAGATCGGCCGCCATGTCTAATGCACCCCGTTGGGCTCTGTGGATCAAGTGTTGGGTAGGTGACATCCAGGCTAGAACTAGACTCTGTTCTATACCTTGCGAAGGGGAACATCTCTTTGGTCCAGTTCTGGATGAAATCCTAGACAAAACAAGCGACAGGAAGAAAGGTTTCCCTAGCCTGTCCATGCCTGCCTATAAGCGGTCTTTTCGAAGGAGAAGATTTGTACGTAAAAGGCCACAGAGAGACCAGGATAAATGGGATGACTGTAAAACCAAAAGGTAGAGGTCTTTTGTTCAGCACGTCTTCTTCCACTCGGGAGCCCCGGTAATCGAGTCAATGACTCGTAGCCCAGGTTCGGGTCTGAGATTCCAGTTCCAAGCAGTTCCTCGTGGAAGGTTTATCTTGACCCCGGACCCTTCCTCTATATCAGAACAGTTCGCTCTTCAGAAAGAAGTACTGGACCTTGTTCATAATGCCGTCCTGGTGAAGGCCCCGGCGTCCGAAAGAGGGTTGGGATTTTACTCCCCTCTCTTTGTGGTCTCTAAGCCGGATGGTTCTTTCAGGTGTATTATAAATTTAAAAGCACTGAACAAATTCCTGATAATCCCCACCTTCAAAATGGAATCGATAAAGTCAGCAATAAAGTTGCTGTTTCCAGATTGTTACATATTAGTTTTGGAAAGACGCCTATTACCATGTACGTATCCATTCAGATTACCAGAAATATCTTAGTGGCCGTGGTTATAGATGGGGTCATCAAGCATTTTCAATGTAGGCCCCTGCCGTTCGATTTAGCCATAGCCCCCCAGGTATTTACCAAAATTGTGGCAGAAGTAATGGCTCATGTGAGAGAACATGACATATTAATTATCCATTATCTGGATAATTTCCTGATAGTTGGTAATTCGGCCCTTCAATGTAGTAAGCATCTAAAAATAGTGATCTCCATCTTAGAGATTCTGGGCTGGGTGCTCAATTTGAATAAAGCTAGGTTAACGGCCACAAACGTTCAGCAATTCTTAGGAGTTATGCTGGATTCAGATTTTCAGACATGTTACCTCCCTGAAACCAAAAAACTAAAGATCAGGGATCAAGTGAGAAAGGCAGTGTCAAACCCAGTCATGTCCCTTAGAGCTGCGATGTCCCTGTTAGGTACCCTGACATCTTGCCTTCCTGGGGTTCTGTGGGCACAATATCACTCCAGGGTTTTACAATGGGATGTACTGCATAATGAAGTTATGTTGAAGGGGCGGTTTTCCTTGTCCCCCCGGTCAGTTGAATCCTTACAGTGATGGGATAATGAAGTGAACTATCCAGAGGGGTCCCCTGGGTTTTTAGAACAAACAGAACAATTACTACCAATGCCAGTTCCAGAGTTGCTAGCGATAGACAGGGCAGTCAATTATTTTCTAGTCTTCCTTCAAAAACGTGACGTAAAGGTTTTCTCTGATAATAGAATCTCAGTAGCTTACGTGAACCACCAAGGGGGTACACAATCAAGATCTCTGATGAGAGTGGCGGATCATCTCTTTCAGGTCTCGGAATGCAATCTTCGTTGCCTAACAGCCCTTCATATAAAGGGAAAAGAAAATTCAAGGGCAGACTACTTAAGCCGCTATACCCTGAGACAGGGGGAATGGGAACTAAATCAGGGCATTTTCTCCCAAATTGTCCAAAGAGGGGGGCCTCCAGTAGTGGACTTGTTTGTTACAAGGTCAAATCGGAAAACTTGGCTCTTCTGTTCCCTGAATCCCGAAGAAAAACCCCTGGCAGTAGACGCTCTCCAAATACCTTGGGGGTTCAGCCTCGGCTATGCCTTTCCTCCATTAACACTTCTTCCTATGATTATCAGGAAGATCAGTGAGGACAAGGTGAAAGTTCTGCTGATCGCACCCTTTTGGCCCAGGAGGCCCTGGTTCTCATGCCTCAGGAGCATGTCTGTGTCAGATCCTTGGGTTCTACCAGAGGTTCCGGATCTCCTCTTCCAGGATCCAATAGTCCATCCTCAAGTGTCTGGCCTCCACTTGACGGTATGAAACTTGAGTGGGAGCTATTAAGAAAAAAGGGGTTCTCCCAAGGCCTAGTAGCTACCTTAATGCATAGCCATAAACCAATTACAACCAGGATTTATGTGAGGACCTGGAAGAAGTTTTTATCTTTTTCCGGTTCCAGAGTAAGTGAGGAGGCTCCAATAGGTAAAATTCTAGAATTTCTGCTAAAAGGTCTTGAGTTAGGGTTAGCCACTAGCACCCTGAAGGTTCAGGTGTCCACCTTAGGCGCCTTATATAGCTGTGATCTGGCGAGTAATTATTGGATTTCTCGTTTCATTAAAGCCGCCTTTAGGTCTAGGCTCATTGTCAAAAGCAAATTGGTACCCTGGGATCTAAATTTGGTTCTTAAAGCCTTAACTGGTCCACCCTTTGAACCAATAGAGTTAGCCACTCTTAAGTCCCTCTCCCTTAAAACAGCACTTCTGATAGCTTTAACATCTGCTAGGAGAATTAGTAATATTCATGCCCTGTCTTCAGCCTTGTCCTTCACTCAGATCCTGGATGATAGAATAATTCTTAAACCTGATCCCGCTTATCTCCCTAAAGTAGCTTCCCATTTTTACAGACTCCAAGAAGTAGTCCTACCCTCCTTCTGCCCTAATCCGGGTAACAGGAAAAAGAAGAGTTTCATTTGCTAGACGTAAGGAGATGTGTAATTAGGTACCTCTTGGTCACCAAAGAATTTAGAAAGGATAGTTCGTTATTTATATCATACCAAGGTGTTAGGAAAGTCTCTAAGGTCATAAAGTCCACAATAGCTAGATGGATCAAGGAAGCTATTATCCTAGTTTATACATCCAGCAGTGAGGAAATCCCCAAGAGTTGAAGGCTCACTCCACCCGGACAGTGGCGAACTCCTGGGCGGAGAAGACGAGTGTCTCGATAGAAGACATATGTAAGGCTGCTACCTGGTCTTCTCCGTCTACTTTCTATAGGAACTATAGACTGGATTCGGGTGCTTTGTCTGATCTTACTTTCGGGAGAAGGCTGCTCCAAGCTGTAGTCTCTCCCTAAACTTCTTCATCTCTGTAATTCTCTTGTGGTGCTGTCATTTTCGATAGTCATAAGTTACTTACCGGTAACAGGATTTTTCGGAGGCCATGACAGCACCCTTATATTCCATCAGTTCACATTGGTGGGAGCACTCCTTGTTTATTAATTTTCACTCTTAAGTTGGTGATTTATAAAAATGTTGGTTTATCATGTTTTGTTATGTTTACTAACCTGGTGGTCCTCTCAATGCTCTGTAATCCAAACTGATGCGAGAAGAGAGGGCCGCCCCTTTTAATCCTGTAGGTTTCTTGTCCTTGATGGGCAGATCCCCTCTCTCGTGGTGCTGTCATTGTCTCCGAAAAATCCCGATACCGGTAAGTAACTTATGACTATTTCCATAATAAAAAAAAAAATTTTGACTTTCAATCCTGTCTCCATGTCTACCTCTGATTATGCTCAGTCAGAAGTAGTGGTCACAAGATGGCTTTGCAGTGCGTCACAAAAAACGTACCTGAGATGTCCGTGCTTGTGTGGAACTGTTTTGCATACGTGTGCATCACCATTCACACGTACCGGTGCCTGGGAATCGGCGGTACAATAGCGCTCTTCCCAAGTACTGGGTGCTGAAGGCATCACTAACAATTGTCACTTGCTTGCAATATGAGCAGAACTAGCAAGAAACAATGTTGAGAGTAGTATTCATCTCATTTTGTTTAAACAGTGTGAAAATGACCAAAAAAGACTTAAATTCCAATCACCTGGATAGAGGCAACCACACACGTACAGTAGCAGAGTAAGTCACTTGCTAAACGTAGCGGTCCCCTGACCAACGCTGAGGTCAGTGCAGGTCAGGGGCCCACTGTTTTTTTTTTTTTTATATTTTTTATACCACCAACCAAACACATAGAACATGAAATAGCTGTAGTTGGGACCAATTTATCTATTATACTGGAGAATACATGCCAAGCATATACCCTTTTTATTTCTTTATGAAAAATCCAAACAAATTTTTAGATAAAAATTTATTTTATAATAAATAAAACAACGGGAGTATACAAACATTGTCGTGAACTAGTAAAAACATAATAAACAATTGACAAACATTGTCATGAAACATAAAGCACTCATGTAAACTTGTAATGACAAACATTGTCATAAACACATTGATCTTTTCAAACATGAAAAACAATTTTTGGGCAACAGTTTTGGTCCATAAAAGTATGGGCAGCATCTGTAGGCACTTTCAGCTTATAGGATATAAAACGAAACACCTTTTATTATAATCATCTACGCCATAATCCAGTTTGAGTGTCGCCAGTCTTGGTCTGACACCTCCTCCAGGCCCGCAGAGGCTGTCCTTCTTCATGTGGATGATGCTTCTTGTATGCCTCTCAAATATGACGCACTTTCGACCCTCCTCAGCACTGAGAAGCCTCATCCACATGGAAAACGGACATGACAAGCAGAGGGGAGGTGCCGGATCAAGAGCTGTGACACACATCTGCCTGGTGTAGGTGACTATTATAAAAGGTGTTTTTTTACGCAGTCTTTACAAGTATGAAAAATGGTGGATATAACGACCTACAGGTGCTGGCCGTAGTTTTTATGGGCCAAAACTGGTGACAAGTGGAATACTGTTAACAGTGGTGATATTCTGGGTCATACCCATACCGGGGGGAACATGTCCTAGGAGTAACTCACATTAGGTGAGGGGGCCAGGACGATACACTGCTACTCCATGGCGTGGCGGATGCCCATAAATGCCAGACGCCTCGCTCGCTTCTGGCCGATATGCTGCAGCTTGTCCATGATGCTGTGTTGCAGGTGGTGGTCCACTTTGATTAATTACATTCAACAGACCATTTGTTATAGTCTGTCCCTGGGCCGCAGGCCATGGACTGGCCAGAGCCATTCGCATCGTGGTCGCCACTGCCATGTAGATGTTCTGCCTGTCCCATGGCATTGTGCGAAGGCGCCCTGCAACCACTGAGGCAAATTTATCAAAATCATCCTCGCGGTTTACCCTGTCGATAAGGCTCAGGGTGCGAGTCGTGAGGGCTTGAACCTCACTCACACCCTGTTGTCCTTTTGATTTTTGAAATAATTGTTTCATTGCGGCCCTTCTTTGTGCCACGGGACAGGCAGTGCCAGTGCCCATCACAGTGGCCTTTGACACAACACCAGCAGCTGTACCAGCAGCGTCAGAAGCAGTGGCAAAATATGGAGCTGTGGTCGAAGCAGCAGCGGCTGAAGTATAACCAGTTGAGTCAGGATCCGGAGATGAAGTAATAAAAAAGTCCTCCGATTCCTTTGCTGCTCATTGCTCCATAGTCCCCTCCTCTTTCTCAGCTGGACCAGTGGCAGGAATATTTCCTTCGGTACTGTGAAAAAAAGAAGGCATGTTAATAAAAAAATTCATTAAAAAAAATTGTTAAATACCAAATTGATAAATTACCTCCTAAAGTCCGGCTGGTGAGAATAAAGCCCAGCAGGTCAGCAAACGGCACTTTTCGTTTGGATGGCGATGCGCCTCTTTTCCATGACTTAGTCTTCATTAAGTGGTTGGTAACTGACTGCCACCGTTTTTTGCCTTCTGTTACTGCAATACAAAAAAAACAATGTTTATTTACTGCATTTAGTACATAAAAAAAATATACTAAATAAAAAAAAAATTACAAATTTCTTCCTTGGCTGGTTTGTCAGCGTCCTCCCATAGCGGATACAATTCTTTCACAGCGGCAATCCACGCATCATGACGCCGAAGCTTGTCCTTATATGTGGGACTAGCGCGATCCCACAGCTCAGGATATTTCTCCACCTAAAATGTATAACGTAACGTCATTGAAATAATTTTTACTAAAATGTGCGTACATTATATATACACGTGTGTATGTATATACTGTATATATCTATATATCTGACATGATGTCCCAGATGTGCTCAATCGGATTCAGGTCTGGGGAACGAGCGGGCCAGTCCATAGCTTCAATGCCTTCATCTTGCAGGAACTGCTGACACACTCCAGCCACATGAGGCCTGGCATTGTCCTGCATTAGGAGGAACCTAGGGCCAACCGCACCAGCATATGGTCTCACAAGGGGTCGGAGGATCTCATCTTGGTACCTAATGGCAGTCAGGCTTCCTCTGGCGAGCACATGGAGGGCTGCGCGGCCCTCCAAAGAAATGCCACCCCACAACATTACTGACCCACTGCCAAACCGGTCATGCTGAAGGATGTTGCAGGCAGCAGATCGCTCTCCACGGCATCTCCAGACTCTGTCACGTCTGTCACATGTGCTCAGTGTGAACCTGCTTTCATCTGTGAAGAGCACAGGGCGCCAGTGGCGACTTTGCCAATCCTGGTGTTCTGTAGCAAATGCCAAGCGTCCTGTACGGTGTTGGGCTGTGAGCACAATCCTCATCTGTGGACGTCGGGCCCTCATACCACCCTCATGGAGTCGGTTTCTAACCGTTTGTGCAGACTCATGCACATTTGTGGCCTGCTGGAGGTAATTTTGCAGGGCTCTGGCAGTGCTCTTCCTGTTCCTCCTTGCACAAAGGCGGAGGTAGCGGTCTTGCTGCTGGGTTGTTGCCCTCCTACGGCCCCTTCCACATCTCCTAGTGTACTAGCCTGTCTCCTGGTAGCGCCTCCAACCTCTGGACACTACGCTGACAGACACAGCAAACCTTCTTGCCACAGCTTGCATTGATGTGCCATCCTGGATGAGCTGCACTACCTGAGCAACTTCTGTGGGCTGTAGAGTCCGTCTCATGCTACTACAAGTGTGAAAACACAACCAACATTCAAAAGTCACCAAAACATCAGCCAGAAAGCATTGGTACTGAGATGTGGTCTGTGGTCCCCACCTGCAGAACCACTCCTTTATTGAGTGTGTCTTGATAATTGCCAATGATTTCCATTTATTGTCTATTCCATTTGCACAACAGCATGTGAAATTGATTGTCAATCAGTGTTGCTTCCTAAGTGGACAGATTGATTTCACAGAAGTTTGATTTACTTAGAGTTATATTCTGTTGTTTAAGTGTTCCCCAAAAGCTATGCAAATATATAGGCATGTGTGTAGATGCGCACATACACACACCCCCACACCCCCACACACATTAAGGTCTCTTTCACACGTCAGAATCTCCGGTATAGCCTATAAAGGGGCTATGGATATTGGCCCCCTCCCAGGCTATAATATCAGCTCTCAGCTGCCCCAGATTTGGCGCTTCAATTTTGTGCGCCAAATCTGGCGCATAGCCTCACTCTTCCCATTGCCCTGTAGCGGTGGCAGTGGTGTAATGGGGTTGGGGTTCATGTCAGCTGCAGCTGGTATGAAGCCCAGGTTAGTAATGAAGGGTGTCTATAAGACGCACCCATTATTAACCTAGAAAGAGTTTAAAAAAACAAAACACAAAATCTCACAGGGATCCGCAAATGAGATTGTCTCCATGTCTTAGAAACACTCAGTAAGTGTATTATTTGAACCTCCTGTATGTTGATTATTGTGCATGATTATTCCAGGGCACTGTTCTGATAACTAGAATGGGGAGACTGATGGAAGTTTATCATTACACTTGTAACTAATAGACTTATACTTCCACCAGTCACACCATTGTGAATCCTTTGAGAGCTATGCAATTAATAACACATTGTTGAATGGAAGGCTACTCCTACACTTGCAATTAATACTAGATTTATATAATTGATAGAATACGGTTTGGGGAAAAACAACTTTCTTTCAGGAGATACATGCACTTATACATATACTCCCATAATTGTGATATATAATACTACTTCCCCTTTCTTCTTGTTTTCTTGTGCAATAGGGTAATATAATACATTATAATAATTTTTGATCAATATTTGACTTTTCTACAATTGGATTTGACATTATAAACATCATATTTATGGGTCTTATGTTTACATCAATTTCCCCCCTCCTTTTTGTGCAATAATACAATATATGATATACTATTATTACGATCTATCAATTGGAAGACTCCTTGTATGGGATCGATAGGCCACTGCTTTTTTATGATTTTATATTGAAGGTTTTAAAATGATGTAATAAAAATAAATAATTTTTTAACTTCATTCGTTTCACATCCTCTTTTCCAAAAAAATCTGGTTTACGTAAACGCAGTTTTTTATGGTGATTGGAAATCTTTATTGAGGTAGTTTATGTTTATGACCTTTTT
This sequence comes from Phyllobates terribilis, assembly GCF_046119375.1. Classification (NCBI taxonomy): domain Eukaryota; kingdom Metazoa; phylum Chordata; class Amphibia; order Anura; family Dendrobatidae; genus Phyllobates; species Phyllobates terribilis. Next base: position 1,675,187 of record NW_027362942.1, on the reverse strand, counting down.
GTTGGAAACTAACTATCTGAGGATGTCAGAGGAATCTTTTAAAGAGTTACTGGAACGAGTTACGCCACGTATTCAACGGAAGGATACAGCGATGCGTGTTGCCATTCCGGCAGATGAAAGATTGGCAGTCACACTGAGATTCCTGGCCACCGGACGCTCACTCCAAGACTTGCATTTTTCTGCAGCCATTTCAAGGCCCATGCTCAGTGTTCTAATCCCGGAGACATGTAATGCAATTTACCACAGTCTACGTAGTTACATACAGTTTCCCAACACGGAGGAGGAATGGAAAAAGATTGCCTCTGATTTTGAGCAGCTGTGGCAGTTCCCTAACTGTGGTGGGGCTTTGGACGGGAAACATGTCCGAATCATTCAGCCACCAAATAGCGGATCCTATTTTTATAATTATAAGGGCTATTTCAGCATCATCATGATGGCCCTTGTTAACGCCAATTACAAATTTATAAATGTAGATGTTGGCATGAACGGCAGGGTTTCTGATGGTGGTGTTTTAGAGCACACACTTTTTGGAGAGCGATTGGACAACTGTGACCTACACTTGCCTCCCAACTCAGAGACTACAGGTAACCTTAATTTTGTTTTTGTCGGCGATGAAGCCTTCCCACTTCATCCCAATCTTATTAAACCGTTCCCCCAAAAAAGTCTTACCTAGGAAAGAAGAATTTTCAATTATCGTTTGTCAAGGGCACGTCGTGTTGTCGAAAATGCCTTCGGTATCATGGCCAACCGCTTCAGAGTTTTTCACACGCCAATTAACATGAAGCTTACATCAATAGACTCTGTTGATTTGGCCTGTTGCACACTTCACAACTTTCTTCGTCGACGTGATGCAATTACGTACTGTCCGCCTGGCTTCGTGGACTCTGTGGACCTAGCCAATGGGGAAGTGGAGCTCGGAGAATGGCGTTCAAACGATCCTGCAATTGCAGGCCTTCAACCAGTGGGATATGGCAGAAACACCCATGATGCGAAGACGAGCCGCGACAACTACTGCCAGTATTTTAACGGTCCTGGTGCTGTTACTTGGCAACATCAGAACTTATAGTGGGCAACTACTGACAATTATACACTACTTTCAGTTTTGTATTGATTTGTGTAATAAACTGTGTTTAATAAACTGTGTTTAAACTTTGCAAAAGATTTGTTTATCATTGTTTCAGTAGTAAGGGCCCGTATATACATACGTGTACTACTCCAGGGGCGGACATAGGAATCATGAGAGCTCATAGCAGAAGTTATAATTGGGACCCCCCCACAAAAAAAATAAAAAAGTAAATAACTGTTGGGGACACACAAGAGCAGATCTCACAACCTTCCAGCCTTTCTTACTTTCTGAACTCCTAGATTCCTCTTCCATAGCCCCATAAAAATTTGATGCCAACAAAAGTCTCCCCCTTAACACAGCATGATACCCCGATGGTGAATTCCTCCTTTTTAGCCTCCACATGCACAGTGTAATGACCCTAATGTATCACATGTGCCATGTATGAGGGAGTTGGAGTCGTGGAGTCGGAGTCCTGGAAATTGAGGAGTCGGTTTGGCTTACCGACTCCGCAGCCCTGTATACCAGGATGGGAGAGCACACAGTATAATGCAGCCCCCATAGGGTAAAAGGCAGCCCCAGTCCTCCAGTATTATCAGTACTGACTGATTTACAAAAATATATAAATACATACTTAACCACTCCTTATTCCCCGCTGCTTCAGTCTCTGCAGCGCGTCTCTCTCATCACGACAGCAGCTGGCAGCTCCACTGTCTGACACAGCGTGGTGCATATTAGCAGCGTTGCCGCTGTTTGATTAACCGCCACCCACCGGCACTGTACTCAGTAATGGCTGCGTGTAGTGTGTTGTGCGGCTGTGTCTTGTAGTAATGCCGCAGCAGGGCCGACTCAAGCACAATTAAAGGCGTGGCCATGTCTGAACACAGTGGCAGTGGGCGGCGGCGGCAATCAAACAGCGGAGCATGGGGTACAGAATGGGGGAGACTGCTATGGGGTCCGCTGGCTCACGGGCCCCCTACGGCCACGGGCCCCATAGCAGTTATGTGGCCTGCCACCAATGGCGGTACGGCACTGTTGTACTCATATGTATACTCATATGTATACATATACATCCGTATACACATACATATTCAGATACATAAAAATCTACACCCATATCCACACTTATATACAGATAACTAGATATACACACACATACTCACAGACACAGAAGTAAGCATACCTATATAAATAATAATTCAAGTCGCAGTAGCGTTCTGTAATAATCCGGCAGGGTTTATGGGCGACGTTGATGCGTCGTGGGCGTGGTTACCGACGTTGATGCGTCGTGGGCGGGTCTAACGACGTAGTTGCGGCCTAGCCTATTAGCAACATCATGGCATCCAGGGTGAGAGCATCTCCTTGGGGTGATGCTGAGGTGCGCTACCTTGTGGAGCAGCTGGATGCAGTGGATTATGAGTGCCATGTGCACTCTGAGCATCCAGTGCTCCATAAGCGGGCGGTGCTGCAGAGGATCGGTCGGGGCCTGGTCCAGAGATTTGGGGTGCAGCGCTCTGCTACCCAAATCAGGAAAAAGCTGGTGGACCTGAAATATAGGTCTGCCGACCGTATCGTCAGCATCCGGTCACAGACCCTGCCCCGTCGTGGTGAGTGGTTTTAAAATATGTTAGCACAATATATGGCACCACATTAGTTACAACTGCAATTACCTTAGGTATCTAATGTTATTTGTTTTCCAGCACCTGCAGCCCCAGAGCCCCCAAGGGAGTCATCTCCAGCCCTGGAGCCCCAGCAGCATTCATCTACCGGCTCGCCAGCATCACTCCGTGATATAGGTGCAGCTTCATCTTACGGTAATGCTTTCACATGAAATACAGTCCATACAACTTGGAAAGTATAGGGCTGTCATGTACTATGAAGTGTTGTGTCTTTCTCTAGCCGGTGATGCCAGGGGATCCGGGTGGTCCATTAGCTCGTCATCATCCGAGCAAACCGAAAACCGTAAGTGTTAAATACCAAACATGTACCTGATAGGCTGTGTGCCCACGATGCGTTTTTTAAGGCGTTTCTGCAGCGTTTTTGCTGCTGTGGAAACGCATTAAAAGCGCATGGTAGAAGGTCTGCCATGTTCCCCAATGATAATCCGCATGTGCTGTGCACATGCTGCAGAAATTTCCCCTGCAGATTATCATTGCGGAAAAAAACGCAGCACTACCAATTATTTTGCAGAAGGGGTTTTTTTTGCACCGCCATTGACTTGCATTATAATGCGCCAATTCCGCAATACTGCATCTGTACTTGCGTAATTAGCGTGTTCTAATGTGCGGATGGTACCCGGGAGTGGTGCATCGTGGGCACATAGCCTTAATTTGATGAATGTACAGAATTATTGGACTTAAGTTTAACTATTACCTCCGTAGAAATCCCAACACTACAAGATCTCCTGGCGTCACAACGGAGACTGAGTGAAGAGATCCACCAGCACGGAGTGATGCTGGCAAGATTTGTGGCAGCCCATGAGCGTCACGGCAGACAATAAATTTTTTTTTGTTATGTAGTTGATATTATTTGGTTGGTTATATTTTTTATATTTTTATAAAAAAAAGTTAAAGTTTATATCCACTATTGTCTACACTTTGTTGTGTATCTAATCCTATCCTGTGTGATACTGCCTGACGAGTTGTGTATCTAATCCTATCCTGTGTGATACTGCCTGAAGAGTTGTGTATGTAATCCTATCCTGTGTGATACTGCCTGACGAGTTGTGTATCTAATCCTATCCTGTGTGATACTGCCTGAAGAGTTGTGTATGTAATCCTATCCTGTATGATACTGCCTGAAGAGTTGTGTATCTAATCCTATCCTGTGTGATACTGCCTGACGAGTTGTGTATCTAATCCTATCCTGTGTGATACTGCCTGAAGAGTTGTGTATGTAATCCTATCCTGTGTGATACTGCCTGACGAGTTGTGTATCTAATCCTATCCTGTGTGATACTGCCTGAAGAGTTGTGTATGTAATCCTATCCTGTGTGATACTGCCTGAAGAGTTGTGTATGTAATCCTATCCTGTGTGATACTGCCTGAAGAGTTGTGTATGTAATCCTATCCTGTGTGATACTGCCTGACGAGTTGTGTATCTAATCGTATCCTGTGTGATACTGCCTGATGAGTTGTGTATCTAATCCTATCCTGTGTGATACTGCCTGATGAGTTGTGTATCTAATCCTATCCTGTGTGATACTGCCTGAAGAGTTGTGTATCTAATCCTATCCTGTGTGATACTGCCTGAAGAGTTGTGTATCTAATCCTATCCTGTGTGATACTGCCTGACGAGTTGTGTATCTAATCCTATCCTGTGTGATACTGCCTGAAGAGTTGTGTATCTAATCCTATCCTGTGTGATACTGCCTGAAGAGTTGTGTATGTAATCCTATCCTGTGTGATACTACCTGACGAGTTGTGTATCTAATCCTATCCTGTGTGATACTGCCTGAAGAGTTGTGTATGTAATCCTATCCTGTGTGATACTGCCTGAAGAGTTGTGTATGTAATCCTATCCTGTGTGATACTGCCTGAAGAGTTGTGTATGTAATCCTATCCTGTGTGATACTGCCTGACGAGTTGTGTATCTAATCCTATCCTGTGTGATACTGCCTGACGAGTTGTGTATCTAATCCTATCCTGTGTGATACTGCCTGACGAGTTGTGTATCTAATCCTATCCTGTGTGATACTGCCTGATGAGTTGTGTATCTAATCCTATCCTGTGTGATACTGCCTGATGAGTTGTGTATCTAATCCTATCCTGTGTGATACTGCCTGAAGAGTTGTGTATCTAATCCTATCCTGTGTGATACTGCCTGAAGAGTTGTGTATCTAATCCTATCCTGTGTGATACTGCCTGAAGAGTTGTGTATCTAATCCTATCCTGTGTGATAGTGCCTGAAGAGTTGTGTATCTAATCCTATCCTGTGTGATACTGCCTGACGAGTTGTGTATGTAATCCTATCCTGTGTGATACTGCCTGACGAGTTGTGTATCTAATCCTATCCTGTGTGATACTGCCTGAAGAGTTTTGTATGTAATCCTATCCTGTGTGATACTGCCTGAAGAGTTGTGTATGTAATCCTATCCTGTGTGATACTGCCTGACGAGTTGTGTATCTAATCCTATCCTGTGTGATACTGCCTGACGAGTTGTGTATGTAATCCTATCCTGTGTGATACTGCCTGACGAGTTGTGTATCTAATCCTATCCTGTGTGATACTGCCTGAAGAGTTGTGTATCTAATCCTATCCTGTGTGATACTACCTGAAGAGTTGTGTATGTAATCCTATCCTGTGTGATACTGCCTGAAGAGTTGTGTATGTAATCCTATCCTGTGTTATACTGCCTGAAGAGTTGTGTATCTAATCCTATCCTGTGTGATACTGCCTGAAGAGTTGTGTATCTAATCCTATCCTGTGTGATACTGCCTGAAGAGTTGTGTATGTAATCCTATCCTGTGTGATACTGCCTGACAAGCAGTGCGGGGGCAGGAAAACCCACTCCAAAGTCGACTTTCATTGCCGCCTACTTATTGATGTTATCAGCTGAAGTTGTGTGGGGGCAGGAAAGCCGTCTGAAGTCGGCTTTCATTGCCGCCTACTTATTGATGTTATCAGCTGAAGTTGTGTGGGGGCAGGAAAGCCGTCTGAAGTCAGCTTTCACAGATGCCAGCTAATTCAAGAAGAAGAGAGAAGAGGAAAGAATAGAAAAGAATAGGAACATAGTATGAAAACTAGAAGGAAGACCTAACATGTTGATCCAGAGGAAGGCAAAAAAAAACCATGCTCCGTTTTGGGGAAAAAAATTCCTTCCTGACTCCACATACGGCAATCAGACTAGTTCCCTGGATCAACGCCCTATCAAGAATCTAGTATATACAACCTATAATCTGAGTCAGACTCATGGTGCATGGTATGGCAGATCATTGCCAAACCGTGCACCATGACTATGACCCCAAAGACTAAAAGAAGGGAAGTAGGAAGAGGAGGGGAAGAAGACCAGCTGTGAAGAAGACCAGAGGACACAGGGAGAAGACAGAAGACAGGTGATAAAGCCTGGAGCCGGAAGAGGAGAAGGGGAGGAGGTGATCACCAGCGGAGAGCAGGGATGGGAATAGAGGGTAGGGAATGGAGGGGAGGGAACGGAGATTGGGAAGGGATCGGTGGGCAGGGGAGAGGGGTCCCACCCTCGGGAAGAGGTAAAGCAGAAAATAAGGCAACAAAAAAATTTTTTTTATTTCAATCAGGGTGAGATCAGAGGGCAGGGGTAAAGTTAAAAAAGAGGACAATAAACTTTTTTTTTATAAACAAACAAAAATGTGAACAATTTTAACAATTTAAATAAGTATTAAATTAACAATATTTACAAAATGATAACAAAAATTGAATTGAAACATCACTACAGTTCTTCATATCGATTACCTGTATTTGTGTATCCATGCCTGGGGGAAACAAAAGAATCAGAACACATGGGATACTGTGGGGGGGGCAAGGCTTTGTGGATGCCGGATCCTCTGCACTGGTGTGCTGCGAAGTGGGTCCGGCATATGGGTCCAAGAATGTTGTTGAAAATGGCCAGGGTTGATCAGAGTATGTACAGTAGAAGTTTCATTAAGTTCACCGGCTGCCGCTTTATTTAAAGTCTCAAACATGACCCTTTCTGCGTGCGCCCTCTGTCGGTCATCCAGCCTCTGTAGTCTCTTGCCAGCAAATGTTGCAAAGTTGTCCCGCTTGGCCTGGGTCTGCAGCAGTAGAATCTTGTTCGCCAGAGATATTAGATCTGGCGATGGCGGCAAGCTGGCCTTTCTTTTCCTTGATTTTCTTTGTCGCCGAGGCACAAGGTCTTCACTTGTAGAGGCCATAGGGTCTTCATTCGCCGATTCCATAGGTTCTTCATTTCTTGACCGCACACTCGCCTCCTCCATACCACGTTCCGTAGCCGAGATGTCGTCATCTTGCCGATGGTGCAGTGGGAACACAAAATTAAAGTTAAGATTTGGTTACAACATCCATCAGGTATGTTATGACCAGCATGGGTACACGTGCACTAAAAAACAAATATGAGGGGCGGCTAAACTATGGCATGTACATTGAAAGTATAAATGCTATTTACAGGGAAGCAAAGAAGGTACTTACATCTTCAACAGGGGAGTCAGTCCAGATGTCGGGGTCTTCTTCCGGGGTCGGCCGCATCGTACACGCCATTCGCCGAGGTAGCTCCTGGTCACGGGTGAAGGCAAGCAAGTCATAATACCATAATGTCGGCACATAAACCTCATCTGTGCCGGTACCTGACTTCTTTGACTTCTCCACCCGGTTGAGTTCTTTCTTATATACGGTGCGTAGACCCTGGATCTTTCTCTTCACCAGCTCTTCATCCACCTTCTCGTTGGGGCCATACCTTTTAAAGAAGGCAATCAATTGCTGGTATGCCACCCTCTTTTTCTCTCTATTGCAGTAGTCTGTTGATTTTATTTGCCAAAGGCACGGCAGGGAGTGGTAGAGGTCAATCATTTCCCTCACAAACTCTTCACTTTTGAAAGCCATCTGAAAAGGATAGCATACATGAAACATTTTAAAACTTAGTAAAAAGTACTGCACACCATTTATTGACTCCCTTAACAATGGCCTCCAATGTATAAGCAAATGTATACTTGTATGGTGTGGCAAAAATCGACTAAAATAACTTACCGTGTAAACAAAGCAATACAGCTGCCTGAAGAACCCAAAAGTCGATGTTGAGTCACAGCTGAAGAAAATCCACAAATGAATGGAATCACAGCAGTAGAACGCAACTAGGATCCAAAAATCAGGACGCTGACAAGGCTTCAACAAATCCCAGATGGACGAATCTTGCCCGGAGAACACTGCTACGATCCGAAAGCAGAGAGCAGATAGGAACAAAGGAACGGAATTGCCGCAACGTCGCCTTTTTTTAAAACCCTGCCGCCAATCAGAACGCAGTAGTGTCCACCAATTGGAGATGAGTGGGCGCGGAAAGGTAATTTTATGCACGCCTTTCTGACACAGTACAGTCCCTCAAAGTGTGGATCGTTGAGTGTGGATCGTTGAAATAGCTGCTGTGTGAAAGCGTCCCAGCGACCAACGAGATCGTTAGTTAGATCGCTGGGGCGGTCGAAATCGTTGGCAAGTTCTACATGTTTTACGGCTCCCCAACGATCTCTCCAGCGATCTCAAAACCGTGACGTAGTAACGATCTCGCTAGCGATCTCGTTATGTGTGACAGGGCCTTAACCTGCACAGACCCAACACACCCCACACAGACCCCACACACAGAGGAACACCAACACACAGACACACACAGGCACACACACACTTGCCAGGTGGATGAGCCTGGGCACATTGAGGTACATCCGCTCGTACCATTCCAGATGAGCAGCCATTATCCAGGGAGTCGGGAATCTTCTGGGATTCTCTTCTTCCTGGATTATGGGATGCTCATGGGATGGCGTTCCCGCCCACTGAGGTCACTTCCTATTTGCCGCGTTTTTGTGGGACAAAATCGCAGCAAATGCTCAGCAAATCTGCAAGTATTTTTACATACTTGCGGATTTGATGCGGCTCAATGGACCTCAATGGGCGCGAATTTACAGTGGAATCGCACAAGAATTGGTTATGCTGTGGTTTGGCCCGCAATGATAATCCGGTGCGGAAATTTCCGCATCATGTGCACAGCACATGCGGACTATCATTGCTATACATGGCAGACCTTTTACCAAGCGGTTTTAATGCGTTTCCGCGGTGGAAAGACCGCCGAGGAAACGCATTAAAACCACATAATGTGCACTCAGCTTAAGGGTGCGCACTTTGAAAATGTAAAACACTATTTTTATATGTATTTTTTCTATCTAAATCCATATCCAGGCTATTATGATCATTTTTAATTTTACGCAAGTCATGTCATGGTAAATTTTAGTTCATCCCAAACTTTATTTAGATATTTTTCAAAATCTTGCAGTGCCTCTAATGGCCCCTCCCATATGCCAATGACTTCATCAATTTATCTATACTATGTTTTCACGCGTGTTTGAAATAGAGTATATTTATATATAAATTATTCTTCAAAAAATGGCATATATGTATTTACATATGGGGGGCCACATTAGCCCCCATCGCCGAACCCCTACGTTGGCAATAAAAGGTGTCCTGAAAAAGAAAATAGTTCTCATTGATGATAGTATCCAGTAAAAATGCTTTTGTTTTTTTAATTAAAGGTGTGAGGATCTTTTCCAACATGATTGATAATGGGCATAATACGGAGTTAGTTGATGCCACAATTGGCCTGCCAGGAGGGTCGATTAAGGTTTTATGCATCTTGGGCAGTATATAAAATACAGGTGTAAGGGAATCCATTTTCACCAAAAACTCCTCCAGTTTATCATCCATAATACCCAGGTTTTTATATTTATCAATAATGTTAGAAATTCTCCTCTGAATTTTGAACAAGAGATCATGGCTCATATGTTGTTTGATCTGACAATTGTCTCAAAATTTATTTTTTATATTTATAACGGTCCATTATGACCACTGAACCACCCTTATCTGCTGGTTTAATTTCAATCGAATCATCATTCATTAAAGAAGTCAATGCTTATCTCTCTTTAAATCCCAAATTCATTTTTGGAAAAGTTCCACTTTGTCTAGCATCATGGATCAATTTATCTATATCTGCATACCTTTCCACAGGGTGATAGGTTTTGGGTGGAGAGAAAAAGCTTTTCCGTCTTAGTCCCAGTTCAGATGCAGTAAAGCATTTCAACTGTAATGCAGGTAAAGTGCGTGCAGGTGTAATCACATTCAAAAAATGAGCCTTTAATCTGACATTACGGAGAAACCTATTAATGTCCAAATCTAGTTGGAATGTATTAAGTTTGGACATAACAGTAAATGAAAGTCCTTTCTGCAATACTAGCATCTGAATTGCAGTAAGAGTTTTTGAAGAAATGTTTATAACAAGGGAGTCCTCTCTACATGAGATCTTATCTGCATCGCAGGTGTAGCTGTGTCGGTGATGGCGACCTGCTCTCTTCATCTTCTTGTGGTGTTCTGCCTCTTTGTTCTCCTGGAAAAAGGACGTTAATTCCTCCAGGATCCTGAGAACTCACTGCTAGATGAATAAAAATCATTCCCAAAACGTTGTCTGTGATTTCTAATCCTAATGAAAGTTTGCTCTTGCCATCTATAAATTTTATTAGACAAATAGTCCTCCGTGTCACGAGTAAATATCCTTCTTTTTCTCTCTTGTAGGTCCTTTCGATGAGTATCCAGAGCAGAATTCAAAGATTCTTTCATAATGGAAAGTTTATCAGGTTTATCAGAATTTTAAGGTCAGCGATAGCTTTATGCAATCTGTCAATTGTTAGTAACATTAAGTCCATAAAGCATTTATTAAGCACTTGCTCAAAATCATCGCAGAATTCATCGTCTTCTGAAAACAGCGTCGGATGTAGGTTAACTTTTAAGCCCCGCGGTATTTTTTTTTTCTGATAATACTCTGCAAGTGTTGCTGCATGCAACTCATATGAAATCAACCTCTTAGATTCCCTCTCAAGGTCCCGTCTCACTTGTTGGGATTTTCAGGAAATCTGTTGATAGTGTAGATTGCGCCATAATTCTAGCAGCTTCTTCCTCATTGAAGATATGACTTGTTGCAGCCATGGTGAATACGTGTGCACATATCCCAAAAGATAATATGGACATAGGAATAATGGATAAGCACTTCGTTAGCGTGGTGCACGTGAAGTAAAATATGCAGAAAGGAAGTAATTCCCGGGACTCAATGTTCAATGAATAATTGGCTCTTCTATTTCATTGCTCCAAAGGACGTTTCAGCCTGTCCCAGGCTTTTTTCAACAATGCAGTCAACATACAATCACTAGTTTATTAAGAGTTACACCTTGGAAGTGACATCATATGCAAAACACAGAAAAACGCCTACCCAATATAATTCTTTATACATAAATCCCATATAACAATTCAAAAAATACGAAAAAATATATATTATACACAATTGTATGAACATCATTGTATTTGATATAATTATTCAGAACTATATTGATGAATCACACATTATACAAAAAAAATTTCTACTATACTATAGTATATCAAATTTATTCCATTAATAATTAGTGGACGCTATGTTGCGTTTGGAGAGCCCCTGATGTGCCTAAACAGTGGAAACCCCCCACAAAGTGACACCATTTTGGAAGCCAGACACTTCAGGGAACTTATCTAGATGTGTGGTGAGTACTTTGAACCCCCAAGTGCTTCGCAGAAGTTAACAACATTGAACCGTGAAAATTAAAAAACTACAAATTTTTCCTGCAAGAATGTTTTTTAGCACAAAATTTTGCATTTTCACAAGGGTAACAGGAGAAAATGGACCCCAAAATTTGTTGTGCAATTTCTCTTGAGTATGCAGATACCCCGTATGAGATCAAAAACTAATTTTGAGGCATAGTGCAAAGCTCAGAAGGGAAGAAGACCCATGTCAGGGATTCCAACAGCGATGAGACTTGGGAGATCACGCAGTATCTTGCCGTTGCCGTCACGCTATCAGTATTTCATCCAGAATTGCGAGCACACCATCCAGACTACTCGCTATGTGGATGTCGGCAAGCGACCAGTGAGAGAATGCGTCACACCTCGGGATTCCAATGCATCCGTGGTTACGCCCCCATACCATCACTGTCAGCTTCACGATAGCCCAATTAATATTATTCTCTGCCACCACCGGCCGAGTTTGAATTATACTACAGGCCTGGCCGGACGCCTGCGTTTTGGTAGCGTATATGGCTTCGGGGAAGGGAACGATTACAGGACAAAAGAAACAGAACTATTACATTTTATATTTAAACCAAAAGGGAGGCAGTGTTTAAGAACAAAATATATACAAGGATGTTACAAAGGAGACATTAAAATATATAAGCGGTTACATAAAATAAGCAGGATAAAAGAAGACAACTTACACATAGGTGGAGGAGGCCGCTCCCCAGTTTGATTTGAGTATTATCGAACGCAACCCGTTGCTTATAATCCTTATACGCCCCTGTCAATGAGTGCTCCAGCCTGCACATTTTTATTTAAAACACTAACTTCTGCAATATCTCATCGTTCGTTAATCGCAGAAGCTTGCAACCGACGCCATTTTTTTCGTTATGACTTAACCTTCAGTTAGAGACCACGCATGACGTATTTGCGACCAGCCATTTCTGGTGCTCTCCAGAGGGGCCTATGACTACGAAAAACTGAGCATCTTGTTTCTTCGTTGTTCCTGCCACCAAAAATATGGGTTCTGTTATCATCAGAGTCATGGAACTTACAATAGTCCATATTTCATATCAGAGTCGGCATGTCTGGGGCTGGTGGCTGGGGATTGTTTCTGAGTGCCTTTGAACTTAATGAACTATTTCCTCTTTCCTTCAAATTCTGGCCTGGGAGAAGGTGTCAATCTATCCCAGGTCTGTGTTAAGAGAAAATACAGTGCCTTGTGAAAGTATTTGGCCCCCTTGAACTTTTCTACCTTTTGCCACATTTCTGGCTTCAAACATAAAGATATAAAAATTCTAATTTTTTGGGAAGAATCAACAAGTGGGATGCAATCGTGAAGTGGAACAAAATTTGTTGTATATTTTAAACTTTTTAAAAAAATTTAAAACTGAAAAGTGGGGCGTGCAATATTATTCGGCCCCTTTACTTTCAGTGCAGCAAACTCACTCCAGAAGTTCAGTGAGGATCTCTGAATGATCCAATGTTGTCCTAAATGACTGGTAATGATAAATAGAATCCACCTGTGTGTAATCAAGTCTCCGTATAAATGCACCTGCTCTGTGATAGTCTCAGGGTTCTGTTTCAAGTGCAGATGAAGACCAAGGAACACACCAGGCAGGTTCGAAATACTGTTGTGGCGAAGTTTAAAGCCGGATTTGGATACAAAAAGATTTCCCAAGTTTTAAACATCTCAAGGAGCACTGTGCAAGCGATCATATTGAAATGAAAGGAGTATCAGACCACTGCAAATCTACCAAGACCCGGCCGTCCTTCTAAACTTTCATCTCGAACAAGGAGAAGACTGATCAGAGATGCAGCCAAAAGGCCCATGGTCAGTCTGGATGAACTGCAGAGATCTACATATGAGGTGGGAGAGTCTGTCAATAGGACAACAATCATTCGTACACTGCACAAATCTGGCCTTTATGGAAGAGTGGCAAGAAGAAAGCCATTTCTCAAAGATATCCATAAAAAGTCTCGTTTGAAGTTTGCCACAAGCCACCTGGGAGACACACCAAACATGTGGAATAAGGTGTTCTGGTCAGATGAAACCAAAATCAAACTTTTTGGCCAAAATGCAAAATGATATGTTTGGTGTAAAAGCAACACAGTTCATCACCCTCAAAACACCATCCCCATTGTCAAACATGGTGGTGGCATCATCATGGTTTGGGCCTGCTTTTCTTCAGCAGGGACAGGGAAGATGGTTAAAATTGATGGGAAGATGGATGGAGCCAAATACAGGACCATTCTGGAAGAAAACCTGTTGGAGTCTGCAAAAGACCTGAGACTGGGACGGAGATTTATCTTCCAACAAGACAATGATCCCAAACATAAAGCAAAATCTACAATGGAATGGTTCAAAAATAAAAGTATCCAGGTTTTAGAATGGCCAAGTCAAAGTCCAGACCTGAATCCAATCGAGAATCTGTGGAAATAGCTGAAAACTGCTGTTCACAAACGCTCTCCATCCAACCTCACTGAGCTCGAGCTGTTTTGCAAGGAAGAATGAGCAAGAATTTCAGCCTCTCGATGTGCAAAACTGATAGAGACATACCCCAAGTGACTTGCAGCTGTAATCGCAGCAAAAGGTGGCGCTACATAGTATTAACTCAAGGGGGCCGAATAATATTGCACGCCCCACTTTTCAGTTTTGCATTTGCTAAAGTTTAAAATATCCAATAAATTTCGTTCCACTTCACGATTGTGTCCCAATTACTTTCACAAGGCACTGTACATTTGCGTTTTAGTTAGGCTGTAACAGTTCTTGGCTGGCATTTGCCCACAAGGCATTTCTCATGACTGTTAATTGGATACAGACAGATCTCTCAGCTCTCTTCTTGTGGCAAATGGTGGATAAGGGAGGAGTGGAGGGGCTTAGGAGAAGTGGTCAATATTCTCGTAATATTTTCCTGACATTAATATTTCCCTGACATCTCCACCTCCTTGAGGTGGCATAAGGGGTGATTTACCGATCGCCCCTTTAAGCCCATCTCCTGGGCCAACCTTGCTGCTGATCCGACAAGCTGAGGATCCAGCTTTCTGATCACCCTGACAGGCTTGGGATATGTTTTCCCCACACCTCTGACAGGCTATTTGTGCCTTATTCCTACCTTGCCTGCATGTGGGGCCTACCCTTCCTGACATAATTTTTACCTTAGGAGCTGTGCTCCTTAGGGGAGAGCTACACCCCCTGACATTAATATTTCCCTGACACACCATATTGGAGTTCATATTTTGTTGGACTGGTTTGGGGGTGTAATGTCACATTAGTAGAGCCCCTGAGGTGGCAGATCAGCTGAACCCCCCCATAAGTGACCTCATTTTACAAACTACACCTCTTAATGAAATCATCTAGGGGTGCAGTGATCAAATTGACACCATAGGTGTGTCACATAATTTTATACCATTGGGCAGTGAAGAAAAAATAATTATATTTTTACCACGGAAATTTTGTTTTAGCCCCAGATTTTACATTTTCACACTGGGAAATTGGTAAAAATGGCACCAAAATTTGTCCCGCAATTATTGCTGAATGTAGAAATACCCCATATGTGGCTGTACAGTACTGCTTAGCCACACGGCGAGACTCGGGAGAGACAGATCGCTTTTTGCCTCCTAGAGCGCAGTTTTTCCTAGAATAGTTTGCGGATTCCATATACAGAGACCTTACGTGCGATGAGAGCAGAATCCCCCTCAAGTGACCCTATTTTGGAAATTGTACCCCTTTGTGAATTTATCTACAGGTGTAGTTACGATTTTGACTCCACGGGTGTTTTCCAGAAACAAGCACAATGGATGTTGCTAAATGAAGATTGCAAACTGCCGTTGTAGTGACCAGTACACTGTAGTAACCAGTACGTTGTAGTGACCAGTACATTATTCCCAGCTCTTTCTTCTGGAGACATGTACCCATAAATTAGGCAGGCTCTCATTGCTACAGGAATGCCAAACATGTGGACATTAACTGCGGTTTAGACACACACTGGAGCGCAGAATGGAGGGGGACATTTGTATTTGGGAGCACAGAGTTCGCTGGATTTCTTTTGGAGGGCGAGGAGCCATTTAGTTTTTCCAGTGCCTTTGTGCTACCAGTAAAGTGGAAGCCCCTATATTATTGTTAACAGATGACGGACCTGAGTGGGGGCTTTTTTTGTGAATGGAGTTGAAGCTTTAATTGGGAACATTTTACATAACATTTTGGATTACGTTTTTCCTGCGCTCTACGCTGAGCACTTACATCAAGGGTTTCCATCTAAATCTCGAGTGATGTGATTTAGATGAAATCCCCAAGGGATCCATTCACTATAATGAGGCAGCAGAGTTGGACTGGACTCTGCTCAGCGTCGTCCTTTTCAGAAGTGCACAGAACTGTGGCCGACGGCACTTTTATGCATGCCTAATAAAAAGACGGACACCATGGGATTACAGGTCCTACGGCCTCTACAGTGCCTCCATCTGCCTCATTACAGGGAATCTTCCACCGGGGGTTCCGTCTGAATCACATATTTCAGAGATTTACACGGAAACCCAGGTGTAAGTGCTCAGCGCAGAGTGCAGGATATGTGTGAGCTGAGCCTTACTGCGATCTTTGGGAGAATAAATTAATCAACAGCATGTGAAGAATTGGTTTTATATTTTTTATATAAGTGATAAGTGATTAGGCGACTTTATTCTTCGGGGCGGCGCAATTACAGTGTTACCAGATTTATATCGAGTTTTTAGAATGGACATCTGTCACACACTAAAAGACACTTTTTATTGTAAAAACAAGTTTTTGCATCGGCATATTTTGAGAGCTATAATTTTTCTATATTTTGGCTGACAGTCATGTGATGGCATGTTTTTTGCAGGACAAGTTGACGTATTTATTGGTACCATTTTCGGGCATGTGACATTTTTTGATCGCTTTCTATTCCGTTTTTTGGGAGGCAGAATGAACAAAATCCAGCAATTCAGGAATTGTTTTTTGTGTTTTTTTTTTATGCCATTCTGCGTGTGGCAAAATTGATAAGGCAGATTTATTCTTCGGATCAGTGCGATTACAGCGATACCAGATTTATATTTTTTTAATGTTTTGGCGCTTTTACACAATAAAAACTATTTTATAGAAAAAATTATTATTTTGACATCGCTTTATTCTGAGAGCTAGAACTTTTTATTTTTCGGCTGATGGAGCTGTATGGTGGCTTGTTTTTTGTGGGACAAGATGATGTTTTCAGTGGCACCATACTTATTTAAAGGCGTCTTTTTGATCGCGTTTTATTCCACTTTTTGTTTGGCGGTATGATGGTAAAGCATAGTTTTTGCCTTGTTTTTTTTACTTTTTTTTCCGGTGTTCACTGAAGGGGTTAACTAGTGGGACAGTTTTATAGGTCGGGTCTTTACGGACGCAGCGATACCAAATATGTGTACTTTTTTTTTTTTTTTTTTTTTTTTTTTCCACACAAATAAATATATTTATTGGATCAATATTTATTTTTTTTCTTTATTTTGTGATTTTTTTAATTAAAAAAAAATATATTTTTAAAATTTTTATTAAATATTTTATTACTTTTTTACATTGCGCCAGGGTGGGACATCAACTTCAAACTGTCAGATCGCTGATCTGATGCTTTGCAATGGATCTGCACTGCAGAGCATCAGAGCAGCCTCTGACGGGCAGAAAGGAGGCGTGTCAGCATCTGCTCTCTGAGAAGGCGCTGACCGGCCACCTTCCTGCTGGACCCTGAAGGACCCCGCGGCCATCTTGGGACCGGGGGTCACCATGGAGACCATCAACAGAATGCGATCACATCGCGTTGTGCTGATGGGATCATAGAGGGAGCCCACTCCCTCTGCGATGCCCTGCGATGTCGCTGTCACTACTGACAGCAGCATCACGGGTTAAATGCCCGCGAACGGTGCTACGTATTTATTTATTGTGATTCAGTTCCATAGATCGTGTGCATATTCTGTTTTCTATTATGTTTCTCTGATCTCACAAAATGACCTTATTTTCATTGTATTGATTGTTCTTTTCTTGTTTGTTTTATTTATTTGTTTTGTTTGTTTGTTTTCCCTTTTGTTATTGGCACTATAATTTTGCACTTTACGTAATTGACCAAAGGTTTTAACTAAATGACTTATGAAAAATATGATTTAGTTAGCGAAATGTTTAGTGGGAATGTGTTACAAAGCTTTTGTGCTAAGGGCATTGACCGATTTTGGTTATTGTTAACCAATGTGTTTGTGAGATGATTAAAATGCACTTAGTGCAGAAATTCAGCATAGCCTATATTTCTATTTCCCATATTTTATATTTGGTGCTAAAATTCAAGAAAGACCGTGAGTGCCTGTGGCTTATCTCAAACACATTTGTCAACGATAACTACAAAATGGCCAAACCTTTTAATCATAGTTTAAAGTTTTGGAAGAATTTACTTTAAAGTTTGTCACCCCTTATATCATAAAATAATAAACTGAAACTGCTTTTCTAATTGACATGTCCAGAAGAGATCTCTTTTCAACAGTCACATCCATTATCATAACTAGCAGCATTACAATGAGATAACGGAATCCACCATTCACAGTATTGTCACAGCTCACCTCTTCCCCCTTCCTGCACAATGACATCTGCATGTTACTAAGCATGAGAACATGTATAGAAAACTCTCCCAAGGAAACAGTTGGAAACAAATGTATTGTGATATATACATGCATATGTCCATATCTACAAACAGGCAAGAGAACGAGGTGCCTAAGCAAGGGAAACCACGAATATATAGCCAATGTAGTAGAAAAATTGAAAATAACTTTATTTGAAAAATTTATATGAGAAAATACTACAAGTCATACGGGACTCCAGTGACAAAACACATGACACAAAATCATATATAGAAAATTAAAACATAATTAAAAACAAACAACAGGTGTCACCATAGGGTGCAGATTCCAAATCCATCATGTAACATTTATCTTTTATTGCATTTCCCTCACAAGAACCAAAAGAGGGGAGTGGGTTGAATATATATATATGTATAGATAGGCGTGGAGGAAGGATAATACAATATAAATGGCCACAAACAAGGCCTCACACATCATAACCCATACTTCCATCAGTTCCCCAGCATCAATATTATCAACCCAAAAGAAGACATATTACTAGCAACGAAAAAGAAACATGATTCACCTTATAGGATGAGGAAGCTGCACACCATATGGCTCCCCGACGCACGTTTCGGCACTCCTGCCTTTTTCAAGGGGATGACTGAGACTAGATGTGTGCGGCCCTTAAATACACCCACCACAATAAA
The DNA here is from genome assembly GCF_046119375.1 of Phyllobates terribilis. Lineage (NCBI taxonomy): Eukaryota > Metazoa > Chordata > Amphibia > Anura > Dendrobatidae > Phyllobates > Phyllobates terribilis. The sequence goes on along the minus strand of NW_027362942.1, from coordinate 1,656,530 downwards.
TGTCAAGATAACCTACACCTGTCTATAGGGGCGGGACCATAAAGACACGTGACCAACCTCATAGAGGTACATGGTCATGTGACCATTACCATGGTAGCGTCCATCGCTACCCATAATATACCGCGACCAGGAAGTGACTATATAGACCATGGATTCAAATCCCCTAAAATACGGGAACGTGAAGACACGTAACCGCTACCATGGCGGTATTCCACGACGCCTGCCTAGTTATAACCGGGAGGCAAAAACCATACAGACACATGACGATCACCAGGGAAACACAGGGTCACATGACCGTTACCCTGGCAATACCCACGCTACCCATAGTGCATCATGACCCGGAAATTGATTAAAACCGGGGGGCGGAAACTGTACAGACACGTGACAATCACCAGGGAATCACCAGGGAAACACAAGGTCACATGACCGTTACCCCGGCAATGCCCACATTACCCATGATACATCATGACCCGGAAATGACGCGGCAATGCGTCCCTGCAACCCCGTAACCAACTACATCAGCGTCGCGGCAAAACATGCCCAGGGACACCGAGGGAGTCAGATGCCAAGGGGCAGGGACGCATCCACGTACAGAGTCATGAGGGTAAATGCATACGCAAAAAAAGAAAAAAAAAAAAAAAAAAAGGGGGGTTGTTATGAAGAAACTAGTAGTGCCCATATACAACAATGGGAATGCTGATTCATTTATCACACGTAAGATTTACCGTGATACTGTAAGGATGCACAAAGCAATGAGAATCCCATAATATATTATCACTCCATCATACATGTTATACAAGCCACTTATTACCATATACCCTGTCATAATAGACACAAGATCAAAAATAATATACAAGCATTTAAAGTAAAAAAACACATATGTTATGGAAAGATGACTATAAGAAATCACATAAAACCAAAGGAATAGATGACTTAATTGTACAGTAGCATAAAGCCATGGAGCCACTTGAATATATTTCCTTAGTCTCTGTATTACATAACTTCCAAGATGGATTCATATCACGTAGCCTTCAGGTCCAACATCCAAGATGGAAATAGTCTGGTGTATTGGTTAGGTGAAGAAGCAATGCACACAGCCAGTCCGAGCCAAAAAAGATCATAGCACCTAATAAAGAAATATATGTACAATTAAAAGAAAATACATACTACATATAATAATTGTGGCATGTATATAAGCAGGAACAGCATGAAGGGCTCACAAATATGGTGCAAAACTATTATACTCGTTCAGACCTCCCGGGTGTATTGTTTTAAGGGTCCAAATCCACCTTGTCTCGATGCGGGCAAGTCTCTGTGTAACAGGGCCACCACGTATACCTACCTCCAACATATCAATTCCTTTTACCTCTAGAAATTTCGGATTACACTCATGAAATCTTTTAAAGTGTCTGGGAAGTGTCTTAAGAGTAGATGTTTCATTCTGTTCAGAGGCTGCTATTATGCCTCGAACATGTTCCCTTACTCTAGTTTTCAGGCAGCGTGTGGTCATCCCAACATATATGAGGTTACATGGACATGTAGCGTAGTATATAATATTCCGGGAGCTACATGTTATGCGTTTTTTAATCTTATAAGAGGATCTCCCTGTGGAGTCTATGAAGTTAGTACTCCTCACTATGTTGGGACAGGCCACACACCGGCCACATGAAAAACATCCAAGACGACTATTAGCATTATCAAGAAAAGTTGCAATCCTTCCTCCATCATAATGACTCCGAACTAAATGGTCGTGAAGATTTTTACTGCGACGGAATATAATGGTAGGTTTGCTTGTAATATATTTCGCTAGCACAGGGTCAGCTCTCAACACAGGCCAAGCTTTATTCAAGACCTTCTTTACTGCTGGTATTTGTGTATGGAAGGTAGTAATAAACCTCACCGCATCACTTGTTTTTTTAGTACTGGATTTGTAAAGGAGATCATGGCGGGAAGAATATCTAGCACGATTATATGCTTTCTTAACCGATCTATGACTATACCCGCGAGCATAGAAACGCTCACTCAAATCGTGAGATTGCGTTTCAAAATCCTTATCACTGGAGCAAATCCTGCGGAGACGCAGGAACTGCCCCACCGGTACAGATCGAATGATGTGTGATGGATGGGATGGAGAAGCATGCAACAAAGTGTTGGATGAGGTAGATTTTCTAAAGATGTTCGTACAAATGGCATTGTCTGGACCACGGGTTAGACATACGTCTAAAAAGTCAACTCGGTCTGAATCACAATTGAAAGTGAGGCGTATATTTAAAACATTCACATTAAGACCACGAATGAACGTCTCAAGGTGATCACGCGACCCCTGCCAGATCAGGAAAATGTCATCAATGTACCGCGTCCAAGAAAGGACGTGGCCCATTGAGGACTCCTGATCGGGCAGGGGGAGGTCCCTCTCCCACAGCCCCAGAAAGAGATTAGCGTATGAGGGGGCAAAGGCCGCCCCCATCGCAGTCCCCTGGAGCTGTAGGTAGAAGGACCCCTTAAAGACGAAAAAATTATGTGTAAGTGTGAATGCCAGTAATTCCATTACTAGTGTCTGGATATCTATTGGCAATGAGGACCCTTTCAGGAAATGTTGTGAAGCCCGTAACCCGTCATTGTGTTTAATGCTGGTATACAATGACTCTATGTCGGCAGTCACTAATAGAGCATCAGTGTCCAGATATAATCCATCTACCCTTCTCAGTAGGTCGCCTGTATCTCTAAGAAAGGAGGGGAGAGTTTCAACCAGTGGATTAATTTTGGAATCGATCCATTTATTGACGGGCTCCAGGTAGTTACCCCTGCCCGATATAATGGGGCGTCCAGGAGGTCTACTTAAGTTCTTATGGAGTTTAGGGAGGAGGTAAAGGGTGGGTACAGTCGGTTCCACTACATATAAGGCAGAGGCCAATTCGTCAGTGATAGTCCCTCTACTGACCGCTTGACTAAGGATATTCTTTAACTGTTTCTGGAAGGACTGCAACGGGTTATAAGTCAATTTTGGTTCTTGTGAGGGAAATGCAATAAAAGATAAATGTTACATGATGGATTTGGAATCTGCACCCTATGGTGACACCTGTTGTTTGTTTTTAATTATGTTTTAATTTTCTATATATGATTTTGTGTCATGTGTTTTGTCACTGGAGTCCCGTATGAATTGTAGTATTTTCTCATATAAATTTTTCAAATAAAGTTATTTTCTATTTTTCTACTACATTGGCTATATATTCGTGGTTTCCCTTGCTTAGGCACCTCGTTCTATATGTTTTCTCCACGAATGGCCCGTGATATATGGTCTTATGAGTTGGTTGCAATATGGAAATTATATAGTTATTTATGATACTGTTGCAAAGCAACCATATACTCGGTTCTAATCTTCCCTTTGAAACAGGCAAGAGAGCAGTCTCCATAAATGTACAGAAAACAGAATACAATAATCTGCAATCAGAAATACAGATTATAAAAAAATATTCTAATCTGGTTACAATTAGTTTCTAAAGTGTATGGGACACATTCCCTTAAATTTAAAGTAAAAAAAATATCCAAAAAAAAATCATCGGATATTTTAAGAAATGTTTAATAGGTTAGAGTGGAGTAGGGCCCTGCCAAAAGAGTCTACCTTGTTGTGGTGGCAGGCTTAAAAAAACTTTTGGCCAAAACAAAACTAGCTGGATATATATGTGAAATGGTGTTCGATGGGAACTGTTAATGTGTGATTGGTGAGGATGTGGTGCAGAAGTGGAATTTTTTCAAGAGTGAGTGGTGGGACTGTGAAAGGTTTGAGGGGTGGAGGCGGAGCTGGGGTGGAGCCTGGGTGGATTCTCAAGGGGGCCCCAAAATTTTACCAGTATGGGGACCTGAAATTCCTAGTGGTAGCCCTGCCTTAAGGACTGAGACACTTTTTAGGTCAATGATCAGGCCTCAGTTTTTTAAATCTGACAACTGTCACTTTATGAGGTAAGTACTCTGGAACGCTTCAAGCGGATCCAACTGATTCTGAGATTGTTTTTTTCGTGACATATTGTACTTTATGATGGTGGTAAAATTTCTTCGATATGACTTGCGTTTATTTGTGAAAAAACAGAAATTTGGCGAAAATTTTGCAATTTTAAAACTTTTAATTGTTATGCCTTTTAAATCAGAGACATCTCGCAAACAAACTAGTTAATAAATAACATTTCCCACATGTCTACTTTTCATCAGCACAATTTTGGAAACAATTTTTTTTTTTTTGTAAAGAAGTTATAAGAGTTGAGATTTTGCCAGGGATTTCTCATTTTTCCAACAAAATTTACAAAACCTATTTTTTTAGGGACCACATCACATTTGAAGTCACTTTGAGGGGTCTACATGACAGAAAATCCTTAAAAGTAACACCATTCTAAAAACTGCACCCCTCAAGGTGCTCAAACCACATTCAAAAAGTTTATTAACCTTTCAGGTGCTTCACAGGAACTGAAGCAATGAGGAAGAAAAAAATTAACATATAACTTTTTTTCACAAAAAAATTCAATTAGACCCATTTTTTTTTTTTCACAAAGGTAACATATAAAAATTGACCCAAATGCAATTTCTCCAGAGCACTCCAATACCAAATATGTGGCGGAAAAACACTGTTTGAGCACATGGCAGGGCGCGGAAGGGAAGGAGCGCCATTTGACTTTTTGAATTCAAAATTTGCTGGATTAGTGGACGTCATGTCGCATTTGGAGAGCCTCTGATGTGCCTAAACAGTGGAAACCCCCCACAAGTGACCCCATTTTGGAAACTAGACCCCTCAATGAACTTATCTAGATGTGTGGTGAGCACTTTGAACCCCCAGGTGCTTCACAGAAGTTTATAACGTAGAGCCGTGAAAATAAAAACATCACATTTTTTCCACAAAAATTAAGTTTTAGCCCTATTTTTTTTATTTTCACAAGGGTAGCAGGAGAAAATTGACCTCTCATTTTGTTGTGCAATTTCTCCTGAGCACGTCAATACCATACATGTAATTGAGAACTACTTTTGAGGCACAGTGCAAAGGTCAGAAGGGAAGGAGCACCATATTATAGTGTAGATTTTACTGTTATGGTTTGAGGGTGCAATGACCCACTGGAAGAGCCCCTCAGGTGCCAGAACAGCAGAATCCCCCATAATTGACCCCATTTTACAAGCTACACCTCTCAATGAACTAATCTAGGGGTGCAGTGATCATATTGACACCACGGGTGTGTGTCAGAATTTTATACCATTGGGCAGCGAAGAAAAAATAATTACATTTTTACCCAAAAATGTTGTTTTAGCCCCAGATTTTACATTTTTACATGGGGATAATGGATTAAAATGGTACCAAAATTTGTTCCACAATTTCTGCTGTACGTGGCAATGCCTCATATATGGCTGTACAGTACAGCTTAGCCACACGGCGACACTCAGGAGGGACGGAGCGCTATTTTCCTCCTGGAGTGCAGATTTTCCTAGAATAGTTTGCGGATTCCACATACAGAGCCCCTAAGTGCTACAAGAGCATAATCCCCCCTCAAGTGAACCCATTTTGGAAATTATACCCCAGCCAAACATTTGTAAGGTAAATGTGGTTTAGGCACACACAGAAGGGCAGATGATGGACCTGAGTGTTTTTTTTTTGTGGGGCTTGAGTTGAAGTTTTTATTGGGAACATTTTACATAACATTTGGGATCACCTTTATCCTGCGCTCTACACTGATCACTTATATCGGGGTTTCCATCTAAATCTGAGTGATGTGATTCAGTTGAACCCGCGAGGGATCCATTTACTATAATGAGGCAGTAGAGTTACTCTGGACTCCGTCTGGCCTCTGTTCAGCAGTGTCCTTCTTTTCAGGTGCACAAAACTGCGGCCGACCGCGCTTTTATGCACGAATAAAAGACAGACACCGCCGGATCACTGGTCAGAAGGCGTCCACAGTGCCTCCATCTGCCTCCTTATAGGGAATCTTCCTCCGGGTCAGTTATGTGAGGACGAGTTGACGTTTTTATTTGTAGCATTTTGGGGCACATGACATTTTTTAATTGCTTTCTATCCTGATTTTTGGGAAGGCAGAATGAACAAAAACTGGCAATTCAGGAATTCTTTTTTTTTTTTAATTTTTTTTTTTATGTCGTTCCGCATGTGATAAAATTGATCAGACAACTTTATTCTTCGGGTCAGTACGCTTACAGCGATACCTCATTTACAGAATTTTTTTATGTTTTGACGCTTTTACACAATAAAAACTTTTCTAGAAAAAAGAATTATTTTTGCATCGCTGTATTCTGAAAGCTATAACTTTTTTATTTTTCTGATGATGGGGCTGCATGGTGGCTTATTTTTTGCAGGATAAGATGACATTTTCAGTGGTATTAATTTTAGTTATATTCATTTTTTTAATCACGCTTCATTCCGCTTTTTTCCAATGGTATGATAAATCATCGTTTGCCTCATTTTTTGGGTTTATTTTTACGAGGTTCACTGAAGGGGTCAACTAGAGTGACACTTTTATAGGTCAGGTCGTTCCGGACCCAGCGATACCAAATATATGTACTTTTTTTTATTTATTTAATTTTTTTTTACATAAAACTGTGTATTTATTACAGTCATTTTTTTTATTATTTTGTAATTTTTTTTTTTTTACATATTTTGACAATATTTTGTCAATTTTTTTTTTACTTAGTCCCGGGACTTTCACTTTTTTCCCTTTGATCACAGGTATAATGCATTGCAATGCACTAGATTGCAGTGCATTATAACTATAGTGAAAGCTCAGCAGCTTTCTCTAGCTTGGTGACCCGGGGGTCATCATGGTGACCCCTGGTCACTATAGCAACGATCGGTCTTCGCGATTACGTAGCGGGGCTCCTATCTGAAGGCAGAGGGAGCTTCCAGCCCTCTGCCTGCCTCCTGAAAGCAGCGATCGCAGCTCGAACTCAGCATTCAGGGGGTTAACAGCCATGGGCGGTGATGACACCGCTCCTGGATGTTTAGTGCTGGAGCTCATCCACCAGCAACGCTGACCTCCGGCACTGATCGGGCAGAAGGTGCTGATATTACAGCATCTCCTGCTCTATCATGCTGAGGTCGGTCAGTCAGATTGACTGACCAATCACATCGATCTGGGTGCGGGGACAACCGGCATGGGTCCCTGCACCTCTTCCTCTGCCGCTCAGCTGTCACAGACATCTGTCGGCACTTAACTTTACACTCAGTGACAGTTCAAAGCCATGATGGACAATGCACGGCAATGAACAGGAACTTACACCCGTTCATGTCGTGCATTGTCCGTCATTGAACACTATGGTGTTAAAATATAGCAAGCAGCCCAGTAAGTGACACATCACTGGAATCAGGATCTCTGCCCTACATCATGCTGCTCACATAGCAAAAACCTACTGACAAATTTCATTTGAAGATCAAAGATTACAGAGTACATTATCCAGTTGTGTCTTTAAAGGGAAGGTGCCATCCACAAAACTTACAGCTCTGTAGTCTCTGTTTGCTTGTGGGGCGGGCACTCCTTGAATGACAGTTTTGGTCAGTAGCTTCTTCCTGCTACTGTGACACATTAACTGTCTGTCAGTGGCTTGTTCTGAAGTGTACATACTACTATATTTTCATACACCGATAACAAGTCCCTTGAATAAGTACATATGTCAGGAAAGTGAGATCACTGATTCAGAGAATTGCTTTGGAAACTGCCAACGGATAGTGCTGGAGTTAAGGATGTAAGTTGGTGATTTGTGATTTTCTGGACTAATAACTGGTCTGGAGTGGACAAGAAGGTGGTGGGAATGGAGCCCTATAGAGATTAATGGACTGGAGAGAGGTGTCTAGTTTTTCAGGTGTTAACTTGTCAGAATGTAGCTACTGCACACACTCAGCCAGGCTTTGGTGGTTGATCCCCTTAGAAACAAGGTGTACACTATGTAAGATAAAAGCTCTTATTGCAGGAGAATGACAGCAGATAGACAAAGCAAGTCAATTGCAAACTTGCTTATTTTCATGCTGCTCAATTAATTAAAATGATTTAATAACGTGAGAATACCTCTTTAAAGAGGACCTTCGGGGGCGTGGCCTGGCTATGGAGGAGTGAGGACGTGCAGCCTCTCAGCTCCCGCTTGGGAGATGTCTACAGACCCATATTAAGGACGATTCCTGCCCTCAAATGCCAGCCAAGAAGCGCTCAAATGCTGGCCCAATATATAGACAACCTCCAGTGACCCAGGCAACGGGTATAACCTGTTAAGAAGCTCTGCATGCCTTACCCAGGACCCTGGAACACCTAAGATGGTGGCGACTCACAGAGAACAGCGTGCGTTGGAAGACGGAGGTGAGGAGAAACTCCCAGGGAACATACTAACCTAGCCAGCGGCGTCTCCGCACACACAGCGGAGCTCAGCGTGAAGGATGCGGTGGAGCAAGAGGCTGCGGATAGCGGTGGAGCTACAGGGGCGCAAGGAAGCCGCAGCTCTGAAAAAAAGACGGCAGATAAGGTACCTGTGCTTTCTTCATCAGGGAGAGTGAGTGGCAAAAACAACAACATGGGGACTCACATATTGCAGATCACTATAGTTAACACCCAGGGACCTGGGGAGACACCTCGGCCTTCTTATTCATCCATAGTGGGAAATCCCAGGCGTATATTAACTGTAAGGCGGCGGTGTACACACCATGCAGTAACTGAGGCAGTGACCCAAGCAAGTCCAACTTAAACAGCTTTTTTTCAGCAACTCACGGTTAAACAGAAAGTCCTTCGGTTCGCAGCCGGGTTAACATGAGTCCATAAACAATGGTTGCCGGGGACAATGGCCACGCCGGGCCGCGCAGAGCCTGACAGGTGCAGAGCCTTCTTAGGCGGTGGTTCAGCCACACTCAGTCCTGCTGAGCTAACCTGCTGTGCTCCTAGCAGGTTGCTACATAGAACAACACTAATAGTTAGTGCAGGAGTTTTAAAGGACCTGTGGCAAGAGCCACTGGAAAACCCGGGTTGGAGGGAGGAGGCCGCCCCACTGCCTCCTGTGACCTCCTCCAAGAAATGAAGGCCCTGCCGGGTTTTACTTAATCTGCCTTAGCCAGGTAGTCTGACCAGGTCATTGCTCACCTTCATTCCTGCATTGCAGCCGCAGCTGTGTGTGTGACTGCAATGCACTCCAATGGATTTAATAGGTCTCTGTACACATTCTGGGGGATATATAATGTCCCTCGTATACAATCCCGGTCACTGCCTCACATATCCCCCCCCTCTGTTCAAACTTGTGGAGTTGAACATTTGCCACCATACAGGGTGCCCGGGACAGGGCTTCCGCGTTTGCTTGCAACTTCCCAGGGTGATGTTCTACAGAGAAACTGAAATTTTGCAGAGACAGGAACCATCTTGTGACTCGCGCATTCCTCTCCTTGGCATTCCTCATCCATACCAAGGGTGAGTGGTCCGTCACCAAGCGGAACTGACGCCCGAGTAAATAATAACGTAGTGATTCCAAGGCCCACTTAATAGCCACTCCTTCTCTACCACGCTATAGTTTTTCTCTGCCGGGACAAGTTTTCTACTCAAGTAGGTGACCGGGTGCTCTTCACCATTCACTTTTTGTGACAATACCGCCCCTAGGCCTACCTCCGAGGCATCTGTCTGTACAATGAAGGTTTCATTGAAGTTGGGGCTGATGAGGACCGGCTGTCCACACAGGGCCAACTTCATGGACTGAAAAGCTTCTTCTGCCTGAGGGTTCCACCGAACCATTACCGATTTTTTTTCCCCTTCAAGAGATCAGTCAGGGCCGCCGTTCGCCCAGCAAAATTAGGTATAAACCGGCGGTAATACCCAAGGATGCCAAGGAACGCCCTCACCTGTTTTGTACTTGATGGTTTAGGCCAGTTTTTTATAGCCTCAACTTTATTGATTTGGGGCTTGATAGCTCCTCGGCCTATCACTTACCCCAAATATCGGGCTTCCTCTAGCCCTATCGCACATTTATTTGGGTTTGCCATTAACCCTGCAGCTCTGAGAGAATCCAGCACCGCTTGTACCTATGATAGGTGCATATGCCAGTCAGTGCTAAAGATGATAATATCATCTATATACGCGGACGCGTACTCCTGATGAGGCTTGAGCACTATGTCCATCAACCTCTGGAATGTAGCCGGGGCCCCATGTAACCCAAAAGGTAAGACCACATAGTGATATAGACCCTCTGGAGTTACGAAGGCGTTCTTTTCCTTCGCTGAATCTGTGAGAGGTACCTGCCAGTAACCCTTGGTAAGATCGAGCGTGGTAAAGTACTGGGCCTACCCCAGTCTCTTTATCAGCTCGTCCACCCTGGGCATTGGATAAAGGTCAAACTTTGACATTTCATTCAATTTCCGGAAATCGTTACAGAAGCGTAACGATCCGTCTGGTTTTGTGATCAGTACGATCGGGCTAGCCCTCTCACTCCATGATTCCTCTATGACGCCTAACTGAAGCATTTGTTTTACCTCAGCCGTGATGGCTTGCCTCCCGGCCTCGGGTACCCGGTACGGTCTTATTCGTACCCTTACCCCAGGTTCGGTGACAATGTCATGTTTGATAACCGTAGTCCTACCCGGTAGCTCTGAGAACTCGTCGCTATTGTGCTGCACCAGCGAGCGAGCCTCCCGTCGCTGCTGTTTAGTGAGGGCATCACTTATCCTGACCTCCCCCTCGTATGCTTCCCTGGCTGAAGGTAGAGAACTCTCTGGCGATATGCCCGGGGTGACGTCTGTAACTAAACACTCTCTGTCTTTCCAAGGCTTTAGCAGGTCTACATGGTAAAGCTGCTCAGGTTTCTTCCTTCCGGGCTGATACACCCGGTAATTTACCTCCCCCACTTTTTCTCAAACCTCATATGGCCCTTGCCACTTGGCCATGAGTTTACTGTCGGTTGTGGGTACCAGAACTAACACCCGATCGCCCTTGTTAAAAGACCTGACTCTGGCTCTTTTATTATATGTGCGCCTCTGGGCTGCCTGTGCATCTAACAGATGTTCTTTCACGATGGGCATGACCGCCGCGATCCGGTCCTGCATACTAGCCACGTGTTCAATTATACTCCTATGTGGAGTCGGCTCTTGTTCCCATGTCTCTTTGGCTACGTCCAACAGACCCCTAGGGTGTCTGCCGTACAATAACTCAAAGGGAGAGAACCCTGTGGAAGCCTGGGGTACCTCACGGACGGCAAACATCAGATAGGGTAGCAACATGTCCCAATCCCTCCCGTTCTTAGAAACCACCTTTTTTAACATGGATTTGAGGGTTTTATTGAACCGTTCTACTAGCCCGTCGGTTTGAGGGTGGTACACCGAGGTGCGCAATTGTTTAATTTTTAGTAATTTGCACAGTTCCCTTGTCACTTTGGACATAAAAGGGGTCCCTTGATCCGTCAGGATCTCCTTAGGTAGTCCAAGGCGACAGAACATAGCAAACAGCTCCCGTGCAATCAGTTTTGCTGATGTGTGGCGTAGTGGTATAGCCTCCGGATACCGGGTGGCATAGTCGACGACCACCAGTATATGTTGGTGGCCACGGGCGGATTTTACAATGGGCCCTACCAAATCCATTGCTATCCGTTCAAAAGGTACCTCTATCACTGGCAAGGGTACCAATGGACTACGGAAGCTTGCAGTGGGTGAGGTCAACTGACATTCGGGGCAGGATTCTCAGTACCTTTTGACCTCCGCGTAAACCCCCGGCCAAAAGAACCGCTGCAAGAGACGTTCTTGCGTTTTCTTTACCCCTAAGTGTCCACTCAGCAAGTGTGTGTGTGCCAAATCTAGAACCACCCGACGGTACGACTGAGGTACCACCAACTGTTCCACGACCTCGTCCCTGATCTTATCTATCCTATAGAGCAACTCACCGTTGACTACCATGCGTGGAAATACAGTATCTGCATTGGGCTGTTGGGCTACGCCGTTTACCTCTAACACCCTTTCCCGCGCCTGAGTCAGGGTGGGATTCTGTAGCTGAGCCATCCCAAACGTGACACTTCCAGCTCAGGGATCGATGGGGTCTCCTGGACCTCTCCTGCCAACACCTCTAAGGGAAACCTATCGGGTTCACACTCTGTCCCTAGGTTGGACACCCCTACGGCAGGTTCGTCGGGTACAGTGTCTGTAATACAGTTTACCGGGGGAAAGTGGATTTTGTTTTTCCACAGAGTCCAGAACAGGGGCTAGTCTCTTCCCAGCACAGTCCCATAGGGAAGAGTTTTTACCACTCCCACCACATGTTTTATGTCTTCACATGGCGTGGACAAGACTACCTCCTCAGTTGGGTACTCTCGGAGGTCCCCATGGATACACACAACCCCGATGGGCCGTCCACCGGGGTTGTCTCCTGCCACCAGCGACCCATGTACCAGAGTCACGAGGCTCCCTGAGTCCAGGATAGCCTCCGTGGGGTACCCATTAACCAGTACCTGACATATTTGGAGTTCATTGTCCCGGGGTTCGGGGCTCGCTGTGCAGACGGTCTGGGCGTACATTGAGACACGGCGGTTATATCCGCAGTCCATGGGTTCTGTAGTCAGGGGACAATTAGCAATTACATGTCCCGGCCCCTGACACCCCCAGCACATAAGGGTGGTGGTACTGTTAGGTCTTATGACAGTTTGGGAGGGAACCGGTCTCCTGCCGCTCTCACTGCGGGGCTCCCCTTCAGCACGGATACGGTGCTGATTGTCCCCAGCAGAGTGATGCGACCCCTTTCCCGATTCCTGGGTTGGCAGGGATCGACGTGACAGCCGAAAGGGGGCAGAGTCTCGAATGAAGTCCTGAGTGGCTGAGTAGCGCTCGACCAAACTGACCACCTGGTCGAGGGTGCCGGGGTCCCCTTGCCCCACCCAACGCTGGATAGCGACTGGCAGAGTCCTCACCAGCCGGTCAACCACCACCCTCTCCACTATCTGGGCTGGGGACAAAGTCTCAGGTTAGAGCCACCTCTTTACCAGCTGCAGGAGGTCATAAGCCTGAGACCGGGCAGGTCGGGTCTCCACATAGGCCCATGAAAACACGCTGAGCCCTCACGTATGTATTGACCCCCAGCCGGGCAAAGATCTCACCTTTGAGCCTCTGGTAGTCCCGGGCGTCCTCCTGACTGAGGTCGAAACTGGCCTTCTGGGCATCGCCAACCAAAAACGGAGCCACCACTTCCGCCCACTGGTCGGCTGGTAGGTTTTCCTGCTCTGCTGTGCGTTCGTAGATGGTAAGGAAGGCTTCCACGTCGTCCTCCGTACCCATCTTCCTCAACGCTGATCGAACCTTGTCCCGGGCCTCTCGACGTTCTGGGGCTGATGCGGTCGGTGTCTCCCGCAGGGCAGCAATCTGTTGCAGCAGCAGTTCATTTGTTTTTTGCTGCTGCTGGTACAATAGCTGCTGCTGCTGATTGTGCTGCTGCTCCCGCTCCTGCTGTTGCCGCTGAGACTGTAGCAACTGCTGCTGGGCGAGTGCGAGCTGCTTTAATAGCTCCTCCATTTTGTCCATGGGGTGAAACTGAAAGGTGGCAGGACGGATTGTGGTCATGCAGCTGCCGGTGGGGTATGCCTCAGTCACAATGCCCGCATTCTCCACCAAACTGTAAGGCGGCGGTGTACACACCGTGCAGTAACTGAGGCAGTGACCCAAGCAAGTCCAACTTAAACAGCTTTCATTCAGCAACTCACGGTTAAACAGAAAGTCCTCCGGTTCGCAGCCGGGTTAACATGAGTCCATAAACAACGGTTGCCGGGGACAATGGCCACGCAGGGCCGCGCAGAGCCTGACAGGTGCAGAGCCTTCCTAGGCGGTGGTTCAGCCACACTCAGTCCTGCTGAGCTTTCCTGCTGTGCTCCTAGCAGGTTGCAACATAGAACAACACTAAACCTTAGTGAAGGAGTTTTAAAGGACCTGTGGCAAGAGCCACTGGAAAACCCGAGTTGGAGGGAGGAGGCCGCCCCACTGCCTCCTGTGACCTCCCCCAAGAAATGAAGGCCCTGCCGGGTTTTACTTAATCTGCCTTAGCCAGGTAGTCTGACCAGGTCATTGCTCACCTTCATTCCTGCATTGCAGCCGCAGCTGTGTCTGTGACTGCAATGCACTCCAATGGATTTAATAGGGTTGATGCGGCTCGCCACAGGCAGAGCTCAGCTTCAGGGCAGTGTAGGTGAAAATATAAGACATATTTTCAGTTGCTTCACACTTTTTTGTTAAGTATATAATTCCACATGTGTTAATTCATAGTTTTAATGCCTTCAGTGTAAATGTACAATTTTCATAGCCATGAAAATACAGAAAAATCTTTAAATGAGAAGGTGTGTTCAAACTTTTGGTCTGTACTGTATATATATATCTTCTTCAAGTGCTCCCCTGGTCTGCGTCCTCCACCCACACCCACTACATGGTTCCCCCTCACTTTGGTTCTCCCCACTCCAGCCAGGGACAGGGCCAGCAGAAAGCAGTGCATAGTGCTCTTCCAGCTGGTCTGGAGTAGTGTAGTGTTGAGTGCGGGTGTTAGGTTCCCGGGCAGCACTCCATCCCTACCTGAGAGAAGGAGATGCCCCACCTCTGGGTGAGGTGCAGTACCTCTGTGGCGACTGAACCCTCAGGGGCGCCACATAGAGACTCAGCAAAAACAGACTCTGTTTGGTCAGACCTCAAAGCCCGCATAGGTGCTATGCCCACAAAGGAGGACATGGAAAACTATATATCTAGGCTGGAGGCCTCATACAGAGCTGAAACCACAGCCATTAAAGGGGAATTACAGCAATCTCTGAAAGGGAGGCTGAAGATGAGGGCCGCACAGAATCTATCTCACAGAAACTATATGTACAAGAGCAGACAACTGCAGCTCACTCATATCAAATTGACTGTTTGATTAACATGGTAGATGTTATAGAGAACAGAGCGAGACGTAATAATATAAGGATCAGAGGACTCCCTGAATCAGTAGAACAAAATAAGCTAGAGGACTCCTTACGACACATCTTTAACTCTATCTTAAAGCTGTCTCGGGATTCTGACATAGAATTTGACAGAGCCCATAGGTCCTTAGGCCCCAAATCCACGGATATAAATAATAATAAATCTTTATATAGCGCCAACATATTCCGCAGCGCTTTACAATTCAGAGGTTCATATACAACAGTCATAAGTAACATAGCTAAAGATAGTACAATAATTAAAGCAAAAATAATGACGACCCTGCCACCCCGCTGGTGGGTGTGGAATTGTATATTATATACTTCCCACTATCAGTCCATATTTTAGTGGACTCACCAGGTAGTGGAAATGGCTAACTTTCTTTCTCCCTTTCCACCCCCTTCCCCCTTTTTTATTTTTCTTTCTCTCTCTTTCAGGGGGAGAAGCCTTCGCCACCCAACCAGGGGCACTGAATCTTTATTAACATTTTTTTCTGTCTTTTCTCCTTTTCTAACCACTTTTTCAACCCTACCCCTCATCCCTAGAATGTGCTCAGTCAAGTTCTGTTCATTAAATGCTAGAGGTCTTAATATCCTTCAGAAGCGCTCTCAGATTCTACTGTATACTCTATGCATAAAAAAATAGTACATATCCTCATGTTACAAGAAACACACTTTACGTCCGAACATATTCTCAAAATTAAAGATTGGAATTATAATCATTGGTTTCATAGCACAAATCCTGAATCGAAATCCAAGGGTGTCTCTATTGCAATTCATAAGTCTCTAGCATTCTCCCTCATTGATACACCCATGGATACTCAGGGCAGATACATTTTTCTCAAATTAAAAATTGCAGCATCCATTTACATGATGGCTAACTGGTATCTCCCTAATAGAGACGAGATTCTGATGTGCCGTTCTTTTCTAAACTCTCTTTCTAACTTTACAGAAGGTACATTGATTGCAGGTGGAGATTTCAACTTCACATTGAATCCAAAGGTGGATTCATCCTCGGGGAGAGGAACCGTTCCTATAAGGCAACTGAGCTCTTTCAAGAAGCTCCTCCATGCCCTCCGACTGACTGATATATGGCGGATAATGAATCCTCAGGGTAAAGACTACACTTCTCACATATACATAAGTCATATAGCCGCATAGACCTCTTTATCTTGAGCCACCATGCTTTATCCTGGCAGCTGGAGGCTACAATTGGAGATATTTTGTGGTCAGACCATGCTCCGGTTTTTCTGTCTTTGGCTCTCCCATCCCTGGTCCAATGCTCTTGGACTTGGAGATTGAATTGACCCCCCCCCTGGGCCGTGGGGCACTCGGATCCGGGCAATAGGGGGAACGATGGGAGTAGTAGTGGCAACCCGGTTCCGTGGCTCAGGGTGGTCAGGCCAGTGGTAGTCCGTTATGTGTTGTTGATTATGTCTGACTACGCCACCCGTGGATTGCGGTTATTAGGAACCGCCGCTGCATGCAGACCGCTGGGACTGATGAGGTGTGCAGCTAGGGTAGTGTGACTCCCCACGGGAAGAGTGCGGCCCCAGGGCAGTATAGTGGATGGTGGGAGTGATGGTAGTGAGAGTCCCAGTGCTGGTAGTGCTGGAGGAGCAAGGAGCACACAGACAACAGGTTGCAGTCCAGTGTCTTTACTAAACAGGTAAACTGACCCACAAGCAGTCCCAGCTAGGAGGGGACCTGGATGTCTGAGAGCAACGGGGAAATTGGCCCTGGTCAGGGTGAGGGTGTAGGCCTACCGTGCTTTCTGCGCTCCTTCTGGCTATCTCCTCCTGATAGGGTCACAGCCCACGTTTCCGAGCTTTCCGTGTATTCTCGCCTGTATGGCCTGCGACGTGGGTTCCTTTCTGCTCCCAGTCTTGTACGGCTTTGCTAGTCCCTTCGGTTGTGGCAGGGCCTCCAGGCTTCTTAGGCCAAGGAATGTACAGTCCCTTGCGGACTGGTTCTCTGCTGGGGGATGTGGAATCCTTCCAGCCTCAGACACCAAAGTCTGGTAAAATTAAGTCTTTTCTCTGCCAAGACAGGCTCTCTTCGCCTCTTGTCTCTGGCCTGTGGCTCTCCTACTGCCATACTTCCTCTTAGGTGCAACACAACTTTCTGTCCCTGCTCCACTCTGGGACACGTCTCAGTGCTGAGACAGGCAATCCAGTTCTCTCTAACCCTGCCCTCAGTACCAGCTTTTATAGGGGCAGCCAGCTCCCCCTACTGGCCTGAGACAGGAGGCATTGCATGCTAATGTTCCCCTGACTAGAGAACCTCCCCCTTGCTCTCAGACACAGCTTTAATTACACTTGTGGCATCCAGGTCAGGGTGACACAGAATGATATTCTTATCAGAGATATCTTATGCTCCTCAGAATTGAGGGAAGCTATAGAATCCTTTGTTCAAATTCATGCTTCTGACCAAACTTCAGCCCCTCTACAGTGGGAGGCTCTGGAATGTGTTATGAGAGGGATTCTAATTAAGCACGGTTCCTGCTTGAAGAGGGAGAGGTCTATGAGAATAGATGCTTTGTTACACCAAATTCATTCTCTTGAGACTTCACACAAACAAACTCTACAAGCCTCTACCTTTGCAGAATTGATAAATAAAAAAAGAAGTGAACTGAAAGGAATCCTAGACAAAAAATTCAGTCAAAAGAAAAGTCCAAACTTTTTTTTATGATTATTCAGACAAATGTGGGAGACTATTGTCCAGATTGCTCCACTCTCGTTAATCTGTAACGTTTATCTCTCATATTAAGAGACAAGATGGTGGAGATGCACATAATGCAAATGAGATAGTAGATCTTTTCCACCTCTATTATGAGAAATATTAAGAACAAATTTGCAGATGTGCCCCCTCTGGTTGTCTCTGAAAAGAATAAAGAGTACATACAAGAAACTTTTCTACCCATGCTTAATAACACAGTTTTGGAGGCACTGGAGGGGGAGATTTCTTTGCAAGAGATCGACTCCGTAATTCGGTCTACTCCATCAGGTAAATGCTCAGGACCAGATGGATTCACACCAGCATTTTATAAAAATTTCAGGGAACAGCTCTCTCCAATATTGGCAAAGACCTTTAACTCAATAGATGATAACGCGGGCTTTGTGTTATGTTCTGCTACCAGAGCTAAGGAAAGAGAGGAGATCTGTCCCTGCAATAGAACTCAGCTTAATCCCTACGATGTAACAGGGGACCTGATCCTGCGATCAGACCTGCTAAAGTCCTAAGCTAGTCTGTACGGAGACCTATAGATGTGGGGAAGGAATCCCTACAAGTACTAAGGACTGGGAGGAATATGGGACACCTCCTAACAGAAATAGTAGCAGACAGAAAAACAAACAAAATATATAGAACATAGAGGTCCGTAGACCAAGCAAACTAACAGAGCAAGACACAGAGAACAGGCTAGCTAGAAAGTAGATATACAATGAAGTCCAGCAAAGCCAGAAGGGCGGAGCAGGATTAAATAGGCCAACAAGGTCATGTGACCAGCAAAGGAAAAAAAACCTAAGAGCAAGGTTCTAACAGTACCCCCCCTTCTAAGAGGATCCTCCGGATCCCCTAGGACCAGGCTTATCAGGAAATCTCCTGTGAAACGCTCTGATAAGTCTGGACGCGGAAACATCATCTGACCTCACCCAAGAGTTATCCTCGGGTCCGAAACCTTTCCAGGCCACAAGATACTGCAAACTACCTCTATACCGTCTAGAGTCAAGGATGCGAGAAATTTCATATTCCCCGTCCTCCACCACCGGAGGAACAGAGGCAGAGGCGTCACCATCCGACACAACAGCTTTTTTTAACAGAGAGACATGAAATACCGGATTAATTCTCCAGGAGGTAGGAACCTCCAACCTAACAGCAGATTGGTTGACAACTTGAAGCACCTTAAAGGGCCCTACAAACTTGGGACCCAATTTCTTAGAAGGAATCCTCAACCGCAGATTCCTAGAGGACAACCAAACCATGTCACCAACAGCGAACAAAACCTCCTGTCGTTTCCTATCAAAGTAGTCTTTAGATTTTCTGTTGGCCTCCTGAAGATTACCACGCACATCCGTCCAAACTCTCTCCAAATCACCGGAAAAATTCTCCTCCTCAGGCACGGCAGATCCCAACTTGGAGAACGACCCAAACGACGGATGTCTCCCAGAACAACAAAAAAAAGGCGAACAACCAGCAGAAGAAGATGTATGATTGTTCAGAGCAAATTCAGCAAGTGGCAGAAACTCAGACCACCCCTCTTGATTGTCTGCCACAAAACAACGCAAGAACTGCTCAACATCCTGGTTTTTCCTTTCTGTCTGGCCATTAGATTCAGGATGATATCCGGACGAAAACGACAAATGAATTCCCAACCTGTCACAAAAAGCACGCCAAAAACGAGCCACAAACTGAGGACCCCTATCAGAAACAATGTCAGTAGGAACGCCATGAAGTCTGACAATTTCCTTGACAAAGGCCTTAGCGAGAGTTTTAGCGCAGGGCAGTTTGACGAAGGGAACCAAGTGACACATCTTGCTAAAACGGTCCACGACCACCCAGATGACAGTAAAACCCTCAGAGGGGGGAAGGTCAGTTATAAAGTCCATAGCCAAATGTGTCCAAGGAGCACTGGGGACCTCCAAAGGACAAAGCAACCCCGCAGCAGGAGTATGTGAGGACTTAGATCTAGCACATATAGTACATTGGCGCACCCACTTAATGACTTCCTTCTGCCATCCAGGCCACCAAAAACTGCGACCCACCAGTCTCTTGGTCTCAGAGATTCCGGGATGACCTGCCAACCGAGATTCGTGACACTCAACAAACAAATCTCTCCTAAAGGTCCCAGGCACAAACAACCTCCCATGAGGAGTGTTAGAAGGAGCATTCTCCTGTGCTTTAAGAATCTCATTTTCCAAAACGGAGTCTAAAGCAGCTATCACAACACCTTCTTGTAAAATGTTCTCCTCTTTCTCAGCACCGACTATGGGAGAAAAACTGCGAGACAAGGCATCCGCCTTAACATTCTTAGTACCAGGGATGTAAGTAACGGAGAAATTAAACCGCGAGAAAAACAGTGCCCACCTAGCCTGACGGGCATTCAGGCGCTTGGCAGCATCAAGATATATCAGATTTTTATGATCAGTAAGAACCTGAACGGGAAATTCCGCACCTTCCAAGAAGTGGCGCCAGTGTTCAAATGCGAGCTTAATAGCCAATAATTCCCGATTACCAATATCGTAATTCAGTTCAGTCTCCGAAAATTTTTTTGAAAAAAAGGCACAGGGATGTAATCCATCCCCGTTATCCTGAGACAATACTGCTCCAACCCCCACAGAGGAAGCATCAACCTCAACCAAAAACGGCTTAGTCACATCAGGCTGCATAAGGATGGGAGCAGAGGTGAACCTCTCCTTGAGATACACAAAAGCTTCAATGGCCTCAGCAGACCACTGAACCGCATCAGCACCTTTCCTGGTGAGATCGGTCAGAGGTTTGACAATACTAGAAAATTTTTTTATGAATTTTCTGTAATAATTGGCGAAACCTAAAAACCTCTGTATCGATTTCAAACCAATAGGCCTAGGCCATTCCTGTATAGCTTGAACTTTAACCGGGTCCATCTCAAAACCTTCGCTGGAGATAATGTAACCCAAAAAACTAATTCTCTGTACAGCGAATTCACATTTCTCCAGCTTAGCAAAAAGCGAATTGTCCATTAATAACTGTAATACCACACGTACGCTCCGCCAATGAGACTCCAGATCCGGCGAATAAATCAAAATGTCATCCAAATACACAACCACATTTTTGCCGATCAAAGGCCCAAGGATGTCATTAATAAGATTCTGAAAAAATGCAGGAGCATTGGTAAGACCAAAAGGCATAACCAGATTCTCAAAATGACCCACAGGAGTGTTAAAAGCAGTCTTCCATTCGTCACCCTCCTTCATGCGCAACAGATTGTATGCCCCCTTAAGGTCAATTTTAGAGAACCACTTGGCCCCCATTAACTGGTTAAACAGATCAGGAATCAATGGCAGTGGGTAAGGATTGCGTACAGTAATTTTGTTAATCTCACGAAAATCCAGACAAGGACGTAAACCGCCGTCCTTTTTTTTTACAAAAAAAAATCCAACCGCCACAGGAGACTTAGAGGGCCTAATGTGACCGGCGGCCAAACTTGTCTGTATGTATTCCTCCAAAGCCTTCCTCTCAGGAATAGTAAGGTTAAATAAACGACTTTTAGGAAGAGTCGCTCCAGGGACAAATTCAATAGAGCAATCATAGTCTCTATGGGGAGGCAAAACCTGCGATTCCTTCTCAGAAAAAACTCTCCAAAAATCCTGAATAGGAACAGGCAATTCTCCCCTATCCAAAGCTGCAATACGCCCGTTACAACACTTGTCATAACATTTATGGCTCCAGGATTTAATTTCACTGGTAGACCAATCCAGTACAGGATTGTGAAATTTTAACCAGGGCAATCCCAATATTACTGGAGAAGGCAAGTTATTCAACACTACCAAATCCAATTTCTCATGGTGAACACCATTAATAGTGAGAGGAAATTCACTGACCTTGAGAGTAATATTCTTCAAAGGGGAACCATCCACAGAAACCACAGCAATGGGGGATGACAAAGGTTCGGGTTTTAAATTGAGTCTTTCCAAGAATCCCCCATCAATTACATTCAGAGTAGACCCGCAATCAACAAACACCCGAAATTCCATTACTTTTTCCTGAGCAATCGTGGAAGCAGCTAAAAATATACCCTTGGAATTTAAACAGGCAATACGGGCGTGACTGACCATTTTTTTTTCTTTCTTCATACGAAGCTCACAGGCTTTTATCAAATGACCAGATTTTCCGCAATAGAAACACAAGCCTTCAAAAAATCGACGATCTTTTTCTTGAGAGCGAGGTGCCACCGATCCAATCTCCATCGGTTCACCACTGTTAGTACATACATTCTCATAACCAGAAACTGACATAGCAGAGGATTTGCTCTCATTAACCCTTGCACGCAGTCTTCTATCCACCCGTATAGCTAATTGCATAGCCTGTTGCAAATCTTCAGGTGTAGGATAAGCAATTAGCAGGTCTTTAACCCTTTCACTGAGCCCAGCAAGAAATAGACTTTTCAGAGCAGAATCGTTCCACCCTGTTTGAGTAGACCACCGACGGAAATGAGTACAATATTTTTCCACATTACCTGATCCTTGTTTTAAACATCTCAACTCAGTCTCAGCTGATGCGACACGGTCAGGATCATCATATAATAGGCCCAAAGCAGAAAAAAAACTATCCACTGATCTGAAGCATGTATCACTAGGTTGCAAAGAAAAGGCCCACTCCTGAGGCTCTTTGCGCAAAAGTGACATTATGAACCCTACGCGCTGGGATTCATCCCCAGAGGACTTGGGTCTCAAACGAAAATACAATAAGCAAGCATTTTTAAATGAAAAAAATTCTCGGTGTTCACCAAAAAATAAATCTGGCAAACATACCTTAGGCTCCAAGAAATGTGCTCCAGGACAGTTACTCACGTGCTGACGGAGCTCGGCCACCTCCAGAGAGAGTCCCTGCAGGCGATGAGCCAAATCCTGAACCGACACCATGATGGAACAGAAAAATCTTTCCTTAGAGAATTTGCAGGCTGGACTTACTGTTATGTTCTGCTACCAGAGCTAAGGAAAGAGAGGAGATCTGTCCCTGCAATAGAACTCAGCTTAATCCCTACGATGTAACAGGGGACCTGATCCTGCGATCAGACCTGCTAAAGTCCTAAGCTAGTCTGTACGGAGACCTATAGATGTGGGGAAGGAATCCCTACAAGTACTAAGGACTGGGAGGAATATGGGACACCTCCTAACAGAAATAGTAGCAGACAGAAAAACAAACAAAATATATAGAACATAGAGGTCCGTAGACCAAGCAAACTAACAGAGCAAGACACAGAGAACAGGCTAGCTAGAAAGTAGATATACAATGAAGTCCAGCAAAGCCAGAAGGGCGGAGCAGGATTAAATAGGCCAACAAGGTCATGTGACCAGCAAAGGAAAAAAAACCTAAGAGCAAGGTTCTAACACTTTGTTCCACAATCTTTAGAGGCACATATTAGTGTACTTCCTAAACCAGGTAAGAAACCTTCAATTATAGCTAATTTTAGACCAGTTTCTCTACTAAATGTCCATATTAAATTATTCTCAAAAATTCTGGCTGATAGGTTGACTCCATTGCTTCCTTCCGTGATCAACAACGATCAAGTGGGCTTTGTCAAGGGCCCAGAGGATAGAGATGATACCATAAAAACTTTACTAATTATTTCAAAGGCAAAACTTAACTCTACCTCACTAGGTCTCCACTCTGGAGATGCAGAAAAGGCCTTTGACAGTGTCCACTGGAGGTTTATGGAGGAAGCTCTTAAGCAGATAGGCTTAGATCCCCGATTTTTACAAAAATTTTGGCCCTATATAATGGCCCAACAGCACGAGTCAGAGTGAATGGGTTACTGTCTACACCATTTACTATCAATAATGGTAGTAGGCAGGGCTGCCCCCTTTCTCCATTACTGTATGTAATAGTAATGGAACATTTAGCTAACGCCATTAGGAACAACAGGGATATCCATGGATATACAGTACAATGGGCTCTAAGTCATACAAAATGTCTCTTTACTCAGACAACTTCTTTATATACCACAACCACAGATCTCCTTCCTTGTAGTTCTGAAAGAATTTGATAGATTTGGATCACTCAGTAATTTTATTATTATTATTTATTATTATAGCACCATTTATTCCATGGTGCTTTACATGTGATAGGGATATACAGTACAGACCAAAAGTTTGGACACACCTTCTCATTTAAAGATTTTTCTGTATTTTCATGACTTTGAAAATTGTACATTCACACTGAAGGCATCAAAACTATGAATTAACACATGTGGAATTATACACTTAACAAAAAAGTGTGAAACAACTGAAAATATGTCTTATATTCTAGGTTCTTCAAAGTAGTCACCTTTTGCTTTGATGACTGCTTTGCACACTCTTGGCATTCTCTTGATGAGCTTCAAGAGGTAGTCAATCAATGCTATCAAAATGGACATTCTACCACGATTCTTATATATCTTCCAGACAGTCCCGATCTCCTCCCCATAATTTCTCTCGCAAGTTGAGAACGGCTTTAACTAGATTCATCTGGGGTAAATTAAAACCCTGTACCAGTACTAAAACACTCTCCCGACCTAAATTGTTAGGTGGTGCTGGTCTCTCAGATTTTAAAATGTATTTCCAAGCTGCCTCCTTGGCGTTTCTAGATTGGCATTTTCATCCGAACAATAAACAATGGGTAGGCATAGAACAAGAGGGCTCAGATATACCACTGAGACACCTACCGTGGTGCTCTGGAAATTTGATAGACCTGGTCAGATGTAATATTACTAAAAGTACACTTAGAACCTGGTTGGCCTTGAGGAAAGAGGTGTTCCCTGGAAGATCAATTAGTCCACTCATCACTTTCTTTTATCCATCTTTTGTACCTAGATACATGTGCAGTTCTTTCCTCGGTCGGGGGGCAGTGGAGGACACTCTATTATATCAGATACTAGAAAATGGTAGGTTGCCCCCTTTTGTTTATCTACAAGATTGGTCTCCAAACAAGAAACTAAACTTCTCTTCCATCTTTTTTCTATAAATTTGTACTTATCTTAAGATTAGGTGCCTTCGATTGATGATCTTACTTCTAGCTTTGCGAAGGCTTTATGTTTTTCTTTAGTAGAAAATATGAAACGTATACAATATAAAGTTGTAAACTCATCCAAATTCTTGCTTATGTATATACAGTTGTTCAAGTATCTTAATACCGAATGACAAAAACAAGAAGTGATGTTATGTTATTTTGTTTGAAAAACACTTTAATAAAATCAGATTGAATATATAAAGAGAACCTTTCACCAAATTTTTAATGATAAGCTGGACACATGATGTAATAGTGGCTGCACAACGGAATTAAACTTTTTTTTTTTTAAATTTAGCCTCTGTTGTGGAGATATTAGCAATCAAAGTTTTTGGCGCCTAATGAATTAACTTTTGTTAAGTCCAAGTGGGTGTTATCAGCTTTTTCACTCGGGGTGTGTACTTCTTTCTCCTGTACGATGCTGACCAATCATAAGCAGGCAGTAATACAGTGGAGTTTCTCAGTGTGTGAGATGTAATCACACTTATGTCTGCTTTGCTCAGAGCAACATGTAATTGCTCTGATTTCACTGCAAATGGATTACAAGTTGCTCTGGGCACAATAGACATTAGTGTGATTATTGACACCTCTCTGGACACTCAGTGTGGGGGAGAGGCTGTACAGCAGAGCTGACAGTGCTTTGAGAGGAAGAAAGCTGATAAAATGGTTTGTAATTATAACACAGCTAAATGCAGCTGTGCTGCATGTCCCCAGCACTGACTTATAAAGGAGCTTAGACCAGGAGATCAGAGCTGAGAAATCACACACTGAGTAATCTGCTTTGGTGAACAGACACAATACTATTTATCTCCCCACACAACCAATGGAGTAGCTGACTTCACAATTCTGTATTCCAATTGCGGTGGCATAGATTACATTTATTTGTAATATTTTGAGTAGAATTTTAGGAATTCTATGATGATCTCAAACAGAATATTTTGCCATAATATCTCAATCGGGACACTGATACCAATTTTCCCTTTTTATTTGGTATCGAAACTGTGGGAACATAAAATAAATGAGACATCCTCTCATCCTCCATCAACCCCTCAATGACCGCCAATACGCATTAAAATGGTGGATGTTAAAACAGAGGTCAGGAATAAGTGAATAGCACTCACCCCGGGCTCAGTTATGGCTGGTGACAGCTATACATAACAGCTGACCCTTCAATATTGGCCCTGGCTAGTTTTGGAACTGATCAGGGACAATTAACCCCTTAAATACTGCTGTCAATCGTGACAACAGTATCTAAGTGGTTAAAAGGATGTTAAAAAAAAACAATTGCAAGATCGACCTTCTGTGATTGTAATCTCTGGTGCCCATCGTTGCCATGGTACCATGAGGTCATCTGATGACCTCAGGGTACGGTGGCCTGTTAGACTCAACTATAAGCAGAATCTAACAAGCTTTGTCTGTTAGTCACTGACAGGTCTCATGCACTACAGTACACGAGTCCAGCGATCAACGTGGAAAAAAGTAAAATAAAATGTGGAAAAAAAACAAAATAAAAAGCACACACAAGTAACAAATAAACAAAAAAAGTACACATTGGAATTGCTGCATCCGTAACGATCTGATCTATAAAACTAGAACGTTATTTAGTCCATACGGTAAACACTGTAAAAAAAAAATGGCAAAAATGTTCCTTTTGCAACATACTGACACACAAAAAAATTGAATAAAAAACAATCTAAAAGACATGTAAAAAAAATGGTAGAAATGAAAATGCCAAACGTTCTGCAAAAAAACAAACCCTAATATGGCTCATTCGGCAAAAAAATAAAAAAGTTACAGCTTTCAGAATATGGCGATGCAAAAACAAATCAATTTTTGTAAAATATTGTTTTCAGTGCGTAAAAGTAGCAAAGCATAAAAAAACTATATAAATCTGGTATCGCTGTAATCTTACTTTTACCGCATGGTACCCCGCGCAAACAAAAAAATTAAAACAAAAATTGAATTGCTGCTTTTTTTTGTTTTGTTTATTTTGCGTCTAAGAAAGCTGAATAAAAAGTGATCCAAAAACGTTATGTACCCAAAAATGGTGCAAAAAAATCTCCAACTTATCGCTCAAAAAATAAAGCCTCATACAGCTTTGTTCGCAAAAAAATAAGGAAGTTACAGCTCTCAGAATATGGTGACAAAAAAAACTATTATATAAAAGCTTTTTAACTGTGTGATAGCAGCAAAACATAAAATATCCTGAGTATAAATCTGGAACCGCACCGACCTGAAGAATAAAGCCGTCT
The DNA here is from genome assembly GCF_046119375.1 of Phyllobates terribilis. Classification (NCBI taxonomy): domain Eukaryota; kingdom Metazoa; phylum Chordata; class Amphibia; order Anura; family Dendrobatidae; genus Phyllobates; species Phyllobates terribilis. Next base: position 1,629,624 of record NW_027362942.1, on the reverse strand, counting down.
TATCACTTATACCGCATGGTGAACCACGCAAAAATAAGAACTGTCCTTGTACTACTGTCTTTGTTCCTCGTGTCTCCCAAAAATCATAACAAGGCTCGGCTCACATTTATCCTTTGCTCTCCGCTGAGCACTTAAATTGAGGTTTCCGTGTAAATCCCAAAAAAATGCGATTCAGACAAAACCCCACATGGAACCACTCTCGAAGTTAGATCACACATGTCAAACTTGGTCTCGTGGGCCAAATCTGGTCCGCAGGGTGATTATATTTAGCCCGCAACACCAGAACCACCACTCCTATGTGGGGCCATTATTCTGCAAGGAGGACATTGTGGGGCCTAATATACTGTATGGAAAACTATATGGGGCCATTACATTGTTTGAAGGACTATGTGGGGCCCATTATTCTGTATGGAGGACTGTGTGGGGCCCATTATACTGTATACTGGTTGGCCCATGACTTTGACTAAGATTTTCATTTTGGCCCTTGAGTTTGACATCTGAGTTAGATGGATTCACTTTGGACTCCATCTTGTCTCTGTTCCAGCAGTGTGCCATCATTTTAGGCATCTTTTTTGTGCAAAAGTGTGGTCGACCACTTTCCAATGCATGCCTAGAAAGATGGATGCCACCGGAACAGACGGCAAACTGAGTCCAAAGTGTCTCCATCTGCCTCATAGTGAGTGGTTCCGTTGGGGGTTTCTTCTGGATCGCATTTTTGTGGAATTTACATGGAAACCACAACTTAAGGGGGTTTTCCCATGAACAAAAGTTCATTTTAAAAATTTGCCACGTCTGACCATGCAGGAACACGGTCTGATCATGTCACAGCTCCTTGGCAGGGGAGGAAGCAAAAGACAACACAAAAATTACAGCAGGGGATCACAGAGGATTCATTTTGTGAGAAAAAATATTGTTTTAAAACAGGCAGTGAAATATTTTACCTCACAAAATGAATCATCTGTGATCCCCTGCTGTAATGTCAGTATTGTCTTTTGCTTCCTCCCCTGCCCAGGAGATGTGGTATGTTCCCTACACGGTCAGACATAGACAATTTTTTAAATGAACTTTTGTTCATGGGAAACCCCTTTTAAGTGCTTGAATAGAACACAAGAATGTGACCTTAGCCTTACCAATAAAAACCCAGAGACCCGCAATCTTGAGAGCTTTTTGCAGATGTTCCATGGTGTTCTTGAGATTTTTGGCCATACCTCCTCTGCTGCCTTGTCTCTGATGAAACTAATGCAGAGCACGGATTCCATAGCCCAGTATGCCTTGCGCTTACATACGGCGGAGCTGGCTTGTGTAACATCCCTGGCGGCGTGCTTGCATAGTGCACCACCTCCCACTATGCAAGACCGCAATCATACCTGTCAGTCCAGCCAGCAAACCTAGCTCCAGTTCATTCTGTGCGCATGTCTCTTGTCTGATTGCTTAGGGCGGCAGCCCGGTTACTTCCTGATTCTTATAGCTGCTGTGGGGGCACTCCTAATGCGTCCCCAGCCTATTGCTGTGAGTCACTGGATATTTAAACCCCCTCCACCCAGAAGGAGGGGCCTGAGCAACACCTTCACTCAGTTTGTCTTTGCAACTGAATTGTCAGGTCCTGTCCTGTATCTTGTCTGTTTCTGCCACCCTGGGGCCTATTATTTCTGACTTCTAGTCTGTTTCCGCCACTCTGGGGCCTGTATACCTAGGCCTGTTACCTGTGACTTCTAGTCTGTTTCCGCCACTCTGGGGGCTGTATACCCAGGCTCGTTCTTGTATCTCATTGCAGTAGCAGTTCCTGTCTGAATTGTATCCTAGCCTGTTACCTGTTTGTCTCTATGTCCGTACCTTCCCTTTTCCTGCAGTATCTGAACCTGCACCTAACTCCAACTCGTTGTCTCTGTACTTCTGTTTGTGAGTTTTGTGTCCACTCGCTACTTCATAGTAAGTACCTTGTGTGTATTTGGTTCTGCTTGTCCCTTTTCCCTTCCTCCGTATCTTCCTCCTGTGTTCTAGCCATCTTCCTGTATTTTCCAGTCTGTTCCATGTGAACAGAGCCCTGTCCTCTCTGCCTGCACCTTCAGCCCTGTTCGGCTCTGCTTGCTCACCGCGCCAGCGGTTTCTCTCTGCTTTGGCTTGCCCACCACTCCGGCGGCTTCCCTCTGCTCTGCCTTACCCACCGCTCCTGCGGCTTTTCTCTGCTCTGACTTGCCCACCGCTCCGGCGGCTTCTCTCTGCTCTGCTTTGCTCACCGTGCCAGCGGTTTCTCTCTGCTCTGACTTGCCCACTGCTCTGGCGGCTTCTCCCTGCTCTGCCTTGCCCACCGCTCTGGCGGCTTCTCTCTGCGCTGCCTTGCCCACCGCTCTGGTGGTTCCGCTCTGCTCTGTCTTGTCCACCGCACCTGCGGTTTCGCTCTGCTCTGCCTTGTCCACCGCACCTGCGGTTTCGCTCTGCTCTGCCTTGCCCACCGCACCTGCTGTTTTCGCTCCACTCTGCTTGCTCACTGCACCAGCAGTTCCTCTCTGCTCTGCCTTGTCCTCCGCTCCGGCGGTTTTGCTTTACTCTGCTTGTCTACCGCATCTGCGGCTCTGCACCTGTCTCCCAGTCTGTACTGGACCCTATCCAGCCTGCGCTCCAACCTGCTAGTACCTCCCTGGCTGCACTCCAGCCGTGCTTGAAAGTATCTCCCTGTCTGCACTCCAGCCGTGCTTGCCAGTGCCCACCTGTCTGCATACCAGCCGTGCTTGCCAGTGCCCACCTGTCTGCATACCAGCTGTACTTGCCAGTACCCACCTGTCTGCATACCAGCCGTACTTGCTAATACCCACCTGCCTGTATGCCAGTCTAACCTGCCTGTTCCTGCATTCCCCGGTGTGGGTCAACAACTGTGACTGGGGTCTGACCTGGAGTAGCACCTGGTCCCTCTGCTCGGTTCCTCCTTGGTTCACGGAGTCAACTAAGCCGCCGTGCGACCTTGGTCGGATCGGGTTGATACTTAGTTACGCCCCTCGCGCCAGTCAGTCCGGGTGCGAGCGTAACAGCTTGGAATAAAGAAGCTCTGGTGGCAACCTTCTGAATTAAGAATAGGCTGGCTGGCAGAGACTTACCCTCCCCGCTGGATACCGTGATATCCATGAGCGAGCTCTGGAACAAGCTTCAGCGTCGCCTCGTGCCAGAGGATGTCCCAGGCTGGTTCTAAACTTCCGGGTTCCTTTGCCACTGCAAGTGTCACCACCGCCTTCTGAACCAATGCAGGTTGAGCGCACTACGCTTTCTGTATAGGAACGACAGCGGAGGTATAGTGAGAACGTTTGTTTGTATTGTGGAGACAAGACTCCTCCTCTTATGCCTTCAAACCTTACTTCATTGCCCATTCAATATTGTACCTTTGCAGACATCTTCTGTGAAAATAAGACTGAGCTCCTGTCCCCACAGACCTTATTACTGCCCCGTTGACCTTCTTCCTGGCACTTCACCACCCTGGAGGCGTGTGTATCCCCTATCTCTCCCTGAAATTCGAGCCATGTCGGAATATATCCAGGAGAACTTAGCCAAGGGATTATGTGTCACCCAGGGGGAATATAGGGGACTCGGTACCCGGGCCTTTTACCTTGTTTAGGAGGTCACGGCAGTCGGCTCCTGGGCCCGTACTCTGGGTCTCTCTTTAAAAAGGGGTTTTAGTGTACAGTTTGTCTCGTGACGCCACCTGTGGTTTCCGGTAATGGTTACCGGCGCTGCTGCAGACCTCCGGGGGTGATGGGATGGCAGCTGGGATGTTTCTGCTCCCCTCAGGCGGAGCAGGCCCCCCTGGGCAGTGTAGGTGCAGATGGTGGTGATGCTGGGGCTTTCAGCGCAGGAGAGATGGTGCAGCAGGAGTAACTGACAGAGACAGGGGATTCACTTCAGTACCTTTACTGGTGCAGATGTCAGGTATGGTCCAGGGTACTCGGTAGGAAGGGTGCACTTCAGGACTTCTCCCCAGTTAGCGGGTATAAGGCCTCCTGGTCCGTGTCTCCCTCTCTTTAAGTTCCTGGCCTGCCTGCAACTGGGCCTAGCTTCTGTGTCGTGCTGTTCCTTCACCTGTCGCTTGGTAGTAGGACCTTTTTCTAGCAAGCACTATCCCTGGACGCCGGGGCCTTCGTGGTTCCTAGTCCTGTCAAGGGTTTAGCTTCAGGTCGACCAGGGACTTGTAGTCCTCCTGGTGTGCCGGTGATCACTACTGGGTATAAAGGACCCTGTAGACGCGGACCCGGTGTCAGGTTTGTGTCTTGGGGTGAGCCTATGATGCTCCTCTGCCCCCCCAACTCCTCTCTCCTCTCCTCTTTGCCTCAGGCCACACTCGGGTGCCCTCAATACAGCAGCAGACGTGCTGTCTTCACTGCTCTCAGTGGCAGCACACTCTCTGAACTCTCTCAACTAACTGCCTAACTTCACCTTTCATATATATATATATATATATATATCCCTATCCGGGCTCCCTCTGGTGGTATGAGGTGGAAGGGTGGAGGTGTTTGTTTGTAATGAGGGCCTCTTGTGGAGAAGTCCGTCCATGCACCCTTTTGGGTCCTGTGGTATCTGTGAACAGCAGGGTGCCACATTTACTTCATTAATTTTCTTCTCCTGCCGGAGCTGGCTAATTCTTCATAGCTAAGAAGGAAAGTTCTCTACACCCCTGTATAGACTATCGAGGTATCAACAAAATCACTATAAAGACCAAGTACCCTCTGATTACTAAGCTATTTGACAGAATCCGTGGAGATAAGTGACGCGCCCCCTGGGCCGTGGGGTACCCGGTGCCGGGTGGTTAGATGCTGGGGGTTGTAGTCACTGTGGCGGTGACCCGGTCCGTGACCCAGGGCAGTCAATCCAAGGGGAATTTATATGTATAGGTGTTAATGTCCGACTACGCCACCTGTGGAATGCGGCCAATGGAGACCGCCGCTGTGGAACAGTCCTCTGAAGCTGGTGGTTTTGCAGCCAGGGTGGTATAACTCTGCACAGGAAGAGTTAGCTTCAGGGCAGTGTGTGGATGATGGTGGTTGTGTAGGTTGTGCTGGGCGTTGAAGTGCAGTGAGGGATGGCACAGCAAGGAACACAGAGACAAGATAGTGCAGTCCCAGTGTCTTTACTCACGGTTATTGCAGTTCAAGTTACTGGTAACAGTGCAACTTCCCTCGGCGTGCTGTGCTTACTCAGTGAGGGGTTCAGCCGACCCTCAGGTAACTCCGTAGCATTTAGCAGGACCCCCTTCTGTGTGTCCTCTCTCTGGCCTGCTCCCTGCACCTCACACCCAGTGGCACATCTATCCGGTATCCTCGGGCCTTGGCAGGCGACGTGTGTTCCGTCCCCTGGGTCCTATGTGGCTACCTTCTTAGTGGAATGGTGTGGACTTATGGCCTGCGGTATTTAAAGTGCTGCAGCCTCCGGTTCCTAGTTGAGCCTTCGTAGTTTTCTCCACTAGTTGAGGGACCGGTTCCCCTTATCTGGCCTGACCCCTCTACCTCCTGGTAGCAGCGGTCGTACGGGTGGCTTGCTGTACGGCCTGTACCCCTAGGGTCCCTTCACTCCTCATTCCTGGAGCCGTCCTGCTCCCTCTCCTCTCAGACCTGGGCCTCAGTGCTAGGCCCGCCTCCGGAGCAGAGCTCGTGCAGAGCCTCTGCTTCTGTCACTTCTCCTCAGACTGTCTGAACTGACCTACAACCCTGATCTAAGATGGTTCTTTCCTTTTATACCTCCTACTCAGTGCTCCCAGGATCTACGTCCTCCACCCCATCCACTACATAGTTCCCCCTTTCTAGGTGGTTCCCCCCATTCCAACCAGGGACCAGGGACTGTGCTCTCCCGTAGGAGCAATCTCGCCCTGTCCCCCAGAAATGTGGTGTTGTGAATGTGGTGTTAGGGTCCTGAGCCATACTCCTTCTTTACCAGAGAGTGAGGTACTAGACCTCTGGATGAGATGCAATACCTCTGTTGCGACCGAACCCTCAGGGGCGCCACACACCCCCCTGGTAAATCACAGCACGTCCGCGGGCTGGAACAGAGCAAAAGACAGGGTAGATTAGAGACATGCAAAATTTTTTAGGATGCATCCGCATATAATATCATAAACAACATTTCTTCCCTTTATGGGAGGTTCTTTTTCCTTAACGTTACTGGTTACATTTCTTTACCAAAAACATTAGAAAACTTTCTTCACATATATAAGACATTTTTCATATAAACATTCCTCATATCACACATTTGTCATATCAAAACATTTTTCTTGGCAACACATTTTTCAAGTAAAACTTCTGGTCAACAGGTCACAGTGCAATTTGCAACCAGGTGTCCATTCTTTAGTAAGGTGCAAACTGGTAAACACTAACATGAGGGACCCGTCCCAAACCCTCAACGAAGGCCCTGGGGTGGCTGCAGGGCATAGACGATCCAGGTGTAGGACCACGTCTTCGGCCACCTCCAACGGGTTTTTGTTCTGAGGTCACTCGTTGTAGTTCTTATAAAACCAATAGGGGGCACTTTAAGAAGTGCCAAACTATTTACAATATCAGTTCTCAGGAAGATCACTGTCCTCTTTCCTAATGTTCATTCACACCCTTACGGGTAACTAGATAAACACACAAAACCGGGCAAACTTGCAGTGTTCCTGCATACCCTGACGGGTAACTTATACACAATTTTAAAGTTTTGTTCCACTTACTATACTTCAGCAAGGGTGCTCCCTCCGGGGAAGCTCTGGTCCAACGCAGGCTGACCTAGCCAGGTCTTCAGCACTGTAGGATGTTGTCTCCACCCGGTGGACGTTCAGGGCGTACCAGCCCCTGGCACCTCAGTGCCTGGTGTAGGACATGGTGTCCCCTGGATATAGGTCCTGATCCGAGTGTCCTTCCTGTAAATGGGATTCCACATCTCTCCTATTTACAAAGAGATCCGTGTCGGACAGCGGGTCCCGGATGAACCCCCATCCTGCACCCAGATTAAATTTGACTACTGTCCCGGTGACTCTGGGACCACGAGCTGCTTGCTTGTCTTTGTGGGCCCGGGCCTTCTCCTCCATATTCCTGGCCTCTAACTTCTCCCACCGCACGCGCTGCAAGCTGCGCTCCTTTTCGAACTGGGCCAGCTGCTGGTGGCAGAACTCTTTGCGGCAGGCTGCGGCTGCCTTTGTCTCCTGGGAGAACCCCATCAGGTCCTCCCCAGAGTGATCCCACTCAAACTGGGCCTCGTCTTCCGGCAACTGGGAGACGGCGGCGGGCTGCGGAGCGGGTAGGAGCGAGGGCTGCTGGTCCTCTATTTCCGCGGACCAGTCCCATTGGTGATGCCCTTACACCCATGCAGGTGTCGGAGGTTCGGTTCTTGAAGAGGGCCTAGGAGCGGGCCGGCGTCGTGGGTGCCCGGAGGTGACGGTTCCGGGGCCTGGGATGCGCTTGCAGGTACGGGGCTGCTCTGGTGTGAGTAGGTTGGGCCAGCAGCGGTTTCAACTGGGGTTGGGGGGCCTGGTTCAGGCATTAGGAGCGGAGTGGCTCCAGCGGCGCCCGGGGATAGCGGTTCCACCAGGGGGCCCAGGAGTAGGTCGGCGCTTGCAGCGCCCGGGATAGGGAGACTCCTCCTACCTGCTCCTGCGGTTGCTCCCACATCACACGCTGCCTCCTGACGCTGGTCTCGGTCCTCGGAGGCTGGGGTGCTGCCGGTGCTTGGCAGCGCTGCTGGCTGTCGGGCCGCCATCCTCTGCTCCATCTCTCTCTTCCATTCTTCGATGGCATCCCGCTGGGCCCTTGCCATCCTCCTGCCCAGATCTTCCATACCGGCGCTGAGGAATTCGGTATCCTCCCGGGGGAGCTTGGCCACCAGCTCCTCCAGGGTATAAGGCACTTCGGCCTGCAGCATGCCCCTGGCAGGGTCTCCGGTGCTGCTGCGGTCCATGTCCTCTCCCGGGTGCGGCCTGCCTGAACTGGTCCAGACCACACCCTGTCTCCCAGTTTTCCTGCCTCCCCTCCCCTTTCGGGGGCGGTTCCAGGGCAGTCTGCTGTTGGTCACTTCCAAGGGCAGCCCCCCCACGTTGATGGACACATCCACATACATAATCACTGCTGCTTGGGGTGGGCCCCACTTTTGGCGCCATTCTGGGACCCAGCCCACGATGGGAGGTTTGGTACTGTTGTCTTTTGACTCGCACATAATGGCACCTGTTCTTCTGGGGCGGGCGCCACATTCAGTACAGTAAAACAGTCTTTAGGTGCACAATACCCAGTGATAACGGGCTGGTTGCATATCCTGCCGACTACGCCAAAATTGACATGCCCCCTGGGCCCTGGGGTACCTGGTGCCGGGCTGGTAGATGCTGGGGGTTGTAGTCACTGTGGCAGTGACCCGGTCCGTGACCCAGGGCGGTCAATCCAAGGGGAATTTATATTTATAGGTGTTAATGTCCGACTACGCCACCTGTGGAATGCGGCCAATGGAGACCGCCGCTGCGGAACAGTCCTCTGAAGCTGGTGGTTTTGCAGCCAGGGTGGTATAACTCCCCACAGGAAGAGTTAGCTTCAGGGCAGCGTGTCGATGATGGTGGTTGTGCAGCTTGTGCTGGGCGTTGTAGTGCAGTGAGGGATGGCGCAGCAAGGAACACAGAGACAAGATAGTGCAGTCCCAGGGTCTTTACTCACGGTTATTGCAGTTCAAGTTACAGGTACCAGTGTAACTTCCCTCAGCGTGCTGCGCTTACTCAGTGAGGGGTTCAGCCGACCCTCAGGTAACTCCGTAGCATTTAGCAGGACCCCCTTCTGTGTGTCCTCTCTCTGGCCTGCTCCCTGCACCTTACACCCAGTGGCACTTCTATCCGGTATCCTCGGGCCTTGGCGGGCAACGTGTGTTCCGTCCCCTGGGTCCTATGTGGCTACCTTCTTAGTGGACTGGTGTGGACTTATGGCCTGCGGTACTTAAAGTGCTGCAGCCTCTGGTTCCTAGTTGAGCCTTCGTAGTTTTCTCCACTAGTTGAGGGACCGGTTCCCCTTATCTGGCCTGACCCGTCTACCTCCTGGTAGCAGCAGGCGTACGGGTGGCTTGCTGCATGGCCCATACCCCTAGGGTCCCTTCACTCCTCATTCCTGGAGCCGTCCTGCTTCCTCTCCTCTCAGACCTGGGCCTCAGTGCTAGGCCCGCCTCCGGAGCAGAGCTCGTGCAGAGCCTTTGCTCCTGTCACTTCTCCTCAGACTGTCTGAACTGACCTACAACCCTGATCTAAGATGGTTCCTTCCTTTTATACCTCCTACTCAGTGCTCACAGGATCTACGTCCTCCACCCCATCCACTACATAGTTCCCCCTTTCTAGGTGGTTCCCCCCACTCCAGCCAGGGACCAGGGACTGTGCTCTCCCGCAGGAGCAATCTCGCCCTGTCCCCCAGAAATGTGGTGTTGTGAATGTGGTGTTAGGGTCCTGAGCCATACTCCTTCTTTACCTGAGAGTGAGGTACCACACCTCTGGATGAGATGCAATACCTCTGTGGCGACCGAACCCTCAGGGGCACCACATAAGCTCTTCTCTAAATTAGGTCTCCAGGGACTTACAAGATTCGTATCCATAAAGGCGACTAATCGATAACTGCTTTTAATACCTGTAACAGCCACTACAAGTTTCTTGCCATGCCCTTTGGCCTGTGTAATGTACCAGTTGTGTTTCAGAAGTTCATTAATCACATCTTCTGGGATCTCCTCTGTTTCCTTGGTGATGTATTTGGAACCGTCCTCAAGGCCTGAGTGCCATCCATCGCTTCATGCGTTTGGCTAACTTCTACAGGCAATTTATCCCACACTTATTGTCACTTATGGTACCTATCTCCGCCTTAACCAAGAAGGGGGCCAATACCAGAGACTGGCCTGAGTTGGCAGTGTCGGCCTTCTAGCATTTGAAAGAGGCCTGTGCAAGTGCTCCGGTGCTGCATTACCAACCCAAATGAAAACAAGCAGTTTGTCTTGGAGGTAGATGCCTCATCTGTCGGGGCAGTGCTTTAGCAAAAAATGTATTCGGAGAAATCTATCTTTTGCTTTTTTTTCAAACTGTTTTTGCCAGCTAATTGAAATTATACTATTGGGGATAGCGAATTCTGGCTATCAAGATGGCAATTGAGGAGTGGAAACACATCTACTGAAGGGTGCCAACTGGCTGGTGATAATTTACATGGACCATAAGAAGCTGACCTTTCTGCAGTCCACCCAGTGGTTGAATCCCTGCCAAGCCAGATGGGCACTGTTCTTTGCTCATTTTAACTTTGCATTGCACTTCCGTCCTGTGGAGAAAAATATTAAGGCAGATGTCCTGTCTTGATCCTTTGATGTGACCGATTCCATTGGAGAGCCTCAGCACATTATTGACCCTGTCAGGATTATTGAAGCAGCTCGTGTACCTCTATAGAACATTCCCCCAGACAAGACTTTTTTACCCTTTGCTAGAAGTAGGAAAATTCTGTCCTGAGGACATGAGGCCAAGTTGGCTGGTCATATGGGCATATAAGTCCACTGAGCTGATTGCTCGCCGCTTCTGGTGGCCCTCAATGGTCAAGGGTATCAGGGACTTTGTAACCGCTTGTTCACAATGCATCAGAAACAAGTCTTCCAAGGATAAGCCTGCTGGTCTCCTCCAGCCTCTGCTGGTTCCTTTTGCCATCTGGCAACATATCGCTATGGATTTATCACGGATTTACTACTCTCCGAAGGTTGCAGCACCATCTGGGCCATGATGTATCCATTCTCTAAGATGGCTAATTGGTGGCCGGCCTACCCTCTGCCACTAAGCTCATTACGCAGTTTTTCCAGCATGTATTTTGTCTCCACGGTCTTCCTCTTCACATAGTCTCGGATTGTGGAGTCCACTTCACTTCTAAGTTTTGGAGAGCCCTGTGCAAGTTGCTGAATGTCCAGCTCATTGTTTCCTCTATGTACCATCCGCAGACAAATGGGCAATTGGAACGCGTAAATCATATCCTCAAGAGCTACCTTCACCACTTCATTTCTGACCATCAGGATGATTGGGTGCAACTCCTTCCCTGGTGTCAGGATTTCGTCAGGGACGACACCGGGGAGATCACACAATATCCCACCGCTGCCGTCATTTTGTCAAGAATTCACAGGATTGAGCAGGGATTCACGAGCACACGATCCTGACTACTCACTATGTAGCTATCGGCAAGCAAACAGAAAGTGTATGATCCAGCTGCAGAACCACAGTTCTAGTTATCTCACCTACACCAGACTCTTTAAAACAGATATATTTGTGCCTGAACAGTTAGCGAGACACTCAAAATGTTTTTTTATGCAAAAAGGTGGATTACACACAGATTTGAACCGTGGAAGAGGAAAACCACAGTTCTAGTTATCTGGCCTACACCAAATTCTATTAAACAGATATATTTCTGTCTCAACAGTCAGCGAGACACTCAAAATATTTTTTTTTATTGAAAAAAGGCAAAAAAGTGGATAATACAGAGATTTGAACTGTGGAAGAGGAAAACCACAGTTCTAGTTATCTCGCCTACGCCAGACTCTTTTAAACAGATATATTTGTGTCTGAACAGTCAGCAAGACACTCAAAATCTTTTTTTTTATGCAAAAAGGTGGATTACACCCAGATTTGAACCGTGGAAGAGGAAAACCACAGTTCTAGTTATGTGGCCAGCACCAGAATTTTTAAACAGATATATTTGTGTCTGAACAGTCAGCAAGACACTCAAAATGTTTTTTTTTTATGGAAAAAAGGCAAAAAAGTGGATAATACTGAGATTTGAAATGTGGAACTGCAAAACCACAGTTATTTGGCCTACACCAGACACTTTTAAACAGATATATTTGTGTCTGAACAGTCAGCGAGACACTCAAAATGTTTTTTTTTTTATGCAAAAAGGTGGATTACACCCAGATTTGAACTGTGGAAGAGGAAAACCACATTGCTAATTATCTCACCTACACCAGAATATTTTAAACAGATATATGTGTGTCTGAACAGTCAGCGAGACTCTCAAAATGTTTTTTTTTATTGAGAAAAGGCAAAAAAGTGGATAACACAGAAATTTGAACCGTGGAAGAGGAAAACCACAATTCTAGTTATCTGACCCACAACAGAATCTTTCAAACAGATATATTTGTGACTGAACAGTCAGCGAGACACTCAAAATTCTATTTTTTTATTAAAAAAAAGGCAAAATAGTGGATAATACAGAGATTTGAACCGTGGAAGAGGAAAACCACAATTCTAGTTATCTGGCCTACACCAGACTCTCTTAAACAGATATATTTGTGTCTGAGCAGTCAGCGAGACACTCAAAATGTTTTTTTTTTATGCCAAAAGGTGGATTACACCCAGATTTGAACCGTGGAAGAGGAAAACCACTGTTCTAGTTATCTGGCCTACACCAGAAACTTTTAAACAGATATATTTGTGTCTGAACAGTCAGCGAGACACTCCAAAGGGTTTTTTTTATGCAAAAGGTGGATTACACCCAGATTCAAACTGTGGAAGTGGAAAACCACAGTTCTAGCTATCTGGTCTACGCCAGACTCTTTTGAACAGATATATTTGTGTCTGAACAGTCAGTGAGACACTCCAAATCCTTTTTTTTATGCAAAAAGGTGGATTACATCCAGATTTGTACCGTGGAACAGGAAAACCACAGTTCTAGTTATCTGGCATACGCAAGACTCTTTTAATCAGATATATTTGTGTCTGAACAGTCGGCAAGACACTCAAAATGTTTTTTTTTATGCAAAAAGGTGGATTACACCCAGATTTGAACCATGGAAGAGGAAAACCACAGTTCTAGTTATCTGGCCTACACGAGAATCTTTTAAACAGATATATGTGTGTCTAAACAATCAGCGAGACACTCAAAATATTTTTTTTTTTATTGAAAAAAGGCAAACAAGCGGATAATACAGAGATTTGAACCGTGGAACTGCAGAACCACAGTTCGAGTTATCTGGCCTACACCAGACTCTTTTAAACAGATATATTTGTGTCTGAACAGTCAGCGAGACACTTAAAATGTTTTTTTTATGCAAAAAGGTGGATTACACCCAGATTTAAACAGTTGAAGAGGAAAACTACAGTTCTAGTTATCTGGCCTACACCAGAATCTTGTAAACAGATATATTTGTGTCTGAACAGTCAGCGAGACACTCCAAATCCTTTTTTTTATGCAAAAGGTGGATTACACCCAGATTTGTACTGTGGAACAGGAAAACCACAGTTCTAGTTATCTGGCCTACGCAAGACTCTTTTAAACAGATATATGTGTGTCTGAACAGTCAGCAAGACACTCAAAATGTTTTTTTTTATGCAAAAATTTGGATTACACCCAGATTTGAAACGTGGAACTGCAGAACCACAGTTCTAGTTATCTCGCCTACACCAGTCTCTTTTAAACAGATATATTTGTGCCTGAACAGTTAGCGAGACACTCAAAATGTTTTTTTATGCAAAAAGGTGGATTACACACAGATTTGAACCGTGGAAGAGGAAAACCACAGTTCTAGTTATCTGGCCTACACCAAATTCTATTAAACAGATATATTTCTGTCTCAACAGTCAGCGAGACACTCAAAATATTTTTTTTTATTGAAAAAAGGCAAAAAAGTGGATAATACAGAGATTTGAACTGTGGAAGAGGAAAACCACAGTTCTAGTTATCTCGCCTACGCCAGACTCTTTTAAACAGATATATTTGTGTCTGAACAGTCAGCAAGACACTCAAAATCTTTTTTTTTATGCAAAAAGGTGGATTACACCCAGATTTGAACCGTGGAAGAGGAAAACCACAGTTCTAGTTATGTGGCCAGCACCAGAATTTTTAAACAGATATATTTGTGTCTGAACAGTCAGCAAGACACTCAAAATGTTTTTTTTTTTATGGAAAAAAGGCAAAAAAGTGGATAATACTGAGATTTGAAATGTGGAACTGCAAAACCACAGTTATCTGGCCTACACCAGACACTTTTAAACAGATATATTTGTGTCTGAACAGTCAGCGAGACACTCAAAATGTTTTTTTTTTTATGCAAAAAGGTGGATTACACCCAGATTTGAACTGTGGAAGAGGAAAACCACATTGCTAATTATCTCACCTACACCAGAATATTTTAAACAGATATATGTGTGTCTGAACAGTCAGCGAGACTCTCAAAATGTTTTTTTTTATTGAGAAAAGGCAAAAAAGTGGATAACACAGAAATTTGAACCGCGGAAGAGGAAAACCACAATTCTAGTTATCTGACCCACAACAGAATCTTTCAAACAGATATATTTGTGACTGAACAGTCAGCGAGACACTCAAAATTCTATTTTTTTATTAAAAAAAAGGCAAAATAGTGGATAATACAGAGATTTGAACCGTGGAAGAGGAAAACCACAATTCTATTTATCTGGCCTACACCAGACTCTCTTAAACAGATATATTTGTGACTGAGCAGTCAGCGAGACACTCAAAATGTTTTTTTTTTATGCCAAAAGGTGGATTACACCCAGATTTGAACCGTGGAAGAGGAAAACCACTGTTCTAGTTATCTGGCCTACACCAGAAACTTTTAAACAGATATATTTGTGTCTGAACAGTCAGCGAGACACTCCAAAGGGTTTTTTTTATGCAAAAGGTGGATTACACCCAGATTCAAACTGTGGAAGTGGAAAACCACAGTTCTAGCTATCTGGTCTACGCCAGACTCTTTTGAACAGATATATTTGTGTCTGAACAGTCAGTGAGACACTCCAAATCCTTTTTTTTATGCAAAAAGGTGGATTACATCCAGATTTGTACCGTGGAACAGGAAAACCACAGTTCTAGTTATCTGGCATACGCAAGACTCTTTTAATCAGATATATTTGTGTCTGAACAGTCGGCAAGACACTCAAAATGTTTTTTTTATGCAAAAAGGTGGATTACACCCAGATTTGAACCATGGAAGAGGAAAACCACAGTTCTAGTTATCTGGCCTACACGAGAATCTTTTAAACAGATATATGTGTGTCTAAACAATCAGCGAGACACTCAAAATATATTTTTTTTTATTGAAAAAAGGCAAACAAGCGGATAATACAGAGATTTGAACCGTGGAACTGCAGAACCACAGTTCGAGTTATCTGGCCTACACCAGACTCTTTTAAACAGATATATTTGTGTCTGAACAGTCAGCGAGACACTTAAAATGTTTTTTTTATGCAAAAAGGTGGATTACACCCAGATTTGAACAGTTGAAGAGGAAAACTACAGTTCTAGTTATCTGGCCTACACCAGAATCTTGTAAACAGATATATTTGTGTCTGAACAGTCAGCGAGACACTCCAAATCCTTTTTTTTATGCAAAAGGTGGATTACACCCAGATTTGTACTGTGGAACAGGAAAACCACAGTTCTAGTTATCTGGCCTACGCAAGACTCTTTTAAACAGATATATGTGTGTCTGAACAGTCAGCAAGACACTCAAAATGTTTTTTTTTATGCAAAAATTTGGATTACACCCAGATTTGAAACGTGGAACTGCAGAACCACAGTTCTAGTTATCTCGCCTACACCAGTCTCTTTTAAACAGATATATTTGTGTCTGAACAGTCAGCAAGACACTCAAAATGTTTTTTTTTTATGGAAAAAAGGCAAAAAAGTGGATAATACTGAGATTTGAAATGTGGAACTGCAAAACCACAGTTATCTGGCCTACACCAGACACTTTTAAACAGATATATTTGTGTCTGAACAGTCAGCGAGACACTCAAAATGTTTTTTTTTTATGCAAAAAGGTGGATTACACCCAGATTTGAACTGTGGAAGAGGAAAACCACATTGCTAATTATCTCACCTACACCAGAATATTTTAAACAGATATATGTGTGTCTGAACAGTCAGCGAGACTCTCAAAATGTTTTTTTTTATTGAGAAAAGGCAAAAAAGTGGATAACACAGAGATTTGAACCGTGGAAGAGGAAAACCACAATTCTAGTTATCTGACCCACAACAGAATCTTTCAAACAGATATATTTGTGACTGAACAGTCAGCGAGACACTCAAAATTCTATTTTTTTATTAAAAAAAAGGCAAAATAGTGGATAATACAGAGATTTGAACCGTGGAAGAGGAAAACCACAATTCTAGTTATCTGGCCTACACCAGACTCTCTTAAACAGATATATTTGTGTCTGAGCAGTCAGCGAGACACTCAAAATGTTTTTTTTTTATGCCAAAAGGTGGATTACACCCAGATTTGAACTGTGGAAGAGGAAAACCACTGTTCTAGTTATCTGGCCTACACCAGAAACTTTTAAACAGATATATTTGTGTCTGAACAGTCAGCGAGACACTCCAAAGGGTTTTTTTTATGCAAAAGGTGGATTACACCCAGATTCAAACTGTGGAAGTGGAAAACCACAGTTCTAGCTATCTGGTCTACGCCAGACTCTTTTGAACAGATATATTTGTGTCTGAACAGTCAGTGAGACACTCCAAATCCTTTTTTTTATGCAAAAAGGTGGATTACATCCAGATTTGTACCGTGTAACAGGAAAACCACAGTACTAGTTATCTGGCGTACGCAAGACTCTTTTAATCAGATATATTTGTGTCTGAACAGTCGGCAAGACACTCAAAATGTTTTTTTCATGCGAAAAGGTGGATTACACACAGATTTGAACCGTGGAAGAGGAAAACCACAGTTCTAGTTATTTGGTCTACACCAAATTCTATTAAACAGATATATTTCTGTCTGAGCAGTCAGCGAGACACTCAAAATATTTTTTTTTATTGAAAAAAGGCAAAAAAGTGGATAATACAGAGATTTGAACCGTGGAAGAGGAAAACCACAGTTCTAGTTATCTGGCCTACACCAGATCTTTTAAACAGATATATTTGTGTCTGAACAGTCAGCGAGACACTCAAAATGTTTTTTTTTATTGAAAAAATGCAAAAATGTGGTTAATACAGAGATTTGAACCGTGGAACTGCAAAACCACAGTTCTAGTTATCTGGCCTACAACACACTCTTTTAAACAGATATATTTGTGTCTGAACGGTCAGCAAAACACTCAAAATGTATTTTTTATGCAAAAAGGTTGATTACATACAGATTTGAACTGTGGAAGAGGAAAACCACAGTTCTAGTTATCTGGCCTACACCAGAATATTTTAAACTGATATTGTTCTGTCTGAACATTCAGCAAGACACTCAAAGTGTTTTTTTTATTGAAAAAAGGCAAAAAAGTGGATAATACAGAGATTTGAACCGTGGAAGAGGAAAACCACAGTTTTAGTTATCTGGCCAACACCAGACTCTCTTAAACAGATATATTTGTGTCTGAGCAGTCAGCGAGACACTCAAAATGTTTTTTTTTTATGCCAAAAGGTGGACTACACCGAGATTGGAACCGTGGAAGAGGAAAACCACTGTTCTAGTTATCTGGCCTACACCAGAAACTTTTAAACAGATATATTTGTGTCTGAACAGTCAGCGAGACACTCCAAAGGGGTTTTTTATGCAAAAGGTGGATTACACCCAGATTCGAACTGTGGAAGTGGAAAACCACAGTTCTAGTTATCTGGTCTACGCCAGACTCTTTTGAACAGATATATTTGTGTCTGAACAGTCAGCAAGACAATCTAAATGTTTTTTTTTATTGAAAAAAGGCAAAACTATGGATAATATAGAGATTTGAACCGTGGAACAGCAAAACCACAGTTCTAGTTATCTGGCCTACACCAGACTCTTTTAAACAGATATATTTGTGTCTGAACAGTCAGCGAGACATTTAAATTGTTTTTTTTATGCAAAAAGGTGGATTACACCCAGATTTGAACCGTTGAAGAGGAAAACCACAGTTCTAGTTATCTGGCCTACACCAGAATCTAGTAAACAGATATATTTGTGTCTGAACAGTCAGCGAGACACTCCAAATCCTTTTTTTTATGCAAAAGGTGGGGTACACCCAGATTTGTACCGTGGAACAGGAAAACCACAGTTCTAGTTATCTGGCCTACGCAAGACTGTTTTAAACAGATATATTTGTGTCTGAACAGTCAGCAAGACACTCAAAATGTTTTTTTTTATGCAAAAAGGTGGATTACACCCAGATTTGAACCGTGGAAGAGGAAAACCACAGTTCTAGTTATCTGACCTACACGAGAATCTTTTAAACAGACATATGTGTGTCTAAACACTCAGCGAGACACTCAAAATATTTTTTTTTTATTGAAAAAAGGCAAAAAAGCGGATAATACAGCGATTTGAACTGTGGAACTGCAGAACCACAGTTCTAGTTATCTCACCTACACCAGACTCTTTTAAACAGATATATTTGTGCCTGAACAGTTAGCGAGACACTCAAAATGTTTTTTTATGCAAAAAGGTGGATTACACACAGATTTGAACCGTGGAAGAGGAAAACCACAGTTCTAGTTATCTGGCCTACACCAAATTCTATTAAACAGATATATTTCTGTCTGAACAGTCAGCGAGACACTCAAAATATTTTGTTTTTATTGAAAAAAGGCAAAAAAGTGCATAATACAGAGATTTGATCCGTGGAAGAGGAAAACCACAGCTCTAGTTATCTCGCCTACGCCAGACTCTTTTAAACAGATATATTTGTGTCTGAACAGTCAGCAAGACACTCAAAATCTTTTTTTCATGCAAAAAGGTGGATTACACCCAGATTTTAACCGTGGAAGAGGAAAACCACAGTTCTAGTTATGTGCCCAACACCAGAATTTTTAAACAGATATATTTGTGTCTGAACAGTCAGCAAGACACTCAAAATGTTTTTTTTTTAATGGAAAAAAGGCAAAAAAGTGGATAATACTGAGATTTGAAATGTGGAACTGCAAAACCACAGTTATCTGGCCTACACCAGACACTTTTAAACAGATATATTTGTGTCTGAACAGTCAGCGAGACACTCAAAATGTTTTTTTTTTATGCAAAAAGGTGGATTACACCCAGATTTGAACTGTGGAAGAGGAAAACCACATTGCTAATTATCTCACCTACACCAGAATATTTTAAACAGATATATGTGTGTCTGAACAGTCAGCGAGACTCCCAAAATGTTTTTTTTTTATTGAGAAAAGGCAAAAAAGTGGATAACACAGAGATTTGAACCGTGGAAGAGGAAAACCACAATTCTAGTTATCTGGCCTACACCAGACTCTCTTAGACAGATATATTTGTGTCTGAGCAGTCAGCGAGACACTCAAAATGTTTTTTTTTTATGCCAAAAGGTGGATTACACCCAGATTCGAACCGTGGAGGAGGAAAACCACTGTTCTAGTTATCTGGCCTACACCAGAAACTTTTAAACAGATATATTTGTGTCTGAACAGTCAGCGAGACACTCCAAAGGGGTTTTTTTTATGCAAAAGGTGGATTACACCCAGATTCAAACTGTGGAAGTGGAAAACCACAGTTCTAGTTATCTGGTCTATGCCAGACTCTTTTGAACAGATATATTTGTGTCTGAACAGTCAGTGAGACACTCAAAATCCTTTTTTTTTATGCAAAAGGTGGATTACACCCAGATTTGTACCGTGGAACAGAAAAACCACAGTTCTAGTTATCTGGCGTACGCAAGACTCTTTTAATCAGATATATTTGTGTCTGAACAGTCGGCAAGACACTCAAAATGTTTTTTTTATGCAAAAAGGTGGATTACACCCAGATTTGAACCGTGGAAGAGGAAAACCACAGTTCTAGTTATCTGGCCTACACGAGAATCTTTTAAACAGATATATGTGTGTCTAAACAATCAGCGAGACACTCAAAATATTTTTTTTTTTATTGAAAAAAGGCAAAAAAGCGGATAATACAGAGATTTGAACCGTGGAACTGCAGAACCACAGTTCTAGTTATCTGGCCTACACCAGACTCTTTTAAACAGATATATCTGTGTCTGAACAGTCAGCGAGACACTTAAAATGTTTTTTTTATGCAAAAAGGTGGATTACACCCAGATTTGAACAGTTGAAGAGGAAAACTACAGTTCTAGTTATCTGGCCTACACCAGAATCTTGTAAACAGATATATTTGTGTCTGAACAGTCAGCGAGACACTCCAAATCCTTTTTTTTATGCAAAAGGTGGATTACACCCAGATTTGTACCGTGGAACAGGAAAACCACAGTTTCGTTATGTGGCCTACGCAAGACTCTTTTAAACAGATATATTTGTGTCTGAACAGTCAGCAAGACACTCAAAATGTTTTTTTTTATGCAAAAATTTGGATTACACCCAGATTTGAACCATGGAAGAGGAAAACCACAGTTCTAGTTATCTGGCCTACACGATAATCTTTTAAACAGATATATGTGTGTCTAAACAATCAGCAAGACACTCAAAATATTTTTTTTTTTACTGAACAAAGGCAAAAAAGCGGATAATACAGAGATTTGAAACGTGGAACTGCAGAACCACAGTTCTAGTTATCTCGCCTGCACCAGTCTCTTTTAAACAGATATATCTGTGCCTGAACAGTTAGCGAGACACTCAAAATGTTTTTTTTATGCAAAAAGGTGGATTACACACAGATTTGAACTGTGGAAGAGGAAAACCACTGTTCTAGTTATCTGGCCTACACCAGAAACTTTTAAACAGATATATTTGTGTCTAAACAGTCAGCGAGACACTACAAAGGGGTTTTTTTATGCAAAGTGTGGATTACACCCAGATTTGAACTGTGGAAGTGGAAAACCACAGTTCTAGTTATCTGGTATACGCCAGACTCTTTTGAACAGATATATTTGTGTCTGAACAGTCAGCGAGACACTCTAAATGTTTTTTTTTAATGAAAAAAGGCAAAACAGTGGATAATACAGAGATTTGAACTGTGGAACTGCAAAACCACAGTTCTAGTTATCTGACCTACACCAGACTCTTTTAAACAGATATATATGTGTCTGAACAGTCAGCGAGACACTTAAAATGTTTTTTTCATGAAAAAAGGTGGATTACACCCAGATTTGAACCGTTGAAGAGGAAAACCACAGTTCTAGTTATCTGGCCTACACCAGAATCTTGTAAACAGATATATTTGTGTCTGAACAGTCAGCGAGACACTCCAAATCCTTTTTTTGATGCAAAAGGTGGATTACACCCAGATTTGTACCGTGAAACAGGAAAACCACAGTTCTAGTTATCTGGCCTACGCAAGACTCTTTTAAACAGATATATTTGTGTCTGAACAGTCAGCAAGACACTCAAAATATTTTTTTTTTATTGAAAAAAGGCAGAAAAGCGGATAATACAGCAATTTGAACCGTGGAACTGCAGAATCACAGTTCTAGTTATCTCACCTACACCAGACTCTTTTAAACAGATATATTTGTTGCTGAACAGTTAGCGAGACACTCAAAATGTTTTTTTAATGCAAAAAGGTGGATTACACACAGATTTGAACCGTGGAAGAGGAAAACCACAGTTATAGTTATCTGGCCTACACCAAATTCTATTAAACAGATATATTTCTGTCTGAACAGTCAGTGAGACGCTCAAAATATTTTTTTTTATTGAAAAAAGGCAAAAAAGTGGATAATACAGAGATTTGAACCGTGGAAGAGGAAAACCACAGGTCTAGTTATCTGGCCTACACCAGACTCTCTTAAACAGATATATTTGTGTCTGAGCAGTCAGCGAGACACTCAAAATGTTTTTTTTTCATGCCAAAAGTTGGATTACACCCAGATTTGAACTGTGGAAGAGGAAAACCACTGTTCTAGTTATCTGGCCTACACCAGAAACTTTTAAACAGATATATTTGTGTCTGAACAGTCAGCGAGACACTACAAACGGGTTTTTTTATGCAAAGTGTGGATTACACCCAGATTTAAACTGTGGAAGTGGAAAACCACAGTTCTAGTTATCTGGTATACTCCAGACTCTTTTGAACAGATATATTTGTGTCTGAACAGCCAGCGAGACACTCTAAATGTTTTTTTTAATGAAAAAAGGCAAAACAGTGGATAATACAGAGATTTGAACCGTGGAACTGCAAAACCACAGTTCTAGTTATCTGACCTACACCAGACTCTTTTAAACAGATATATATGTGTCTGAACAGTCAGCGAGACACTTAAAATGTTTTTTTCATGCAAAAAGGTGGATTACACCCAGATTTGAACCGTTGAAGAGGAAAACCACAGTTCTAGTTATCTGGCCTACACCAGAATCTTGTAAACAGATATATTTGTGTCTGAACAGTCAGCGAGACACTCCAAATCCTTTTTTTGATGCAAAAGGTGGATTACACCCAGATTTGTACCGTGGAACAGGAAAACCACAGTTCTAGTTATCTGGCCTACGCAAGACTCTTTTAAACAGATATATTTGTGTCTGAACAGTCAGCAAGACACTCAAAATATTTTTTTTTTATTGAAAAAAGGCAAAAAAGCGGATAATACAGCAATTTGAACCGTGGAACTGCAGAACCACAGTTCTAGTTATCTCGCCTACAGCAGACTCTTTTAAACAGATATATTTGTGCCTGAACAGTTAGCGATACACTCAAAATGTTTTTTTTTATGCAAAAAGGTGGATTACACACAGATTTGAACCGTGGAAGAGGAAAACCACAGTTCTAGTTATCTGGCCTACACCAAATTCTATTAAACAGATATATTTCTGTCTGAACAGTCAGCGAGACGCTCAAAATATTTTTTTTTATTGAAAAAAGGCAAAAAAGTGGATAATACAGAGATTTGAACTGTGGAAGAGGAAAACCACAGTTCTAGTTATCTGGCCTACACCAGACTCTCTTAAACAGATATATTTGTGTCTGAGCAGTCAGCGAGACACTCAAAATGTTTTTTTTTTATGCCAAAAGGTGGATTACACCCAGATTTGAACTGTGGAAGAGGAAAACCACTGTTCTAGTTATCTGGCCTACACCAGAAACTTTTAAACAGATATATTTGTGTCTGAACAGTCAGCAAGACACTCAAAATCTTTTTTTTATGCAAAAAGGTGGATTTCACCCAGATTTGAACCGTGGAAGAGGAAAACCACAGTTCTAGTTATCTGGCCTACACCAGATCTTTTAAACAGATATATTTGTGTCTGAACAATCAGCGAGACACTCAAAATGTTTTTTTTTATTGAAAAAATGCAAAAAAGTGGATAATACAGAGATTTGAACCGTGGAACTGCAAAACCACAGTTCTAGTTATCTGGCCTACAACACACTCTTTTAAACAGATATATTTGTGTCTGAACGGTCAGCGAAACACTCAAAATGTATTTTTTATGCAAAAAGGTTGATTACACACAGATTTGAACTGTGGAAGAGGAAAACCACAGTTCTAGTTATCTGGCCTACACCAGAATATTTTAAACTGATATTGTTCTGTCTGAACATTCAGCAAGATACTCAAAATGTTTTTTTTTTATTGAAAAAAGGCAAAAAAGTGGATAATACAGAGATTTGAACCGTGGAAGAGGAAAATCACAGTTCTAGTTATCTGGCCAACACCAGACTCTCTTAAACAGATATAATTGTGTCTGAGCAGTCAGCGAGACACTCAAAATGTTTTTTTTTTTATGCCGAAAGGTGGATTACACCGAGATTTGAACCGTGGAAGAGGAAAACCAATGTTCTAGTTATCTGGCCTACACCAGAAACTTTTAAACAGATATATTTGTGTCTGAACAGTCAGCGAGACACTCCAAAGGGTTTTTTTATGCAAAAGATGGATTACACCCAGATTCGAACTGTGGAAGTGGAAAACCACAGTTCTAGTTATCTGGTCTACGCCAGACTCTTTTGAACAGATATATTTGTGTCTGAACAGTCAGCAAGACAATCTAAATGTTTTTTTTTATTGAAAAAAGGCAAAACAGTGGATAATATAGAGATTTGAACCGTGGAACTGCAAAACCACAGTTCTAGTTATCTGGCCTACACCAGACTCTTTTAAACAGATATATTTGTGTCTGAACAGTCAACGAGACACTTAAATAGTTTTTTTTATGCAAAAAGGTGGATTACACCCAGATTTGAACCGTTGAAGAGGAAAACCACAGTTCTAGTTATCTGGCCTACACCAGAATCTTGTAAACAGATATATTTGTGTCTGAACAGTCAGCGAGACACTCCAAATCCTTTTTTTTTATGCAAAAGGTGGGGTACACCCAGATTTGTACCGTGGAACAGGAAAACCACAGTTCTAGTTATCTGGCCTACGCAAGACTGTTTTAAACAGATATATTTGTGTCTGAGCAGTCAGCAAGACACTCAAAATGTTTTTTTTATGCAAAAAGGTGGATTACACCCAGATTTGAACCGTGGAAGAGGAAAACCACAGTTCTAGTTATCTGACCTACACGAGAATCTTTTAAACAGATATATTTGTGTCTAAACAATCAGTGAGACACTCAAAATATTTTTTTTTTATTGAAAAAAGGCAAAAAAGCGGATAATACAACGATTTGAACCGTGGAACTGCAGAACCACAGTTCTAGTTATCTCACCTGCACCAGACTCTTTTAAACAGATATATTTGTGCCTGAACAGTTAGCGAGACACTCAAAATGTTTTTTTATGCAAAAAGGTGGATTACACACAGATTTGAACCGTGGAAGAGGAAAACCACAGTTCTAGTTATCTGGCCCACACCAAATTCTATTAAACAGATACATTTCTGTCTGAACAGTCAGCGAGACGCTCAAAATATTTTTTTTTATTGAAAAAAGGCAAAAACGTGGATAATACAGAGATTTGAACCGTGGAAGAGGAAAACCACAGGTCTAGTTATCTGGCCTACACCAGACTCTCTTAAACAGATATATTTGTGTCTGAGCAGTCAGCGAGACACTCAAAATGTTTTTTTTTCATGCCAAAAGTTGGATTACACCCAGATTTGAACTGTGGAAGAGGAAAACCACTGTTCTAGTTATCTGGCCTACACCAGAAACTTTTAAACAGATATATTTGTGTCTGAACAGTCAGCGAGACACTACAAACGGGTTTTTTTATGCAAAGTGTGGATTACACCCAGATTTAAACTGTGGAAGTGGAAAACCACAGTTCTAGTTATCTGGTATACTCCAGACTCTTTTGAACAGATATATTTGTGTCTGAACAGCCAGCGAGACACTCTAAATGTTTTTTTTAATGAAAAAAGGCAAAACAGTGGATAATACAGAGATTTGAACCGTGGAACTGCAAAAGCACAGTTCTAGTTATCTGACCTACACCAGACTCTTTTAAACAGATATATATGTGTCTGAACAGTCAGCGAGACACTTAAAATGTTTTTTTCATGCAAAAAGGTGGATTACACCCAGATTTGAACCGTTGAAGAGGAAAACCACAGTTCTAGTTATCTGGCCTACACCAGAATCTTGTAAACAGATATATTTGTGTCTGAACAGTCAGCGAGACACTCCAAATCCTTTTTTTGATGGAAAAGGTGGATTACACCCAGATTTGTACCGTGGAACAGGAAAACCACAGTTCTAGTTATCTGGCCTACGCAAGACTCTTTTAAACAGATATATTTGTGTCTGAACAGTCAGCAAGACACTCAAAATATTTTTTTTTTATTGAAAAAAGGCAAAAAAGCGGATAATACAGCAATTTGAACCGTGGAACTGCAGAACCACAGTTCTAGTTATCTCGCCTACAGCAGACTCTTTTAAACAGATATATTTGTGCCTGAACAGTTAGCGATACACTCAAAATGTTTTTTTTTATGCAAAAAGGTGGATTACACACAGATTTGAACAGTGGAAGAGGAAAACCACAGTTCTAGTTATCTGGCCTACACCAAATTCTATTAAACAGATATATTTCTGTCTGAACAGTCAGCGAGACGCTCAAAATATTTTTTTTTATTGAAAAAAGGCAAAAAAGTGGATAATACAGAGATTTGAACTGTGGAAGAGGAAAACCACAGTTCTAGTTATCTGGCCTACACCAGACTCTCTTAAACAGATATATTTGTGTCTGAGCAGTCAGCGAGACACTCAAAATGTTTTTTTTTTATGCCAAAAGGTGGATTACACCCAGATTTGAACTGTGGAAGAGGAAAACCACTGTTCTAGTTATCTGGCCTACACCAGAAACTTTTAAACAGATATATTTGTGTCTGAACAGTCAGCAAGACACTCAAAATCTTTTTTTTATGCAAAAAGGTGGATTTCACCCAGATTTGAACCGTGGAAGAGGAAAACCACAGTTCTAGTTATCTGGCCTACACCAGATCTTTTAAACAGATATATTTGTGTCTGAACAATCAGCGAGACACTCAAAATGTTTTTTTTTATTGAAAAAATGCAAAAAAGTGGATAATACAGAGATTTGAACCGTGGAACTGCAAAACCACAGTTCTAGTTATCTGGCCTACAACACACTCTTTTAAACAGATATATTTGTGTCTGAACGGTCAGCGAAACACTCAAAATGTATTTTTTATGCGAAAAGGTTGATTACACACAGATTTGAACTGTGGAAGAGGAAAACCACAGTTCTAGTTATCTGGCCTACACCAGAATATTTTAAACTGATATTGTTCTGTCTGAACATTCAGCAAGATACTCAAAATGTTTTTTTTTTATTGAAAAAAGGCAAAAAAGTGGATAATACAGAGATTTGAACCGTGGAAGAGGAAAATCACAGTTCTAGTTATCTGGCCAACACCAGACTCTCTTAAACAGATATAATTGTGTCTGAGCAGTCAGCGAGACACTCAAAATGTTTTTTTTTTTATGCCGAAAGGTGGATTACACCGAGATTTGAACCGTGGAAGAGGAAAACCAATGTTCTAGTTATCTGGCCTACACCAGAAACTTTTAAACAGATATATTTGTGTCTGAACAGTCAGCGAGACACTCCAAAGGGTTTTTTTATGCAAAAGATGGATTACACCCAGATTCGAACTGTGGAAGTGGAAAACCACAGTTCTAGTTATCTGGTCTACGCCAGACTCTTTTGAACAGATATATTTGTGTCTGAACAGTCAGCAAGACAATCTAAATGTTTTTTTTTATTGAAAAAAGGCAAAGCAGTGGATAATATAGAGATTTGAACCGTGGAACTGCAAAACCACAGTTCTAGTTATCTGGCCTACACCAGACTCTTTTAAACAGATATATTTGTGTCTGAACAGTCAGCGAGACACTTAAATTGTTTTTTTTATGCAAAAAGGTGGATTACACCCAGATTTGAACCGTTGAAGAGGAAAACCACAGTTCTAGTTATCTGGCCTACACCAGAATCTTGTAAACAGATATATTTGTGTCTGAACAGTCAGCGAGACACTCCAAATCCTTTTTTTTTATGCAAAAGGTGGGGTACACCCAGATTTGTACCGTGGAACAGGAAAACCACAGTTCTAGTTATCTGGCCTACGCAAGACTGTTTTAAACAGATATATTTGTGTCTGAGCAGTCAGCAAGACACTCAAAATGTTTTTTTTATGCAAAAAGGTGGATTACACCCAGATTTGAACCGTGGAAGAGGAAAACCACAGTTCTAGTTATCTGACCTACACGAGAATCTTTTAAACAGATATATTTGTGTCTAAACAATCAGTGAGACACTCAAAATATTTTTTTTTTATTGAAAAAAGGCAAAAAAGCGGATAATACAACGATTTGAACCGTGGAACTGCAGAACCACAGTTCTAGTTATCTCACCTGCACCAGACTCTTTTAAACAGATATATTTGTGCCTGAACAGTTAGCGAGACACTCAAAATGTTTTTTTATGCAAAAAGGTGGATTACACACAGATTTGAACCGTGGAAGAGGAAAACCACAGTTCTAGTTATCTGGCCTACACCAAATTCTATTAAACAGATATATTTCTGTCTGAACAGTCAGCGAGACACTCAAAATATTTTTTTTTTATTGAAAAAAGGCAAAAAAGTGGATAATACAGAGATTTGAACTGTGGAAGAGGAAAACCACAGTTCTAGTTATCTCGCCTACGCTAGACTCTTTAAAACAGATATATTTGTGTCTGAACAGTCAGCAAGACACTCAAAATCTTTTTTTTTATGCAAAAAGGTGGATTACACCCAGATTTGAACCATGGAAGAGGAAAACCACAGTTCTAGTTATGTGGCCAACACCAAAATTTTTAAACAGATATATTTGTGTCTGAACAGTCAGCAAGACACTCAAAATGTTTTTTTTTTATGGAAAAAAGGCAAAAAAGTGGATAATACTGAGATTTGAAATGTGGAACTGCAAAACCACAGTTATCTGGCCTACACCAGACACTTTTTAACAGATATATTTGTGTCTGAACAGTCAGCGAGACACTCAAAATGTTTTTTTTTTATGCAAAAAGGTGGATTACACCCAGATTTGAACTGTGGAAGACGAAAACCACATTGCTAATTATCTCACCTACACCAGAATATTTTAAACAGATATATGTGTGTCTGAACAGTCAGCGAGACTCTCCAAATGTTTTATTTTATTGAGAAAAGGCAAAAAAGTGGATAACACAGAGATTTGAACCGTGGAAGAGGAAAACCACAATTCTAGTTATCTGACCCACAACAGAATCTTTCAAACAGATATATTTGTGACTGAACAGTCAGCGAGACACTCAAAATTCAATTTTTTTATTAAAAAAAAGGCAAAATAGTGGATAATACAGAGATTTGAAACTTGGAACTGCAAAACCACAGTTCTAGTTATCTGGCCTACACCAGACACTCTTGAAAAGATATATTTGTGTCTGAACAGTCAGTGAGATACTCAAAATGTTTTTTTTTATGCAAAAAGGTGGATTACACCCAGATTTGAACCGTGGAAGAGAAAAAACACAGTTCTAATTTTCTAGTCTAAACCAGAATCTTGTAAACAGATATATTTGTGTCGGACCAGTCAACGAGACACTGCAAATGATTTTTTTTATGCAAAAAGGTGGATTACACCCAGATTTGAACCGCGGAAGAGGAAAGCCGCAGTTTTAGTTTTCTGGCCTACACCAGACTCTTTTAAACAAATATATTTGTGTCTGAACAGTCAGCGAGACACTCAAAATATTTTTTTTATGCAAAAAGGAGGATTACACCCAGATTTGAAGCGTGGAAGAGGAAAACCACAGTTCTAGTTATCTGGCCTACACCAGAATCTTTTAAACAGATATATTTCTGTCTGAACAGTCATCAAGACACTCAAAATGTTTTTTTTCATTGAAAAAAGGCAAAAAAGTGGTAATGCAGAGATTTCAACCGTGGAAGAGGAAAACCACAGTTCTAGTTATCTGGCCTACACCAGACTCTTTTAAACAGATATATTTGTGTCTGAACAGTTAGCGAGACACTCAAAATGTTTTTTTTTATTGAAAAATGGCAAAAAAGTGGATAATACAGAGATTTGAACCATGGAACTGCAAAACCACAGTTCTAGTTATCTGGCCTACACCAGACTCTTTTAAACAGATATATTTGTGTCTGAACAGTCAGCAAGACACTCAAAATCTATTTTTTTTATGCAAAAGTTGGATTACTCCCAGATTTGAACTGTCTAAGAGGAAAACCACAGTTCTAGTTATCTGGCCTACACCAGAATATTTTAAACAGATATATTTGAGTCTGAACTGTCAGCGAGACACTCAAAATGTTTTTTTTTATGGAAAAAAGGCAAAAAAGTGGATATTACAGAGATTTGAAACGTGGATCTGCAAAACCACAGTTATCTGGCCTACACCAGACTAGTGTTGAGCCACCCCCGTAGTGTTCGAGTTCGGTTCGGTTCGTCGAACACCCGTGTGTTCGCCGAACTGTTCGTCGAACTGTTCGTCGAACACCTTCGAACACCGTTAAAACCAATGGCAGGCAAACAAAAACACATAGAAACACATAGAAAACACCTTCAAAGGTGTCCAAAAGCTGACAAACTGCTCAGAAGACACAACTAACACATGGAAAAGTGACAAGTACATATAGTCATGCGAAAAGAAAAGAGGTGGAGGAGTAAAAGGAGGGGGTGACACAGATATAGGCATGTCATGCCCTTCTAAAATCCAAAAAGTGAGAAGCCGACACGGCCAGTCCGCTCCTGCCCTTGCCACCTCCGTGTCGCCGGGTTTGTGCCAGAGCCGCGGTGAACCCTGACGGCCAGCCCCCCTCTCCCAATACTGGTGCCTGTCCGCTGGTGGGTCGAGAGAGCCCCCCTGTGGTGGAGGCAGCTCTAAGCTTTTTAATTTAAATTGTCCCTCTAATTTGAATGAATACACTTTAAATCCATTTACAAGGATCTATTGGAGGGCAAGTCTCATGCCAGCAGCCGCGTAATTCCAGCTCCAGTAGCGTCCACTAAAGCTGCTGCAGTTAAAAAGCTTTTATAAGGATCGAGCTCGGCTGTCCACCGCAAGGCATCCTAGTGTGGCACCCCAGGGGTCTGGTTTCCACAGTAATGTAATGTTATGTCTGAGAGCAGGTGGGAGGTCCTTTGGTCAGGGATCCTGTGCATGCCACACCTCCTGCCCAGCCTTGGGAGGGGAAGAACTTCCCCTGTATAAACCCGGGGCTGAGGCAGGGTTAGTCAGTCCAGGAAGAGTAGAGACAAGAAGCAGCATAGGAAACAGCAGAGTTACAAGGAGTCAGGGGCTGGCAGCTACAGAGCTCGCCCTGACTAAGAAGACATCTTACCGGACCCGGAGTCCGAGGCTGTGGGGACTAACTCCTACCCAGCAGCAGAATCCGTCAGGCAGGGGATTTCAGGTCCTCTGGCCCAGAAGCCCGAAGGCACGGTCACACGCGTGGGACCAGCACCGCCATCGTGGAGCGGACGCCATTAGAAGGCCCCGAGTCACCGGCCATACGGGTGAGCACCACACGGTACACTCAGGGACGTGGGCTACTTACATCAGCTTCTAGCAAGGTAGCCAGAAGAGTACAGTCAGTTTGGGAGGCCTACAACTACACCTGGCCAGGGGAGATCCCATCTGCTCAAGGACTGACCAGGCCCCGTTCGCTAGCAAGTACTCCGGGAGGGTCTATCGTTGTTACCAGTAAAGACCCTGCACTACACCGTACCGTCTCTGAGTGGTTCCTGCTACCCCCATCATCCACGTCGGTTGCCCTGAGGCCATACCCCTCCCGTTGGGGGTTATACTATCACGCTGCACAATCCTACCATCGGTCTCAGCGGTCTGCCCTGCAGCAGCAGCTCCCTGGCTGCACTCAACGGGTGGCGTAGTCATCAACCATTTACTACTAATAGACTGCCGTCTAGTTTGACTCCCTGGGCACGGACCGGGTCACCGCCACGAGACTACAACCCTCAACAGATCCGGCTCCGGGTAAGCTCCCGCGTGCGCAACGCAGCGCGACACAGGCCCAGGGGCGCGTCAACTTTGGCGTAGTCGGCAGGATTTCGTGCCCGCAACCACCGGGTACTGCGTGCCTGAAAAAGAGACTTTTCAAACTTACCAGTGGTGAAGATTCCCGCCATCGGTGAAGATTCCCGCCATCCGGCGCCATCTTCAGCCTTCTTCCCGCCATCGGTGAAGTTTCCCGCCATCCGGCGCCATCTTCTGCCTTCTTCCCGCCATCCGTGGAGTTTTCCCGCCATTGGACGCCATCTTGAGGACGCCGCGCGGGAAGAAGAGGGGCGTGGACTCCGAAAGCGCGCGAGAACTGAAGCCCCGCCTCACGTCCGGACGTTGCGTAAGGTCCTGGAAGGAGCCCAGCAGACGCTGACGTCACCGGAGCGCGACGGAAGGTCCTCAACCCTGACGATCCACTGCGGAGCCGCGGCCTACGGAACAGGATCATCGCAAGGTAGGCCACGGTCCACTAGGGGGGAGGAAGATGTCGGATACGGAGGAGAGCTTCACTGCCTCAACCCCCACCAGCGCTACCGCTGCTGCAGTTATGCCCTTCACCATGCCCTATATCCCGGGAGCAGCCTGGCTACCCCAGTACTCAGGGGAGTCACATACCCTGCATGACTTTAGAGAAAAGCTGGATAGCCTCTTCCAGGTGTACCCCCTCACAGAAGAGCAAAAAGTGAGCATCCTGGTGGCCCAACTAACCGGGGCAGCCAAAAGGGAAGTAAAATCCTGGCCACCTGGGAGGAAGACTGTCGCAGGGATACTAACCCGGCTGAAGGCCACCTTTGATACCCGCACCTCAGCCCCGAGATTAAGCTTAGATTCTACGGGTGCAAGCAGCGAGCGTATGAGAGTATAAGGGACTATGCACTAAACCTACAAGAGGCCCTGAGGGCCATTAAGCAGACCGACCCTAATGGAGTGGGAAACGAGGACAGGCTGTTGACCGAACAATTTTTAGAGGGTTTATATTGCAATGCCCACCGAACCCAGTTGCGGGCAATGGCCTTACAGGACCCTCATCTGGAATTTGCACAGTTCAAGGACAGAGCCATCCGGGTGCTCCGAGAACCGGCACCAGGTGGCGTTGTGACCCACAGACGCCCCACTACCACTTACTACCAGGAGGCGGCGCCCTTGTCAGCAGGGCCTGTGGGAGCTGATGCGCAGGCTTTGGACAATGACCCGGCTCCAGACCTACACCATCAGGTCCAAGAGCTAGCTAAAAGCGTTGCTGCGCTAACCCGAACTGTGCAGTCTTTACAGGTTTCCACTCCAGGGAAGATCCAGCTGGCATCCGGACCGGAGGACGTCCCGTGGCGTCGACCAAGGAGGACCCCACCGGCCAGAGGGAGACCCAGTGACCGATACAGCGAGGACGGACGACCCATCTGCCGCCGCTGCAATCAACCCGGACATATGGAAAGGTACTGTTCTTTAAACGGGCACAACCTGGGGTAGAGGGCCAACCCCCAGGAAAAAGATCACCAGGCCCATCGAACTGGCGCGACAGATATGTGGGAGGACGTCCAGTCTTGCCTGTGGTACTGGATGGCATTCCTATGAGTGCCCTACTGGACACCGGGTCACAGGTCACCACCATCCCGTACGAGCTCTTCAAGCAGTACTGGAATGACTCGGATATTACCCGCTACCCTGATGACGACTTGAGTATCATCACCAGCAATGGTCAGCCCGTGCCACAGATCGGATTTAAAGAGGTGACCATCAAAATTGGTAGAGTCGAACTGGCCGCACAGGGACTGATCATTGTAGATATTGACAAACATGAGAGTCACCCAAAAATAACTCTAGGAACTAATGTAATTGAAAATTGTCGTGCAGAGGTGATTTTCCTTTTACAGCAGGTTGCCAAGAATGCCAGCTCCGGCGAGCAGCGGGTGCTCCAGAAAGAAATCCGGGCACTGATGCAACGGCAACAAGTGGAACTCTCCGGCGGTGAGATTGGTAGCGTAAGAATGTGTGACCCTTTTCCTATTGCCATGCCCCCAAAAAGTGAAATGATGATTTGGTGCCGGGCAGCTATTGGTCTGAGAGGTAGAGATTACCAGGCAATGGTAGAACCAGTTTACTCAGACAGTAGGCCCACCATTTTGACAGCACGGGGGGTGGTCAATGTACGCCATGGGAGGGTGCCCGTTTGCATAATAAATATCGGGGAGAGGGAAGTGTACCTGCCCCGGTATGCCACGCTAGCCAAATTATATACCACTAATCAAAATTCTATACAATCTGTGGAACCCTTGCCTCCATCTCACCCGGAGGAAGGTAACGGCTCTAAGAAAGACATGGAGGACTGGTGTCAGCAACTACATTTGGGTACTGACTCCACTCCCTCACACCAGAAACAAGGAGTCTATCGGGTAGTTCAAGAGTATGAGAGAGTGTTTAGTAAACACCCGTTAGACTTCGGGCGAGTCAAGGGGGTAGAACACCGCATCCCCACGGGAGATCATCCTCCCATAAAAGAGAGGTATCGACCCGTACCCCCTGCACATTACCAACACGCCAAGGGGATGCTTAGAGACATGAAGGAGGCTGGGGTAATCCGGGATAGCTGTAGCCCCTGGGCAGCCCCACTAGTTTTAGTCAAAAAGAAAGACAACACCATGAGGATGTGTGTAGATTACCGGAAAATCAACCGTATCACACACAAGGATGCGTACCCCTTGCCAAGGATAGAGGAGTCATTGGCTGCTTTAAGATCTGCTAACTTCTTCTCTACCTTGGATCTCACTAGCGGGTACTGGCAGGTTCCTGTAGCAGAGGCGGACCGGGAGAAGACCGCATTCACCACCCCGATGGGACTTAGCGAGTTCACCTGCATGCCGTTCGGACTCTGCAACGCACCAGGAACCTTCCAACGCCTAATGGCGTGTTGTCTGGGCCACAGAAACTTCGAGACGGTCCTGTTGTACCTGGACGATGTCATCGTATATTCCAAGACGTATGAGGACCACCTGAAACACCTGGCGGAAGTGTTCGAGGCTCTGGCGAGTTACGGCCTAAAGGTGAAACCCTCCAAGTGTCACCTCCTGAAACCAAAGGTGCAGTACCTGGGACACGTGGTGAGCGCTGACGGAGTGGCTCCCGACCCTGATAAGATCACCGCAATTAAGGAATGGCCAAGCCCCTCCAGCGTAAAAGAAGTGCGGCAGTTCCTCGGGTTGGTAGGCTACTACCGAAGGTTTATTCCCGGTTTCACCAAAAAGGCAGCACCTATGCAGGACCTCCTGATAGGCCAGTCCCGGAAGGCTAAGAACCAGAAGCCGCCCTTCAAATGGGAGAAGCTGGAAGAAGAGTCCTTCCGCCAGCTGAAGATGGCCCTCACGGGGGACGAAATCCTGGCGTACCCGGATTATAGCCAGCCCTTTATCCTCTACACCGACGCCAGTAACATCGGGCTAGGAGCCGTACTGTCCCAGATCCAGCAGGGGAAGGAACGAGTAATCGCCTACGCCAGCCGAAAACTGCGACCCACCGAAAGGAACCCCGAGAATTACAGCTCATTTAAGCTAGAGTTCCTGGCCGTGGTATGGGCAATCACTGAGCGCTTTAAGCATTACCTCGCTTCTTCCCGGTTCACCGTGTACACGGATAACAACCCGCTGACACACCTGGACACGGCAAGACTCGGTGCCCTGGAGCAGAGGTGGATGGCCCGTCTGTCCAACTACGAGTTCACAATCAAATACCGGGCAGGGCGCTCCAATACCAACGCGGACGCCCTGTCCAGGATGCCCAACCTGCCGGACGGAGGAGAAGATCCGGAGGGACTGGAAGAAGTTGAACTCCCTGCGTTCCACCGTCATGGGACTATCCAGTATTCCCACCGGGTAAGGAGTAAGCAGACTGTTACGTTGAACCCCTTACCTCACTACAACTGGGCGGAAACGCAAGACAGCGACCCTGCCGTCCGACTGGTGAAGGAGATGCTGACTCGCCCGGAGGCTTGCCTTGAACCAGACGCTCCGGAGGAAGCCAAACAACTATGGGCAGAGAAGAGTCGACTGTTCCTTTACAAGGGGAAGTTATGCCGCAGAATGGTTAACTCCCGGACGCATGAACTACTCTGGCAAGTAGTGGTGCCACGAAGAGACGCAGCCATGGTGATGGAGGCATACCACGACGGAGCTGGACACTTCGGGTGGAAGAAGCTGGAGTTCCTGCTGCGCGAGCGATTCCACTGGGTAGGCATGAGGGGAACCATTGAGAAGTGGTGCAGAGATTGTGGCCCGTGCAACCTGAGAAGGAAGGACCGCGCCAGCCAGAAGACTCCCCTGCAGTCCATCGTCACCCGGCAACCGTTGGAACTGGTAGCCTTGGATCATGTAAAACTGACCCCGAGCAGAAGTGGCTACGTCTACGCGTTAACCATCGTGGATCATTACTCCCGGTTCCTGGTTGTCGTCCCCGTCAAGGACTTAATGGCTCAAACAGCAGCTAGAGCCTTCCAGCAGCACTTTTGCCGTCCACACGGGTACCCGGACCAAGTGCTGACGGACCAGGGACCTGCCTTTGAAGCGGAGATCTTCCAGGAATTCTGCAATCTGTATGGCTGCCGGAAGATAAGGACGACACCCTACCATCCGCAAACTAATGGACTTTGTGAGAAAATGAACCAGGTGGTAATGGATCTTCTAAAAACGTTGCCCCTGGAAGAACGCAGTCTGTGGCCTGAGAAGTTGCCCGATCTGGTGGACCTATACAACCACATCCCGGTAGGTTCCACCAACTGTACCCCGGCTTACCTAATGAGGGCAAGACCTGGTAAGTTGCCTGTTGACCTGGAAATGGGAGTCCTGACACCCGAGGACACTTCACCAGAAACAGACTGGGACACAGAGAGGCAGCAGCAGTACCGGAGAGTACAGGAGAGCGTGGAGCGAAGTCTCTGTCAGGCTAGGGAAAGACAAGAGAAGACTTACAACCAGTATGCTCCCGCTGTTCCCCTGGTACCCGGAGAGCAGGTCTTGAAGAGGAAAAGACGGCTCCACAAGTTGGACGACCAGTGGGAGAAGGACCCGTACACTGTACTGCCCTCAAGCCACGAGAACCCGAAGGTCTGTACCATCAGTAAAGACGGAGGGGAAACCACAGCCATTGTATCCCGGGACCACCTGAAGAAGTGTCCCGAACAACTGAGGAACCCTGAGGAGGAACAAGAAGACCATCGACCCGTAGAAGAAAGGGAAGATATGGTTAGTACGGTGCTCGGGGACTTCCCTCGGTCTTGGACTCAAGTCAATGGTGCAGTTGTGGTACCCGTACTCACCTTCCTCCAACCAGCATCCCAAGCACCTACGGAGCAACAGGTAGAGCTGGAGGAACAGCCGGTCCAGGAGGCAGAAGACTCCACACAAGCAGAACAGGAGAATCAACCCTCTGCTTATAGTGAGCCTGCCGTACCCCTAGTGAGACAAAGAGCCGGTAGACAGCTGCCCAGTTTACCCTTGACAGCTCCTACACCCTGTAGTTCAGGACCAGACAGTCAGCTCCGTAGGTCCACTAGGGCCACTAGAGGCCAGTTACCCGCACGCTGGAGAATTTAAAGTGTATAAATTACTTTATTTATGTTTTTCTGTGTCTTGTTGCTTGTGTATAATTTTGTATTTCCAGTTGTTTTTAGGAATCCTTGGTGGATTTACCGGGAATCCTTGTACATAGTTGGAGCGTAACCCAGGATGGACTAGAGACTGCTAAGGACTCGGGGTAGGACAGACCCCTACCTGGTTACGTCTCCCTGTGTTGGTGAAATGGACACCTAGTTTTTCTTCAGAGACTGCACCCGGTTGCGGACACTCCGTAACCATCTTTATATGTCTTCTTATTGTATTATTATTGTTTATATCCTGTTATGTTTTTCAAAAATATGTTTAGTCCCGGAGTACTAAAATTCACTAGGGGGGAATGTGGCACCCCAGGGGTCTGGTTTCCACAGTAATGTAATGTTATGTCTGAGAGCAGGTGGGAGGTCCTTTGGTCAGGGATCCTGTGCATGCCACACCTCCTGCCCAGCCTTGGGAGGGGAAGAACTTCCCCTGTATAAACCCGGGGCTGAGGCAGGGTTAGTCAGTCCAGGAAGAGTAGAGACAAGAAGCAGCATAGGAAACAGCAGAGTTACAAGGAGTCAGGGGCTGGCAGCTACAGAGCTCGCCCTGACTAAGAAGACATCTTACCGGACCCGGAGTCCGAGGCTGTGGGGACTAACTCCTACCCAGCAGCAGAATCCGTCAGGCAGGGGATTTCAGGTCCTCTGGCCCAGAAGCCCGAAGGCACGGTCACACGCGTGGGACCAGCACCGCCATCGTGGAGCGGACGCCATTAGAAGGCCCCGAGTCACCGGCCATACGGGTGAGCACCACACGGTACACTCAGGGACGTGGGCTACTTACATCAGCTTCTAGCAAGGTAGCCAGAAGAGTACAGTCAGTTTGGGAGGCCTACAACTACACCTGGCCAGGGGAGATCCCATCTGCTCAAGGACTGACCAGGCCCCGTTCGCTAGCAAGTACTCCGGGAGGGTCTATCGTTGTTACCAGTAAAGACCCTGCACTACACCGTACCGTCTCTGAGTGGTTCCTGCTACCCCCATCATCCACGTCGGTTGCCCTGAGGCCATACCCCTCCCGTTGGGGGTTATACTATCACGCTGCACAATCCTACCATCGGTCTCAGCGGTCTGCCCTGCAGCAGCAGCTCCCTGGCTGCACTGAACGGGTGGCGTAGTCATCAACCATTTACTACTAATAGACTGCCGTCTAGTTTGACTCCCTGGGCACGGACCGGGTCACCGCCACGAGACTACAACCCTCAACAGATCCGGCTCCGGGTAAGCTCCCGCGTGCGCAACGCAGCGCGACACAGGCCCAGGGGCGCGTCACTAGTGCCAGTCCCAGCCCCTATGCCTTGGGGTGCCTCCTGATGCTCTTCACTGAGTATCCCGTGGTCCCGAAGCATTTCCTTTGAAAAAATTAAGTGTCCAAACTACAGGTGGTGTAGCTTGCTTAACAGCCGGGATAATCCGCTGACTAGCAGACACTGCTACTAGGCACAAAGTATTTCCTGGGCTAGATGCAGTTAAAAATTTGTAAGTAGATACTCTCGTTGGATGCTGAGAAAGCATTCCATAGAGTCTCCTGGCACGCCATATATGATTCTCTTAAAAAGCTTGGGGTAGGGGTCTAGGGGACCCTTTTATAGCCAAAATCACGGCCCTGTATCACAATACGTCACCTAGGCTGAAGATAAATGGAACTGTAGCACCGAGGGCTCGGTTGCTACAGACGTATTGCACCTCACCCAGAGGTGTGATATCTCACTCTCAGATAAGGATGGAGTGTGGATCAGGACCCGACACCTGCATGCATTACACCACATTGCCGTGGGGCAGGGCGACCAATATGCCCCTGAGATGGGGACGACAGTCCCTGTCCCTGGCTGGAGTGGGGGGAGGGAACACTGAGGAAGGGGAACCCTGCAGTGCAGGAGCAGGGAGGAAGCAGTTCCTGGGTGCATTGAGAAGGGAGTATAAAAGGTGGGCACCATCTTAGTTCAGTGCAGAGAAGTCTGAGCAGAAGTGGCAGGGAGCAGGGGCTCTGCATGAGCTCTGCTCCGGAGGCGGGCCTAGTAACAGAGGCCCAGGCCTGCAAGAGGGAGAAGGAAGGAAGAGGAGCGGAGAAGGCTCCAGGAACGAGGAATGAAGGGATCCCAGGGGTGCGGACGGGCGAGTCGCCACCGCACGCCCGAATCCACCTGCGTGGAGGGGTCAGGCCAAAGGGGGAGACCGGTCCCCGAACTAGTGGAGGCAGGAAACGACCCTCAGCTAGAAACCGGAGGCTCTGACATTTTATGTGGCGCAGCCCCTTGCTCCACCCGCTAGGAAGGCACCACATAGGGTCAGGGAAACTGGCGCCAAGTTTACCAAGATGAGGCCCGAGGCAGCCGGACAGAAGTGTTGGTAAGAAAGGCCAGACAAAGGACACACAAAGGGGGTCCTGTGAAGCGCTCCAAAGTTATCTGGGAGTTGTCTGAGCCGCTCACCTGGTGAGCACAGTACGACGTGGGCAGCCGTTACCTGCAGACGTGGTCTGGATAATAAGAACTGTGAGTAAAGGCCCTGAACTGCATCACTGACTCCGTGTCGTTACTGCTGCTGCCCTGCACCATCACCCCCATCCTCCGCATACACTGCCCTGAGGCTATACTCCTCCCGTGGGGAGTTATGCTACGCTCTGCTGCACCCACAACACCAGCCTTAGCGGTCTGCCCTGTAGCGGCGGTTCACTCTGACCGCAATCCACGGGTGGCGTAGTCGGACATTTAAACATCAAAACCACATAAATAGTTCCGCCACTGGTTTGACCGCCCTGAGCCACGGAACCGGATCGCCGCCACGAAGACTACAACCACCAGCATCCACCAAAAAGGGTCCG
Organism: Phyllobates terribilis; assembly: GCF_046119375.1. NCBI lineage: Eukaryota > Metazoa > Chordata > Amphibia > Anura > Dendrobatidae > Phyllobates > Phyllobates terribilis. Next base: position 1,589,881 of record NW_027362942.1, on the reverse strand, counting down.
GCTCCGGGTGTCCCAAGGCCCAGGGGGTGCGTCAGAACATTTTCATCACCTTTCACAATCACCAATGGGACAAGGCAGGGATGTCCTCTGTCCCCTCTCTTATACATCCTAGTGACGGAGCACCTGCTCTCATCAATTCGCCATAACCCCAATATTAGGTGGATTGAGGTGGGAGGCACCGAGTACAAGTGCTCTCTATTTGCTGATGATGTCCTAGTATATATCACTCAATCACATATATCCATCCCTGCTGTTATGGCTGAAATAGATCACTTTGTTACATGGTAAAATTTTAAAATCAATGCAGCGAAGTCTGAGGCCCTCGATGTCTCCCTCCCTAAATCCATATAGGATTCCATCCAGTCCAACTTTCCCTTTGCCTGGCCCTCACAGGGTATCAAATACTTAGGAATTCCTATTCATAGAGACCTCTCCCATCTATGTTATCTTAATTTTGGGCCCTTTATTGAACAATTCCATACAGACCACGGTTGGCAAGTTAGAACTGTAAGATTCACTACGTGAACCGCTGGTGTTTTGTGGAAAAGCACATGTACACCGCGTTCCAAATTATTATGCAAAAAGTGTTTAGGAGTGATAAGGGAAGAATTTGTTTGTTTGTCAGTTAAACTCATTGATGGTGATGTGTGTCAGGGCTCTTTATATCACTGTAAGCAATTGCAGACACCTGTGCTAATTAGTTTGGCAGGTGTGTCCAATGAAAGGCAAGACTACTTAAGAAGGCTCTCTCACATTATTAAGCAGCCTACATTTTCTGCCAAAATGGGAAAGAAAAAGGATGTGTCGGCTGCTGAGAAGCAACAAATTGTGGAGTGTTTAGGTCAAGGCATGACTACAATCAACATTGTGCGATGATCAGGATGAAGTGTCTTGGCAATCAAGAAGTATGTAGCTGATTCACAGTACACACGTGTGCGTGCTGATAAGGGCAAATTGAGGACTCTTTCCTACAGGCAATTACGTCAGGTTGAAAGAGCAGCGGCAAAAAAGCCTTGTCATAGCAGCAGACAAGTTTTTGAAGCTGCTTGTGCCTCCAACGTCCCCCGAACAACAAGATGCAGGGTCCTTCAGAGGTTTGCAGCTGTGCATACGCCATCCTGTCGACCTCCTCTATCCACTTCACACAAGCAGAAACGGCTCCAGTGGGCCAAACATTACATGAAGACTGATTTCAAAACTGTTTTGTTCATGGATGAGTGCCGTGCAGCGCTCGATGGTCCAGATGAATGGAGTGGAGGATGGCTGGTTGATGGACACCCCACGCAAACACGGCTACAGCGCCAACAAGGAGGAGGTGGAGTAATGTTTTGGGCTGGAATCATGGGGAGAGAGATTGTCGGCCCCTTTAGGATCCCTGAAGGCGCTAAAGATGAACTCCATAATGTATGTGGATTTTCTCAAACAGCACTTCCTGCCATGGTTCAAGAAGAAGAACCGTGTATTTCACAGCAAGATCATTTTTCTGCATGATAATGCACCATCTCATGCTGCACATAAAACATCTGCATCTCTGGCTGATATGGGCATAAAAGGGGACAAACTTATGGTGTGACCCCCATGCTCCCCTGACCTCTACCCCATTCAGAACCTTTGGAGCATCATTAAAAGGAGTGTCTATGATGGCGGGAGGCAGTTCACATCTAAGCAACAGCTCTGGGAGGGTATTCTGTCCTCATGCAAAACAATTGAAGCAGAAACCATCCAAAACCTGACAAATTCAATGGACGAGAGAGTTCAGAAGCTCCTTTCGAACAAGGGGTCCTATGTGAAAATGTAACATCACCTAGAATAAAGTTTTGAGTTGAAAACTGTTTGATTTCAGTTTCTAACAACCTGCTAATGCTTATAATTTCAAAAATGACCATTTTTTTGGTCTTTATTAAAATGAAAAGGTTGATCGAAAAGTTTGGGGGATCTAAGAGTGTGGCAACCCAGTAGTCATGATTACTTCGAATTCTGACAATATGAGGGTCATGCTGCAGGTAGTGCAGCAAGAAGGCACTTATGTGTCTTGCGCATCTCGGAGCCCCAAAATTATTTTCCGGGCTAGATGCAGCTAAAAATTATTTTTAATTTTAAATCTGGTGGAGCTTATTATAGATGGCCTAATAGGATCAGTGCTGCACACTGCTACAAAGCCCAAATTATTTTCCAGTCAAGATACAGATAAACATGATTAGTAATTTGAAAGCTTAAAACGGTTGGTAGGGTGATTTTAACCAATCATCAAGCTTTTACTCTCCCCAGGATGACACAGGGGTAGAAAAGTCGTTTCGGATCCATGATTTGTTCATCTTTATGAACGTGAGTCTGTCTACATTATCAGTGGAGAGCCGCGTGCGCTTATCTGTCAGCACACCACCAGCAGCGCTGAACACACGTTCAGACAGAACGCTGGCTGCGGGGCATGACAAGATCTCCAAGGCGTAAGTGGCTAGCTCCGGCCATTTATCCAGATTGGAAGCCCAAAAAGAGCAAGGGTCCAGTGACACAGTCGTGGCTTCAATGTTTACTTGGAGATACTCCTGTACCATCGTCTCTAGGCGTTGACTATGTGTCAGACTTCTTGTCTCCTGTGGCCTTGCAAAGGATGGGCTAAAAAAGTGGTGAAATGATTCCGCAAAATTGATGTTACCAGCAGATACTGTGGTTCTGTTACGGTTTGAGTGCTGAACACTTGACGGTCCCACGGTTGGCAAGTTGGAACTGTGAGATTCACTACGTGCACCACTGGTATTTTGTGGAAAAGCACATGTAAGATTCTGCAACAGTCTCTGCTGATACTCCTGCATGCGTGCATCCCTTTCTATGGCAGGAATAATTTCTGCAAATTTACTTTTGTACCGGGGATCTAACAGTGTGGCAACCCAGTAGTCAGGATTATTTCTAATTATCACAATTCGAGGGTCATGTTGCAGGCAGTGCAGCAAGAAGTCACTCATGTGTGTTGCGCATCCAGGAGCACCAAGTCCCTGTTGTGTTGGTGGCGAGGTAACAATCATGCTTCCTTCCTCTGTCCTCTCCCCCCAACCTCGCACAACAGAAATGTGATCAAGGTCTCCCTCATCTGATGAGTCTTCCATCAGTTCGTCCTCCACTTCTTCCTGGGCTCCTGCACCTTCTTCACTAGTTTGGCTGCTACCATGCGCCCTGGTAAAATCATCTCCCCCACCCTCACATGCCTGCCGCCTTGGTGCTGCCGACTGTCTGGACCTTGCAGATGTTAGCCCTTCCGCATACAACTCCTCCTCCTCTACTTCCTCCACCTCCTCTTGTGCCACCACCTGACTCCGAATTCTGTTTAACATGTGCTCCAGCATGTAAATCACCGGAATAGTCATGCTGATAATGGCATCGTCAGCACTAAACATCTTCGTCGCCATTTCAAAACTGTGCAGAAGGGTGCATAGGTCCCTGATCTGAGACCACTCCTCCAGCGTGATTTGCCCCACCTCTGAATCTCGTTGGCCCAGGCTATACGTCAGAACGTATTGCACCAGGGCTTGTCGGTGCTGCCACAGTCGCTGCAACATGTGCAGAGTTGAATTCCACCGGGTAGGCACATCGCATTTTAGCCGGTGAAGTGGCAGGCCCAACGACTTCTGTAGAGATGTAAGTCACTGAGCTGCGGGATGCGAACGGCGGAAGTGAGCACACAGCGACCGTGCCCTCTGCAGAAGGCCATCTAGTCTGGGATAGTGGGCTAAAAATTGCTGGACAACCAGGTTCAACACGTGAGCCATACAAGGCATGTGTGTGACATTGCCCCGGCGAAGGGCCGCACCCAGGTTTGCAGCATTGTCGCACACGGCCTTCCCTGGTTTCAGGTCCAGTGGAGACAACCATTCATGAAATTGGTTCTCCAGAGCTGACCACAACTCCTCAGCTGTGTGACTCACATTTCCCAGACATTTCAATGTAAAAACCACCTGATGACGTTGAGCCCTACTGCCAGCATAGTAAGGAGGTGTGCAGGATCCCTTCTGCGCAGTTAGAAAGCTTGTGGCATGACCAGACAGGCTTTGGGTGCAGGTGGAAGACCGAGAGGAGGTTGAGGAGGCAGAAGCAGTGGAGGAACTTTGACATAAAGAGGATTGACGCACAACTCGTGGGGACGGCAAGACTTGGACAGCAGCCCCTTGTCCTGCTGTCACCATAGTTACCCAGTGCCCAGTCAGCGACATGTAACGCCCCTGTCCATGTCTACTCGTCCAAGTGTCTGTGGTGAAATGCACCCTGTCACACACAGAGTTTCTCAAAGAAGCGGTGATGTTGTGTGCGACATGCTGGTGGAGCGCAGGCACACCTTTCTTTGAGAAGTAGTGCCGACTGGGCATCTGGTACTGGGGCACTGCGACGGACATAAGGTCTCGAAAATCCTCTGTGTCCACCAGGCGGAAAGGCAGCATTTCTGTTGCGGGTAAAGAGGTGGCAGGTCTGCGCCCCAAAACAGGTGTGACTGCTGTCCCCCCAGTCACAGAGGATGAAAAGGCCGCGGATGCACAAGATATGGCAGACGGTGGTTGGCCCGGCCGGCTAGGCCGCATTGTAGCACACTGAGCTTCCCACTGCAACTTATGCTTCATGTCCATGTGCCGGTTCATGCATGAAGTACTCAAACTATGTATTTTTTGGCCTCTACTTAGCTTTTGCTGACAAATGTTACAGATAACACGAGTTGGGTCATCTTTATCGATCTGAAAAAATGCCCAGGCTATGCAAGGCTTAGCACCCATGCGACCTGAAGAGCCACCACGACTTGTGGTGAGAGGCAGAGTTGTGTTTGAGGATGCAGTTGTTGACGTGCTTCCAGTACTACGTCTCTGTCCAGGAAGGCGCAACCTGACCTCGTCGTCACTAGCATCTTCCTCCACCTCCTCTGCTGACCTCATCTCTTGGCTGACTGTGGGTTGACAGTAAGTGGGATCTCCGACCTCATCATCATCACCCTGTGCGTTATCACACCCGTCGTCCTCAGAGCCAACCTGTTCCTGCCCTGACAAAAAACTAAAGTTGTCGCTCCAATCAGGTATTTGAGTCTTATCATCGTCTTCCTCATTGTCTCCACCAACAGGAGTTACAGTTTGGGAATGAGGGTCTACATTATGGTCAGAACCTTCTGCGTCTGGTCCTGGATCCGACTCATAAAGATTCTGGGCATCAGTGCAGATCATTTCCTCGTCTGGATTCACAGAAGCGCTGGAGTCGACCTCTGATTCCCAGGCTATAGTATGAGTAAACAGCTCTGCAGACTCAACCATCTGTTCTACCTCATACTCAGACGGGCAGCTGGAGATTTGGGAGCTGTGAGGAAGCAAGTGCGATTTGGGTGACACCTTTGAGGACTGGAGTATTTGTGATGTTGAAGTTGATGTGGAGGAGAGCCCACTTAAAGGAGCACTTGATATCCGTTGAAGCACCTGCTGTTTTTGTGCCTCATCTGGAATTTGTAGCGATTGGCGTGGCCGTAAGAAAGGGATCTTATCACATTGTCCGCTAAAAGAAGTAGACATTTTAGTTTGGCTGGAAGATGGTCTTTCTTCTGCACTTACCCCACGGACACAACCTTTTTTCCCCTTCCCAACACGCCTATTCCCCTTTCCACCAGCAGCAGGCCTTTTTCCACTCATTTTGGTGGTTAACTAATTCACAACTCTGGAGTTGTTTGCACAAAAAAACAATGGATGGGAACCGAGCAGAGCTGAGTGGCCAAACTGTGGTATTAGGCCAAAACTATTGGCTGAGTTAGATGCAGAAAAAAATTATTTTTAATTTGCAACCTGATGGAGGTCAGTATAGATGGACTAATAGACCAAGTCCCACACACCGCTAGAAGCCCAAATATTTTTTCAGAGCTAGATGCAGAAAAAAATTATATTCAATTTGCAACCTGCTGGAGGTCAGTATAGAAGGACTAATAGAACAAGTCCCACACACTGCTAGAAGCCCAAATATTTTTTCAGAGCTAAATGAAGAAAAAAATTATTTTTAATTTGCAACCTGATAGAGGTCAGTATAGATGGACTAATAGACCAAGTCCCACACACTGCTAGAAGCCCAAATATTTTTTCAGAGCTAGATGCAGAAAATTTTTTTATTCAATTTGCAACCTGATGGAGGTTAGTATAGATGGACTAATAGACCAAGTCCCACACACTGCTAGAAGCCCAAATATTTTTTTCAGAGCTAGATGCAGAAAAAAATTATTTTTAATTTGCAACCTGATGGAGGTCAGTATAGATGGACTAATAGACCAAGTCCCACACACCGCTAGAAGCCCAAATATTTTTTCAGAGCTAGATGCAGAAAAAAATTATATTCAATTTGCAACCTGCTGGAGGTCAGTATAGAAGGACTAATAGAACAAGTCCCACACACTGCTAGAAGCCCAAATATTTTTTCAGAGCTAAATGAAGAAAAAAATTATTTTTAATTTGCAACCTGATGGAGGTCAGTATAGATGGACTAATAGACCAAGTCCCACACACTGCTAGAAGCCCAAATATTTTTTCAGAGCTAGATGCAGAAAAAAATTATTTTTAATTTGCAACCTGATGGAGGTCAGTATAGATGGACTAATAGACCAATTCCCACACACCGCTAGAAGCCCAATTATTTTTTCGGAGCTAGATGCAGAAAAAAATTATATTCAATTTGCAACCTGCTGGAGGTCAGTATAGAAGGACTAATAGAACAAGTCCCACACACTGCTAGAAGCCCAAATATTTTTTCAGAGCTAAATGAAGAAAAAAATTATTTTTAATTTGCAACCTGATGGAGGTCAGTATAGATGGACTAATAGACCAAGTCCCACACACTGCTAGAAGCCCAAATATTTTTTCAGAGCTAGATGCAGAAATTTTTTTTATTCAATTTGCAACCTGATGGAGGTCAGTATAGATGGACTAATAGACCAAGTCCCACACACTGCTAGAAGCCCAAATATTTTTTCAGAGCTAGATGCAGAAAAAAAATATTTTTAATTTGCAACCTGATAGAGGTCAGTATAGATGGACTAATAGACCAAGTCCCACACACCGCTAGAAGCCCAAATATTTTTTCAGAGCTAGATGCAGAAAAAAATTATATTCAATTTGCAACCTGCTGGAGGTCAGTATAGAAGGACTAATAGAACAAGTCCCACACACTGCTAGAAGCCCAAATATTTTTTCAGAGCTAAATGAATAAAAAAATTATTTTTAATTTGCAACCTGATGGAGGTCAGTATAGATGGACTAATAGACCAAGTCCCACACACTGCTAGAAGCCCAAATATTTTTTCAGAGCTAGATGCAGAAAAAAATTATTTTTAATTTGCAACCTGATGGAGGTCAGTATAGATGGACTAATAGACCAAGTCCCACACACCGCTAGAAGCCCAAATATTTTTTCAGAGCTAGATGCAGAAAAAAATTATATTCAATTTGCAACCTGCTGGAGGTCAGTATAGAAGGACTAATAGAACAAGTCCCACACACTGCTAGAAGCCCAAATATTTTTTCAGAGCTAAATGAAGAAAAAAATTATTTTTAATTTGCAACCTGATGGAGGTCAGTATAGATGGACTAATAGACCAAGTCCCACACACTGCTAGAAGCCCAAATATTTTTTCAGAGCTAGATGCAGAAATTTTTTTTATTCAATTTGCAACCTGATGGAGGTCAGTATAGATGGACTAATAGACCAAGTCCCACACACTGCTAGAAGCCCAAATATTTTTTCAGAGCTAAATGAAGAAAAAAAATATTTTTAATTTGCAACCTGATGGAGGTCAGTATAGATGGACTAATAGACCAAGTCCCACACACTGCTAGAAGCCCAAATATTTTTTCAGAGCTAGATGCAGAAAAAAATTATTTTCAGTTTGCAACCTGATGGAGGTCAGTATAGATGGACTAATAGAATGATGCTATGCCCAAAAGATTTTACTTCACTAGGTGCAGTAAAAAAATTGGTATTCTATACACAGGTGGTATATCTTGCAACACAGATAGGCTACTCCACTGACTAACACACTCTGCAATAGGCCAAAAAGGATTAGCTTTGCTAGATTCAGCCAAATGCTGTGAAAAAAACTTGCACAGCACTGGCACAGACCTGCCTGGCAAAAACTGATAGGAACTCATGTAACCTAGTCCTGAAAAGGACTCCAATTACAATTAGTCTTTACTCCCACAATCTATCTATTTAAGAGCACAGACCTGCTTGATAAAAGTCGTAGGAAATGCTGTAACCTAGTCCTTAAAAGGACTGCAATCACAACTATTCCCTACTCCCAAGCTATCTGTATATTTGTGCGAAAATTGGCTTGAAATTAACAAGGTATAGCGCACACAGCAACAGCGGTGCCGTCTAACACGCAGCTGCAGCAGTGAGAAAATGGTGGCGACGGGGAAAATGGCTTGGTCTTATAGGGCAAGGACATGTGACATACACTGCCAATGACACATGCCCTTGCTTGTGTGAAAAAAGCACTTCGCTCCGTGTGTGCGCTGCTGATAGTCTGACAGATTGCACCTCCCCACTGCAAATGCGGGAAAGAGAAAAAAAAATGGAGATCTTCATTGTTCCTGCAGAGATCCATCCCCTGCCCCTCCCCCCGCCCTGCTGTACACTCAAACTGCGTATTAACATTAATTTTCATCATTACTGAGAAAAAATCCAGTTATGATTTTGGTGCACGAACAGTTATCGAACATAACCTCGAACAGCCGAATTTTTATCAAATTGTTCGTGTTCGCCGACCGGCTCGAACACCGCCCAAAACAGCTCGAATTTGAGATTGGCGAACAGTTCGAGTAGAACAACGCTCATCTCTACACCAGACTCTTTTAAACAGATATATTTGTGTCTGAACACTCACAGACACACTAAATTTTTTTTGGGGGGTGGGGATACTAAAAAGTTAATAAGATGGGTATTTGTTCAGTCTGACTGAGGTAGGGGGGGAGGAGAGGACTTAGATGCAAAAAAAAGGATTTTTCCTGGCCCCTGAGACCTAGGGCTAAGTCTAGCAATTTGAAAAGCAGCACACAGGACTGTAATGCAGTGTTTTTTGGTATAACCACAGAGTTTCCTATATAGCCTGCCTGCCTGCCTGATATCTGGGATGGATATTGGTCCTGAGAAGGACTAATTGTTTGATTTTGCAGGCTTTAGAGACCCTACACTGTCTATTTCGCAGTATAAATCTCTCCCTAACTCAGCAGCACTCTCCCTACACCGTCTGATCCGGAGCGACTGTGTCCAAGATGGTGGAGCCCGGTTTTAAATACTCGAGGTGACGCTGTGCTGCCAGCCAATCACTGTAATGCCCACAACCAACATGGCTGTGGCATTACAGTGACTGGCTGGCAATCACTGCATGTTCATTGGCTCTGTAAAGAGTGCCAAACTTGCACTGCGGAGAACCGAGCTCCCGCCCGAGTAACCCGGAAATGCTCGGTGCTCGACGAACATCCCGAGTAGTGAGATGCTTGGGTGAGTACCGAGCAGTGTCGAGCATGCTCGCTCAACATTAGTCTCTAGCATTCTCCCTCATTGATACACTCATGGATACTCAGGGCAGATACATCTTTCTCAAATTAAAGATTGCAGAATCAATTTACACGATTGCTAACTGGTAGCTCCATAATAGAGACCAGATTATGATGTGCTGTTCTTTTCTAAACTCACTCTCTAACTTTACAGAAGATACATTGATTGCAGGTGGAGATTTCAACTTCACAATGAATCCAAAGGTGGATTCATCCTCAGGGAGAGGAACAGTTACTCTAATGCAACTGTGCTCTTTCAAGAAGCTCCTCCATGCCCTCCAACTGACTGATATATGGCGGATAATGAATCCTCAGGGTAAAGACTACACTTAATTCTCACATATACATAATTCATATAGCCGCATAGCCTCTTTCTCTTGAGTCACCATGCTTTGTACTGGCAGCCAGAGGCCGCAATTGGAGATATTTTGTGGTCAGACCATGCTCCGTTTTTTTTGTCTTTGACTCTTCCATCCCTGGTCTAACGCCCTTGGAAATGGAGACTGAATGATAGCCAGAGATATCTTATGCTCCTCTGAATTGAGGGAAGCTATAGAATCCTTTGTCCAAGTTCATGCCTCTGACCAAACCTCAGGCCCTTTACAGTGGGAGGCTCTGAAATGTGTTATGAGAGGAATCCTAATTAAGCACAGTTCCCGCTTAAAGAGGGAGAGGTCTAAGAAAGTGGATGTTTTGTTACACCAAATCCATTCTCTTGAGACTTCACACAAACAAACTCTACAAGCCTCTACCTTTGCAGAATTGATTAAAAAAAGAAGCGAACTGAAAGGAATCTTGAACAACAAATTCATTCAAACAAAAGAAAAGTTCAAACTTTTTTTTACGATTTTTCAGACAAATGTGGGAGACCATTGTCAAGATTGCTCCACCCACGCTCATCTGCCAAATTTATCTCTCATGTTAAGAGGCAAGATGGTGTAGATGCACATAATCCAAAGGAAATAGTTGGTCTTTTTCACTCCTATTATAAGAAATTATATAATATTAAGAACAAATTTGCAGATGTGCCCCCTCTGGATGTCTCTGAAAAGATTAAAGAGTATATACAAGAAACCTCTCTACCCATGTTCAATAACTCGGTCCTGGAGGCACTATAAGAGGAGATTTCTTTGGAAGAGATCGACTCCGTAATTCGGCCTACCCCATAGGGTAAATGCCCAGGACCAGATGGTTTCACACCAGCATTTTATAAAAGGAACTGCTCTCTCCAATATTGGAAAAGACCTTTAACTCAATAGATGATAATGTGGGCTTTGTTCCTCAATCTTTAGAGGCACATATTAATGTTCTTCCTTAGCCAGGTAAAGCCCCTTCGATTATAGCTAATTTTAGACCAATTTCTCTGCTAAATGTCGATATTAAACTATTCTCAAAAATTCTGGCCGATAGGTTGACTCCATTGCTTCCTTCTGTGATCAACAATGATCAGATGGGCTTTGTCAAGGGTTGAGAAGCTAGAAATAATACCATAAAAACCTTACTAATTATCTCAAAGGCAAAATTTAGCTCTATCCCATTAGGTCTCCTCTCTGTAGATGCAGAAAAGGCCTTTGACAGAGTCCACTGGAGGTTTATGGAGAAATCACTTAAACAGATTTAAACAGGCTTAGGTCCCTGTTGTTTACAAAATTTTTTGACCCTATATAATGGCCCAACAGCATAAGTCAGGATGAATGAGTTGCTGTCTACGCCGTTCACAATCAGTAATGGAACTAGGCAGGGCTGCCCCCTTTCTCCATTGCTGTATGTAATAGTAATGAAGCATTTAGCTAACGCCATTAGGAACAATGGGGATATCCATGGATACACATTAGGCTCTAGGTCATACAAAACGTCTCTTTACGCAGACGACTGACTTCTTTATATATCACAACCACAGATTTCCTTCCCTGTAGTTGTGAAAGAATTTGATAGATTTGGATAACTCAGTAATTTGAAAGTAAACTACTCTAAATCTGAAGCCTTAAATATTTTGCTCCCTCAAAATGAGATTCTTTAAATTATGAATAAGTTCCCATTTAAATGGAAGGGATAATCTCTAAAATACCTAGGGGGTCTTTATTCTATCTGACCCTAATAAATAATTTGAGCTCAACTACCAATCCTTATTACACAAAATGGGTAAAGAACTAATGACATATAGTAAGTTAAAACTATCTTGGTTTGGGAAAATCAACGCTATCAAAATGGACATTCTACCACGTTTCTTATATATTTTCCAGACAGTCCCAATCTCTCCTCCCCATAATTTCTTTCGCAAGTTGAGAATGGCCTTAACTAGATTTATCTGGGGTAAATTAAAACCCCGTATCAGTACTTAAACCCTCTCCCGACCCAAATTATTAGGTGGTGCTGGTCTGCCATACTTTAAATTGTATTTCAAAGCTGCCTCTTTGGCAAGGATCCTAGATTGGCATTTTCATTCGAACAATAAAAAATGGGTGGGCATAGAACAAGAGGGCTCAGATATACCATTGAGATACCTGCCGTGGTGCTCAGAAGATTTGATAGACCTGGTCAGATGCAGTATCACTAAAAGTACTCTTAGAACATGGCTGGCTTTGAGGAGAGAGGTGTTCCCTGGAAGATCAATTAGTCCACTCACATCACTTTTTCTTAATCCATATTTTATAATTGGATGCATGTGCAGTTCTTTCCTTGGTTGGGGGGCAGTGGAGGACATTCGATTATATCAGATACTAGAAAATGGGAAGTTGCCCTCTTTTGTTTATCTACAGTAACAGTCTCCAAACAAGAAACTCAAGTGGTTTGAATATCTACAACTGCAATCCTTTTTAGTAGTGCACAAATTTGATAAATTATCAATTTCAAATTTCACCTTCTATGAGAAATTATTTCTACAAGAAACTGGGCCAGAACGTATCATATCAGTGATTTATGGGGGTCTGAGTGGGGAGGGAGGTGTGGGAAAACTGAAATTTCAACAGGCATGGGAAAGAGATATAGGGGCAGAAATATCTCCTGTAGACTGGGAAAGAAGTTTTCTCTTTACTCATAAACTCTATAGTGCTTGCATTGCTCAGGAGAAAAATTACAAGATACTCACAAGGTGGTATTATTATCCCTCTAAACTACACGTAATATATCCCACTACCTCAGAAATATGTTGAAGATGCAAAAGGGAAATAGGTTCTTTGATCCATATTTGGTGTGAATGTCCCAAGATCAAACCATTTTGGGAAAAGGTGTTTGATAATTATCAACGGATTTCAGGAAATAGAATAGAGAAATCACCACAAATAGCCCTGCTATCGATACTGGCTTCTTCAATAGGATCTCAAAAGAAAGATATCCTTAGATTTTGCCTAATTGCTGTAAGGACGGTAACTTTTGGAAACAAACTGACCCCCCTACTATAATGGATTGGTATAAAGAAATGGTTACCATATGTAGAATGGAGGAATTATCAGCACATCATAACAATACAAATGATAAGTTTCGGAGAACATGGAGCGTGTGGATTTTATTTCAAGATTCAGCTGACTTTCAATGTTTGTTCCGTTAACTCATAAAAGAACATACGACAATATGTAACAACATGTAGGAGATTTTAGGGACCCCCTTTCCATTTTCTCCCTCTATTTTTTATTTTTACCTTGCTTCTCTCTCATCTTATCTCTCTACTTTGCATTTATCTTAAGATTACATGCCTTCACTGATGACCTCACTTCTTTAAAAAGCTTATTCCAGCTATGTGAAGGCTTTAGGCTAAGTGCCCACGATGCAGAAATGCTGCAGATTTTTCTTGAGCGTTTCTGCATCTCCCTGGCAGAAAAAAACGCAAGTGGATTTTACATGCATTTTTTCTGCCAGGTAGAAGTGTTTGTGAAGCGTTCTTCACATGCATTTCCGCATGCGGGTTGTCAAGCACTTTTCCAAGCAATTTTAGCATCAGTTGGAAACTGCTTGACAACATGGTCACACTATATAAATCCATGCAATCTGCATGGATTTATATAGTGTGACCAAGTTACGATGCTGCAAATGCAGCATCAATAGTCAAAAAAAAAGAATAAAAATGGTGAAAAATAAAAAATATATATTATACTCACCTTCCAATGGCCCCTGGTCACCTTCAACAGTTTCTTCGCCGGCTCACAGTAGTGTAAAAGGACCTTCCATGACGTCATTACGTCATGGGACAGGTTATGTGACCGCCGGGTAAAACGCCGTGATTCTGCAAAATTAATGGTTGTGCTGCGTATTTTTCCGCAATGATAATCCGCAGCGGACCTTTCCGCAGCATGTGCAAAGCACATGCGGATTATCATCGAGGGCCATTGCAGACCTCTTAGCAAGCATTTTTTAAGCTTTTCAGCAGCGGAAATGATGCTGCGGAAACGCTTAAAAAACGCATAGTGGGCACGCAGCCTTATGGTTATCTTCATATTATATATGTTTCATATTTTCTACTAAAGTTGATAATTAATCCAAATTGTTGCTTATGTGTGTATGTGTACGTATGTGTATATGTATGTATATATGCACAATTGTTCAAGTATTTCAATATCAAATGCTAAATAATAAATGATGTTATTCTGCTTGTAATACACCTAATAAAATCAGATTGAACATAATACAAGGTTGTATATAGTGAGGAGGTGTAATGTAGGTGTGTGCACAGTATATACAATATTATACATCTATAATACAGGGCTGTATATAGTGAGGTTGGGTAATGTAGGAGTGTACACAGTATATATAGTATTATACATTATCAGATATTCCACAGCAATGACACCGGGGAGATCACGCAATATCTCACCGTTGCCATCACTCTGTCAGGATTTCGTCAGGGATCCGCAAGCACACAGTCCCCACTACTCACTACGCAGGAATCAGTAAGTGACCAGTGAGCAAATGGCATCACATCTCCAGATTCCAATGCATGGAATATGTGTATATGCCCCGTATGGTTACTGTCAGCTTCACGATATCCCAATTATTAATATTATTCGCTGCCACCACCGACCAGTTTTAAATATAATACAGGCGTAGTCAGATACCTGCATTCTGGTAGCGTATGGCTTCGTGGAAGGGAACGATTACAGGACAAAAGAAACAGAACTATTACATTTTATATTTAATCCAAAAGGGAGGCAGTGTTATGAAAAATATACAAGATTTTACAAATGGACATTTATAATACAGAATAGACAGTTACATAAAATAAACAGAATTACAGAAGAAACTTGCTATAGAGTTTGCAGGGACAAATCAGTACAGCTGGAGGATGGGCTCCCCTATTTGTTTTGAGTGTTATCGAACGCGATCCATTGCTTTAGTATCTATACCTCCCTGACAAAGAATGCTCATCTATCCTCCGTGGACTCTTTTATGCCTAAGGGAAGATCTGCTCACACACCCCGTGCTGACATCATGGGGCTGGACTCCAGCCTGCACCTTTTATTTAAGATATCTGGTATTTGGGATAACTTATTGCTGGTTGATCCCAGAAGCCCAAAAGTGATACCATATTGTCTATTATGATTTTACCTTAATTTAAAGACAACACATGGCATAGCTGCGATACGTTATTCCGGTTCTCTTGCATTACAGCTCCCTGGAGGGGCTTATTGCTACGATAAAATAAGGATCTTGTTCCTTGGCTGACCCTGCCTCTAAAAATATGGGTTCCCTTATTATCAGAATTATGGAACATGAGCTATTCCATATTTTTGTATAAGTGCCGGATGTCCCAGAAGCTTGTGGATGGGAATTGTTCTGATTATTTGAGTATGTTTGATTTAATGAGCTGTGTCCTCCTATCTGTGTCAGAGGAAAACACACTCGCCTGCTAAATGGGTCTGTAGCACCTAATGTGCCAGCATTTGCTTCCAAGACCCTTCACAGGTGTGTGTTAATTTGCTCTCATGTCTCCTCTTATGACAAAGGGTGGATAAGGCAGGGGTGAGAGGGGCTTCAGAGGGAGAAAGGATATTTTCAATATTTCTCAATATTTTCCTGACCTACATCTATTATACATGGCTGTATATAATGAGAAAGATTAATGTAAGCATGGGCACAGTATATACAGTATTATACATCTAGAATACAGGGCTGTATATAGTGAGGGGGTGTAATGTAGGCATGTGCACAGTATATATGGTATTATACATCTAAAATACAGGGCTGTATATAGTGAGGGGTTGTAATGTAGGCATGTGCACAGTACATACAGTATTATACATCTGCAATACAGGGCTGTATATAGTGAGGGGGTGTAATGTAGGTGTGTGCACAGTATATACGATATTATACACCTACAATACAGGGCTGTATATAGTGAAAGGGTGTAATGTAGGAGTGTGCACAGTATACATGGTATTATACATCTATAAAACAAGGGTGTATATAGTGAGAAGGTACAACCGTAGATGTAATGTAGGAGTGTGCACAGTATATACGATATTATACATCTATAATACAGGGCTGTATATAGTGAGGGGGTGTAATGTAGGAGTGCACCGTATATACTGTATTCTACATCTATAATACAGGGCTGTATATAGTGAGGGTGTGTAATGTAGGCGTGTGCACAGTATATATGGTATTAGACATCTAAAATACAAGGCTGTATATAGTGAGAAGGTACAACCATAGATGTAATGTAGGAGTGTGCACAGTATATAAGGTATTATACATCTATAATACAGGGCTGTATATAGTGAGGGGGTCCAACCATAGATGTAATGTAGGAATGTGAATTGTATATATGGTAATATACATTTATAATACAGAGCTGTATATAGTAAGAAGGTGTAATGTAGGAGTGTACACAGTATATAAGTGTCAATGCCCTTCTATGGCCTTATCCGGCTCTCCTCCTTGTATCTGCTCGTTTCTCTTGACACAGTGCCAGGAGATACCACATATCTTGCAACACAACATACAATCATGGCCGAAAGTGTTGACCACCTTGAAATTGTTCCAGAAAATTAAGTTTCTCTCAGAAAATTACACATGCAATTATACATGTTTTGTTATACACGTTTATTTCCTTTGTGTGTATTGGAACAACACCAAAAAAACCCTGAAAAGGCAAATTGGACATCATTTCACACGCAACCCCAAAAATGGGCCAGACAAAATTGTTGGCAACCTCAACTTAATGTTTGGTTGCACACCCTTTGGAATCAATAACTGCAGTCACTTGCTTCTTATAAACCATCAACAAGTTTCTTACACCTCTCAACTGGAATTTTGGACCACTCTTGTTTTGCAAACTGCTCCAAGTCTTTAATATTGTATGTAAAATGATGTGCGTGAAGAATATTCAAGATATAATCCCATGTCAATCATTGTGCCCTGTTTGACGGAGGACTATAAAGGTCTACAGTGACAGCTGTAATCCTACACTTTTGCAGAAGGGAGGGGGCTGAGGGACAGCAAGTGACAAAACCCCCACCCTCAGCTTTGGAGATGCCACAGGAAGACCCCCTGTGGCTTCTAAGCCATGCGGCATGTTCTTTATATCAGACAATTGAAATTAAACACCGAGTTATGGGAATATGATACATCCCAGTGATACTCCAAATAGATTGTTGGAAACACACAAACCATATTAATGTCACCCTGGCTTTCAGCACAGTCCAGTGCGTAGGGAAAGGGAGATATACGGCACAGTCTTGCGGGAGCCCCTTGGGCCCCTGTGCTTTGAATCCTCGCGTAGCAGGGGCCCGAATGGATCCATTGACACCAGAACTGATTCCCTAGGACCGTACATTAAGGAGGTATAGCCCATTTTAGTTTTTGGAGTTTTTAGCTGAGAGAGGCCAAGGGTGGAGATTTAGGTTCAGTCTGGAGGCAGGAGGGGTAGTGACCTAGAGTGGTTAAGAGACCAGCAGCCCTAGCTCCATTGTCTTCATCCTTAGGAGGTCACGAGGAAACATTGTGTGGGAGAAGTCCTGCAACAAAGAGAGAGGGCCCCACAATGTGCTTTACCAAAAAGCTCTATCTTGGTCTCATCTGTCCACAAGACACTTTCCCAGAAGTATTTTGTCTTACTCGTGTACATTTTGGCAAACTGCAATCTAGCTTTCTTGTCTCTGTGTTAGCAGTGAGGTCTCCTGCCATAGTATTTCATTCAAATATTGACTGATAGTTTGCGCTGACACTAATGCTCCTTGAGTCTGCAGGACAACTTGACTTTGTTAGGAACTTGATTGGGGCTTCTTATACACCATCCAGACTATCCTGCGTTGCAACCTTTTATCATTTTTTCTCTGCTATCCATGTCCGGGGAGATTAATTACAATGCCATGGGTTGTAAACTTCTTGATTATGTTGTGCACCATGGACAAAGGAACATAAAGATCTCTGGAGATGCACTTGTGACCTTGAGATGGTTGATATTTTTTAACAATTTTGGTTCTCAAGTCCTCAGACCGTTCTCTTCTTTCTGTTCTCCATGCTTAGTGTGGCACACACAGACAAACAATGCAAAGATTAAGCCAACTTCTCCCCTTTTATCTGGTTTCAGGTGTGATTTTCATATTTCCCACACCTGTTACTTGCCACAGTTGAGATTGAACAAGCATCACATGCTTGAAACAAGTTGCTTACCCACAATTTTGGAAAGGTGCCAACAATTTTGTCCGGCCCACTTATGGAGTTTTGTGTGAAATTATGTCTAAATGTGTTTTTTGTGTGTTATTCCAATACAAACAAAGGAAATAAAAAAACGTGTGTATTACAAAATACAGTACAGACCAAAAGTTTGGACACACCTTCTCATTTAAAGATTTTTCTGTATTTTCATGACTATGAAAATTGTACATTCACACTGAAGGCATCAAAACTATGAATTAACACATGTCAAATTATATACTTAACAAAAAAGTGTGAAACAACTGAAAATATGTCTTATATTCTAGGTTCTTCAAAGTAGCCACCTATCAGATATCTATCAGATATCCCCACTATTAACCCACTAATGAGAGAAAAAAAACCATAAAAATAAATATAGAAAAAAGAAAAAGAAAGTCAGCTCACCCACCATCAGATGTCAAAAAAGCACAGATTCAGCAGGGCTGCTCCACCAATAAGACTTATCAAATTAAAAATTACATTAATTGTAACACCTCTTATGTTATATACCTTATGACCTGTAATTTATGTAAACTACAGTATATCGGATGCACGTCTAATCCATTGAAAATCAGGATTAGAAAGCACTTATATGTCGCTGATTCGCTACTAATAAAATGGTTACCAAGTGTTCAGCGGTCACGCAGCATTTCTCCTGGAGATGTCTCACCTTGTGTGGTTACTGGCATTGAACATGTCTATCACGTGTCTTTTTAAGGATATGACATATAATGCTGAAAGACTCGTGTTATGCACTGACAAAGATTAAGGAAGGTTTTCTGAAACGCGTCTTTCTGAGCATTTTTCTAGTGTGTCACACTTTGTTTGTCTCTTGGAAATCTCCTTTTAATATTTTTCTAATAAAACATCAATTTTTAGAAGTTAATTAGGTTGGATTTTTTCTTCCCCAGAAAAATAAATGTTGTTTGAATAAAGACTCCCCGATACTTTCCCTGGTTCATCAATTTATTTTTGAAAATAAAAACCTAAAGAGGTCTGACGTAGTCCGTGGCATTTCCATGACTATACCCGAATCCAACGTCCAAAGGCTATGGAGCTTTGTTCCGCGAACAAGGCCCCATAGGCTGTAGCAGCAGCCACTCCAGATCCTGCTGCACTCCACGAGACCCAGCAGCTGTGAGGAGCAGTGACCTCAGTAACTACATCACTCTTCAGAGTCGCCAACCCTCTGTATAATGGCCCCATATAGTGCCCCACAGTGTAATGGCCCCATATAGTGCCCCACAGTGTAATGGCCCCAAATAGTGCCCCACAGTGGAATGGCCCCATATAGTGCCCCACAGTGGAATGGCCCCATATAGTTCCCCACAGTGTAAGGGCTCCATATAGTGCCTCACAGTATATGCCCACATCCTGTTATAAGGAATATGGTACCCATCCTGGATATATGCTTCCCCCATCCTGTTATATGGAATATGGCCCCCATCCTGGGTATATGCGCCCCCCATCCTGGTCGGTATATGCCCCCTCCATCCATCCTGGTGGGTATACCCCCCCCTCCATCCATCCTGGGGGGTATATCCCCCCCTCCATCCATTCTTTGAGGATATATGGATATATGCCCCCCTCTATCCATCCTGGTGGGTATATGCCCCCATATATTCAATGGATAAAAAAGTAAAACAATGTACACTTCTACTCACCTTCCACGCTCCCACACAGCGCTGTCTGTGTGCTCTGAAGATGGCGGTGAGCGGTGATAACAGCTGAGATCACCGCACCCCGCCGCCGCAGATACTCACCCGGGACCTCCGCTCCCAGGCACTTCCTCCCCGGCAGCTCCTATCATGGCACGCACTGACTGATCAGTGCGTGCGATGACAGGGTGAATGTGCAGCTCGCTGTTACACTGTGGGCTCCACAAAGATGGTTGCAGCTAAAGGCAGGAGTAGCAGCCTCTAATGTAAGCGATAGGGTCGGTGACCGACTACTGTCTCTTATGGCCAGGACTACCGTAACTGAGGTGTGTAAGAGTGCTGCTTAGCTTCTTACACACATCCCAAATAAAAATGGCAGCCCCAAGTGGCCAATGTAAAAATGAATAAATAAAAAACTAATAAAGTGGTACATTTAATTTTGTATTAAAAATAAATGATTACATAATCAATAACTATTAATACAAAATTTACAATCGCAGCACCTTCCCTTTAAGGAGTCCAAACAGATTGCTAGTGTACCGAACTTTCAAGATGGAATCGATAAAGACTTCTGTTTCCGGATTGCTACATGGTTGTTTTAGACTTGAAAGATGCATACTACCATGTTCCAATACAGACAGATAATCAAACATTTCTGAGGGTGGCTTTGTTTATACAGAGGGAACTAAAGCACTTTCAGTTCAAAGCCTTGCCCCTTTGGTCTATCAATGGCTTCAAAGGCATTCATCAAGGTTATAACCGAGATGCCAGCACATCTTTGGGTTCAGAATACTTTGGTTGTTCCTTATCTGGACGATTTCCTGATTGTGGTTAGATCGATGGAACGTAACAATTCACAACTGAAAGGAGTCAAAAACATCTTAGAGGAGCTGGGCTGGTTACTCAATCTAAAAAAATCAAAACTGAAACCATTAAAATTACAGCCCTTTTTAGGTCTTATTTTGGACTCTGTGATCCAGGCTTGTTTTCTTCCCAAAGAAAAGATCAAAGTAATATTCGTGGTATCAGCAGCAGTGACAATCCAGCAATGACATCAAGGTAGCAATGTCATTGTTGGGGACTCTGACTTCGTGTATCCCAGCAGTGTAATGGGCCCAACTGCACACCAGTAAATCTTTCTTCAGTGACCACAAACTTTCTCATGGTGGCTAAACAGAAAATTTGTCATAATGGGTCCCATGGATGTCTTGAGTCAGCGACATCATAGCCACAGATTCAATCATGACCGTTTGGGGGGCGCATTTGAAAGATTGTGTAGTACAAGGTCCTTGATCAAAATACAAGAGAAGTTCTTCCAACATGAAGGAACTATTGGCAGTAGAGAAAGTGTTAAGGGAGTTCCGTACCTCCCTTCGGGGTTGTCACGTTCGCATTCTTTCGGACAACGGTGGCATATATCAATCATCGAGGGGGAACAAGATCCTACTCACTGATGAAAGCAGTGGGGTACCTTTTTCAGATAGCAGAGCAGCACCTTCTTTCCCTGACTGCATTACATATAAAAGGGAAAGAGAACAACAGGGCAGACTTCATAAATCGCAACCAACTGAGACAAGAGAAATGGGCCCTGAATCCGATTGTTTTCCAGAAGGTAGTAGACCTGTGGAGGCTGCCGGACATAGATCTGTTTGCAAACAAACAGAATAGAAAGGTGGAAAAATTCTGCTCCGTAAATTCGATAGAAGGTCCTCATGCGCTAGGCGCCTTTCAGATTCCAAGGGATTTTGGATTACCCTCCAATGGTAATGATTCCAGCAGTGCTGAGGAAAATCAGGGAGGGGAGGATCATGTGAGGATAATTCTGATAGCCCCATTTTGGCCCATGAAACCGTGGGTTTCCTGGATGAGGCTAATGTCTGTTTCCAATACTTGAACTTGCGGGTATCTCAGATCTGCTCACACAAGGCCCGGTTTGTGGTTCTCAGGTGATAGATTTCCATCTGACATCCTGGAATTTCAAAGGTCACTATGGAAGCAGAAAGGTTTTTCCCCTTAAATCTGTGAGGTATCTGCCAAGGAGTGGCTCTGACCGCTCAATTATACAGGTACAACTGCAGATAGGTGTTGTGAGTAGAGATGAGCGTTGTTCTACTCGAACTGTTCGCCAATCTCAAATTCGAGCTGTTTTGGGCGGTGTTCGAGCCGGTCGGCGAACACGAACAATTTGAGAAAAATTCGGCTGTTCGAGGTTATGTTCGATAACTGTTCGTGCACCAAAATCATAACTGGATTTTTTCTCAGTAATGATGAAAATTAATGTTAATACGCAGTTTGAGTGTACAGCGGGGCGGGGGGAGGGGCAGGGGATGGATCTCTGCAGGAACAATGAAGATCTCCATTTTTTTTTCTCTTTCCCGCATTTGCAGTGGGGAGGTGCAATCTGTCAGCCTATCAGCAGCGCACACACGGAGCGAAGTGCTTTTTTTCACACAAGCAAGGGCATGTGTGATTGGCAGTGTATGTCACATGTCCTTGCCCTATAAGACCAAGCCATTTTCCCCGTCGCCACCATTTTCTCACTGCTGCAGCTGCGTGTTAGACGGCACCGCTGTTGCTGTGTGCGCTATACCTTGTTAATTTCAAGCCAATTTTCGCACAAATATACAGATAGCTTGGGAGTAGGGAATAGTTGTGATTGCAGTCCTTTTAAGGACTAGGTTACAGCATTTCCTACGACTTTTATCAGGCAGGTCTGTGCTCTTAAATAGATAGATTGTGGGAGTAAAGACTAATTGTAATTGGAGTCCTTTTCAGGACTAGGTTACATGAGTTCCTATCAGTTTTTGCCAGGCAGGTCTGTGCCAGTGCTGTGCAAGTTTTTTTCACAGCATTTGGCTGAATCTAGCAAAGCTAATCCTTTTTGGCCTATTGCAGAGTGTGTTAGTCAGTGGAGTAGCCTATCTGTGTTGCAAGATATACCACCTGTGTATAGAATACCAATTTTTTTACTGCACCTAGTGAAGTAAAATCTTTTGGGCATAGCATTATTCTATTAGTCCATCTATACTGACCTCCATCAGGTTGCAAACTGAATATAATTTTTTCTGCATCTAGCTCTGAAAAAATATTTGGGCTTCTAGCAGTGTGTGAGACTTGGTCTATTAGTCCATCTATACTGACCTCCATCAGGTTGCAAATTAAAAATAATTTTTTTCTTCATTTAGCTCTGAAAAAATATTTGGGCTTCTAGCAGTGTGTGGGACTTGTTCTATTAGTCCTTCTATACTGACCTCCAGCAGGTTGCAAATTGAATATAATTTTTTTCTGCATCTAGCTCTGAAAAAATATTTGGGCTTCTAGCGGTGTGTGGGACTTGGTCTATTAGTCCATCTATACTGACCTCCATCAGGTTGCAAATTGAATAAAAAAATTTTCTGCATCTAGCTCTGAAAAAATATTTGGGCTTCTAGCGGTGTGTGGGACTTGGTCTATTAGTCCATCTATACTGACCTCCATCAGGTTGCAAATTAAAAATAATTTTTTTCTGCATCTAGCTCTGAAAAAATATTTGGGCTTCTAGCAGTGTGTGGGACTTGGTCTATTAGTCCATCTATACTGACCTCCATCAGGTTGCAAATTGAATAAAAAAAATTTCTGCATCTAGCTCTGAAAAAATATTTGGGCTTCTAGCAGTGTGTGGGACTTGGTCTATTAGTCCATCTATACTGACCTCCATCAGGTTGCAAATTGAATAAAACAATTTTCTGCATCTAGCTCTGAAAAAATATTTGGGCTTCTAGCAGTGTGTGGGACTTGGTCTATTAGTCCTTCTATACTGACCTCCAGCAGGTTGCAAATTGAATATAATTTTTTTCTGCATCTAGCTCTGAAAAAATATTTGGGCTTCTAGCGGTGTGTGGGACTTGGTCTATTAGTCCATCTATACTGACCTCCATCAGGTTGCAAATTAAAAATAATTTTTTTCTGCATCTAGCTCTGAAAAAATATTTGGGCTTCTAGCAGTGTGTGGGACTTGGTCTATTAGTCCATCTATACTGACCTCCATCAGGTTGCAAATTGAATAAAAAAAATTTCTGCATCTAGCTCTGAAAAAATATTTGGGCTTCTAGCGGTGTGTGGGACTTGGTCTATTAGTCCATCTATACTGACCTCCATCAGGTTGCAAATTAAAAATAATTTTTTTCTGCATCTAGCTCTGAAAAAATATTTGGGCTTCTAGCAGTGTGTGGGACTTGGTCTATTAGTCCATCTATGCTGACCTCCATCAGGTTGCAAATTGAATTAAAAAATTTTCTGCATCTATCTCTGAAAAAATATTTGGGCTTCTAGCAGTGTGTGGGACTTGGTCTATTAGTCCATCTATACTGACCTCCATCAGGTTGCAAATTAAAAATAATTTTTTTCTTCATTTAGCTCTGAAAAAATATTTGGGCTTCTAGCAGTGTGTGGGACTTGTTCTATTAGTCCTTCTATACTGACCTCCAGCAGGTTGCAAATTGAATATAATTTTTTTCTGCATCTAGCTCTGAAAAAATATTTGGGCTTCTAGCAGTGTGTGGGACTTGGTCTATTAGTCCTTCTATACTGACCTCCAGCAGGTTGCAAATTGAATATAATTTTTTTCTGCATCTAGCTCTGAAAAAATATTTGGGCTTCTAGCGGTGTGTGGGACTTGGTCTATTAGTCCATCTATACTGACCTCCATCTGGTTGCAAATTAAAAATAATTTTTTTCTGCATCTAGCTCTGAAAAAATATTTGGGCTTCTAGCAGTATGTGGGACTTGGTCTATTAGTCCATCTATACTGACCTCCATCAGGTTGCAAATTGAATAAAAAAATTTTCTGCATCTAGCTCTGAAAAAATATTTGGGCTTCTAGCGGTGTGTGGGACTTGGTCTATTAGTCCATCTATACTGACCTCCATCAGGTTGCAAATTAAAAATAATTTTTTTCTGCATCTAGCTCTGAAAAAATATTTGGGCTTCTAGCAGTGTGTGGGACTTGGTCTATTAGTCCATCTATGCTGACCTCCATCAGGTTGCAAATTGAATTAACAAATTTTCTGCATCTATCTCTGAAAAAATATTTGGGCTTCTAGCAGTGTGTGGGACTTGGTCTATTAGTCCATCTATACTGACCTCCATCAGGTTGCAAATTAAAAATAATTTTTTTCTTCATTTAGCTCTGAAAAAATATTTGGGCTTCTAGCAGTGTGTGGGACTTGTTCTATTAGTCCTTCTATACTGACCTCCAGCAGGTTGCAAATTGAATATAATTTTTTTCTGCATCTAGCTCTGAAAAAATATTTGGGCTTCTAGCGGTGTGTGGGACTTGGTCTATTAGTCCATCTATACTGACCTCCATCAGGTTGCAAATTAAAAATAATTTTTTTCTGCATCTAGCTCTGAAAAAATATTTGGGCTTCTAGCAGTGTGTGGGACTTGGTCTATTAGTCCATCTATACTGACCTCCATCAGGTTGCAAATTGAATTAAAAAAATTTTCTGCATCTAGCTCTGAAATAATATTTGGGCTTCTAGCGGTGTGTGGGACTTGGTCTATTAGTCCATCTATACTGACCTCCATCAGGTTGCAAATTAAAAATAATTTTTTTCTGCATCTAGCTCTGAAAAAATATTTGGGCTTCTAGCAGTGTGTGGGACTTGGTCTATTAGTCCATCTATACTGACCTCCATCAGGTTGCAAATTGAATAAAAAAATTTTCTGCATCTAGCTCTGAAAAAATATTTGGGCTTCTAGCAGTGTGTGGGACTTGGTCTATTAGTCCATCTATACTGACCTCCATCAGGTTGCAAATTAAAAATAATTTTTTTCTTCATTTAGCTCTGAAAAAATATTTGGGCTTCTAGCAGTGTGTGGGACTTGTTCTATTAGTCCTTCTATACTGACCTCCAGCAGGTTGCAAATTGAATATAATTTTTTTCTGCATCTAACCCAGCCAATAGTTTTGGCCTAATACCACAGTTTGGCCACTCAGCTCTGCTCGGTTACCATCCATTGTTTTTTTGTGCAAACAACTCCAGAGTTGTGAATTAGTTAACCACCAAAATGAGTGGAAAAAGGCCTGCTGCTGGTGGAAAGGGGAATAGGCGTGTTGGGAAGGGGAAAAAAGGTTGTGTCCGTGGGGTAGGTGCAGAAGAAAGACCATCTTCCAGCCAAACTAAAATGTCTACTTCTTTTAGCGGACAATGTGATAAGATCCCTTTCTTACGGCCACACCAATCGCTACAAATTCCAGATGAGGCACAAAAACAGCAGGTGCTTCAACGGATATCAAGTGCTCCTTTAAGTGGGCTCTCCTCCACATCAACTTCAACATCACAAATACTCCAGTCCTCAAAGGTGTCACCCAAATCGCACTTGCTTCCTCACAGCTCCCAAATCTCCAGCTGCCCGTCTGAGTATGAGGTAGAACAGATGGTTGAGTCTGCAGAGCTGTTTACTCATACTATAGCCTGGGAATCAGAGGTCGACTCCAGCGCTTCTGTGAATCCAGACGAGGAAATGATCTGCACTGATGCCCAGAATCTTTATGAGTCGGATCCAGGACCAGACGCAGAAGGTTCTGACCATAATGTAGACCCTCATTCCCAAACTGTAACTCCTGTTGGTGGAGACAATGAGGAAGACGATGATAAGACTCAAATACCTGATTGGAGCGACAACTTTAGTTTTTTGTCAGGGCAGGAACAGGTTGGCTCTGAGGACGACGGGTGTGATAACGCACAGGGTGATGATGATGAGGTCGGAGATCCCACTTACTGTCAACCCACAGTCAGCCAAGAGATGAGGTCAGCAGAGGTGGTGGAGGAAGATGCTAGTGACGACGAGGTCAGGTTGCGCCTTCCTGGACAGAGACGTAGTACTGGAAGCACGTCAACAACTGCATCCTCAAACACAACTCTGCCTCTCATCACAAGTCGTGGTGGCTCTTCAGGTCGCATGGGTGCTAAGCCTTGCATAGCCTGGGCATTTTTTCAGATCGATAAAGATGACCCAACTCGTGTTATCTGTAACATTTGTCAGCAAAAGCTAAGTAGAGGCCAAAAAATACATAGTTTGAGTACTTCATGCATGAACCGGCACATGGACATGAAGCATAAGTTGCAGTGGGAAGCTCAGTGTGCTACAATGCGGCCTAGCCGGCCGGGCCAACCACCGTCTGCCATATCTTGTGCATCCACGGCCTCTTCATCCTCTGTGACTGGGGGGACAGCAGTCACACCTGTTTTGGGGCGCAGACCTGCCACCTCTTTACCCGCAACAGCCAGCGTGATTGGCAGGTCATCATTTTCTTTGGAGGTGGTAACACCAGCTGGTCTTGAGCGCTGTCCGACATCGATAGCACCACCTTTGGATCAAGGCAACCTAACATGTCCGCCTGCATCTTCCTCACAGACCGGCAGTTTGCCGGGGACACCCTTATCAACCCCGTCTAAGCACAATAGCCAGCCCTCGGTCCCTCAGATGTGGACAAGTAAAAGACCATTTCCTCCTAGCCATGAGAAAGCTAAGAGGTTGAATTTCACCATCTGCAAGCTCTTGGCTACAGAAATGCTGCCTTTCCGCCTGGTGGACACAGAGGATTTTCGAGACCTTATGTCCGTCGCAGTGCCCCAGTACCAGATGCCCAGTCGGCACTACTTCTCAAAGAAAGGTGTGCCTGCGCTCCACCAGCATGTCGCACACAACATCACCGCTTCTTTGAGAAACTCTGTGTGTGACAGGGTGCATTTCACCACAGACACTTGGACGAGTAGGCATGGACAGGGGCGTTACATGTCGCTGACTGGGCACTGGGTAACTATGGTGACAGCAGGACAAGGGGCTGCTGTCCAAGTCTTGCCGTCCCCACGAGTTGTGCGTCAATCCTCTTTATGTCAAAGTTCCTCCACTGCTTCTGCCTCCTCAACCTCCTCTCGGTCTTCCACCTGCACCCAAAGCCTGTCTGGTCATGCCACAAGCTTTCTAACTGCGCAGAAGGGATCCTGCACACCTCCTTACTATGCTGGCAGTAGGGCTCAACGTCATCAGGCGGTTTTTACATTGAAATGTCTGGGAAATGTGAGTCACACAGCTGAGGAGTTGTGGTCAGCTCTGGAGAACCAATTTCATGAATGGTTGTCTCCACTGGACCTGAAACCAGGGAAGGCCGTGTGCGACAATGCTGCAAACCTGGGTGCGGCCCTTCGCCGGGGCAATGTCACACACGTGCCTTGTATGGCTCACGTGTTGAACCTGGTTGTCCAGCAATTTTTAGCCCACTATCCCAGACTAGATGGCCTTCTGCAGAGGGCACGGTCGCTGTGTGCTCACTTCCGCCGTTCGCATCCCGCAGCTCAGCGACTTACATCTCTACAGAAGTCGTTGGGCCTGCCACTTCACCGGCTAAAATGCGATGTGCCTACCCGGTGGAATTCAACTCTGCACATGTTGCAGCGACTGTGGCAGCACCGACAAGCCCTGGTGCAATACGTTCTGACGTATAGCCTGGGCCAACGAGATTCAGAGGTGGGGCAAATCACGCTGGAGGAGTGGTCTCAGATCAGGGACCTATGCACCCTTCTGCACAGTTTTGAAATGGCGACGAAGATGTTTAGTGCTGACGATGCCATTATCAGCATGACTATTCCGGTGATTTACATGCTGGAGCACATGTTAAACAGAATTCAGAGTCAGGTGGTGGCACAAGAGGAGGTGGAGGAAGTAGAGGAGGAGGAGTTGTATGCGGAAGGGCTAACATCTGCAAGGTCCAGACGGTCGGCAGCACCAAGGCGGCAGGCATGTGAGGGTGGGGGAGATGATTTTACCAGGGCGCATGGTAGCAGCCAAACTAGTGAGGAAGGTGCAGGAGCCCAGGAAGAAGTGGAGGACGAACTGATGGAAGACTCATCAGATGAGGGAGACCTTGATCACATTTCTGTTGTGCGAGGTTGGGGGGAGAGGACAGAGGAAGGAAGCATGATTGTTACCTCGCCACCAACACAACAGGGACTTGGTGCTCCTGGATGCGCAACACACATGAGTGCCTTCTTGCTGCACTACCTGCAACATGACCCTCGAATTGTGATAATTAGAAATAATCCTGACTACTGGGTTGCCACACTGTTAGATCCCCGGTACAAAAGTAAATTTGCAGAAATTATTCCTGCCATAGAAAGGGATGCACGCATGCAGGAGTATCAGCAGAGACTGTTGCAGAATCTTACATGTGCTTTTCCACAAAATACCAGTGGTGCACGTAGTGAATCTCACAGTTCCAACTTGCCAACCGTGGGACCGTCAAGTGTTCAGCACTCAAACCGTAACAGAACCACAGTATCTGCTGGTAACATCAATTTTGCGGAATCATTTCACCACTTTTTTAGCCCATCCTTTGCAAGGCCACAGGAGACAAGAAGTCTGACACATAGTCAACGCCTAGAGACGATGGTACAGGAGTATCTCCAAGTAAACATTGAAGCCACGACTGTGTCACTGGACCCTTGCTCTTTTTGGGCTTCCAATCTGGATAAATGGCCGGAGCTAGCCACTTACGCCTTGGAGATCTTGTCATGCCCCGCAGCCAGCGTTCTGTCTGAACGTGTGTTCAGCGCTGCTGGTGGTGTGCTGACAGATAAGCGCACGCGGCTCTCCACTGATAATGTAGACAGACTCACGTTCATAAAGATGAACAAATCATGGATCCGAAACGACTTTTCTACCCCTGTGTCATCCTGGGGAGAGTAAAAGCTTGATGATTGGTTAAAATCACCCTACCAACCGTTTTAAGCTTTCAAATTACTAATCATGTTTATCTGTATCTTGACTGGAAAATAATTTGGGCTTTGTAGCAGTGTGCAGCACTGATCCTATTAGGCCATCTATAATAAGCTTCACCAGATTTAAAATTAAAAATAATTTTTAGCTGCATCTAGCCCGGAAAATAATTTTGGGGCTCCGAGATGCGCAAGACACATAAGTGCCTTCTTGCTGCACTACCTGCAGCATGACCCTCATATTGTCAGAATTTGAAGTAATCATGACTACTGGGTTGCCACACTCTTAGATCCCCCAAACTTTTCGATCAACCTTTTCATTTTAATAAAGACCAAAAAAATGGTCATTTTTGAAATTATAAGCATTAGCAGGTTGTTAGAAACTGAAATCAAACAGTTTTCAACTCAAAACTTTATTCTAGGTGATGTTACATTTTCACATAGGACCCCTTGTTCGAAAGGAGCTTCTGAACTCTCTCGTCCATTGAATTTGTCAGGTTTTGGATGGTTTCTGCTTCAATTGTTTTGCATGAGGACAGAATACCCTCCCAGAGCTGTTGCTTAGATGTGAACTGCCTCCCGCCATCATAGACACTCCTTTTAATGATGCTCCAAAGGTTCTGAATGGGGTAGAGGTCAGGGGAGCATGGGGGTCACACCATAAGTTTGTCCCCTTTTATGCCCATATCAGCCAGAGATGCAGATGTTTTATGTGCAGCATGAGATGGTGCATTATCATGCTGAAAAATGATCTTGCTGTGAAATACACGGTTCTTCTTCTTGAACCATGGCAGGAAGTGCTGTTTGAGAAAATCCACATACATTATGGAGTTCATCTTTAGCGCCTTCAGGGATCCTAAAGGGGCCGACAATCTCTCTCCCCATGATTCCAGCCCAAAACATTACTCCACCTCCTCCTTGTTGGCGCTGTAGCCGTGTTTGCGTGGGGTGTCCATCAACCAGCCATCCTCCACTCCATTCATCTGGACCATCGAGCGCTGCACGGCACTCATCCGTGAACAAAACAGTTTTGAAATCAGTCTTCATGTAATGTTTGGCCCACTGGAGCCGTTTCTGCTTGTGTGAAGTGGATAGAGGAGGTCGAAAGGATGGCGTATGCACAGCTGCAAACCTCTGAAGGACCCTGCATCTTGTTGTTCGGGGGACGTTGGAGGCACAAGCAGCTTCAAAAACTTGTCTGCTGCTATGACAAGGCTTTTTTGCCGCTGCTCTTTCAACCTGACGTAATTGCCTGTAGGAAAGAGTCCTCAATTTGCCCTTATCAGCACGCACACGTGTGTACTGTGAATCAGCTACATACTTCTTGATTGCCAAGACACTTCATCCTGATCATCGCACAATGTTGATTGTAGTCATGCCTTGACCTAAACACTCCACAATTTGTTGCTTCTCAGCAGCCGACACATCCTTTTTCTTTCCCATTTTGGCAGAAAATGTAGGCTGCTTAATAATGTGAGAGAGCCTTCTTAAGTAGTCTTGCCTTTCATTGGACACACCTGCCAAACTAATTAGCACAGGTGTCTGCAATTGCTTACAGTGATATAAAGAGCCCTGACACACATCACCATCAATGAGTTTAACTGACAAACAAACAAATTCTTCCCTTATCACTCCTAAACACTTTTTGCATAATAATTTGGAACGCGGTGTACATGTGCTTTTCCACAAAACACCAGTGGTTCACGTAGTGAATCTTACAGTTCTAACTTGCCAACCGTGGTCTGTATGGAATTGTTCAATAAAGGGCCCAAAATTAAGATAACATAGATGGGAGAGGTCTCTATGAATAGGAATTCCTAAGTATTTGATACCCTGTGAGGGCCAGGCAAAGGGAAAGTTGGACTGGATGGAATCCTATATGGATTTAGGGAGGGAGACATCGAGGGCCTCAGACTTCGCTGCATTGATTTTAAAATTTTACCATGTAACAAAGTGATCTATTTCAGCCATAACAGCAGGGATGGATATATGTGATTGAGTGATATATACTAGGACATCATCAGCAAATAGAGAGCACTTGTACTCGGTGCCTCCCACCTCAATCCACCTAATATTGGGGTTATGGCGAATTGATGAGAGCAGGTGCTCCGTCACTAGGATGTATAAGAGAGGGGACAGAGGACATCCCTGCCTTGTCCCATTGGTGATTGTGAAAGGTGATGAAAATGTTCTGACGCACCCCCTGGGCCTTGGGACACCCGGAGCCGGACCCTTTTTGGTGGATGCTGGTGGTTGTAGTCTTCGTGGCGGCGATCCGGTTCCGTGGCTCAGGGCGGTCAAACCAGTGGCGGAACTATTTATGTGGTTTTGATGTTTAAATGTCCGACTACGCCACCCGTGGATTGCGGTCAGAGTGAACCGCCGCTACAGGGCAGACCGCTGAGGCTGGTGTTGTGGGTGCAGCAGAGCGTAGCATAACTCCCCACGGGAGGAGTATAGCCTCAGGGCAGTGTATGCGGAGGATGGGGGTGATGGTGCAGGGCAGCAGCAGTAACGACACGGAGTCAGTGATGCAGTTCAGGGCCTTTACTCACAGTTCTTATTATCCAGACCACGTCTGCAGGTAACGGCTGCCCACGTCGTACTGTGCTCACCAGGTGAGGGGCTCAGACAACTCCCAGATAACTTTGGAGCGCTTCACAGGACCCCCTTTGTGTGTCCTTTGTCTGGCCTTTCTTACCAACACTTCTGTCCGGCTGCCTCGGGCCTCCTCTTGGTAAACTTGGCGCCAGTTTCCCTGACCCTATGTGGTGCCTTCCTAGCGGGTGGAGCAAGGGGCTGCGCCACATAAAATGTCAGAGCCTCCGGTTTCTAGCTGAGGGTCGTTTCCTGCCTCCACTAGTTCGGGGACCGGTCTCCCCCTTTGGCCTGACCCCTCCACGCAGGTGGATTCGGGCGTGCGGTGGCGACTCGCCCGTCCGCACCCCTGGGATCCCTTCATTCCTCGTTCCTGGAGCCTTCTCCGCTCCTCTTCCTTCCTTCTCCCTCTTGCAGGCCTGGGCCTCTGTTACTAGGCCCGCCTCCGGAGCAGAGCTCATGCAGAGCCCCTGCTCCCTGCCACTTCTGCTCAGACTTCTCTGCACTGAACTAAGATGGTGCCCACCTTTTATACTCCCTTCTCAATGCACCCAGGAACTGCTTCCTCCCTGCTCCTGCACTGCAGGGTTCCCCTTCCTCAGTGTTCCCTCCCCCCACTCCAGCCAGGGACAGGGACTGTCGTGCCCATCTCAGGGGCATATTGGTCGCCCTGCCCCACGGCAATGTGGTGTAATGCATGCAGGTGTTGGGTCCTGATCCACACTCCATCCTTATCTGAGAGTGAGATATCACACCTCTGGGTGAGGTGCAATACGTCTGTAGCAACCGAGCCCTCGGTGCTACAGTTCCATTTATCTTCAGCCCCAGTGACGTATTGTGATACAGGGCCGTGATTTTGGCTATAAAAGGGTCCCCTAGACCCCTACCCCAAGCTTTTTAAGAGAATCATATATGGCGTGCCAGGAGACTCTATGGAATGCTTTCTCAGCATCCAACGAGAGTATCTACTTACAAATTTTTAACTGCATCTAGCCCAGGAAATACTTTGTGCCTAGTAGCAGTGTCTGCTAGTCAGCGGATTATCCCGGCTGTTAAGCAAGCTACACCACCTGTAGTTTGGACACTTAATTTTTTCAAAGGAAATGCTTCGGGACCACGGGATACTCAGTGAAGAGCATCAGGAGGCACCCCAAGGCATAGGGGCTGGGACTGGCACTAGGATGCCTTGCGGTGGACAGCCGAGCTCGATCCTTATAAAAGCTTTTTAACTGCAGCAGCTTTAGTGGACGCTACTGGAGCTGGAATTACGCAGCTGCTGGCATGAGACTTGCCCTCCAATAGATCCTTGTAAATGGATTTAAAGTGTATTCATTCAAATTAGAGGGACAATTTAAATTAAAAAGCTTAGAGCTGCCTCCACCACAGGAGGGCTCTCTCGACCCACCAGCGGACAGGCACCAGTATTGGGAGAGGGGGGCTGGCCGTCAGGGTTCACCGCGGCTCTGGCACAAACCCGGCGACACGGAGGTGGCACGGGCAGGAGCGGACTGGCCGTGTCGGCTTCTCACTTTTTGGATTTTAGAAGGGCATGACATGCCTATATCTGTGTCTCCCCCTCCTTTTACTCCTCCACCTCTTTTCTTTTCGCATGACTATATGTACTTGTCACTTTTCCATGTGTTAGTTGTGTCTTCTGAGCAGTTTGTCAGCTTTTGGACACCTTTGAAGGTGTTTTCTATGTGTTTCTATGTGTTTTTGTTTGCCTGCCATTGGTTTTAACGGTGTTCGAAGGTGTTCGACGAACAGTTCGACGAACAGTTCGGCGAACACACGGGTGTTCGACGAACCGAACCGAACTCGAACACTACGGGGGTGGCTCAACAGTAGTTGTGAGGTCTCCGGGGGGGATATACAGGTGCTTCTCACAAAATTAGAATATGATCAAAAAGTTAATTTATTTCAGATCTTCAATACAAAAAGTGAAACTCTTATATTATATAGTCATTACAAACAGAGTGATCTATTGCAAGTGTTTATTTCTGTTAATGTTGATGATCATGGCATACAGCCAATGAAATCACAAGTCATTATCTCAGTAAATTACAAGTCATTATCTCAGTAAATTAGAATAATTAACAAAAAACACATGCAAAGGCTTTCTACGCATTTAAAAAGGTCACTTAGTCTGCTTCAGTAGGCTCCATCATCATGAGGAAGACCGCTGACTTGACAGAAGGCAGTCATTGACACACTCCACAAGGAGGGTAAGCCACAAAAGGTCATTGCTAAAGAAGTTGGCTGTTCAGAGTGCTGTATCCAAACATATTAATGGAAAGTGGAGTGGAAGGAAAAAGTGTGGCAGAAAAAGGTGCACAAGTAACCA
Source organism: Phyllobates terribilis (assembly GCF_046119375.1). NCBI lineage: Eukaryota > Metazoa > Chordata > Amphibia > Anura > Dendrobatidae > Phyllobates > Phyllobates terribilis. The sequence goes on along the minus strand of NW_027362942.1, from coordinate 1,555,332 downwards.
CAACCTTGAAAGGATTAGTAATAAAAGGCTATTCAAAAATTTGGGGGAGATTCACAAGGAATGGACTGCTGCTGGAGTCATTGCTTCAAGAGCCACCACACACAGACGTATCCAGGACATGGGCTAGAAGTGTCACATTCCTTGTGTCAGGCCATTCATGACCAATAGACAACGCCAGAAGCGTCTTACCTGGGCCAAGGAGAAAAAGACCTGGACTGTTGCTCAGTGGTCCAAGGTGTTGTTTTCAGAAGAAAGTAAATTTTACATTTCATTTGGAAATCAAGGTCCCAGAGTCTGGAGGAAGAGTGGAGAGGCACACAATCCAAGCTGCTTGAGGTCTAGTGTGAAGTTTCCACAATCAGTGATGGTTTGGGGAACCATGTCATCTGCTGGTGTAGGTCCACTTGTGTTTAATCAAGACGAAAGTCAGCACAGCCGTTTACCAGGAAATTTTAGAGCACTTCATGCTTCCCTCTGCCGACAAGCTTTTTGGAGATGGAAATTTCATTTTCCAGCAGGACTTGGCACCTGTCCACACGGCCAAAAGAACCAATACCTGGTTTAAAAACAAAAGTATCACTGTGCTTGATTGGCCAGCAAACTTGCCTGACCTTGTCAAGAGGAAGGTGAGAGACACCAGACCCAACAATGCAGATGAGCTGAAGGCTGCTATCAAAGCAACCTGGGCTTCCATGACACCTCAGCAGTGCCACAGGCTGATCGCCTCCATGCCACGCCACATTGATGCGGCAATTGATGCAAAAGGAGCCCCGACCAAGTATTGAGTGCATTTACTGAACATAAATTGTAGTAGGCCAACATTTCATATTTTAAAATAATTTTTCAAGCTGTTGTTATAAAGTATTCTAATTTACTGAGATAATGACTTTTGTGTTTTCATTGGCTGTAAGCCATAATCATCAACATTAACAGAAATAAACACTTGAAATAGATCACTCTGTTTGTGATGACTCTATATAATATGAGTTTCACTTTTTGTATTGAAGAACTGAAATAAATTAAATTTTTGATGATATTCTAATTTAGCGAGATGCACCTGTACATGGCACCTCAATCCTTTTTGGCTAGAATTAATTTGTCCTACTCTAAGCTCAAGAATTTTAGAATATTTTTTTTTTTAGAATATTTTAATGATGGGTCATCATCTACAAGATTTACATGGGATACTATGAAAGCATATGCATGGGGAATATGCATGGGGCAAATCAATAAGATAAAATCCAAAACAAGGGAGTTAACCCAAAAATTGCAACAGAATGTTTGGGAAAAGGAGGCACTTTATATGGCAAATATGTACATGACAAGTAGAATAGAATGAGAAAATGCACTGACCATTTGCTATCAGCAGCTTCTCATAAACAACAGTTTGGTAAAAATACTTTATAGATGGTGAGAGTGCAGGCCGCCTACTGGAAACTATAGTTAAAGCACAGACTGGAATAACCTGTATAAATAGACTGTTCAGAACAGATGGGAGGGAAGTTATGAACACTTATGAGATTAAACTTCTCCATTCTTATTATATGAACGTGTATATGAACACATCTAAGACTAATGCTTTGGAGGGAGATATTGCCTCTTACCTTGATGGAATTGCTCTTCCTAGACTGTCTGGAGCTACAAGGGAAGCTTTGGATCAGCCCTTGGATTTGGAGGAACTAGATGATGCATTACAAACATTGCAAAATGAGAAAGCACCAGGTTCTGATGGTCTCCCAGGAGAATTTTATAAACTAAGTAAACAGGTACTGTTGCCAAAGCTCTTAGATGTCTTTAAGGAGACACTGGAAAGGGATCCCCTACCAGATTCTATGACTGAAGACATAATAGTTTTAATACTAAAGACCGGACAAGATATGTCAAAACCTGACTCATATAGGCCAATCTCTCTACTCCCAGTGGATATTAAACTACTAGCTAAGGTTTTAGCCAATAGATTGATTAAAGTTATCAGAGAATTAGTACAGGAGGATCATTCTGGATTTATGCTGGATGCATCAACAGCTATAAATCTGAGATATCTATTCCCCAACCTCCAAATGAGCTCAAAGGGAGATAGCACCAAGGCAGTTATGTCCTTGGACGCTGCCAAAGCATTTGACAGTGTGGGATGGAGTTATCTGTGGGCAGGTTTGAAAAAGATGGGCTTTGGTCCTTACTACATTGCTTTAACCCAGCTGTTATACCACTCCCCAGTTACTAAAATTCGAGTGAACGGTCAACTCTCTGAGACTTTTAGGCTATGTGCACAATATGCGGAAATTCCCGCCAAAATCTGCATGCGTTTTTTCCTCTCCCTGGCAGAAAAAACGCATGCAGAATTGACGTGTGTTTTTTCTGCCAGGGAGAAGCGTTTTAGCTTTTTTACATGTGTTTTAAATTTTCAAGCACTTTTCAAGAGATTTTGAGCATCACTTGGAAAAGGGCTTGACAAGTTGGTCACGCAATATAAATCCATGCAACTGGCATGGATTTATATTTTGTGACCATGAAAGAGTTTAAAAAAAGGAATTAGAAAGTAAAAAATATTCATACTCACTTTCTGCCGGCCCCAGATGTCCTCCCGGCGACGATGCGCTCTCCTTGGCTCTTAGCGGTGATCTGCAAGGACCTTCAGTGACGTCATTTAGTCAGCTGATGGTAACTCGACCATCACCTGATCGCTAACGTCAGCAGTCGCATGACCATCAGCTGACTAAATTACATCACCAAAGGTCCTTGCACATCACCGCTGGGAGCCGAGGAGAGCGCATCGTCGCCGGGAGGACACCGGGGGCGCCGGAGAGGTGAGTATGATTGTTTTTTTTATTTTTAACTTTATAATTCTTTTTTAACTTGTAGGTACAATAGTACCTGGGTCGGATGACAGTCTCCTGTTCTCCAGACCCAGGTACCATCCGCGCATTAAATCACATAAGATCCTCATGACTACATGTAGTCATGCGGATCTTATGCGGTCCAATTCAAGTCAATGGCGGCGATTTCGCAGCGGAATCGCACTAGAATTGGTCTTGCTGTGGTTTTTACCACAATGCGAATCTGCAGCGGAAATTTCCGCATGATGTGCACAGCACATGTGGATTTGCATTGCAGTACATGGCAGACCTATTACAAGTGGTTTTAATGCATTTTCGCAGCGAAAATTTGCAGCAAAAACGCATTAAATCTGCATAATGTGCACATAGCCTTAAAGTACAGAGGGGCACTAGACAGGGATGTCCGCAGTCGCACTCTCTCTCTCTTTGCGCTAGCCAGTGAACCCTTGGCGTGTCGCCTATGAGAGTCAAGAGATTTTACTGGGTTTAAATGTGAAGAAACAGAAGCGGGAGAGTCTCTATGCAGATGATATGCTGCTTTTTAGAGATAACTTAACATTCTTAATCAGTACAATAATGTCAATCATAACAGACTTTGGAAAGCTGTCAGGTTTATCAATTAGTTGGAATAAATCTGTCCTGATTGCCAGTAGATCCTCTGTCCCATTCTCCAATAGTGGAACAAACTCAGTTACAAATTGTAGACAAGTTTAAATATTTGGGAATAACTGTCAGTACCAAACCTAAAGAATATGTAACATTAAACGTAGACCCTTTGTTAGATAGATTTAGAACTAAGGTGAATCCATGGTCCATACTGCCGATTTCAGTTATAGGTAGAGGAAATCTTATCAATATGATCGTTATGCCACAATTGTTATATGTGCTACATAATGCTCCTTGTTGGCTTCTTCCCCTATATTTCGTAAAGTACAAACCATGTTCAGGAAATTAATATGGCGTAAACAACATGCTCGAATAAAACTACAAACTCTCCAACGTAATAAGGATGAGGGAGGACTCGCCATGCCTGATCAATGGCTGTATTTCATTGCATCCCAATTACAACACCTCCATGGATGGGGAAGTAGTGATGACATGGGCAAGTCCGGGGCTCTTCTTTTACAGAATATGAAATGGGCCTCACCTCTGTGTCTTCTGGAGTCTGGGATTTCTCCTGGGGGGGGAATCCTCTTACTCCCACATTGGCGTTAGTATATAAAGTGTAGGACGGGAAAGAAACTTATGTTTATTAAGGGATTCACCAAATACACACTGCTATGACATAATCCCAATTTGGGTGAATATCAAAGTTAAAGGGTTTTTCTGATTGGGAACAAAAAGGGATCTGGTCGATAGAACAATTATTTACAAACCTTGTCCTTAAAAGTTTTCAACAGCTCCAAGAGGAATTCAATTTATGGTGTTACACTTTTTGCCAATACCTTCAAATCCGACATGCTCTTTCAGCACAATCTGGTCTGATGGATCTTAACATTCAACATCTTCTAATAAATACTATTGTTTCTACAGGTCATACAAAGAGTTTAATTTCCTCCATATATATGTGGGGCGTTCATTAAAGATTTCCCCTGACCCAGTTCTATTTATCACAGGATGCTGAAACTTCACATGTGTAATCTCTATAGGAAATGTGCCAATTTGCTACTCAGAATTGATAACGGTCTTGATTTTACAGGTGCTGAAGTGGTGTGAGGTTTGACAATGGATGCAGTGGAACTCATAAGTGTCTATTGTCATCCCAACTGGATAATCACTCTCTGACAGTTAAAGCTAAATGAGAGGCGGATGTAGGCCCTATATCTGTGGAGCAATGGAGACAGATTCTAGAAACTTCTAGAAATTATCTCTCTGTGAGGGCCAAAGGCTCTCTCAACTATATTTAATTCATAGAGTATATAAAACTCCAACTTTCTTACACAAGAAAGGGCATTTTGCATCATGGCGATATCCTAAGTGTAGGATTGATGGGTCACATTTGAAGCATATGATGTGAGAATGTAGACAGAATCCCATTGAGGAATGAGGTCATAGCTTTGATAGAAAGGGTGCATGGAGTGAAATTGTTAACAGATCCCCCGTATATTTAAATTGAGATTATTTGAAGATGGAGTGGATCCTGACTTGCCCCAATTCATAGCTATCTCTCATATCTTATTTCAAACACGTAAACTTGTGGCATTTCATTTTTAGACACTTAACCTTCATCTGTGGAAGAACTACAACGAAAGATAAATAATATAATCTGGTTGGAAAGAGGAGTCTACCATAAACATAACTCTGTTCGCAAATTTGAAAAGATTCGGAGTCTTTGGTTGGATGCTCCAGGGCTGCCCACAAATCTTCTAATTAGAGGTAGAATATTTATGAGGCTATCACTTGTTAGTTCCCTTTTTTATCTTCTCCCCCCTTCTACGAATTTTATACTTCGGTATTCGAGAACTGCTCTGAAAACGAAAATAGTCCTCTCTGGAATGTGTGGGATTTGGGTTTAGGGTGGGTTAGGGAATTGAATTTAAGTTACTTTTGTCTGTTTTATACTATGGAATTATGTCATTCCTGTTATTTAAAAGATGGAAAATCTGTATTTGGAGTTTTTCAATAAAAATGATTTGATTTTAAAAAGAAAGGTTTTTCCCCAGGCTTAGTATCCACTTTACTTAACAGTAGTAAGCAAATAATAAAAGGGATATATGGCAAGACTTGAAATAAATTTTTGGCCACTTCGGGAATCTATTGTAGAGTGTAACATACCTGGCTGCGTCCTTGCATAGTGGTCCATCTCCCACTGTGCAAGAGCGCGCACTTGATCTCCAATCCAGAATGTCTCTCTGGCTTCCCTCCATGCTGTCTGTTTGCTTCTGTTTCTGCTGCTTAAGGGCGGCGCCCGATCACTTCCTACTTTTTGTACCTGCTGCAGGCACACCCCTTGTGCGTCCTCAGCCAATTGCTGTCTGTCACCTGGTATTTAAACCAGCTGCTCCAATTAACCCATGCCTGAGTATTGTGTTTCATTCAGTGTGCTCTCTCACTTTGAATGTGCCAGGTCCCCTTCTGTGTTTGCTTGCCTGACCTTCCTGGAGGCTGTAATTCCAGGCCTGTCTGAACACGCTCCTTGCCTGTTTGTTCCGCCTTCTAGGGGCTGCATACCTAGATCCGCTCCTGTATCTTGTCTGTCCTGTCTGAACACGCTCCTAGCCTGTTCCTCCCGCTTTCTAGGGGCTGCATACCTAGACCCGCTCCTGTATCTTGCTACTGTGTCTGTTCTTGACTGTATACTCTTCTAGCCTGTTTCCTGTGTTTCTCTATGTCCGTACCTTTCCTTTTTCTGCAGAGTCTGAACTCGTACCTAACTCCTGCTTGTTGTCACTGTACTTCCGTTTGTGAGTTTGTGGTCCACTCGCAACTTCACTGTAAGTACCCTGTGGATATCTGGTTCTGCCTTTCCCTTCCTGCCTGTTCCGTGTGTACAGAGCCCTGTCCCCCCTGCTCTGCCTTGCTCACCGCTCTGGCGGTTCTAGCCTGCTCTGCCTTGCTCACCGCTCCGGCGGTTCTAGCCTGCTCTGCCTTGCTCACCGCTCCGGCGGTTCTAGCCTGCTCTGCCTTGCTCACCGCTCCGGCGGTTCTAGCCTGCTTTGCCTTGCTCACCGCTCCGGCGGTTCTAGCCTGCTCTGCCTTTGCTCACCGCTCCGGCGGTTCTGGCCTGCTCTGACCCTTTGCTCACTGCTCCGGCAGTCTCGCTCTGCTCTGACCCTTTGCTCACTGCTCCGGCAGTCTCGCTCCACTCTGACCATTTGCTCACTGCTCCGGCAGTCTTGCTCCGCTCTGACCCTCTGCTCACTGCTCCGGCAGTCTCGCTCTGCTCAGACCCTTTGCTCACTGCTCCGGGAGTCTCGCTCCGCTCTGACCCTTTGCTCACTGCTCCGGCAGTCTCGCTTCGCTCTGACCATTTGCTCACTGCTCCGGCAGTCTCGCTCTGCTCTGACTACTCTTGCTCACCGCTACAGGCGGCCTCGTCCTGCTCTACTCTTGCTCACTGCTCCAGACGGCCTCGTCCTGCTCTACTCTTGCTCACCGCTCCAGGCGGCCTAGTCCTGCTCTACTCTCGCTCACCGCTCCAGGCGGCCTCGTCCTGCTTTACTCTCGCTCACCGCTCTAGGAGGTCTCGTCTTGCCCTGCTCTCGCTCACCACTCTGGGCGGCCTTACTCTGCTGTATTTGTCCGCCACATCTGTGGTTCTGTTCCTGAGTCCCAGTGTGTACTGGGTCCTATCCCGCCTGTGTTCCTACCTGCTAGTGCCTCCCTGTCTGTACTCTAGCCGTGCTTGTCTGTACCCCCCTGCCTGCATACCTGCCTGCTTATACCCACCAGTCTGTGTGCCAGCCTAACCAGTCTGTTCCTGTATTCCCCTGTGTGGGTCAACAGCCGTGTCCGGGGTCTGTCCTGGAGTAGCACTTGGTCCCTCTGCTCGGTTCCTCCTTGGTGCACTGGCATCGTATGCCGTCATGCGATCCTGGTCGGATCGGGTGAATACCTAGTTAAGCCCCTCCAGGCATTCACTCTCCGGCACGGTCCAGTGGAATCACACGCACACGCCGCTCAGCCCGGACGTGTGCATTACATAGAGTTTCTTCAGAAAGGGCTAGAGCTTGAGTTAGCTACCAGCCCCCTTAAAGTTCAGATATCAACTATAGGAGCCTTGTATAATTGTAATCTAGCAGCCAATAGATGGATAACTAGATTCATTAGGTCCTGTAATTGGTCTAGTCTGTTCCCCAACCCGAGAATTCCTCGATGAGATCTAAATTTAGTTTTAAAGGCATTAACCAAAAATCCTTTTGAACCATTGCAAGAATTATCTATTAAAAACCTTTACCTTTTAAAAGCAATAATTCTGGTAGCATTGACCTCAGCCCGTAGGGTTAGCAACATCAAGGCCTTATCAATTAACCCCCCATATATTCAGGTTTTTGAGGACAGAATTGTATTAAAACCAGATCTGGCCTATCTCCCAAAATTAGCCATGACGTTTCATAGGTTTCAGGAAATTGTGCTTAAATCCTTCTGTGATAATCCTAGAAACGTAAAAGAAGAGAAGTTCCACAAGCTAGTGTCAGGAGGACACTAGTAGAGTATATGTCAGCAACAAGTCAGTGGAGGAAGAGCCAGTCATTGTTTGTCACCTTCACCTTAAGAATTTTAAAAGGTTGTCCACTCATTATACATTGATTATCCGTAGGATAGGGTATCAATGTCTGATTGGCCGGGTTCCGGCACCCAGGCCCATCCTATCAGCTGTTATCGGTGTTATCTTAATGACAACCAAAAACATCCAAATGACCCTGATCAAAAGTTCACATACCCTGGTGATTTTGGCCTGATAACATGCACAGAATTTGACACAAATGGGTTTGAATGGCTACTTAAGGTGACATCCTCATCTGTGACCTGTTTGCTTGTAATGAGTATGTGTGCATAAAAGCTGAGTAAGTTTCTGGGATACAGACAGACTCTTGCATCTTTCATCCAGCCACTGACATTTCAGGATTGTGAGCCATTGGGAAAGCAAAAGAATTGTCAACAGATCTACGGGAAAAAGTAGTTGAACTGTATAACACAGGAAAGGGATACAAAAAAAATATCCAAGGAATTGACAATGCCAGTCAGCACCATTCAAACACTGATTAACAAATGGAAAATCAGGGGCTCTGTAAAAACCAAACCACGGTCAGGTAGACCAATAAGAATTTTGGCCACAATTGGCAGGAAAATTGTTCTGAATGCTAAGAAAAACCCACAAATAACATCAGCTGAAATTCAGGACTCTCTGAAAACTAGGGGTGTGGCTGTTTCAAAATGAACAATAAGGAGGCACTTGAAAAAAAATAGGCTGCATGGTCAAGTTGCCAGAAGAAAGCCATTACTGCGCAAATGCCACAAAGTATCTTGCCTACAATGCGCCAAACAGCACAGAGACAAGCCTCAAAACTTCGGGAACAAGGAAATTTGGAGTGAGGAGACCAAAATTTAACTTTTTTGGCCACAACCATAAACGTTACATTTGGAGAGAGGTCAACAAGGCTTATGATGAAAGGAACACCATTCCTACAGTAAATCACGGAGGTGGATCGCTGATGTTTTGGGGATGTGTGAGCTACAAAGGCACAGGAAACTTGCTAAAAGTTGAAGGAAAGAAGAATGAAGCACGTTATCACCAAATACTGGAGGCAAATTTGCACTCTGTGACGCTCTGTCAATTTTCACGGCCAGGCCGTGAGATGGGATAGTCAAGGAGTCCGAAGTCAAAGCCAGGAGGGTACATCATAAACAGAGGGAAGAGGCAAAGGCGTAGTCAGGTAACGTTCCATAGATCAGCATACCAAGAGGAAAGCAAATCAGAGCAGAAGGGGTTAAATAAATGGATGGTCAGAACAAGGTCAGGCAACAGAAGATGAATAAACAGAACTCAAGGCACAGAGAACAAACAACAAACTATCCGAATGTAGGTCTGGCAGAGATCTGGGGGAAACAGCTCTGTTAAGTAGCCAGTCATTCAACTGGAATAATGAACACCTGAAGATAGCCAGTGCCTCTCAGTCTCAAGTTGGACAGCCGAGCTGTCAATCACCACACTGACAGCTATTGCATGCCCCTGTACCAGATTGGATGGTCGAGCTGTCAATCACAGTACTGAAAGCACCAGCACGCCCCTTTACAATATTGGATGGCTGAGCTCTCAGTAACTGCATCCCAGACACAGTGAGGGGTGGAACCGTGACACACTCATCACCCTGGAAGCTGCGCATGGGACGTATTTGGATGTTCCAACTTGACAATGATCCAAAACACAAGGCCAAGTCAACCTGTCATTGACTACAGCAGAACAATGTGAAGGTTCTGGAGTGGCCATCTCAGTCTCCTGACCTCAATATCATTGAGCCACTCTGGGGAGATCTCAAGCGTGCAGTTCCTGCTAGACAGCTCAGGAATTTACAGGAACTGGAGGCTTTTTGCCAAGAAGAATGGGCAGCTTTACCATCTGAGAAATTAAAGAACCTCACCCAAACTACCACAAAAGACTTCAAGCTCTCATTGATGTTAGATGGGGCAATACACGGTATTAAGAACTGGAGTATGTAAACTTTTGATCAGGGTCATTTGGATGTTTTTGTTTTTCATTAAGATTTAAAAAGAGAAAACACAGTAGTTTGACAATAAATGGCTTGACCCAACCAATAGCTATGAGTGGAGAAAGTTATTTTTATCATTCATATTCTCTGAAACAAGGCCAAGACAGGAAAAATTCTGCCGGGGTATGTAAACTTTTGAGACAACTGTATATACAGTGGGGGAAATAAGCATTTGATCCCTTGCTGTTTTTGTAAGTTTGCCCACTAACAGACATGAACAGTCTATAATTTTAAGGGTAGGTTAATTTTAACATTGAGAGATAGAATATCCAAAAAAAATAAAAAAAAATCACATTGTATAAATTATCAAATTTTTTTTATTTATTTTGCAGTGAAAAATAAGTATTTGATCCCTCTGGCAAACACACTGGTGGACAAAGACAGAAATGGGCACCTGTGCAAGAACAATATATGGGCCCTTTGCAGCCCAAGAGCTCCTAAAAATGCAAAATTACACCTACTCTGGAGGTAGAAATGGGTCCCCTTACCTCTTGGGCCCCTGTGCGGCCGCCCAGGTTGCATCAATGATATGTCCGCCCCTGGGCAAATAACACTTAATACTTGATGGCAAAACCCTTGTTGGCAAGCACAGCAGTCAGATTTTTTTTGTAGTTGATGATGAGGGTTGCGCCCATGTCAGGAGGAATTTTGGTCTGCTCCTCTTTGCAGATCATCTCTAAATCATTACGATTTTGAGGCTGTCGCTTGGCAACTCTGAGCTTCAACTCCCTCCATAAGTTTTCTATGGGATTAAGGTCTGGAGAATGGCTGGGCCACTCCAGGACCTTAATGTGCTTCTTTTTGAGTCACCCCTTAGTTGCCTTGGCTGTATGTTTTGGGTCATTGTCTTGCTGGAAGACCCAGCCACGACCCATGTTTATTGTCCTGGTGGAGGGAAGGAGGTTGTCACTCAGGATTTTATGGCACATGTCTCCATTCATTCTTCCATTGATGCGGTGAAGTAGTCATGTGCCTTTAGCAGAGAAACACCCCCAAAACATGTTTCCACTTTCATGCTTGACAGTGGGGATGATGTTCTTTGGGTCATAGGCAGCATTTCTCTTCGTCCAAACACGGTGAGTTGAGTTAATGCCAAAGAGCTTAATTTTTGTCACATCTGACCACAGCACCTTCTCCCAATAACTCACAGAATCATCCAGGTGTTCATTGGCAAACTGGAAAACTTCAGACAGGCCTGCACATGTGCCTTCTTGAGCAGGGGACCTTGCGAGCACTGCAGAATTTTAAACCTTTAAGGCGTAATGTGTTACCAATAGTTTTCTTGGTGACTTTGCTCCCAGCTGCCTTGAAATCATTAACAAGATCCCTCTGTGTAGTTTTAGGCTAATCTCTCACCTTCCTCATGATCAAGGATACCCCACGAGGTGAGATTTTGCATGGTGCCCCAGATTTAAGTCGATTGACAGTCATTTTGTATTTTTCCCATTTTCTTACTATTGCACCAACAGTTGTCTCCTTCTCACCCAGCATCTTACTTATGGTTTTGTAGCCCATTCCAGCTTTGAGCAAGTCTATGATCTTGTCCCTGACATCCTTATAAAGCTCTTTAGTTTTGCCCATGTTGTAGAGGTTAGAGTCTGACTGATTAATTGAGGCTGTGGATGGGAGTGTTTTATACAGGTGATGTTAGAACCCTCCTGTTTGTTTTTTCCATCTTGTGTTTTGCGGTCACGTGACCATCTGCCTTTATATTTCAGCTCTGCCCTTTTGGCTGTGCTGGACTTCAGTGTTGTTTGACTGTTTTGCTAGCCAGGTGCTTCTCTGACTTTCTGTCAGTTTGCTTGGTCCTTCTGGGACCTCTAGTACCTTTTTGTCAGTTTATCTTTTTGTGTTCTGCAACAGCTTCTCTGTTTAGGAAGTATCCCTTTTTTGTTCCAGTCCTTAGTTCTTTTAGGGACCCCTCACCTTTATGCTTTAGGTCTTCGTTCAGACTAGACGAGGACTAAGGCTGTTCTGTTCGCAAGGAACAGGCAGCCCGCTACATCGTAGGGATTCAGCTTAGTCTTACTGTAGGGATAGTTTTCCCCTTTCTTTCCTTAGTACTTGTTGCAGATCATAACAGTAAGTGCAGCCCAAAAAAAACTGCAACGCGAGTAGCTGTTCTGAAGCGCAATTTGTGGAACCCAACGTAGGACTGCCTGATGTTTTTTATGGTAAACAGCAAGATTTTTTTTCCTTTAAAAATGCTTGTTTGTTATATTTTCGTTTGAGACCAAGGTCCTCTGGGAATGAATCACAGCGCATTGGTTTTATTATGTCACTTTTGCGCAATAAACCACAGGGGTGGGCCTTTTCTCTCCAACCTAATGATCCATGCTTAAGGCCTGTAGAATAATTTTTTTCTGCTATGGGTCTATTATATGACGATCCTGATCGAATCTCATCTGCTGAGGCAGAACTCAGGCGTTTGAATCAGGGGTCAGGTGATGTTGAAAATTATTGCACACACTTTAGAAGGTGGGCTTCAGAAGTCAAATGGAATGATCCTGCTCTGAAATGTCTATTTCTTGCTCGTCTGAGTGAAAGGGTTAAGGAATTGCTAATTGCATTCCCCGCACCTGAGACTCTGCAATTAGCTGTTCCTGTGGATAGGAGGCTGATATCTAGGCAGAATGAGGTAAAGACTCCTGTAATGCCAGGTCCTAGTCCCAAGAAAATCTGCTCAGATGGCGGAGAACCGATGGAGGTTGGGGCGAAGTTGCTACCCTCTCAGGAAAGAGACCGGAGGTTCGCCGAGGGATTGTGTCTTTATTGTTGTAAAGCTGTCCATTTAATTAAGTATTGTGTGCTTCGTTTAAGTAAAGAAAAAAAAATAACTTGTTTACGCTCTGCAGGAGTATTTATTTCAGGGAGTACTACTTTGCAAGAAAATTTGATTGAATTTCAGGTATTTGTGGATTGTGGTTCAACACTTAATGTGATTGATAAAGGGTTTTTGGAAAAAAATTAAATTGAAATCCAAACCTTTGTCATCACCTATTTCTGTGATTGCAATTGATAACACTCCCTTGAAATGTATTACTCACAAGGTTGCTGCATTTCCACTCACTATCAATGGACTTCACCAAGAAATTTTGGACTTGGTTGTATTAAATAATTTACCCTCTCCGGTCGTTCTTTGATTGCCTTGGTTAAAACTGCACAATCCTTTGCTGGACTGGTCTACTAATATGATAAAGTCTTGGAGTCCGAAGTGCTATGATAAATGTTGCAATGGTCGAATTGCGGTTGTGGAAAAATGAGAATTACCTGTACCTATTCAAGATTTTTGGAGGGTTTTTTCAGAGGAGGAGTCGCAAGTTTTACCTCCTAATAGGGAATATGATTGCGCCATTGAGCTTGTTCCGGGAGCTACTCTTCCCAAGAGTCACTTGTTTAATCTGACTATCCCTGAAAGAAAGGACTTGGAGGAGTACATACAGACTGACCTGGCTGCTGGTCACATTAGACCTTCTAAGTCACCTGTGGCAGTTGGATTTTTCTTTGTTAAAAAAAAGGACGAGGGTTTACATCCATGTCTGGATTTTCGTGAAATTAATAAGATTACCGTACGCAATCTCTACCCATTGCCGTTAATTCCTGACTTGTTTAACCAGTTAGTGGGGGCCAAGTGGTTCTCTAAGATTGATCTCCGGGGGGCATACAATTTGTTACGAGTGAAGGAGGGTGATGAATGGAAAACTGCTTTTAACACTCCAGTAGGTCATTTTGAGAATTTGGTGATGCCATTTGGTCTTACCAATGCACCTGTATTTTTTCAGAACCTTATTAATGACATCCTGAGACCTTTGATCGGTAAGAATGTGGTTGTGTATTTAGATGACATTTTGATTTATTCGCCAGATCTGGAGTCCCATTGGCAGAGTGTACGTGAAGTTTTGCAGTTATTGAGTGATAATTCATTCTTTGCTAAGCTGGAGAAATGTGAGTTCGCTGTGCAGGAAATTAGTTTTTTGGGCTACATTGTCTCCAGCGAGGGCTTTGAGATGGACCCGTTGAAGGTTCAGGCTGTTCAGGAATGGCCTAGGCCTATTGGTTTGAAATCTATACAGAGATTTTGGGGTTTTGCCAATTATTACAGGAAATTCATTAAGAATTTTTCTGTAATTGTTAAGCCTCTAACCGATCTCACCAGGAAAGGTGCGAATACGATCCAGTGGACTACTGAAGCCATTGAAGCGTTTAAGTATCTCAAAGAGAGGTTCAGTTCTGCCCCTATCTTTATGCAGCCTGATGGGACCAAGTCTTTTTTGGTCAAGGTTGATGCTTCATTGGTGGGGGTCGGAGCAGTTTTGTTTCAGGAGAACAGGGATGGAGTACATCCTTGTGCCTTCTTTTCGAAAAAATATTCGGAAACCAAACTGAATTATGATGTTGGAAATCGGGAGTTGCTGACTATTAAACTTGCGTTTGAACACTGGCGTCATTTTTTGGAAGGCGCTAGATTTCCTATTCAGGTTTTCACTGATCATAAGAATTTGATCTATCTGGATGCTGCCAAGCGCTTGAATGCCCGTCAAGCTAGGTGGGCACTTTTTTTTCTCGGTTTCATTTTTCTGTTACCTATATCCCTGGTACTAAGAAAGTTAAAGCCGATGCTTTATCTCGCAGCTTCTCTCCTACGGTCGGTGCCGAGGAGTAGGAGAGCATTTTACAGAAAGGAGTTGTGGTGGGGGCATTGGACTTCGTTTTGGAGAATGGGATTCTGAAAGCTCAAGATGATGATCCATCTAACACTACCCATGGGAGGTTTTTCGTGCCTAGAACCTTTAGGAGAGATTTGTTTGTGGAGTGTCATGATTCTCGGTTGGCAGGTCATCCAGGAATTTTTGAGATTAAGAGACTTATCAGTCGCAGTTTTTGGTGGCCTGGATGGCAGAAAGAAGTCATCAAGTGGGTGCGTCAATGTACTGTGTGTGCTAGGTCAAAGGCTTCACATACTCCTGCTGCGGGGTTGCTTTGCCCTTTGGAGGTTCCTATTGCACCTTGGACGCATATCACAATGGATTTTATTACTGATCTGCCTGTGTCCGAGGGTTTTACTGTCATCTGTGTGGTCGTTGACCGTTTTAGTAAGATGTGTCATTTGGTTCCATTCATTAAGTTGCTCTGCACTAAGACTCTCGCTATGGCATTTGTTAAGGAGATTGTCAAGCTTCATGGTGTTCCCATGAGAATTGCTTCTGATAGAGGACCTCAGTTTGTGGCTCGCTTTTGGCATGCTTTTTGTGACAGGTTGGGAGTCCATTTGTCATTTTCGTCTGAGTATCATCCTGAGTCTAATGGACAGACTGAAAGAAAGAACCAGGATGTAGAACAGTTTTTGCGTTGTTTTGTGGCGGACAATCAAGAGGTGTGGTCTGAGTTTCTGTCTCTCGCAGAATTTGCTCTTGACAATCATACATCCTCCTCAGCTGGGTGTTCTCCTTTTTTTTGTTGTACTGAGAGACATCCGTCATTGGGGTCGCGGTGCCGGAGGAGAATTTTTCTGGTGATTTGGAGAGAGTTTGGACTAATGTACGTTGCAACCTTCAAGAGGCTAACGAGAAGTCCAAGAAGTATTTTGACAGGAAAAAAGGAGGTTTTGTTTACTATGGGTGACATGATTTGGTTGTCCTCAAGGAACATGCGGTTGAGGATTCCCTCTAAAAAACTGGGTCCTAAGTTTGTGGGTCCATTTAAAGTGCTTCAGGTTATTAACCCGTCTGCGGTTAGGTTTGATGTCCCTACTTCCTGGAAGATTAATCCTGTGTTTCATGTTTCCTTGTTGAAAAAAACTGATGTATCAGATGGCATAGACGGAGATTACAGTATCTCGTCTCTTGGAAGGGTTTCGGTCCCGAAGATAACTTCTGGGTAAGGGCGGATGATGTGTCTGCTACTAGGCTTGTTAGAGCTTTTCACAAGAGGTTTTCGGATAGGTCTGGGCCTGGAGGATCCGGAGGAGCCTCATAAAAGAGGGGGTACTGTTACAACCCTCCTGTTTGCTTTTTCCATCTTGTGTTTTGCGGTCACGTGACCATCTGCCTTTATATTCCAGCTCCGCCCTTTTGGCTGTGCTGGACTTCAGTGTTGTTTGACTGTTTTGCTAGCCAGGTGCTCCTGTGACTTTCTCTGTCAGTTTGCTTGGTCCTTCTGGGACCTCTAGTACCTTTTTGTCAGTTTATCTTTTTGTGTTCTGCAACAACTTCTCTGTTTAGGAGGTGTACCTTTTTTGTTCCAGTCCTTAGTTCTTTTAGGAACCCCTCCCCTTTATGCTCTAGGTCTTCGTTCAGACTAGCCGAGGTCTAAGGCAGTACTGTTCGCAAGGAACAGGCATCCCACTACATCGTAGGGATTCAACTTAGTCTTACTGTAGGGATAGCTTTCCCTTTTCTTTCCTTAGTACTTGTTGCAGATCATAACTGTATAAAAGACTCCTGTGGGAGCCTTTAATGTAGGTAACGAGTTGATTAGGAGCATCTAACTGGTCTGTAGAAGCCAGAACTCTGGCCCAGCATCAGCACCCAGCGTACCCGGGCAAGTGCCGGGGCCCTGAGCAGGTGGGGGGCCCACTCGCCGTCGGGCACCCCAGGGCGCTATGGAACCCGTGATTGGAGGAAAGATTGCCCCCCCTCCCTCGCTTGCTCAGGGCTCCCGCAGCTGGCACAATACTTACCTCTCCCCATGCCTCCGAAGCAGGTCTGGTCTCTTCGACGGCTGCTGCTCCATGACGTCTCAGGTCAGAGGGCGCGGTGGAAAGACTTTGCACCGTGCCCTCTCCTGAGCAGTCACAGCGCAGAGCGGGAAGATGCCGGTGACGCGGGTGAGGAGTCCAGAGCAGCGGCAGCAGGTGAAAAGTGAGGTATTTAATTTTTTTATTCTTTTTTATGTATGGAGGCATGGGGCATTATATGGGAGCCCAGCAGGAGGCATTATATGGGGGCATCTGCATGGGGCATTATATGAGGGCCCTGCAGAAGGCATTATATGGGGACATCTTCATGGGGCGTTATATGGGGGCCCAGCAGGAGGCATTATATGGGGGCATCAGTATGAGACATTATATGAGGGCCCAGTAAGAGGCATTATATGGGGGCATCTGCATGGGGCATTATATGGGGGCCCAGCAGGAGGCATTATATGGGGGCATCTGCATGGGGCATTATATGAGGGCCCTGCAGGAGGCATTATATGGGGGCGCAGCCTGCATGCTGCATTATATGGGGGCACAGCCTGCCTGGGGCATTATATGGTGGCCCAGCAGGAGGCATTATATGCGGGCGTCTGAATGGGGCATAATATAGGGGCCCAGTGGGAGGCATCATATGGGGGCATCTGCATGGGGCATTATATGGGGTCCCAGCAGGAGGCATTATAAGGGGCATCTGCAGGGGGCATTGTATGGGGGCCCAGCAGGAGGCATTATATGGGGCCATCTGCATGGGGCATTATATGAGGGCCCAGCAGGAGGCATTATATGGGGGCTTCTGAATGGGGCATTATATGGTGGCCCAGCAGGAGGCATTATATGGGGGCATTATATGGGGGCCCAGTAAGAGGCATTATATGGGGGCATCTGCATGGGGCATTACATGGGGGCCCAGCAGGAGGCATTATATGGGGGCATCTGCATGGGGCATTATATGAGGGCCCTGCAGGAGTCATTATACGGGGGCATCTGCATGGGGCATTATATGGTGGCCCAGCAGGAGGCATTATATGGGGACATCTGCATGGGGCATTATATAGGAGCCCTGCAGGAAGCATTATATGGGGGCATCTGCATGGGGCATTATATGAGGGCCCAGCAGGAGGCATTATGTGGGGGCATCTGAATGGGGCATTATATGGTGGCCCAGAAGGAGGCATTATATGGGGGCATCTGTATGGGGCATTATATGGTGGCCCAGCAAGAGGCATTATATGCGGGCATCTGCATGAGGCATTATATGGGGTCCCAGCAGGAGGCATTATATGGGGGCATCTGTATGGGGCATTATATCGTGGCCCAGCAGGAGGCATTATATGGGGGCATCTGTATGGGGCATTATATGGGGGCCCAGCAGGAGGCATTATAAGGGGCATCTGCATGGGGCATTACATGGGGGCACAGCAGGAGGCATTATAAGGGGCATCTGCAGGGGGCATTATATGGGGGCACAGCAGGAGGCATTATAAGGGGCATCTGCATGGGGCATTACATGGGGGCACCGCAGGAGGCATTATAAGGGGCATCTGCAGGGGGAATTATATGGGGGCCCAGCAGGAGGCATTGTATGGGGACATCTGCCTGGGGCATTATATGAGAGCCCTGCAGGAGGCATTATATGGGGGCACAGCCTGCATGGGGCATTATATGGGGGCATCTGTATGGGGCATTATATCGTGGCCCAGCAGGAGGCATTATATGGGGGCATCTGTATGGGGCATTATATGGGGGCCCAGCAGGAGGCATTATAAGGGGCATCTGCATGGGGCATTACATGGGGGCACAGCAGGAGGCATTATAAGGGGCATCTGCAGGGGGCATTATATGGGGGCACAGCAGGAGGCATTATAAGGGGCATCTGCATGGGGCATTACATGGGGGCACCGCAGGAGGCATTATAAGGGGCATCTGCAGGGGGAATTATATGGGGGCCCAGCAGGAGGCATTGTATGGGGACATCTGCCTGGGGCATTATATGAGAGCCCTGCAGGAGGCATTATAGGGGGGCACAGCCTGCATGGGGCATTATATGGGGGCACAGCCTGCATGGGGCATTATATGGTGGCCCAGCAGGAGGCATTATATGGGGGCATATGCATGGGTCATTATATGGTGGCCCAGCAAGAGGCATTATATGGGGGCATCTGCATGGGGCATTATATGGGGCCCCAGCAGGAGGCATTATAAGGGGCCTCTGCATGGGTTATTATATGGGGGCACAGCAGGAGGCATTATATGGGGGCATAGGTATGGTGCATTATATGGAGGCCCAGCAGGAAGCATTATATGGGGGCACAGCCTGCATGGGGCATTATATGGGAGCACAGCCTGCATGGTGCATTATATTGGGATCAGTTTTCTGTATGGAGCATTTTATGGGGGCCACTATTCTCTATGGAGCATTATATGGGGGCCAGTATCCTGTATGGAGCGTTATATGGGGGCCGGTATTCTGTATGGAGCATTATATGGTGCCCATAATACTGTATGGAGGACTCTGTGGTGCCCATAATACTGTATGGAGGACTCTGTGGTGCCCATAGTACTGTATGGAGGACTCTGTGGTGCCCATAATACTGTATGGAGGACTCTGTGGTGCCCATTATACTGTATGGAGGACTATTCTGTCCAGTCTGCACTGTGCACTGGGAGGATTCGCCGGTTTCTGAGCTATTGTAGAATTTACAATAAATATCACTCATGTAATGTAAGAAGTGAAATCTTTGGCATTGTAGTATATATATATATATTTCTCTGCGGTATCTGTGCATCATGAATCGTGGTATGTGTTAAAGGGGCCCACTGAGACTCTTTCGTCCAGGGCCCACAAAAACCTGGAGCCTGACCTGCCAGAACTCATAATGGTCTGTAAGGGATCAAATACTTATCTCTCTCTGCAAAATGCAAATAAACTTATTTAATTTATACAATGTGATTTTCTTGATTTTTGGGGGGATATTCTATCTCTCAATGTTAAAATTAACCTACCCTTAAAATTATAGACTGTTCATGTCTTTGTCCGTGGGCAAACTTACAAAAACAGCAAGGGATCAAATACTTATTTCCCCCACTGTATATATATGTATGTATGTGTATAAGTATATATACACACAACATTAGGACTATAAGATGCACCCCCGACTTTCCTCCAAAATTTTGGAGGAAAAAAATGCATCTTATAGTCAGAAAAATACGGTAATTTCCCCATGTAGTCCTAAGTCACTCTACTTTTCAACAGTATCACCTTTATTCAACTAAATAAGAAATCACAGTGGTACATTGCAATATCAATAAATTACATTATACAATTATACATTGTGTATCAAATTCATATCAAACGCACCCTGTCAGAAAAGCTGTAGGCATTTATTTTTCTTAATATTTTATGCATGTTTTTTTCAAATCCCATAGCCTATACTAATTGCACCATAAAAAAAATTAAGTCAAGACCAAAAGCCACAAACAAAAACATTTTGTACGTAGACATACAGACTTTAAAGTATCATCTGGCTGCATCATTTTTGACCGAAAAATAATGCAAAATTCAATGAACTGTGGTTTGAAAGGTCATTCACAACGATTTGTTGGGCATTTCTATTCTGAAAACCCACGCAGATGGTGTGCGTGAGAATGTTACTCCTGGCCAGGTGTTATAAATGCAGCAGCACCTAGTGTAAATGTCACTATTTAAATTTATAGATTGTGCTACTATTAACAATGAAGGTGATACTTCTGATGTCCCTGAGGATGCTATGTTAAATGGAAACGTATCTGATATAAATAAGTGTTTTGGTTAGATTTTAATTCACCATGTGTATTTTACCTATTAAAATCTCTTAGCAAGCAATTGTGTTAATGAATCTACCTTCTGCCAATTACTACAAATCTAAAACTCAATTAACAACAAGTTTGTTTCTTTTTTATGGTAAAGTTGAAGATAAAAAATGGCACTCACAATTGTCCTTTCCATAAAAATAGGTTTATTCGGTCATCGGATACAGCACAGAGATAGAATAAACAAGCAACAGTTGTTTCCTTTGAGTACACGCTTCTTCTAGAAGAAGAGGTGAGGTCTGTAATAAGTGCGTACTTAGAATAAACAAGCAACTGCTATTTCCCATATGTCTCTGTGCTGTATCGATAGACCAAACACACCTATTTATATGGATATGTCAGTGGTTAGTACCACTTTCTATCTTCTTCAAGTCTACCAATAACAAGTCTATACTTATACAAGCTGAGCACCACCATGTCTGATCACAAAATCTGAATATATTTATTTATTCATGAACTCCCTTGTGAAGCAACTGTAGTGCCAGTGTTCATCTCTACTTCCATGATGATTTCCATGGTCTGCTATGAGAATTTTTTTTTATCATTCTTAGTTAGTGTTGAACGAGCACTCGACCCGAGCAACGAGCCCATTGTTAGTCTATGGGAGACCCGAGCATTTTTGCGGCGGCACCCCTGGCAGTCTGTAGAAAGCCTAAAAAGTGCCCAAAACGATAGTGACAGTGCTCAAATGACTTGGGGACAGCATGGGGATCGCCCCAGGAAGCATTTCTGACCCCCAGGTCACTGCTGTCAATAATGTGGTCAGAGGTATTAAGCCACTTTTACGGGTTCACAATAAAACATACAAAAACTAAACTGAAACTGCTTTCCTGTTAAATATGTTAATGAACATCCTTTCCAGGGTAAAGACTTGTGTATAAGGTAAAATAAATAACCAAAAGCAAAAAATACTCCTCCACACTTTGGACTATGTTCATAAGTAGCATTTTTTATGCGTTTTTGCACTTTTGAAATGCTTTCAACCGTGAAAAATGCATTCACCGGGAAATGTCATTTTAACATTTTACAACCTTATCTGGCCATGTGCTGTGTGACACATGCATACACTGCTGAAAAGACATGGGAACAGCATGGGGAAGATCCCTGGAATCATCTCTGACACCCAGGTCACTGTCTAAAAGTGTGCCCATCAGAAGTGATCCTTGCCATATCAGAAGATGCAGACTTGCAACTATCCCTGTGCAAGTCCTTGTCCCAGGGTAGTGTTCAATTGTACCTCCCCCATTCCTTGCAATGCAAGCACAAGTATGCAGCCTGCCACCCACCCACAGCCAGGCTGCAATACCATACTGCTTGCTTGCACTTGAAATTGGGCCTTTTAGGCATGTGGAGGCAGAATCTGGCCACCATGTCATGGCTGCGTCGGCAGCCTGGTATCCATACTCAGTACCCAGCTGCCCAGCGGCCGGGTGTCCACGCTTGGTCCCCAGCCGTCAGGGGGTGGCCGGGTGCCCATAAACGGTCCCCAGCCACCCCTATTTGTCCCGGTGCGCCTTATACACAAGCACGCATACCAAAACATTACCTGTGCCCTCCCCAGTGCATTTAGTGGGAAGGACAGCCTAACCACAAACACGTAGACAAGTGAATGTGGCCAGGGATGGTCCATCTCACTGACGCCTTCACACTGGGTTAACATTATATCTATATTTCTCAACTGGTGCATACTATATATTAAATGAGACAAAATGAGTCACAACTGAGGATACTAATGAGGGTAAATCGCCAGACACAGGGAACTCATAGAAGAATAAAGCGATCAGAAAGACCCAAACGAATATTTATCAGTATAAAAAATAACTTTTATTACATAAGATAGAATTAAAAATGCAAAAAATGTATATTTGACAGAAGTGGTGCAGATACATACACTATAAAAAATCCATCATGGTGTAGGACCGACAAGGTCCATTCTGTGAGAATCACAATAGCTCTAAGGTAATGTGTACTGATATTGCATACCCCACATTACCATAATACAGTCCCAATCAGAATATATGTATTGTAGGTGTCCAGGAAGTTAGTACTAATCTATCATTGCCAGTGCATTAGATAATCACCATAGAATTAAATATTAGCTAGCTACAAGGGTTAGACATGAGGAAAATTGAATGGTTCATACCTGGACTCAAGACAGTATAGTGCGGGAGCTCACAGACGGACCGCGCATCCACCCCTAATGCGCGTTTCGGCGCTGCCTTCTTCAGGGGGTGTAAACCATCTCAGGAGGTGTATGATTTTAAATGTTAGCCTAGCCAATGGGTGATGATGGGAGGACCTTGAATGACGCATGTGGCGTTGTGGTTGCCGGGCTAACCCGTGACGTCAGCGTCATGCGGCAGATCACGCGGTAGTCTTGTGGGCCTACGTGACCCCGCAGGTCCTTGCATGGAGACGCCAAACACGACGGGACGCCGTGCCGACCTGCGACGTGCATGCGTACAGGTCCTATCGACCTCAAACTCCAAGTAAGTACTCAAAATAAATGTGGCTCATACCTTAACTAATTGGCACACCTCGTCATGTTACATGTCACATTTACCACATCACACAGAATGAAATATAGGGGTCAGTATGACAATACATAAAATCCTGATGAAAAATGCATTATCACATAAAACATAACATGTTAAATATGTTGATAAAAATAGAAAGATTTCACAGATTTGTCAGCCTAAAGATGGTCTAATGATAATGTCAAATTTGAATAATACATTTACGCATAGAACATAAAGCATAATCTATTAAACATGCTTGTGATAAATGACACAATTTCATGCACTTGTCAGCATAAAGACCACATGTACATGTGTAATAATGTAAGCATGCCCTAGAAATCACAAGGATATGAATATCCATGTTAGGGAAACGTGCACATATACAGTACAGACCAAAAGTTTGGACACACCTTCTCATTTAAAGATTTTTTTGTATTTTCATGACTATGAAAATTGTACATTCACACTGAAGGCATCAAAACTATGAATTAACACATGTGGAATTATATACTTAACAAAAAAGTGTGAAGCAACTGAAAATATGTCTTATATTCTAGGTTCTTCAAAGTAGCCACCTTTTGCTTTGATGACTGCTTTGCACACTCTTGGCATTCTCTTGATGAGCTTCAAGAGGCAGTCACCAGAAATGGTCTTCCAACAATCTTGAAGGAGTACCCAGAGATGCTTAGCACTTGTTGGCCCTTTTGCCTTCACTCTGCGGTCCAGCTCACCCTAAACCATCTCGATTGGGTTCAGGTCTGGTGACTGTGGAGGCCAGGTCATCTGGCGTAGCACCCCATCACTCTCCTTCTTTGTCAAATAGCCCTTACACAGCCTGGAGGTGTGTTTGGGGTCATTGTCCTGTTGAAAAATAAATGATGGTCCAACTAAACGCAAACCGGATGGAATAGCATGCCGCTGCAAGATGCTGTGGTAGCCATGCTGGTTCAGTATGCCTTCAATTTTGAATAAATCCCCAACAGTGTCACCAGCAAAGCACCCCCACACCATCACACCTCCTCCTCCATGCTTCACGGTGGGAAGCAGGCATGTAGAGTCCATCCATTCACCTTTTCTGTGTCGCACAAAGACATGGTGGTTGGAACCAAAGATCTCAAATTTAGACTCATCAGACCAAAGCACAGATTTCCACTAGTCTAATGTCCATTCCTTGTGTTCTTTAGCCCAAACAAGTCTCTTCTGCTTGTTGCCTGTCCTTAGCAGTGGTTTCCTAGCAGCTATTTTACCATGAAGGCCTGCTGCACAAAGTCTCCTCTTAACAGTTGTTGAAGAGATGTGTCTGCTGCTAGAACTCTGTGTGGCATTGACCTGGTCTCTAATCTGAGCTGCTGTTAACCTGTGATTTCTGAGGCTGGTGACTCGGATAAACTTATCCTCAGAAGCAGAGGTGACTCTTGGTCTTCCTTTCCTGGGGCGGTCCTCATGTGAGACAGTTTCTATGTAGTGCTTGATGGTTTTTTCAACTGCACTTGGGGACACTTTCAAAGTTTGCCCAATTTTTCGGACTGACTGACCTTCATTTCTTAAAGTAATGATGGCCACTCGTTTTTCTTTACTTAGCTGCTTTTTTCTTGCCATAATACAAATTCTAACAGTCTATTCAGTAGGACTATCAGCTGTGTATCCACCTGACTTCTGCATAATACAACTGATGGTCCCAACCCCATTTATAAGGCAAGAAATCCCACTTATTAAACCTGACAGGGCACACCTGTGAAGTGAAAACCTTTTCCGGTGACTACTAGAGATGAGCGTTGTTCGACTCGAACTGTTCGCCAATCTCAAATTCGAGCTGTTTTGGGCGGTGTTCGAGCCGTTTGGCGAACACGAACGATTTGAAAAAAATTCGGCTGTTCGAGGTTATGTTCGATAACTGTTCGTGCACCAAAATCATGACTGGATTTTTTCTCAGTAATGATGAAAATTAAAGTTAATACGCAGTTTGAGTGTACAGCGGGGTGGGGGGAGGGGCAGGGGATGGATCTCTGCAGGAATAATGAAGATCTCCATTTTTTTTTTCTTTTCTGCATTTACAGTGGGGAGGTGCAATCTGTCAGCCTATCAGCAGTGTACACACGGAGCGAAGTGCTTTTTTTCACACAAGCAAGGGCATGTGTCATTGGCAGTGTATGTCACATGTCCTTGCCCTATAAGACCCAGCCATTTTCCCCGTCGCCACCATTTTCTCACTGCTGCAGCTGCGTGTTAGACGGCACCGCTGTTGCTGTGTGCGCTATACCTTGTTAATTTCAAGCCAATTTTCGCACAAATCTACAGATAGCTTGGGAGTAGGGAATAGTTGTGATTGCAGTCCTTTTAGGGACTAGGTTACAGCATTTCCTACGACTTTTATCAGGCAGGTCTGTGCTCTTAAATAGATAGGTTGGGAGTAAAGACTAATTGTAATTGCAGTCCTTTACAGGACTAAGTTACATCAGTTCCTATCAGTTTTTGCCAGGCAGGTCTGTGCCAGTGCTGTGCAAGTTTTTTTCACAGCATTTGGCAGAATCTAGCAAAGCTAATCCTTTTTGGCCTATTGCAGAGTGTGTTAGTCAGTGGAGTAGCCTATCTGTGTTGCAAGCTACACCACCTGTGTATAGAATACCAATTTTTTTACTGCACCTAGTGAAGTAAAACCTTTTGGGCATTCCATCATTCTATTAGTCCATCTATACTGACCTCCATCAGTTTGCAAATTGAATATAATTTTTTTCTGCATCTAGCTCTGAAAAAATATTTGGGCTTCTAGCAGTGTGTGGGACTTGGTCTATTAGTCCATCTATACTGACCTCCATCAGGTTGCAAATTCAAAATAATTTTTTGTCTGCATCTAGCTCTGAAAAAATATTTGGCCTTCTAGCAGTGTGTGGAACTTGTTCTATTAGTCCATCTATACTGACCTCCATCAGGTTGCAAATTGAATATAATTTTTATTTGCATCTAGCTCTGAAAAAATATTTGGGCTTCTAGCAGTGTATGGGACTTGGTCTATTAGTCCATCTATAGTGACCTCCATCAGGTTGCAAATTGAATATAATTTTTTTCTGCATCTAGCTCTGAAAAAATATTTGGGCTTCTAGCAGTGTGTGGGACTTGTTCTATTAGTCCATCTATACTGACCTCCATCAGGTTGCAAATTGAATATAATTTTTTTCTGCATCTAGCTCTGAAAAAATATTTGGGCTTCTAGCAGTGTGTGGGACTTGATCTATTAGTCCATCTATACTGACCTCCATCAGGTTGCAAATTGAATATAATTTTTTTCTGCATGTAGCTCTGAAAAAATATTTGGCCTTCTAGCAGTGTGTGTAACTTGGTCTATTAGTCCATCTATACTGACCTCCATCAGGTTGCAAATTAAAAATAATTTTTTTCTGCATGTAGCTCTGAAAAAATATTTGGCCTTCTAGCAGTGTGTGGGACTTGTTCTATTAGTCCATCTATACTGACCTCCATCAGGTTGCAAATTGAATATAATTTTTTTCTGCATCTAACCCAGATGATAGTTTTGGCCTAAAACCACAGTTTGGCCACTCAGCTCTGCTCGGTTCCCATCCATTGTTTTTTTGTGCAAACAACTCCAGAGTTGTGAATTAGTTAACCACCAAAATGGGTGGAAAAAGGCCTGCTGCTGGTGGAAAGGGGAATAGGCATGTTGGGAAGGGGAAAAAAGGTTGTGTCCGTGGGGTAGGTGTTAAAGCAACAGTAACATCTGCAGAAGAAAGACCATCTTCCAGCCAAACTAAAATGTCTACTTCTTTTAGCGGACAATGTGATAAGATCCCTTTCTTACAGCCACGCCAATCGCTACAAATTCCAGATGAGGCACAAAAACAGCAGGTGCTTCAACGGATATCAAGTGCTCTTTTAAGTGGCTCTCCTCCACATCAACTTCAACATCACAAATACTCCAGTCCTCAGAGGTGTCACCCCAATTGCACTTGCTTCCTCACAGCTCCCAAATCTCCAGCTGCCCGTCTGAGTATGAGGTAGAACAGATGGTTGAGTCTGCAGAGCTGTTTACTCATACTATAGCCTGAGAATCAGAGGTCGGCTCCAGCGCTTCTGTGAATCCAGACGAGGAAATGATCTGCACTGATGCCCAGAATCTTTATGAGTCGGATCCAGAACTAGTGTTGAGCCACCCCCGTAGTGTTCGAGTTCGGTTCGTCGAACACCCGTGTGTTCGCCGAACTGTTCGTCGAACTGTTCGTCGAACACCTTCGAACACCGTTAAAACCAATGGCAGGCAAACAAAAACACATAGAAACACATAGAAAACACCTTCAAAGGTGTCCAAAAGCTGACAAACTGCTCAGAAGACATAACTAACACATGGAAAAGTGACAAGTACATATAGTCATGCGAAAAGAAAAGAGGTGGAGGAGTAAAAGGAGGGGGAGACACAGATATAGGCATGTCATGCCCTTCTAAAATCCAAAAAGTGAGAAGCCGACACGGCCAGTCCGCTCCTGCCCGTGCCACCTCCGTGTCGCCGGGTTTGTGCCAGAGCCGCGGTGAACCCTGATGGCCAGCCCCCCTCTCCCAATACTGGTGCCTGTCCGCTGGTGGGTCGAGCGAGCCCCCCTGTGGTGGAGGCAGCTCTAAGCTTTTTAATTTAAATTGTCTCTCTAATTTGAATGAATACACTTTAAATCCATTTACAAGGATCTATTGGAGGGCAAGTCTCATGCCAGCAGCCGCGTAATTCCAGCTCCAGTAGCGTCCACTAAAGCTGCTGCAGTTAAAAAGCTTTTATAAGGATCGAGCTCGGCTGTCCACCGCAAGGCATCCTACTGCCAGTCCCAGCCCCTATGCCTTGGGGTGCCTCCTGATGCTCTTCACTAAGTATCCCATGGTCCCGAAGCATTTCCTTTGAAAAAATTAAGTGTCTAAACTACAGGTGGTGTAGCTTGCTTAACAGCCGGGATAATCCGCTGACTAGCAGACACTGCTACTAGGCACAAAGTATTTCCTGGGCTAGATGCAGTTAAAAATTTGTAATTAGATACTCTCGTTGGATGCTGAGAAAGCATTCCATAGAGTCTCCTGGCACGCCATATATGATTCTCTTAAAAAGCTTGGGGTAGGGGTCTAGGGGACCCTCTTATAGCCAAAATCACGGCCCTGTATCACAATACGTCACCTAGGCTGAAGATAAATGGAACTGTAGCACCCTGAGGGCTCGGTTGCTACAGACGTATTGCACCTCACCCAGAGGTGTGATATCTCACTCTCAGGTAAGGATGGAGTGTGGATCAGGACCCGACACCTGCATGCATTACACCACATTGCCGTGGGGCAGGGCGACCAATATGCCCCTGAGATGGGCACGACAGTCCCTGTCCCTGGCTGGAGTGGGGGGAGGGAACACTGAGGAAGGGGAACCTTGTAGTGCAGGAGCAGGGAGGAAGCAGTTCCTGGGTGCATTGAGAAGGGAGTATAAAAGGTGGGCACCATCTTAGTTCAGTGCAGAGAAGTCTGAGCAGAAGTGGCAGGGAGCAGGGGCTCTGCATGAGCTCTGCTCCGGAGGCGGGCCTAGTAACAGAGGCCCAGGCCTGCAAGAGGGAGAAGGAAGGAAGAGGAGCGGAGAAGGCTCCAGAAACGAGGAATGAAGGGATCCCAGGGGTGCGGACGGGCGAGTCGCCACCGCACGCCCGAATCCACCTGCGTGGAGGGGTCAGGCCAAAGGGGGAGACCGGTCCCCGAACTAGTGGAGGCAGGAAACGACCCTCAGCTAGAAACCGGAGGCTCTGACATTTTATGTGGCGCAGCCCCTCGCTACACCCGCTAGGAAGGCACCACATAGGGTCAGGGAAACTGGCGCCAAGTTTACCAAGAGGAGGCCCGAGGCAGCCGGACAGAAGTGTTGGTAAGAAAGGCCAGACAAAGGACACACAAAGGGGGTCCTGTGAAGTGCTCCAAAGTTATCTGGGAGTTGTCTGAGCCCCTCACCTGGTGAGCACAGTACAACGTGGGCAGCCGTTACCTGCAGACGTGGTCTGGATAATAAGAACTGTGAGTAAAGGCCCTGAACTGCATCACTGACTCCGTGTCGTTACTGCTGCTGCCCTGCACCATCACCCCCATCCTCCGCATACACTGCCCTGAGGCTATACTCCTCCCGTGGGGAGTTATGCTACGCTCTGCTGCACCCACAACACCAGCCTCAGCGGTCTGCCCTGTAGCGGCGGTTCACTCTGACCGCAATCCACGGGTGGCGTAGTCGTACATTTAAACATCAAAACCACATAAATAGTTCCGCCACTGGTTTGACCGCCCTGAGCCACGGAACCGGGTCGCCGCCACGAAGACTACAACCACCAGCATCCACCAAAAAGGGTACGGCTCCGGGTGTCCCAAGGCCCAGGGGGTGCGTCAGAACATTTTCATCACCTTTCACAATCACCAATGGGACAAGGCAGGGATGTCCTCTGTCCCCTCTCTTATACATCCTAGTGACGGAGCACCTGCTCTCATCAATTCGCCATAACCCCAATATTAGTTGGATTGAGGTGGGAGGCACCGAGTACAAGTGCTCTCTATTTGCTGATGATGTCCTAGTATATATCACTCAATCACATATATCCATCCATGCTGTTATGGCTGAAATAGATCACTTTGTTACATGGTAAAATTTTAAAATCAATGCAGCGAAGTCTGAGGCCCTCGATGTCTCCCTCCCCAAATCCATATAGGATTCCATCCAGTCCAACTTTCCCTTTGCCTGGCCCTCACAGGGTATCAAATACTTAGGAATTCCTATTCATAGAGACCTCTCCCATCTATGTTATCTTAATTTTGGGCCCTTTATTGAACAACTCCATACAGACCACGGTTGGCAAGTTAGAACTGTAAGATTCACTACGTGAACCACTGGTGTTTTGTGGAAAAGCACATGTACACTGCGTTCCAAATTATTATGCAAAAAGTGTTTAGGAGTGATAAGGGAAGAATTTGTTTGTTTGTCAGTTAAACTCATTGATGGTAATGTGTGTCAGGGCTCTTTATATCACTGTAAGCAATTGCAGACACCTGTGCTAATTAGTTTGGCAGGTGTGTCCAATGAAAGGCAAGACTACTTAAGAAGGCTCTCTCACATTATTAAGCAGCCTACATTTTCTGCCAAAATGGGAAAGAAAAAGGATGTGTCGGCTGCTGAGAAGCAACAAATTGTGGAGTGTTTAGGTCAAGGCATGACTACAATCAACATTGTGCGATGATCAGGATGAAGTGTCTTGGCAATCAAGAAGTATGTAGCTGATTCACAGTACACACGTGTGCGTGCTGATAAGGGCAAATTGAGGACTCTTTCCTACAGGCAATTACGTCAGGTTGAAAGAGCAGCGGCAAAAAAGCCTTGTCATAGCAGCAGACAAGTTTTTGAAGCTGCTTGTGCCTCCAACGTCCCCCGAACAACAAGATGCAGGGTCCTTCAGAGGTTTGCAGCTGTGCATACGCCATCCTGTCGACCTCCTCTATCCACTTCACACAAGCAGAAACGGCTCCAGTGGGCCAAACATTACATGAAGACTGATTTCAAAACAGTTTTGTTCACGGATGAGTGCCGTGTAGCGCTCGATGGTCCAGATGGATGGAGTGGAGGATGGCTGGTTGATGGACACCCCACGCAAACACGGCTACAGTGCCAACAAGGAGGAGGTGGAGTAATGTTTTGGGCTGGAATCATGGGGAGAGAGATTGTCGGCCCCTTTAGGATCCCTGAAGGCGCTAAAGATGAACTCCATAATGTATGTGGATTTTCTCAAACAGTACTTCCTGCCATGGTTCAAGAAGAAGAACCGTGTATTTCACAGCAAGATCATTTTTCTGCATGATAATGCACCATCTCATGCTGCACATAAAACATCTGCATCTCTGGCTGATATGGGCATAAAAGGGGACAAACTTATGGTGTGACCCCCATGCTCCCCTGACCTCTACCCCATTCAGAACCTTTGGAGCATCATTAAAAGGAGTGTCTATGATGGCGGGAGGCAGTTCACATCTAAGCAACAGCTCTGGGAGGGTATTCTGTCCTCATGCAAAACAATTGAAGCAGAAACCATCCAAAACCTGACAAATTCAATGCACGAGAGAGTTCAGAAGCTCCTTTCGAACAAGGAGTCCTATGTCAAAATGTAACATCACCTAGAATAAAGTTTTGAGTTGAAAACTGTTTGATTTCAGTTTCTAACAACCTGCTAATGCTTATAATTTCAAAAATGACCATTTTTTTGGTCTTTATTAAAATGAAAAGGTTGATCGAAAAGTTTGGGGGATCTAAGAGTGTGGCAACCCAGTAGTCATGATTACTTCGAATTCTGACAATATGAGGGTCATGCTGCAGGTAGTGCAGCAAGAAGGCACTTATGTGTCTTGCGCATCTCGGAGCCCCAAAATTATTTTCCGGGCTAGATGCAGCTAAAAAATATTTTTAATTTTAAATCTGGTGAAGCTTTAGTATAGATGGCCTAATAGGATCAGTGCTGCACACTGCTACAAAGCTCAAATTATTTTCCAGTCAAGATACAGATAAACATGATTAGTAATTTGAAAGCTTAAAACGGTTGGTAGGGTGATTTTAACCAATCATCAAGCTTTTACTCTCCCCAGGATGACACAGGGGTAGAAAAGTCGTTTCGGATCCATGATTTGTTCATCTTTATGAACGTGAGTCTGTCTACATTATCAGTGGAGAGCCGCGTGCGCTTATCTGTCAGCACACCACCAGCAGCGCTGAACACACGTTCAGACAGAACGCTGGCTGCGGGGCATGACAAGATCTCCAAGGCGTAAGTGGCTAGCTCCGGCCATTTATCCAGATTGGAAGCCCAAAAAGAGCAAGGGTCCAGTGACACAGTCGTGGCTTCAATGTTTACTTGGAGATACTCCTGTACCATCGTCTCTAGGCGTTGACTATGTGTCAGACTTCTTGTCTCCTGTGGCCTTGCAAAGGATGGGCTAAAAAAGTGGTGAAATGATTCCGCAAAATTGATGTTACCAGCAGATACTGTGGTTCTGTTACGGTTTGAGTGCTGAACACTTGACGGTCCCACGGTTGGCAAGTTGGAACTGTGAGATTCACTACGTGCACGTGGAAAAGCACATGTAAGATTCTGCAACAGTCTCTGCTGATACTCCTGCATGCGTGCATCCCTTTCTATGGCAGGAATAATTTCTGCAAATTTACTTTTGTACCGGGGATCTAACAGTGTGGCAACCCAGTAGTCAGGATTATTTCTAATTCTCACAATTCGAGGGTCATGTTGCAGGTAGTGCAGCAAGAAGGCACTCATGTGTGTTGCGCATCCAGGAGCACCAAGTCCCTGTTGTGTTGGTGGCGAGGTAACAATCATGCTTCCTTCCTCTGTCCTCTCCCCCCAACCTCGCACAACAGAAATGTGATCAAGGTCTCCCTCATCTGATGAGTCTTCCATCAGTTCGTCCTCCACTTCTTCCTGGGCTCCTGCACCTTCCTCACTAGTTTGACTGCTACCATACGCCCTGGTCAAACCATCTCCCCCACCCTCACATGCCTGTCGCCTTGGTGCTGCCGACCGTCTGGACCTTGCAGATGTTAGCCCTTCCGCATACAACTCCTCCTCCTCTACTTCCTCCACCTCCTCTTGTGCCATCACCTGACTCCGAATTCTGTTTAACATGTGCTCCAGCATGTAAATCAACGGAATAGTCATGCTGATAATGGCATCGTCAGCACTAAACATCTTTGTCGCCATTTCAAAACTGTGCAGAAGGGTGCATAGGTCCCTGATCTGAGACCACTCCTCCAGCGTGATTTGCCCCACCTCTGAATCTCGTTGGCCCAGGCTATACGTCAGAACGTATTGCACCAGGGCTTGTCGGTGCTGCCACAGTCGCTGCAACATGTGCAGAGTTGAATTCCACCGGGTAGGCACATCGCATTTTAGCCGGTGAAGTGGCAGGCCCAACGACTTCTGTAGAGATGTAAGTCGCTGAGCTGCGGGATGCGAACGGCGGAAGTGAGCACATAGCGACCGTGCCCTCTGCAGAAGGCCATCTAGTCTGGGATAGTGGGCTAAAAATTGCTGGACAACCAGGTTCAACACGTGACCCATACAAGGCACGTGTGTGACATTGCCCCGGCGAAGGGCCGCACCCAGGTTTGCAGCATTGTCGCACACGGCCTTCCCTGGTTTCAGGTCCAGTGGAGACAACCATTCATGAAATTGGTTCTCCAGAGCTGACCACAACTCCTCAGCTGTGTGACTCACATTTCCCAGACATTTCAATGTAAAAACCGCCTGATGACGTTGAGCCCTACTGCCAGCATAGTAAGGAGGTGTGCAGGATCCCTTCTGCGCAGTTAGAAAGCTTGTGGCATGACCAGACAGGCTTTGGGTGCAGGTGGAAGACCGAGAGGAGGTTGAGGAGGCAGAAGCAGTGGAGGAACTTTGACATAAAGAGGATTGACGCACAATTCGTGGGGACGGCAAGACTTGGACAGCAGCCCCTTGTCCTGCTGTCACCATAGTTACCCAGTGCCCAGTCAGCGACATGTAACGCCCCTGTCCATGCCTACTCGTCCAAGTGTCTGTGGTGAAATGCACCCTGTCACACACAGAGTTTCTCAAAGAAGCGGTGATGTTGTGTGCGACATGCTGGTGGAGCGCAGGCACACCTTTCTTTGAGAAGTAGTGCCGACTGGGCATCTGGTACTGGGGCACTGCGACGGACATAAGGTCTCGAAAATCCTCTGTGTCCACCAGGCGGAAAGGCAGCATTTCTGTAGCCAAGAGCTTGCAGATGGTGAAATTCAACCTCTTAGCTTTCTCATGGCTAGGAGGAAATGGTCTTTTACTTGTCCACATCTGAGGGACCGAGGGCTGGCTATTGTGCTTAGACGGGGTTGATAAGGGTGTCCCCGGCAAACTGCCGGTCTGTGAGGAAGATGCAGGCGGACATGTTAGGTTGCCTTGATCCAAAGGTGGTGCTATCGATGTCGGACAGCGCTCAACACCAGCTGGTGTTCCCACCTCAAAAGAAAATGATGACCTGCCAATCACGCTGGCTGTTGCGGGTAAAGAGGTGGCAGGTCTGCGCCCCAAAACAGGTGTGACTGCTGTCCCCCCAGTCACAGAGGATGAAGAGGCCGCGGATGCACAAGATATGGCAGACGGTGGTTGGCCCGGCCGGCTAGGCCGCATTGTAGCACACTGAGCTTCCCACTGCAGCTTATGCTTCATGTCCATGTGCCGGTTCATGCATGAAGTACTCAAACTATGTATTTTTTGGCCTCTACTTAGCTTTTGCTGACAAATGTTACAGATAACACGAGTTGGGTCATCTTTATCGATCTGAAAAAATGCCCAGGCTATGCAAGGCTTAGCACCCATGCGACCTGAAGAGCCACCACGACTTGTGGTGAGAGGCAGAGTTGTGTTTGAGGATGCAGTTGTTGACGTGCTTCCAGTACTACGTCTCTGTCCAGTAAGGCGCAACCTGACCTCGTCGTCACTAGCATCTTCCTCCACCTCCTCTGCTGACCTCATCTCTTGGCTGACTGTGGGTTGACAGTAAGTGGGATCTCCAACCTCATCATCATCACCCTGTGCGTTATCACACCCGTCGTCCTCAGAGCCAACCTGTTCCTGCCCTGACAAAAAACTAAAGTTGTCGCTCCAATCAGGTATTTGAGTCTTATCTTCGTCTTCCTCATTGTCTCCACCAACAGGAGTTACAGTTTTGGAATGAGGGTCTACATTATGGTCAGAACCTTCTGCGTCTGGTCCTGGATCCGACTCATAAAGATTCTGGGCATCAGTGCAGATCATTTCCTCGTCTGGATTCACAGAAGCGCTGGAGTCGACCTCTGATTCCCAGGCTATAGTATGAGTAAACAGCTCTGCAGACTCAACCATCTGTTCTACCTCATACTCAGACGGGCAGCTGGAGATTTGGGAGCTGTGAGGAAGCAAGTGCGATTGGGGTGACACCTTTGAGGACTGGAGTATTTGTGATGTTAAAGTTGATGTGGAGGAGAGCCCACTTAAAGGAGCACATGATATCCGTTGAAGCACCTGCTGTTTTTGTGCCTCATCTGGAATTTGTAGCGATTGGCGTGGCCGTAAGAAAGGGATCTTATCACATTGTCCGCTAAAAGAAGTAGACATTTTAGTTTGGCTGGAAGATGGTCTTTCTTCTGCAGATGTTACTGTTGCTTTAACACCTACCCCACGGACACAACCTTTTTTCCCCTTCCCAACACGCCTATTCCCCTTTCCACCAGCAGCAGGCCTTTTTCCACTCATTTTGGTGGTTAACTAATTCACAACTCTGGAGTTGTTTGCACAAAAAAACAATGGATGGTAACCGAGCAGAGCTGAGTGGCCCAACTGTGGTATTAGGCCAAAACTATTGGCTGGGTTAGATGCAGAAAAAAATTATATTCAATTTGCAACCTGATGGAGGTCAGTATAGATGGACTAATACAACAAGTCCCACACACAGCTAGAAGCCCAATATTTTTTCAGAGGTAGATGCAGAAAAAAATTATATTCAGTTTGCAACCTGATGGAGGTCTGTATAGATGGATTAATAGAACAAGACCCACACACAGCTAGAAGCCCAATATTTTTTCAGAGGTAGATGCAGAAAAAAATATATTCAGTTTGCAACCTGATGGAGGTCAGTATAGATGGACTAATACAACAAGTCCCACACACAGCTAGAAGCCCAATATTTTTTCAGAGGTAGATGCAGAAAAAAATATATTCAGTTTGCAACCTGATGGAGGTCAGTATAGATGGACTAATACAACAAGTCCCACACACAGCTAGAAGCCCAATATTTTTTCAGAGGAAGATGCAGAAAAAAATATATTCAGTTTGCAACCTGATGGAGGTCAGTATAGATGGACTAATACAACAAGTCCCACACACAGCTAGAAGCCCAATATTTTTTCAGAGGTAGATGCAGAAAAAAATATATTCAGTTTGCAACCTGATGGAGGTCAGTATAGATGGACTAATACAACAAGTCCCACACACAGCTAGAAGCCCAATATTTTTTCAGAGGTAGATGCAGAAAAAAATATATTCAGTTTGCAACCTGATGGAGGTCAGTATAGATGGACTAATACAACAAGTCCCACACACAGCTAGAAGCCCAAATATTTTTTCAGAGGTACTGTAGATGCAGATAAAAATTATTTTTCATTTGCAACCTGATGGAGGTTAGTATAGATGGACTAATAGAGAAAGTCCGACACACTGCTAGAAGGCCAAATATTTTTTCAGAGCTAGATGCAGAAAAAAATTATATTCAGTTTGCAACCTGATGGAGGTCAGTATAGATGGACTAACAGAGAAAGTCCCACACACTACTAGAAGGCCAAATATTTTTTCAGAGCTAGATGCATACAAAAAATTATTTTGAATTTGCAACCTGATGGAGGTCAGTATAGGTGGACTAATAGAACAAGTCCCACACACTGCTAGAAGGCCAAATATTTTTTCAGAGCTAGATGCAGAAAAAAATTATATTCAGTTTGCAACCTGATGGAGGTCTGTATAGATCGATTAATAGAACAAGACCCACACACAGCTAGAAGCCCAATATTTTTTCAGAGGTAGATGCAGAAAAAAATATATTCAGTTTGCAACCTGATGGAGGTCAGTATAGATGGACTAATACAACAAGTCCCACACACAGCTAGAAGCCCAATATTTTTTCAGAGGTAGATGCAGAAAAAAATATATTCAGTTTGCAACCTGATGGAGGTCAGTATAGATGGACTAATACAACAAGTCCCACACACAGCTAGAAGCCCAATATTTTTTCAGAGGTAGATGC
Source organism: Phyllobates terribilis (assembly GCF_046119375.1). Classification (NCBI taxonomy): domain Eukaryota; kingdom Metazoa; phylum Chordata; class Amphibia; order Anura; family Dendrobatidae; genus Phyllobates; species Phyllobates terribilis. Next base: position 1,518,362 of record NW_027362942.1, on the reverse strand, counting down.
AGAAAAAAATATATTCAGTTTGCAACCTGATGGAGGTCAGTATAGATGGACTAATACAACAAGTCCCACACACAGCTAGAAGCCCAAATATTTTTTCAGAGGTACTGTAGATGCAGATAAAAATTATTTTTAATTTGCAACCTGATGGAGGTCAGTATAGATGGACTAATAAAGAAAGTCCGACACACTGCTAGAAGGCCAAATATTTTTTCAGAGCTAGATGCAGAAAAAAATTATATTCAGTTTGCAACCTGATGGAGGTCAGTATAGATGGACTAATAGAATGATGCTATGCCCAAAAGATTTTACTTCACTAGGTGCACTAAAAAAATAGGTATTCTATACACAGGTGGTATATCTTGCAACACAGATAGGCTACTCCACTGACTAACACACTCTGCAATAGGCCAAAAAGGATTAGCTTTGCTAGATTCAGCCAAATGCTGTGAAAAAAACTTGCACAGCACTGGCACAGACCTGCCTGGCAAAAACTGATAGGAACTGATGTAACCTAGTCCTGAAAAGGACTCCAATTACAATTAGTCTTTACTCCCACAATCTATCTATTTAAGAGCACAGACCTCCCTGATAAAAGTCATAGGAAATGCTGTAACCTAGTCCTTAAAAGGACTGCAATCACAACTATTCCCTACTCCCAAGCTATCTGTATATTTGTGCGAAAATTGGCTTGAAATTAACAAGGTATAGCGCACACAGCAACAGCGGTGCCGTCTAACACGCAGCTGCAGCAGTGAGAAAATGGTGGCGACGGGGAAAATGGCTTGGTCTTATAGGGCAAGGACATGTGACATACACTGCCAATGACACATGCCCTTGCTTGTGTGAAAAAAAGCACTTCGCTCCGTGTGTGCGCTGCTGATAGGCTGACAGATTGCACCTCCCCACTGCAAATGCGGGAAAGAGAAAAAAAAATGGAGATCTTCATTGTTCCTGCAGAGATCCATCCCCTGCCCCTCCCCCCACCCCGCTGTACACTCAAACTGCATATTAACATTAATTTTCATCATTACTGAGAAAAAATCCAGTCATGATTTTGGTGCACGAACAGTTATCGAACATAACCTCGAACAGCCGAATTTTTCTCAAATTGTTCGTGTTCGCCGAACGGCTCGAACACCGCCCAAAACAGCTCGAATTTGAGATTGGCGAACAGTTCGAGTAGAACAACGCTCATCTCTATCCAGGACCAGACGCAAAAGGTTCTGAACATAATGTAGACCCTCATTCCCAAACTGTAACTCCTGTTGGTGGAGACAATGAGGAAGACGATGATGAGACTCAAATACCTAATTGGAGCGACAACTTTAGTTTTTTGTCAGGGCAGGAACAGGTTGGCTCTGAGGACGACGGGTGTGATAACACACAGGGTGATGATGATGAGGTTGGAGATCCCACTTACTGTCAACCCACAGTCAGCCAAGAGATGAGGTCAGCAGAGGAGGTGGAGAGGATGCTAGTGACGACGAGGTCAGGTTGCGCCTTCCTGGACAGAGACGTAGTACTGGAAGCACGTCAACAACTGCATCCTCAAACACAACTCTGCCTCTGACCACAATGCATAGCCTGGGCATTTTTTCAGATCGATAAAGATGACCCAACTCGTGTTATCTGTAACATTTGTCAACAAAAGCTAAGTAGAGACTAAAAAATACATAGTTTGAGTACTTCATGCATGAACCGGCACATGGACATGAAGCATAAGTTGCAGTGGGAAGCTCACTGTGCTACAATGCGGCCTAGCCGGCCGGGCCAACCACCATCTGCCCCATCTTGTGCATCTGCGGCCTCTTCATCCTCTGAGACTGGGGGGACAGCAGTCACATCTGTTTTGAGACGCAGACCTGCCACCTCTTTACCCGCAACAGCCAGCGAGATTGGCAAGTCATCATTTTCTTTGGAAGTGGTAACACCAGCTGGTGTTGAGCGCTCTCCGACATCGATAGCACCACCTTTGGATCAAGGCAACCTAACATGTCCCCCTGCATCTTCCTCACAGACCGGCAGTTTGCCGGGGACACCCTTATCAACCCCGTCTAAGCACAACAGCCAGCCCTCGGTCCCTCAGATGTGGACAAGTAAAAGACCATTCCTCCTAGCCATGAGAAAGCTAAGAGGTTGAATTTCACCATCTGCAAGCTCTTGGCTACAGAAATGCTGCCTTTCCGCCTGGTGGACACAGAGGATTTTCGAGACCTTATGTCCGTTGCAGTGCCCCAGTACCAGATGCCCTACTTCTCAAAGAAAGGTGTGCCTGCGCTCCACCAGCATGTCGCACACAACATCACCGCTTCTTTGAGAAACTCTGTGTGTGACAGGGTGCATTTCACCACAGACACTTGGACGAGTAGGCATGGACAGGAGCGTTACATGTCGCTGACTGGGCACTGGGTAACTATGGTGACAGCAGGACAAGGGGCTGCTGTCCAAGTCTTGCCGTCCCCACGAATTGTGCGTCAATCCTCTTTATGTCAAAGTTCCTCCACTGCTTCAGCCTACTCAACCTCCTCTCGGTCCTCCACCTGCACCCAAAGACTGTCTGGTCATGCCACAAGCTTTCTAACTGCGCGGAAGGGATCCTGCACACCTCCTTAATATGCTGGCAGTAGGGCTCAAAGTCATCAGGCGGTTTTTACTTTGAAATGTCTGGGAAATGTGAGTCACACAGCTGAGGAGTTGTGGTCAGCTCTGGAGAACCAATTTCATGAATGGTTGTCTCCACTAGACCTGAAACCAGGGAAGGCCGTGTGCGACAATGCTGCAAACCTGGGTGCGGCCCTTCGCCGGGGCAATGTCACACACGTGCCTTGTATGGCTCACGTGTTGAACCTGGTTGTCCAGCAATTTTTAGCCCACTATCCCGGACTAGATGGCCTTCTGCAGAGGGCACGGTCGCTGTGTGCTCACTTCCGCCGTTCGCATCCCGCAGCTCAGCGACTTACATCTCTACAGAAGTCGTTGGGCCTGCCACTTCACCGGCTAAAATGTGATGTGCCTACCCGGTGGAATTCAACTCTGCACATGTTGCAGCGACTGTGGCAGCACCGACAAGCCCTGGTGCAATACGTTCTGATGTATAACCTGGGCCAACGAGATCCAGAGGTGGGGCAAATCACGCTGGAGGAGTGGTCTCAGATCAGGGACCTATGCACCCTTCTGCACAGTTTTGAAATGGCGGCGAAGATGTTTAGTGCTGACGATGCCATTATCAGCATGACTATTCCAGTGATTTACATGCTGGAGCACATGTTAAACAGAATTCGGAGTCAGGTGGTGGCACAAGAGGAGGTGGAGGAAGTAGAGGAGGAGGAGTTGTATGCGGAAGGGCTAACATCTGCAAGGTCCAGACGGTCGGCAGCACCAAGGCGGCAGGCATGTGAGGGTGGGGGAGATGGTTTTACCTGGGTGCATGGTAGCAGCCAAACTAGTGAGGAAGGTGCAGGAGCCCAGGAAGAAGTGGAGGACGAACTGATGGAAGACTCATCAGAAGAGGGAGAGCTTGATCACATTTCTGTTGTGCGAGGTTGGGGGGAGAGGACAGAGGAAGGAAGCATGATTGTTACCTCGCCACCAACACAACAGGGACTTGGTGCTCCTGGATGCGCAAGACACATGAGTGCCTTCTTGCTGCACTACCTGCAACATAACCCTCGAATTGTGAGAATTAGAAATAATCCTGACTACTGGGTTGCCACACTGATAGATCCCCGGTACAAAAGAAAATTTGCAGAAATTATTCCTGCCATAGAAAGGGATGCACGCAAGCAGGAGTATTAGCAGAGACTGTTGCAGAATCTTACATGTGCTTTTCCACAAAACACCAGTGGTGCACGTAGTGAATCTCACAGTTCCAACTTGCCAACCGTGGGACCGTCGAGTGTTCAGCACTCAAACCGTAACAGAAACACAGTATCTGCTGGTAACATCAATTTTGCGGAATCATTTCACCACTTTTTTAGCCCATCCTTTGCAAGGCCACAGGAGACAAGAAGTCTGACACATAGTCAACGCCTAGAGACGATGGTACTGGAGTATCTCCAAGTAAACATTGAAGCCATGACTGTGTCACTGGACCCTTGCTCTTTTTGGGCTTCCAATCTGGATAAATGGCCGGAGCTCGCCACTTACGCCTTGGAGATCTTGTCATGCCCCGCAGCCAGCGTTCTGTCTGAACGTGTGTTCAGCGCTGCTGGTGGTGTGCTGACAGATAAGCGCACGCGGCTCTCCACTGATAATGTAGACAGACTTACGTTCATAAAGATGAACAAATCATGGATCCGAAACCACTTTTCTACCCCTGTGTCATCCTGGGGAGAGTAAAAGCTTGATGATTGGTTAAAATCACCTCACCAACCGTTTTAAGCTTTCAAATTACTAATCATGTTTATCTGTATCTTAGCTGGAAAATAATTTGGGCTTTGTAGCAGTGTGCAGTACTGATTTTATTAGGCCATCTATACTAAGCTCCACCAGATTTAAAATTAATAATAATTTTTAGCTGCATCTAGCCTGGAAAATAATTTTGGGGCTCCGAGATGCGCAAGACACATAAGTGCCTTCTTGCTGCACTACCTGCAACATGACCCTCAGATTGTCAGAATTTGAAGTAATCGTGACTACTGGGTTGCCACACTCTTAGATCCCCCACACTCTTCGATCAACCTTTTCATTTTAATAAAGACCAAAGAAATGGTCATTTTTGAAATTATAAGTAGTGATGAGCCACCCCCGTAGTGTTCGGGTTCGGTTCGGTTCGTGGAACACCGGGATGTTCGAGGAACTGTTCGTCGAACTGTTCGTCGAACACCTTAGAACACCGTCGAACACCGTTAAAACCAATGGCAGGCAAACAAAAACACATAGAAACACATAGAAAACACCTGCAAAGGTGTCCAAAAGCTGACAAACTGCTCAGAAGACACTCTCTTTAAAAAAGCCGGCCGGCAAATTCAGCAGCGGCATACACCGGTACCCGACAATTTAGACAAGAAGGAATAGAGCATCACACATAGATTAGATAGATAAAAACATGTCAGTCACACATATAAGAAGCACAGTGACAGTGTTGGTTACTGCACTTGTCATTTAGTGTAAAGGATTTATTAAAAAAAATATTAGTGTTTTCATGCACCGTCTCTTTAAAAAAGCCGGCCGGCAATTCAGCATCTGTACCCGACAATTTAGAACAGAAAGAATAGAGCTTCACACATAGATTAGATAGATAGAAACATGTCAGTCACATATATAATAAGTACAGTGACAGTGTTGCTTACTGTACTTGTCATTTAGTGTAAAGGATTTATTTAAAAAAATAATAGTGTTTTCATGCACTGTCTCTTTAAAAAAGCCGGCCGGCAATTCAGCAGCGGTACCCGACAATTTAGAACAGAAAGATAGAGCATCACACATAGATTAGATAGATAGAAACATGTCAGTCACATTTATAATAAGTACAGTGACAGTGTTGGTTACTGTACTTGTCATTTAGTGTTAAAATAAAGGATTTATTAAAATAAAAATTGGCGTGGGATCCCCCATAATTTTAGGCTCTAGCGGAGGTTAAGCAGACGGCTGGGGCAGATGTTTGAAGCCTCGGAAGGGGGTAATACCCATGGAGCTTCCCAGGCTACTAATATCAGCCCCCAGCTAAATACCTAGCCTTTACTAGCTATTAAAATGGGGGGACCCCCCCAAAAAAATGACGTGGGGTCCCCCCTATTTTAATAGCTAGCAAAGGCTAGGCAGACAGCTGGGGGCTGATATTAATAGCCCAGGAAGGGTACCATGAATATTGGCCCCCTCCCAGGCTAGAAACACCAGCCGTCAGCCGCCCCAGAAATGGCGCATCCATAGGATGCGCCAATTCTGGCACTTAGCCTCGCTCTTCCCACTGCCCTGTAGCGGTGGCAGTGGGGTAATAGGGCTGGGGTTGATGTCAGCTTATAATGCCAGCTGACATCAAGCCCAGGTTAGCAATGGAGAGGCGTCTATAAGACACCTCCATTACTAACCCCATAGTCAAAGTTAAAAAAAACACAAACACCCAGAATAAAGTCCTTTAATTGAAATAAACACACAATTCTTTATTGTTCTAAATTAAACCACACTTACCGTCACGCCCATTCCAGTTGAAGCCAACGATCTCCTGTAATAAAAATAAAATAATAAACCAACATCATCCTTACCTTTCCATGGTTCCCAGGACAGCTCCAGCTCTGCTACATCGAGATGACAGGCTGGACGGCAGCAGAACGCTGCCATCCAGCCTGTCATCCCGCGGACACTGAGAAGCGCAGGCATGCTTGCGCTCCTCACTGTCTCGCTGTGACGGCATCCAGATGAGCCGAGGTCATGTCCAATGAACTCGGCTCACCTCATGCACGTCACTGACAGCGTGGGAAAATTCTCACGCTGAAGCGCTGAGTGCAAGAGAATTTTCCCACGCTGTCAGTGAGGTGCATGAGGTGAGCTGAGTTCATTGGACATGAGCTCACCTCATGCACATCACTGACAGCGTGAGAATTTTCCCACGCTGTCAGTGACGTGCATGAGGTGAGCCGAGTTCATTGGACATGACCTCGGCTCATCTGGATGCCGTCACAGCGAGACAGTGAGGAGCGCAAGCATGCCTGCGCTTCTCAGTGTCCGCGGGATGACAGGCTGGATGACAGCGTTCTGCTACGGTCCAGCCTGTCATCTCGATGTAGCAGAGCTGAAGCTGTCGTGGGAACCATGGAAAGGTAAGGATGAGGTTGGTTTATTATTTTTCTTTTATTGCAGGAGATCGTTGGCTTCAGCTGGAATGGGTGTGATGGTAAGTATGGTTTAATTTAGAAAAATAAAGAATTGTGTGTTTATTTCAATTAAAAGACTTTATTCTGGGTGTTGTGTTTTTTTTAAATACTTTACTAGAAATTCATGGCGGTCATGTCTAATACTGGCGTGACCCCATGAATTTTGGGCTTGGGGCCAGCTGATAATACCAAGCTGGCCCTAACCCCTTTATTACCCAGTGAGCCACCGCACCAGGGCCCTGGATGAGTTGGGTACAGCGCCAGAAGATGGCGCTTCTATGAACGCGCCATTTTCCGGGGTGGCTGCGGACTGCAATTTGCAGCGGGGGGGGCCCAGAAAGCTTGGGCCTCCCTGCGCTGCAGATTCCAGCCCCCAGCTGCCTAGTTGTACCTGGCTGGACACAAAAATAGGGCGAAGCCCCACGTATTTTTTTTTTAATTATTTCATGAAATTCATGAAATAATTAAGAAAAAAAGGCCTTTCCTATATTGTTGTGTCCGGCCACGTACAAATAGTCAGCTGGTGGTTGGGGGCAGCCCGTTCCTGCCTGCTGTACCTGGCTGGACACAAATATAGTGCGAAGCCCCACTTCAATTTTTTTTAATTATTTCATGAAATTCATGAAATAATTAAGAAAAAAAGGCCTTCCCTATATTGTTGTGTCCGGCCAGGTACAAATAGGCAGCTGGTGGTTGGGGGCAGCCCGTTCCTGCCTGCTGTACCTGGCTGGACACAAATATAGTGCGAAGCCCCACTTCAATTTTTTATAATTATTTCATGAAATTCATGAAATAATTAAGAAAAAAAGGCCTTCCCTATATTGTTGTGTCCGACCAGGTACAAATAGGCAGCTGGTGGTTGGGGGCAGCCCGTTCCTGCCTGCTGTACCTGGCTGGACACAAATATAGTGCGAAGCCCCACTTCAATTTTTTTTAATTATTTCATGAAATTCATGAAATAATTAAGAAAAAAAGGCCTTCCCTATATTGTTGTGTCCGGCCACGTACAAATAGTCAGCTGGTGGTTGGGGGCAGCCCGTTCCTGACTGCTGTACCTGGCTGGACACAAATATAGTGCGAAGCCCCACTTCAATTTTTTTAAATTATTTCAGGAAATTCATGAAATAATTAAAAAAAAATTGACGTGGGGCTTCGCACTATATTTGTGTCCAGTCAGGTGCAGCAGGCAGGAACAGGCTGCCCCCAACCACCAGCTGCCTATTTGTACCTGGCCGGACACAACAATATAGGGAAGCCCTTTTTTTCTTAATTATTTCATGAAATAATTTAAAGAAAATTGACGTGGGGCTTCGCCCTGTTTTTGTGTCCAGCCAGGTACAACTAGGCAGCTGGGGGCTGGAATCCGCAGCGCAGGGAGGCCCAAGCTTTCTGGGCCACCCCCGCTGCAAATTGCAGTCCGCAGCCACCCCGGAAAATGGCGCGTTCATAGAAGCGCCATCTTCTGGCGCTGTACCCAACTCATCCAGGACCCTGGTGCGGTGGCTCACTGGGTAATAAAGGGGTTAAGGCCAGCTTGGCATTATCAGCTGGCCCTAAGCCCGAAATTCATGGGGTCACGCCAATATTAGACATGACCACCATGAATTTCTAGTAAAGTATTTAAAAAAAACACAACACCCAGAAAAAAGTCCTTTAATTGAAATAAACACACAATTCTTTATTGTTCTAAATTAAACCATACTTACCATCACACCCAGTCCAGCTGAAGCCAACGATCTCCTGCAATAAAAGTAAAATAATAAAGCAACATCATCCTTACCTTTCCATGGTTCCCATGACAGCTTCAGCTCTGCTACATCGAGATGACAGGCTGGACGGCAGCAGAACGCTGCCATCCAGCCTGTCATCCCGCAGACACTGAGAAGCGCAGGCTTGCTTGCGCTCCACAGTGTCTCTCTGTGAGGGCATCCAGATGAGCCGAGTTAATGTCCAATGAACTCGGCTCACCTCATGCACGTCACTGACAGCGTGGGAAAATTCTCCTGCACTCAGCGCTTCAGCGTGGGAGAATTCTCACACTGAAGCGCTGAGTGCAGGAGAATTCTCCCACGCTGTCAGTGACGTGCAGGAGGTGAGCTGAGTTCATTGGACATGAGCTCACCTTATGCACGTCACTGACAGCGTGGGAAAATTCTCCTGCACTCAGCGCTTCAGCGTGGGAGAATTCTCACGCTGAAGCGCTGAGTGCAGGAGAATTCTCCCACGCTGTCAGTGACGTGCAGGAGGTGAGCTGAGTTCATTGGACATGAGCTCACCTTATGCACGTCACTGACAGCGTGGGAGAATTCTCCTGCACTCACCGCTTCAGCGTGAGAATTTTCCCACGCTGTCAGTGACGTGCATGAGGTGAGCCGAGTACATTGGACATGAACTCGGCTCTTCTGGATGCCGTCACAGAGAGACGCTGAGCAGCGCAAGCAAGCCTGCGCTTCTCAGTGTCTGCGGGATGACAGGCTGGATGGCAGCTTTCTGCTGCGGTCCAGCCTGTCATCTCGATGTAGCAGAGCTGAAGCTGTCGTGGGAACCATGGGAAGGTAAGGATTATGTTGCTTTATTATTTTTATTTTATTGCAGGGGATCGTTGGCTTCAGCTGGAATGGGCGTGATTGTAGGTATGGTTTAATTTAGAACAATAAAGAATTGTGTCTTTATTTCAATTAAAGGACTTTATTCTGGGTGTTTGTGTTTTTTTTTTTAACTTTGACTATGGGGTTAGTAATGGGGGTGTCTTATAGACGCCTCTCCATTACTAACCTGGGCTTGATGTCAGCTGGCATTATAAGCTGACATCAACCCCAGCCCTATTACCCCACTGCCACCGCTACAGGGCAGTGGGAAGAGCGAGGCTAAGTGCCAGAATTGGCGCATCCTATGGATGTGCCATTTCTGGGGCGGCTGACGGCTGGTGTTTCTAGCCTGGGAGGGGGCCAATATTCATGGCTCCCTTCCTGGGCTATTAATATCAGCCCCCAGCTGTCTGCCTAGCCTTTGCTAGCTATTAAAATAGGGGGGACCCCACGTCAATTTTTTGGGGGGTCCCCCATTTTAATAGCTAGTAAAGGCTAGGCATTCAGCTGGGGGCTGATATTAGTAGCCTGGGAAGCTCCGTGGGTATTACCCCCTTCCCAGGCTTCAAACATCTGCCCCAGCCGTCTGCTTAACCTCCGCTAGAGACTAAAATTATGGGGGATCCCACGCCAATTTTTTTTAAAATAAATCCTTTATTTTAACACTAAATGACAAGTACAGTAAGCAACACTGTCACTGTACTTCATATATATGTGACTGACATGTTTCTATCTATCTAATCTATGTGTGATGCTCTATTGCTTCCATTCTAAATTGTCGGGTACAGATGCTGAAATGCCGGCCGGCTTTTTTAAAGAGACAGTGCATGAAAACACTATTATTTTTTTTAAGAAATCCTTTACACTAAATGGCAAGTACAGTAATCAACACTGTCACTGTACTTCTTATATATGTGACTGACATGTTTCTATCTATCTAATCTATGTGTGATTCTCTATTCTTTCTATTCTAAATTGTCGGGTACAGATGCTGAATTGCCGGCCGGCTTTTTTAAAGAGACGGTGCATGAAAACACTAATATTTTTTTTTATAAATCCTTTACACTAAATGACAAGTACAGTAATCAACACTGTCACTGTACTTCTTATATATGTGACTGACATGTTTCTATCTATCTAATCTATGTGTGATGCTCTATTCTTTCGGTTCTAAATTGTCGAGTACCGGTGTATGCCGCTGCTGAATTGCCGGCTTTTCATGTTTCACTGTGAGCACTGTTCCCATCAATTTGGGCAATCACTCTAATGCCACAACCACCATAGCTGTGGCATTACAGTGAGTGGCAGACAATCCCTGCATGATTGGTGCTCTAAATAGCGCCAGACATGCAGGACACGCTTTTGGTGCACGAACAGTTATCGAACATAACCTCGAACAGCCGAATTTTTTGCAAATCGTTCGGGTTCGTCGAACAACTTGAACACCGCCCAAAACAGCTCGAATTTGAGATTGGCGAACAGTTCTAGTCGAACACCGCTCATCTCTAATTATAAGCATTAGCAGGTTATAAGAAACTGAAATCAAACAGTTTTCAACTCAAAACTTTATTCTAGGTTATGTTACATTTGCACATAGGACCCCTTGTTCGAAAGGAGCTTCTGAACTCTCCCATCCATTGAATTTGTCAGGTTTTGGATGGTTTCTGTAACGGGTCTGGGAGGTGGAACCTCTGAGCTATTATACAAAGGGGCAGTCCTTGTAAGGAAGCAGGTGGCTCCCAGGAAAGGCGGGCAGGTAGTCACGGCAAGTGACAGGGACAGTCTCTGGGTAGAAGGGCAGGAGGATACGGCAAATGACAGGGACAGTCTCTGGGTAAAAGGGCAGGAGGATACGGCAAGTGACAGGGACAGTCTCTGGGTTGAAGAGCAGGAGGACACGGCAAGTGACGGGGACCGTCTCTTGACAGACGGGTGGTCACGGCGAGTGACGGCAGAGCCTCCAGGTAGGCTAGCAGGCAGGTAGCAGATGTGCACTCCCAGGTGAGCGGGCAAGAGTCTCTGGACAGGCAGGTGGTCATGGCACGTGACGGCGGAGCCTCCAGTTAGGCTAGCAGGCAGGTAGCAGGTGAGCGCTCCCAGGTGAGCGGGCAGACTGGTCCATAGACAGACTGGCAGGTGATGGTAGCAGACCGTCGGACCGCAGGAAAGCACACAGATTAGTCAGGAATCAGGCAGGAATCTGGCAGGTAACAGGCAGGTATCTGGTAACGGGACCTGAGGGCTGAAGCAGAGTTGAGAGGCTTTGCAACAACATTGCTCGGGCACCTCCATTTTGGAGGAGGTGCCTTATATATGGAGAGGTCCTCCGGCCATTGGCCGGGGACTCCTTCGGGCGGCGCGCGCGGCCCCTTTAAGAGAGGGGGAGCGCGCGCGCTCGCGCGCCCTAAGCACAGTGACCGGGAAGGAGCACGCGCTGCCAGCAGAGCGGGAGGAAGACGCCGGGCACTGAGCGGAGAGGTGAGGGGAACAGCGTCCCTGCCTAGCAGGAGGCAGGGACGCCGACTCTACAGTACCCCCCCCTTTAGGCCCCCCCTTTTTTAGGCCAGACAGAAATTTACCAAGGATGAGAGGGGCATGGATGTTCTCCCGGGGCTCCCACGTTCTCTCCTCAGGACCAAACCCCTTCCAATCTACTAGAAAAAAGGTCTTTCCTCTTACCCTTTTGGTGGCCAGAATGTTCTCTACCTCAAACTCGTTTTCAGCGGAAACCGGAGCAGGGGGCGTACCTGTAGACTTGGAAAAAGAGTTAAGTACCACAGGTTTGAGGAGAGATACATGGAAGGAGTTAGGGATCCGCAAGTTGGCCGGGAGTTTCAATTTATAGGCCACCGGGTTGATCTGTTTGATAACCTCCAGTGGGCCGATGAACCGAGGCCCTAACTTGTAGGAAGGAACCTTGAGCCGGAAATACTTGGACGAGAGCCAGACTTTATCTCCAGGATGGAATTGTGGAGGATCCAGGCGTTTTTTGTCAGCGTGTTTTTTCATCCGCTCGGACGACTGAAGGAGTGCGGATCGGGTACTCTCCCAAATGGAGGAAAATTTGCTAACGAGAGATTCCGCTGCCGGATTGTCCACCGAGGTGGAGACGGGAAATGGGATCCGAGGATGCTGACCGAAGACTACAAAAAACGGGGATTTGGAGGAAGATTCGCTCTCGTGATTATTGTAAGAGAATTTGGCCCATGGTAGGAGATCCACCCAGTCTGAATGGTGGGCATTAATGAAGTGCTGGAGGTAACTGGTCAGGATCTGATTGATCTGCTCCACTTGACCATTGGACTGTGGGTGGTAAGCGGAGGAGAAGTCCAGGGTGACGTCTAGCAGCTTACATGTGGCTCTCCAGAAGCGTGAGGTGAACTGAACCCCACGATCCGACACGATGTGGAGGGGCAGGCCATGGAGACGGAAGATGTGGCGGATAAAGTCTTTAGCCAGCTCGGGTGCAGACGGGAGGCCTGGCAGGGGAATGAAATGAGCCATTTTGGAAAAGCGGTCAGCGACCACCCAAATGACCGTACAACCGGCAGAGACAGGGAGATCTGTTATGAAGTCCATAGCTATAGGCTGCCAGGGGGCAGCAGGTACTGGAAGAGGAAGGAGGCGACCGGCTGGCAGGTGTCTCGGAACCTTGTTGCGGGCGCAGGACACACAGGCAGAAACAAAGTCTATTATGTCCTTGTGCAGGGTAGGCCACCAGTAGTACCGCGTAATAAGCTGGAGGGTCTTTTTCTGACCGGCGTGGCCAGCTAGCTTAGATGAGTGACCCCAGTGTAGGATCTTCTCCTGATCAGGTACCGTTACGAATGTCTTACCGGGAGGGAGACGATTTAGACTCACTGGGGCCACCTGCATTACTCTGGCGGGATCGATGATGTGTTTAGGTTCCTCCTCAAGATCAGACACCAGGAAGGATCGGGACAAGGCGTCAGCTTTGATGTTTTTGTCAGCCGGGCGAAAATGAAGAACGAAATCAAAGCGGGCAAAAAACAAGGACCACCGGGCTTGGCGCGGGTTAAGTCTCTGGGCGCTCTGGAGGTAGGCCAAGTTCTTGTGGTCTGTGTAAATTATTACCGGGTGGAGAGGCCCCTCGAGCAGGTAACGCCACTCCTCCAGTGCCAGCTTAATGGCCAATAATTCTCGGTCCCCTATAGAATAATTGCGCTCAGAAGAGGAGAAGAGTTTGGAGAAAAAGCCGCAGGTTACTATTCTTCCGGAAGATGACTTTTGGGTAAGTACCGCCCCGGCTCCGGAGGAGGAAGCGTCAACTTCTAGGAAGAATTGTTTGTTGCCATCCGGACGATGCAGCACCGGGGCAGAGGAGAAAGCCTGTTTTAAGGAAAGAAAGGCTTCCTCTGCTTCGGGCGGCCATTCTCTGGGATTAGCACCCTTGCGGGTGAGCGCAGAGATAGGGGCAGTCCGGGAAGAGAAGTGCGGTATGAAGAGGCGGTAATAGTTGGCGAAGCCCAGGAACCGCTGAATAGCCTTCAACCCCTCTGGTCGGGGCCACTTCTGGATGGCAGACAGTTTCTCAGGATCCATTTGTAGGCCGGTCTGAGAGATTATGTAGCCCAGAAATGGAAGTGAGGCTTGCTCAAAGATGCACTTCTCATATTTAGCGTAGAGGTGGTTCTGCCTGAGCCTGAGCAGGACCTGACGAACATCCCTCCGGTGAGTAGGAAGATCCAGAGAGAAGACCAAGATGTCGTCCAGGTACACCACCACGCAGGAGTAGAGAAGGTCACGGAAGATGTCATTGACCAACTCTTGAAAGACGGCAGGAGCGTTACAGAGACCGAAGGGCATTACAAGGTACTCATAGTGGCCGTCCCGGGTGTTGAATGCCGTCTTCCACTCATCCCCCTGACGGATACGGACCAGGTTATATGCCCCACGGAGATCCAGTTTGTTGTAGATTCTAGCCCCCCTCAGACGGTCAAATAATTCAGGAATGAGCGGAAGGGGGTATTTATTCTTCACTGTAATCTGGTTAAGGCCTCTATAGTCTATACATGGACGGAGTGAGCCGTCCTTCTTTTTGACGAAGAAGAAGCCTGCTCCCGCCGGGGAGGTAGATTTCCGGATAAATCCCCGGGCCAGATTCTCCTCAATATATTCTGACATGGACCGGGTCTCTGCAGCAGACAAAGGGTAGATACGCCCACGGGGAGGAGTAGAGCCGGGTATCAGGTCGATTGGGCAGTCGTATGGTCTATGAGGGGGTAATGTCTCTGCTTCTTTTTTATTGAAGACATCCACATAAGACCAATAGGGAACCGGTAGACCAGGTAGATTGGCTGGGGTAGGAGAAGGACGAGCAGGATGAATGGGAACTAGACAAGTCTTATGGCAGTCCTGTCCCCAGCGAAGGACTTCTCCGGTCTGCCAGTCAAGCACGGGTGCATGTTTCTGGAGCCAAGGTAGGCCTAGCAAGAGTGCGTGAGAGAGTCCAGGCAGAACATGAAAGGAGATGCTCTCAGAATGCAGCATTCCCACCTGTAGAGTTAGAGATTCGGTGATGAGTTGGAAGGGATGTGGTAAGAGGTCCCCATCTACGGCGGCGACAGATAAAGGTACGGCCAGGGGTTTGGTGGGAATGCGGTATTTTTCTACCAGGGATTGAGAGATGAGATTTCCAGCAGCTCCTTAGTCAAGTTGAGCCAGTTCAAAATAGAGGTTCTCTCCGCAGATGATAGAGACTGACAGCATCAGGGATGGAGAGGGTTTACTTTTGTCTAGGGCGACCTCTCTGAGCGATCCTAGACACAGGCGTTTCCCGACCTCTCTGGGCAGGAACGGATCCGGTGCTCCTTACTGCCACAGTAGAAGCAGCTCCCCTCGGCACGGCGTAAGTCTTGACGGGTTTTGACCATCTTGGTCTGGTCGACCTGCATAGGCTCAGGTGAGTGTGCCTGGGGAGTAACGGAGGGAGTGACGGGTTTCTGGAAGGTAGGGGCTAGACGTGGAAACCTCCTCTCACGGGTGACCTCTTTGGCGCGCTCCTGGAACCGGATGTCAATCCAGATGGCAAGTGTTATTAAATCATCGAGAGTGGTAGGAATGTCCCGACCGGCGAGTTCATCTTTAATACGGCCGGACAGACCCTCCCAGAAGACAACACCAGTGCATCATTATCCCAGGCCAGCTCCAAAGCAAGGGGACGGAACCGTATGGCATATTGGCCCACGGTGAGACTTCCTTGGCGGAGGCGTAGCAGAGATGAGGCGGATGAGGTCTTCCGTCCTGGTTCGTCGAAGACTTTCCGGAAAGCCGTGAGAAAGGCTAGCAGGTTGGACACCAGGGGGTCTCCTCTCTCCCATAGAGGATTTAACCAAGCCAGCGCCTCCCCCGTGAGATGGGACATGATGAAGGCTACCTTGGCTCGGTCGGTGGAAAACTGGTGTGACAATAGTTCGAAATGCAGAGTGCACTGGTTAATGAAGCCCCGGGCCTGGACGGGATCTCCGCCAAAACGAGGCGAGGCGAAAAGGCGGGGACCGGGAAGAGATGCCATGGTATTGATGAGCAGCGGCGGTGCCGGGGTAGTAAGTGTGCGAGTGGAGGCCGCTCCGGATGAGGCAGTCAATGTGTCCAGGCGGGAGTTAACACTACACAGGTGACTCAGGATGGAGTCCTGTTGGGACCTCTGACGGGAGAGTTCATGACACAGGTCCGAGAGCGAGGGAGCTTGTGTGCCACCGGGTTCCATGGCCCAAGCAAACTGTAATGGGTCTGGGAGGTGGAACCTCTGAGCTACTATACAAAGGGGCAGTCCTTGTAAGGAAGCAGGTGGCTCCCAGGAAAGGCGGGCAGGTAGTCACGGCAAGTGACAGGGACAGTCTCTGGGTAGAAGGGCAGGAGGATACGGCAAATGACAGGGACAGTCTCTGGGTAGAAGGGCAGGAGGATACGGCAAGTGACAGGGACAGTCTCTGGGTTGAAGAGCAGGAGGACACGGCAAGTGACGGGGACAGTCTCTTGACATACAGGTGGTCACGGCAAGTGACGGCAGAGCCTCCAGGTAGGCTAGCAGGCAGGTAGCAGATGTGTGCTCCCAGGTGAGCAGGCGAGAGTCTCTGGACAAGCAGGTGGTCACGGCACGTGACGGCGGAGCCTCCAGGTAGGCTAGCAGGCAGGTAGCAGGTGAGCGCTCCCAGGTGATCGGGCAGACTGGTCCATAGACAGACTGGCAGGTGATGGTAGCAGACCGTCGGACTGCAGGAAAGCACACAGATTAGTCAGGAATCAGGCAGGAATCTGGCAGGTAACAGGCAGGTATCTAGTAACGGGACCTGAGGGCCGAAGCAGAGTTGAGAGGCTTTGCAACAACATTGCTCGGGCACCTCCATTTTGGAGGAGGTGCCTTATATATGGAGAGGTCCTCCGGCCATTGGTCGGGGACTCCTTAGGGCGGCGCGCGCGGCCCCTTTAAGAGAGGGGGAGCGCGCGCGCGTCCTAAGCACAGTGACCGGGGAGGAGCGCGCGCTGCCAGCAGAGCGGGAGGAAGACGCCGGGCACGGAGCGGAGAGGTGAGTGGAACAGCGTCCCTGCCTAGCAGGAGGCAGGGACGCCGACGCTACAGTTTCTGCTGCAATTGTTTTGCATGAGGACAGAATACCCTCCCAGAGCTGTTGCTTAGATGTGAACTGCCTCCCGCCATCATAGACACTCCTTTTGATGATGCTCCAGAGGTTCTGAATGGGGTAGAGGTCAGGGGAGCATGGGGGTCACACCATAAGTTTGTCCCCTTTTATGCCCATATCAGCCAGAGATGCAGATGTGTTATGTGCAGCATGAGACGGTGCATTATCATGCATGAAAATGATGTTGCTGTGGAATACACGGTTCTTCTTCTTGAACCATGGCAGGAAGTGCTGTTTGAGAAACTCCACATACATTATGGAGTTCATCTTTACCCTTTCAGGGATCCTAAAGGGGCCAACAATCTCTCTCCCCATGATTCCAGCCCAAAACATTACTCCACCTCCTCCTTGTTGGCACTGTAGCCGTGTTTGCGTGGGGTGTCCATCAACCAGTCATCCTCCACTCCATCCATCTGGACCATCGAGCGTTGCACGGCACTCATCCGTGAACAAAACTGTTTTGAAGTCAGTCTTCATGTATTGTTTGGCCCACTGGAGCCGTTTCTGCTTGTGTGCAGTGGATAGAGAAGGTCAACAGGATGGCGTACGCACAGCTGCAAACCTCTGAAGGACACTGCATCTTGTTGTTCGGGGGACGTTGGAGGCACCAGCAGCTTCAAAAACTTGTCTGCTGCTATGACAAGGCTTTTTTGCCGCTGCTCTTTTAACCTGACGTAATTGCCTGTAGGAAAGAGTCCTCAATTTGCCCTTATCAGCACGCACACGTGTGTACTGTGAATCAGCTACATACTTCTTGATTGCCAAGACACTTCATCCTGATCATCGCACAATGTTGATTGTAGTCATGCCTTGACCTAAACACTCCACAATTTGTTGCTTCTCAGCAGCCGACACATCCTTTTTCTTTCCCATTTTGGCAGAAAATGTAGGCTGCTTAATAATGTGGGACAGCCTTCTTAAGTAGTCTTGCCGTTCATTGGACACACCTGCCAAACTAATTAGCACAGGTGTCTGCAATTGCTTACAGTGATATAAAGAGCCCTGACACACATCACCATCAATGAGTTTAACTGACAAATAAATTCTTCCCTTATCACTCCTAAACACTTTTTGCGTAATAATTTGGAACACAGTGTACATGTGCTTTTCCACAAAACACCAGTGGTTCACGTAGTGAATCTTACAGTTCTAACTTGCCAACTGTGGTCTGTATGGAGTTGTTCAATAAAGGGCCCAAAATTAAGATAACATAGACGGGAGAGGTCTCTATGAATAGGAATTCCTAAGAATTTGATACCCTGTGAGGGCCAGGCAAAGGGAAAGTTGGACTGGATGGAATCCTGTATGGATTTGGGGAGGGAGACATCGAGTGCCTCAGACTTCGCTGTATTGATTTTAAAATTTGACCATGTAACAAAGTGATCTATTTCAGCCATAACAGCAGGGATGGATATATGTGATTGAGTGATATATACTAGGACATCATCAGCAAATAGAGAGCACTTGTACTCGGTGCCTCCCACCTCAATCCACCTAATATTGGGGTTATGGCGAATTGATGAGAGCAGGTGCTCCGTCACTAGGATGTATAAGAGAGGGGACAGAGGACATCCCTGCCTTGTCCCATTGGTGATTATGAAAGGTGATGAAAATGTTCTGACGCGCCCCCTGGGCCTTGGGACATCCGGAGCCAGACCCTTTTTGGTGGATGCTGGTGGTTGTAGCCTCCGTGGCAGCGACCCGGTTCCGTGGCTCAGGGCGGTCAAACCAGTGGCAAACTCTTTATGTGGTTTTGATGTTTAAATGTCCGACTACGCCACCCGTGGATTGCAGTCAGAGTGAACCGCCGCTTCAGGGCAGACCACTGAGGCTGGTGTTGTGGGTGCAGCAGAGCGTAGCATAACTCCCCACGGAAGGAGTATAGCCTCAGGGCAGTGTATGCGGAGGATGGGCGTGATGGTGCAGGGCAGCAGCAGTAACGACACGGAGTCAGTGATGCAGTCCAGGGCCTTTACTCACAGTTCTTATTATCCAGACCACTTCTGCAGGTAACGGCTGCCCACGTCGTACTGTGCTCACCAGGTGAGGGGCTCAAACAACTCCCAGATAACTTTGGAGCGCTTCACAGGACCCCCTTTGTGTGTCCTTTGTCTGGCCTTTCTTACCAACCCTTCTGTCCGGCTGCCTCGGGCCTCCTCTTTGTAAACTTGGCGCCAGTATCTCTGACCCTATGTGCTGCCCTCCTAGCGGGTGTAGCGAGAGGCTGCGCCACATAAAATGTCACAGCCGCCAGTTTCTAGCTGAGGGTCGTTTCCCGCCTCCACTAGTTTCGGGGACCGGTCTCTCCCTTTGGCCTGACCCCTCCACGCTGGTGGATTCGGGCGTGCGGTGGCGACTCGCCCATCCACACCCCTGGGATCCCTTCATTCCTTGTTCCTGGAGCCTTCTACGCTCCTCTTCCTTCCTTCTCCCTCTTCCAGGCCTGGGCCTCTGTCACTAGGCCCGCCTCTGGAGCAGAGCTCATGCAGAGCCCCTGCTCCCTGTCACTTCTGCTCAGACTTCTCTGCACTGAACTAAGATGGTG
Source organism: Phyllobates terribilis (assembly GCF_046119375.1). Taxonomy (NCBI): domain Eukaryota; kingdom Metazoa; phylum Chordata; class Amphibia; order Anura; family Dendrobatidae; genus Phyllobates; species Phyllobates terribilis. The sequence goes on along the minus strand of NW_027362942.1, from coordinate 1,498,753 downwards.
CCCACCTTTTATACTCCCTTCTCAATGCACCCAGGAGCTGCTTCCTCCCTGCTCCTGCACTACAGGGTTCCCCTTCCTCAGTGTTCCCTCCCCCCACTCCAGCCAGGGAAAAGGACTGTCATGCCCATCTCAGGGGCATATTGGTCTCCCTGCCCCACGGCAATGTGGTGTAATGCATGCAGGTGTCGGGGTCCTGATCCACACTCCATCCTTACCTGAGAGTGAGATATCGCACCTCTGGGTGAGGTGCAATACCTCTGCAGCAACCGAGCCCTCGGGGTGCTACAGTTCCAGTTATCTTCAGCCTAGGTGACGCATTGCGATACAGGGCCGTGATTTTGGCTATAAAAGGGTCCCCTAGACCCCTACCCCAAGCTTTTTAAGAGAATAATATATGGCATGCCAGGAGACTCTATGGAATGCTTTCTCAGCATCCAAAGAGAGTATCTAATTACAAATTTTTAACTGCATCTAGCCCAGGAAATACTTTGTGCCTAGTAGCAGTGTCTGCTAGTCAGCGGATTATCCCGGCTGTTAAGCAAGCTACACCACCTGTAGTTTGGACACTTAATTTTTTCACAGGAAATGCTTCGGGACCACGGGATACTCAGTGAAGAGCATCAGGAGGCACCCCAAGGCATAGGGGCTGGGACTGGCGGTAGGACGCCTTGCGGTGGACAGCCGAGCTCGATCCTTATAAAAGCTTTTTAACTGCAGCAGCTTTAGTGGACGCTACTGGAGCTGGAATTACGCAGCTGCTGGCATGAGACTTGCCCTTCAATAGATCCTTGTAAAAAGTGTATTCATTCAAATTAGAGGGACAATTTAAATTAAAAACCTTAGAGCTGCCTCCACCACAGGGGGGATCGCTCGACCCACCAGCGGACAGGCACCAGTATTGGGAGAGGGGGGCTGGCCGTCAGGGTCCACCGCGGCTCTGGCACAAACCCGGCGACACGGAGGTGGCACGGGCAGGAACGGACTGGCCGTGTCGGCTTCTCACTTCTTGGATTTTAGAAGGGCATGACATGCCTATATCTGTGTCTCCCCCTCCTTTTACTCCTCCACCTCTTTTCTTTTCGCATGACTATATGTACTTGTCACTTTTCCATGTGTTACTTATGTCTTCTGAGCAGTTTGTTAGCTTTTGGACACCTTTGAAGGTGTTTTCTATGTGTTTCTATGTGTTTTTGCTTTCCTGCCATTGGTTTTAACAGTGTTCGAACGTGTTCGACGAACAGTTCGACGAACAGTTCGGCGAACACAAGGGTGTTCGACGAACCGAACCGAACTCAAACACTACTCCATAACATTCTATCACCCATGCAGTGTGTTCGGAGGTTTGCGCATGCGCCGTCCATGCTCCGGGTGTCTCTGGCTCGGCGTCTCTATGTGTCAGGTGACTCGGACCTCCGATGTCATTAGTCACATGACGCGGGTGTCAGTGGCTCCCGGCCCCTCTGAACGGCGCATGCGCAATATTTTCTTTGACCGCGCTGCATTGGTATGCAATTACACATAGTAATGACTCCACCCCCTTCCGGCCCGTCAATCCCGGACTTCCGGTTCCCGTGTCTCAGTGTTTACGGTTAATACCGCTCACTATGACTGGCTAGTCACCCCTATTTAAACCTTCCAGTTCAAAGGATCCGTACCCCCTGACGAAGGTCCTCAGCGTCCGAAACGCGCGTCGGGGTGTGCTCCGCATTCTACCTCATCACCCTTATCAGGTAACATACGGCATTTCCATACTTTTCCCTGCTACAACATTTATTATATTACAGGTGGTCACATCCTTGTGCTCTTACTACCCCTTCCCTCTTCCCTCTCCCTTCCCTCCTTTTCGGGGTATTTGTTCATGAATTACATTGATGGTGCTTATTTTGGTAGTTATCCTTAGATATTATATTTATGCAATGATCTATATTTCTCTTAACCATTATTATGCATGGACATTTTATACTACCCTAAGTGCCTTATAGATATATGTAAATCAATTGTTGAGGCTTCCATTTATTATATATGACTGATGTGTGCATATATGCCTCAACAGTACCCTGCCAGATCAGTAGGATGTCATCAATGTACCGCGTCCAGAGGGGGACGCAGTCCATTGACGCTCGTCGATCTGGCAGGGTGAGGTCCCTCTCCCACAGCCCCAGGAAAAGGTTAGTGTAAGCCGATGCAAAAGTTGCACCCATGGCAGTACCCTGGAGCTGTAGGTAGAAGGACCCCTTAAGCGTGAAGAAATTGTGCGTGAGGGCAAATTCCAAGAGTTCCATCACCAATTCCATCACCAATTTGATCATGTCACTGGATAGGTTTGATGTATTTAGAAAAAAAGGAGATGCCCTAAGACCATCTACATGTTTGATACTTGTGTAGAGGGATTCTACATCTCCTGTCACTAAAATCATTTCAGGATCCAAGCACAAGCCATCAACTCTCTTTAGTAAATCACCCGTATCAAGGAGGAATGAGGGAAGACATTCTACTAGAGGTTGACATTTTCTGGGAAGTTCCCTGCCCCAAAAATAATAGGAAGACCAGGTGGTATGGAAACATTTTTGTGCACTTTGCGCAACAGGTATAGTGTAGAAACCGTAGGTTCACTGACAAGTAGTGCCGATGCCAGCTCCTTAGTGATGACCTCATTGCCTACAGCTTGATTGATGATCTTAGATAATTGTAACGAGAAAGAGGCCAAGGGGTTGAACGTCAAGCGTTTATAACAAGTTTTATTGTTCAATTCACCGAAGTCCTCACTCTCATACATATCTTTGGGCCATAGCACAATGTTGCCACCCTTGTCGGCTGGCCTCAGCACTACGTCAGGAAGATTTTGAAGGGCTCGTAGGCGCACACGCTCATTCCTAGTAAGATTATCTTTTTGTATATAACGTGGAATACGCTCAAACTCCTTTGTTACTACCTGAACAAACAGGTCTATATTAGCGCAGGTGGACAGTGGGGGAAATTTCTTTGACTTAATCTTAATTGATGAAGGGATCTTACCTCCCTCTTCAATATTGTGCTCACTGGCAAGTTCCTCCAAAGTTCGCAAAGCTATTTGCTCTTCTTCTGTTGGGAATAGATTAAATTGTTTCTCATTAAAATAATATTTTTTAAACAACAGAGATCTTGCAAACAAGTGAAGATCTTTCACCGCAGTGAACACATCAAATTTACTTTTAGGTGAGAAGGAGAGATCCCTACTCAACAATGTAAGATCAGTGTCAGTCAATTTATAACTACTGAGATTGATTACCTTGCTATCCCCACTGTCCACGAACGGCTTTTTGTACGGTCTACGTCTATACGGATGGAAATTAGCGTCACGTGTCCTTTTGAGGCTTAATCCTGATCTCTTAGTAATTGATGAAGATGATTCACTAAGAGATGAGAGTGATGTAATCGAAGATGAACGTTGTGCATATGAAGGTTTGAGTAGTGGATTTCCTCCAATAATATACTGCGTTAGAGGCAAAGTCCCGTTGGTCTCTTGACATTTTTGATGTTTGGATGTCATGAATTTTTTTGACACACAAGTCTAGATTTTTCTCTATTTGAGCATCAAAACTCTGAAGTTTCTCACTTGGGCATGTAGTTCTGAGTTTACTTTGTGCTTCATCAATGGATTCATCAAGGGCCAAAATAACCTTAGTATTATGTTCTATCAATAACTGCATGAATCCTGAAGAACATGTGTTACAAAGGTTCTCCCAACTAGAGATAAAGTCATTATCATCCACTATAAAAGTGGGAATCACCCGCACTCTCAGCCCTCTTGGAATCAATTTGTTGTTGATGTACCTCTGTAGGAAAGCCCTGTTCCACCACAATTTAGTCCGTTTCAAAAACAGATCCTGTATGGATTGAACCTGATTGTCCCAATTTTGATCACTCTCTACCTGCTGTTCAGCACCACCCATTCCAAACACCTGATCAATTTGGCCGAGCCAGGTCTGTTCCTTGGCTCTGAAATCCATCACTGTTGGAAACAAAACAACCGTGCATAACACGGAAAAAGTAAGTATATCTATATTTCTCAACTGGTACATATTATATATTAAATGAGACAAAATGACTCACACCTGAGGATACTAATGAGGGTAAATCGCCAGACACAGGGAACTCATAGAAGAACAAAGCGATCAGAAAGACCCAAACGAATAGTTATCAGTATAAAAAATAACTTTTATTACATAAGATAGAATTAAAAATGCATATTTGACAGAAGTGGTGCAGATACACGCGTGGTCCGTCTGTGAGCTCCCACACTATACTGTCCAGAGTCCAGGTATGAACCATTCAATTTTCCTCATGTCTACCCCTTGTGGCTAGCTGGATATTTAATTCTATGGTGATTATCTAATGCACTGGCAATGATAGATTAATACTAACTTCCTGGACACCTACAATACATATATTCTGATTGGGACTGTATTATGGTAATGTGGGGTACGCAATATCAGTACACATTACCTTAGAGCTATTGTGGTTCTCACAGAATGGACCTCGTCGGTCCTACACCATGATGGATTTTTTATAGTGTATGTATCTGTACCACTTCTGTCAAATATGCATTTTTTGCATTTTTAATTCTATCTTATGTAATAAAAGTTATTTTTTATACTGATAAATATTCGTTTGGGTCTTTCTGATCGCTTTGTTCTTCTATGAGTTCACTGGGTTAATATTGTTGAAGCCGGGATACAGTTGGACACTGGGATGCAAAACGTCCTCCAGACATAGAGGATTGCGGGTCCTGGGTCAATCAGGCTTCAACACAAAGTTCAGAAGATAGACAGCAGCAGTGGTCGGCCTCCTACACAACGAATAAATTATTCATGATCATGAGACCATCCATCTCCTTAGCTTTCTGTTCCTTGGAATGCAAGCGCATGTATGTAGTAGCGGCTAGGCCTGAGGTGGTCAGCGTTTTGGCGCATATCCTACCTCCTCCGAGGATTGCTGGATGTTTTCCTGCTACTATCCCAGTTCTATGACTCCAGTTAAAACAAAGCTTTAGGTGATGAATGATGGATGAGGTGGTGGCAAAGGAGAAAGAGCAGGAGGAACAGGGACCATTCACATCATGTTAGGCTATGGATTGAACTAGATGGACTTAGTCTTCCTTCAACCTTAAAAACTATGTAATATCAGGCCAGTCTTGTAGGATATGTTTCTGTACCAAAAGGAGTGGTTCGGCTACACAGTTATAGGGCATACAGTGAGTACAATGCCTACCAAAAATTTCGAGGCACTCTAATGCCACTTGGAAGTGACATGGAGGTCAGAGAGCCTTAACTAAACAGTTTTTTCCATTTATAGCAACTGGGTCTCCTGTACACTGTTGGCCTAAGCAGTGAATAGAAGGTTTTCCAAAAATTATGAGGTGCTGCAATGCCCCTTGAAACAGACGTGGATTACAGCGTACTAAAAATCTTCTACCTATTATTGCGGAGTGGGTCTCCCTTAGTGTTTGCCTATGCATTGAAAAGTAAAAGCTGACTAAAATTGGAAGGAAATGCAATGCCCATTGGAAGAGTTGTGAAGGTTAGAGGTAATTTAAAACAACATTTCAATACCCCTTGTAAGAGCTGTGGTGTTCAGAGTGGTTTAACAAGACGGTTTTAATGACCGTTGGAAGAGACGTGGAGGTCACAGTAGCTTAACAAGACGGTTTTAATGCCCCTTGGAAGAGACGTTGAGGTCCCAGTGGAATAGAAAGACAATATCAATGCCCCTTGGAAGAGTGGTGGAGGTCGCAGTGGAATAAAAAGACAATATCAAAGCCCCTTGGTATAGTGGTGGAGGTCGCAGTGGAATAAAAAGACAATATCAATGACCCTTGGAAGAGATGTGGAGGTCACAGTAGCTTAACAAGACAATTTTAATGCCCCTTGGAATAGACATGGAATTCAGAGTGGTTTAACAAGACTATTTTAATACCCCTTGGAAGACACGTGGAGTTCAGAGTGGTTTAACAAGACGGTTTTAATGCCGGTTGGAAGAGACGTGGAGTTCAGAGTGGTTTAACAAGATGGTTATAATGCCCCTTGGAAGAGACGAGGAGGTCACAATAGCTTAACAAGACAGTTTTAATGCCCCTTGGAATAGACATGGAATTCAGAGTGGTTTAACAAGACTATTTTAATACCCCTTGGAAGACACGTGGAGTTCAGAGTGGTTTAACAAGACGGTTTTAATGCCCTTTGGAAGAGACGTGAAGGTCCCAGTGGAATAAAAAGACAATATCAATGCCCCTTGGAAGAGACGTGGAGGTCACAGTAGCTTAACAAGATGATTTTAATGCCCCTTGGAAGAGATGTGGAGTTCAGAGTGGTTTAACAAGACGGTTTTAATGCCCCTTGGGAGACGGGGAGGTCACAGTAGCTTAACAAGACTGTTTTAATGCCCCTTGGAAGAGATGTGAAGGTCCCAGTGGAATAAAAAGACAATATCAATGCCCCCTGGAAGAGTGGTGGATGTCGCAGTGGAATAAAAAGACAATATCAATGACCCTTGAAAGAGACGAGGAGGTCACAATAGCTTAACAAGACCGTTTTAATGCCCCTTGGAAGAGTTGTGGAGGTCCCAGTAAAATAAAAAGACAATATCAATGACCCTTGGAAGAGTTGTGGAGGTTACACTGGAATAAAAAGACAATATCAATGCCCCTTGAAAGAGTGGTGGAAGTTACAGTGGAATAGAAAGACAATATCAATGAACCTTGGAAGAAACGTGGAGGTCTCAGTAGCTTAACAAGACAATTTTACTGCCCCTTAGAAGAGACGTGGAGTTCGAAGTAGCTTAACTAGACGGTTTTAATGCCCATTTGAAGAGACGTGGAGGTCACAGTAGCTTAACAAGACAGTTTTAATGCCCCTTGAAAGAGACATGGAGGTCCCAGTGGAATAAAAAGACAATATCAATGCCCCTTGGAAGAGTGGTGGAGGTTACTGCAGAATAAAAAGTCAATATCAATGCCCCTTGGAAGAGTGGTGGAGGTGGCAGTGGAATAAAAAGACAATATTAATGACCCTTGGAAGAGACGTGAAGGTCACAGTAGCTTAACAAGACAATTTTAATGCCCCTTGGAAGAGACAGGGAGTTTAGAGTGGTTTAATAAGATGGTTTTAATGCCCCTTGGAAGAGACGTGAAGGTCCCAGTGGAATAAAAAGACAATATCAATGCCCCTTGGAAGAGTGGTGGATGTCGCAATGGAATAAAAAGTTTATATCAATGAACCTTGGAAGAGACGTGGAGGTCACAGTAGCTTAACAAGACGATTTTAATGCCCCTTGGAAGAGACGTGGAGTTCAGAGTGGTTTAACAAGGCGGCTTTAATGCCCCTTGGGAGACGGGTTGGTCACAGTAGCTTAACAAGACTGTTTTAATGCTCCTTGGAAGAGATGTGAAGGTCCCAGTGGAAAAAAAGACAATATCAATGCCCCCTGGAAGAGTGGTGGAGTTCACAGTGGAATAAATAGACAATATCAATGACCCTTGGAAGAGACGTGGAGTTCAGAGTGGTGCAAGAAGACGGTTTTAATGCCACTTGGAAGAGACGTGGAGGTCCCAGTGGAATAAAAAGACAATATCAATGCCCCTTGGAAGAGTGGTGGAGGTCGCAGTGGAATAAAAAGACAATATCAATGACCCTTGGAAGAGACGTGGAGGTCACAGTAGCATAACAAGACGATTTTAATGCCCCTTGGAAGAGACGTGGAGTTCAGAGTGGTTTAATAAGACAGTTTTAATGCCCCTTGGAAGAGACGTGGAGGTCACAGTAGCTTCACAAGACAGTTTTAATGCCCCTTGGAAGAGACATGAAGTTCAGAGTGGTTTAACAAGACGGTTGTAATGCCCCTTGCAAGAGACATGGAGGTCCCAGGGGAATAAAAAGACAATATCAATACCCATTGGAAGAGTGGTGGAGGTCGCAGTGGAATAAAAAGACAATATCAATGACCCTTGGAAGAGACGTGGAGGTCTCAGTAGCTTAAAAAGACGATTTTAATGCAGCATGGAAGAGATGTGGAGTACAGAGTGGTTTAACAACACGGTTTTAATGCCCCTTGGAAGAGACGTGGAGGTCACAGTAGCTTAAAAAGATGATTTTAATGCCCCTTGGAAGAGAAGTGGAGTTCAGAGTGGTTTATCAAGACGGTTTTAATGCCCCTTGGAAGAGACGTGGAGGTCACAGTAGCTTAGCAAGACGGTTTTAATGCCCCTTGGAAAAGAAGTGAAGTTCAGAGTGGATTAACAAGACGGTTTTAATGCCCCTTGGAAGAGATGTGGAGGTCACAGTAGCTTAACAAGACGATTTTAATGCCCCTTGGAACAGACGTGGAGTTCAGAATGGTTTAACAAGACAGTTTTAATGCCCCTTGGAAGAGACGTGGAGGTCACAGTAGCTTAACTAGACAGTTTTAATGCCCCTTGGAAGAGACGTGGAGTTCAGAGTGGTTTAACAAGACGGTTTTAATGCCCCTTGGAAGAGACTTGGTGGTCCCAGTGGGATAAAAAGACATTATCAATGCCCCTTGGAAGAGTGGTGGAGGTTACAGTGGAATAAAAAGACAATATCAATGCCCCTTGGAAAAGTGGTGGAGATCACAGTGGAATAAAAAGACAATATCAATGCCCCTTGGAAGAGTGGTGGAGGTCGCAGTGGAATAAAAAGACAATATCAATGACCCTTGGAAGAGTGGTGGAGATCACAGTGGAATAAAAAGACAATATCAATGACCCTTGGAAGAGACGTGGAGGTCACAGTAGCATAACAAGACGATTTTAATGCCCCTTGGAAGAGACGTGAAGTTCAGAGTGGTTTAATAAGACAGTTTTAATGACCCTTGGAAGAGACGTGGAGGTCACAGTAGCTTCACAAGACAGTTTTAATGCCCCTTGGAAGAGACATGAAGTTCAGAGTGGTTTAACAAGACGGTTGTAATGACCCTTGCAAGAGATATGGAGGTCCCAGGGGAATAAAAAGACAATATCAATGCCCATTGGAAGAGTGGTGGAGCTCGCAGTGGAATAAAAAGACAATATCAATGACCCTTGGAAGAGACGTGGAGGTCACAGTAGCTTAACAAGACGATTTTAATGCCCCTTGTAAGAGACATGGAGTTTAGAGTGGTTTAACAAAACGGTTTTATTGCCCCTTGGAAGAGACGTGGAGGTCACAGAAGCTTAACAAGACGGTTTTAATGCCCCTTGGAAGTGACGTGGAGTTCAGAGTGGTTTAACAACATGGTTTTAATGCCCGTTGGAAGAGACGTGGAGGTCACAGTAGCTTAACAAGACGATTTTAATGCCCCTTGGAAGAGACGTGGATTTCAGAGTGGTTTAACAGGACAGTTTTAATGCCCGTTGCAAGAGACATGGAGGTCATAGTGGAATAAAAAGACGATTTTAATGCCCCTTGGAATAGACGTGGAGGTCAGAGTAGCTTAACAAGATGATTTTAATGCCCCTTGGAAGAGAAGTGGAGTTCAGAGTGGTTTATCAAGACAGTTTTAATGCCCCTTGGAAGAGACGTGGAGTTCAGAGTGGTTTAACAAGACGGTTTTAATGCCCATTGGAAGAGACGTGGAGGTCACAGTAGTTTAACAAGACGGTTTTAATGCCCCTTGGAAGAGACATGGAGGTCCCAGTGGAATAAAAAGACAATATCAATGCCCCTTGGAAAAGTGGTGGAGGTTACAGTAGAATAAAAACTCAATATCGATGCCCCTTGGAAGAGTGGTGGAGGAGGCAGTGGAATAAAAAGACAATATCAATGACCCTTGAAAGAGACATGGAGGTCACAGTAGTTTAAAAAGACTATTTTAATGCCCCTTGGAAGAGATGTGGAGTCCAGACTGGTTTAACAACACGGTTTTAATGAACCTTGGAAGAGACGTGGAGGTCACAGTAGCTTAACAAGACCGTTTTAATGCCCCTTGGAAGAGACGTGGATTTCAGAGTGGTTTAACAGGACGGTTTTAATGCCCGTTGCAAGAGACATGGAGGTCCCAGTGGAATAAAAAGACAATATCAATGACCCTTGGAAGAGACATGGAGGTCACAGTAGTTTAAAAAGACGATTTTAATGCCCCTTGGAAGAGATGTGGAGTCCAGACAGGTTTAACAACACGGTTTTAATGCCCCTTGGAAGAGACATGGAGGTCACAGTAGCTTAACAAGACGATTTTAATGCCCCTTGGAAGAGATGTGGAGTTCAGAGTGGTTTAACAAGACGGTTTTATTGCCCCTTGGAAGAGACGTGGAGGTCCCAGTGGAATAAAAAGACAATATCAATGCCCCTTGGAAGAGTGGTGGAGGTCACAGTAGCTTAAGAAGACGATTTTAATGCCCCTTGGAATAGACGTGGAGGTCAGAGTAGCTTAACAAGATGATTTTAATGCCCCTTGGAAGAGAAGTGGAGTTCAGAGTGGTTTATCAATACAGTTTTAATGCCCCTTGGAAGAGACGTGGAGGTCACAGTAGCTTAACAAGACGGTTTTAATGCCTCTTGGAAAAGAAGTGGAGTTCAGCGTGGATTAACAAGATGGTTTTAATGCCCCTTGGAAGAGATGTGGAGGTCACAGTAGCTTAACAAGACGATTTTAATGCCCCTTGGAAGAGACGTGGAGTTCAGAATGGTTTAACAAGACAGTTTTAATGCCCCTTGGAAGAGACGTGGAGGTCACAGTAGCTTAACAAGACAGTTTTAATACCCCTTGGAAGAGATGTGGAGTTCAGAGTGGTTTAACAAGACGGTTTTAATGCCCATTGGAAGAGACCTGGAGGTCACAGTAGTTTAACAAGACGGTTTTAATGCCCCTTGGAAGAGTCATGGAGGTCCCAGTGGAATAAAAAGACAATATCAATGCCACTTGGAAGAGTGGTGGAGGAGGCAGTGGAATAAAAAGACAATCTTAATGACCCTTGGAAGAGACGTGAAGGTCACAGTAGCTTAACAAGACGATTTAATGCCCCTTGGAAGAGACATGGAGTTCAGAGTGTTTTAACAAGACAGTTTTAATGCCCCTTGGAAGAGACATGGAGGTCACAGTAGCTTAACAAGACAGTTTTAATGCCCCTTGGAATAGACGTGGAATTCAGAGTGGTTTAACAAGACAGCATTAATGCCCCTTAGAAGAGACGTGGAGGTCACAGAAGCTTAACAAGACGGTTTTATTGCCCCTTGGAAGAGACATGGAGTTCAGAGTGGTTTAACAAGACGGTTTTAATGCCCCTTGAAAGAGACGTGTGGGTCCCAGTGGAATAAAAAGAAAATATCAATGCCACTTGGAAGAGTGTTGGATGTCGCAGTGGAAAAAAAAGACAATATCAATGACCCTTGGAAGAGACGTTGAGGTCACAGTAACTTACCAAGATGATTTTAATGCCCATTGGAAGAGACGTGGAGTTCAGAGTGGTTTAACAAAACGGTTTTAATGCCCCTTGGGAGACCTGAAGGTCACAGTAGCTTAACAAGACTTTTAATGCCCCTTGAAAGAGATGTGAAGGTCCCAGTGGAATAAAAAGAAAATATCAATGCCCCCTGGAAGAGTGGTGGAGGTCACAGTGGAATAAAAAGACAATATCAATGACCCATGGAAGAGACGTGGAGGTCACAGTAGCTTAACAAGACAGTTTTAATGGCCTTTGGATGAGACGTGGAATTCAGAGTGGTTTAACAAGACGGTTTTAATGCCCCTTGCAAGAGACATGGAGGTCGCAGTGGAATAAGAAGACAATATCAATGACCCTTGGAAGAGACGTGGAGGTCACAGTAGCTTAAAAAGATGATTTTAATGCCGTTTGGAAGAGATGTGGAGTTAAGAATGGTTTAACAACACGGTTTTAATGCCCCTTGGAAGAGACCTGGAGGTCACAGTAGCTTAACAAGACGATTTTAATGCCCCTTGTAAGAGACATGGAGTTCAGAGTGGTTTAACAAGACGGTTTTATTGCCCCTTGGAAGAGACGTGGAGTTCAGAGTGGTTTAACAACATGGTTTAATGCCCGTTGTAAGAGACGTGGAGGTCACAGTAGCTTAACAAGACGATTTTAATGCCCCTTGGAAGAGACGTGAAGTTCAGAGTGGTTTAACAAGACAGTTTTAATGCCCCTTGGAAGAGACGTGGAGTTCAGAGTGGTTTAACAACAAGGTTTTAATGCCCCTTGGAAGAGATTTGGAGGTCCCAGTAGAATAAAAATACAATATCAATGACCCGACGAAGAGTCGTGAAGGTTACAGTGGAATAAAAAGACAATATTAATGCCCCTTGAAAGAGTGGTGGAAGTTACAGTGGAATAAAAAGACAATATCAATGACCCTTGGAAGAGACGTGGAGTTCAGAGTGGTTTAACAAGACGATTTTAATGCCCCTTGGAAGAGACATGGAGGTTACAGTGGAATAAAAAGACAAAATCAATGTCACTTGGAAGAGTGGTGGAGGTTACAGTAGAATAAAAAGCCAATATCAATGCCCCTTGGAAGAGTGGTGGAGGTGGCAGTGGAATAAAAAGACAATATTAATGACCCTTGGAAGAGACGTGGAGGTCACAGTTGCTTAGCAAGACGATTTTAATCCCCCTTGGAAGAGATGTGGAGTTCAGAGTGGTATAACAAGATGGTTTTAATGCTCATTGGAAGAGACGTGGAGGTCACAGTATCTTAACAAGACGGTTTTAATGTCCCTTGTAAGAGACGTGAAGGTCCCAGTGGAATAAAAATAAAATATCAATGCCCCTTGAAAGAGTGTTGGATGTCGCAGTGGAATAAAAAGACAATATCAATGACCCTTGGAAGAGACGTGGAGGTCACAGTAACTTAACAAGATGATTTTAATGCCCCTTGGAAGAGACGTGGAGCTCAGAGTGGTTTAACAAGACGGTTTTAATGCCCCATGGGAGACCTGAAGGTCACAGTAGCTTAACAAGACTTTTAATGCCCCTTGAAAGAGATGTGAAGGTCCCAGTGGAATAAAAAGACAATATCAATGCCCCCTGGAAGAGTGGTGGAGGTCACAGTGGAATAAAAAGACAATATCAATGACCCTTGGAAGAGACGCGGAGGTCACAGTAGCTTAACAAGACAGTTGTAATGCCCATTGGATGAGACGTGGAATTTAGAGTGGTTTAACAAGACTGTTTTAATGCCCCTTGCAAGAGACATGGAGGTCACAGTGGAATAAAAAGACAATATCAATGCCCCTTGGAAGAGTGGTGGAGGTCGCAGTGGAATAAAAAGACAATATCAATGACCCTTGGAAGAGACGTGGAGGTCACAGTAGCTTAACAAGACGATTTTACTGCCCCTTGGAAGAGACGTGGAGTTCAGAGTGGTTTAACAAGACAGTTTTAATGCCCCTTGGAAGAGACGTGGAGGTCACAGTAGCTTAACAAGACCGTTTTAATGCCCCTTGGAAGAGACGTGGATTTCAGAGTGGTTTAACAGGACGGTTTTAATGTCCATTGGAAGAGACATGGAGGTCCCAGTGGAATAAAAAGACAATATCAATGACCCTTGGAAGAGACATGGAGGTCACAGTAGTTTAAAAAGATGATTTTAATGCCCCTTGGAAGAGATGTGGAGTCCAGACTGGTTTAACAACACGGTTTTCATGCCCCTTGGAAGAGACATGGAGGTCACAGTAGCTTAACAAGACGATTTTAATGCCCCTTGGAAGAGACGTGGAGTTCAGAGTGGTTTAGCAAGACGGTTTTAATGCCCCTTGGAAGAGACATGGAGGTCACAGTAGCTTAACAAGACCGTTTTAATGCCCCTTGGAAGAGACGTGGATTTCAGAGTGGTTTAACAGGACGGTTTTAATGCCCGTTGCCAGAGACATGGAGGTCCCAGTGGAATAAAAAGACAATATCAATGACCCTTGGAAGAGACATGGAGGTCACAGTAGTTTAAAAAGACGATTTTAATGCCCCTTGGAAGAGATGTGGAGTCCAGACTGGTTTAACAACACGGTTTTAATGCCCCTTGGAAGAGACGTGGAGGTCACAGTAGCTTAACAAGACCGTTTTAATGCCCCTTGGAAGAGATTTGGATTTCAGAGTGGTTTAACAGGACGGTTTTAATGCCCGTTGCAAGAGACATGGAGGTCCCAGTGGAATAAATAGAGAATATCAATGACCCTTGGAAGAGACATGGAGGTCACAGTAGTTTAAAAAGATGATTTTAATGCCCCTTGGAAGAGATGTGGAGTCCAGACTGATTTAATAACACGGTTTTAATGCCCCTTGGAAGAGACATGGAGGTCACAGAAGCTTAACAAGACGATATTAATGCCCCTTGGAAGAGACGTGAAGTTCAGAGTGGTTTAACAAGACGGTTTTACTGCCCCTTGGAAGAGACGTGGAGGTCCCAGTGGAATAAAAAGACAATATCAATGCCCCTTGGAAGAGTGGTGGAGGTCACAGTAGCTTGACAAGACGATTTTAATGCCCCTTCGAATTAACGTGGAGGTCAGAGTAGCTTAACAAGATGATTTTAATGCCCATTGGAAGAGAAGTGGAGTTCAGAGTGGTTTATCAAGACGGTTTTAATGCCCCTTGGAAGAGACGTGGAGGTCACAGTAGCTTAACAAGACGGTTTTAATGCCCCTTGGAAAAGAAGTGGAGTTCAGAGTGGATTAACAAGACGGTTTTAATGCCCCTTGGAAGAGATGTGGAGATCACAGTAGCTTAACAAGACGATTTTATTGCCCCTTGGAAGAGACGTGGAGTTCAGAATGGTTTAACAAGACAGTTTTAATGCCCCTTGGAAGAGACGTGGAGTTCAGAGTGGTTTAACAAGACGGTTTTAATGCCCATTGGAAGAGACGTGAAGGTCACAGTAGTTTAACAAGACGGTTTTAATGCCCCTTGGAAGAGACATGGAGGTCCCAGTGGAATAAGAAGACAATATCAATGCCCCTTGGAAGAGTGGTGGTGGTTACAGTAGAAAAAAACTCAATATCAATGCCCCTTGGAAGAGTGGTGGAGGAGGCAGTGGAATAAAAAGACAATCTTAATGACCCTTGGAAGAGACATGAAGGTCACAGTAGCTTAACAAGACGATTTTAATGCCCCTTGGAAGAGACATGGAGTTCAGAGTGGTTTAACAAGACAGTTTTAATGCCCCTTGGAAGAGACATGGAGGTCACAGAAGCTTAGCAAGACGGTTTTATTGCCCCTTGGAAGAGACATGGAGTTCAGAGTGGTTTAACAATACGGTTTTAATGCCCCTTGGAAGAGACGTGCAGGTCCCAGTGGAATAAAAAGACAATATCAATGCCCCTTGGAAGAGTGGTGGAGGTTACAGTGGAATAAAAAGACAATATCAATGCCCCGTGGAAAAGTGGTGGAGGTCGCAGTGGAATAAAAAGACAATATCAATGCCCCTTGGAAGAGTGGTGGAGGTCGCAGTGGAATAAAAAGACAATATCAATGACCATTGGAAGAGTGGTGGAGATCGCAGTGGAATTTAAAGTCATTATCAATGACCCTTGGAAGAGACGTGGAGGTCACAGTAGCTTAACAAGACTATTTTAATACCCCTTGGAAGACACGTGGAGTTCAGAGTGGTTTAACAAGACGGTTTTAATGCGGCTCGGAAGAGACGTGGAGTTCAGAGTGGTTTAACAAGACGGTTTTAATGCCCCTTGGAAGAGATGAGGAGGTCACAATAGCTTAACAAGACCGTTTTAATGCCCCTTGGAAGAGACGTGGAGTTCAGAGTGGTTTAACAAGACGGTTTTAATGCCCCTTGGAAGAGATTTGGAGGTCCCAGTAGAATAAAAATACAATATCAATGACCCGACGAAGAGTCGTGAAGGTTACAGTGGAATAAAAAGACAATATTAATGCCCCTTGAAAGAGTGGTGGAAGTTGCAGTGGAATAAAAAGACAATATCAATGACCCTTGGAAGAAACGTGGAGTTCAGAGTGGTTTAACAAGACGATTTTAATGCCCCTTGGAAGAGACATGGAGGTCCCAGTGGAATAAAAAGACAAAATCAATGCCACTTGGAAGAGTGGTGGAGGTTACAGTAGAATAAAAAGCCAATATCAATGCCCCTTGGAAGAGTGGTGGAGGTGGCAGTGGAATAAAAAGACAATATTAATGACCCTTGGAAGAGACGTGGAGGTCACAGTAGCTTAGCAAGACGATTTTAATGCCCCTTGGAAGAGATGTTGAGTTCAGAGTGGTTTAACAAGATGGTTTTAATGCCCATTGGAAGAGACGTGGAGGTCACTTTAGCTTAACAAGACGGTTTTAATGCCCCTTGCAAGAGACCTGGAGGTCCCAGTTGAATAAAAAGACAATATCAATGACCCTTGGAAGAGTGGTGGAGGTCGCAGTGGAATAAAAAGACAATATCAATGACCCTTGGTAGAGACGTGGAGGTCACAGTAGCTTAAAAAGACAATTTTAATGCACCTTGGAAGAGATGTGGAGTTAAGAGTGGTTTAACAACACGGTTTTAATGCCCTTGGAAGAGACGTGGTGGTGACAGTAGCTTAACAAGACGATTTTAATGCCCCTTGGAAGAGACGTGGAGTTCAGAGTGGTTTAACAAGACGGTTTTAATGCCCCTTGGAAGAGACGTGGAGGTCCCAGTGGAATAAAAAGACAATATCAATGCCCCTTGGAAGAGTGGTGGAGGTTACAGTGGAATAAATAGACAATATCAATGCCCCGTGGAAAAGTGGTGGAGTTCGCAGTGGAATAAAAAGACAATATCAATGCCCCTTGGAAGAGTGGTGGAGGTCGCAGTGGAATAAAAAGACAATATCAATGACCCTTGGAAGAGTGGTGGAGATCGCAGTGGAATTTAAAGTCATTATCAATGACCCTTGGAAGAGACGTGGAGGTCACAGTAGCTTAACAAGACTATTTTAATACCCCTTGGAAGACACGTGGAGTTCAGAGTGGTTTAACAAGACGGTTTTAATGCCGCTCGGAAGAGACGTGGAGTTCAGAGTGGTTTAACAAGACGGTTTTAATGCCCCTTGGAAGAGATGAGGAGGTCACAATAGCTTAACAAGACCGTTTTAATACCCCTTGGAAGAGACGTGGAGTTCAGAGTGGTTTAACAAGACGGTTTTAATGCCCCTTGGAAGAGATTTGGAGGTCCCAGTAGAATAAAAATACAATATCAATGACCCGACGAAGAGTCGTGAAGGTTACAGTGGAATAAAAAGACAATATTAATGCCCCTTGAAAGAGTGGTGGAAGTTGCAGTGGAATAAAAAGACAATATCAATGACCCTTGGAAGAAACGTGGAGTTCAGAGTGATTTAACAAGACGATTTTAATGCCCCTTGGAAGAGACATGGAGGTCCCAGTGGAATAAAAAGACAAAATCAATGCCACTTGGAAGAGTGGTGGAGGTTACAGTAGAATAAAAAGCCAATATCAATGCCCCTTGGAAGAGTGGTGGAGGTGGCAGTGGAATAAAAAGACAATATTAATGACCCTTGGAAGAGACGTGGAGGTCACATTAGCTTAACAAGACGGTTTTAATGCCCCTTGCAAGAGACCTGGAGGTCCCAGTTGAATAAAATGACAATATCAATGACCCTTGGAAGAGTGGTGGAGGTCGCAGTGGAATAAAAAGACAATATCAATGACCCTTGGTAGAGACGTGGAGGTCACAGTAGCTTAAAAAGACGATTTTAATGCACCTTGGAAGAGATGTGGAGTTAAGAGTGGTTTAACAACACGGTTTTAATGCCCTTGGAAGAGACGTGGTGGTGACAGTAGCTTAACAAGACGATTTTAATGCCCCTTGGAAGAGACGTGGATTTCAGAATGGTTTAATAAGATGGTTTTAATGCCCCTTGGAAGAGACGTGGAGGTCACAGTAGCTTAACAAGACAGTTTTAATGCCCGTTAGATGAGACGTGGAATTCAGTGTGGTTTAACAAGACGGTTTTAATGCCCCTTGCAAGAGACATGGAGGTCCCAGTGGAATAAAAAGACAATATCAATGCCCCTTGGAAGAGTGGTGGAGGTCGCAGTAGAATAAAAAGACAATATCAGTGACCCTTGGAAGAGACGTGGATGTCACAGTAGCTTAAAAAGACGATTTTAATGCCGTTTGGAAGAGATGTGGAGTTAAGAATCGCTTAACAACACGGTTTTAATGCCCCTTGGAAGAGATGTGGAGGTCACAGTACCTTAACAAGACGATTTTAATGCACTTTGTAAGAGACATGGAGCTCAGAGTGGTTTAACAAGACGGTTTTATTGCCCCTTGGAAGAGACGTGGAGGTCACAGTAGCTTAACAATACGGTTTTAATGCCCCTTGGAAAAGACGTGGAGTTCAGAGTGGTTTAACAACATGGTTTTAATGCCCGTTGGAAGAGAAGTGGAGGTCACAGTAGCTTAACAAGACGATTTTAATGCCCCTTGGAAGAGACGTGGAGTTCAGAGTGGTTTAACAAGACAGTTTTAATGCCCCTTGGAAGAGACGTGGAGGTCACAGTAGCTTAATAAGACCGTTTTAATGCCCCTTGGAAGAGACGTGGATTTCAGAGTGGTTTGACAGGACGGTTTTAATGCCCGTTGCAAGAGACATGGAGGTCCCAGTGAAATAAAAAGACAATATCAATGACCCTTGGAAGAGACATGGAGGTCACAGTAGTTTAAAAAGATGATTTTAATGCCCCTTATAAGAGATGTGGAGTCCAGACTGGTTTAACAACACAGTTTTCATGCCCCTTGGAAGAGACATGGAGGTCACAGTAGCTTAACAAGACGTTTTTAATGCCCCTTGGAAGAGACGTGGATTTCAGAGTGGTTTAACAGGACGGTTTTAATGCCCGTTGCAAGAGATATGGAGGTCCCAGTGGAATAAAAAGACAATATCAATGACCCTTCGAAGAGACATGGAGGTCACAGTAGTTTAAAAAGACGATTTTAATGCCCCTTGGAAGAGATGTGGAGTCCAGACTAGTTTAACAACATGGTTTTAATGCCCCTTGGAAGAGACATGGAGGTCTCAGTAGCTTAACAAGACAATTTTAATGCCCCTTGGAAGAGACGTGGAGTTCAGAGTCGTTTAACAAGACGGTTTTAATGCCCCTTGGAAGAGACGTGGAGGTCCCAGTGGAATAAAAAGACAATATCAATGCCCCTTGGAAGAGTGGTGGAGGTCACAGTGGCTTAACAAGACGATTTTAATGCCCCTTGGAAGAGACGTGGAGTTCAGAGTGGTTTAGCAAGATGGTTTTAATGCCCCTTGGAAGAGACATGGAGGTCACAGTAGCTTAACAAGACCGTTTTAATGCCCCTTGGAAGAGACGTGGATTTCAGAGTGGTTTAACAGGACGGTTTTAATGCCCGTTGCAAGAGATATGGAGGTCCCAGTGGAATAAAAAGACAATATCAATGACCCTTCGAAGAGACATGGAGGTCACAGTAGTTTAAATAGACGATTTTAATGCCCCTTGGAAGAGATGTGGAGTCCAGACTGGTTTAACAACACGGTTTTAATGCCCCTTGGAAGAGACGTGGAGGTCACAGTAGCTTAACAAGACCGTTTTAATGCCCCTTGGAAGAGACGTGGATTTCAGAGTGGTTTAACAGGATGGTTTTAATGCCTGTTGCAAGAGACATGGAGGTCCCAGTGGAATAAAAAGACAATATCAATGACCCTTGGAAGAGACATGGAGGTCACAGTAGTTTAAAAAGACGATTTTAATGCCCCTTGGAAGAGATGTGGAGTCCAGACTAGTTTAACAACATGTTTTTCATGCCCCTTGGAAGAGACATGGAGGTCTCAGTAGCTTAACAAGACAATTTTAATGCCCCTTGGAAGAGACGTGGAGTTCAGAGTGGTTTAACAAGACGGTTTTAATGCCCCTTGGAAGAGACGTGGAGGTCCCAGTGGAATAAAAAGACAATATCAATGCCCCTTGGAAGAGTGGTGGAGGTCACAGTAGCTTAACAAGACGATTTTAATGCCCCTTGGAATAGACGTGGTGGTCAGAGTAGCTGAACAAGATGATTTTAATGCCCCTTGGAAGAGACGTGGAGGTCACAGTAGCTTAACAAGACGGTTTTATTGTCCCTTGAAAGATACGTGAAGTTCAGAGTGGTTTAACAAGACGGTTTTAATTCTCCTTGGAAGAGACCTGGAGGTCACAGTAGCTTAACAAGACGGTTTTAATGCCCCTTGGAAGAAACGTGAAGGTCCCAGTGGAATAAAATGACAATATCAATGCCCCTTGGAAGAGTGGTGGAGGTCGCAGTGGAATAAAAAGACAATATCAATGACCCTTGGAAGAGTGGTGGAGGTCGCAGTGGAATAAAAAGACAATATCAATGCCTCTTGGAAGAGTGGTGGAGGTCACAGTAGCTTAACAAGACGATTTTAATGCCCCTTGGAATAGACGTGGAGGTCAGAGTAGCTTAACAAGACGATTTTAATGCCCCTTGGAAGAGACGTGGAGGTCACAGTTGCTTAACAAGACGGTTTTATTGCCCCTTGAAAGAAACGTGGAGTTCAGAGTAGCTTAACAAGACGGTTTTAATGCCTCTTGGAAGAGACGTGGAGGTCCCAGTGGAATAAAAAGACAATATCAATGACCCTTGGAAGAGTGGTGGAGGTTACAGTGGAACAAAAAGACAATATCAATACCTTTTGGAAGAGTGGTGGAGGTCGCAGTGGAATAAAAAGACAATATCAATGACCCTTGGAAGAGTGGTGGAGGTCGCAGTGGAATAAAAAGACAATATCAATGACTCTTGGAAGAGACGTGGAGGTCACAGCAGCTTAACAAGACGATTTTAATCCCCCTTACAAGAGCCATGCAGTACAGCATTTTAAAAACATTAATCACATTATTGGGGAGTGGGTCTCCCATAGTCTTTGCCTATGCTTTCCAATCAAAAGGTGCCAAAAATTAGGACGGAGGAACTTGCAATGCCCCTTACAAGAGCCATGCAGTGCAGCATATTAAAAACATTATTCCCATTATTGGGGAGTGGGTCTCCCATAGTCTTTGCCTATGCCTTCCAAGCAAAAGCTGCCAAAAATTAGGACGGAGGAACTTGCAATGCTGGCAACACAGACCACGGTCACCCTGTTGGTATAGCGGTGGTGGAGGCTGAGGAGAAGGAGAAGAGCAATAAAGAGCCGAAATGAGGAAGCGTATACCCATATGTGGGTGTGAAGCGGTGCATGGGAATACACCTCCTGAAATAACACAGTGGATTTGACTTTATGTTACTTTGCTGTCATTTGGTGGTGATGGGAAGTCTGGCCCAATCCAGCCCTTGTTCATTTTGATAAGGGTCAACTTGTCAGCATTGTCAGTTGACAGGCGAGTGCGCTTATCAGTTATAATTCCCCCAGTGGCACTAAAAACATGCTTCGATAACACGCTAACGGTAGGGAAGGCCAGGACCTCCAAAGCATACAGAGTGAGTTCATTTCAAGTGCCGGTCTCTTGGCCCCATCAGACGCCTGGAGGCTCAGCAGCACAGAGGGCCCAGCACCGCCACGTCGGAGCAACGCACCAGCAAGGCCCGAACTGCCTGCCATACGGGTGAGCACAGAAACGTTGCACTCAGGGACGAGGGCCACCGCACAGGTACAAGCAGCAGGGCCAAAGAGTTTAAAGAGTTTAATGGAAAGGGAAGGCCTCCAACTTCACCTGGCAAGGAGGATACTTTACTTTCTTCCAGGCTGCCCGGACTTCCACTTCTAGCCAGTACCCTAGTCCTGGCTTGTCTAATCACCATCAGTAAAGATAAGAGGAAACCGCCATTAAGTTGTGGACTGATTATTGCCGCACCATCAACCCCTGCACTACAACACCCAGCATAACCCATAACATCTACACTGCCCTGGAGCTAAGCTCTACCTGTGGAGAGCCACACCATCCCTGCTGCAGTAACATCAGCTCCAGAGGACCTGCTCCTCAGTGGCGGCTCCTTTTAGCCGCATACCACAGGTGGCGTCACAAACTTTATACAATTACTATAAATCCCCCATCAATAACCCCTTTTTATTGACCGCTCTGGATCACGGACCGGGTCACCGCCACTGTGACATCCCCCAGCATCTACCGGCCCTGCACCAGGTACCCCACGGCCCAGGGGGCACGTCAACTTGGCGTCACGAACAGGATTCACGAAGCCTGGTATAACCGGGTCCTGTGTGCCATAGACTTTATTGAACTGTGTTATCACGTGGTATGCCACCCGCCGAGGGGGAAGAAAGAAGCCCCGATCTGGAACCGCCGGGTAAGAGATCCTTCCGCCTGCAGAGCAGCAGACTGGTGTGTGAGGAGACGCCCAGAACCTGGCTGAGGTTCACTAGGGGGGAGGAAGATGCCCAACATGGGAGAGGATTTAGCCGAAGTCGCGGCCGCTGCCACTGTAATGCCATTATCAATGCCATACATACCGGGGGCGGCGTGGTTGCCCCAGTACTCAGGAGAGTCGCACACCCTGAACGACTTTGAGGAGAGACTGCGCAGTTTGCTTAAAGTGTACCCCCTGTCAGAGGAGCAGAAAGTCAGCATCCTCATAGGCCAGCTAGTCGGTGCAGCCCAGAGAGAAGTGAAGTCCTGGCCGGACAGAGACAAAGGTACTGTAAAAGAAATACTGGCCCGGTTAAAGGATACCTTTGACACCCACACTGCAGGAGAAATTAAAATGAAGTTTTACGGGTGCAAACCAAGGGTGCAGGACAGTGTACGGGACTATGCTCTAAACCTGCAGGAGGCGCTGCAGGCCATCAAACAGGTAGACCCCGACAGTGTGAGAGATGAGGACAGATTGCTAACTGAGCAGTTTATTGAGGGGCTCTTGTCTAACGCTCACCGGACACAGCTGCGCATTATGGCTCTGCAAAACCCTGATCTGGACTTTGCACAATTTAAAGACAGAGCCATCCGGGTTCTGCGAGAATCAACACCAGGCGGCGCTGCATCCCAGCTATCACATACCACCAGGAGGTGGCGTCCTTTTCCCCAGAACCTGTGGAAGCTGACGCTTAAACTCTAGACAATGACCCGTCTGCAGACCTGCGCCTTCAGGTCCAGGAGCTGACCAAAAGTGTGGCTACACTAGCCAAAACCATGCAGGCCATGCAAGTGTCTCCCAAGGAAAAGATCCAGCTGGCTTCCAGTCCAGATGACGTCTCATGGTGATGACAGAGAAGAATTCCACCGATCAGAGGGAGGAACAGCGATCACTACGACCAGGACGGACAACCCATCTGCCTCCATAGTCAAAAGGCGGGGCACTACACAAGATTCTGTAATTTAAACTAGCAACCCCTGGGGCAGAGGGCCAACCCCCAGGAGTAAGGCAACCAGGCCCACAAAGCTGGCGAGACAAGTACGTGGGAGGACGACCGGTCCTACCTGTCGTGCTTGATGGCATCCCGATGAACGCACTGCTGGACACTGGGTCCCAGTTGACCACGATGCCATATATCCTTTATAAACGATACTGTACTGATTCAGACATTACCCGCCATCCAGATGAACATCTTAGTATCTATGCCAGCAATGGTCAGCCCTTGCCTCAGGTGGGGTATAAAGAGGTGACCATAAAAGATGGCAA
Source organism: Phyllobates terribilis (assembly GCF_046119375.1). Lineage (NCBI taxonomy): Eukaryota > Metazoa > Chordata > Amphibia > Anura > Dendrobatidae > Phyllobates > Phyllobates terribilis. The sequence goes on along the minus strand of NW_027362942.1, from coordinate 1,475,161 downwards.
AGTAGAATTGCCATCACAAGGAATGATTATTGTTGATATTGATCGCCGAGAAAGTCATCCCATGATAACCATAGGCACTAATGTGATAGAAAATTGTCTTGGAGAAATTATTGTTTTGTTACAACAGGTCGCAGAGACTGCCAGTTCCAGTCAGCAGCGAGTTCTGCAGAAGGAGATCAGAGCCCTGATGAAAAGACAACAGGTAGTGCTGTCTGGAGGGGAAATTGGCGATGTCAGGATGAGTGATCCATTCCCCATTGCAATGCCCCCTAGGAGCGAAATGTTAATATGGTGTCGGGCAGCAATTGGTCTCAGGGGTCAAGATTATCAGGCCCTGGTAGAACCCATATACTCTGACAGTAGGCCCACCATCTTGACAGCCAGGGGGTAGTCGATGTCCGCAAGGGGAGAGTACCGATAAGCATCCTGAATTGTGGGGAAAAAGAGGTCCAGTTGCCCCGGTATGCTACCCTTGCTAAGCTGTTCACTGTCAGTAACAAGGCAATAAAGACAGTGGAACCCTTGCCTCCATCCAAACCGGCGGAGGATAATGGTTCCAAGGGACAGATGGAGGATTGGTGTCAGAAGCTACAAGTGGGCACTGACTCCACCCATTTGCACCAAAAGCATGGAGTATACCGGGTGGTCCAAGAATATGGGCGAGTCTTCAGCAAACACCCACTAGACTTTGGGCAAGTAAAAGTGGTTCAACATCATATCCCCACGGGAGATCATCCGCCCATTAAAGAGGGGTACCGGCCTGTACCCCCAGCTCACTATCAATGTGCCAAAGGGATGTTACGGGAGATGAAGGAGGCTGGGGTGATAAGGGATAGTTGTAGCCCCTGGGCAGCTCCATTAGTTTTCGTTAGAAAGAAGGATGGTACAATGAGGATGTGTGTTGACTACAGGCAGATTAACCGCATTACACATAAGGATGCCTACCCATTACCCAGAATTGAGGAGTCACTAGCTGCATTAACATCTGCTAATTATTTCTCCACTTTGGATCTCACCAGTGGGTACTGGCAAGTTCCTGTGGCCTGTGGCAGAGGCAGACAGAGAAAAGACCGCATTTACAACACCAATGGGCCTTAGCGAGTTCAACTGCATGCCATTCGGACTCTGCAACGCCCCAGGCACCTTCCAGCGGTTAACGTAGTGCTGCCTAGGACACAAGAACTTCGAAACTGTCCTGCTGTACCTGGACGACGTAATTGTCTACTCGAAAAAATATGAAGACCACCTGGAGCACCAGGCCGAGGTGTTCGAAGCCCTATCTGGTTTTGGCCTGAAGGTAAAGCTGTCCAAATGCTACCTGTTGAAGCCCAAGGTGCAATACCTAGGTCATGTGGTAAGCGCCGAAGGTGTAGCGCCAGACCCTGAAAAAGTCACCGTGATCAAAGACTGGCCAAGACCCTCCACTATTAAGGAAGTGTGGCAGTTCCTTGGGCTGGTAGGCTACTACAGAAGATTTATCAAGGGTTTCACCAAGATAGCGGCACCCATGCAGGACCTCCTAGTAGGCCAGTCCAAGAAGGCCAAGAACCCGAAACCTCCGTTCAAATGGGGTAAACCAGAAGACGAATACTTCACCCGACTGAAAATGGCTCTTACCGGAGACTAAGTCCTGGCCTACCCCAACTATGGCCAATCCTTTATATTTCATACAGATGCCAGCAACGTGGGATTAGGAGCGGTGCTGTCCCAGGTACAGCAAGGCAGATAGATAGTGATTGCCTACGCCAGCAGGAAGCGCCGTCCTACAGAAAGGAACCCTGACAACTACAGTTCCTTCAAGTTGGAGTTTCTCGCCATAGTCTGGGCTGTAACAGAGCGCTTCAAGCACTATCTTGCCTCCTCCAAATTTACAGTCTTCACGGACAATAACCTGATGATGCACCTGGAGACTGCAAAGCTTGGTGCCCTAGAACAACGATGGATGGCCCGACTGTCTAACTACGAGTTTACCATCAAGTATCAGATGGGGCATAAAAATGCAAATGCTGATGCGATGTCCAGGATGCCCAACTTGCCAGATGGGGGAGAAGACCCGGAAGAGCTGGAGGAGATAGAGATACCCGCTTTCCATCATCATGGGGTAAACCAGTGCTCCCACTGTGTGAGGGACAAGCGCTCCGTCAACAGAGAGGCCACGTTCAACCCATTGCCCCATCATGGATGGGCAGAAACGCAGGATAGCAACCCGGCTGTCTGCCTAGTCAAGGAGTTGCTGATGCAAGCTGACTCACACCCCGATCCAGATGCTCGACAGGAGACCCAACAGTTGTGGAAGGAGAAGGGCAAACTTTTCATCTACGAAGGAAAGCTGTGTCGAAGAAGCATCAACTCCTGGACACATGAACTGGTCTGGCAGGTGGTAGTCCTGAGGCGGGATGCGTCAATGGTCTAAGAAGCATACCACAATGGAGCAGGACACTTCAAGTGTAAGAATTTGGAAGTCTTGCTACGTGAGCGATTCTACTGAGCTGGCATGAGGAAAGCAATCGAGAATGTGGTCCATGCAACCTGAGACGAAAAGACCGTGACAGCCAGAGGGATCCCCTGCAGCCCATCATCACCAAACAGCCACTAGAACTGGTAGCCTTGGACCACATGAAGCTAGCCCCAAGCAGGTCAGGCTATGTCTACGCTCTAACCGTAGTAGACCACTACTCCCGGTTCCTGGTAGTAGTGCCAGTAAAAGACCAGACGGCTCAGATGGCAGCCAAAGCGTTCCAACAGCACTTTTGTCACCCGCACGGTTACCCTGAACGGGTGCTTACCGACCAAGGTCCAGCCAGGAATTCTGTAACTTGTACGGCTGCAAGAAAATCAGGACGACACCGTATCATCCCCAGACCAACGGGTTGTGTGAAAAGATGAACCAGGTGGTAATAGACCTGTTGAAGACGTTGCCCCTTGAAGAACGTAGCCTATGGCCAGAGAAGTTACCAGATTTGGTGGACCTATATAACCACATCCCGGTGAACTCCACCAACTGTACACCTGCTTACCTGATGAAAGCAAGAACTGGCAAGCTACCCATCGACTTAGACACGGGAGTATTAACACCAGAGATGACATCACCAGATGCAGATTGGGATACAGAGCGGCAGCAACAATACCACAAGGTGCGAGAGTGTGTTGAGAAAAGTTTGTCCCAGGCGAGACAGAAGCAAGAGAAAACTTATAATCAGCACGCACCTGCCGTTCCCTTATCACCTGGAGAACAGGTACTTAAGAGGAAAAGACGAGTCCACAAGTTAGATGACCAGTGGGAGGTTGAGCCATACACCATCCTACCCTCGAATTACGACAACACCAAAGTGTGCCTCATCAGCAAAGATGGAGGGGAAACTTCAGCGGCAGTCTCAAGAGACCACTTGAAGATATGTCCTGAACAGTTGAAACACACAGAAGAAGATGAAGACAGCCCTTGGCCCACAGAAAAAGTGGAGGAAATGGTTCAGACAGTCCTCGGAGAATTTCCCCGGTCTTGGACGGAGGTGAACAGTGCATTTGTGCCGGTCCTTACCTTTCTCCAAGCAGCCTCACCGGAATCTGCAGAAGTCCGAGAACAGCTGGAAGACCAGTCGGCCCCACAGACAGAGGTTTCATCATCAGCAGACCAGGAGAATCTACCCTCTGCTAGCAGTGAACCTGTCGTACCCATGGTGAGCCAAAGAATTCGTAGGAGATTACTCAGCTTACCTGTGTTACCTCAAACTTCCCGTAGTGTAGCTCACACTGAACCCACCAGAACAGGGGTAGACACTAGGGACCAGGGTAGGACAGTGACCACTAACGTACTACGTAGATCGACCAGGAGTACAAAAGGTCAGCTCCTTGCCCGATGGAGAAACTAAAGTATAAGAGAACTAAAGTGTATGTTGTATATACACTGTGTGCAGAATTATTAGGCAAGTTGTATTTTAGAGGATTATTTTTATTATTGATCAACAACTATGTTCTCAATCAACCCAAAAGACTCATAAATATCCAAGCTTAATATTTTTGGGAGTTGGAGTGGGGCTTTTTTAGATTTGACTATTTTAGGAGGATATCTGTTTGTGCAGGTAACTATTACTGTGCAGAATTATTAGGAAACTTAATAAAAACCAAATATAATCCCATCTCACTTGTTTATTTTCACCATTTAAACCAATATCAGTGCACAAAATTTAGAAATAAACATTTCTGACATGCAAAAACAAAAACATTTGTGATCAATATAGCCAACTTTCTTTATGATGACACTCAATAGCCTTCCATCCATAGATTCTTTCAGTTGTTTGATCTGTTTTCGATCAACATTGCGTGCAGTAGCCACCACAGCCTCCCAGACACTGTTCCGAGAGGTGTACTGTATTCCCTCCCTGTAGAGCTCACATTTTATGATGGACCACAGGTTCTCTATGGGGTTCAGATCAGGTGAACAAGGGGGCCATGTCATTATTTTTTCTTCTTTTAGACCTTTACTAGCCAGTCACACTGTGGAGTAGTTGGATGCATGTGATGGAGCATTGTCCTGCATGAAAATCATGTTTTTCTTGAACAATACCGACTTCTTCCTGTACCACTGCTTGAAGAAGATGTCTTCCAGAAACTGGCAGTAGGTCTTGGAGTTGAGCTTCACTCCATCCTCAACCCGAAAAGGTCCCAGAAGTTCATCTTTGATGATTACAGCCCATACCAGTACCCCACCTCCACCTTGCTGGCATCTGAGTCGGAGTGGAGCTCTCTGCCCTTTATTGATCCAGCCTCTGGCCCATCCATCTGGCCCATCAAGAGTCACTCTCATTTCATCAGTCCATAAAACCTTTGAAAAATCAGTCTTAAGATATTTCTTGGCCCATTCTTGACGTTTTATCTTATGTTTCTTGTTCAAAGGTGGTCGTTTTTCAGCCTTCCTTACCTTGGCCATGTCCCTGAATATCGCACACCTTGTGTTTTTTGATACTCCAGTAATGTTGCAGCTCTGAAATATGGCAAAACTGGTGGTGAATGGCATCTTGGCCGCTTCACGCTTGATTTTCCTCAATTCATGGGCAGTTATTTTGCTCCTTTTTTAGCCAACACGCTTCTTGCGACCCTGATGGCTATTTGCCAAGAAACGCTTGATTGTTCGGTTCACGCTTCAAAAGTTTGGAAATTTCAAGACTGCTGCATCCCTCTGCAAGACATCTCACAATTTTGGACTTTTCAGAGCCCATCAAATCTCTCTTCTGACCCATTTTGCCAAACGAAAGGAAGTTGCCTAATAATTAAGCACACCTTATATTGGGTGTTGATGTCATCAGACAACATCCCTCCTCATTACAGAGATGCCCATCACCAGATTTACTTAATTGGTAGTTGGCTCTCAAGCTTATGCAGCTTGGAGTAGGACAGCATGTATAAAAAGTATCGAAGTGATCAAAATACGCATTTGCCTAATAATTCTGCACACGGTGTAGTTGTACCCGTTAAATAAGCTTGGATATGTATATTTGTTGAATTTATGGACAATTGGGCCGCAGGACTAGGTGTGGTCAGGACAATGTTGAATATAGTTACTAATAGTTATATAAACAGGAGGAGAGACGAGTATATTGGCATGAAAAAGCTTTATTAATAATTCTTATAAAACTCCATATATAATAACAGAGTACGTAATGTAAAGTGCAGACATGCAGATCAAAAACCTCACTTTATCTTTAGCCCAAAAGAGGGTAATACAAATGTATTCAAGAAAATACATAAGTAGCCTGAAAAATACAAATGGTACACACAAATTCTCGTGAAATAGAAGGAATATAGTAAATACTAAGTATAAATGAGAAAGCAATAGGGGCAAAAAAGAAAAAAAGACCAGAGCAGGAAGAGGTGGTGTACATTGACATAACAGTATAACAGAAAATATATATTGGGATCTCGTCTAACCCAGTCCTGTTATATTAATCAACTGCTATAGTGCATCTCATTGACAGGACAATGGTGACTCACCCCAGGATAGTGTCACATGTAGAAAGGGGACCACAGGAGGGCAGGTGCCTGTCGTGGAGGACAGCCTCGACGCGCGTTTCGCGGGTGCATTTTCAAGCATTGTCCTGTCAATGAGATGCACTATGGCAGTTGATTAATATAACAGGACTGGGTTAGACGAGATCCCCATATATATTTTCTGTTATACTGATATGTCAATGTACAACACCTCTTCCTGCCCTGGTCTTTTTTCTTTTTTCCCCTATTGCTTTCTCATTTATACTTAGTATTTACTATATTCCTTCTATTTCAGGAGGATTTGTGTGTACCATTTGTATTTTTCAGGCTACTTATGTATTTTCTTGAATACATTGGTATTACCCTCTTTTGGGCTAAAGATAAAGTGGGGTTTTGATCTGCGTGTCTGCACTTTACATTACGTACTCTGTTATTATATATGTAGTTTTATAAGAATTATTAATAAAGCTTTTTCATGCCAATATACTCGTCTCTCCTCCTGTTTATATATACTTTGTTCGAGTAGGCAACACGGATATGGGGTGTGAGTTGTATCTCCTCCACACTGCCTGTCCGTGAATCTCAATATGTGGGCTGATGTGTTTTTCAATAGTGACTAATAGGCCTAGAAAATAAACCACAGGCGTGGCTGAAGACCAAGCCCAACGAAAGAGTGCCCTGAAGCCACGCCCAGGGACGATACACAAAGTGGGTTGAGGCGGTTCCCACCAGCCAAATATCAGTTATACGGATTCTGGCGTAAAGACTAAGCCGCAGTGACTACTTTCAATTTTTGTTGGGTTTTTGCAATTTTTGACTTTGTACATTGTTTGTAATGTGAATTGTTTTTGTTAAATGTTAATTTTAAAAGGTATCCTCAGTCCGGGAGTACTGAAGTTAACTAGGGGGGGATGTGGCACCCCAGGGGTCCGGTTGCCACAGTGGCATTGTCTCCCTCACAAGAGGTGATGCCATGCCTGGAAGCAAGCAGGGGTCCCCTAATTAGGTTTTGCTAAGCATGCAACATTTCCTGGCTCCAGAAAAGCAAGGGTAGTTCCTCCCCTTGGCAACTGGGATCTGGGGGCGGGGTTAGTTAGTCTTAGTGTGAGGAGTTGAAGTCAGGACGTCGAGGAGAAAGGAGCTGGGGACTGGAGCTGCGCGGCAGTTCACCCCAGGAGGACCAGCACAGAGGAACTGGACACCGGAGTCCGAGGCTGTGGGGGCACTGAAGGCCCATCAGCAGAAACCGGAGGGCAGGAGACTGCAGGCATCCTGGCCCCATCAGACACCCGGAGGCTCAGCAGCACAGAGGGCCCAGCTGTTAGAACCCTCCTGTTAGTTTTTTCTATTTTTGCTGGTCACATGACTTTTTGCCTTTATAATCCAGCTCCGCCCTCCTGGCCTTGATGGACTTCAGTGTTACATTTACTCTTAAGCTAGCCAGGTGCCTTGTACCTTACTCTGTAGTTTGCTTGGTCTTTTGACCACTAGTACTTCTGTTTGTTTGTTTGTCTTTGCTCTGCTACAATTTCTTCTAGGAGGTGTACAACTATATCCCAGTCCTTAGTTCTTGTAGGGACCCCTCCCTTATCTCTATAGGTCTGCGTTCAGACTAGCCGAGGACTTAGGCGGGTCTGTTCACAAGGAACAGGTCCCCCGCTGCATCGTAGGGAATCAGCTTAGTCCTATTGTAGGTACACTTTTCCTTTCTTTCCTTAGTGTTTGTAGCAGTTCATAACAGTAAGTCCAGCCCAAAAATAAAACACTCTAAGGAAAAAAAAAAAATCCAGATTTCAGCATGGTGTCGGTTCAGGAGTTGGCTCAACGCCTGCAGGGACTGTCTTTGGAGGTGGCCGAGCTCCAGCAACACGTGAGTAGCTGTCCTGGAGCGCATTTTTTTGTACCGAAGGTAGGACTTCCAGATTTTTTTTATGGTAAACGGCAAGATTTTTTTTCCTTTAAAAACGCTTGTTTATTATATTTTCGTTTAAGACCCAGATCCTTGGGGAATGAATCACAGCGCTTTAGGTTTATAATGTCACTTTTGCGCAAAGAACCACAGGGATGGGCCTTTTCTCTACAACCTAATGATCCGTGTTTTAGATCTGTGGAAGATTTTTTTTCTGCTATGGGGTTGCTGTATGATGATCCTGATCGAGTCTCATCTGCTGAAACTGAATTAAGACGTTTGAAGCAGGGATCAGGTGATGTGGAAAATTATTGTACATACTTCAGAAGATGGTCGGCTGAAGTGGAATGGAATGACTCAGCATTAAAATGTTTGTTTCTTGATGGTCTAGGTGAAATGGTTAAGGATCTGCTGATTGCCTACCCAAAACCTGGAACCTTGCAGGAGGCAATGCAATTAGCCATACGTATGGACAGGAGACTGCGTGCTAGGAGTAATGAAGAGAAATTTACTGCTATGGCAGCTCCTAGTTTTCAGAGGGTCTGTTCGGAGGGTGGAGAACCGATGGAGATTGGGGCGATGTCACCCGACTCTCAGGAAAAAGACCGAAGGTTTACTAAAGGATTGTGTTTTTATTGCGGTAAATCTGAACACTTTATTAAGAACTATGTGCTTCGTTTGAATAAAGAAAAAAAAAAAGAGGTCAGTTACGCCCGCATAGCGTGTTTAAACTCAAAAGGAGTATTTCTTTCTGGAAGCACCTCATTCCAGGAGGAGTTGATTGAATTTCAGGTATTTGTGGATTGTAGTTCTATACTCAATGTGATTGATGAGGGTTTTTTGGAAAAATTTAAATTAGAATCCAAACTTTTGTCATCTCCTATTTCTGTGGTTGCTGTTGATGGCTCTACCTTGAAAGGTATTACTCACAAGGTTTTTGAATTTCCCCTCACCATTAATGGTATCCACCAAGAGAATTTGGATTTGGCGGTATTAAATAATTTGCCTGCTCCAGTGCTTTTGGGGTTACCTTGGTTAAAATTGCACAATCCTGTACTGGACTGGTCTACCAATAAAATTAAGTCTTGGAGTCCTAAGTGTTATGATTAGAGATGAGCGTTGTTCTACTCGAACTGTTTGCCAATCTCAAATTCGAGCTGTTTTGGGCGGTGTTCGAGCCGTTCGGCGAACACGAACAATTTGAGAAAAATTGGGCTGTTCGAGGTTATGTTCGATAACTGTTCGTGCACCAAAATCATAACTGGATTTTTTCTCAGTAATGATGAAAATTAATGTTAATACGCAGTTTGAGTGTACAGCGGGGTGGGGGGAGGGGCAGGGGATGGATCTCTGCAGGAACAATGAAGATCTCCATTTTTTTTTTCTCTTTCCCGCATTTACAGTGGGGAGGTGCAATCTGTCAGCCTATCAGCAGCGCACACACGGAGCGAAGTGCTTTTTTTCACACAAGCAAGGGCATGTGTCATTGGCAGTGTATGTCACATGTCCTTGCCCTATAAGACCAAGCCATTTTCCCCGTCGCCACCATTTTCTCACTGCTGCAGCAGCGTGTTAGACGGCACCGCTGTTGCTGTGTGCGCTATACCTTGTTAATTTCAAGCCAATTTTCGCACAAATCTACAGATAGCTTGGGAGTAGGGAATAGTTGTGATTGCAGTCCTTTTAAGGACTAGGTTACAGCATTTCCTATGACTTTTATCAGGCAGGTCTGTGCTCTTAAATAGATAGGTTGTGGGAGTAAAGACTAATTGTAATTGGAGTCCTTTTCAGGACTAGGTTACATCAGTTCCTATCAGTTTTTGCCAGGCAGGTCTGTGCCAGTGCTGTGCAAGTTTTTTTCACAGCATTTGGCTGAATCTAGCAAAGCTAATCCTTTTTGGCCTATTGCAGAGTGTGTTAGTCAGTGGAGTAGCCTATCTGTGTTGCAAGATATACCACCTGTGTATAGAATACCAATTTTTTTACTGCACCTAGTGAAGTAAAATCTTTTGGGCATAGCATCATTCTATTAGTCCATCTATACTCACCTCCATCAGGTTGCAAATTGAATATAATTTTTTTCTGCATCTAGCTCTGAAAAAATATTGGGCTTCTAGCTGTGTGTGGGACTTGTTGTATTAGTCCATCTATACTGACCTCCATCAGGTTGCAAACTGAATATATTTTTTTCTGCATCTACCTCTGAAAAAATATTGGGCTTCTAGCTGTGTGTGGGACTTGTTCTATTAATCCATCTATACAGACCTCCATCAGGTTGCAAACTGAATATATTTTTTTCTGCATCTACCTCTGAAAAAATATTGGGCTTCTAGCTGTGTGGGGGACTTGTTGTATTAGTCCATCTATACTGACCTCCATCAGGTTGCAAATTAAAAATAATTTTTATCTGCATCTACAGTACCTCTGAAAAAATATTTGGGCTTCTAGCTGTGTGTGGGACTTGTTCTATTAGTCCATCTATACTGACCTCCATCAGGTTGCAAATTGAATATAATTTTTATCTGCATCTAGCTCTGAAAAAATATTTGGCCTTCTAGCAGTGTGTGGGACTTTCTCTATTAGTCCATCTATACTGACCTCCATCAGGTTGCAAATTAAAAATAATTTTTATCTGCATCTACCTCTGAAAAAATATTTGGGCTTCTAGCTGTGTGTGGGACTTGTTCTATTAATCCATCTATACAGACCTCCATCAGGTTGCAAACAAAATATATTTTTTTCTGCATCTACCTCTGAAAAAATATGTGGCCTTCTAGCAGTGTGTGGGACTTTCTCTATTAGTCCATCTATACTGACCTCCATCAGGTTGCAAATTCAAAATAATTTTTTGTCTGCATCTAGCTCTGAAAAAATATTGGGCTTCTAGCTGTGTGTGGGACTTGTTGTATTAGTCCATCTATACTGACCTCCATCAGGTTGCAAACTGAATATATTTTTTTCTGCATCTACCTCTGAAAAAATATTGGGCTTCTAGCTGTGTGTGGGACTTGTTCTATTAATCCATCTATACAGACCTCCATCAGGTTGCAAACTGAATATATTTTTTTCTGCATCTACCTCTGAAAAAATATTGGGCTTCTAGCTGTGTGTGGGACTTGTTCTATTAATCCATCTATACAGACCTCCATCAGGTTGCAAACTGAATATATTTTTTTCTGGATCTACCTCTGAAAAAATATTGGGCTTCTAGCAGTGTGTGGGACTTTCTCTATTAGTCCATCTATACTGACCTCCATCAGGTTGCAACTTCAAAATAATTTTTGTCTGCATCTAGCTCTGAAAAAATATTGGGCTTCTAGCTGTGTGTGGGACTTGTTGTATTAGTCCATCTATACTGACCTCCATCAGGTTGCAAATTAAAAATAATTTTTATCTGCATCTACAGTACCTCTGAAAAAATATTTGGGCTTCTAGCTGTGTGTGGGACTTGTTCTATTAGTCCATCTATACTGACCTCCATCAGGTTGCAAATTGAATATAATTTTTATCTGCATCTAGCTCTGAAAAAATATTTGGGCTTCTAGCAGTGTGTGGGACTTTCTCTATTAGTCCATCTATACTGACCTCCATCAGGTTGCAAATTGAATATAATTTTTATCTGCATCTAGCTCTGAAAAAATATTTGGCCTTCTAGCAGTGTGTGGGACTTTCTCTATTAGTCCATCTATACTGACCTCCATCAGGTTGCAAATTAAAAATAATTTTTATCTGCATCTACCTCTGAAAAAATATTTGGGCTTCTAGCAGTGTGTGGGATTCATTGTATTAGGCCATCTATACCAAGCTCCACCAGCTTTGAAATTAATAATAATTTTTAGCTGCATCTAGCCCTGAAAATAATTTTTCCCAATAGTGGTAGCAATAGAAATATGGGGCGCGCGCCTGGCTAACAAAAATATACGCTTCATAACACAAAACACCAGCCTAGCGCACTGCATTAATAAGATGGCATCATCGTCTCTCCCAGTGCTAGGCCTACTACGCAGGCTAGTATTCCTGTGCCTAAAACACAATGTATGGGTCCGCGCTAGCCACTATGCTGAGGGGTATAAAGCTGCTGCTAACGCTTTATAACAATTCAATTGGCAGATTTTCACAGAGCTCTTCCACAACGCCCACCCATCGGGTAACAGTTGCCCACCCTCCCTATGGGATCTAGTGGCGAATAGTTGATGCCATTAATCAGAGCGTCAGTTGCCCTGTCAACGTGGCAAGCATACGGTAAGGCATGGGAAGAGTGGACACGACTAGTAGCAGGCAGACGGGTTGACCAATGTGAACAAGCCAGATCACAAGTCACCATAGAATTTCTCCACCAGCTAATGATGAGGGGCATATCAGGGGCGTCAGCGAGGCGGGGTCTGACCGGAGTAGCATTTCACTTCCAACTACTGAATTGGGGAGATGTGACAAAGATTCATCATCAGACAATCCATAAAAGGGTGGAAAAGGGGTCAGCCAAGTCAGGAATGTAGATGTCCCGTCTAGAGATGAGCGTTGTTCTACTCGAACTGTTCGCCAATCTCAAATTCGAGCTGTTTTGGGCGGTGTTCGAGCCGTTCGGCGAACACGAACAATTTGAGAAAAATTCGGCTGTTCGAGGTTATGTTCGATAACTGTTCGTGCACCAAAATCATAATTGGATTTTTTCTCAGTAATGATGAAAATTAATGTTAATACGCAGTTTGAGTGTACAGCGGGGTGGGGGGAGGGGCAGGGGATGGATCTCTGCAGGAACAATGAAGATCTTCATTTTTTTTTCTCTTTCCCGCATTTGCAGTGGGGAGGTGCAATCTGTCAGCCTATCAGCAGCGCACACACGGAGCGAAGTGCTTTTTTTCACACAAGCAAGGGCATGTGTCATTGGCAGTGTATGTCACATGTCCTTGCCCTATAAGACCAAGCCATTTTCCCCGTCGCCACCATTTTCTCACTGCTGCAGCTGCGTGTTAGACGGCACCACTCTTGCTGTGTGCGCTATACCTTGTTAATTTCAAGCCAATTTTCGCACAAATATACAGATAGCTTGGGAGTAGGGAATAGTTGTGATTGCAGTCCTTTTAAGGACTAGGTTACAGCATTTCCTACGACTTTTATCAGGGAGGTCTGTGCTCTTAAATAGATAGGTTGTGGGAGTAAAGACTAATTGTAATTGGAGTCCTTTTCAGGACTAGGTTACATCAGTTCCTATCAGTTTTTGCCAGGCAGGTCTGTGCCAGTGCTGTGCAAGTTTTTTTCACAGCATTTGGCTGAATCTAGCAAAGCTAATCCTTTTTGGCCTATTGCAGAGTGTGTTAGTCAGTGGAGTAGCGTATCTGTGTTGCAAGATATACCACCTGTGTATAGAATACCAATTTTTTTACTGCACCTAGTGAAGTAAAATCTTTTGGGCATAGCATCATTCTATTAGTCCATCTATACTGACCTCCATCAGGTTGCAAATTAAAACTAATTTTTATCTGCATCTACAGTACCTCTGAAAAAATATTTGGGCTTCTACCTGTGTGTGGGACTTGTATTAGTCCATCTATACTGACCTCCATCAGGTTGCAAACTGAATATATTTTTTTCCTGCATCTACCTCTGAAAAAATATTGGGCTTCTAGCTGTGTGTGTGTCTTGTTCTATTAATCCATCTATACTGACCTCCATCAGGTTGCAAACTGAATATAATTTTTTTCTGCATCTAGCTCTGAAAAAATATTTGGCCTTCTAGTAGTGTGTTGGACTTTCTCTATTAGTCCATCTATACTGACCTCCATCAGGTTGCAAACTGAATATAATTTTTTTCTGCATCTAGCTCTGAAAAAATATTTGGCCTTCTAGTAGTGTGTCGGACTTTCTCTATTAGTCCATCTATACTGACCTCCATCAGGTTGCAAATTAAAACTAATTTTTATCTGCATCTACAGTACCTCTGAAAAAATATTTGGGCTTCTAGCTGTGTGTGGGACTTGTTGTATTAGTCCATCTATACTGACCTCCATCAGGTTGCAAACTGAATATATTTTTTTCCTGCATCTACCTCTGAAAAAATATTGGGCTTCTAGCTGTGTGTGGGTCTTGTTCTATTAATCCATCTATACTGACCTCCATCAGGTTGCAAACTGAATATAATTTTTTTCTGCATCTAGCTCTGAAAAAATATTTGGCCTTCTAGTAGTGTGTCGGACTTTCTCTATTAGTCCATCTATACTGACCTCCATCAGGTTGCAAACTGAATATAATTTTTTTCTGCATCTAGCTCTGAAAAAATATTTGGCCTTCTAGTAGTGTGTCGGACTTTCTCTATTAGTCCATCTATACTGACCTCCATCAGGTTGCAAACTGAATATATTTTTTTCTGCATCTACCTCTGAAAAAATATTTGGCCTTCTAGTAGTGTGTCGGACTTTCTCTATTAGTCCATCTATACTGACCTCCATCAGGTTGCAAATTAAAACTAATTTTTATCTGCATCTACAGTACCTCTGAAAAAATATTTGGGCTTCTAGCTGTGTGTGGGACTTGTTGTATTAGTCCATCTATACTGACCTCCATCAGGTTGCAAACTGAATATATTTTTTTCTGCATCTACCTCTGAAAAAATATTGGGCTTCTAGCTGTGTGTGGGACTTGTTGTATTAGTCCATCTATACTGACCTCCATCAGGTTGCAAACTGAATATATTTTTTTCCTGCATCTACCTCTGAAAAAATATTGGGCTTCTAGCTGTGTGTGGGTCTTGTTCTATTAATCCATCTATACTGACCTCCATCAGGTTGCAAACTGAATATAATTTTTTTCTGCATCTAGCTCTGAAAAAATATTTGGCCTTCTAGTAGTGTGTCGGACTTTCTCTATTAGTCCATCTATACTGACCTCCATCAGGTTGCAAACTGAATATAATTTTTTTCTGCATCTAGCTCTGAAAAAATATTTGGCCTTCTAGTAGTGTGTCGGACTTTCTCTATTAGTCCATCTATACTGATTTCCATCAGGTTGCAAATTAAAACTAATTTTTATCTGCATCTACAGTACCTCTGAAAAAATATTTGGGCTTCTAGCTGTGTGTGGGACTTGTTGTATTAGTCCATCTATACTGACCTCCATCAGGTTGCAAACTGAATATATTTTTTTCTGCATCTACCTCTGAAAAAATATTTTGCCTTCTAGTAGTGTGTCGGACTTTCTCTATTAGTCCATCTATACTGACCTCCATCAGGTTGCAAATTAAAACTAATTTTTATCTGCATCTACAGTACCTCTGAAAAAATATTTGGGCTTCTAGCTGTGTGTGGGACTTGTTGTATTAGTCCATCTATACTGACCTCCATCAGGTTGCAAACTGAATATATTTTTTTCTGCATCTACCTCTGAAAAAATATTGGGCTTCTAGCTGTGTGTGGTTCTTGTTCTATTAATCCATCTATACTGACCTCCATCAGGTTGCAAACTGAATATAATTTTTTTCTGCATCTAGCTCTGAAAAAATATTTGGCCTTCTAGTAGTGTGTCGGACTTTCTCTATTAGTCCATCTATACTGACCTCCATCAGGTTGCAAACTGAATATAATTTTTTTCTGCATCTAGCTCTGAAAAAATATTTGGCCTTCTAGTAGTGTGTCGGACTTTCTCTATTAGTCCATCTATACTGACCTCCATCAGGTTGCAAATTAAAACTAATTTTTATCTGCATCTACAGTACCTCTGAAAAAATATTTGGGCTTCTAGCTGTGTGTGGGACTTGTTGTATTAGTCCATCTATACTGACCTCCATCAGGTTGCAAATTCAAAATAATTTTTTTCTGCATCTAACCCAGCCAATAGTTTTGGCCTAATACCACAGTTTGGCCACTCAGCTCTGCTCGGTTACCATCCATTGTTTTTTTGTGCAAACAACTCCAGAGTTGTGAATTAGTTAACCACCAAAATGAGTGGAAAAAGGCCTGCTGCTGGTGGAAAGGGGAATAGGCGTGTTGGGAAGGGGAAAAAAGGTTGTGTCCGTGGGGTAGGTGTTAAAGCAACAGTAACATCTGCAGAAGAAAGACCATCTTCCAGCCAAACTAAAATGTCTACTTCTTTTAGCGGACAATGTGATAAGATCCCTTTCTTACGGCCACGCCAATCGCTACAAATTCCAGATGAGGCACAAAAGCAGCAGGTGCTTCAACGGATATCAAGTGCTCCTTTAAGTGGGCTCTCCTCCACATCAACTTCAACATCACAAATACTCCAGTCCTCAAAGGTGTCACCCAAATCGCACTTGCTTCCTCAGAGCTCCCAAATCTCCAGCTGCCCTTCTGCATTTACAATATTCATTGATTTTTGCCATTGAAAAACATCATGTTATTCATATACCAGAAATGTTTGAAGCTACTGACTGAATGAAAAGAGCTGGCATCTCACTCTCTTTGAATCTTCTTTATCATGCTAAGAGGAGCAGGAAAAAGCAAAAAATTTCAGAATTGCACCTTGCAATGTGGAGAAATTACTATTTGTGCATTTACAATATTCATTGATTTTTGCCATTGAAAAACGTCCAGAAATGTTTGAAGCTACTGACTGAATGAAAGGAGCTGGCATCTCACTCTTTGAATCTTCTTTATCATGCTAAGAGGAGCAGGAAAAAGCCAAAAATTTCAGAATTGCACCTTGCAATGCGGAAAAATTACTGTTTGTGCATTTACAATATTCATTGATTTTTGCCATTGAAAAACATCATGTTATTCATATACCAGAAATGTTTGAAGCTACTGACTGAATGAAAAGAGCTGGCATCTCACTCTCTTTGAATCTTCTTTATCATGCTAAGAGGAGCAGGAAAAAGCAAAAAATTTCAGAATTGCACCTTGCAATGTGGAGAAATTACTGTTTGTGCATTTACAATATTCATTGATTTTTGCCATTGAAAAACGTCCAGAAATGTTTGAAGCTACTGACTGAATGAAAGGAGCTGGCATCTCACTTTCTTTGAATCTTCTTTATCATGCTAAGAGGAGCAGGAAAAAGCAAAAAATTTCAGAATTGCACCTTGCAATGCGGAGAAATTACTGTTTGTGCATTTACAATATTCATTGATTTTTGCCATTGAAAAACATCATGTTATTCATATACCAGAAATGTTTGAAGCTACTGACTGAATGAAAAGAGCTGGCATCTCACTCTCTTTGAATCTTCTTTATCATGCTAAGAGGAGCAGGAAAAAGCAAAAATTTCAGAATTGCACCTTGCAATGTGGAGAAATTACTGTTTGTGCATTTACAATATTCATTGATTTTTGCCATTGAAAAACGTCCAGAAATGTTTGAAGCTACTGACTGAATGAAAGGAGCTGGCATCTCACTCTCTTTGAATCTTCTTTATCATGCTAAGAGGAGCAGGAAAAAGCAAAAAATTTCAGAATTGCACCTTGCAATGCGGAGAAATTACTGTTTGTGCATTTACAATATTCATTGATTTTTGCCATTGAAAAACATCATGTTATTCATATACCAGAAATGTTTGAAGCTACTGACTGAATGAAAAGAGCTGGCATCTCACTCTCTTTGAATCTTCTTTATCATGCTAAGAGGAGCAGGAAAAAGCAAAAAATTTCAGAATTACACCTTGCAATGTGGAAAAATTACTGTTTGTGCATTTACAATATTCATTGATTTTTGCCATTGAAAAACGTACAGAAATGTTTGAAGCTACTGACTGAATGAAATGAGCTGGCATCTCACTCTCTTTGAATCTTCTTTATCATGCTAAGAGGAGCAGGAAAAAGCAAAAATTTTCAGAATTGCACCTTGCAATGCGGAGAAATTACTGTTTGTGCATTTACAATATTCATTGATTTTTCCCATTGAAAAACATCATGTTATTCATATACCAGAAATGTTTGAAGCTACTGACTGAATGAAAAGAGCTGGCATCTCACTCTCTTTGAATCTTCTTTATCATGCTAAGAGGAGCAGGAAAAAGCAAAAAATTTCAGAATTGCACCTTGCAATGTGGAGAAATTACTGTTTGTGCATTTACAATATTCATTGATTTTTGCCATTGAAAAACGTCCAGAAATGTTTGAAGCTACTGACTGAATGAAAGGAGCTGGCATCTCACTCTCTTTGAATCTTCTTTATCATGCTAAGAGGAGCAGGAAAAAGCAAAAAATTTCAGAATTGCACCTTGCAATGCGGAGAAATTACTGTTTGTGCATTTACAATATTCATTGATTTTTGCCATTGAAAAACATCATGTTATTCATATACCAGAAATGTTTGAAGCTACTGACTGAATGAAAAGAGCTGGCATCTCACTCTCTTTGAATCTTCTTTATCATGCTAAGAGGAGCAGGAAAAAGCAAAAAATTTCAGAATTGCACCTTGCAATGTGGAGAAATTACTGTTTGTGCATTTACAATATTCATTGATTTTTGCCATTGAAAAACGTCCAGAAATGTTTGAAGCTACTGACTGAATGAAAGGAGCTGGCATCTCACTTTCTTTGAATCTTCTTTATCATGCTAAGAGGAGCAGGAAAAAGCAAAAAATTTCAGAATTGCACCTTGCAATGCGGAGAAATTACTGTTTGTGCATTTACAATATTCATTGATTTTTGCCATTGAAAAACATCATGTTATTCATATACCAGAAATGTTTGAAGCTACTGACTGAATGAAAAGAGCTGGCATCTCACTCTCTTTGAATCTTCTTTATCATGCTAAGAGGAGCAGGAAAAAGCAAAAATTTCAGAATTGCACCTTGCAATGTGGAGAAATTACTGTTTGTGCATTTACAATATTCATTGATTTTTGCCATTGAAAAACGTCCAGAAATGTTTGAAGCTACTGACTGAATGAAAGGAGCTGGCATCTCACTCTCTTTGAATCTTCTTTATCATGCTAAGAGGAGCAGGAAAAAGCAAAAAATTTCAGAATTGCACCTTGCAATGCGGAGAAATTACTGTTTGTGCATTTACAATATTCATTGATTTTTGCCATTGAAAAACATCATGTTATTCATATACCAGAAATGTTTGAAGCTACTGACTGAATGAAAAGAGCTGGCATCTCACTCTCTTTGAATCTTCTTTATCATGCTAAGAGGAGCAGGAAAAAGCAAAAAATTTCAGAATTACACCTTGCAATGTGGAAAAATTACTGTTTGTGCATTTACAATATTCATTGATTTTTGCCATTGAAAAACGTACAGAAATGTTTGAAGCTACTGACTGAATGAAATGAGCTGGCATCTCACTCTCTTTGAATCTTCTTTATCATGCTAAGAGGAGCAGGAAAAAGCAAAAATTTTCAGAATTGCACCTTGCAATGCGGAGAAATTACTGTTTGTGCATTTACAATATTCATTGATTTTTCCCATTGAAAAACATCATGTTATTCATATACCAGAAATGTTTGAAGCTACTGACTGAATGAAAAGAGCTGGCATCTCACTCTCTTTGAATCTTCTTTATCATGCTAAGAGGAGCAGGAAAAAGCAAAAAATTTCAGAATTGCACCTTGCAATGTGGAGAAATTACTGTTTGTGCATTTACAATATTCATTGATTTTTGCCATTGAAAAACGTCCAGAAATGTTTGAAGCTACTGACTGAATGAAAGGAGCTGGCATCTCACTCTCTTTGAATCTTCTTTATCATGCTAAGAGGAGCAGGAAAAAGCAAAAAATTTCAGAATTGCACCTTGCAATGCGGAGAAATTACTGTTTGTGCATTTACAATATTCATTGATTTTTGCCATTGAAAAACATCATGTTATTCATATACCAGAAATGTTTGAAGCTACTGACTGAATGAAAAGAGCTGGCATCTCACTCTCTTTGAATCTTCTTTATCATGCTAGGATTAGCAGGAAAAAGCAAAAAATTTCAGAATTGCACCTTGCAATGCGGAGATATTACTGTTTGTGCATTTACAATATTCATTGATTTTTGCCATTGAAAAACGTCCAGAAATGTTTGAAGCTACTGACTGAATGAAAAGAGCTGGCATCTCACTCTCTTTGAATCTTCTTTATCATGCTAAGAGGAGCAGGAAAAAGCAAAAAATTTCAGAATTGCACCTTGCAATGTGGAGAAATTACTGTTTGTGCATTTACAATATTCATTGGTTTTTGCCATTGAAAAACGTCCAGAAATGTTTGAAGCTCCTGACTGAATGAAAGGAGCTGGCATCTCACTCTCTTTGAATCTTCTTTATCATGCTAGGATTAGCAGGAAAAAGCAAAAAATTTCAGAATTGCACCTTGCAATGCGGAGAAATTACTGTTTGTGCATTTACAATATTCATTGATTTTTGCCATTGAAAAACATCATGTTATTCATATACCAGAAATGTTTGAAGCTACTGACTGAATGAAAAGAGCTGGCATCTCACTCTCTTTGAATCTTCTTTATCATGCTAAGAGGAGCAGGAAAAAGCAAAAATTTCAGAATTGCACCTTGCAATGTGGAGAAATTACTGTTTGTGCATTTACAATATTCATTGGTTTTTGCCATTGAAAAACGTCCAGAAATGTTTGAAGCTACTGACTGAATGAAAGGAGCTGGCATCTCACTCTCTTTGAATCTTCTTTATCATGCTAGGATTAGCAGGAAAAAGCAAAAAATTTCAGAATTGCACCTTGCAATGCGGAGAAATTACTGTTTGTGCATTTACAATATTCATTGATTTTTGCCATTGAAAAACATCATGTTATTCATATACCAGAAATGTTTGAAGCTACTGACTGAATGAAAAGAGCTGGCGTCTCACTCTCTTTGAATCTTCTTTATCATGCTAAGAGGAGCAGGAAAAAGCAAAAAAATTCAGAATTGCACCTTGCAATGTGGAGAAATTACTATTTGTGCATTTACAATATTCATTGATTTTTGCCATTGAAAAACGTCCAGAAATGTTTGAAGCTACTGACTGAATGAAAGGAGCTGGCATCTCACTCTCTTTGAATCTTCTCTATCATGCTAAGAGGAGCAGGAAAAAGCAAAAAATTTCAGAATTGCACCTTGCAATGCGGAGAAATTACTGTTTGTGCATTTACAATATTCATTGATTTTTCCCATTGAAAAACATCATGTTATTCATATACCAGAAATGTTTGAAGCTACTGACTGAATGAAAAGATCTGGCATCTCACTCTCTTTGAATCTTCTTTATCATGCTAAGAGGAGCAGGAAAAAGCAAAAAATTTCAGAATTGCACCTTGCAATGTGGAGATATTACTGTTTGTGCATTTACAATATTCATTGGTTTTTGCCATTGAAAAACGTCCAGAAATGTTTGAAGCTCCTGACTGAATGAAAGGAGCTGGGATCTCACTCTCTTTGAATCTTCTTTATCATGCTAGGATTAGCAGGAAAAAGCAAAAAATTTCAGAATTGCACCTTGCAATGCGGAGAAATTACTGTTTGTGCATTTACAATATTCATTGATTTTTGCCATTGAAAAACATCATGTTATTCATATACCAGAAATGTTTGAAGCTACTGACTGAATGAAAAGAGCTGGCATCTCACTCTCTGAATCTTCTTTATCTTGCTAAGAGGAGCAGGAAAAAGCAAAAAATTTCAGAATTGCACCTTGCAATGTGGAGAAATTACTGTTTGTGCATTTACAATACTCATTGGTTTTTGCCATTGAAAAACGTCCAGAAATGTTTGAAGCTACTGACTGAATGAAAGGAGCTGGCATCTCACTCTCTTTGAATCTTCTTTATCATGCTAGGATTAGCAGGAAAAAGCAAAAAATTTCAGAATTGCACCTTGCAATGCGGAGAAATTACTGTTTGTGCATTTACAATATTCATTGATTTTTGCCATTGAAAAACATCATGTTATTCATATACCAGAAATGTTTGAAGCTGCTGACTGAATGAAAAGAGCTGGCATGTCACTCTCTTTGAATCTTCTTTATCATGCTAAGAGGAGCAGGAAAAAGCAAAAAATTTCAGAATTGCACCTTGCAATGTGGAGAAATTACTATTTGTGCATTTACAATATTCATTGATTTTTGCCATTGAAAAACGTCCAGAAATGTTTGAAGCTACAGACTGAATGAAAGGAGCTGGCATCTCACTTTTTGAATCTTCTTTATCATGCTAAGAGGAGCAGGAAAAGCAAAAAATTTCAGAATTGCACCTTGCAATGCGGAGAAATTACTGTTTGTGCATTTACAATATTCATTGATTTTTGCCATTGAAAAACATCATGTTATTCATATACCAGAAATGTTTGAAGCTACTGACTGAATGAAAAGAGCTGGCATCTCACTCTCTTTGAATCTTCTTTATCATGCTAAGAGGAGCAGGAAAAAGCAAAAAATTTCAGAATTGCACCTTGCAATGTGGAGAAATTACTGTTTGTGCATTTACAATATTCATTGATTTTTGCCATAGAAAAACGTCCAGAAATGTTTGAAGCTACTGACTGAATGAAAGGAGCTGGCATCTCACTCTCTTTGAATCTTCTTTATCATGCTAAGAGGAGCAGGAAAAAGCCAAAAATTTCAGAATTGCACCTTGCAATGCGGAGAAATTACTGTTTGTGCATTTACAATATTCATTGATTTTTGCCATTGAAAAACATCATGTTATTCATATACCAGAAATGTTTGAAGCTACTGACTGAATGAAAAGAGCTGGCATCTCACTCTCTTTGAATCTTCTTTATCATGCTAAGAGGAGCAGGAAAAAGCAAAAAATTTCAGAATTGCACCTTGCAATGTGGAGAAATTACTGTTTGTGCATTTACAATATTCATTGGTTTTTGCCATTGAAAAATGTCCAGAAATGTTTGAAGCTCCTGACTGAATGAAAGGAGCTGGCATCTAACTCTCTTTGAATCTTCTTTATCATGCTAGGATTAGAAGGAAAAAGCAAAAAATTTCAGAATTGCACCTTGCAATGCGGAGAAATTACTGTTTGTGCATTTACAATATTCATTGATTTTTGCCATTGAAAAACATCATGTTATTCATATACCAGAAATGTTTGAAGCTACTGACTGAATGAAAAGAGCTGGCATCTCACTCTCTTTGAATCTTCTTTATCATGCTAAGAGGAGCAGGAAAAAGCAAAAAAATTCAGAATTGCACCTTGCAATGTGGAGAAATTACTGTTTGTGCATTTACAATATTCATTGGTTTTTGCCATTGAAAAACGTCCAGAAATGTTTGAAGCTACTGACTGAATGAAAGGAGCTGGCATCTCACTCTCTTTGAATCTTCTTTATCATGCTAGGATTAGCAGGAAAAAGCAAAAAATTTCAGAATTGCACCTTGCAATGCGGAGAAAATTCTGTTTCTGCATTTACAATATTCATTGATTTTTGCCATTGAAAAACCTCATGTTATTCATATACCAGAAATGTTTGAAGCTACTGACTGAATGAAAAGAGCTGGCATCTCACTCTCTTTGAATCTTCTTTATCATGCTAAGAGGAGCAGGAAAAAGCAAAAAATTTCAGAATTGCACTTTGCAATGTGGAGAAATTACTATTTGTGCATTTACAATATTCATTGATTTTTGCCATTGAAAAACGTCCAGAAATGTTTGAAGCTACTGACTGAATGAAAGGAGCTGGCATCTCACTCTTTGAATCTTCTTCATCATGCTAAGAGGAGCATGAAAAAGCAAAAAATTTCAGAATTGCACCTTGCAATGCGGAGAAATTACTGTTTGTGCATTTACAATATTCATTGATTTTTGCCATTGAAAAACATCATGTTATTCATATACCAGAAATGTTTGAAGCTACTGACTGAATGAAAAGAACTGGCATCTCACTCTCTTTGAATCTTCTTTATAATGCTAAGAGGAGCAGGAAAAAGCAAGAAATTTCAGAATTACACCTTGCAATGTGGAGAAATTACTGTTTGTGCATTTACAATATTCATTGATTTTTGCCATTGAAAAACGTCCAGAAATGTTTGAAGCTACTGACTGAATGAAAGGAGCTGGCATCTCACTCTCTTTGAATCTTCTTTATCATGCTAAGAGGAGCAGGAAAAAGCAAAAAATTTCAGAATTGCACCTTGCAATGTGGAGAAATTACTGTTTGTGCATTTACAATATTCATTGATTTTTGCCATTGAAAAACGTCCAGAAATGTTTGAAGCTCCTGACTGAATGAAAGGAGCTGGCATCTCACTCTCTTTGAATCTTCTTTATCATGCTAGGATTAGCAGGAAAAAGCAAAAAATTTCAGAATTGCACCTTGCAATGCGGAGAAATTACTGTTTGTGCATTTACAATATTCATTGATTTTTGCCATTGAAAAACATCATGTTATTCATATACCAGAAATGTTTGAAGCTACTGACTGAATGAAAAGAGCTGGCATCTCACTCTCTGAATCTTCTTTATCATGCTAAGAGGAGCAGGAAAAAGCAAAAAATTTCAGAATTGCACCTTGCAATGTGGAGAAATTACTGTTTGTGCATTTACAATATTCATTGGTTTTTGCCATTGAAAAACGTCCAGAAATGTTTGAAGCTACTGACTGAATGAAAGGAGCTGGCATCTCACTCTCTTTGAATCTTCTTTATCATGCTAGGATTAGCAGGAAAAAGCAAAAAATTTCAGAATTGCACCTTGCAATGCGGAGAAATTACTGTTTGTGCATTTACAATATTCATTGATTTTTGCCATTGAAAAACATCATGTTATTCATATACCAGAAATGTTTGAAGCTACTGACTGAATGAAAAGAGCTGGCATCTCACTCTCTTTGAATCTTCTTTATCATGCTAAGAGGAGCAGGAAAAAGCAAAAAATTTCAGAATTACACCTTGCAATGTGGAGAAATTACTATTTGTGCATTTACAATATTCATTGATTTTTGCCATTGAAAAACGTCCAGAAATGTTTGAAGCTACTGACTGAATGAAAGGAGCTGGCATCTCACTCTTTGAATCTTCTTTATCATGCTAAGAGGAGCAGGAAAAAGCAAAAAACTTCAGAATTGCACCTTGCAATGCGGAGAAATTACTGTTTGTGCATTTACAATATTCATTGATTTTTGCCATTGAAAAACATCATGTTATTCATATACCAGAAATGTTTGAAGCTACTGACTGAACGAAAAGAGCGGGCATCTCACTCTCTTTGAATCTTCTTTATCATGCTAAGAGGAGCAGGAAAAAGCAAAAAATTTCAGAATTGCACCTTGCAATGCGGAGAAATTACTGTTTGTGCATTTACAATATTCATTGATTTTTGCCATTGAAAAACATCATGTTATTCATATACCAGAAATGTTTGAAGCTACTGACTGATTGAAAAGAGCTGGCATCTCACTCTCTTTGAATCTTCTTTATCATGCTAAGAGGAGCAGGAAAAAGCAAAAAATTTCAGAATTGCACCTTGCAATGTGGAGAAATTACTGTTTGTGCATTTACAATATTCATTGGTTTTTGCCATTGAAAAACGTCCAGAAATGTTTGAAGCTACTGACTGAATGAAAGGAGCTGGCATCTCACTCTCTTTGAATCTTCTTTATCATGCTAGGATTAGCAGGAAAAAGCAAAAAAATTCAGAATTGCACCTTGCAATGCGGAGAAATTACTGTTTGTGCATTTACAATATTCATTGATTTTTGCCATTGAAAAACATCATGTTATTCATATACCAGAAATGTTTGAAGCTACTGACTGAATGAAAAGAGCTGGCATCTCACTCTCTTTGAATCTTCTTTATCATGCTAAGAGGAGCAGGAAAAAGCAAAAAATTTCAGAATTGCACCTTGCAATGTGGAGAAATTACTGTTTGTGCATTTACAATATTCATTGGTTTTTGCCATTGAAAAACGTCCAGAAATGTTTGAAGCTACTGACTGAATGAAAAGAGCTGGCATCTCACTCTCTTTGAATCTTCTTTATCATGCTAGGATTAGCAGGAAAAAGCAAAAAATTTCAGAATTGCACCTTGCAATGCGGAGAAATTACTGTTTGTGCATTTACAATATTCATTGATTTTTGCCATTGAAAAACATCATGTTATTCATATACCAGAAATGTTTGAAGCTACTGACTGAATGAAAAGAGCTGGCATCTCACTCTCTTTGAATCTTCTTTATCATGCTAAGAGGAGCAGGAAAAAGCACAAAATTTCAGAATTGCACCTTGCAATGTGGAGAAATAACTATTTGTGCATTTACAATATTCATTGATTTTTGCCATTGAAAAACGTCCAGAAATGTTTGAAGCTACTGACTGAATGAAAGGAGCTGGCATCTCACTCTTTGAATCTTCTTTATCATGCTAAGAGGAGCAGGAAAAAGCAAAAAATTTCAGAATTGCACCTTGCAATGCGGAGAAATTACTGTTTGTGCATTTACAATATTCATTGATTTTTGCCATTGAAAAACATCATGTTATTCATATACCAGAAATGTTTGAAGCTACTGACTGAATGAAAAGAGCTGGCATCTCACTCTCTTTGAATCTTCTTTATCATGCTAAGAGGAGCAGGAAAAAGCAAAAAATTTCAGAATTGCACCTTGCAATGTGGAGAAATTACTGTTTGTGCATTTACAATATTCATTGGTTTTTGCCATTGAAAAACGTCCAGAAATGTTTGAAGCTCCTGACTGAATGAAAGGAGCTGGCATCTCACTCTCTTTGAATCTTCTTTATCATGCTAGGATTAGCAGGAAAAAGCAAAAAAATTCAGAATTGCACCTTGCAATGCGGAGAAATTACTGTTTGTGCATTTACAATATTCATTGATTTTTGCCATTGAAAAACATCATGTTATTCATATACCAGAAATGTTTGAAGCTACTGACTGAATGAAAAGAGCTGGCATCTCACTCTCTTTGAATCTTCTTTATCATGCTAAGAGGAGCAGGAAAAAGCAAAAAATTTCAGAATTGCACCTTGCAATGTGGAGAAATTACTGTTTGTGCATTTACAATATTCATTGGTTTTTGCCATTGAAAAACGTCCAGAAATGTTTGAAGCTCCTGACTGAATGAAAGGAGCTGGCATCTCACTCTCTTTGAATCTTCTTTATCATGCTAGGATTAGCAGGAAAAAGCAAAAAATTTCTGAATTGCACCTTGCAATGCGGAGAAATTACTGTTTGTGCATTTACAATATTCATTGATTTTTGCCATTGAAAAACCTCATGTTATTCATATACCAGAAATGTTTGAAGCTACTGACTGAATGAAAAGAGCTGGCATCTCACTCTCTTTGAATCTTCTTTATCATGCTAAGAGGAGCAGGAAAAAGCAAAAAATTTCAGAATTGCACTTTGCAATGTGGAGAAATTACTATTTGTGCATTTACAATATTCATTGATTTTTGCCATTGAAAAACGTCCAGAAATGTTTGAAGCTACTGACTGAATGAAAGGAGCTGGCATCTCACTCTTTGAATCTTCTTCATCATGCTAAGAGGAGCATGAAAAAGCAAAAAATTTCAGAATTGCACCTTGCAATGCGGAGAAATTACTGTTTGTGCATTTACAATATTCATTGATTTTTGCCATTGAAAAACATCATGTTATTCATATACCAGAAATGTTTGAAGCTACTGACTGAATGAAAAGAACTGGCATCTCACTCTCTTTGAATCTTCTTTATAATGCTAAGAGGAGCAGGAAAAAGCAAGAAATTTCAGAATTACACCTTGCAATGTGGAGAAATTACTGTTTGTGCATTTACAATATTCATTGATTTTTGCCATTGAAAAACGTCCAGAAATGTTTGAAGCTACTGACTGAATGAAAGGAGCTGGCATCTCACTCTCTTTGAATCTTCTTTATCATGCTAAGAGGAGCAGGAAAAAGCAAAAAATTTCAGAATTGCACCTTGCAATGTGGAGAAATTACTGTTTGTGCATTTACAATATTCATTGATTTTTGCCATTGAAAAACGTCCAGAAATGTTTGAAGCTCCTGACTGAATGAAAGGAGCTGGCATCTCACTCTCTTTGAATCTTCTTTATCATGCTAGGATTAGCAGGAAAAAGCAAAAAATTTCAGAATTGCACCTTGCAATGCGGAGAAATTACTGTTTGTGCATTTACAATATTCATTGATTTTTGCCATTGAAAAACATCATGTTATTCATATACCAGAAATGTTTGAAGCTACTGACTGAATGAAAAGAGCTGGCATCTCACTCTCTGAATCTTCTTTATCATGCTAAGAGGAGCAGGAAAAAGCAAAAAATTTCAGAATTGCACCTTGCAATGTGGAGAAATTACTGTTTGTGCATTTACAATATTCATTGGTTTTTGCCATTGAAAAACGTCCAGAAATGTTTGAAGCTACTGACTGAATGAAAGGAGCTGGCATCTCACTCTCTTTGAATCTTCTTTATCATGCTAGGATTAGCAGGAAAAAGCAAAAAATTTCAGAATTGCACCTTGCAATGCGGAGAAATTACTGTTTGTGCATTTACAATATTCATTGATTTTTGCCATTGAAAAACATCATGTTATTCATATACCAGAAATGTTTGAAGCTACTGACTGAATGAAAAGAGCTGGCATCTCACTCTCTTTGAATCTTCTTTATCATGCTAAGAGGAGCAGGAAAAAGCAAAAAATTTCAGAATTACACCTTGCAATGTGGAGAAATTACTATTTGTGCATTTACAATATTCATTGATTTTTGCCATTGAAAAACGTCCAGAAATGTTTGAAGCTACTGACTGAATGAAAGGAGCTGGCATCTCACTCTTTGAATCTTCTTTATCATGCTAAGAGGAGCAGGAAAAAGCAAAAAACTTCAGAATTGCACCTTGCAATGCGGAGAAATTACTGTTTGTGCATTTACAATATTCATTGATTTTTGCCATTGAAAAACATCATGTTATTCATATACCAGAAATGTTTGAAGCTACTGACTGAACGAAAAGAGCGGGCATCTCACTCTCTTTGAATCTTCTTTATCATGCTAAGAGGAGCAGGAAAAAGCAAAAAATTTCAGAATTGCACCTTGCAATGCGGAGAAATTACTGTTTGTGCATTTACAATATTCATTGATTTTTGCCATTGAAAAACATCATGTTATTCATATACCAGAAATGTTTGAAGCTACTGACTGATTGAAAAGAGCTGGCATCTCACTCTCTTTGAATCTTCTTTATCATGCTAAGAGGAGCAGGAAAAAGCAAAAAATTTCAGAATTGCACCTTGCAATGTGGAGAAATTACTGTTTGTGCATTTACAATATTCATTGGTTTTTGCCATTGAAAAACGTCCAGAAATGTTTGAAGCTACTGACTGAATGAAAGGAGCTGGCATCTCACTCTCTTTGAATCTTCTTTATCATGCTAGGATTAGCAGGAAAAAGCAAAAAAATTCAGAATTGCACCTTGCAATGCGGAGAAATTACTGTTTGTGCATTTACAATATTCATTGATTTTTGCCATTGAAAAACATCATGTTATTCATATACCAGAAATGTTTGAAGCTACTGACTGAATGAAAAGAGCTGGCATCTCACTCTCTTTGAATCTTCTTTATCATGCTAAGAGGAGCAGGAAAAAGCAAAAAATTTCAGAATTGCACCTTGCAATGTGGAGAAATTACTGTTTGTGCATTTACAATATTCATTGGTTTTTGCCATTGAAAAACGTCCAGAAATGTTTGAAGCTACTGACTGAATGAAAAGAGCTGGCATCTCACTCTCTTTGAATCTTCTTTATCATGCTAGGATTAGCAGGAAAAAGCAAAAAATTTCAGAATTGCACCTTGCAATGCGGAGAAATTACTGTTTGTGCATTTACAATATTCATTGATTTTTGCCATTGAAAAACATCATGTTATTCATATACCAGAAATGTTTGAAGCCACTGACTGAATGAAAAGAGCTGGCATCTCACTCTCTTTGAATCTTCTTTATCATGCTAAGAGGAGCAGGAAAAAGCACAAAATTTCAGAATTGCACCTTGCAATGTGGAGAAATAACTATTTGTGCATTTACAATATTCATTGATTTTTGCCATTGAAAAACGTCCAGAAATGTTTGAAGCTACTGACTGAATGAAAGGAGCTGGCATCTCACTCTTTGAATCTTCTTTATCATGCTAAGAGGAGCAGGAAAAAGCAAAAAATTTCAGAATTGCACCTTGCAATGCGGAGAAATTACTGTTTGTGCATTTACAATATTCATTGATTTTTGCCATTGAAAAACATCATGTTATTCATATACCAGAAATGTTTGAAGCTACTGACTGAATGAAAAGAGCTGGCATCTCACTCTCTTTGAATCTTCTTTATCATGCTAAGAGGAGCAGGAAAAAGCAAAAAATTTCAGAATTGCACCTTGCAATGTGGAGAAATTACTGTTTGTGCATTTACAATATTCATTGGTTTTTGCCATTGAAAAACGTCCAGAAATGTTTGAAGCTCCTGACTGAATGAAAGGAGCTGGCATCTCACTCTCTTTGAATCTTCTTTATCATGCTAGGATTAGCAGGAAAAAGCAAAAAAATTCAGAATTGCACCTTGCAATGCGGAGAAATTACTGTTTGTGCATTTACAATATTCATTGATTTTTGCCATTGAAAAACATCATGTTATTCATATACCAGAAATGTTTGAAGCTACTGACTGAATGAAAAGAGCTGGCATCTCACTCTCTTTGAATCTTCTTTATCATGCTAAGAGGAGCAGGAAAAAGCAAAAAATTTCAGAATTGCACCTTGCAATGTGGAGAAATTACTGTTTGTGCATTTACAATATTCATTGGTTTTTGCCATTGAAAAACGTCCAGAAATGTTTGAAGCTCCTGACTGAATGAAAGGAGCTGGCATCTCACTCTCTTTGAATCTTCTTTATCATGCTAGGATTAGCAGGAAAAAGCAAAAAATTTCTGAATTGCACCTTGCAATGCGGAGAAATTACTGTTTGTGCATTTACAATATTCATTGATTTTTGCCATTGAAAAACATCATGTTATTCATATACCAGAAATGTTTGAAGCTACTGACTGAATGAAAAGAGCTGGCATCTCACTCTCTTTGAATCTTCTTTATCATGCTAAGAGGAGCAGGAAAAAGCAAAAAATTTCAGAATTGCACCTTGCAATGTGGAGAAATTACTGTTTGTGCATTTACAATATTCATTGGTTTTTGCCATTGAAAAACGTCCAGAAATGTTTGAAGCTACTGACTGAATGAAAGGAGCTGGCATCTCACTCTCTTTGAATCTTCTTTATCATGCTAGGATTAGCAGGAAAAAGCAAAAAATTTCAGAATTGCACCTTGCAATGCGGAGAAATTACTGTTTGTGCATTTACAATATTCATTGATTTTTGCCATTGAAAAACATCATGTTATTCATATACCAGAAATGTTTGAAGCTACTGACTGAATGAAAAGAGCTGGCATCTCACTCTCTTTGAATCTTCTTTATCATGCTAAGAGGAGCAGGAAAAAGCAAAAAATTTCAGAATTGCACCTTGCAATGTGGAGAAATTACTGTTTGTGCATTTACAATATTCATTGGTTTTTGCCATTGAAAAACGTCCAGAAATGTTTGAAGCTACTGACTGAATGAAAGGAGCTGGCATCTCACTCTCTTTGAATCTTCTTTATCATGCTAGGATTAGCAGGAAAAAGCAAAAAATTTCAGAATTGCACCTTGCAATGCGGAGAAATTACTGTTTGTGCATTTACAATATTCATTGATTTTTGCCATTGAAAAACATCATGTTATTCATATACCAGAAATGTTTGAAGCTACTGACTGAATGAAAAGAGCTGGCATCTCACTCTCTTTGAATCTTCTTTATCATGCTAAGAGGAGCAGGAAAAAGCAAAAAATTTCAGAATTGCACCTTGCAATGTGGAGAAATTACTGTTTGTGCATTTACAATATTCATTGGTTTTTGCCATTGAAAAACGTCCAGAAATGTTTGAAGCTCCTGACTGAATGAAAGGAGCTGGCATCTCACTCTCTTTGAATCTTCTTTATCATGCTAGGATTAGCAGGAAAAAGCAAAAAATTTCTGAATTGCACCTTGCAATGCGGAGAAATTACTGTTTGTGCATTTACAATATTCATTGATTTTTGCCATTGACAAACATCATGTTATTCATATACCAGAAATGTTTGAAGCTACTGACTGAATGAAAAGAGCTGGCATCTCACTCTCTTTGAATCTTCTTTATCATGCTAAGAGGAGCAGGAAAAAGCAAAAAATTTCAGAATTGCACCTTGCAATGTGGAGAAATTACTGTTTGAGCATTTACAATATTCATTCGTTTTTGCCATTGAAAAACGTCCAGAAATGTTTGAAGCTACTGACTGAATGAAAGGAGCTGGCATCTCACTCTCTTTGAATCTTCTTTATCATGCTAGGATTAGCAGGAAAAAGCAAAAAATTTCAGAATTGCACCTTGCAATGCGGAGAAATTACTGTTTGTGCATTTACAATATTCATTGATTTTTGCCATTGAAAAACATCATGTTATTCATATACCAGAAATGTTTGAAGCTACTGACTGAATGAAAAGAGCTGGCATCTCACTCTCTTTGAATCTTCTTTATCATGCTAAGAGGAGCAGGAAAAAGCAAAAAATTTCAGAATTGCACCTTGCAATGTGGAGAAATTACTGTTTGTGCATTTACAATATTCATTGGTTTTTGCCATTGAAAAACGTCCAGAAATGTTTGAAGCTACTGACTGAATGAAAGGAGCTGGCATCTCACTCTCTTTGAATCTTCTTTATCATGCTAGGATTAGCAGGAAAAAGCAAAAAATTTCAGAATTGCACCTTGTAATGCGGAGAAATTACTGTTTGTGCATTTACAATATTCATTGATTTTTGCCATTGAAAAACATCATGTTATTCATATACCAGAAATGTTTGAAGCTACTGACTGAATGAAAAGAGCTGGCATCTCACTCTCTTTGAATCTTCTTTATCATGCTAAGAGGAGCAGGAAAAAGCACAAAATTTCAGAATTGCACCTTGCAATGTGGAGCAATAACTATTTGTGCATTTACAATATTCATTGATTTTTGCCATTGAAAAACGTCCAGAAATGTTTGAAGCTACTGACTGAATGAAAGGAGCTGGCATCTCACTCTTTGAATCTTCTTTATCATGCTAAGAGGAGCAGGAAAAAGCAAAAAATTTCAGAATTGCACCTTGCAATGCGGAGAAATTACTGTTTGTGCATTTACAATATTCATTGATTTTTGCCATTGAAAAACATCATGTTATTCATATACCAGAAATGTTTGAACCTACTGACTGAATGAAAAGAGCTGGCATCTCACTCTCTTTGAATCTTCTTTATCATGCTAAGAGGAGCAGGAAAAAGCAAAAAATTTCAGAATTGCACCTTGCAATGTGGAGAAATAACTATTTGTGCATTTACAATATTCATTGATTTTTGCCATTGAAAAACGTCTAGAAATGTTTGAAGCTACTGACTGAATGAAAGGAGCTGGCATCTCACTCTTTGAATATTCTTTATCATGCTAAGAGGAGCAGGAAAAAGCAAAAAATTTCAGAATTGCACCTTGCAATGCGGAGAAATTACTGTTTGTGCATTTACAATATTCATTGATTTTTGCCATTGAAAAACATCATGTTATTCATATACCAGAAATGTTTGAAGCTACTGACTGCATGAAAAGAGCTGGCATCTCACTCTCTTTGAATCTTCTTTATCATGCTAAGAGGAGCAGGAAAAAGCAAAAAATTTCAGAATTGCACCTTGCAATGTGGAGAAGTTACTGTTTGTGCATTTACAATATTCATTGATTTTTGCCATTGAAAAACGTCCAGAAATGTTTGAAGCTACTGACTGAATGAAAGGAGCTGGCATCTCACTCTCTTTGAATCTTCTTTATCATGCTAAGAGGAGCAGGAAAAAGCAAAAAATTTCAGAATTGCACCTTGCAATGCGGAGAAATTACTGTTTGTGCATTTACAATATTCATTGATTTTTGCCATTGAAAAACATCATGATATTCATATACCAGAAATGTTTGAAGCTACTGACTGAATGAAAAGAGCTGGCATCTCACTCTCTTTGAATCTTCTTTACCATGCTAAGAGGAGCAGGAAAAAGCAAAAAATTTCAGAATTACACCTTGCAATGTGGAGAAATTACTGTTTGTGCATTTACAATATTCATTGATTTTTGCCATTGAAAAACGTCCAGAAATGTTTGAAGCTACTGACTGAATGAAAGGAGCTGGCATCTCACTCTCTTTGAATCTTCTTTATCATGCTAAGAGGAGCAGGAAAAAGCAAAAAATTTCAGAATTGCACCTTGCAATGCGGAGAAATTACTGTTTGTGCATTTACAATATTCATTGATTTTTCCCATTGAAAAACATCATGTTATTCATATACCAGAAATGTTTGAAGCTACTGACTGAATGAAAAGAGCTGGCATCTCACTCTCTTTGAATCTTCTTTATCATGCTAAGAGGAGCAGGAAAAAGCAAAAAATTTTAGAATTGCACCTTGCAATGTGGAGAAATTACTGTTTGTGCATTTACAATATTCATTGGTTTTTGCCATTGAAAAACGTCCAGAAATGTTTGAAGCTACTGACTGAATGAAAGGAGCTGGCATCTCACTCTCTTTGAATCTTCTTTACCATGCTAGGATTAGCAGGAAAAAGCAAAAAATTTCAGAATTGCACCTTGTAATGCGGAGAAATTACTGTTTGTGCATTTACAATATTCATTGATTTTTGCCATTGAAAAACATCATGTTATTCATATACCAGAAATGTTTGAAGCTACTGACTGAATGAAAAGAGCTGGCATCTCACTCTCTTTGAATCTTCTTTATCATGCTAAGAGGAGCAGGAAAAAGAACAAAATTTCAGAATTGCACCTTGCAATGTGGAGAAATAACTATTTGTGCATTTACAATATTCATTGATTTTTGCCATTGAAAAACGTCCAGAAATGTTTGAAGCTACTGACTGAATGAAAGGAGCTGGCATCTCACTCTTTGAATCTTCTTTATCATGCTAAGAGGAGCAGGAAAAAGCAAAAAATTTCAGAATTGCACCTTGCAATGCGGAGAAATTACTGTTTGTGCATTTACAATATTCATTGATTTTTGCCATTGAAAAACATCATGTTATTCATATACCAGAAATGTTTGAAGCTACTGACTGAATGAAAAGAGCTGGCATCTCACTCTCTTTGAATCTTCTTTATCATGCTAAGAGGAGCAGGAAAAAGCAAAAAATTTCAGAATTGCACCTTGCAATGTGGAGAAATAACTATTTGTGCATTTACAATATTCATTGATTTTTGCCATTGAAAAACGTCTAGAAATGTTTGAAGCTACTGACTGAATGAAAGGAGCTGGCATCTCACTCTTTGAATATTCTTTATCATGCTAAGAGGAGCAGGAAAAAGCAAAAAATTTCAGAATTGCACCTTGCAATGCGGAGAAATTACTG
Organism: Phyllobates terribilis; assembly: GCF_046119375.1. Classification (NCBI taxonomy): domain Eukaryota; kingdom Metazoa; phylum Chordata; class Amphibia; order Anura; family Dendrobatidae; genus Phyllobates; species Phyllobates terribilis. Next base: position 1,439,869 of record NW_027362942.1, on the reverse strand, counting down.
TTTGTGCATTTACAATATTCATTGATTTTTGCCATTGAAAAACCTCATGTTATTCATATACCAGAAATGTTTGAAGCTACTGACTGAATGAAAAGAGCTGGCATCTCACTCTCTTTGAATCTTCTTTATCATGCTAAGAGGAGCAGGAAAAAGCAAAAAATTTCAGAATTGCACCTTGCAATGTGGAGAAGTTACTGTTTGTGCATTTACAATATTCATTGATTTTTGCCATTGAAAAACGTCCAGAAATGTTTGAAGCTACTGACTGAATGAAAGGAGCTGGCATCTCACTCTCTTTGAATCTTCTTTATCATGCTAAGAGGAGCAGGAAAAAGCAAAAAATTTCAGAATTGCACCTTGCAATGCGGAGAAATTACTGTTTGTGCATTTACAATATTCATTGATTTTTGCCATTGAAAAACATCATGATATTCATATACCAGAAATGTTTGAAGCTACTGACTGAATGAAAAGAGCTGGCATCTCACTCTCTTTGAATCTTCTTTACCATGCTAAGAGGAGCAGGAAAAAGCAAAAAATTTCAGAATTACACCTTGCAATGTGGAGAAATTACTGTTTGTGCATTTACAATATTCATTGATTTTTGCCATTGAAAAACGTCCAGAAATGTTTGAAGCTACTGACTGAATGAATGGAGCTGGCATCTCACTCTCTTTGAATCTTCTTTATCATGCTAAGAGGAGCAGGAAAAAGCAAAAAAATTCAGAATTGCACCTTGCAATGCGGAGAAATTACTGTTTGTGCATTTACAATATTCATTGATTTTTCCCATTGAAAAACATCATGTTATTCATATACCAGAAATGTTTGAAGCTACTGACTGAATGAAAAGAGCTGGCATCTCACTCTCTTTGAATCTTCTTTATCATGCTAAGAGGAGCAGGAAAAAGCAAAAAATTTTAGAATTGCACCTTGCAATGTGGAGAAATTACTGTTTGTGCATTTACAATATTCATTGGTTTTTGCCATTGAAAAACGTCCAGAAATGTTTGAAGCTCCTGACTGAATGAAAGGAGCTGGCATCTCACTCTCTTTGAATCTTCTTTATCATGCTAGGATTAGCAGGAAAAAGCAAAAAATTTCAGAATTGCACCTTGCAATGAGGAGAAATTACTGTTTGTGCATTTACAATATTCATTGATTTTTGCCATTGAAAAACATCATGTTATTCATATACCAGAAATGTTTGAAGCTACTGACTGAATGAAAAGAGCTGGCATCTCACTCTCTGAATCTTCTTTATCATGCTAAGAGGAGCAGGAAAAAGCAAAAAATTTCAGAATTGCACCTTGCAATGTGGAGAAATTACTGTTTGTGCATTTACAATATTCATTGGTTTTTGCCATTGAAAAACGTCCAGAAATGTTTGAAGCTACTGACTGAATGAAAGGAGCTGGCATCTCACTCTTTGAATCTTCTTTATCATGCTAAGAGGAGCAGGAAAAAGCAAAAAATTTCAGAATTGCACCTTGCAATGCGGAGAAATTACTGTTTGTGCATTTACAATATTCATTGATTTTTGCCATTGAAAAACATCATGTTAGTCATATACCAGAAATGTTTGAAGCTACTGACTGAATGAAAAGAGCTGGCATCTCACTCTCTTTGAATCTTCTTTATCATGCTAAGAGGAGCAGGAAAAAGCAAAAAATTTCAGAATTGCACCTTGCAATGTGGAGAAATTACTGTTTGTGCATTTACAATATTCATTGATTTTTGCCATTGAAAAACGTCCAGAAATGTTTGAAGCTACTGACTGAATGAAAGGAGCTGGCATCTCACTCTCTTTGAATCTTCTTTATCATGCTAGGATTAGCAGGAAAAAGCAAAAAATTTCAGAATTGCACCTTGCAATGCGGAGAAATTACTGTTTGTGCATTTACAATATTCATTGATTTTTGCCATTGAAAAACATCATGTTATTCATATACCAGAAATGTTTGAAGCTACTGACTGAATGAAAAGAGCTGGCATCTCACTCTCTTTGAATCTTCCTTATCATGCTAAGAGGAGCAGGAAAAAGCAAAAAATTTCAGAATTGCACCTTGCAATGTGGAGAAATTACTATTTGTGCATTTACAATATTCATTGATTTTTGCCATTGAAAAACGTCCAGAAATGTTTGAAGCTACTGACTGAATGAAAGGAGCTGGCATCTCACTCTTTGAATCTTCTTTATCATGCTAAGAGGAGCAGGAAAAAGCAAAAAATTTCAGAATTGCACCTTGCAATGCGGAGAAATTACTGTTTGTGCATTTACAATATTCATTGATTTTTGCCATTGAAAAACATCATGTTAGTCATATACCAGAAATGTTTGAAGCTACTGACTGAATGAAAAGAGCTGGCATCTCACTCTCTTTGAATCTTCTTTATCATGCTAAGAGGAGCAGGAAAAAGCAAAAAATTTCAGAATTGCACCTTGCAATGTGGAGAAATTACTGTTTGTGCATTTACAATATTCATTGATTTTTGCCATTGAAAAACGTCCAGAAATGTTTGAAGCTACTGACTGAATGAAAGGAGCTGGCATCTCACTCTCTTTGAATCTTCTTTATCATGCTAAGAGGAGAAGGAAAAAGCAAAAAATTTCAGAATTGCACCTTGCAATGCGGAGAAATTACTGTTTGTGCATTTACAATATTCATTGATTTTTGCCATTGAAAAACATTATGTTATTCATATACCAGAAATGTTTGAAGCTACTGACTAAATGAAAAGAGCTGGCATCTCACTCTCTTTGAATCTTCTTTATCATGCTAAGAGGAGCAGGAAAAAGCAAAAAATTTCAGAATTACACCTTGCAATGTGGAGAAATTACTGTTTGTGCATTTACAATATTCATTGATTTTTGCCATTGAAAAACGTCCAGAAATGTTTGAAGCTACTGACTGAATGAAAGGAGCTGGCATCTCACTCTCTTTGAATCTTCCTTATCATGCTAAGAGGAGCAGGAAAAAGCAAAAAATTTCAGAATTGCACCTTGCAATGCGGAGAAATTACTGTTTGTGCATTTACAATATTCATTGATTTTTGCCATTGAAAAACATCATGTTATTCATATACCAGAAATGTTTGAAGCTACTGACTGAATGAAAAGAGCTGGCATCTCACTCTCTTTGAATCTTCTTTACCATGCTAAGAGGAGCAGGAAAAAGCAAAAAATTCAGAATTACACCTTGCAATGTGGAGAAATTACTGTTTGTGCATTTACAATATTCATTGATTTTTGCCATTGAAAAACGTCCAGAAATGTTTGAAGCTACTGACTGAATGAAAGGAGCTGGCATCTCACTCTCTTTGAATCTTCTTTATCATGCTAAGAGGAGCAGGAAAAAGCAAAAAATTTCAGAATTGCACCTTGCAATGCGGAGAAATTACTGTTTGTGCATTTACAATATTCATTGATTTTTCCCATTGAAAAACATCATGTTATTCATATACCAGAAATGTTTGAAGCTACTGACTGAATGAAAAGAGCTGGCATCTCACTCTCTTTGAATCTTCTTTATCATGCTAAGAGGAGGAGGAAAAAGCAAAAAATTTTAGAATTGCACCTTGCAATGTGGAGAAATTACTGTTTGTGCATTTACAATATTCATTGGTTTTTGCCATTGAAAAACGTCCAGAAATGTTTGAAGCTCCTGACTGAATGAAAGGAACTGGCATCTCACTCTCTTTGAATCTTCTTTATCATGCTAGGATTAGTAGGAAAAAGCAAAAAATTTCAGAATTGCACCTTGCAATGCGGAGAAATTACTGTTTGTGCATTTACAATATTCATTGATTTTTGCCATTGAAAAACATCATGTTATTCATATACCAGAAATGTTTGAAGCTACTGACTGAATGAAAAGAGCTGGCATCTCACTCTCTTTGAATCTTCTTTACCATGCTAAGAGGAGCAGGAAAAAGCAAAAAATTCAGAATTACACCTTGCAATGTGGAGAAATTACTGTTTGTGCATTTACAATATTCATTGATTTTTGCCATTGAAAAACGTCCAGAAATGTTTGAAGCTACTGACTGAATGAAAGGAGCTGGCATCTCACTCTCTTTGAATCTTCTTTATCATGCTAAGAGGAGCAGGAAAAAGCAAAAAATTTCAGAATTGCACCTTGCAATGCGGAGAAATTACTGTTTGTGCATTTACAATATTCATTGATTTTTCCCATTGAAAAACATCATGTTATTCATATACCAGAAATGTTTGAAGCTACTGACTGAATGAAAAGAGCTGGCATCTCACTCTCTTTGAATCTTCTTTATCATGCTAAGAGGAGGAGGAAAAAGCAAAAAATTTTAGAATTGCACCTTGCAATGTGGAGAAATTACTGTTTGTGCATTTACAATATTCATTGGTTTTTGCCATTGAAAAACGTCCAGAAATGTTTGAAGCTCCTGACTGAATGAAAGGAACTGGCATCTCACTCTCTTTGAATCTTCTTTATCATGCTAGGATTAGTAGGAAAAAGCAAAAAATTTCAGAATTGCACCTTGCAATGCGGAGAAATTACTGTTTGTGCATTTACAATATTCATTGATTTTTGCCATTGAAAAACATCATGTTATTCATATACCAGAAATGTTTGAAGCTACTGACTGAATGAAAAGAACTGGCATCTCACTCTCTTTGAATCTTCTTTATCATGCTAAGAGGAGCAGGAAAAAGCAAAAAATTTCAGAATTGCACCTTGCAATGTGGAGAAATTACTATTTGTGCATTTACAATATTCATTGATTTTTGCTATTGAAAAACGTCCAGAAATGTTTGAATCTACTGACTGAATGAAAGGAGCTGGCATCTCACTCTTTGAATCTTCTTTATCATGCTAAGAGGAGCAGGAAAAAGCAAAAAATTTCAGAATTGCACCTTGCAATGCGGAGAAATTACTGTTTGTGCATTTACAATATTCATTGATTTTTGCCATTGAAAAACATCATGTTAGTCATATACCAGAAATGTTTGAAGCTACTGACTGAATGAAAAGAGCTGGCATCTCACTCTCTTTGAATCTTCTTTATCATGCTAAGAGGAGCAGGAAAAAGCAAAAAAATTCAGAATTGCACCTTGCAATGTGGAGAAATTACTGTTTGTGCATTTACAATATTCATTGATTTTTGCCATTGAAAAACGTCCAGAAATGTTTGAAGCTACTGACTGAATGAAAGGAGCTGGCATCTCACTCTCTTTGAATCTTCTTTATCATGCTAAGAGGAGCAGGAAAAAGCAAAAAATTTCAGAATTGCACCTTGCAATGCGGAGAAATTACTGTTTGTGCATTTACAATATTCATTGATTTTTGCCATTGAAAAACATCATGTTAGTCATATACCAGAAATGTTTGAAGCTACTGACTGAATGAAAAGAGCTGGCATCTCACTCTCTTTGAATCTTCTTTATCATGCTAAGAGGAGCAGGAAAAAGCAAAAAATTTCAGAATTGCACCTTGCAATGTGGAGAAATTACTGTTTGTGCATTTACAATATTCATTGATTTTTGCCATTGAAAAACGTCCAGAAATGTTTGAAGCTACTGACTGAATGAAAGGAGCTGGCATCTCACTCTCTTTGAATCTTCTTTATCATGCTAAGAGGAGCAGGAAAAAGCAAAAAATTTCAGAATTGCACCTTGCAATGCGGAGAAATTACTGTTTGTGCATTTACAATATTCATTGATTTTTGCCATTGAAAAGCATCATGTTATTCATATACCAGAAATGTTTGAAGCTACTGACTAAATGAAAAGAGCTGGCATCTCACTCTCTTTGAATCTTCTTTATCATGCTAAGAGGAGCAGGAAAAAGCAAAAAATTTCAGAATTGCACCTTGCAATGTGGAGAAATTACTGTTTGTGCATTTACAATATTCATTGGTTTTTGCCATTGAAAAACCTCCAGAAATGTTTGAAGCTACTGACTGAATGAAAGGAGCTGGCATCTCACTCTCTTTGAATCTTCTTTATCATGCTAGGATTAGCAGGAAAAAGCAAAAAATTTCAGAATTGCACCTTGCAATGCGGAGAAATTACTGTTTGTGCATTTACAATATTCATTGATTTTTGCCATTGAAAAACATCATGTTATTCATATACCAGAAATGTTTGAAGCTACTGACTGAATGAAAAGAGCTGGCATCTCACTCTCTTTGAATCTTCTTTATCATGCTAAGAGGAGCAGGAAAAAGCAAAAAATTTCAGAATTGCACCTTGCAATGTGGAGAAATTACTATTTGTGCATTTACAATATTCATTGATTTTTGCCACTGAAAAACGTCATGTTATTCATATACCAGAAATGTTTGAAGCTACTGACTGAATGAAAGGAGCTGGCATCTCACTCTCTTTGAATCTTCTTTATCATGCTAGGATTAGCAGGAAAAAGCAAAAAATTTCAGAATTGCACCTTGCAATGCGGAGAAATTACTGTTTGTGCATTTACAATATTCATTGATTTTTGCCATTGAAAAACATCATGTTATTCATATACCAGAAATGTTTGAAGCTACTGACTGAATGAAAAGAGCTGGCATCTCACTCTCTTTGAATCTTCTTTATCATGCTAAGAGGAGCAGGAAAAAGCAAAAAATTTCAGAATTGCACCTTGCAATGTGGAGAAATTACTGTTTGTGCATTTACAATATTCATTGATTTTTGCCATTGAAAAACGTCCAGAAATGTTTGAAGCTACTGACTGAATGAAAGGAGCTGGCATCTCACTCTCTTTGAATCTTCTTTATCATGCTAAGAGGAGCAGGAAAAAGCAAAAAATTTCAGAATTGCACCTTGCAATGTGGAGAAATTACTGTTTGTGCATTTACAATATTCATTGATTTTTGCCATTGAAAAACGTCCAGAAATGTTTGAAGCTACTGACTGAATGAAAGGAGCTGGCATCTCACTCTCTTTGAATCTTCTTTATCATGCTAAGAGGAGCAGGAAAAAGCAAAAAATTTCAGAATTGCACCTTGCAATGCGGAGAAATTACTGTTTGTGCATTTACAATATTCATTGATTTTTCCCATTGAAAAACATCATGTTATTCATATACCAGAAATGTTTGAAGCTACTGACTGAATGAAAAGAGCTGGCATCTCACTCTCTTTGAATCTTCTTTATCATGCTAAGAGGAGCAGGAAAAAGCAAAAAATTTCAGAATTGCACCTTGCAATGTGGAGAAATTACTGTTTGTGCATTTACAATATTCATTGGTTTTTGCCATTGAAAAACGTCCAGAAATGTTTGAAGCTCCTGACTGAATGAAAGGAGCTAGCATCTCACTCTCTTTGAATCTTCTTTATCATGCTAGGATTAGCAGGAAAAAGCAAAAAATTTCAGAATTGTACCTTGCAATGCGGAGAAATTACTGTTTGTGCATTTACAATATTCATTAATTTTTGCCATTGAAAAACATCATGTTATTCATATACCAGAAATGTTTGAAGCTACTGACTGAATGAAAAGAGCTGGCATCTCACTCTCTTTGAATCTTCTTTATCATGCTAAGAGGAGCAGGAAAAAGCAAAAAAATTTCAGAATTGCACCTTGCAATGTGGAGAAATTACTCTTTGTGCATTTACAATATTCATTGATTTTTGCCATTGAAAAACGTCCAGAAATGTTTGAAGCTACTGACTGAATGAAAGGAGCTGGCATCTCACTCTTTGAATCTTCTTTATCATGCTAAGAGGAGCAGGAAAAAGCAAAAAATTTCAGAATTGCACCTTGCAATGTGGAGAAATTACTGTTTGTGCATTTACAATATTCATTAATTTTTGCCATTGAAAAACATCATGTTATTCATATACCAGAAATGTTTGAAGCTACTGACTGAATGAAAAGAGCTGGCATCTCACTCTCTTTGAATCTTCTTTATCATGCTAAGAGGAGCAGGAAAAAGCAAAAAATTTCAGAATTGCACCTTGCAATGTGGAGAAATTACTGTTTGTGCATTTACAATATTCATTGATTTTTGCCATTGAAAAACGTCCAGAAATGTTTGAAGCTACTGACTGAATGAAAGGAGCTGGCATCTCAATCTCTTTGAATCTTCTTTATCATGCTAAGAGGAGCAGGAAAAAGCAAAAAATTTCAGAATTGCACCTTGCAATGCGGAGAAATTACTGTTTGTGCATTTACAATATTCATTGATTTTTGCCATTGAAAAACATCATGTTATTCATATACCAGAAATGTTTGAAGCTACTGACTGAATGAAAAGAGCTGGCATCTCACTCTCTTTGAATCTTCTTTATCATGCTAAGAGGAGCAGGAAAAAGCAAAAAATTTCAGAATTACACCTTGCAATGTGGAGAAATTACTGTTTGTGCATTTACAATATTCATTGATTTTTGCCATTGAAAAATGTCCAGAAATGTTTAAAGCTACTGACTGAATGAAAGGAGCTGGCATCTCACTCTCTTTGAATCTTCTTTATCATGCTGAGAGGAGCAGGAAAAAGCAAAAAATTTCAGAATTGCACCTTGCAATGCGGAGAAATTACTGTTTGTGCATTTACAATATTCATTGATTTTTGCCATTGAAAAACATCATGTTATTCATATACCAGAAATGTTTGAAGCTACTGACTGAATGAAAAGAGCTGGCATCTCACTCTCTTTGAATCTTCTTTATCATGCTAAGAGGAGCAGGAAAAAGCAAAAAATTTCAGAATTGCAACTTGCAATGTGGAGAAATTACTATTTGTGCATTTACAATATTCATTGATTTTTGCCATTGAAAAACGTCCAGAAATGTTTGAAGCTACTGACTGAATGAAAGGAGCTGGCATCTCACTCTTTGAATCTTCTTTATCATGCTAAGAGGAGCAGGAAAAAGCAAAAAATTTCAGAATTGCACCTTGCAATGTGGAGAAATTATTGTTTGTGCATTTACAATATTCATTGATTTTTGCCATTGAAAAACAACATGTTATTCATATACCAGAAATGTTTGAAGCTACTGACTGAATGAAAAGAGCTGGCATCTCACTCTCTTTGAATCTTCTTTATCATGCTAAGAGGAGCAGGAAAAAGCAAAAAATTTCAGAATTGCACCTTGCAATGTGGAGAAATTACTGTTTGTGCATTTACAATATTCATTGATTTTTGCCATTGAAAAACGTCCAGAAATGTTTGAAGCTACTGACTGAATGAAAGGAGCTGGCATCTCAATCTCTTTGAATCTTCTTTATCATGCTAAGAGGAGCAGGAAAAAGCAAAACATTTCAGAATTGCACCTTGCAATGCGGAGAAATTACTGTTTGTGCATTTACAATATTCATTGATTTTTGCCATTGAAAAACATCATGTTATTCATATACCAGAAATGTTTGAAGCTACTGACTGAATAAAAAGAGCTGGCATCTCACTCTCTTTGAATCTTCTTTATCATGCTAAGAGGAGCAGGAAAAAGCAAAAAATTTCAGAATTACACCTTGCAATGTGGAGAAATTACTGTTTGTGCATTTACAATATTCATTGATTTTTGCCATTGAAAAATGTCCAGAAATGTTTGAAGCTACTGACTGAATGAAAGGAGATGGCATCTCACTCTCTTTGAATCTTCTTTATCATGCTAAGAGGAGCAGGAAAAAGCAAAAAATTTCAGAATTGCACCTTGCAATGCGGAGAAATTACTGTTTGTGCATTTACAATATTTATTGATTTTTCCCATTGAAAAACATCATGTTATTCATATACCAGAAATGTTTGAAGCTACTGACTGAATGAAAAGAGCTGGTATCTCACTCTCTTTGAATCTTCTTTATCATGCTAAGAGGAGCAGGAAAAAGCAAAAAATTTCAGAATTGCACCTTGCAATGTGGAGAAATTACTGTTTGTGCATTTACAATATTCATTGGTTTTTGCCATTGAAAAATGTCCAGAAATGTTTGAAGCTCCTGACTGAATGAAAGGAGCTGGTATCTCACTCTCTTTGAAACTTCTTTATCATGCTAGGATTAGCAGGAAAAAGCAAAAAATTTCAGAATTGCACCTTGCAATGCGGAGAAATTACTGTTTGTGCATTTACAATATTCATTGACTTTTGCCATTGAAAAACATCATGTTATTCATATACCAGAAATGTTTGAAGCTACTGACTGAATGAAAAGAGCTGGCATCTCACTGTCTTTGAATCTTCTTTACCATGCTAAGAGGAGCAGGAAAAAGCAAAAAATTTCAGAATTGCACCTTGCAATGTGGAGAAATTACTGTTTGTGCATTTACAATATTCATTGGTTTTTGCCATTGAAAAACGTCCAGAAATGTTTGAAGCTACTGACTGAATGAAAGGAGCTGGCATCTCACTCTCTTTGAATCTTCATTATCATGCTAGGATTAGCAGGAAAAAGCAAAAAATTTCAGAATTGCACCTTTGCAATGCGGAGAAATTACTGTTTGTGCATTTACAATATTCATTGATTTTTGCCATTGAAAAACATTATGTTATTCATATACCAGAAATGTTTGAAGCTACTGACTGAATGAAAAGAGCTGGCATCTCACTCTCTTTGAATCTTCTTTATCATGCTAAGAGGAGCAGGAAAAAGCAAAAAATTTCAGAATTGCACCTTGCAATGTGGAGAAATTACTGTTTGTGCATTTACAATATTCATTGATTTTTGCCATTGAAAAACGTCCAGAAATGTTTGAAGCTACTGACTGAATGAAAGGATGTGGCATCTCACTCTCTTTGAATATTCTTTATCATGCTAAGAGGAGCAGGAAAAAGCAAAAAATTTCAGAATTGCACCTTGCAATGCGGAGAAATTACTGTTTGTGCATTTACAATATTCATTGATTTTTGCCATTGAAAAACATCATGTTATTCATATACCAGAAATGCTTGAAGCTACTGACTGAATGAAAAGAGCTGGCATCTCACTCTCTTTGAATCTTCTTTATCATGCTAAGAGGAGCAGGAAAAAGCAAAAAATTTCAGAATTGCACCTTGCAATGTGGAGAAATTACTGTTTGTGCATTTACAATATTCATTGGTTTTTGCCATTGAAAAACATCCAGAAATGTTTGAATCTCCTGACTGAATGAAAGGAGCTGGCATCTCACTCTCTTTGAATCTTCTTTATCATGCTAGGATTAGCAGTAAAAAGCAAAAAATTTCAGAATTGCACCTTGCAATGCGGAGAAATTACTGTTTGTGCATTTACAATATTCATTGATTTTTGCCATTGAAAAACATCATGTTGTTCATATACCAGAAATGTTTGAAGCTACTGACTGAATGAAAAGAGCTGGCATCTCACTCTCTTTGAATCTTCTTTATCATGCTAAGAGGAGCAGGAAAAAGCAAAAAATTTCAGAATTGCACCTTGCAATGTGGAGAAATTACTATTTGTGCATTTGCAATATTCATTGATTTTTGCCATTGAAAAACATCCAGAAATGTTTGAAGCTACTGACTGAATGAAAGGAGCTGGCATCTCACTCTCTTTGAATCTTCTTTATCATGCTAAGAGGAGCAGGAAAAAGCAAAAAAATTTCAGAATTGCACCTTGCAATGCGGAGAAATTACTGTTTGTGCATTTACAATATTCATTGATTTTGCCATTGAAAAACATCATGTTATTCATATACCAGAAATGTTTGAAGCTACTGACTGAATGAAAAGAGCTGGCATCTCACTCTCTTTGAAACTTCTTTACCATGCTAAGAGGAGTAGGAAAAAGCAAAACATTTCAGAATTACACCTTGCAATGTGGAAAAATTACTGTTTGTGCATTTACAATATTCATTGATTTTTGCCATTGAAAAACGTCCAGAAATGTTTGAAGCTACTGACTGAATAAAAGGAGCTGGCATCTCACTCTGAATCTTCTTTATCATGCTAAGAGGAGCAGGAAAAAGCAAAAAATTTCAGAATTGCACCTTGCAATGTGGAGAAATTACTGTTTGTGCATTTACAATATTCATTGATTTTTGCCATTGAAAAACGTCCAGAAATGTTTGAAGCTACTGACTGAATGAAAGGAGCTGGCATCTCACTCTCTTTGAATCTTCTTTATCATGCTAAGAGGAGCAGGAAAAAGCAAAAAATTTCAGAATTGCACCTTGCAATGTGGAGAAATTACTGTTTGTGCATTTACAATATTCATTGATTTTTGCCATTGAAAAACGTCCAGAAATGTTTGAAGCTACTGACTGAATGAAAGGAGCTGGCATCTCACTCTCTTTGAATCTTCTTTATCATGCTAAGAGGAGCAGGAAAAAGCAAAAAATTTCAGAATTGCACCTTGCAATGCGGAGAAATTACTGTTTGTGCATTTACAATATTCATTGATTTTTGCCATTGAAAAACATCATGTTATTCATATACCAGAAATGCTTGAAGCTACTGACTGAATGAAAAGAGCTGGCATCTCACTCTCTTTGAATCTTCTTTATCATGCTAAGAGGAGCAGGAAAAAGCAAAAAATTTCAGAATTGCACCTTGCAATGTGGAGAAATTACTGTTTGTGCATTTACAATATTCATTGGTTTTTGCCATTGAAAAACATCCAGAAATGTTTGAAGCTCCTGACTGAATGAAAGGAGCTGGCATCTCACTCTCTTTGAATCTTCTTTATCATGGTAGGATTAGCAGTAAAAAGCAAAAAATTTCAGAATTGCACCTTGCAATGCGGAGAAATTACTGTTTGTGCATTTACAATATTCATTGATTTTTGTCATTGAAAAACATCATGTTGTTCATATACCAGAAATGTTTGAAGCTACTGACTGAATGAAAAGAGCTGGCATCTCACTCTCTTTGAATCTTCTTTATCATGCTAAGAGGAGCAGGAAAAAGCAAAAAATTTCAGAATTGCACCTTGCAATGTGGAGAAATTACTATTTGTGCATTTGCAATATTCATTGATTTTTGCCATTGAAAAACATCCAGAAATGTTTGAAGCTACTGACTGAATGAAAGGAGCTGGCATCTCACTCTCTTTGAATCTTCTTTATCATGCTAAGAGGAGCAGGAAAAAGCAAAAAAATTTCAGAATTGCACCTTGCAATGCGGAGAAATTACTGTTTGTGCATTTACAATATTCATTGATTTTGCCATTGAAAAACATCATGTTATTCATATACCAGAAATGTTTGAAGCTACTGACTGAATGAAAAGAGCTGGCATCTCACTCTCTTTGAAACTTCTTTACCATGCTAAGAGGAGTAGGAAAAAGCAAAACATTTCAGAATTACACCTTGCAATGTGGAAAAATTACTGTTTGTGCATTTACAATATTCATTGATTTTTGCCATTGAAAAACGTCCAGAAATGTTTGAAGCTACTGACTGAATAAAAGGAGCTGGCATCTCACTCTGAATCTTCTTTATCATGCTAAGAGGAGCAGGAAAAAGCAAAAAATTTCAGAATTGCACCTTGCAATGTGGAGAAATTACTGTTTGTGCATTTACAATATTCATTGATTTTTGCCATTGAAAAACGTCCAGAAATGTTTGAAGCTACTGACTGAATGAAAGGAGCTGGCATCTCACTCTCTTTGAATCTTCTTTATCATGCTAAGAGGAGCAGGAAAAAGCAAAAAATTTCAGAATTGCACCTTGTAATGCGGAGAAATTACTGTTTGTGCATTTACAATATTCATTGATTTTTGCCATTGAAAAACATCATGTTATTCATATACCAGAAATGTTTCAAGCTACTGACTGAATGAAAATAGCTGGCATCTCACTCTCTTTGAATCTTCTTTATCATGCTAAGAGGAGCAGGAAAAAGCAAAAAATTTCAGAATTACACTTTGCAATGTGGAGAAATTACTGTTTGTGCATTTACAATATTCATTGATTTTTGCCATTGAAAAACGTCCAGAAATGTTTGAAGCTACTGACTGAATGAAAGGAGCTGGCATCTCACTGTCTTTGAATCTTCTTTATCATGCTAAGAGGAGCAGGAAAAAGCAAAAAATTTCAGAATTGCACCTTGCAATGTGGAGAAATTACTGTTTGTGCGTTTACAATATTCATTGGTTTTTGCCATTGAAAAACGTCCAGAAATGTTTGAAGCTACTGACTGAATGAAAGGAGCTGGCATTTCACTCTCTTTGAATCGTCTTTATCATGCTAGGATTAGCAGGAAAAAGCAAAAAATTTCAGAATTGCACCTTGCAATGCGGAGAAATTACTGTTTGTTCATTTACAATATTCATTGATTTTTGCCATTGAAAAACATCATGTTATTCATATACCAGAAATGTTTGAAGCTACTGACTGAATGAAAAGAGCTGGCATCTCACTCTCTTTGAATCTTCTTTATCATGCTAAGAGGAGCAGGAAAAAGCAAAAAATTTCAGAATTGCACCTTGCAATGTGGAGAAATTACTGTTTGTGCATTTACAATATTCATTGGTTTTTGCCATTGAAAAACGTCCAGAAATGTTTGAAGCTACTGACTGAATGAAAGGAGCTGGCATCTCACTCTCTTTGAATCTTCTTTATCATGCTAGGATTAGCAGGAAAAAGCAAAAAATTTCAGAATTGCACCTTTGCTATGCGGAGAAATTACTGTTTGTGCATTTACAATATTCATTGATTTTTGCCATTGAAAAACATCATGTTATTCATATACCAGAAATGTTTGAAGCTACTGACTGAATGAAAAGAGCTGGCATCTCACTCTCTTTGAATCTTCTTTATCATGCTAAGAGGAGCAGGAAAAAGCAAAAAATTTCAGAATTGCACCTTGCAATGTGGAGAAATTACTCTTTGTGCATTTACAATATTCATTGATTTTTGCCATTGAAAAACGTCCAGAAATGTTTGAAGCTACTGACTGAATGAAAGGAGCTGGCATCTCACTCTCTTTGAATCTTCTTTATCATGCTAAGAGGAGCAGGAAAAAGCAAAAAAATTTCAGAATTGCACCTTGCAATGCGGAGAAATTACTGTTTGTGCATTTACAATATTCATTGATTTTTGCCATTGAAAAACATCATGTTATTCATATACCAGAAATGTTTGAAGCTACTGACTGAATGAAAAGAGCTGGCATCTCACTCTCTTTGAATCTTCTTTATCATGCTAAGAGGAGCAGGAAAAAGCAAAAAATATCAGAATTGCACCTTGCAATGTGGAGAAATTACTGTTTGTGCATTTACAATATTCATTGATTTTTGCCATTGAAAAACGTCCAGAAATGTTTGAAGCTACTGACTGAATGAAAGGAGCTGGCATCTCACTCTCTTTGAATCTTCTTTATCATGCTAAGAGGAGCAGGAAAAAGCAAAAAATTTCAGAATTGCACCTTGCAATGCGGAGAAATTACTGTTTGTGCATTTACAATATTCATTGATTTTTGCCATTGAAAAACATCATGTTATTCATATACCAGAAATGTTTGAAGCTACTGACTGAATGAAAAGAGCTGGCATCTCACTCTCTTTGAATCTTCTTTATCATGCTAAGAGGAGCAGGAATAAGCAAAAAATTTCAGAATTGCACCTTGCAATGTGGAGAAATTACTGTTTGTGCATTTACAATATTCATTGGTTTTTGCCATTGAAAAACGTCCAGAAATGTTTGAAGCTCCTGACTAAATGAAAGGAGCTGGCCTCTCACTCTCTTTGAATCTTCTTTATCATGCTAGGATTAGCAGTAAAAAGCAAAAAATTTCAGAATTGCACCTTGCAATGCGGAGAAATTACTGTTTGTGCATTTACAATATTCATTGATTTTTGCCATTGAAAAACATCATGTTGTTCATATACCAGAAATGTTTGAAGCTACTGACTGAATGAAAAGAGATGGCATCTCACTCTCTTTGAATCTTCTTTATCATGCTAAGAGGAGCAGGAAAAAGCAAAAAATTTCAGAATTGCACCTTGCAATGTGGAGAAATTACTATTTGTGCATTTACAATATTCATTGATTTTTGCCATTGAAAAACGTCCAGAAATGTTTGAAGCTACTGACTGAATGAAAGGAGCTGGCATCTCACTCTCTTTGAATCTTCTTTATCATGCTAAGAGGAGCAGGAAAAAGCAAAAAAATTTCAGAATTGCACCTTGCAATGCGGAGAAATTACTGTTTGTGCATTTACAATATTCATTGATTTTTGCCATTGAAAAACATCGTGTTATTCATATACCAGAAATGTTTGAAGCTACTGACTGAATGAAAAGAGCTGGCATCTCACTCTCTTTGAATCTTCTTTATCATGCTAAGAGGAGCAGGAAAAAGCAAAAAATTTCAGAATTACACCTTGCAATGTGGAGAAATTACTGTTTGTGCATTTACAATATTCATTGATTTTTGCCATTGAAAAACGTCCAGAAATGTTTGAAGCTACTGACTGAATGAAAGGAGCTGGCATCTCACTCTGAATCTTCTTTATCATGCTAAGAGGAGCAGGAAAAAGCAAAAAATTTCAGAATTGCACCTTGCAATGTGGAGAAATTACTGTTTGTGCATTTACAATATTCATTGATTTTTGCCATTGAAAAACGTCCAGAAATGTTTGAAGCTACTGACTGAATGAAAGGAGCTGGCATCTCACTCTCTTTGAATCTTCTTTATCATGCTAAGAGGAGCAGGAAAAAGCAAAAAATTTCAGAACTGCACCTTGCAATGTGGAGAAATTACTGTTTGTGCATTTACAATATTCATTGATTTTTGCCATTGAAAAACATCATGTTATTCATATACCAGAAATGTTTGAAGCTACTGACTGAATGAAAAGAGCTGGCATCTCACTCTCTTTGAATCTTCTTTATCATGCTAAGAGGAGCAGGAAAAAGCAAAAAATTTCAGAATTACACTTTGCAATGTGGAGAAATTACTGTTTGTGCATTTACAATATTCATTGATTTTTGCCATTGAAAAACGTCCAGAAATGTTTTAAGCTACTGACTGAATGAAAGGAGCTGGCATCTCACTCTCTTTGAATCTTCTTTATCATGCTAGGATTAGCAGGAAAAAGCAAAAAATTTCAGAATTGCACCTTGCAATGTGGAGAAATTACTCTTTGTGCATTTACAATATTCATTGATTTTTGCCATTGAAAAACATCATGTTATTCATATACCAGAAATGTTTGAAGCTACTGACTGAATGAAAAGAGCTGGCCTCTCACTCTCTTTGAATCTTCTTTATCATGCTAAGAGGAGCAGGAAAAAGCAAAAAATTTCAGAATTGCACCTTGCAATGTGGAGAATTTACTATTTGTGCATTTACAATATTCATTGATTTTTGCCTTTGAAAAATGTCCAGAAATGTTTGAAGCTACTGACTGAATGAAAGGAGCTGGCATCTCACTCTCTTTGAATCTTCTTTATCATGCTAAGAGGAGCAGGAAAAAGCAAAAAATTTCAGAATTGCACCTTGCAATGCGGAGAAATTACTGTTTGTGCATTTACAATATTCATTGATTTTTGCCATTGAAAAACATCATGTTATTCATATACCAGAAATGTTTGAAGCTACTGACTGAATGAAAAGAGCTGACATCTCACTCTCTTTGAATCTTCTTTATCATACTAAGAGGAGCAGGAAAAAGCAAAAAATTTCAGAATTGCACCTTGCAATGTGGAGAAATGACTGTTTGTGCATTTACAATATTCATTGATTTTTGCCATTGAAAAACGTCCAGAAATGTTTGAAGCTACTGACTGAATGAAAGGAGCTGGCATCTCACTCTCTTTGAATCTTCTTTATCATGCTAATAGGAGCAGGAAAAAGCAAAAAATTTCAGAATTGCACCTTGCAATGCGGAGAAATTACTGTTTGTGCATTTACAATATTCATTGATTTTTGCCATTGAAAAACATCATGTTATTCATATACCAGAAATGTTTGAAGCTACTGACTGAATGAAAAGAGCTGGCATCTCACTCTCTTTGAATCTTCTTTATCATGCTAAGAGGAGCAGGAAAAAGCAAAAAATTTCAGAATTACACCTTGCAATGTGGAGAAATTACTGTTTGTGCATTTACAATATTGATTGATTTTTGCCATTGAAAAACGTCCAGAAATGTTTGAAGCTACTGACTGAATGAAAGGAGCTGGCATCTCACTCTCTTTGAATCTTCTTTATCATGCTAAGAGGAGCAGGAAAAAGCAAAAAATTTCAGAATTGCACCTTGCAATGTGGAGAAATTACTGTTTGTGCATTTACAATATTCATTGATTTTTGCCATTGAAAAACATCATGTTATTCATATACCAGAAATGTTTGAAGCTACTGACTGAATGAAAAGAGCTGGCATCTCACTCTCTTTGAATCTTCTTTATCATGCTAAGAGGAGCAGGAAAAAGCAAAAAATTTCAGAATTGCACCTTGCAATGTGGAGAAATTACTATTTGTGCATTTACAATATTCATTGATTTTTGCCATTGAAAAACGTCCAGAAATGTTTGAAGCTACTGACTGAATGAAAGGAGCTTGCATCTCACTCTCTTTGAATCTTCTTTATCATGCTAAGAGGAGCAGGAAAAAGCAAAAAATTTCAGAATTGCACCTTGCAATGCGGAGAAATTACTGTTTGTGCATTTACAATATTCATTGATTTTTGCCATTGAAAAACATCATGTTATTCATATACCAGAAATGTTTGAAGCTACTGACTGAATGAAAAGAGCTGGCATCTCACTCTCTTTGAATCTTCTTTATCATGCTAAGAGGAGCAGGAAAAAGCAAAAAATTTCAGAATTACACCTTGCAATGTGGAGAAATTACTGTTTGTGCATTTACAATATTCATTGATTTTTGCCATTGAAAAACGTCCAGAAATGTTTGAAGCTACTGACTGAATGAAAGGAGCTGGCATCTCACTCTCTTTGAATCTTCTTTATCATGCTAAGAGGAGCAGGAAAAAGCAAAAAATTTCAGAATTGCACCTTGCAATGCGGAGAAATTACTGTTTGCGCATTTACAATATTCATTGATTTTTGCCATTGAAAAACATCATGTTATTCATATACCAGAAATGTTTGAAGCTACTGACTGAATGAAAAGAGCTGGCATCTCACTCTCTTTGAATCTTCTTTATCATGCTAAGAGGAGCTGGAAAAAGCAAAAAATTTCAGAATTGCACCTTGCAATGCGGAGAAATTACTGTTTGTGCATTTACAATATTCATTGATTTTTGCCATTGAAAAACATCATGTTATTCATATACCAGAAATGTTTGAAGCTACTGACTGAATGAAAAGAGCTGGCATCTCACTCTCTTTGAATCTTCTTTATCATGCTAAGAGGAGCAGGAATAAGCAAAAAATTTCAGAATTGCACCTTGCAATGTGGAGAAATTACTGTTTGTGCATTTACAATATTCATTGGTTTTTGCCATTGAAAAACGTCCAGAAATGTTTGAAGCTCCTGACTAAATGAAAGGAGCTGGCCTCTCACTCTCTTTGAATCTTCTTTATCATGCTAGGATTAGCAGTAAAAAGCAAAAAATTTCAGAATTGCACCTTGCAATGCGGAGAAATTACTGTTTGTGCATTTACAATATTCATTGATTTTTGCCATTGAAAAACATCATGTTGTTCATATACCAGAAATGTTTGAAGCTACTGACTGAATGAAAAGAGATGGCATCTCACTCTCTTTGAATCTTCTTTATCATGCTAAGAGGAGCAGGAAAAAGCAAAAAATTTCAGAATTGCACCTTGCAATGTGGAGAAATTACTATTTGTGCATTTACAATATTCATTGATTTTTGCCATTGAAAAACGTCCAGAAATGTTTGAAGCTACTGACTGAATGAAAGGAGCTGGCATCTCACTCTCTTTGAATCTTCTTTATCATGCTAAGAGGAGCAGGAAAAAGCAAAAAAATTTCAGAATTGCACCTTGCAATGCGGAGAAATTACTGTTTGTGCATTTACAATATTCATTGATTTTTGCCATTGAAAAACATCATGTTATTCATATACCAGAAATGTTTGAAGCTACAGACTGAATGAAAAGAGCTGACATCTCACTCTCTTTGAATCTTCTTTATCATACTAAGAGGAGCAGGAAAAAGCAAAAAATTTCAGAATTGCACCTTGCAATGTGGAGAAATGACTGTTTGTGCATTTACAATATTCATTGATTTTTGCCATTGAAAAACGTCCAGAAATGTTTGAAGCTACTGACTGAATGAAAGGAGCTGGCATCTCACTCTCTTTGAATCTTCTTTATCATGCTAATAGGAGCAGGAAAAAGCAAAAAATTTCAGAATTGCACCTTGCAATGCGGAGAAATTACTGTTTGTGCATTTACAATATTCATTGATTTTTGCCATTGAAAAACATCATGTTATTCATATACCAGAAATGTTTGAAGCTACTGACTGAATGAAAAGAGCTGGCATCTCACTCTCTTTGAATCTTCTTTATCATGCTAAGAGGAGCAGGAAAAAGCAAAAAATTTCAGAATTACACCTTGCAATGTGGAGAAATTACTGTTTGTGCATTTACAATATTGATTGATTTTTGCCATTGAAAAACGTCCAGAAATGTTTGAAGCTACTGACTGAATGAAAGGAGCTGGCATCTCACTCTCTTTGAATCTTCTTTATCATGCTAAGAGGAGCAGGAAAAAGCAAAAAATTTCAGAATTGCACCTTGCAATGTGGAGAAATTACTGTTTGTGCATTTACAATATTCATTGATTTTTGCCATTGAAAAACATCATGTTATTCATATACCAGAAATGTTTGAAGCTACTGACTGAATGAAAAGAGCTGGCATCTCACTCTCTTTGAATCTTCTTTATCATGCTAAGAGGAGCAGGAAAAAGCAAAAAATTTCAGAATTGCACCTTGCAATGTGGAGAAATTACTATTTGTGCATTTACAATATTCATTGATTTTTGCCATTGAAAAACGTCCAGAAATGTTTGAAGCTACTGACTGAATGAAAGGAGCTGGCATCTCACTCTCTTTGAATCTTCTTTATCATGCTAAGAGGAGCAGGAAAAAGCAAAAAAATTTCAGAATTGCACCTTGCAATGCGGAGAAATTACTGTTTGTGCATTTACAATATTCATTGATTTTTGCCATTGAAAAACATCGTGTTATTCATATACCAGAAATGTTTGAAGCTACTGACTGAATGAAAGGAGCTGGCATCTCACTCTGAATCTTCTTTATCATGCTAAGAGGAGCAGGAAAAAGCAAAAAATTTCAGAATTGCACCTTGCAATGTGGAGAAATTACTGTTTGTGCATTTACAATATTCATTGATTTTTGCCATTGAAAAACGTCCAGAAATGTTTGAAGCTACTGACTGAATGAAAGGAGCTGGCATCTCACTCTCTTTGAATCTTCTTTATCATGCTAAGAGGAGCAGGAAAAAGCAAAAAATTTCAGAACTGCACCTTGCAATGTGGAGAAATTACTGTTTGTGCATTTACAATATTCATTGATTTTTGCCATTGAAAAACATCATGTTATTCATATACCAGAAATGTTTGAAGCTACTGACTGAATGAAAAGAGCTGGCATCTCACTCTCTTTGAATCTTCTTTATCATGCTAAGAGGAGCAGGAAAAAGCAAAAAATTTCAGAATTACACTTTGCAATGTGGAGAAATTACTGTTTGTGCATTTACAATATTCATTGATTTTTGCCATTGAAAAACGTCCAGAAATGTTTTAAGCTACTGACTGAATGAAAGGAGCTGGCATCTCACTCTCTTTGAATCTTCTTTATCATGCTAGGATTAGCAGGAAAAAGCAAAAAATTTCAGAATTGCACCTTGCAATGTGGAGAAATTACTCTTTGTGCATTTACAATATTCATTGATTTTTGCCATTGAAAAACATCATGTTATTCATATACCAGAAATGTTTGAAGCTACTGACTGAATGAAAAGAGCTGGCCTCTCACTCTCTTTGAATCTTCTTTATCATGCTAAGAGGAGCAGGAAAAAGCAAAAAATTTCAGAATTGCACCTTGCAATGTGGAGAATTTACTATTTGTGCATTTACAATATTCATTGATTTTTGCCATTGAAAAATGTCCAGAAATGTTTGAAGCTACTGACTGAATGAAAGGAGCTGGCATCTCACTCTCTTTGAATCTTCTTTATCATGCTAAGAGGAGCAGGAAAAAGCAAAAAATTTCAGAATTGCACCTTGCAATGCGGAGAAATTACTGTTTGTGCATTTACAATATTCATTGATTTTTGCCATTGAAAAACATCATGTTATTCATATACCAGAAATGTTTGAAGCTACAGACTGAATGAAAAGAGCTGACATCTCACTCTCTTTGAATCTTCTTTATCATACTAAGAGGAGCAGGAAAAAGCAAAAAATTTCAGAATTGCACCTTGCAATGTGGAGAAATGACTGTTTGTGCATTTACAATATTCATTGATTTTTGCCATTGAAAAACGTCCAGAAATGTTTGAAGCTACTGACTGAATGAAAGGAGCTGGCATCTCACTCTCTTTGAATCTTCTTTATCATGCTAATAGGAGCAGGAAAAAGCAAAAAATTTCAGAATTGCACCTTGCAATGCGGAGAAATTACTGTTTGTGCATTTACAATATTCATTGATTTTTGCCATTGAAAAACATCATGTTATTCATATACCAGAAATGTTTGAAGCTACTGACTGAATGAAAAGAGCTGGCATCTCACTCTCTTTGAATCTTCTTTATCATGCTAAGAGGAGCAGGAAAAAGCAAAAAATTTCAGAATTACACCTTGCAATGTGGAGAAATTACTGTTTGTGCATTTACAATATTGATTGATTTTTGCCATTGAAAAACGTCCAGAAATGTTTGAAGCTACTGACTGAATGAAAGGAGCTGGCATCTCACTCTCTTTGAATCTTCTTTATCATGCTAAGAGGAGCAGGAAAAAGCAAAAAATTTCAGAATTGCACCTTGCAATGTGGAGAAATTACTGTTTGTGCATTTACAATATTCATTGATTTTTGCCATTGAAAAACATCATGTTATTCATATACCAGAAATGTTTGAAGCTACTGACTGAATGAAAAGAGCTGGCATCTCACTCTCTTTGAATCTTCTTTATCATGCTAAGAGGAGCAGGAAAAAGCAAAAAATTTCAGAATTGCACCTTGCAATGTGGAGAAATTACTATTTGTGCATTTACAATATTCATTGATTTTTGCCATTGAAAAACGTCCAGAAATGTTTGAAGCTACTGACTGAATGAAAGGAGCTTGCATCTCACTCTCTTTGAATCTTCTTTATCATGCTAAGAGGAGCAGGAAAAAGCAAAAAATTTCAGAATTGCACCTTGCAATGCGGAGAAATTACTTTTTGTGCATTTACAATATTCATTGATTTTTGCCATTGAAAAACATCATGTTATTCATATACCAGAAATGTTTGAAGCTACTGACTGAATGAAAAGAGCTGGCATCTCACTCTCTTTGAATCTTCTTTATCATGCTAAGAGGAGCAGGAAAAAGCAAAAAATTTCAGAATTACACCTTGCAATGTGGAGAAATTACTGTTTGTGCATTTACAATATTCATTGATTTTTGCCATTGA
This sequence comes from Phyllobates terribilis, assembly GCF_046119375.1. Taxonomy (NCBI): domain Eukaryota; kingdom Metazoa; phylum Chordata; class Amphibia; order Anura; family Dendrobatidae; genus Phyllobates; species Phyllobates terribilis. The sequence goes on along the minus strand of NW_027362942.1, from coordinate 1,416,371 downwards.
AAAACGTCCAGAAATGTTTGAAGCTACTGACTGAATGAAAGGAGCTGGCATCTCACTCTCTTTGAATCTTCTTTATCATGCTAAGAGGAGCAGGAAAAAGCAAAAAATTTCAGAATTGCACCTTGCAATGCGGAGAAATTACTGTTTGCGCATTTACAATATTCATTGATTTTTGCCATTGAAAAACATCATGTTATTCATATACCAGAAATGTTTGAAGCTACTGACTGAATGAAAAGAGCTGGCATCTCACTCTCTTTGAATCTTCTTTATCATGCTAAGAGGAGCTGGAAAAAGCAAAAAATTTCAGAATTGCACCTTGCAATGCGGAGAAATTACTGTTTGCGCATTTACAATATTCATTGATTTTTGCCATTGAAAAACATCATGTTATTCATATACCAGAAATGTTTGAAGCTACTGACTGAATGAAAAGAGCTGGCATCTCACTCTCTTTGAATCTTCTTTATCATGCTAAGAGGAGCAGGAAAAAGCAAAAAATATCAGAATTGCACCTTGCAATGTGGAGAAATTACTGTTTGTGCATTTACAATATTCATTGATTTTTGCCATTGAAAAACGTCCAGAAATGTTTGAAGCTACTGACTGAATGAAAGGAGCTGGCATCTCACTCTCTTTGAATCTTCTTTATCATGCTAAGAGGAGCAGGAAAAAGCAAAAAATTTCAGAATTGCACCTTGCAATGCGGAGAAATTACTGTTTGTGCATTTACAATATTCATTGATTTTTGCCATTGAAAAACATCATGTTATTCATATACCAGAAATGTTTGAAGTTACTGACTGAATGAAAAGAGCTGGCATCTCACTCTCTTTGAATCTTCTTTATCATGCTAAGAGGAGCAGGAATAAGCAAAAAATTTCAGAATTGCACCTTGCAATGTGGAGAAATTACTGTTTGTGCATTTACAATATTCATTGGTTTTTGCCATTGAAAAACGTCCAGAAATGTTTGAAGCTCCTGACTAAATGAAAGGAGCTGGCCTCTCACTCTCTTTGAATCTTCTTTATCATGCTAGGATTAGCAGTAAAAAGCAAAAAATTTCAGAATTGCACCTTGCAATGCGGAGAAATTACTGTTTGTGCATTTACAATATTCATTGATTTTTGCCATTGAAAAACATCATGTTGTTCATATACCAGAAATGTTTGAAGCTACTGACTGAATGAAAAGAGATGGCATCTCACTCTCTTTGAATCTTCTTTATCATGCTAAGAGGAGCAGGAAAAAGCAAAAAATTTCAGAATTGCACCTTGCAATGTGGAGAAATTACTATTTGTGCATTTACAATATTCATTGATTTTTGCCATTGAAAAACGTCCAGAAATGTTTGAAGCTACTGACTGAATGAAAGGAGCTGGCATCTCACTCTCTTTGAATCTTCTTTATCATGCTAAGAGGAGCAGGAAAAAGCAAAAAAATTTCAGAATTGCACCTTGCAATGCGGAGAAATTACTGTTTGTGCATTTACAATATTCATTGATTTTTGCCATTGAAAAACATCGTGTTATTCATATACCAGAAATGTTTGAAGCTACTGACTGAATGAAAAGAGCTGGCATCTCACTCTCTTTGAATCTTCTTTATCATGCTAAGAGGAGCAGGAAAAAGCAAAAAATTTCAGAATTACACCTTGCAATGTGGAGAAATTACTGTTTGTGCATTTACAATATTCATTGATTTTTGCCATTGAAAAACGTCCAGAAATGTTTGAAGCTACTGACTGAATGAAAGGAGCTGGCATCTCACTCTGAATCTTCTTTATCATGCTAAGAGGAGCAGGAAAAAGCAAAAAATTTCAGAATTGCACCTTGCAATGTGGAGAAATTACTGTTTGTGCATTTACAATATTCATTGATTTTTGCCATTGAAAAACGTCCAGAAATGTTTGAAGCTACTGACTGAATGAAAGGAGATGGCATCTCACTCTCTTTGAATCTTCTTTATCATGCTAAGAGGAGCAGGAAAAAGCAAAAAATTTCAGAACTGCACCTTGCAATGTGGAGAAATTACTGTTTGTGCATTTACAATATTCATTGATTTTTGCCATTGAAAAACATCATGTTATTCATATACCAGAAATGTTTGAAGCTACTGACTGAATGAAAAGAGCTGGCATCTCACTCTCTTTGAATCTTCTTTATCATGCTAAGAGGAGCAGGAAAAAGCAAAAAATTTCAGAATTACACTTTGCAATGTGGAGAAATTACTGTTTGTGCATTTACAATATTCATTGATTTTTGCCATTGAAAAACGTCCAGAAATGTTTTAAGCTACTGACTGAATGAACGGAGCTGGCATCTCACTCTCTTTGAATCTTCTTTATCATGCTAGGATTAGCAGGAAAAAGCAAAAAATTTCAGAATTGCACCTTGCAATGTGGAGAAATTACTCTTTGTGCAGTTACAATATTCATTGATTTTTGCCATTGAAAAACATCATGTTATTCATATACCAGAAATGTTTGAAGCTACTGACTGAATGAAAAGAGCTGGCCTCTCACTCTCTTTGAATCTTCTTTATCATGCTAAGAGGAGCAGGAAAAAGCAAAAAATTTCAGAATTGCACCTTGCAATGTGGAGAATTTACTATTTGTGCATTTACAATATTCATTGATTTTTGCCATTGAAAAATGTCCAGAAATGTTTGAAGCTACTGACTGAATGAAAGGAGCTGGCATCTCACTCTCTTTGAATCTTCTTTATCATGCTAAGAGGAGCAGGAAAAAGCAAAAAATTTCAGAATTGCACCTTGCAATGCGGAGAAATTACTGTTTGTGCATTTACAATATTCATTGATTTTTGCCATTGAAAAACATCATGTTATTCATATACCAGAAATGTTTGAAGCTACTGACTGAATGAAAAGAGCTGACATCTCACTCTCTTTGAATCTTCTTTATCATACTAAGAGGAGCAGGAAAAAGCAAAAAATTTCAGAATTGCACCTTGCAATGTGGAGAAATGACTGTTTGTGCATTTACAATATTCATTGATTTTTGCCATTGAAAAACGTCCAGAAATGTTTGAAGCTACTGACTGAATGAAAGGAGCTGGCATCTCACTCTCTTTGAATCTTCTTTATCATGCTAATAGGAGCAGGAAAAAGCAAAAAATTTCAGAATTGCACCTTGCAATGCGGAGAAATTACTGTTTGTGCATTTACAATATTCATTGATTTTTGCCATTGAAAAACATCATGTTATTCATATACCAGAAATGTTTGAAGCTACTGACTGAATGAAAAGAGCTGGCATCTCACTCTCTTTGAATCTTCTTTATCATGCTAAGAGGAGCAGGAAAAAGCAAAAAATTTCAGAATTACACCTTGCAATGTGGAGAAATTACTGTTTGTGCATTTACAATATTGATTGATTTTTGCCATTGAAAAACGTCCAGAAATGTTTGAAGCTACTGACTGAATGAAAGGAGCTGGCATCTCACTCTCTTTGAATCTTCTTTATCATGCTAAGAGGAGCAGGAAAAAGCAAAAAATTTCAGAATTGCACCTTGCAATGTGGAGAAATTACTGTTTGTGCATTTACAATATTCATTGATTTTTGCCATTGAAAAACATCATGTTATTCATATACCAGAAATGTTTGAAGCTACTGACTGAATGAAAAGAGCTGGCATCTCACTCTCTTTGAATCTTCTTTATCATGCTAAGAGGAGCAGGAAAAAGCAAAAAATTTCAGAATTGCACCTTGCAATGTGGAGAAATTACTATTTGTGCATTTACAATATTCATTGATTTTTGCCATTGAAAAACGTCCAGAAATGTTTGAAGCTACTGACTGAATGAAAGGAGCTTGCATCTCACTCTCTTTGAATCTTCTTTATCATGCTAAGAGGAGCAGGAAAAAGCAAAAAATTTCAGAATTGCACCTTGCAATGCGGAGAAATTACTGTTTGTGCATTTACAATATTCATTGATTTTTGCCATTGAAAAACATCATGTTATTCATATACCAGAAATGTTTGAAGCTACTGACTGAATGAAAAGAGCTGGCATCTCACTCTCTTTGAATCTTCTTTATCATGCTAAGAGGAGCAGGAAAAAGCAAAAAATTTCAGAATTACACCTTGCAATGTGGAGAAATTACTGTTTGTGCATTTACAATATTCATTGATTTTTGCCATTGAAAAACGTCCAGAAATGTTTGAAGCTACTGACTGAATGAAAGGAGCTGGCATCTCACTCTCTTTGAATCTTCTTTATCATGCTAAGAGGAGCAGGAAAAAGCAAAAAATTTCAGAATTGCACCTTGCAATGCGGAGAAATTACTGTTTGCGCATTTACAATATTCATTGATTTTTGCCATTGAAAAACATCATGTTATTCATATACCAGAAATGTTTGAAGCTACTGACTGAATGAAAAGAGCTGGCATCTCACTCTCTTTGAATCTTCTTTATCATGCTAAGAGGAGCTGGAAAAAGCAAAAAATTTCAGAATTGCACCTTGCAATGCGGAGAAATTACTGTTTGTGCATTTACAATATTCATTGATTTTTGTCATTGAAAAACATCATGTTATTCATATATCAGAAATGTTTGAAGCTACTGACTGAATGAAAAGAGCTGGCATCTCACTCTCTTTGAATCTTCTTTATCATGCTAAGAGGAGCAGGAAAAATCAAAAAATTTCAGAATTGCACCTTGCAATGTGGAGAAATTACTGTTTGTGCATTTACAATATTCATTGATTTTTGCCATTGAAAAACGTCCAGAAATGTTTGAAGCTCCTGACTGAATGAAAGGAGCTGGCATCTCACTATCTTTGAATCTTCTTTATCATGCTAGGATTAGCAGGAAAAAGCAAAAAATTTCAGAATTGCACCTTGCAATGCGGAGAAATTACTGTTTGTACATTTACAATATTCATTGATTTTTGCCATTGAAAAACATCATGTTATTCATATACCAGAAATGTTTGAAGCTACTGACTGAATGAAAAGAGCTGGCATCTCACTCTCTTTGAATCTTCTTTATCATGCTAAGAGGAGCAGGAAAAAGCAAAAAATTTCAGAATTGCACGTTGCAATGCGGAGAAATTACTGTTTGTGCATTTACAATATTCATTGATTTTTGCCATTGAAAAACATCATGTTATTCATATACCAGAAATGTTTGAAGCTACTGACTGAATGAAAAGAGCTGGCATCTCACTCTCTTTGAATCTTCTTTATCATGCTAAGAGGAGCAGGAAAAAGCAAAAAATTTCAGAATTGCACCTTGCAATGTGGAGAAATTACTGTTTGTGCATTTACAATATTCATTGGTTTTTGCCATTGAAAAACGTCCAGAAATGTTTGAAGCTCCTGACTGAATGAAAGGAGCTGGTATCTCACTGTCTTTGAATCTTCTTTATCATGCTAGGATTAGCAGGAAAAAGCAAAAAATTTCAGAATTGCACCTTGCAATGCGGAGAAATTACTGTTTGTACATTTACAGTATTCATTGATTTTTGCCATTGAAAAACATCATGTTATTCATATACCAGAAATGTTTGAAGCTACTGACTGAATGAAAAGAGCTGGCATCTCACTCTCTTTGAATCTTCTTTATCATGCTAAGAGGAGCAGGAAAAAGCAAAAAATTTCAGAATTGCACCTTGCAATGTGGAGAAATTACTGTTTGTGCATTTACAATATTCATTGGTTTTTGCCATTGATAAACGTCCAGAAATGTTTGAAGCTACTGACTGAATGAAAGGAGCTGGCATCTCACTCTCTTTGAATCTTCTTTATCATGCTAGGTTTAGCAGGAAAAAGCAAAAAATTTCAGAATTGCACCTTGCAATGCGGAGAAATTACTGTTTGTGCATTCACAATATTCATTGATTTTTGCCATTGAAAAACATCATGTTATTCATATACCAGAAATGTTTGAAGCTACTGACTGAATGAAAAGAGCTGGCATCTCACTCTCTTTGAATCTTCCTTATCATGCTAAAAGGAGCAGGAAAAAGCAAAAAATTTCAGAATTGCACCTTGCAATGTGGAGAAATTACTGTTTGTGCATTTACAATATTCATTGGTTTTTGCCATTGAAAAACGTCCAGAAATGTTTGAAGCTCCTGACTGAATGAAAGGAGCTGGCATCTCACTCTCTTTGAATCTTCTTTATCATGCTAGGATTAGCAGGAAAAAGCTAAATATTTCAGAATTGCACCTTGCAATGCGGAGAAATTACTGTTTGTGCATTTACAATATTCATTGATTTTTGCCATTGAAAAACATCATGTTATTCATATACCAGAAATGTTTGAAGCTACTGACTGAATGAAAAGAGCTGGCATCTCACTCTCTTTGAATCTTCTTTATCATGCTAAGAGGAGCAGGAAAAAGCAAAAAATTTCAGAATTGCACCTTGCAATGTGGAGAAATTACTATTTGTGCATTTACAATATTCATTGATTTTTGCCATTGAAAAACGTCCAGAAATGTTTGAAGCTACTGACTGAATGCAAGGAGCTTGCATCTCACTCTCTTTGAATCTTCTTTATCATGCTAAGAGGAGCAGGAAAAAGCAAAAAATTTCAGAATTGCACCTTGCAATGCGGAGAAATTACTGTTTGTGCATTTACAATATTCATTGATTTTTGCCATTGAAAAACATCATGTTATTCATATACCAGAAATGTTTGAATCTACTGACTGAATGAAAAGAGCTGGCATCTCACTCTCTTTGAATCTTCTTTATCATGCTAAGAGGAGCAGGAAAAAGCAAAAAATTTCAGAATTACACCTTGCAATGTGGAGAAATTACTGTTTGTGCATTTACAATATTCATTGATTTTTGCCATTGAAAAACGTCCAGAAATGTTTGAAGCTACTGACTGAATGAAAGGAGCTGGCATCTCACTCTCTTTGAATCTTCTTTATCATGCTAAGAGGAGCAGGAAAAAGCAAAAAATTTCAGAATTGCACCTTGCAATGCGGAGAAATTGCTGTTTGTGCATTTACAATATTCATTGATTTTTGCCATTGAAAAACATCATGTTATTCATATACCAGAAATGTTTGAAGCTACTGACTGAATGAAAAGAGCTGGCATCTCACTCTCTTTGAATCTTCTTTATCATGCTAAGAGGAGCAGGAAAAAGCAAAAAATTTCAGAATTGCACCTTGCAATGCGGAGAAATTACTGTTTGTGCATTTACAATATTCATTGATTTTTGCCATTGAAAAACATCATGTTATTCATATACCAGAAATGTTTGAAGCTACTGACTGAATGAAAAGAGCTGGCATCTCACTCTCTTTGAATCTTCTTTATCATGCTAAGAGGAGCAGGAAAAATCAAAAAATTTCAGAATTGCACCTTGCAGTGTGGAGAAATTACTGTTTGTGCATTTACAATATTCATTGATTTTTGCCATTGAAAAACGTCCAGAAATGTTTGAAGCTACTGACTGAATGAAAGGAGCTGGCATCTCACTCTCTTTGAATCTTCTTTATAATGCTAAGAGGAGCAGGAAAAAGCAAAAAATTTCAGAATTGCACCTTGCAATGCGGAGAAATTACTGTTTGTGCATTTACAATATTCATTGATTTTTGCCATTGAAAAACATCATGTTATTCATATACCAGAAATGTTTGAAGCTACTGACTGAATGAAAAGAGCTGGCATCTCACTCTCTTTGAATCTTCTTTATCATGCTAAGAGGAGCAGGAAAAAGCAAAAAATTTCAGAATTGCACCTTGCAATGTGGAGAAATTACTGTTTGTGCATTTACAATATTCATTGGTTTTTGCCATTGAAAAACGTCCAGAAATGTTTGAAGCTCCTGACTGAATGAAAGGAGCTGGCATCTCACTATCTTTGAATCTTCTTTATCATGCTAGGATTAGCAGGAAAAAGCAAAAAATTTCAGAATTGCACCTTGCAATGCGGAGAAATTACTGTTTGTACATTTACAATATTCATTGATTTTTGCCATTGAAAAACATCATGTTATTCATATACCAGAAATGTTTGAAGCTACTGACTGAATGAAAAGAGCTGGCATCTCACTCTCTTTGAATCTTCTTTATCATGCTAAGAGGAGCAGGAAAAAGCAAAAAATTTCAGAATTGCACCTTGCAATGTGGAGAAATTACTGTTTGTGCATTTACAATATTCATTGGTTTTTGCCATTGAAAAACGTCCAGAAATGTTTGAAGCTACTGACTGAATGAAAGGAGCTGGCATCTCACTCTCTTTGAATCTTCTTTATCATGCTAGGTTTAGCAGGAAAAAGCAAAAAATTTCAGAATTGCACCTTGCAATGCGGAGAAATTACTGTTTGTGCATTTACAATATTCATTGATTTTTGCCATTGAAAAACATCATGTTATTCATATACCAGAAATGTTTGAAGCTACTGACTGAATGAAAAGAGCTGGCATCTCACTCTCTTTGAATCTTCTTTATCATGCTAAGAGGAGCAGGAAAAAGCAAAAAATTTCAGAATTGCACCTTGCAATGTGGAGAAATTACTATTTGTGCATTTACAGTATTCATTGATTTTTGCCATTGAAAAACGTCCAGAAATGTTTGAAGCTACTGACTGAATGAAAGGAGCTGGCTTCTCACTGTTTGAATCTTCTTTATCATGCTAAGAGGAGCAGGAAAAAGCAAAAAAATTCAGAATTGCACCTTGCAATGCGGAGAAATTACTGTTTGTGCATTTACAATATTCATTGATTTTTGCCATTGAAAAACATCATGTTATTCATATACCAGAAATGTTTGAAGCTACTGACTGAATGAAAAGAGCTGGCATCTCACTCTCTTTGAATCTTCTTTATCATGCTAAGAGGAGCAGGAAAAAGCAAAAAATTTCAGAATTGCACCTTGCAATGTGGAGAAATTACTGTTTGTGCATTTACAATATTCATTGATTTTTGCCATTGAAAAACGTCCAGAAATGTTTGAAGCTACTGACTGAATGAAAGGAGCTGGCATCTCACTCTCTTTGAATCTTCTTTATCATGCTAAGAGGAGCAGGAAAAAGCAAAAAATTTCAGAATTGCACCTTGCAATGCGGAGAAATTACTGTTTGTGCATTTACAATATTCGTTGATTTTTGCCATTGAAAAACGTCCAGAAATGTTTGAAGCTACTGACTGAATGAAAGGAGCTGGCATCTCACTCTCTTTGAATCTTCTTTATCATGCTAAGAGGAGCAGGAAAAAGCAAAAAATTTCAGAATTGCACCTTGCAATGCGGAGAAATTACTGTTTGTGCATTTACAATATTCATTGATTTTTCCCATTGAAAAACATCATGTTATTCATATACCAGAAATGTTTGAAGCTACTGACTGAATGAAAAGAGCTGGCATCTCACTCTCTTTGAATCTTCTTTATCATGATAAGAGGAGCAGGAAAAAGCAAAAAATTTCAGAATTGCACCTTGCAATGTGGAGAAATTACTGTTTGTGCATTTACAATATTCATTGGTTTTTGCCATTGAAAAACGTCCAGAAATGTTTGAAGCTCCTGACTGAATGAAAGGAGCTGGCATCTCACTCTCTTTGAATCTTCTTTATCATGCTAGGATTAGCAGGAAAAAGCAAAAAATTTCAGAATTGCACCTTGCAATGCGGAGAAATTACTGTTTGTGCATTTACATTATTCATTGATTTTTGCCATTGAAAAACATCATGTTATTCATATACCAGAAATGTTTGAAGCTACTGACTGAATGAAAAGAGCTGGCATCTCACTCTCTTTGAATCTTCTTTATCATGCTAAGAGGAGCAGGAAAAAGCAAAAAAATTTCAGAATTGCACCTTGCAATGTGGAGAAATTACTCTTTGTGCATTTACAATATTCATTGATTTTTGCCATTGAAAAACGTCCAGAAATGTTTGAAGCTACTGACTGAATGAAAGGAGCTGGCATCTCACTCTTTGAATCTTCTTTATCATGCTAAGAGGAGCAGGAAAAAGCAAAAAATTTCAGAATTGAACCTTGCAATGTGGAGAAATTACTGTTTGTGCATTTACAATATTCATTGATTTTTGCCATTGAAAAACATCATGTTATTCATATACCAGAAATGTTTGAAGCTACTGACTGAATGAAAAGAGCTGGCATCTCACTCTCTTTGAATCTTCTTTATCATGCTAAGAGGAGCAGGAAAAAGCAAAAAATTTCAGAATTGCACCTTGCAATGTGGAGAAATTACTGTTTGTGCATTTACAATATTCATTGATTTTTGCCATTGAAAAACGTCCAGAAATGTTTGAAGCTACTGACTGAATGAAAGGAGCTGGCATCTCACTCTCTTTGAATCTTCTTTATCATGCTAAGAGGAGCAGGAAAAAGCAAAAAATTTCAGAATTGCACCTTGCAATGCGGTGAAATTACTGTTTGTGCATCTACAATATTCATTGATTTTTGCCATTGAAAAACATCATGTTATTCATATACCAGAAATGTTTGAAGCTACTGACTGAATGAAAAGAGCTGGAATCTCACTCTCTTTGAATCTTCTTTATCATGCTAAGAGGAGCAGGAAAAAGCAAAAAATTTCAGAATTGCACCTTGCAATGTGGAGAAATTACTGTTTGTGCATTTACAATATTCATTGGTTTTTGCCATTGAAAAACGTCCAGAAATGTTTGAAGCTACTGACTGAATGAAAGGAGCTGGCATCTCACTCTCTTTGAATCTTCTTTATCATGCTAGGATTAGCAGGAAAAAGCAAAGAATTTCAGAATTGCACCTTGCAATGCGGAGAAATTACTGTTTGTGCATTTACAATATTCATTGATTTTTGCCATTGAAAAACATCATGTTATTCATATACCAGAAATGTTTGAAGCTACTGACTGAATGAAAAGAGCTGGCATCTCACTCTCTTTGAATCTTCTTTATCATGCTAAGAGGAGCAGGAAAAAGCAAAAAATTTCAGAATTGCACCTTGCAATGTGGAGAAATTACTGTTTGTGCATTTACAATATTCATTGATTTTTGCCATTGAAAAACGTCCAGAAATGTTTGAAGCTACTGACTGAATGAATGGAGCTGGCATCTCACTCTTTGAATCTTCTTTATCATGCTAAGAGGAGCAGGAAAAAGCAAAAAATTTCAGAATTGCACCTTGCAATGCGGAGAAATTACTGTTTGTGCATTTACAATATTCATTGATTTTTGCCATTGAAAAACATCATGTTATTCATAAACCAGAAATGTTTGAAGCTACTGACTGAATGAAAATAGCTGGCATCTCACTCTCTTTGAATCTTCTTTATCATGCTAAGAGGAGCAGGAAAAAGCAAAAAATTTCAGAATTGCACCTTGCAATGTGGAGAAATTACTGTTTGTGCATTTACAATATTCATTGATTTTTGCCATTGAAAAACATCCAGAAATGTTTGAAGCTACTGACTGAATGAAAGGAGCTGGCATCTCACTCTCTTTGAATCTTCTTTATCATGCTAAGAGGAGCAGGAAAAAGCAAAAAATTTCAGAATTGCACCTTGCAATGCGGAGAAATTACTGTTTGTGCATTTACAATATTCGTTGATTTTTGCCATTGAAAAACGTCCAGAAATGTTTGAAGCTACTGACTGAATGAAAGGAGCTGGCATCTCACTCTCTTTGAATCTTCTTTATCATGCTAAGAGGAGCAGGAAAAAGCAAAAAATTTCAGAATTGCACCTTGCAATGCGGAGAAATTACTGTTTGTGCATTTACAATATTCATTGATTTTTCCCATTGAAAAACATCATGTTATTCATATACCAGAAATGTTTGAAGCTACTGACTGAATGAAAAGAGCTGGCATCTCACTCTCTTTGAATCTTCTTTATCATGCTAAGAGGAGCAGGAAAAAGCAAAAAATTTCAGAATTGCACCTTGCAATGTGGAGAAATTACTGTTTGTGCATTTACAATATTCATTGGTTTTTGCCATTGAAAAACGTCCAGAAATGTTTGAAGCTCCTGACTGAATGAAAGGAGCTGGCATCTCACTCTCTTTGAATCTTCTTTATCATGCTAGGATTAGCAGGAAAAAGCAAAAAATGTCAGAATTGCACCTTGCAATGCGGAGAAATTACTGTTTGTGCATTTACATTATTCATTGATTTTTGCCATTGAAAAACATCATGTTATTCATATACCAGAAATGTTTGAAGCTACTGACTGAATGAAAAGAGCTGGCATCTCACTCTCTTTGAATCTTCTTTATCATGCTAAGAGGAGCAGGAAAAAGCAAAAAAAATTCAGAATTGCACCTTGCAATGTGGAGAAATTACTATTTGTGCATTTACAATATTCATTGATTTTTGCCATTGAAAAACATCCAGAAATGTTTGAAGCTACTGACTGAATGAAAGGAGCTGGCATCTCACTCTTTGAATCTTCTTTATCATGCTAAGAGGAGCAGGAAAAAGCAAAAAATTTCAGAATTGAACCTTGCAATGTGGAGAAATTACTGTTTGTGCATTTACAATATTCATTGATTTTTGCCATTGAAAAACATCATGTTATTCATATACCAGAAATGTTTGAAGCTACTGACTGAATGAAAAGAGCTGGCATCTCACTCTCTTTGAATCTTCTTTATCATGCTAAGAGGAGCAGGAAAAAGCAAAAAATTTCAGAATTGCACCTTGCAATGTGGAGAAATTACTGTCTGTGCATTTACAATATTCATTGATTTTTGCCATTGAAAAACGTCCAGAAATGTTTGAAGCTACTGACTGAATGAAAGGAGCTGGCATCTCACTCTCTTTGAATCTTCTTTATCATGCTAAGAGGAGCAGGAAAAAGCAAAAAATTTCAGAATTGCACCTTGCAATGTGGAGAAATTACTGTTTGTGCATCTACAATATTCATTGATTTTTGCCATTGAAAAACATCATGTTATTCATATACCAGAAATGTTTGAAGCTACTGACTGAATGAAAAGAGCTGGAATCTCACTCTCTTTGAATCTTCTTTATCATGCTAAGAGGAGCAGGAAAAAGCAAAAAATTTCAGAATTGCACCTTGCAATGTGGAGAAATTACTGTTTGTGCATTTACAATATTCATTGGTTTTTGCCATTGAAAAACGTCCAGAAATGTTTGAAGCTACTGACTGAATGAAAAGAGCTGGCATCTCACTCTCTTTGAATCTTCTTTATCATGCTAGGATTAGCAGGAAAAAGCAAAAAATTTCAGAATTGCACCTTGCAATGCGGAGAAATTACTGTTTGTGCATTTACAATATTCATTGATTTTTGCCATTGAAAAACATCATGTTATTCATATACCAGAAATGTTTGAAGCTACTGACTGAATGAAAAGAGCTGGCATCTCACTCTCTTTGAATCTTCTTTATCATGCTAAGAGGAGCAGGAAAAAGCAAAAAATTTCAGAATTGCACCTTGCAATGTGGAGAAATTACTGTTTGTGCATTTACAATATTCATTGATTTTTGCCATTGAAAAACGTCCAGAAATGTTTGAAGCTACTGACTGAATGAAAGGAGCTGGCATCTCACTCTTTGAATCTTCTTTATCATGCTAAGAGGAGCAGGAAAAAGCAAAAAAATTCAGAATTGCACCTTGCAATGCGGAGAAATTACTGTTTGTGCATTTACAATATTCATTGATTTTTGCCATTGAAAAACATCATGTTATTCATATACCAGAAATGTTTGAAGCTACTGACTGAATGAAAAGAGCTGGCATCTCACTCTCTTTGAATCTTCTTTATCATGCTAAGAGGAGCAGGAAAAGGCAAAAAATTTCAGAACTGCACCTTGCAATGTGGAGAAATTACTGTTTGTGCATTTACAATATTCATTGATTTTTGCCATTGAAAAACGTCCAGAAATGTTTGAAGCTACTGACTGAATGAAAGGAGCTGGCATCTCAATGTCTTTGAATCTTCTTTATCATGCTAAGAGGAGCAGGAAAAAGCAAAAAATTTCAGAATTGCACCTTGCAATGCGGAGAAATTACTGTTTGTGCATTTACAATATTCATTGATTTTTGCCATTGAAAAACATCATGTTATTCATATACCAGAAATGTTTGAAGCTACTGACTGAATGAAAAGAGCTGGCATCTCACTCTCTTTGAATCTTCTTTATCATGCTAAGAGGAGAAGGAAAAAGCAAAAAATTTCAGAATTACACCTTGCAATGTGGAGAATTTACTGTTTGTGAATTTACAATATTCATTGATTTTTGCCATTGAAAAACGTCCAGAAATGTTTGAAGCTACTGACTGAAAGAAAGGAGCTGGCATCTCACTCTCTTTGAATCTTCTATATCATGCTAAGAGGAGCAGGAAAAATCAAAAAATTTCAGAATTGCACCTTGCAATGCGGAGAAATTACTGTTTGTGCATTTACAATATTCATTGATTTTTCCCATTGAAAAACATCATGTTATTCATATACCAGAAATGTTTGAAGCTACTGACTGAATGAAAAGAGCTGGCATCTCACTCTCTTTGAATTTTCTTTATCATGCTAAGAGGAGCAGGAAAAAGCAAAAAACTTCAGAACTGCACCTTGCAATGTGGAGAAATTACGGTTTGTGCATTTACAATATTCATTGTTTTTTGCCATTGAAAAACGTCCAGAAATGTTTGAAGCTCCTGACTGAATGAAAGGAGCTGGCATCTCACTCTCTTTGAATCTTCTTTATCATGCTAGGATTAGCAGGAAAAAGCAAAAAATTTCAGAATTGCACCTTGCAATGTGGAGAAATTACTGTTTGTGCATTTACAATATTCATTGATTTTTGCCATTGAAAAACATCATGTTATTCATATACCAGAAATGTTTGAAGCTACTGACTGAATGAAAAGAGCTGGAATCTCACTCTCTTTGAATCTTCTTTTTCATGCTAAGAGGAGCAGGAAAAAGCAAAAAATTTCAGAATTGCACCTTGCAATGTGGAGAAATTACTGTTTGTGCATTTACAATATTCATTGGTTTTTGCCATTGAAAAACGTCCAGAAATGTTTGAAGCTACTGACTGAATGAAAGGAGCTGGCATCTCACTCTCTTTGAATCTTCTTTATCATGCTAGGATTAGCAGGAAAAAGCAAAAAATTTCAGAATTGCACCTTGCAATGCGGAGAAATTACTGTTTGTGCATTTACAATATTCATTGATTTTTGCCATTGAAAAACATCATGTTATTCATATACCAGAAATGTTTGAAGCTACTGACTGAATGAAAAGAGCTGGCATCTCACTCTCTTTGAATCTTCTTTATCATGCTAAGAGGAGCAGGAAAAAGCAAAAAATTTCAGAATTGCACCTTGCAATGTGGAGAAAATACTATTTGTGCATTTACAATATTCATTGATTTTTGCCATTGAAAAACGTCCAGAAATGTTTGAAGCTACTGACTGAATGAAAGGACCTGGCATCTCACTCTTTGAATCTTCTTTATCATGCTAAGAGGAGCAGGAAAAAGCAAAAAATTTCAGAATTGCACCTTGCAATGCGGAGAAATTACTGTTTGTGCATTTACAATATTCATTGATTTTTGCCATTGAAAAACATCATGTTATTCATATACCAGAAATGTTTGAAGCTACTGACTGAATGAAAAGAGCTGGCATCTCACTCTCTTTGAATCTTCTTTATCATGCTAAGAGGAGCAGGAAAAGGCAAAAAATTTCAGAATTGCACCTTGCAATGTGGAGAAATTACTGTTTGTGCATTTACAATATTCATTGATTTTTGCCATTGAGAAACGTCCAGAAATGTTTGAAGCTACTGACTGAATGAAAGGAGCTGGCATCTCACTCTCTTTGAATCTTCTTTATCATGCTAAGAGGAGCAGGAAAAAGCAAAAAATTTCAGAATTGCACCTTGCAATGCGGAGAAATTACTGTTTGTGCATCTACAATATTCATTGATTTTTGCCATTGAAAAACATCATGTTATTCATATACCAGAAATGTTTGAAGCTACTGACTGAATGAAAAGAGCTGGAATCTCACTCTCTTTGAATCTTCTTTATCATGCTAAGAGGAGCAGGAAAAAGCAAAAAATTTCAGAATTGCACCTTGCAATGTGGAGAAATTACTGTTTGTGCATTTACAATATTCATTGGTTTTTGCCATTGAAAAACGTCCAGAAATGTTTGAAGCTACTGACTGAATGAAAAGAGCTGGCATCTCACTCTCTTTGAATCTTCTTTATCATGCTAGGATTAGCAGGAAAAAGCAAAAAATTTCAGAATTGCACCTTGCAATGCGGAGAAATTACTGTTTGTGCATTTACAATATTCATTGATTTTTGCCATTGAAAAACATCATGTTATTCATATACCAGAAATGTTTGAAGCTACTGACTGAATGAAAAGAGCTGGCATCTCACTCTCTTTGAATCTTCTTTATCATGCTAAGAGGAGCAGGAAAAAGCAAAAAATTTCAGAATTGCACCTTGCAATGTGGAGAAATTACTGTTTGTGCATTTACAATATTCATTGATTTTTGCCATTGAAAAACGTCCAGAAATGTTTGAAGCTACTGACTGAATGAAAGGAGCTGGCATCTCACTCTTTGAATCTTCTTTATCATGCTAAGAGGAGCAGGAAAAAGCAAAAAAATTCAGAATTGCACCTTGCAATGCGGAGAAATTACTGTTTGTGCATTTACAATATTCATTGATTTTTGCCATTGAAAAACATCATGTTATTCATATACCAGAAATGTTTGAAGCTACTGACTGAATGAAAAGAGCTGGCATCTCACTCTCTTTGAATCTTCTTTATCATGCTAAGAGGAGCAGGAAAAGGCAAAAAATTTCAGAACTGCACCTTGCAATGTGGAGAAATTACTGTTTGTGCATTTACAATATTCATTGATTTTTGCCATTGAAAAACGTCCAGAAATGTTTGAAGCTACTGACTGAATGAAAGGAGCTGGCATCTCAATGTCTTTGAATCTTCTTTATCATGCTAAGAGGAGCAGGAAAAAGCAAAAAATTTCAGAATTGCACCTTGCAATGCGGAGAAATTACTGTTTGTGCATTTACAATATTCATTGATTTTTGCCATTGAAAAACATCATGTTATTCATATACCAGAAATGTTTGAAGCTACTGACTGAATGAAAAGAGCTGGCATCTCACTCTCTTTGAATCTTCTTTATCATGCTAAGAGGAGCAGGAAAAAGCAAAAAATTTCAGAATTACACCTTGCAATGTGGAGAATTTACTGTTTGTGAATTTACAATATTCATTGATTTTTGCCATTGAAAAACGTCCAGAAATGTTTGAAGCTACTGACTGAATGAAAGGAGCTGGCATCTCACTCTCTTTGAATCTTCTATATCATGCTAAGAGGAGCAGGAAAAATCAAAAAATTTCAGAATTGCACCTTGCAATACGGAGAAATTATTGTTTGTGCATTTACAATATTCATTGATTTTTCCCATTGAAAAACATCATGTTATTCATATACCAGAAATGTTTGAAGCTACTGACTGAATGAAAAGAGCTGGCATCTCACTCTCTTTGAATATTCTTTATCATGCTAAGAGGAGCAGGAAAAAGCAAAAAATTTCAGAATTGCACCTTGCAATGTGGAGAAATTACTGTTTGTGCATTTACAATATTCATTGGTTTTTGCCATTGAAAAACATCCAGAAATGTTTGAAGCTCCTGACTGAATGAAAGGAGCTGGCATCTCACTCTCTTTGAATCTTCTTTATCATGCTAGGATTAGCAGGAAAAGGCAAAAAATTTCAGAATTGCACCTTGCAATGCGGAGAAATTACTGTTTGTGCATTTACAATATTCATTGATTTTTGCCATTGAAAAACATCATGTTATTCATATACCAGAAATGTTTGAAGCTACTGACTGAATGAAAAGAGCTGGCATCTCACTCTCTTTGAATCTTCTTTATCATGCTAAGAGGAGCAGGAAAAAGCAAAAAATTTCAGAATTGCACCTTGCAATGTGGAGAAATTACTATTTGTGCATTTACAATATTCATTGATTTTTGCCATTGAAAAACGTCCAGAAATGTTTGAAGCTACTGACTGAATGAAAGGAGCTGGCATCTCACTCTCTTTGAATCTTCTTTATCATGCTAAGAGGAGCAGGAAAAAGCAAAAAATTTCAGAATTGCACCTTGCAATGCGGAGAAATTACTGTTTGTGCATTTACAATATTCATTGATTTTTGCCATTGAAAAACATCATGTTATTCATATACCAGAAATGTTTGAAGCTACTGACTGAATGAAAAGAGCTGGCATCTCACTCTCTTTGAATCTTCTTTATCATGCTAAGAGGAGCAGGAAAAAGCAAAAAATTTCAGAATTGCACCTTGCAATGTGGAGAAATTACTGTTTGTGCATTTACAATATTCATTGGTTTTTGCCATTGAAAAACGTCCAGAAATGTTTGAAGCTACTGACTGAATGAAAGGAGCTGGCATCTCACTCTCTTTAAATCTTCTTTATCATGCTAGGATTAGCAGGAAAAAGCAAAAAATTTCAGAATTGCACCTTGCAATGTGGAGAAATTACTATTTGTGCATTTAAAATATTCATTGATTTTTGCCATTGAAAAACGTCCAGAAATGTTTGAAGCTACTGACTGAATGAAAGGAGCTGGCATCTCACTCTCTTTGAATCTTCTTTATCATGCTAAGAGGAGCAGGAAAAAGCAAAAAATTTCAGAATTGCACCTTGCAATGCGGAGAAATTACTGTTTGTGCATTTACAATATTCATTGATTTTTGCCATTGAAAAACATGTTATTCATATACCAGAAATGTTTGAAGCTACTGACTGAATGAAAAGAGCTGGCATCTCACTCTCTTTGAATCTTCTTTATCATGCTAAGAGGAGCAGGAAAAACCAAAAAATTTCAAAATTGCACCTTGCAATGTGGAGAAATTACTGTTTGTGCATTTACAATATTCATTGGTTTTTGCCATTGAAAAACATCCAGAAATGTTTGAAGCTCCTGACTGAATGAAAGGAGCTGGCATCTCACTCTCTTTGAATCTTCTTTATCATGCTAGGATTAGCAGGAAAAAGCAAAAAATTTCAGAATTGCACCTTGCAATGCGGAGAAATTACTGTTTGTGCATTTACAATATTCATTGATTTTTGCCATTGAAAAACATCATGTTATTCATATACCAGAAATGTTTGAAGCTACTGACTGAATGAAAAAAGCTGGCATCTCACTCTCTTTGAATATTCTTTATCATGCTAAGAGGAGCAGGAAAAAGCAAAAAATTTCAGAATTGCACCTTGCAATGTGGAGAAATTACTGTTTGTGCAATTACAATATTCATTGGTTTTTGCCATTGAAAAACATCCAGAAATGTTTGAAGCTCCTGACTGAATGAAAGGAGCTGGCATCTCACTCTCTTTGAATCTTCTTTATCATGCTAGGATTAGCAGGAAAAGGCAAAAAATTTCAGAATTGCACCTTGCAATGCGAAGAAATTACTGTTTGTGCATTTACAATATTCATTGATTTTTGCCATTGAAAAACATCATGTTATTCATATACCAGAAATGTTTGAAGCTACTGACTGAATGAAAAGAGCTGGCATCTCACTCTCTTTGAATCTTCTTTATCATGCTAAGAGGAGCAGGAAAAAGCAAAAAATTTCAGAATTGCACCTTGCAATGTGGAGAAATTACTATTTGTGCATTTACAATATTCATTGATTTTTGCCATTGAAAAACGTCCAGAAATGTTTGAAGCTACTGACTGAATGAAAGGAGCTGGCATCTCACTCTCTTTGAATCTTCTTTATCATGCTAAGAGGAGCAGGAAAAAGCAAAAAATTTCAGAATTGCACCTTGCAATGCGGAGAAATTACTGTTTGTGCATTTACAATATTCATTGATTTTTGCCATTGAAAAACATCATGTTATTCATATACCAGAAATGTTTGAAGCTACTGACTGAATGAAAAGAGCTGGCATCTCACTCTCTTTGAATCTTCTTTATCATGCTAAGAGGAGCAGGAAAAAGCAAAAAAATTCAGAATTGCACCTTGCAATGTGGAGAAATTACTGTTTGTGCATTTACAATATTCATTGGTTTTTGCCATTGAAAAACGTCCAGAAATGTTTGAAGCTACTGACTGAATGAAAGGAGCTGGCATCTCACTCTCTTTAAATCTTCTTTATCATGCTAGGATTAGCAGGAAAAAGCAAAAAAATTTCAGAATTGCACCTTGCAATGCGGAGAAATTACTATTTGTGCATTTAAAATATTCATTGATTTTTGCCATTGAAAAACGTCCAGAAATGTTTGAAGCTACTGACTGAATGAAAGGAGCTGGCATCTCACTCTCTTTGAATCTTCTTTATCATGCTAAGAGGAGCAGGAAAAAGCAAAAAATTTCAGAATTGCACCTTGCAATGCGGAGAAATTACTGTTTGTGCATTTACAATATTCATTGATTTTTGCCATTGAAAAACATGTTATTCATATACCAGAAATGTTTGAAGCTACTGACTGAATGAAAAGAGCTGGCATCTCACTCTCTTTGAATCTTCTTTATCATGCTAAGAGGAGCAGGAAAAAGCAAAAAATTTCAGAATTGCACCTTGCAATGTGGAGAAATTACTGTTTGTGCATTTACAATATTCCTTGATTTTTGAAATTGAAAAACGTCCAGAAATGTTTGAAGCTACTGACTGAATGAAAGGAGCTGGCATCTCACTCTCTTTGAATCTTCTTTATCATGCTAAGAGGAGCAGGAAAAAGCAAAAAATTTCAGAATTGCACCTTGCAATGCGGAGAAATTACTGTTTGTGCATTTACAATATTCATTGATTTTTGCTATTGAAAAACATCATGTTATTCATATACCAGAAATGTTTGAAGCTACTGACTGAATGAAAAGAGCTGGCATCTCACTGTCTTTGAATCTTCTTTATCATGCTAAGAGGAGCAGGAAAAAGCAAAAAATTTCAGAATTACACCTTGCAATGTGGAGAAATTACTGTTTGTGCATTTACAATATTCATTGATTTTTGCCATTGAAAAACGTCCAGAAATGTTTGAAGCTACTGACTGAATGAAAGGAGCTGGCATCTCACTCTCTTTGAATCTTCTTTATCATGCTAAGAGGAGCAGGAAAAAGCAAAAAATTTCAGAATTGCACCTTGCAATGCGGAGAAATTACTGTTTGTGCATTTACAATATTCATTGATTTTTGCCATTGAAAAACATCATGTTATTCATATACCAGAAATGTTTGAAGCTACTTACTGAATGAAAAGAGCTGGCATCTCACTCTCTTTGAATCTTCTTTATCATGCTAAGAGGAGCAGGGAAAAGCAAAAAATTCCAGAATTGCATCTTGCAATGTGGAGAAATTACTCTTTGTGCAAGTACAATATTCATAGTTTTTTTCCATTGAAAAACGTCCAGAAATGTTTGAAGCTCCTGACTGAATGAAAGGAGCTGGCATCTCACTCTCTTTGAATCTTCTTTATCATGCTAGGATTAGCAGGAAAAAGCAAAAAATTTCAGAATTGCACCTTGCAATGCGGAGAAATTACTGTTTGTGCATTTACAATATTCATTGATTTTTGCCATTGAAAAACATCATGTTATTCATATACCAGAAATGTTTGAAGCTACTGACTGAATTAAAAGAGCTGGCATCTCACTCTCTTTGAATCTTCTTTATCATGCTAAGAGGAGCAGGAAAAAGCAAAAAATTTCAGAATTGCACCTTGCAATGTGAAGAAATTACTATTTGTGCATTTACAATATTCATTGGTTTTTGCCATTGAAAAACGTCCAGAAATGTTTGAAGCTACTGACTGAATGAAAGGAGCTGGCATCTCACTCTCTTTGAATCTTCTTTATCATGCTAAGAAGAGCAGGAAAAAGCAAAAAATTTCAGAATTGCACTTTGCAATGCGGAGAAATTACTGTTTGTGCATTTACAATATTCATTGATTTTTGCCATTGAAAAACATCATGTTATTCATATAACAGAAATGTTTGAAGCTACTGACTGAATGAAAAGAGCTGGCATCTCACTCTCTTTGAATCTTCTTTATCATGCTAAGAGGAGCAGGAAAAAGCAAAAAATTTCAGAATTGCACCTTGCAATGTGGAGAAATTACTGTTTGTGCATTTACAATATTCATTGATTTTTGAAATTGAAAAACGTCCAGAAATGTTTGAAGCTACTGACTGAATGAAAGGAGCTGGCATCTCACTCTCTTTGAATCTTCTTTATCATGCTAAGAGGAGCAGGAAAAAGCAAAAAATTTCAGAATTGCACCTTGCAATGCGGAGAAATTACTGTTTGTGCATTTACAATATTCATTGATTTTTGCCATTGAAAAACATCATGTTATTCATATACCAGAAATGTTTGAAGCTACTGACTGAATGAAAAGAGCTGGCATCTCACTCTTTTTGAATCTTCTTTATCATGCTAAGAGGAGCAGGAAAAAGCAAAAAATTTCAGAATTGCACCTTGCAATGTGGAGAAATTACTGTTTGTGCATTTACAATATTCATTGGTTTTTGCCATTGAAAAACATCCAGAAATGTTTGAAGCTCCTGACTGAATGAAAGGAGCTGGCATCTCACTCTCTTTGAATCTTCTTTATCATGCTAGGATTAGCAGGAAAAAGCAAAAAATTTCAGAATTGCACCTTGCAATGCGGAGAAATTACTGTTTGTGCATTTACAATATTCATTGATTTTTGCCATTGAAAAACATCATGTTATTCATATACCAGAAATGTTTGAAGCTACTGACTGAATGAAAAGAGCTGGCATCTCACTCTCTTTGAATCTTCTTTATCATGCTAAGAGGAGCAGGAAAAAGCAAAAAATTTCAGAATTGCACCTTGCAATGTGGAGAAATTACTATTTGTGCATTTACAATATTCATTGATTTTTGCCATTGAAAAACGTCCAGAAATGTTTGAAGCTACTGACTGAATGAAAGGAGCTGGCATCTCACTCTCTTTGAATCTTCTTTATCATGCTAAGAGGAGCAGGAAAAAGCAAAAAATTTCAGAATTGCACCTTGCAATGCGGAGAAATTACTGTTTGTGCATTTACAATATTCATTGATTTTTGCCATTGAAAAACATCATGTTATTCATATACCAGAAATGTTTGAAGCTACTGACTGAATGAAAAGAGCTGGCATCTCACTCTCTTTGAATCTTCTTTATCATGCTAAGAGGAGCAGGAAAAAGCAAAAAATTTCAGAATTGCACCTTGCAATGTGGAGAAATTACTGTTTGTGCATTTACAATATTCATTGGTTTTTGCCATTGAAAAACGTCCAGAAATGTTTGAAGCTACTGACTGAATGAAAGGAGCTGGCATCTCACTCTCTTTAAATCTTCTTTATCATGCTAGGATTAGCAGGAAAAAGCAAAAAATTTCAGAATTGCACCTTGCAATGCGGAGAAATTACTATTTGTGCATTTAAAATATTCATTGATTTTTGCCATTGAAAAACGTCCAGAAATGTTTGAAGCTACTGACTGAATGAAAGGAGCTGGCATCTCACTCTCTTTGAATCTTCTTTATCATGCTAAGAGGAGCAGGAAAAAGCAAAAAATTTCAGAATTGCACCTTGCAATGCGGAGAAATTACTGTTTGTGCATTTACAATATTCATTGATTTTTGCCATTGAAAAACATGTTATTCATATACCAGAAATGTTTGAAGCTACTGACTGAATGAAAAGAGCTGGCATCTCACTCTCTTTGAATCTTCTTTATCATGCTAAGAGGAGCAGGAAAAAGCAAAAAATTTCAGAATTGCACCTTGCAATGTGGAGAAATTACTGTTTGTGCATTTACAATATTCATTGATTTTTGAAATTGAAAAACGTCCAGAAATGTTTGAAGCTACTGACTGAATGAAAGGAGCTGGCATCTCACTCTCTTTGAATCTTCTTTATCATGCTAAGAGGAGCAGGAAAAAGCAAAAAATTTCAGAATTGCACCTTGCAATGCGGAGAAATTACTGTTTGTGCATTTACAATATTCATTGATTTTTGCCATTGAAAAACATCATGTTATTCATATACCAGAAATGTTTGAAGCTACTGACTGAATGAAAAGAGCTGGCATCTCACTCTCTTTGAATCTTCTTTATCATGCTAAGAGGAGCAGGAAAAAGCAAAAAATTTCAGAATTACACCTTGCAATGTGGAGAAATTACTGTTTGTGCATTTACAATATTCATTGATTTTTGCCATTGAAAAACGTCCAGAAATGTTTGAAGCTACTGACTGAATGAAAGGAGCTGGCATCTCACTCTCTTTGAATCTTCTTTATCATGCTAAGAGGAGCAGGAAAAAGCAAAAAATTTCAGAATTGCACCTTGCAATGCGGAGAAATTACTGTTTGTGCATTTACAATATTCATTGATTTTTGCCATTGAAAAACATCATGTTATTCATATACCAGAAATGTTTGAAGCTACTTACTGAATGAAAAGAGCTGGCATCTCACTCTCTTTGAATCTTCTTTATCATGCTAAGAGGAGCAGGAAAAAGCAAAAAATTCCAGAATTGCACCTTGCAATGTGGAGAAATTACTCTTTGTGCATTTACAATATTCATTGTTTTTTTCCATTGAAAAACGTCCAGAAATGTTTGAAGCTCCTGACTGAATGAAAGGAGCTGGCATCTCACTCTCTTTGAATCTTCTTTATCATGCTAGGATTAGCAGGAAAAAGCAAAAAATTTCAGAATTGCACCTTGCAATGCGGAGAAATTACTGTTTGTGCATTTACAATATTAATTGATATTTGCCATTGAAAAACATCATGTTATTCATATACCAGAAATGTTTGAAGCTACTGACTGAATTAAAAGAGCTGGCATCTCACTCTCTTTGAATCTTCTTTATCATGCTAAGAGGAGCAGGAAAAAGCAAAAAATTTCAGAATTGCACCTTGCAATGTGGAGAAATTACTGTTTGTGCATTTACAATATTCATTGATTTTTGAAATTGAAAAACGTCCAGAAATGTTTGAAGCTACTGACTGAATGAAAGGAGCTGGCATCTCACTCTCTTTGAATCTTCTTTATCATGCTAAGAGGAGCAGGAAAAAGCAAAAAATTTCAGAATTGCACCTTGCAATGCGGAGAAATTACTGTTTGTGCATTTACAATATTCATTGATTTTTGCCATTGAAAAACATCATGTTATTCATATACCAGAAATGTTTGAAGCTACTGACTGAATGAAAAGAGCTGGCATCTCACTCTCTTTGAATCTTCTTTATCATGCTAAGGGGAGCAGGAAAAAGCAAAAAATTTCAGAATTACACCTTGCAATGTGGAGAAATTACTGTTTGTGCATTTACAATATTCATTGATTTTTGCCATTGAAAAACGTCCAGAAATGTTTGAAGCTACTGACTGAATGAAAGGAGCTGGCATCTCACTCTCTTTGAATCTTCTTTATCATGCTAGGATTAGCAGGAAAAAGCAAAAAATTTCAGAATTGCACCTTGCAATGCGGAGAAATTACTGTTTGTGCATTTACAATATTCATTGATTTTTGCCATTGAAAAACATCATGTTATTCATATACCAGAAATGTTTGAAGCTACTGACTGAATGAAAAGAGCTGGCATCTCACTCTCTTTGAATCTTCTTTATCATGCTAAGAGGAGCAGGAAAAAGCAAAAAATTTCAGAATTGCACCTTGCAATGTGGAGAAATTACTATTTGTGCATTTACAATATTCATTGATTTTTGCCATTGAAAAACGTCCAGAAATGTTTGAAGCTACTGACTGAATGAAAGGAGCTGGCATCTCACTCTCTTTGAATCTTCTTTATCATGCTAAGAGGAGCAGGAAAAAGCAAAAAATTTCAGAATTGCACCTTGCAATGCGGAGAAATTACTGTTTGTGCATTTACAATATTCATTGATTTTTGCCATTGAAAAACATCATGTTACTCATATACCAGAAATGTTTGAAGCTACTGACTGAATGAAAAGAGCTGGCATCTCACTCTCTTTGAATCTTCTTTATCATGCTAAGAGGAGCAGGAAAAAGCAAAAAATTTCAGAATTGCACCTTGCAATGTGGAGAAATTACTGTTTGTGCATTTACAATATTCATTGGTTTTTGCCATTGAAAAACGTCCAGAAATGTTTGAAGCTACTGACTGAATGAAAGGAGCTGGCATCTCACTCTCTTTAAATCTTCTTTATCATGCTAGGATTAGCAGGAAAAAGCAAAAAATTTCAGAATTGCACCTTGCAATGCGGAGAAATTACTATTTGTGCATTTAAAATATTCATTGATTTTTGCCATTGAAAAATGTCCAGAAATGTTTGAAGCTACTGACTGAATGAAAGGAGCTGGCATCTCACTCTCTTTGAATCTTCTTTATCATGCTAAGAGGAGCAGGAAAAAGCAAAAAATTTCAGAATTGCACCTTGCAATGCGGAGAAATTACTGTTTGTGCATTTACAATATTCATTGATTTTTGCCATTGAAAAACATGTTATTCATATACCAGAAATGTTTGAAGCTACTGACTGAATGAAAAGAGCTGGCATCTCACTCTCTTTGAATCTTCTTTATCATGCTAAGAGGAGCAGGAAAAAGCAAAAAATTTCAGAATTGCACCTTGCAATGTGGAGAAATTACTGTTTGTGCATTTACAATATTCATTGATTTTTGAAATTGAAAAACGTCCAGAAATGTTTGAAGCTACTGACTGAATGAAAGGAGCTGGCATCTCACTCTCTTTGAATCTTCTTTATCATGCTAAGAGGAGCAGGAAAAAGCAAAAAATTTCAGAATTGCACCTTGCAATGCGGAGAAATTACTGTTTGTGCATTTACAATATTCATTGATTTTTGCCATTGAAAAACATCATGTTATTCATATACCAGAAATGTTTGAAGCTACTGACTGAATGAAAAGAGCTGGCATCTCACTCTCTTTGAATCTTCTTTATCATGCTAAGAGGAGCAGGAAAAAGCAAAAAATTTCAGAATTACACCTTGCAATGTGGAGAAATTACTGTTTGTGCATTTACAATATTCATTGATTTTTGCCATTGAAAAACGTCCAGAAATGTTTGAAGCTACTGACTGAATGAAAGGAGCTGGCATCTCACTCTCTTTGAATCTTCTTTATCATGCTAAGAGGAGCAGGAAAAAGCAAAAAATTTCAGAATTGCACCTTGCAATGCGGAGAAATTACTGTTTGTGCATTTACAATATTCATTGATTTTTGCCATTGAAAAACATCATGTTATTCATATACCAGAAATGTTTGAAGCTACTTACTGAATGAAAAGAGCTGGCATCTCACTCTCTTTGAATCTTCTTTATCATGCTAAGAGGAGCAGGAAAAAGCAAAAAATTCCAGAATTGCACCTTGCAATGTGGAGAAATTACTCTTTGTGCATTTACAATATTCATTGTTTTTTTCCATTGAAAAACGTCCAGAAATGTTTGAAGCTCCTGACTGAATGAAAGGAGCTGGCATCTCACTCTCTTTGAATCTTCTTTATCATGCTAGGATTAGCAGGAAAAAGCAAAAAATTTCAGAATTGCACCTTGCAATGCGGAGAAATTACTGTTTGTGCATTTACAATATTAATTGATATTTGCCATTGAAAAACATCATGTTATTCATATACCAGAAATGTTTGAAGCTACTGACTGAATTAAAAGAGCTGGCATCTCACTCTCTTTGAATCTTCTTTATCATGCTAAGAGGAGCAGGAAAAAGCAAAAAATTTCAGAATTGCACCTTGCAATGTGGAGAAATTACTGTTTGTGCATTTACAATATTCATTGATTTTTGAAATTGAAAAACGTCCAGAAATGTTTGAAGCTACTGACTGAATGAAAGGAGCTGGCATCTCACTCTCTTTGAATCTTCTTTATCATGCTAAGAGGAGCAGGAAAAAGCAAAAAATTTCAGAATTGCACCTTGCAATGCGGAGAAATTACTGTTTGTGCATTTACAATATTCATTGATTTTTGCCATTGAAAAACATCATGTTATTCATATACCAGAAATGTTTGAAGCTACTGACTGAATGAAAAGAGCTGGCATCTCACTCTCTTTGAATCTTCTTTATCATGCTAAGGGGAGCAGGAAAAAGCAAAAAATTTCAGAATTACACCTTGCAATGTGGAGAAATTACTGTTTGTGCATTTACAATATTCATTGATTTTTGCCATTGAAAAACGTCCAGAAATGTTTGAAGCTACTGACTGAATGAAAGGAGCTGGCATCTCACTCTCTTTGAATCTTCTTTATCATGCTAAGAGGAGCAGGAAAAAGCAAAAAATTTCAGAATTGCACCTTGCAATGCGGAGAAATTACTGTTTGTGCATTTACAATATTCATTGATTTTTGCCATTGAAAAACATCATGTTATTCATATACCAGAAATGTTTGAAGCTACTTACTGAATGAAAAGAGCTGGCATCTCACTCTCTTTGAATCTTCTTTATCATTCGAAGAGGAGCAGGAAAAAGCAAAAAATTCCAGAATTGCACCTTGCAATGTGGAGAAATTACTGTTTGTGCATTTACAATATTCATTGGTTTTTTCCATTGAAAAACGTCCAGAAATGTTTGAAGCTCCTGACTGAATGAAAGGAGCTGGCATCTCACTCTCTTTGAATCTTCTTTATCATGCTAGGATTAGCAGGAAAAAGCAAAAAATTTCAGAATTGCACCTTGCAATGCGGAGAAATTACTGTTTGTGCATTTACAATATTAATTGATTTTTGCCATTGAAAAACATCATGTTATTCATATACCAGAAATGTTTGAAGCTACTGACTGAATGAAAGGAGCTGGCATCTCACTCTCTTTGAATCTTCTTTATCATGCTAAGAGGAGCAGGAAAAAGGAAAAATTTCAGAATTGCACTTTGCAATGCGGAGAAATTAATGTTTGTGCATTTACAATATTCATTGATTTTTGCCATTGAAAAACATCATGTTATTCATATAACAGAAATGTTTGAAGCTACTGACTGAATGAAAGGAGCTGGCATCTCACTCTCTTTGAATCTTCTTTATCATGCTAAGAGGAGCAGGAAAAAGCAAAAAATTTCAGAATTTCACCTTGCAATGTGGAGAAATTACTGTTTGTGCATTTACAATATTCATTGATTTTTGCCATTGAAAAACGTCCAGAAATGTTTGAAGCTACTGACTGAATGAAAGGAGCTGGCATCTCACTCTCTTTGAATCTTCTTTATCATGCTAAGAGGAGCAGGAAAAAGCAAAAAATTTCAGAATTGCACCTTGCAATGCGGAGAAATTACTGTTTGTGCATTTACAATATTCATTGATTTTTGCCATTGAAAAACATCATGTTATTCATATACCAGAAATGTTTGAAGCTACTGACTGAATGAAAAGAGCTGGCATCTCACTCTCTTTGAATC
The DNA here is from genome assembly GCF_046119375.1 of Phyllobates terribilis. Classification (NCBI taxonomy): domain Eukaryota; kingdom Metazoa; phylum Chordata; class Amphibia; order Anura; family Dendrobatidae; genus Phyllobates; species Phyllobates terribilis. The sequence continues at coordinate 1,386,965 of NW_027362942.1, read as the reverse complement.
TTCTTTACCATGCTAAGAGGAGCAGGAAAAAGCAAAAAATTTCAGAATTACACCTTGCAATGTGGAGAAATTACTGTTTGTGCATTTACAATATTCTTTGATTTTTGCCATTGAAAAACGTCCAGAAATGTTTGAAGCTCCTGACTGAATGAAAGGAGCTGGCATCTCACTCTCTTTAAATCTTCTTTATCATGCTAAGAGGAGCAGGAAAAAGCAAAAAAATTTCAGAATTGCACCTTGCAATGCGGAGAAATTACTGTTTGTGCATTTACAATATTCATTGATTTTTGCCATTGAAAAACATCATGTTATTCATATACCAGAAATGTTTGAAGCTACTGACTGAATGAAAAGAGCTGGCATCTCACTCTCTTTGAATCTTCTTTATCATGCTAAGAGGAGCAGGAAAAAGCAAAAAATTCCAGAATTGCACCTTGCAATGTGGAAAAATTACTGTTTGTGCATTTACAATATTCATTGGTTTTTTCCATTGAAAAACGTCCAGAAATGTTTGAAGCTCCTGACTGAATGAAAGGAGCTGGCATCTCACTCTCTTTGAATCTTCTTTATCATGCTAGGATTAGCAGGAAAAAGCAAAAAATTTCAGAATTGCACCTTGCAATGCGGAGAAATTACTGTTTGTGCACTTACAATATTAATTGATTTTTGCCATTGAAAAACATCATGTTATTCATATACCAGAAATGTTTGAAGCTACTGACTGAATGAAAAGAGCTGGCATCTCACTCTCTTTGAATCTTCTTTATCATGCTAAGAGGAGCCGGAAAAAGCAAAACATTTCAGAATTGCACCTTGCAATGTGGAGAAATTACTATTTGTGCATTTACAATATTCATTGGTTTTTGCCATTGAAAAACATCCAGAAATGTTTGAAGCTACTGACTGAATGAAAAGAGCTGGCATCTCACTCTCTTTGAATCTTCTTTACCATGCTAAGAGGAGCAGGAAAAAGCAAAAAAATTTCAGAATTACACCTTGCAATGTGGAGAAATTACTGTTTGTGCATTTACAATATTCATTGATTTTTGCCATTGAAAAACGTCCAGAAATGTTTGAAGCTCCTGACTGAATGAAAGGAGCTGGCATCTCACTCTCTTTAAATCTTCTTTATCATGCTAAGAGGAGCAGGAAAAAGCAAAAAATTTCAGAATTGCACCTTGCAATGCGGAGAAATTACTGTTTGTGCATTTACAATATTCATTGATTTTTGCCATTGAAAAACATCATGTTATTCATATACCAGAAATGTTTGAAGCTACTGACTGAATGAAAAGAGCTGGCATCTCACTCTCTTTGAATCTTCTTTATCATGCTAAGAGGAGCCGGAAAAAGCAAAACATTTCAGAATTGCACCTTGCAATGTGGAGAAATTACTATTTGTGCATTTACAATATTCATTGGTTTTTGCCATTGAAAAACATCCAGAAATGTTTGAAGCTACTGACTGAATGAAAAGAGCTGGCATCTCACTCTCTTTGAATCTTCTTTACCATGCTAAGAGGAGCAGGAAAAAGCAAAAAATTTCAGAATTACACCTTGCAATGTGGAGAAATTACTGTTTGTGCATTTACAATATTCATTGATTTTTGCCATTGAAAAACGTCCAGAAATGTTTGAAGCTCCTGACTGAATGAAAGGAGCTGGCATCTCACTCTCTTTAAATCTTCTTTATCATGCTAAGAGGAGCAGGAAAAAGCAAAAAATTTCAGAATTGCACCTTGCAATGCGGAGAAATTACTGTTTGTGCATTTACAATATTCATTGATTTTTGCCATTGAAAAACATCATGTTATTCATATACCAGAAATGTTTGAAGCTACTGACTGAATGAAAAGAGCTGGCATCTCACTCTCTTTGAATCTTCTTTATCATGCTAAGAGGAGTAGTGTTGAGCCACCCCCGTAGTGTTCGAGTTCGGTTCGGTTCGTCGAACACCCGTGTGTTCGCCGAACTGTTCGTCGAACTGTTCGTCGAACACCTTCGAACACCATTAAAACCAATGGCAGGCAAACAAAAACACATAGAAACACATATAAAACACCTTCAAAGGTGTCCAAAAGCTGAAAAACTGCTCAGAAGACACAACTAACACATGGAAAAGTGACAAGTACATATAGTCATGCGAAAAGAAAAGAGGTGGAGGAGTAAAAGGAGGGGTAGACACAGATATAGGCATGTCATGCCCTTCTAAAATCCAAAAAGTGAGAAGCCGACACGGCCAGTCCGCTCCTGCCCTTGCCACCTCCGTGTCGCCGGGTTTGTGCCAGAGCCGCGGTGAACCCTGACGGCCAGCCCCCCTCTCCCAATACTGGTGCCTGTCCGCTGGTGGGTCGAGCGAGCCCCCCTGTGGTGGAGGCAGCTCTAAGCTTTTTAATTTAAATTGTCTCTCTAATTTGAATGAATACACTTTAAATCCATTTACAAGGATCTATTGGAGGGCAAGTCTCATGCCAGCAGCCGCGTAATTCCAGCTCCAGTAGCGTCCACTAAAGCTGCTGCAGTTAAAAAGCTTTTATAAGGATCGAGCTCGGCTGTCCACCGCAAGGCATCCTACTGCCAGTCCCAGCCCCTATGCCTTGGGGTGCCTCCTGATGCTCTTCACTGAGTATCCCGTGGTCCTGAAGCATTTCCTTTGAAAAAATTAAGTGTCCAAACTACAGGTCGTGTAGCTTGCTTAACAGCCGGGATAATCCGCTGACTAGCAGATACTGCTACTAGGCACAAAGTATTTCCTGGGCTAGATGCAGTTAAAAATTTGTAAGTAGATACTCTCGTTGGATGCTGAGAAAGCATTCCATAGAGTCTCCTGGCACGCCATATATGATTCTCTTAAAAAGCTTGGGGTAGGGGTCTAGGGGACCCTTTTATAGCCAAAATCACGGCCCTGTATCACAATACGTCACCTAGGCTGAAGATAAATGGAACTGTAGCACCCTGAGGGCTCGGTTGCTACAGACGTATTGCACCTCACCCAGAGGTGTGATATCTCACTCTCAGATAAGGATGGAGTGTGGATCAGGACCCGACACCTGCATGCATTACACCACATTGCCGTGGGGCAGGGCGACCAATATGCCCCTGAGATGGGCACGACAGTCCCTGTCCCTGGCTGGAGTGGGGGGAGGGAACACTGAGGAAGGGGAACCCTGCAGTGCAGGAGCAGGGAGGAAGCAGTTCCTGGGTGCATTGAGAAGGGAGTATAAAAGGTGGGCACCATCTTAGTTCAGTGCAGAGAAGTCTGAGCAGAAGTGGCAGGGAGCAGGGGCTCTGCATGAGCTCTGCTCCGGAGGCGGGCCTAGTAACAGAGGCCCAGGCCTGCAAGAGGGAGAAGGAAGGAAGAGGAGCGGAGAAGGCTCCAGGAACGAGGAATGAAGGGATCCCAGAGGTGTGGACGGGCGAGTCGCCACCGCACGCCCAAATCCACCTGCGTGGAGGGGTCAGGCCAAAGGGGGAGACCGGTCCCCGAACTAGTGGAGGCAGGAAACGACCCTCAGCTAGAAACCGGAGGCTCTGACATTTTATGTGGCGCAGCCCCTTGCTACACCCGCTAGGAAGGCACCACATAAGGTCAGGGAAACTGGCGCCAAGTTTACCAAGAGGAGGCCCGAGGCAGCCGGACAGAAGTGTTGGTAAGAAAGGCCAGACAAAGGACACACAAAGGGGGTCCTGTGAAGCGCTCCAAAGTTATCTGGGAGTTGTCTGAGCCCCTCACCTGGTGAGCACAGTACGACGTGGGCAGCCGTTACCTGCAGACGTGGTCTGGATAATAAGAACTGTGAGTAAAGGCCCTGAACTGCATCACTGACTCCGTGTCGTTACTGCTGCTGCCTTGCACCATCACCCCCATCCTCCGCATACACTGCCCTGAGGCTATACTCCTCCTGTGGGGAGTTATGCTACGCTCTGCTGCACCCACAACACCAGCCTTAGCGGTCTGCCCTGTAGCGGCGGTTCACTCTGACCGCAATCCACGGGTGGCGTAGTCGGACATTTAAACATCAAAACCACATAAATAGTTACGCCACTGGTTTGACCACCCTGAGCCACGGAACCGGATCGCCGCCACGAAGACTACAACCACCAGCATCCACCAAAAAGGGTCCGACTCCGGGTGTCCCAAGGCCCAGGGGGTGCGTCAGAACATTTTCATCACCTTTCACAATCACCAATGGGACAAGGCAGGGATGTCCTCTGTCCCCTCTCTTATACATCCTAGTGACGGAGCACCTGCTCTCATCAATTCGCCATAACCCCAATATTAGGTGGATTGAGGTGGGAGGCACCGAGTACAAGTGCTCTCTATTTGCTGATGATGTCCTAGTATATATCACTCAATCACATATATCCATCCATGCTGTTATGGCTGAAATAGATCACTTTGTTACATGGTCAAATTTTAAAATCAATGCAGCGAAGTCTGAGGCCCTCGATGTCTCCCTCCCCAAATCCATATAGGATTCCATCCAGTCCAACTTTCCCTTTGCCTGGCCCTCACAGGGTATCAAATACTTAGGAATTCCTATTCATAGAGACCTCTCCCATCTATGTTATCTTAATTTTGGGCCCTTTATTGAACAACTCCATACAGACCACGGTTGGCAAGTTAGAACTGTAAGATTCACTACGTGAACCACTGGTGTTTTGTGGAAAAGCACATGTACACCGCGTTCCAAATTATTATGCAAAAAGTGTTTAGGAGTGATAAGGGAAGAATTTGTTTGTTTGTCAGTTAAACTCATTGATGGTGATGTGTGTCAGGGCTCTTTATATCACTGTAAGCAATTGCAGACACCTGTGCTAATTAGTTTGGCAGGTGTGTCCAATGAAAGGCAAGACTACTTAAGAAGGCTGTCTCACATTATTAAGCAGCCTACATTTTCTGCCAAAATGGGAAAGAAAAAGGATGTGTCGGCTGCTGAGAAGCAACAAATTGTGGAGTGTTTAGGTCAAGGCATGACTACAATCAACATTGTGCGATGATCAGGATGAAGTGTCTTGGCAATCAAGAAGTATGTAGCTGATTCACAGTACACACGTGTGCGTGCTGATAAGGGCAAATTGAGGACTCTTTCCTACAGGCAATTACGTCAGGTTGAAAGAGCAGCGGCAAAAAAGCCTTGTCATAGCAGCAGACAAGTTTTTGAAGCTGCTTGTGCCTCCAACGTCCCCCGAACAACAAGATGCAGGGTCCTTCAGAGGTTTGCAGCTGTGCATACGCCATCCTGTCGACCTCCTCTATCCACTTCACACAAGCAGAAACGGCTCCAGTGGGCCAAACATTACATGAAGACTGATTTCAAAACTGTTTTGTTCACGGATGAGTGCCGTGCAGCGCTCGATGGTCCAGATGGATGGAGTGGAGGATGGCTGGTTGATGGACACCCCACGCAAACACGACTACAGCGCCAACAAGGAGGAGGTGGAGTAATATTTTGGCCTGGAATCATGGGGAGAGAGATTGTCGGCCCCTTTAGGATCCCTGAAGGCGCTAAAGATGAACTCCATAATGTATGTGGATTTTCTCAAACAGCACTTCCTGCCATGGTTTAAAAAGAAGAACCGTGTATTTCACAGCAAGATCATTTTTCTGCATGATAATGCACCATCTCATGCTGCACATAAAACATCTGCATCTCTGGCTGATATGGGCATAAAAGGGGACAAACTTATGGTGTGACCCCCATGCTCCCCTGACCTCTACCCCATTCAGAACCTTTGGAGCATCATTAAAAGGAGTGTCTATGATGGCGGGAGGCAGTTCACATCTAAGCAACAGCTTTGGGAGGGTATTCTGTCCTCATGCAAAACAATTGAAGCAGAAACCATCCAAAACCTGACAAATTCAATGGACGAGAGAGTTCAGAAGCTCCTTTCGAACAAGGGGTCCTATGTGAAAATGTAACATCACCTAGAATAAAGTTTTGAGTTGAAAACTGTTTGATTTCAGTTTCTAACAACCTGCTAATGCTTATAATTTCAAAAATGACCATTTTTTTGGTCTTTATTAAAATGAAAAGGTTGATCGAAAAGTTTGGGGGATCTAAGAGTGTGGCAACCCAGTAGTCATGATTACTTCGAATTCTGACAATATGAGGGTCATGCTGCAGGTAGTGCAGCAAGAAGGCACTTATGTGTCTTGCGCATCTCGGAGCCCCAAAATTATTTTCTGGGCTAGATGCAGCTGAAAATTATTATTATTTTTAAATCTGGTGAAGCTTTAGTATAGATGGCCTAATAGGATCAGTGCTGCACACTGCTACAAAGCCCAAATTATTTTCCAGCCAAGATACAGATAAACATGATTAGTAATTTGAAAGCTTAAAACGGTTGGTAGGGTGATTTTAACCAATCATCAAGATTTTACTCTCCCCAGGATGACACAGGGGTAGAAAAGTTGTTTCGGATCCATGATTTGTTCATCTTTATGAACGTGAGTCTGTCTACATTATCAGTGGAGAGCCGCGTGCGCTTATCTGTCAGCACACCACCAGCAGCGCTGAACACACGTTCAGACAGAACGCTGGCTGTGGGGCATGACAAGATCTCCAAGGCGTAAGTGGCTAGCTCCGGCCATTTATCCAGATTGGAAGCCCAAAAAGAGCAAGGGTCCAGTGACACAGTCGTGGCTTCAATGTTTACTTGGAGATACTCCTGTACCATCGTCTCTAGGCGTTGACTATGTGTCAGACTTCTTGTCTCCTGTGGCCTTGCAAAGGATGGGCTAAAAAAGTGGTGAAATGATTCCGCAAAATTGATGTTACCAGCAGATACTGTGGTTCTGTTACGGTTTGAGTGCTGAACACTTGACGGTCCCACGGTTGGCAAGTTGGAAATGTGAGATTCACTACGTGCACCACTGGTATTTTGTGGAAAAGCACATGTAAGATTCTGCAACAGTCTCTGCTGATACTCCTGCATGCGTGCATCCCTTTCTATGGCAGGAATAATTTCTGCAAATTTACTTTTGTACCGGGGATCTAACAGTGTGGCAACCCAGTAGTCAGGATTATTTCTAATTCTCACAATTCGAGGGTCATGTTGCAGGTAGTGCAGCAAGAAGGCACTCATGTGTGTTGCGCATCCAGGAGCACCAAGTCCCTGTTGTGTTGGTGGCGAGGTAACAATCATGCTTCCTTCCTCTGTCCTCTCCCCCCACCTCGCACAACAGAAATGTGATCAAGGTCTCCCTCATCTGATGAGTCTTCCATCAGTTCGTCCTCCACTTCTTCCTGGGCTCCTGCACCTTCCTCACTAGTTTGGCTGCTAACATGCGCCCTGGTAAAATCATCTCCAACACCCTCACATGCCTGCCGCCTTGGTGCTGCCGACCGTCTGGATCTTGCAGATGTTAGCCCTTCCGCATACAACTCCTCCTCCTCTACTTCCTCCACCTCCTCTTGTGCCACCACCTGACTCCGAATTCTGTTTAACATGTGCTCCAGCATGTAAATCACCGGAATAGTCATGCTGATAATGGCATCGTCAGCACTAAACATCTTCGTCGCCATTTCAAAACTGTGCAGAAGGGTGCATAGGTCCCTGATCTGAGACCACTCCTCCAGCGTGATTTGCCCCACCTCTGAATCTCGTTGGCCCAGGCTATACGTCAGAACGTATTGCACCAGGGCTTGTCGGTGCTGCCACAGTCGCTGCAACATGTGCAGAGTTGAATTCCACCGGGTAGGCACATCGCATTTTAGCCGGTGAAGTGGCAGGCCCAACGACTTCTGTAGAGATGTAAGTCGCTGAACTGCGGGATGCGAACGGCGGAAGTGAGCACACAGCGACCGTGCCCTCTGCAGAAGGCCATCTAGTCTGGGATAGTGGGCTAAAAATTGCTGGACAACCAGGTTCAACACGTGAGCCATACAAGGCACGTGTGTGACATTGCCCCGGCGAAGGGCCGCACCCAGGTTTGCAGCATTGTCGCACACGGCCTTCCCTGGTTTCAGGTCCAGTGGAGACAACCATTCATGAAATTGGTTCTCCAGAGCTGACCACAACTCCTCAGCTGTGTGACTCACATTTCCCAGACATTTCAATGTAAAAACCACCTGATGACGTTGAGCCCTACTGCCAGCATAGTAAGGAGGTGTGCAGGATCCCTTCTGCGCAGTTAGAAAGCTTGTGGCATGACCAGACAGGCTTTGGGTGCAGGTGGAAGACCGAGAGGAGGTTGAGGAGGCAGAAGCAGTGGAGGAACTTTGACATAAAGAGGATTGACGCACAACTCGTGGGGACGGCAAGACTTGGACAGCAGCCCCTTGTCCTGCTGTCACCATGCTAAGAGGAGCAGGAAAAAGCAAAAAATTTCAGAATTGCACCTTGCAATGTGGAGAAATTACTGTTTGTGCATTTACAATATTCATTGATTTTTGCCATTGAAAAACAACCAGAAATGTTTGAAGCTACTGACTGAATGAAAGGAGCTTGCATCTCACTCTCTTTGAATCTTCTTTATCATGCTAAGAGGAGCAGGAAAAAGCAAAAAATTTCAGAATTGCACCTTGCAATGCGGAGAAATTACTGTTTGTGCATTTACAATATTCATTGATTTTTGCCATTGAAAAACATCATGTTATTCATATACCAGAAATGTTTGAAGCTACTGACTGAATGAAAAGAGCTGGCATCTCACTCTCTTTGAATCTTCTTTATCATGCTAAGAGGAGCAGGAAAAAGCAAAAAATTTCAGAATTGCACCTTGCAATGTGGAGAAATTACTGTTTGTGCATTTACAATATTCATTGGTTTTTGCCATTGAAAAACGTCCAGAAATGTTTGAAGCTACTGACTGAATGAAAGGAGCTGGCATCTCACTCTCTTTGAATCTTCTTTATCATGCTAGGATTAGCAGGAAAAAGCAAAAAATTTCAGAATTGCACCTTGCAATGCGGAGAAATTACTGTTTGTGCATTTACAATATTCATTGATTTTTGCCATTGAAAAACATCCAGAAATGTTTGAAGCTACTGACTGAATGAATGAAAGGAGCTGGCATCTCACTCTCTTTGAATCTTCTTTATCATGCTAAGAGGAGTAGGAAAAAGCAAAAAATTTCAGAATTGCACCTTGCAATGTGGAGAAATTACTATTTGTGCATTTACAATATTCATTGATTTTTGCCATTGAAAAACGTCCAGAAATGTTTGAAGCTACTGACTGAATGAAAGGAGCTGGCATCTCACTCTCTTTGAATCTTCTTTATCATGCTAAGAGGAGCAGGAAAAAGCAAAAAATTTCAGAATTGCACCTTGCAATCCGGAGAAATTACTGTTTGTGCATTTACAATATTCATTGATTTTTGCCATTGAAAAACATCATGTTATTCATGTACCAGAAATGTTTGAAGCTACTGACTGAATGAAAAGAGCTGGCATCTCACTCTCTTTGAATCTTCTTTATCATGCTAAGAGGAGCGGGAAAAAGCAAAAAATTTCAGAATTGCACCTTGCAATGTGGAGAAATTACTGTTTGTGCATTTACAATATTCATTGGTTTTTGCCATTGAAAAACGTCCAGAAATGTTTGAAGCTACTGACTGAATGAAAGGAGCTGGCATCTCAGTCTCTTTGAATCTTCTTTATCATGCTAGGATTAGCAGGAAAAAGCAAAAAATTTCAGAATTGCACCTTGCAATGCGGAGAAATTATTGTTTGTGCATTTACAATATTCATTGATTTTTGCCATTGAAAAACGTCCAGAAATGTTTGAAGCTACTGACTGAATGAAAGGAGCTGGCATCTCACTCTCTTTGAATCTTCTTTATCATGCTAGGATTAGCAGGAAAAAGCAAAAAATTTCAGAATTGCACCTTGCAATGCGGAGAAATTACTGTTTGTGCATTTACAATATTCATTGATTTTTGCCATTGAAAAACATCATGTTATTCATATACCAGAAATGTTTGAAGCTACTGACTGAATGAAAAGAGCTGGCATCTCACTCTCTTTGAATCTTCTTTATCATGCTAAGAGGAGCAGGAAAAAGCAAAAAATTTCAGAATTGCACCTTGCAATGTGGAGAAATTACTGTTTGTGCATTTACAATATTCATTGATTTTTGCCATTGAAAAACGTCCAGAAATGTTTGAAGCTACTGACTGAATGAAAGGAGCTGGCATCTCACTCTCTTTGAATCTTCTTTATCATGCTAATAGGAGCAGGAAAAAGCAAAAAATTTCAGAATTGCACCTTGCAATGCGGAGAAATTACTGTTTGTGCATTTACAATATTCATTGATTTTTGCCCTTGAAAAAGATCATGTTATTCATATACCAGAAATGTTTGAAGCTACTGACTGAATGAAAAGAGCTGGCATCTCACTCTCTTTGAATCTTCTTTATCATGCTAAGAGGAGCAGGAAAAAGCAAAAAATTTCAGAATTACACCTTGCAATGTGGAGAAATTACTGTTTGTGCATTTACAATATTCATTGATTTTTGCCATTGAAAAACGTCCAGAAATGTTTGAAGCTACTGACTGAATGAAAGGAGCAGGCATCTCACTCTCTTTGAATCTTCTTTATCATGCTAAGAGGAGCAGGAAAAAGCAAAAAATTTCAGAATTGCACCTTGCAATGCGGAGAAATTACTGTTTGTGCATTTACAATATTCATTGATTTTTCCCATTGAAAAACATCATGTTATTCATATACCATAAATGTTTGAAGCTACTGACTGAATGAAAAGAGCTGGCATCTCACTCTCTTTGAATCTTCTTTATCATGCTAAGAGGAGCAGGAAAAAGCAAAAAATTTCAGAATTGCACCTTGCAATGTGGAGAAATTACTGTTTGTGCATTTACAATATTCATTGGTTTTTGCCATTGAAAAACGTCCAGAAATGTTTGAAGCTCCTGACTGAATGAAAGGAGCTGGCATCTCACTCTCTTTGAATCTTCTTTATCATGCTAGGATTAGCAGGAAAAAGCAAAAAAATTCAGAATTGCACCTTGCAATGCGGAGAAATTACTGTTTGTGCATTTACAATATTCATTGATTTTTGCCATTCAATAACATCATGTTATTCATATACCAGAAATGTTTGAAGCTACTGACTGAATGAAAAGAGCTGGCATCTCACTCTCTTTGAATCTTCTTTATCATGCTAAGAGGAGCAGGAAAAAGCAAAAAATTTCAGAATTGCACCTTGCAATGTGGAGAAATTACTATTTGTGCATTTACAATATTCATTGGTTTTTGCCATTGAAAAACGTCCAGAAATGTTTGAAGCTACTGACTGAATGAAAGGAGCTGGCATCTCACTCTTTGAATCTTCTTTATCATGCTAAGAGGAGCAGGAAAAAGCAAAAAATTTCAGAATTGCACCTTGCAATGCGGAGAATTTACTGTTTGTGCATTTACAATATTCGTTGATTTTTGCCATTGAAAAACATCATGTTATTCATATACCAGAAATGTTTGAAGCTACTGACTGAATGAAAAGAGCTGGCATCTCACTCTCTTTGAATCTTCTTTATCATGCTAAGAGGAGCAGGAAAAAGCAAAAAATTTCAGAATTGCACCTTGCAATATGGAGAAATTACTGTTTGTGCATTTACAATATTCATTGGTTTTTGCCATTGAAAAAAGTCCAGAAATGTTTGAAGCTCCTGACTGAATGAAAGGAGCTGGCATCTCACTCTCTTTGAATCTTCTTTATCATGCTAGGATTAGCAGGAAAAAGCAAAAAATTTCAGAATTGCACCTTGCAATGCGGAGAAATTACTGTTTGTGCATTTACAATATTCATTGATTTTTGCCATTGATAAACATCATGTTATTCATATACCAGAAATGTTTGAAGCTACTGACTGAATGAAAAGAGCTGGCATCTCACTCTCTTTGAATCTTCTTTATCATGCTCAGAGGAGCAGAAAGAAGCAAAAAATTTCAGAATTGCACCTTGCAATGTGGAGAAATTACTGTTTGTGCATTTACAATATTCATTGGCTTTTGCCATTGAAAAACGTCCAGAAATGTTTGAAGCTACTGACTGAATGAAAGGAGCTGGCATCTCACTCTCTTTGAATCTTCTTTATCATGCTAGGATTAGCAGGAAAAAGCAAAAAATTTCAGAATTGCACCTTGCAATGCGGAGAAATTACTGTTTGTGCATTTACAATATTCATTGATTTTTGCCATTGAAAAACGTCCAGAAATGTTTGAAGCTACTGACTGAATGAAAGGAGCTGGCATCTCACTCTCTTTGAATCTTCTTTATCATGCTAGGATTAGCAGGAAAAAGCAAAAAATTTCAGAATTGCACCTTGCAATGCGGAGAAATTACTGTTTGTGCATTTACAATATTCATTGATTTTTGCCATTGAAAAACATCATGTTATTCATATACCAGAAATGTTTGAAGCTACTGACTGAATGAAAAGAGCTGGCATCTCACTCTCTTTGAATCTTCTTTATCATGCTAAGAGGAGCAGGAAAAAGCAAAAAATTTCAGAATTGCACCTTGCAATGTGGAGAAATTACTGTTTGTGCATTTACAATATTCATTGGTTTTTGCCATTGAAAAACGTCCAGAAATGTTTGAAGCTACTGACTGAATAAAAGGAGCTGGCATCTCACTCTCTTTGAATCTTCTTTATCATGCTAGGATTAGCAGGAAAAAGCAAAAAATTTCAGAATTGCACCTTGCAATGCGGAGAAATTACTGTTTGTGCATTTACAATATTCATTGATTTTTGCCATTCAAAAACATCATGTTATTCATATACCAGAAATGTTTGAAGCTACTGACTGAATGAAAAGAGCTGGCATCTCACTCTCTTTGAATCTTCTTTATCATGCTAAGAGGAGCAGGAAAAAGCAAAAAATTTCAGAATTGCACCTTGCAATGTGGAGAAATTACTATTTGTGCATTTACAATATTCATTGATTTTTGCCATTGAAAAACGTCCAGAAATGTTTGAAGCTACTGACTGAATGAAAGGAGCTGGCATCTCACTCTTTGAATCTTCTTTATCATGCTAAGAGGAGCAGGAAAAAGCAAAAAATTTCAGAATTGCACCTTGCAATGCGGAGAAATTACTGTTTGTGCATTTACAATATTCATTGATTTTTGCCATTGAAAAACATCATGTTATTCATATACCAGAAATGTTTGAAGCTACTGACTGAATGAAAAGAGCTGGCATCTCACTCTCTTTGAATCTTCTTTATCATGCTAAGAGGAGCAGAGGAGCAGGAAAAAGCAAAAAATTTCAGAATTGCACCTTGCAATGTGGAGAAATTACTGTTTGTGCATTTACAATATTCATTGGTTTTTGCCATTGAAAAAAGTCCAGAAATGTTTGAAGCTCCTGACTGAATGAAAGGAGCTGGCATCTCACTCTCTTTGAATCTTCTTTATCATGCTAGGATTAGCAGGAAAAAGCAAAAAATTTCAGAATTGCACCTTGCAATGCGGAGAAATTACTGTTTGTGCATTTACAATATTCATTGATTTTTGCCATTGAAAAACGTCCAGAAATGTTTGAAGCTACTGACTGAATGAAAGGAGCTGGCATCTCACTCTCTTTGAATCTTCTTTATCATGCTAGGATTAGCAGGAAAAAGCAAAAAATTTCAGAATTGCACCTTGCAATGCGGAGAAATTACTGTTTGTGCATTTACAATATTCATTGATTTTTGCCATTGAAAAACATCATGTTATTCATATACCAGAAATGTTTGAAGCTACTGACTGAATGAAAAGAGCTGGCATCTCACTCTCTTTGAATCTTCTTTATCATGCTAAGAGGAGCAGGAAAAAGCAAAAAATTTCAGAATTGCACCTTGCAATGTGGAGAAATTACTGTTTGTGCATTTACAATATTCATTGATTTTTGCCATTGAAAAACGTCCAGAAATGTTTGAAGCTACTGACTGAATGAAAGGAGCTGGCATCTCACTCTCTTTGAATCTTCTTTATCATGCTAATAGGAGCAGGAAAAAGCAAAAAATTTCAGAATTGCACCTTGCAATGCGGAGAAATTACTGTTTGTGCATTTACAATATTCATTGATTTTTGCCATTGAAAAACATCATGTTATTCATATACCAGAAATGTTTGAAGCTACTGACTGAATGAAAAGAGCTGGCATCTCACTCTCTTTGAATCTTCTTTATCAAGCTAAGAGGAGCAGGAAAAAGCAAAAAATTTCAGAATTACACCTTGCAATGTGGAGAAATTACTGTTTGTGCATTTACAATATTCATTGATTTTTGCCATTGAAAAACGTCCAGAAATGTTTGAAGCTACTGACTGAATGAAAGGAGCTGGCATCTCACTCTCTTTGAATCTTCTTTTTCATGTTAAGAGGAGCAGGAAAAAGCAAAAAATTTCAGAATTGCACCTTGCAATGCGGAGAAATTACTGTTTGTGCATTTACAATATTCATTGATTTTTCCCATTGAAAAACATCATGTTATTCATATACCAGAAATGTTTGAAGCTACTGACTGAATGAAAAGAACTGGCATCTCACTCTCTTTGAATCTTCTTTATCATGCTAAGAGGAGCAGGAAAAAGCAAAAAATTTCAGAATTGCACCTTGCAATGTGGAGAAATTACTGTTTGTGCATTTACAATATTCATTGGTTTTTGCCATTGAAAAACGTCCAGAAATGTTTGAAGCTCCTGACTGAATGAAAGGAGCTGGCATCTCACTCTCTTTGAATCTTCTTTATCATGCTAGGATTAGCAGGAAAAAGCAAAAAAATTCAGACTTGCACCTTGCAATGCGGAGAAATTACTGTTTGTGCATTTACAATATTCATTGATTTTTGCCATTGAAAAACGTCCAGAAATGTTTGAAGCTCCTGACTGAATGAAAGGAGCTGGCATCTCACTCTCTTTGAATCTTCTTTATCATGCTAAGAGGAGCAGGAAAAAGCAAAAAATTTCAGAATTGCACCTTGCAATGTGGAGAAATTACTGTTTGTGCATTTACAATATTCATTGGTTTTTGCCATTGAAAAACGTCCAGAAATGTTTGAAGCTACTGACTGAATAAAAGGAGCTGGCATCTCACTCTCTTTGAATCTTCTTTATCATGCTAGGATTAGCAGAAAAAAGCAAAAAATTTCAGAATTGCACCTTGCAATGCGGAGAAATTACTGTTTGTGCATTTACAATATTCATTGATTTTTGCCATTCAAAAACATCATGTTATTCATATACCAGAAATGTTTGAAGCTACTGACTGAATGAAAAGAGCTGGCATCTCACTCTCTTTGAATCTTCTTTATCATGCTAAGAGGAGCAGGAAAAAGCAAAAAATTTCAGAATTGCACCTTGCAATGTGGAGAAATTGCTATTTGTGCATTTACAATATTCATTGATTTTTGCCATTGAAAAACGTCCAGAAATGTTTGAAGCTACTGATTGAATGAAAGGAGCTGGCATCTCACTCTCTTTGAATCTTCTTTATCATGCTAAGAGGAGCAGGAAAAAGCAAAAAATTTCAGAATTGCACCTTGCAATGTGGAGAAATTACTGTTTGTGCATTTACAATATTCATTGATTTTTGCCATTGAAAAACATCATGTTATTCATATACCAGAAATGCTTGAAGCTACTGACTGAATGAAAGGAGCTGGCATCTCACTCTCTTTGAATCTTCTTTATCATGCTAGGATTAGCAGGAAAAAGCAAAAAATTTCAGAATTGCACCTTGCAATGCGGAGAAATTACTGTTTGTGCATTTACAATATTCATTGATTTTTGCCATTGAAAAACGTCCAGAAATGTTTGAAGCTACTGACTGAATGAAAGGAGCTGGCATCTCACTCTCTTTGAATCTTCTTTATCATGCTAGGATTAGCAGGAAAAAGCAAAAAATTTCAGAATTGCACCTTGCAATGCGGAGAAATTACTGTTTGTGCATTTACAATATTCATTGATTTTTGCCATTGAAAAACATCATGTTATTCATATACCAGAAATGTTTGAAGCTACTGACTGAATGAAAAGAGCTGGCATCTCACTCTCTTTGAATCTTCTTTATCATGCTAAGAGGAGCAGGAAAAAGCAAAAAATTTCAGAATTGCACCTTGCAATGTGGAGAAATTACTGTTTGTGCATTTACAATATTCATTGGTTTTTGCCATTGAAAAACGTCCAGAAATGTTTGAAGCTACTGACTGAATAAAAGGAGCTGGCATCTCACTCTCTTTGAATCTTCTTTATCATGCTAGGATTAGCAGGAAAAAGCAAAAAATTTCAGAATTGCACCTTGCAATGCGGAGAAATTACTGTTTGTGCATTTACAATATTCATTGATTTTTGCCATTCAAAAACATCATGTTATTCATATACCAGAAATGTTTGAAGCTACTGACTGAATGAAAAGAGCTGGCATCTCACTCTCTTTGAATCTTCTTTATCATGCTAAGAGGAGCAGGAAAAAGCAAAAAATTTCAGAATTGCACCTTGCAATGTGGAGAAATTACTATTTGTGCATTTACAATATTCATTGATTTTTGCCATTGAAAAACGTCCAGAAATGTTTGAAGCTACTGACTGAATGAAAGGAGCTGGCATCTCACTCTTTGAATCTTCTTTATCATGCTAAGAGGAGCAGGAAAAAGCAAAAAATTTCAGAATTGCACCTTGCAATGCGGAGAAATTACTGTTTGTGCATTTACAATATTCATTGATTTTTGCCATTGAAAAACATCATGTTATTCATATACCAGAAATGTTTGAAGCTACTGACTGAATGAAAAGAGCTGGCATCTCACTCTCTTTGAATCTTCTTTATCATGCTAAGAGGAGCAGAGGAGCAGGAAAAAGCAAAAAATTTCAGAATTGCACCTTGCAATGTGGAGAAATTACTGTTTGTGCATTTACAATATTCATTGGTTTTTGCCATTGAAAAAAGTCCAGAAATGTTTGAAGCTCCTGACTGAATGAAAGGAGCTGGCATCTCACTCTCTTTGAATCTTCTTTATCATGCTAGGATTAGCAGGAAAAAGCAAAAAATTTCAGAATTGCACCTTGCAATGCGGAGAAATTACTGTTTGTGCATTTACAATATTCATTGATTTTTGCCATTGAAAAACGTCCAGAAATGTTTGAAGCTACTGACTGAATGAAAGGAGCTGGCATCTCACTCTCTTTGAATCTTCTTTATCATGCTAGGATTAGCAGGAAAAAGCAAAAAATTTCAGAATTGCACCTTGCAATGCGGAGAAATTACTGTTTGTGCATTTACAATATTCATTGATTTTTGCCATTGAAAAACATCATGTTATTCATATACCAGAAATGTTTGAAGCTACTGACTGAATGAAAAGAGCTGGCATCTCACTCTCTTTGAATCTTCTTTATCATGCTAAGAGGAGCAGGAAAAAGCAAAAAATTTCAGAATTGCACCTTGCAATGTGGAGAAATTACTGTTTGTGCATTTACAATATTCATTGATTTTTGCCATTGAAAAACGTCCAGAAATGTTTGAAGCTACTGACTGAATGAAAGGAGCTGGCATCTCACTCTCTTTGAATCTTCTTTATCATGCTAATAGGAGCAGGAAAAAGCAAAAAATTTCAGAATTGCACCTTGCAATGCGGAGAAATTACTGTTTGTGCATTTACAATATTCATTGATTTTTGCCATTGAAAAACATCATGTTATTCATATACCAGAAATGTTTGAAGCTACTGACTGAATGAAAAGAGCTGGCATCTCACTCTCTTTGAATCTTCTTTATCAAGCTAAGAGGAGCAGGAAAAAGCAAAAAATTTCAGAATTACACCTTGCAATGTGGAGAAATTACTGTTTGTGCATTTACAATATTCATTGATTTTTGCCATTGAAAAACGTCCAGAAATGTTTGAAGCTACTGACTGAATGAAAGGAGCTGGCATCTCACTCTCTTTGAATCTTCTTTTTCATGTTAAGAGGAGCAGGAAAAAGCAAAAAATTTCAGAATTGCACCTTGCAATGCGGAGAAATTACTGTTTGTGCATTTACAATATTCATTGATTTTTCCCATTGAAAAACATCATGTTATTCATATACCAGAAATGTTTGAAGCTACTGACTGAATGAAAAGAACTGGCATCTCACTCTCTTTGAATCTTCTTTATCATGCTAAGAGGAGCAGGAAAAAGCAAAAAATTTCAGAATTGCACCTTGCAATGTGGAGAAATTACTGTTTGTGCATTTACAATATTCATTGGTTTTTGCCATTGAAAAACGTCCAGAAATGTTTGAAGCTCCTGACTGAATGAAAGGAGCTGGCATCTCACTCTCTTTGAATCTTCTTTATCATGCTAGGATTAGCAGGAAAAAGCAAAAAAATTCAGACTTGCACCTTGCAATGCGGAGAAATTACTGTTTGTGCATTTACAATATTCATTGATTTTTGCCATTGAAAAACGTCCAGAAATGTTTGAAGCTCCTGACTGAATGAAAGGAGCTGGCATCTCACTCTCTTTGAATCTTCTTTATCATGCTAAGAGGAGCAGGAAAAAGCAAAAAATTTCAGAATTGCACCTTGCAATGTGGAGAAATTACTGTTTGTGCATTTACAATATTCATTGGTTTTTGCCATTGAAAAACGTCCAGAAATGTTTGAAGCTACTGACTGAATAAAAGGAGCTGGCATCTCACTCTCTTTGAATCTTCTTTATCATGCTAGGATTAGCAGAAAAAAGCAAAAAATTTCAGAATTGCACCTTGCAATGCGGAGAAATTACTGTTTGTGCATTTACAATATTCATTGATTTTTGCCATTCAAAAACATCATGTTATTCATATACCAGAAATGTTTGAAGCTACTGACTGAATGAAAAGAGCTGGCATCTCACTCTCTTTGAATCTTCTTTATCATGCTAAGAGGAGCAGGAAAAAGCAAAAAATTTCAGAATTGCACCTTGCAATGTGGAGAAATTGCTATTTGTGCATTTACAATATTCATTGATTTTTGCCATTGAAAAACGTCCAGAAATGTTTGAAGCTACTGATTGAATGAAAGGAGCTGGCATCTCACTCTCTTTGAATCTTCTTTATCATGCTAAGAGGAGCAGGAAAAAGCAAAAAATTTCAGAATTGCACCTTGCAATGTGGAGAAATTACTGTTTGTGCATTTACAATATTCATTGATTTTTGCCATTGAAAAACATCATGTTATTCATATACCAGAAATGCTTGAAGCTACTGACTGAATGAAAAGAGCTGTCATCTCACTCTCTTTGAATCTTCTTTATCATGCTAAGAGGAGCAGGAAAAAGCAAAAAATTTCAGAATTACACCTTGCAATGTGGAGAAATTACTGTTTGTGCATTTACAATATTCATTGATTTTTGCCATTGAAAAACGTC
The DNA here is from genome assembly GCF_046119375.1 of Phyllobates terribilis. Lineage (NCBI taxonomy): Eukaryota > Metazoa > Chordata > Amphibia > Anura > Dendrobatidae > Phyllobates > Phyllobates terribilis. The sequence continues at coordinate 1,367,621 of NW_027362942.1, read as the reverse complement.
CAGAAATGTTTGAAGCTACTGACTGAATGAAAGGAGCTGGCATCTCACTCTCTTTGAATCTTCTTTATCATGCTAAGAGGAGCAGGAAAAAGCAAAAAATTTCAGAATTGCACCTTGCAATGCGGAGAAATTACTGTTTGTGCATTTACAATATTCATTGATTTTTGCCATTGAAAAACATCATGTTATTCATATACCAGAAATGTTTGAACCTAATGACTGAATGAAAAGAGCTGGCATCTCACTCTCTTTGAATCTTCTTTATCGTGCTAAGAGGAGCAGGAAAAAGCAAAAAATTTCAGAATTGCACCTTGCAATGTGGAGAAATTACTGTTTGTGCATTTACAATATTCATTGGTTTTTGCCATTGAAAAAAGTCCAGAAATGTTTGAAGCTCCTGACTGAATGAAAGGAGCTGGCATCTCACTCTCTTTGAATCTTCTTTATCATGCTAGGATTAGCAGGAAAAAGCAAAAAATTTCAGAATTGCACCTTGCAATGCGGAGAAATTACTGTTTGTGCATTTGCAATATTCATTGATTTTTGCCATTGAAAAACATCATGTTATTCATATACCAGAAATGTTTGAAGCTACTGACTGAATGAAAAGAGCTGGCATCTCACTCTCTTTGAATCTTCTTTATCATGCTAAGAGGAGCAGGAAAAAGCAAAAAATTTCAGAATTGCACCTTGCAATGTGGAGAAATTACTATTTGTGCATTTACAATATTCATTGATTTTTGCCATTGAAAAACGTCCAGAAATGTTTGAAGCTACTGACTGAATGAAAGGAGCTGGCATCTCACTCTCTTTGAATCTTCTTCATCATGCTAAGAGGAGCAGGAAAAAGCAAAAAATTTCAGAATTGCACCTTGCAATGCGGAGAAATTACTGTTTGTGCATTTACAATATTCATTGATTTTTGCCATTGAAAAACATCATGTTATTCATATACCAGAAATGTTTGAAGCTACTGACTGAATGAAAAGAGCTGGCATCTCACTCTCTTTGAATCTTCTTTATCATGCTAAGAGGAGCAGGAAAAAGCAAAAAATTTCAGAATTGCACCTTGCAATGTGGAGAAATTACTGTTTGTGCATTTACAATATTCATTGGTTTTTGCCATTGAAAAACGTCCAGAAATGTTTGAAGCTCCTGACTGAATGAAAGGAGCTGGCATCTCACTCTCTTTGAATCTTCTTTATCATGCTAGGACTAGCAGGAAAAAGCAAAAAATTTCAGAATTGCACCTTGCAATGCGGAGAAATTACTGTTTGTGCATTTACAATATTCATTGATTTTTGCCATTGAAAAATATCATGTTATTCATATACCAGAAATGTTTGAAGCTAATGACTGAATGAAAAGAGCTGGCATCTCACTCTCTTTGAATCTTCTTTATCGTGCTAAGAGGAGCAGGAAAAAGCAAAAAATTTCAGAATTGCACCTTGCAATGTGGAGAAATTACTGTTTGTGCATTTACAATTTTCATTGGTTTTTGCCATTGAAAAAAGTCCAGAAATGTTTGAAGCTCCTGACTGAATGAAAGGAGCTGGCATCTCACTCTCTTTGAATCTTCTTTATCACGCTAGGATTAGCAGGAAAAAGCAAAAAATTTCAGAATTGCACCTTGCAATGCGGAGAAATTACTGTTTGTGCATTTACAATATTCATTGATTTTTGCCATTGAAAAACATCATGTTATTCATATACCAGAAAGGTTTGAAGCTACTGACTGAATGAAAAGAGCTGGCATCTCACTCTCTTTGAATCTTCTTTATCATGCTAAGAGGAGCAGGAAAAAGCAAAAAATTTCAGAATTGCACCTTGCAATGTGGAGAAATTACTATTTGTGCATTTACAATATTCATTGATTTTTGCCATTGAAAAACGTCCAGAAATGTTTGAAGCTACTGACTGAATGAAAGGAGCTGGCATCTCACTCTCTTTGAATCTTCTTTATCATGCTAAGAGGAGCAGGAAAAAGCAAAAAATTTCAGAATTGCACCTTGCAATGCGGAGAAATTACTGTTTGTGCATTTACAATATTCATTGATTTTTGCCATTGAAAAACATCATGTTATTCATATACCAGAAATGTTTGAAGCTACTGACTGAATGAAAAGAGCTGGCATCTCACTCTCTTTGAATCTTCTTTATCATGCTAAGAGGAGCAGGAAAAAGCAAAAAATTTCAGAATTGCACCTTGCAATGTGGAGAAATTACTGTTTGTGCATTTACAATATTCATTGGTTTTTGCCATTGAAAAACGTCCAGAAATGTTTGAAGCTCCTGACTGAATGAAAGGAGCTGGCATCTCGCTCTCTTTGAATCTTCTTTATCATGCTAGGACTAGCAGGAAAAAGCAAAAAATTTCAGAATTGCACCTTGCAATGCGGAGAAATTACTGTTTGTGCATTTACAATATTCATTGATTTTTGCCATTGAAAAACATCATGTTATTTATATACCAGAAATGTTTGAAGCTACTGACTGAATGAAAAGAGCTGGCATCTCACTCTCTTTGAATCTTCTTTATCATGCTAAGAGGAGCAGGAAAAAGCAAAAAATTTCAGAATTGCACCTTGCAATGTGGAGAAATTACTGTTTGTGCATTTACAACATTCATTGGTTTTTGCCATTGAAAAATGTCCAGAAATGTTTGAAGCTACTGACTGAATGAAAGGAGCTGGCATCTCACTCTCTTTGAATCTTCTTTATCGTGCTAAGAGGAGCAGGAAAAAGCAAAAAATTTCAGAATTGCACCTTGCAATGTGGAGAAATTACTGTTTGTGCATTTACAATTTTCATTGGTTTTTGCCATTGAAAAAAGTCCAGAAATGTTTGAAGCTCCTGACTGAATGAAAGGAGCTGGCATCTCACTCTCTTTGAATCTTCTTTATCATGCTAGGATTAGCAGGAAAAAGCAAAAAATTTCAGAATTGCACCTTGCAATGCGGAGAAATTACTGTTTGTGCATTTACAATATTCATTGATTTTTGCCATTGAAAAACATCATGTTATTCATATACCAGAAAGGTTTGAAGCTACTGACTGAATGAAAAGAGCTGGCATCTCACTCTCTTTGAATCTTCTTTATCATGCTAAGAGGAGCAGGAAAAAGCAAAAAATTTCAGAATTGCACCTTGCAATGTGGAGAAATTACTGTTTGTGCATTTACAATATTCATTGGTTTTTGCCATTGAAAAACGTCCAGAAATGTTTGAAGCTCCTGACTGAATGAAAGGAGCTGGCATCTCGCTCTCTTTGAATCTTCTTTATCATGCTAGGACTAGCAGGAAAAAGCAAAAAATTTCAGAATTGCACCTTGCAATGCGGAGAAATTACTGTTTGTGCATTTACAATATTCATTGATTTTTGCCATTGAAAAACATCATGTTATTTATATACCAGAAATGTTTGAAGCTACTGACTGAATGAAAAGAGCTGGCATCTCACTCTCTTTGAATCTTCTTTATCATGCTAAGAGGAGCAGGAAAAAGCAAAAAATTTCAGAATTGCACCTTGCAATGTGGAGAAATTACTGTTTGTGCATTTACAACATTCATTGGTTTTTGCCATTGAAAAATGTCCAGAAATGTTTGAAGCTACTGACTGAATGAAAGGAGCTGGCATCTCACTCTCTTTGAATCTTCTTTATCATGCTAGGATTAGCAGGAAAAAGCAAAAAATTTCAGAATTGCACCTTGCAATGCGGAGAAATTACTGTTTGTGCATTTACAATATTCATTGATTTTTGCCATTGAAAAACATCATGTTATTCATATACCAGAAATGTTTGAAGCTACTGACTGAATGAAAAGAGCTGGCATCTCACTCTCTTTGAATCTTCTTTATCATGCTAAGAGGAGCAGGAAAAAGCAAAAAATTTCAGAATTGCACCTTGCAATGTGGAGAAATTACTGTTTGTGCATTTACAATATTCATTGATTTTTGCCATTGAAAAACGTCCAGAAATGTTTGAAGCTACTGACTGAATGAAAGGAGCTGGCATCTCACTCTCTTTGAATCTTCTTTATCATGCTAAGAGGAGCAGGAAAAAGCAAAAAATTTCAGAATTGCACCTTGCAATGCGGAGAAATTACTGTTTGTGCATTTACAATATTCATTGATTTTTGCCATTGAAAAACATCATGTTATTCATATACCAGAAGTGTTTGAAGCTAATGACTGAATGAAAAGAGCTGGCATCTCACTCTCTTTGAATCTTCTTTATCATGCTAAGAGGAGCAGGAAAAAGCAAAAAATTTCAGAATTGCACCTTGCAATGTGGAGAAATTACTGTTTGTGCATTTACAATATTCATTGGTTTTTGCCATTGAAAAACGTCCAGAAATGTTTGAAGCTACTGACTGAATGAAAGGAGCTGGCATCTCACTCTCTTTGAATCTTCTTTATCATGCTAGGATTAGCAGGAAAAAGCAAAAAATTTCAGAATTGCACCTTGCAATGCGGAGAAATTACTGTTTGTGCATTTACAATATTCATTGATTTTTGCCATTGAAAAACATCATGTTATTCATATACCAGAAATGTTTGAAGCTACTGACTGAATGAAAAGAGCTGGCATCTCACTCTCTTTGAATCTTCTTTATCATGCTAAGAGGAGCAGGAAAAAGCAAAAAATTTCAGAATTGCACCTTGCAATGTGGAGAAATTACTGTTTGTGCATTTACAATATTCATTGATTTTTGCCATTGAAAAACGTCCAGAAATGTTTGAAGCTACTGACTGAATGAAAGGAGCTGGCATCTCACTCCCTTTGAATCTTCTTTATCATGCTAAGAGGAGCAGGAAAAAGCAAAAAATTTCAGAATTGCACCTTGCAATGCGGAGAAATTACTGTTTGTGCATTTACAATATTCATTGATTTTTGCCATTGAAAAACATCATGTTATTCATATACCAGAAAGGTTTGAAGCTACTGACTGAATGAAAAGAGCTGGCATCTCACTCTCTTTGAATCTTCTTTATCATGCTAAGAGGAGCAGGAAAAAGCAAAAAATTTCAGAATTGCACCTTGCAATGTGGAGAAATTACTATTTGTGCATTTACAATATTCATTGATTTTTGCCATTGAAAAACGTCCAGAAATGTTTGAAGCTACTGACTGAATGAAAGGAGCTGGCATCTCACTTTCTTTGAATCTTCTTTATCATGCTAAGAGGAGCAGGAAAAAGCAAAAAATTTCAGAATTGCACCTTGCAATGCGGAGAAATTACTGTTTGTGCATTTACAATATTCATTGATTTTTGCCATTGAAAAACATCATGTTATTCATATACCAGAAATGTTTGAAGCTACTGACTGAATGAAAAGAGCTGGCATCTCACTCTCTTTGAATCTTCTTTATCATGCTAAGAGGAACAGGAAAAAGCAAAAAATTTCAGAATTGCACCTTGCAATGTGGAGAAATTACTGTTTGTGCATTTACAATATTCATTGGTTTTTGCCATTGAAAAACGTCCAGAAATGTTTGAAGCTCCTGACTGAATGAAAGGAGCTGGCATCTCGCTCTCTTTGAATCTTCTTTATCATGCTAGGACTAGCAGGAAAAAGCAAAAAATTTCAGAATTGCACCTTGCAATGCGGAGAAATTACTGTTTGTGCATTTACAATATTCATTGATTTTTGCCATTGAAAAACATCATGTTATTTATATACCAGAAATGTTTGAAGCTACTGACTGAATGAAAAGAGCTGGCATCTCACTCTCTTTGAATCTTCTTTATCATGCTAAGAGGAGCATGAAAAAGCAAAAAATTTCAGAATTGCACCTTGCAATGTGGAGAAATTACTGTTTGTGCATTTACAACATTCATTGGTTTTTGCCATTGAAAAATGTCCAGAAATGTTTGAAGCTACTGACTGAATGAAAGGAGCTGGCATCTCACTCTCTTTGAATCTTCTTTATCATGCTAGGATTAGCAGGAAAAAGCAAAAAATTTCAGAATTGCACCTTGCAATGCGGAGAAATTACTGTTTGTGCATTTACAATATTCATTGATTTTTGCCATTGAAAAACATCATGTTATTCATATACCAGAAATGTTTGAAGCTACTGACTGAATGAAAAGAGCTGGCATCTCACTCTCTTTGAATCTTCTTTATCATGCTAAGAGGAGCAGGAAAAAGCAAAAAATTTCAGAATTGCACCTTGCAATGTGGAGAAATTACTGTTTGTGCATTTACAATATTCATTGATTTTTGCCATTGAAAAACGTCCAGAAATGTTTGAAGCTACTGACTGAATGAAAGGAGCTGGCATCTCACTCTCTTTGAATCTTCTTTATCATGCTAAGAGGAGCAGGAAAAAGCAAAAAATTTCAGAATTGCACCTTGCAATGCGGAGAAATTACTGTTTGTGCATTTACAATATTCATTGATTTTTGCCATTGAAAAACATCATGTTATTCATATACCAGAAATGTTTGAAGCTAATGACTGAATGAAAAGAGCTGGCATCTCACTCTCTTTGAATCTTCTTTATCGTGCTAAGAGGAGCAGGAAAAAGCAAAAAATTTCAGAATTGCACCTTGCAATGTGGAGAAATTACTGTTTGTGCATTTACAATATTCATTGGTTTTTGCCATTGAAAAACGTCCAGAAATGTTTGAAGCTACTGACTGAATGAAAGGAGCTGGCATCTCACTCTCTTTGAATCTTCTTTATCATGCTAGGATTAGCAGGAAAAAGCAAAAAATTTCAGAATTGCACCTTGCAATGCGGAGAAATTACTGTTTGTGCATTTACAATATTCATTGATTTTTGCCATTGAAAAACATCATGTTATTCATATACCAGAAATGTTTGAAGCTACTGACTGAATGAAAAGAGCTGGCATCTCACTCTCTTTGAATCTTCTTTATCATGCTAAGAGGAGCAGGAAAAAGCAAAAAATTTCAGAATTACACCTTGCAATGTGGAGAAATTACTGTTTGTGCATTTACAATATTCATTGGTTTTTGCCATTGAAAAAAGTCCAGAAATGTTTGAAGCTCCTGACTGAATGAAAGGAGCTGGCATCTCACTCTCTTTGAATCTTCTTTATCATGCTAGGATTAGCAGGAAAAAGCAAAAAATTTCAGAATTGCACCTTGCAATGCGGAGAAATTACTGTTTGTGCATTTGCAATATTCATTGATTTTTGCCATTGAAAAACATCATGTTATTCATATACCAGAAAGGTTTGAAGCTACTGACTGAATGAAAAGAGCTGGCATCTCACTCTCTTTGAATCTTCTTTATCATGCTAAGAGGAGCAGGAAAAAGCAAAAAATTTCAGAATTGCACCTTGCAATGTGGAGAAATTACTATTTGTGCATTTACAATATTCATTGATTTTTGCCATTGAAAAACGTCCAGAAATGTTTGAAGCTACTGACTGAATGAAAGGAGCTGGCATCTCACTCTCTTTGAATCTTCTTCATCATGCTAAGAGGAGCAGGAAAAAGCAAAAAATTTCAGAATTGCACCTTGCAATGCGGAGAAATTACTGTTTGTGCATTTACAATATTCATTGATTTTTGCCATTGAAAAACATCATGTTATTCATATACCAGAAATGTTTGAAGCTACTGACTGAATGAAAAGAGCTGGCATCTCACTCTCTTTGAATCTTCTTTATCATGCTAAGAGGAGCAGGAAAAAGCAAAAAATTTCAGAATTGCACCTTGCAATGTGGAGAAATTACTGTTTGAGCATTTACAATATTCATTGGTTTTTGCCATTGAAAAACGTCCAGAAATGTTTGAAGCTCCTGACTGAATGAAAGGAGCTGGCATCTCACTCTCTTTGAATCTTCTTTATCATGCTAGGACTAGCAGGAAAAAGCAAAAAATTTCAGAATTGCACCTTGCAATGCGGAGAAATTACTGTTTGTGCATTTACAATATTCATTGATTTTTGCCATTGAAAAATATCATGTTATTCATATACCAGAAATGTTTGAAGCTAATGACTGAATGAAAAGAGCTGGCATCTCACTCTCTTTGAATCTTCTTTATCATGCTAAGAGGAGCAGGAAAAAGCAAAAAATTTCAGAATTGCACCTTGCAATGTGGAGAAATTACTGTTTGTGCATTTACAATTTTCATTGGTTTTTGCCATTGAAAAAAGTCCAGAAATGTTTGAAGCTCCTGACTGAATGAAAGGAGCTGGCATCTCACTCTCTTTGAATCTTCTTTATCATGCTAGGATTAGCAGGAAAAAGCAAAAAATTTCAGAATTGCACCTTGCAATGCGGAGAAATTACTGTTTGTGCATTTACAATATTCATTGATTTTTGCCATTGAAAAACATCATGTTATTCATATACCAGAAAGGTTTGAAGCTACTGACTGAATGAAAAGAGCTGGCATCTCACTCTCTTTGAATCTTCTTTATCATGCTAAGAGGAGCAGGAAAAAGCAAAAAATTTCAGAATTGCACCTTGCAATGTGGAGAAATTACTATTTGTGCATTTACAATATTCATTGATTTTTGCCATTGAAAAACGTCCAGAAATGTTTGAAGCTACTGACTGAATGAAAGGAGCTGGCATCTCACTCTCTTTGAATCTTCTTTATCATGCTAAGAGGAGCAGGAAAAAGCAAAAAATTTCAGAATTGCACCTTGCAATGCGGAGAAATTACTGTTTGTGCATTTACAATATTCATTGATTTTTGCCATTGAAAAACATCATGTTATTCATATACCAGAAATGTTTGAAGCTACTGACTGAATGAAAAGAGCTGGCATCTCACTCTCTTTGAATCTTCTTTATCATGCTAAGAGGAGCAGGAAAAAGCAAAAAATTTCAGAATTGCACCTTGCAATGTGGAGAAATTACTGTTTGTGCATTTACAATATTCATTGGTTTTTGCCATTGAAAAACGTCCAGAAATGTTTGAAGCTCCTGACTGAATGAAAGGAGCTGGCATCTCGCTCTCTTTGAATCTTCTTTATCATGCTAGGACTAGCAGGAAAAAGCAAAAAATTTCAGAATTGCACCTTGCAATGCGGAGAAATTACTGTTTGTGCATTTACAATATTCATTGATTTTTGCCATTGAAAAACATCATGTTATTTATATACCAGAAATGTTTGAAGCTACTGACTGAATGAAAAGAGCTGGCATCTCACTCTCTTTGAATCTTCTTTATCATGCTAAGAGGAGCAGGAAAAAGCAAAAAATTTCAGAATTGCACCTTGCAATGTGGAGAAATTACTGTTTGTGCATTTACAACATTCATTGGTTTTTGCCATTGAAAAATGTCCAGAAATGTTTGAAGCTACTGACTGAATGAAAGGAGCTGGCATCTCACTCTCTTTGAATCTTCTTTATCATGCTAGGATTAGCAGGAAAAAGCAAAAAATTTCAGAATTGCACCTTGCAATGCGGAGAAATTACTGTTTGTGCATTTACAATATTCATTGATTTTTGCCATTGAAAAACATCATGTTATTCATATACCAGAAATGTTTGAAGCTACGGACTGAATGAAAAGAGCTGGCATCTCACTCTCTTTGAATCTTCTTTATCATGCTAAGAGGAGCAGGAAAAAGCAAAAAATTTCAGAATTGCACCTTGCAATGTGGAGAAATTACTGTTTGTGCATTTACAATATTCATTGATTTTTGCCATTGAAAAACATCATGTTATTCATATACCAGAAATGTTTGAAGCTAATGACTGAATGAAAAGAGCTGGCATCTCACTCTCTTTGAATCTTCTTTATCATGCTAAGAGGAGCAGGAAAAAGCAAAAAATTTCAGAATTGCACCTTGCAATGTGGAGAAATTACTGTTTGTGCATTTACAATATTCATTGGTTTTTGCCATTGAAAAACGTCCAGAAATGTTTGAAGCTACTGACTGAATGAAAGGAGCTGGCATCTCACTCTCTTTGAATATTCTTTATCATGCTAGGATTAGCAGGAAAAAGCAAAAAATTTCAGAATTGCACCTTGCAATGCGGAGAAATTACTGTTTGTGCATTTACAATATTCATTGATTTTTGCCATTGAAAAACATCATGTTATTCATATACCAGAAATGTTTGAAGCTACTGACTGAATGAAAAGAGCTGGCATCTCACTCTCTTTGAATCTTCTTTATCATGCTAAGAGGAGCAGGAAAAAGCAAAAAATTTCAGAATTGCACCTTGCAATGTGGAGAAATTACTATTTGTGCATTTACAATATTCATTGATTTTTGCCATTGAAAAACGTCCAGAAATGTTTGAAGCTACTGACTGAATGAAAGGAGCTGGCATCTCACTCTCTTTGAATCTTCTTTATCATGCTAAGAGGAGAAGGAAAAAGCAAAAAATTTCAGAATTGCACCTTGCAATGCGGAGAAATTACTGTTTGTGCATTTACAATATTCATTGATTTTTGCCATTGAAAAACATCATGTTATTCATATACCAGAAATGTTTGAAGCTACTGACTGAATGAAAAGAGCTGGCATCTCACTCTCTTTGAATCTTCTTTATCATGCTAAGAGGAGCAGGAAAAAGCAAAAAATTTCAGAATTGCACCTTGCAATGTGGAGAAATTACTGTTTGTGCATTTACAATATTCATTGATTTTTGCCATTGAAAAACGTCCAGAAATGTTTGAAGCTACTGACTGAATGAAAGGAGCTGGCATCTCACTCCCTTTGAATCTTCTTTATCATGCTAAGAGGAGCAGGAAAAAGCAAAAAATTTCAGAATTGCACCTTGCAATGCGGAGAAATTACTGTTTGTGCATTTACAATATTCATTGATTTTTGCCATTGAAAAACATCATGTTATTCATATACCAGAAAGGTTTGAAGCTACTGACTGAATGAAAAGAGCTGGCATCTCACTCTCTTTGAATCTTCTTTATCATGCTAAGAGGAGCAGGAAAAAGCAAAAAATTTCAGAATTGCACCTTGCAATGTGGAGAAATTACTATTTGTGCATTTACAATATTCATTGATTTTTGCCATTGAAAAACGTCCAGAAATGTTTGAAGCTACTGACTGAATGAAAGGAGCTGGCATCTCACTCTCTTTGAATCTTCTTTATCATGCTAAGAGGAGCAGGAAAAAGCAAAAAATTTCAGAATTGCACCTTGCAATGCGGAGAAATTACTGTTTGTGCATTTACAATATTCATTGATTTTTGCCATTGAAAAACATCATGTTATTCATATACCAGAAATGTTTGAAGCTACTGACTGAATGAAAAGAGCTGGCATCTCACTCTCTTTGAATCTTCTTTATCATGCTAAGAGGAACAGGAAAAAGCAAAAAATTTCAGAATTGCACCTTGCAATGTGGAGAAATTACTGTTTGTGCATTTACAATATTCATTGGTTTTTGCCATTGAAAAACGTCCAGAAATGTTTGAAGCTCCTGACTGAATGAAAGGAGCTGGCATCTCGCTCTCTTTGAATCTTCTTTATCATGCTAGGACTAGCAGGAAAATGCAAAAAATTTCAGAATTGCACCTTGCAATGCGGAGAAATTACTGTTTGTGCATTTACAATATTCATTGATTTTTGCCATTGAAAAACATCATGTTATTTATATACCAGAAATGTTTGAAGCTACTGACTGAATGAAAAGAGCTGGCATCTCACTCTCTTTGAATCTTCTTTATCATGCTAAGAGGAGCAGGAAAAAGCAAAAAATTTCAGAATTGCACCTTGCAATGTGGAGAAATTACTGTTTGTGCATTTACAACATTCATTGGTTTTTGCCATTGAAAAATGTCCAGAAATGTTTGAAGCTACTGACTGAATGAAAGGAGCTGGCATCTCACTCTCTTTGAATCTTCTTTATCATGCTAGGATTAGCAGGAAAAAGCAAAAAATTTCAGAATTGCACCTTGCAATGCGGAGAAATTACTGTTTGTGCATTTACAATATTCATTGATTTTTGCCATTGAAAAACATCATGTTATTCATATACCAGAAATGTTTGAAGCTACTGACTGAATGAAAAGAGCTGGCATCTCACTCTCTTTGAATCTTCTTTATCATGCTAAGAGGAGCAGGAAAAAGCAAAAAATTTCAGAATTGCACCTTGCAATGTGGAGAAATTACTGTTTGTGCATTTACAATATTCATTGATTTTTGCCATTGAAAAACGTCCAGAAATGTTTGAAGCTACTGACTGAATGAAAGGAGCTGGCATCTCACTCTCTTTGAATCTTCTTTATCATGCTAAGAGGAGCAGGAAAAAGCAAAAAATTTCAGAATTGCACCTTGCAATGCGGAGAAATTACTGTTTGTGCATTTACAATATTCATTGATTTTTGCCATTGAAAAACATCATGTTATTCATATACCAGAAATGTTTGAAGCTAATGACTGAATGAAAAGAGCTGGCATCTCACTCTCTTTGAATCTTCTTTATCATGCTAAGAGGAGCAGGAAAAAGCAAAAAATTTCAGAATTGCACCTTGCAATGTGGAGAAATTACTGTTTGTGCATTTACAATATTCATTGGTTTTTGCCATTGAAAAACGTCCAGAAATGTTTGAAGCTACTGACTGAATGAAAGGAGCTGGCATCTCACTCTCTTTGAATCTTCTTTATCATGCTAGGATTAGCAGGAAAAAGCAAAAAATTTCAGAATTGCACCTTGCAATGCGGAGAAATTACTGTTTGTGCATTTACAATATTCATTGATTTTTGCCATTGAAAAACATCATGTTATTCATATACCAGAAATGTTTGAAGCTACTGACTGAATGAAAAGAGCTGGCATCTCACTCTCTTTGAATCTTCTTTATCATGCTAAGAGGAGCAGGAAAAAGCAAAAAATTTCAGAATTGCACCTTGCAATGTGGAGAAATTACTATTTGTGCATTTACAATATTCATTGATTTTTGCCATTGAAAAACGTCCAGAAATGTTTGAAGCTACTGACTGAATGAAAGGAGCTGGCATCTCACTCTCTTTGAATCTTCTTTATCCTGCTAGGATTAGCAGGAAAAAGCAAAAAATTTTAGAATTGCACCTTGCAATGCGGAGAAATTACTGTTTGTGCATTTACAATATTTATTCATTTTTGCCATTGAAAAACATCATGTTATTCATATGCCAGAAATGTTTGAAGCTACTGACTGAATGAAAAGAGCTGGCATCTCACTCTCTTTGAATATTCTTTATCATGCTAAGAGGAGCAGGAAAAAGCAAATAATTTCAGAATTGCACCTTGCAATGTGGAGAAATTACTATTTGTGCATTTACAATATTCATTGATTTTTGCCATTGAAAAACGTCCAGAAATGTTTGAAGCTACTGACTGAATGAAAGGAGCTGGCATCTCACTCTTTGAATCTTCTTTATCATGCTAAGAGGAGCAGGAAAAAGCAAAATTTCAGAATTGCACCTTGCAATGCGGAGAAATTACTGTTTGTGCATTTACAATATTCATTGATTTTTGCCATTGAAAAACATCATGTTATTCATATACCAGAAATGTTTGAAGCTACTGACTGAATGAAAAGAGCTGGCATCTCACTCTCTTTGAATCTTCTTTATCATGCTAAGAGGAGCAGGAAAAAGCAAAAAATTTCAGAATTGCACCTTGCAATGTGGAGAAATTACTGTTTGTGCATTTACAATATTCATTGGTTTTTGCCATTGAAAAACGTCCAGAAATGTTTGAAGCTCCTGACTGAATGAAAGGAGCTGGCATCTCACTCTCTTTGAATCTTCTTTATCATGCTAGGATTAGCAGGAAAAAGCAAAAAATTTCAGAATTGCACCTTGCAATGCGGAGAAATTACTGTTTGTGCATTTACAATATTCATTGATTTTTGCCATTGAAAAACATCATGTTATTCATATACCAGAAATGTTTGAAGCTACTGACTGAATGAAAAGAGCTGGCATCTCACTCTCTTTGAATCTTCTTTATCATGCTAAGAGGAGCAGGAAAAAGCAAAAAATTTCAGAATTGCACCTTGCAATGTGGAGAAATTACTATTTGTGCATTTACAATATTCATTGATTTTTGCCATTGAAAAACGTCCAGAAATGTTTGAAGCTACTGACTGAATGAAAGGAGCTGGCATCTCACTCTCTTTGAATCTTCTTTGTCATGCTAAGAGGAGCAGAAAAAAGCAAAAAATTTCAGAATTGCACCTTGCAATGCGGAGAAATTACTGTTTGTGCATTTACAATATTCATTGATTTTTGGCATTGAAAAACATCATGTTATTCATATACCAGAAATGTTTGAAGCTACTGACTGAATGAAAAGAGCTGGCATCTCACTCTCTTTGAATCTTCTTTATCATGCTAAGAGGAGCAGGAAAAAGCAAAAAATTTCAGAATTACACCTTGCAATGTGGAGAAATTACTGTTTGTGCATTTACAATATTCATTGATTTTTGCCATTGAAAAACGTCCAGAAATGTTTGAAGCTACTGACTGAATGAAAGGAGCTGGCATCTCACTCTCTTTGAATCTTCTTTATCATGCTAAGAGGAGCAGGAAAAAGCAAAAAATTTCAGAATTGCACCTTGCAATGCGGAGAAATTACTGTTTGTGCATTTACAATATTCATTGATTTTTGCCATTGAAAAACATCATGTTATTCATATACCAGAAATGTTTGAAGCTACTGACTGAATGAAAAGAGCTGGCATCTCACTCTCTTTGAATCTTCTTTATCATGCTAAGAGGAGCAGGAAAAAGCAAAAAATTTCAGAATTGCACCTTGCAATGTGGAGAAATTACTGTTTGTGCATTTACAATATTCATTGATTTTTGCCATTGAAAAACGTCCAGAAATGTTTGAAGCTACTGACTGAATGAAAGGAGCTGGCATCTCACTCTCTTTGAATCTTCTTTATCATGCTAAGAGGAGCAGGAAAAAGCAAAAAATTTCAGAATTGCACCTTGCAATGCGGAGAAATTACTGTTTGTGCATTTACAATATTCATTGATTTTTCCCATTGAAAAACATCATGTTATTCATATACCAGAAATGTTTGAAGCTACTGACTGAATGAAAAGAGCTGGCATCTCACTCTCTTTGAATCTTCTTTATCATGCTAAGAGGAGCAGGAAAAAGCAAAAAATTTCAGAATTGCACCTTGCAATGTGGAGAAATTACTGTTTGTGCATTTACAATATTCATTGATTTTTGCCATTGAAAAACGTCCAGAAATGTTTGAAGCTACTGACTGAATGAAAGGAGCTGGCATCTCACTCTCTTTGAATCTTCTTTATCATGCTAAGAGGAGCAGGAAAAAGCAAAAAATTTCAGAATTGCACCTTGCAATGCGGAGAAATTACTGTTTGTGCATTTACAATATTCATTGATTTTTCCCATTGAAAAACATCATGTTATTCATATACCAGAAATGTTTGAAGCTACTGACTGAATGAAAAGAGCTGGCATCTCACTCTCTTTGAATCTTCTTTAACATGCTAAGAGGAGCAGGAAAAAGCAAAAAATTTCAGAATTGCACCTTGCAATGTGGAGAAATTACTGTTTGTGTATTTACAATATTCATTGGTTTTTGCCATTGTAAAACGTCCAGAAATGTTTGAAGCTCCTGACTGAATGAAAGGAGCTGGCATCTCACTCTCTTTGAATCTTCTTTATCATGCTAGGATTAGCAGGAAAAAGCAAAAAATTTCAGAATTGCACCTTGCAATGCGGAGAAATTACTGTTTGTGCATTTACAATATTCATTGATTTTTGCCATTGAAAAACATCATGTTATTCATATACCAGAAATGTTTGAAGCTACTGACTGAATGAAAAGAGCTGGCATCTCACTCTCTTTGAATCTTCTTTATCATGCTAAGAGCAGCAGGAAAAAGCAAAAAATTTCAGAATTGCACCTTGCAATGTGGAGAAATTATTGTTTGTGCATTTACAATATTCATTGGCTTTTGCCATTGAAAAACGTCCAGAAATGTTTGAAGCTACTGACTGAATGAAAGGAGCTGGCATCTCACTCTCTTTGAATCTTCTTTATCCTGCTAGGATTAGCAGGAAAAAGCAAAAAATTTTAGAATTGCACCTTGAAATGCGGAGAAATTACTGTTTGTGCATTTACAATATTCATTCATTTTTGCCATTGAAAAACATCATGTTATTCATATGCCAGAAATGTTTGAAGCTACTGACTGAATGAAAAGAGCTGGCATCTCACTCTCTTTGAATCTTCTTTATCATGCTAAGAGGAGCAGGAAAAAGCAAATAATTTCAGAATTGCACCTTGCAATGTGGAGAAATTACTATTTGTGCATTTACAATATTCATTGATTTTTGCCATTGAAAAACGTCCAGAAATGTTTGAAGCTACTGACTGAATGAAAGGAGCTGGCATCTCACTCTTTGAATCTTCTTTATCATGCTAAGAGGAGCAGGAAAAAGCAAAATTTCAGAATTGCACCTTGCAATGCGGAGAAATTACTGTTTGTGCATTTACAATATTCATTGATTTTTGCCATTGAAAAACATCATGTTATTCATATACCAGAAATGTTTGAAGCTACTGACTGAATGAAAAGAGCTGGCATCTCACTCTCTTTGAATCTTCTTTATCATGCTAAGAGGAGCAGGAAAAAGCAAAAAATTTCAGAATTGCACCTTGCAATGTGGAGAAATTACTGTTTGTGCATTTACAATATTCATTGGTTTTTGCCATTGAAAAACGTCCAGAAATGTTTGAAGCTCCTGACTGAATGAAAGGAGCTGGCATCTCACTCTCTTTGAATCTTCTTTATCATGCTAGGATTAGCAGGAAAAAGCAAAAAATTTCAGAATTGCACCTTGCAATGCGGAGAAATTACTGTTTGTGCATTTACAATATTCATTGATTTTTGCCATTGAAAAACATCATGTTATTCATATACCAGAAATGTTTGAAGCTACTGACTGAATGAAAAGAGCTGGCATCTCACTCTCTTTGAATGTTCTTTATCATGCTAAGAGGAGCAGGAAAAAGCAAAAAATTTCAGAATTGCACCTTGCAATGTGGAGAAATTACTATTTGTGCATTTACAATATTCATTGATTTTTGCCATTGAAAAACGTCCAGAAATGTTTGAAGCTACTGACTGAATGAAAGGAGCTGGCATCTCACTCTCTTTGAATCTTCTTTGTCATGCTAAGAGGAGCAGAAAAAAGCAAAAAATTTCAGAATTGCACCTTGCAATGCGGAGAAATTACTGTTTGTGCATTTACAATATTCATTGATTTTTGCCATTGAAAAACATCATGTTATTCATATACCAGAAATGTTTGAAGCTACTGACTGAATGAAAAGAGCTGGCATCTCACTCTCTTTGAATCTTCTTTATCATACTAAGAGGAGCAGGAAAAAGGAAAATAATTTCAGAATTACACCTTGCAATGTGGAGAAATTACTGTTTGTGCATTTACAATATTCATTGATTTTTGCCATTGAAAAACGTCCAGAAATGTTTGAAGCTACTGACTGAATGAAAGGAGCTGGCATCTCACTCTCTTTGAATCTTCTTTATCATGCTAAGAGGAGCAGGACAAAGCAAAAAATTTCAGAATTCCACCTTGCAATGCGGAGAAATTACTGTTTGTGCATTTACAATATTCATTGATTTTTGCCATTGAAAAACATCATGTTATTCATATACCAGAAATGTTTGAAGCTGCTGACTGAATGAAAAGAGCTGGCATCTCACTCTCTTTGAATCTTCTTTATCATGCTAAGAGGAGCAGGAAAAAGCAAAAAATTTCAGAATTGCACCTTGCAATGTGGAGAAATTACTGTTTGTGCATTTACAATATTCATTGGTTTTTGCCATTGAAAAACGTCCAGAAATGTTTGAAGCTCCTGACTGAATGAAAGGAGCTGGCATCTCACTCTCTTTGAATCTTCTTTATCATGCTAGGATTAGCAGGAAAAAGCAAAAAATTTCAGAATTGCACCTTGCAATGCGGAGAAATTACTGTTTGTGCATTTACAATATTCATTGATTTTTGCCATTGAAAAACATCATGTTATTCATATACCAGAAATGTTTGAAGCTACTGACTGAATGAAAAGAGCTGGCATCTCACTCTCTTTGAATCTTCTTTATCATGCTAAGAGGAGCAGGAAAAGCAAAAAATTTCAGAATTGCACCTTGCAATGTGGAGAAATTACTGTTTGTGCATTTACAATATTCATTGGTTTTTGCCATTGAAAAACGTCCAGAAATGTTTGAAGCTACTGACTGAATGAAAGGAGCTGGCATCTCACTCTCTTTGAATCTTCTTTATCATGCTAGGATTAGCAGGAAAAAGCAAAAAATTTCAGAATTGCACCTTGCAATGCGGAGAAATTACTGTTTGTGCATTTACAATATTCATTGATTTTTGCCATTGAAAAACATCATGTTATTCATATACCAGAAATGTTTGAAGCTACTGACTGAATGAAAAGAGCTGGCATCTCACTCTCTTTGAATCTTCTTTATCATGCTAAGAGTAGCAGGAAAAAGCAAAAAATTTCTGAATTGCACCTTGCAATGTGGAGAAATTACTATTTGTGCATTTACAATATTCATTGATTTTTGCCATTGAAAAACGTCCAGAAATGTTTGAAGCTACTGACTGAATGAAAAGAGATGGCATCTCACTCTCTTTGAATCTTCTTTATCATGCTAAGAGGAGCAGGAAAAAGCAAAAAATTTCAGAATTGCACCTTGCAATGTGGAGAAATTACTGTTTGTGCATTTACAATATTCATTGATTTTTGCCATTGAAAAACGTCCAGAAATGTTTGAAGCTACTGACTGAATGAAAGGAGCTGGCATCTCACTCTCTTTGAATCTTCTTTATCATGCTAAGAGGAGCAGGAAAAAGCAAAAAATTTCAGAATTGCACCTTGCAATGCGGAGAAATTACTGTTTGTGCATTTACAATATTCATTGATTTTTGCCATTGAAAAACATCATGTTATTCATATACCAGAAATGTTTGAAGCTACTGACTGAATGAAAAGAGCTGGCATCTCACTCTCTTTGAATCTTCTTTATCATGCTAAGAGGAGCAGGAAAAAGCAAAAAATTTCAGAATTGCACCTTGCAATGTGGAGAAATTACTATTTGTGCATTTACAATATTCATTCATTTTTGCCATTGAAAAACGTCCAGAAATGTTTGAAGCTACTGACTGAATGAAAGGAGCTGGCATCTCACTCTTTGAATCTTCTTTATCATGCTAAGAGGAGCAGGAAAAAGCAAAAAAATTCAGAATTGCACCTTGCAATGTGGAGAAATTACTGTTTGTGCATTTACAATATTCATTGATTTTTGCCATTGAAAAACATCATGTTATTCATATACCAGAAATGTTTGAAGCTACTGACTGAATGAAAAGAGCTGGCATCTCACTCTCTTTGAATCTTCTTTATCATGCTAAGAGGAGCAGGAAAAAGCAAAAAATTTCAGAATTGCACCTTGCAATGTGGAGAAATTACTGTTTGTGCATTTACAATATTCATTGGTTTTTGCCATTGAAAAACGTCCAGAAATGTTTCAAGCTCCTGACTGAATGAAAGGAGCTGGCATCTCACTCTCTTTGAATCTTCTTTATCATGCTAGGATTAGCAGGAAAAAGCAAAAAATTTCAGAATTGCACCTTGCAATGCGGAGAAATTACTGTTTGTGCATTTACAATATTCATTGATTTTTGCCATTGAAAAACATCATGTTATTCATATACCAGAAATGTTTGAAGCTACTGACTGAATGAAAAGAGCTGGCATCTCACTCTCTTTGAATCTTCTTTATCATGCTAAGAGGAGCAGGAAAAAGCAAAAAATTTCAGAATTGCACCTTACAATGTGGAGAAATTACTATTTGTGCATTTACAATATTCATTGATTTTTGCCATTGAAAAACGTCCAGAAATGTTTGAAGCTACTGACTGAATGAAAGGAGCTGGCATCTCACTCTCTTTGAATCTTCTTTATCATGCTAAGAGGAGCAGGAAAAAGCAAAAAATTTCAGAATTGCACCTTGCAATGCGGAGAAATTACTGTTTGTGCATTTACAATATTCATTGATTTTTGCCATTGAAAAACATCATGTTATTCATATACCAGAAATGTTTGAAGCTACTGACTGAATGAAAAGAGCTGGCATCTCACTCTCTTTGAATCTTCTTTATCATGCTAAGAGGAGCAGGAAAAAGCAAAAAATTTCTGAATTGCACCTTGCAATGTGGAGAAATTACTATTTGTGCATTTACAATATTCATTGATTTTTGCCATTGAAAAACGTCCAGAAATGTTTGAAGCTACTGACTGAATGAAAAGAGGTGGCATCTCACTCTCTTTGAATCTTCTTTATCATGCTAAGAGGAGCAAGAAAAAGCAAAAAATTTCAGAATTGCACCTTGCAATGTGGAGAAATTACTGTTTGTGCATTTACAATATTCATTGATTTTTGCCATTGAAAAACGTCCAGAAATGTTTGAAGCTACTGACTGAATGAAAGGAGCTGGCATCTCACTCTCTTTGAATCTTCTTTATCATGCTAAGAGGAGCAGGAAAAAGCAAAAAATTTCAGAATTGCACCTTGCAATGCGGAGAAATTACTGTTTGTGCATTTACAATATTCATTGATTTTTGCCATTGAAAAACATCATGTTATTCATATACCAGAAATGTTTGAAGCTACTGACTGAATGAAAAGAGCTGGCATCTCACTCTCTTTGAATCTTTTTTATCATGCTAAGAGGAGCAGGAAAAAGCAAAAAATTTCAGAATTGCACCTTGCAATGTGGAGAAATTACTGTTTGTGCATTTACAATATTCATTGATTTTTGCCATTGAAAAACGTCCAGAAATGTTTGAAGCTACTGACTGAATGAAAGGAGCTGGCATCTCACTCTCTTTGAATCTTCTTTATCATGCTAAGAGGAGCAGGAAAAAGCAAAAAATTTCAGAATTGCACCTTGCAATGTGGAGAAATTACTGTTTGTGCATTTACAATATTCATTGATTTTTGCCATTGAAAAACATCATGTTATTCATATACCAGAAATGTTTGAAGCTACTGACTGAATGAAAAGAGCTGGCATCTCACTCTCTTTGAATCTTCTTTATCATGCTAAGAGGAGCAGGAAAAAGCAAAAAATTTCAGAATTGCACCTTGCAATGTGGAGAAATTACTGTTTGTGCATTTACAATATTCATTGGTTTTTGCCATTGAAAAACGTCCAGAAATGTTTGAAGCTCCTGACTGAATGAAAGGAGCTGGCATCTCACTCTCTTTGAATCTTCTTTATCATGCTAGGATTAGCAGGAAAAAGCAAAAAATTTCAGAATTGCACCTTGCAATGCGGAGAAATTACTGTTTGTGCATTTACAATATTCATTGATTTTTGCCATTGAAAAACATCATGTTATTCATATACCAGAAATGTTTGAAGCTACTGACTGAATGAAAAGAGCTGGCATCTCACTCTCTTTGAATCTTCTTTATCATGCTAAGAGGAGCAGGAAAAAGCAAAAAATTTCAGAATTGCACCTTACAATGTGGAGAAATTACTATTTGTGCATTTACAATATTCATTGATTTTTGCCATTGAAAAACGTCCAGAAATGTTTGAAGCTACTGACTGAATGAAAGGAGCTGGCATCTCACTCTCTTTGAATCTTCTTTATCATGCTAAGAGGAGCAGGAAAAAGCAAAAAATTTCAGAATTGCACCTTGCAATGCGGAGAAATTACTGTTTGTGCATTTACAATATTCATTGATTTTTGCCATTGAAAAACATCATGTTATTCATATACCAGAAATGTTTGAAGCTACTGACTGAATGAAAAGAGCTGGCATCTCACTCTCTTTGAATCTTCTTTATCATGCTAAGAGGAGCAGGAAAAAGCAAAAAATTTCTGAATTGCACCTTGCAATGTGGAGAAATTACTATTTGTGCATTTACAATATTCATTGATTTTTGCCATTGAAAAACGTCCAGAAATGTTTGAAGCTACTGACTGAATGAAAAGAGGTGGCATCTCACTCTCTTTGAATCTTCTTTATCATGCTAAGAGGAGCAGGAAAAAGCAAAAAATTTCAGAATTGCACCTTGCAATGTGGAGAAATTACTGTTTGTGCATTTACAATATTCATTGATTTTTGCCATTGAAAAACGTCCAGAAATGTTTGAAGCTACTGACTGAATGAAAGGAGCTGGCATCTCACTCTCTTTGAATCTTCTTTATCATGCTAAGAGGAGCAGGAAAAAGCAAAAAATTTCAGAATTGCACCTTGCAATGCGGAGAAATTACTGTTTGTGCATTTACAATATTCATTGATTTTTGCCATTGAAAAACATCATGTTATTCATATACCAGAAATGTTTGAAGCTTCTGACTGAATGAAAAGAGCTGGCATCTCACTCTCTTTGAATCTTTTTTATCATGCTAAGAGGAGCAGGAAAAAGCAAAAAATTTCAGAATTGCACCTTGCAATGTGGAGAAATTACTGTTTGTGCATTTACAATATTCATTGATTTTTGCCATTGAAAAACGTCCAGAAATGTTTGAAGCTACTGACTGAATGAAAGGAGCTGGCATCTCACTCTCTTTGAATCTTCTTTATCATGCTAAGAGGAGCAGGAAAAAGCAAAAAATTTCAGAATTGCACCTTGCAATGCGGAGAAATTACTGTTTGTGCATGTAGCGCTGGCGTCCCTGCCCTCTGCTAGGCAGGGACGCTGCTCCCCTCACCGCTCTGCTCCGTGCCCGGCGTCCTCTCCCCGCTCTGCTGACAGCGCGCGCTCCTTCCCGGCGTCCTCCTCCCGCTCTGCTCTCAGCGCGCGCTCCTTCCCGGCCCCTGTGCTTAGGGCGCGCGCGCGCTCCCCTCCTCTTAAAGGGGCCGCGCGCGCCGTCCTAAGGAGTCTCCGGCCAATGGCCGGAGGACTTCATCATATATAAGGCACCTCCTCCAAAATGGAGGTGCCCGAGCAATGTTGTTTGCACCTGTGTCTCACCTGTGCTTCAGCCCTCAGGTCCCGTTGCCAGTTACCTGCCTGATTTCTGCCTGACTTGTTACCTGTCTGCCAGTCTGAGGTCCGACGGTCTGCCTTACTACTCCTGTCAGTCTGTCTAAAGGACCAGCCTGCCCGCTCACCTGGGAGCGCATATCAGCTACCTGCCTGCTTGCCTGAGGTCCGACGGTCTGCCTTACTACTCCGGTCAGTCTGTCTATGGACCAGCTTGCCCGCTCACCTGGGAGCGCTTCTCCGTTACCTGCCTGCTTGCCAGCCCGGAGGCTCCGCTGTCACATGCTGTGACCATCAGCTACTCCAGAGACTCTTGCCCGCTCACCTGGGAGCGCTTCTCCGTTACCTGCCTGCTTGCCAGCCCGGAGGCTCCGCTGTCACATGCTGTGACCATCAGCTACTCCAGAGACTCTTGCCCACTCACCTGGGAGCGCTTCTCCGCTACCTGCCTGCTTGCCAGCCCGGAGGCTCCGCCGTCACGTGCCGTGACCACCTGCTATTCCAGAGACTCTCGCTTGCTCACCTGGGAGCACACATCTACCATCTGCCTGCTAGCCTACCCGGAGGCTCTGCCATCACAGGTCGTACCTACCCATTACCCAGAGACTGCCCTGATCACTAACCGTAACTCCCTGTCCGTTCATCCAGAGACTGCCACCCGCTCCCTTACAAGGGCCGCCCCCTTGTATAGTAGCTCAGAGGTTCCGCCTCCCAGACCCGTTACAGTTTGCTCGGGCCATGGAACCCGGTGGCACCCAAGCTCCCTCGCTCACGGACCTGTGTCATGAACTGTCCCGTCAAAGGTCCCAACAGGAGTCCATCCTGGGTCACCTGCGGAATGTCAATACTCGCCTGGACACTCTGACTGCACCACCTGCAACCACCGCCAGTACCATGACTCGCAACCCGGCAGCTCCGCTACCCACTCATACCATGGTAACCTATCCCGGACCCCGGCTGTCTGCACCTCCTCGCTTCGGAGGCGACTCCGTCCAGGCTCGGGGCTTCATAAATCAGTGCACCCTGCACTTTGAACTTTTATCCCATCAGTTTAACTCCGACCGGGCCAAAATTGCCTTTATCATGTCCCATCTCACCGGGGAGGCCCTGGCCTGGCTAAATCCTCTATGGGAGAGAGGAGACCCCCTGGTGTCCAACTTGCCTGCTTTTCTCTCGGCTTTCCGGAAAGTCTTCGACGAACCCGGACGGAAGACCTCATCCGCATCCTCTCTGCTACGCCTCCGTCAGGAGGGTCTCACCGTGGGCCAATATGCCATACGGTTCCGCACCCTTGCCTCGGAGCTGGCCTGGGATAACGACGCTCTGGTATCCGTCTTCTGGGAGGGTCTGTCCGGTCGTATTAAAGATGAACTTGCTGGTCGGGACATTCCTACCTCTCTCGATGATCTAATAACCCTTGCCACCCGGATTGACCTACGGTTCCAGGAGCGTGCCAAAGAGGTCACCCGTGAGAGGAGGATTCCACGTTTAGCTCCTACTTTCCAGAAACCCGTTATTCCCTCCGTCTCTCCCCAGGTACACTCTACTGAGCCTATGCAGGTCGACCAGACCAAGATGGTCAAAACCCGTCAGGACTCACGCCGTGCCGAGGGGAGCTGCTTCTACTGTGGCAGTAAGGAGCACCGGATCCGTGCCTGCCCGGAGAGGTCGGGAAACGCCTGTGTCTAGGTTCGCTCAGAGAGGTCCACCTAGACAAGAATAAATCCTCTCCATCCCTGCTGTTGTCAGTTTCGATCATCTACGGGGAGAACCGTTATTTCGAACTAGCCCAACTTGACTCTGGAGCAGCCGGGAACCTTATTTCACAGTCCCTGGTTGAGAAATACCGCATCCCCACCAAACCTCTGGCTGTACCCTTGTCTGTCGCTGCCGTGGATGGGGGCCTCTTACCTCGCCCCATTCAACTCATCACCGAATCCATTACCCTGCAGGTGGGAATGCTGCATTCTGAAAGTATCTCCTTTCATGTTCTGCCTGGACTCTCTCACGCCCTCTTGCTAGGTCTGCCCTGGCTCCAGACACATGCACCCGTGCTAGACTGGCAAACCGGAGAGGTCCTTCGCTGGGGACAAGACTGTCATAAAACCTGCCTGGTTCCCGTCCATCCCGTCCGTCCCTCTCCTACCCCAGCTAATCTACCTGGACTTCCGATTCCTTATTGGTCTTATGCAGATGTCTTTAATAAAAAGGAGGCAGAGACATTACCACCACATAGACCATACGACTGTCCCATCGATCTGCTACCCGGTACTACTCCTCCCCGTGGGCGTATTTATCCTTTATCCGCTGCTGAGACCCGGTCTATGTCCGAATATATTGAGGAGAATCTGGCCAGAGGATTCATCCGGAAATCTACCTCCCCGGCGGGAGCAGGCTTCTTTTTCGTCAAAAAGAAGGACGGCTCTCTCCGTCCCTGTATAGACTATAGAGGCCTAAACCTGATCACGGTGAAGAATAAGTACCCCCTTCCGCTCATTCCAGAATTATTTGATCGTCTGAGGGGGGCTAGGATCTTCACCAAACTGGACCTTCGTGGGGCGTACAACCTGGTTCGTATTCGTCAGGGGGATGAATGGAAGACGGCATTCAACACCCGGGACGGCCACTATGAATACCTGGTAATGCCCTTTGGTCTCTGTAACGCTCCTGCCGTCTTTCAAGAGTTGGTCAATGACATCTTCCGGGACCTTCTCTACTCCTGCGTAGTGGTGTACCTGGACGACATCTTGGTCTTCTCTCCGGATCTCCAGACTCACCGGAGGGACGTTCGTCAGGTCCTGCTCAGGCTCAGGCAGAACCATCTCTACGCTAAATTTGAGAAGTGCCTCTTTGAGCAGACCTCGCTTCCGTTTCTGGGCTACATTATCTCTCAGACCGGCCTACAAATGGATCCTGAGAAACTGTCTGCCATCGAGAAATGGCCCCGACCGGAGGGGTTGAAGGCCATTCAGCGATTCCTGGGCTTCGCCAACTACTACCGCCTCTTCATACCACACTTCTCTTCCCGGACGGCCCCAATTTCTGCGCTCACCCGTAAAGGTACTAATCCCAAAGAGTGGCCACCCGAAGCAGAGGAGGCCTTTCTTTCCCTTAAACAGGCCTTCTCTTCCGCCCCGGTGCTGCATCGCCCAGATGGCAACAAGCAGTTCTTCCTGGAGGTTGACGCCTCCTCCTCTGGAGCCGGAGCGGTACTTACTCAAAAATCATCTTCCGGGAGGATGGTAACTTGTGGCTTCTTCTCAAAACTCTTCTCCTCCTCTGAGCGCAACTATTCCATAGGTGACCGAGAGTTATTGGCCATCAAACTGGCATTGGAGGAGTGGCGTTACCTGCTCGAGGGGGCTCTTCACCCGGTAATAATTTACACTGACCACAAGAACTTGGCTTACCTCCAGCATGCCCAGAGACTTAACCCGCGCCAAGCCCGGTGGTCCTTGTTTTTTGCTCGTTTTGATTTTGTCCTTCATTTTCGCCCGGCTGACAAAAACGTCAAGGCGGACGCCTTGTCTCGATCCTTTCTGGTGTCTGATCTCGAGGAGGATCCGAAACACATCATCGATCCCGCCAGAGTAATGCAGGTGGCTCCCGTGAGTCTAAATCGTCTCCCTCCTGGTAAGACGTTCGTACCAGTACCCGATCGGGAGAAGATCCTACACTGGGGTCATTCGTCTAAACTAGCTGGCCACGCCGGTCAGAAAAAGACCCTCCAGCTTATTTCCCGGCACTACTGGTGGCCTAACCTGCACAAGGATGTAATAGACTTTGTTTCTGCCTGTGTGTCCTGCGCCCGCAACAAAGTTCCGAGACACCTGCCGGCCGGCCGCCTCCTACCTCTGCCAGTACCTGCTGCCCCCTGGCAGCATATAGCGATGGACTTCATAACTGATCTGCCCGTCTCTGCCGGTTGTACGGTCATTTGGGTGGTCGCTGACCGCTTTTCCAAGATGGCTCACTTCATTCCACTGCCAGGCCTTCCGTCTGCACCCGAGCTGGCTAAAGACTTTATCCGCCACATCTTCCGTCTTCATGGCCTGCCCCGTCACATCGTGTCGGATCGAGGAGTACAGTTCACTTCCCGTTTCTGGAGAGCCACTTGTAAATTGCTGGACGTCACCCTGGACTTCTCCTCCGCTTACCACCCACAGTCTAATGGTCAAGTGGAGCGGATCAATCAGAACCTGACCAGTTACCTCCGGCACTTCGTTAATGCCCACCATTCTGACTGGGTGGATCTCCTGCCATGGGCCGAATTCTCGTACAACAATCACGAGAGCGAGTCTTCCTCCAAATCCCCGTTTTTTGTAGTCTACGGTCAGCATCCTCGGATCCCGTTTCCCGTCTCCACCTCGGTGGACAATCCGGCTGCGGAATCTCTTGTTAACAAATTTTCCTCCATATGGGAGAGTACCCGGTCCGCACTCCTTCTGTCATCCGAGCGTATGAAAAGACATGCTGACAAAAAACGTCTGGACCCTCCTCAATTCCGTCCTGGGGATAAAGTCTGGCTCTCGTCCAAATATGTCCGGCTCAAGATCCCTTCCTATAAGTTAGGGCCTCAGTTCATCGGCCCACTGGAGGTCATCAGTCAGATCAACCCGGTGGCCTATAAATTGAAACTCCCGGCCAACTTACGGATCCCTAACTCCTTCCATGTATCTCTCCTCAAACCTGTGGTACTTAACTCTTTTTCCAAGTCTACAGGTACGCCTCCTGCTCCGGTTTCTGCTGAGGACGAGTTTGAGGTAGAGAACATTCTTGCCACCAAAAGGGTAAGAGGAAAGACCTTTTTTCTGGTAGATTGGAAGGGGTTTGGTCCTGAGGAGAGAACGTGGGAGCCCCGGGAGAACATCCATGCCCCTCTCATCCTAGCTAAATTTCTGTCTGGCCTAAAAAAGGGGGGGCCTAAAGGGGGGGGTACTGTAGCGCTGGCGTCCCTGCCCTCTGCTAGGCAGGGACGCTGCTCCCCTCACCGCTCTGCTCCGTGCCCGGCGTCCTCTCCCCGCTCTGCTAACAGCGCGCGCTCCTTCCCGGCGTCCTCCTCCCGCTCTGCTCTCAGCGCGCGCTCCTTCCCGGCCCCTGTGCTTAGGGCGCGCGCGCGCGCTCCCCTCCTCTTAAAGGGGCCGCGCGCGCCGTCCTAAGGAGTCCCCGGCCAATGGCCGGAGGACTTCATCATATATAAGGCACCTCCTCCAAAATGGAGGTGCCCGAGCAATGTTGTTTGCACCTGTGTCTCACCTGTGCTTCAGCCCTCAGGTCCCGTTGCCAGTTACCTGCCTGATTTCTGCCTGACTTGTTACCTGTCTGCCAGTCTGAGGTCCGACGGTCTGCCTTACTACTCCTGTCAGTCTGTCTAAAGGACCAGCCTGCCCGCTCACCTGGGAGCGCATATCAGCTACCTGCCTGCTTGCCTGAGGTCCGACGGTCTGCCTTACTACTCCGGTCAGTCTGTCTATGGACCAGCTTGCCCGCTCACCTGGGAGCGCTTCTCCGTTACCTGCCTGCTTGCCAGCCCGGAGGCTCCGCTGTCACATGCTGTGACCATCAGCTACTCCAGAGACTCTTGCCCGCTCACCTGGGAGCGCTTCTCCGTTACCTGCCTGCTTGCCAGCCCGGAGGCTCCGCTGTCACATGCTGTGACCATCAGCTACTCCAGAGACTCTTGCCCGCTCACCTGGGAGCGCTTCTCCGCTACCTGCCTGCTTGCCAGCCCGGAGGCTCCGCCGTCACGTGCCGTGACCACCTGCTATTCCAGAGACTCTCGCTTGCTCACCTGGGAGCACACATCTACCATCTGCCTGCTAGCCTACCCGGAGGCTCTGCCATCACAGGTCGTACCTACCCATTACCCAGAGACTGCCCTGATCACTAACCGTAACTCCCTGTCCGTTCATCTAGAGACTGCCACCCGCTCCCTTACAAGGGCCGCCCCCTTGTATAGTAGCTCAGAGGTTCCGCCTCCCAGACCCGTTACAGTGCATTTTCAATATTCATTGATTTTTCCCATTGAAAAACATCATGTTATTCATATACCAGAAATGTTTGAAGCTACTGACTGAATGAAAAGAGCTGGCATCTCACTCTCTTTGAATCTTCTTTATCATGCTAAGAGGAGCAGTAAAAAGCAAAAAAATTCAGAATTGCACCTTGCAATGTGGAGAAATTACTGTTTGTGCATTTACAATATTCATTGGTTTTTGCCATTGAAAAACGTCCAGAAATGTTTGAAGCTACTGACTGAATGAAAGGAGCTGGCATCTCACTCTCTTTGAATCTTCTTTATCATGCTAGGATTAGCAGGAAAAAGCAAAAAATTTCAGAATTGCACCTTGCAATGCGGAGAAATTACTGTTTGTGCATTTACAATATTCATTGATTTTTGCCATTGAAAAACATCATGTTATTCATATACCAGAAATGTTTGAAGCTACTGACTGAATGAAAAGAGCTGGCATCTCACTCTCTTTGAATCTTCTTTATCATGCTAAGAGGAGCAGGAAAAAGCAAAAAATTTCAGAATTGCACCTTGCCATGTGGAGAAATTACTGTTTGTGCATTTACAATATTCATTGGTTTTTGCCATTGAAAAACGTCCAGAATTGTTTGAAGCTACTGACTGAATGAAAGGAGCTGACATCTCACTCTCTTTGAATCTTCTTTATCATGCTAGGATTAGCAGGAAAAAGCGAAAAATTTCAGAATTGCACCTTGCAATGCGGAGAAATTACTGTTTGTGCATTTACAATATTCATTGATTTTTGCCATCGAAAAACATCATGTTATTCATATACCAGAAATGTTTGAAGCTACTGACTGAATGAAAAGAGCTGGCATCTCACTCTCTTTGAATCTTCTTTATCATGCTAAGAGGAGCAGGAAAAAGCAAAAAATTTCAGAATTGCACCTTGCCATGTGGAGAAATTACTGTTTGTGCATTTACAATATTCATTGGTTTTTGCCATTGAAAAACGTCCAGAATTGTTTGAAGCTACTGACTGAATGAAAGGAGCTGACATCTCACTCTCTTTGAATCTTCTTTATCATGCTAGGATTAGCAGGAAAAAGCAAAAAATTTCAGAATTGCACCTTGCAATGCGGAGAAATTACTGTTTGTGCATTTACAAAATTCATTGATTTTTGCCATTGAAAAACATCATGTTATTCATATACCAGAAATGTTTGAAGCTACTGACTGAATGAAAAGAGCTGGCATCTCACTCTCTTTGAATCTTCTTTATCATGCTAAGAGGAGCAGGAAAAAGCAAAAAATTTCAGAATTGCACCTTGCAATGTGGAGAAATTACTATTTGTGCATTTACAATATTCATTGATTTTTGCCATTGAAAAACGTCCAGAAATGTTTGAAGCTACTGACTGAATGAAAGGAGCTGGCATCTCACTCTTTGAATCTTCTTTATCATGCTAAGAGGAGCAGGAAAAAGCAAAAAATTTCAGAATTGCACCTTGCAATGCGGAGAAATTACTGTTTGTGCATTTAAAATATTCATTGATTTTTGCCATTGAAAAACATCATGTTATTCATATACCAGAAATGTTTGAAGCTACTGACTGAATGAAAAGAGCTGGCATCTCACTCTCTTTGAATCTTCTTTATCATGCTAAGAGGAGTAGGAAAAAGCAAAAAATTTCAGAATTGCACCTTGCAATGTGGAGAAATTACTGTTTGTGCATTTACAATATTCATTGATTTTTGCCATTGAAAAACGTCCAGAAATGTTTGAAGCTACTGACTGAATGAAAGGAGCTGGCATCTCACTCTCTTTGAATCTTCTTTATCATGCTAAGAGGAGCAGGAAAAAGCAAAAAATTTCAGAATTGCACCTTGCAATGCGGAGAAATTACTGTTTGTGTATTTACAATATTCATTGATTTTGGCCATTGAAAAACATCATGTTATTCATATACCAGAAATGTTTGAAGCTACTGACTGAATGAAAAGAGCTGGCATCTCACTCTCTTTGAATCTTCTTTATCATGCTAAGAGGAGCAGGAAAAAGCAAAAAATTTCAGAATTACACCTTGCAATGTGGAGAAATTACTGTTTGTGCATTTACAATATTCATTGATTTTTGCCATTGAAAAATGTTCAGAAATGTTTGAAGCTACTGACTGAATGAAAGGAGATGGCATCTCACTCTCTTTGAATCTTCTTTATCATGCTAAGAGGAGCAGGAAAAAGCAAAAAAATTTCAGAATTGCACCTTGCAATGCGGATAAAATACTGTTTGTGCATTTACAATATTCATTGATTTTTCCCATTGAAAAACATCATGTTATTCATATACCAGAAATGTTTGAAGCTACTGACTGAATGAAAAGAGCTGGCATCTCACTCTCTTTGAATCTTCTTTATCATGCTAAGAGGAGCAGGAAAAAGCAAAAAATTTCAGAATTGCACCTTGCAATGTCGAGAAATTACTGTTTGTGCATTTACAATATTCATTGGTTTTTGCCATTGAAAAACGTCCAGAAATGTTTGAAGCTCCTGACTGAATGAAAGGAGCTGGCATCTCACTCTCTTTGAATCTTCTTTATCATGCTAGGATTAGCAGGAAAAAGCAAAAAATTTCAGAATTGCACCTTGCAATGCGGAGAAATTACTGTTTGTGCATTTACAATATTCATTGATTTTTGCCATTGAAAAACATCATGTTATTCATATACCAGAAATGTTTGAAGCTACTGACTGAATGAAAAGAGCTGGCATCTCACTCTCTTTGAATCTTCTTTATCATGCTAAGAGGAGCAGGAAAAAGCAAAAAATTTCAGAATTGCACCTTGCAATGTGGAGAAATTACTGTTTGTGCATTTACAATATTCATTGGTTTTTGCCATTGAAAAACGTCCAGAAATGTTTGAAGCTCCTGACTGAATGAAAGGAGCTGGCATCTCACTCTCTTTGAATCTTCTTTATCATGCTAGGATTAGCAGGAAAAAGCAAAAAATTTCAGAATTGCACCTTGCAATGCGGAGAAATTACTGTTTGTGCATTTACAATATTCATTGATTTTTGCCATTGAAAAACATCATGTTATTCATATACCAGAAATGTTTGAAGCTACTGACTGAATGAAAAGAGCTGGCATCTCACTCTCTTTGAATCTTCTTTATCATGCTAAGAGGAGCAGGAAAAAGCAAAAAATTTCAGAATTGCACCTTGCAATGCGGAGAAATTACTGTTTGTGCATTTACAATATTCATTGATTTTTGGCATTGAAAAACATCATGTTATTCATATACCAAAAATGTTTGAAGCTACTGACTGAATGAAAAGTGCTGGCATCTCACTCTCTTTGAATCTTCTTTATCATGCTAAGAGGAGCAGGAAAAAGCAAAAAATTTCAGAATTGCACCTTGCAATGCGGAGAAATTACTGTTTGTGCATTTACAATATTCATTGATTTTTGCCATTGAAAAACGTCCAGAAATGTTTGAAGCTACTGACTGAATGAAAGGAGCTGGCATCTCACTCTTTGAATCTGCTTTATCATGCTAAGAGGAGCAGGAAAAAGCAAAAAATTTCAGAATTACACCTTGCAATGCGGAGAAATTACTGTTTGTGCATTTACAATATTCATTGATTTTTGCCATTGAAAAACGTCCAGAAATGTTTGAAGCTACTGACTGAATGAAAGGAGCTGGCATCTCACTCTCTTTGAATCTTCTTTATCATGCTAAGAGGAGCAGGAAAAAGCAAAAAATTTCAGAATTGCACCTTGCAATGCGGAGAAATTACTGTTTGTGCATTTACAATATTCATTGATTTTTGCCATTGAAAAACATCATGTTATTCATATACCAGAAATGTTTGAAGCTACTGACTGAATGAAAAGAGCTGGCATCTCACTCTCTTTGAATCTTCTTTATCATGCTAAGAGGAGCAGGAAAAAGCAAAAAATTTCAGAATTGCACCTTGCAATGTGGAGAAATTACTATTTGTGCATTTACAATATTCATTGATTTTTGCCATTGAAAAACATCCAGAAATGTTTGAAGCTACTGACTGAATGAAAGGAGCTGGCATCTCACTCTTTGAATCTTCTTTATCATGCTAAGAGGAGCAGGAAAAAGCAAAAAATTTCAGAATTGCACCTTGCAATGCGGAGAAATTACTGTTTGTGCATTTACAATATTCATTGATTTTTGCCATTGAAAAACATCATGTTATTCATATACCAGAAATGTTTGAAGCTACTGACTGAATGAAAAGAGCTGGCATCTCACTCTCTTTGAATCTTCTTTATCATGCTAAGAGGAGCAGGAAAAAGCAAAAAATTTCAGAATTGCACCTTGCAATGTGGAGAAATTACTATTTGTGCATTTACAATATTCATTGATTTTTGCCATTGAAAAACGTCCAGAAATGTTTGAAGCTACTGACTGAATGAAAGGAGCTGGCATCTCACTCTTTGAATCTTCTTTATCATGCTAAGAGGAGCAGGAAAAAGCAAAAAATTTCAGAATTGCACCTTGCAATGCGGAGAAATTACTGTTTGTGCATTTAAAATATTCATTGATTTTTGCCATTGAAAAACATCATGTTATTCATATACCAGAAATGTTTGAAGCTACTGACTGAATGAAAAGAGCTGGCATCTCACTCTCTTTGAATCTTCTTTATCATGCTAAGAGGAGTAGGAAAAAGCAAAAAATTTCAGAATTGCACCTTGCAATGTGGAGAAATTACTGTTTGTGCATTTACAATATTCATTGATTTTTGCCATTGAAAAACGTCCAGAAATGTTTGAAGCTACTGACTGAATGAAAGGAGCTGGCATCTCACTCTCTTTGAATCTTCTTTATCATGCTAAGAGGAGCAGGAAAAAGCAAAAAATTTCAGAATTGCACCTTGCAATGCGGAGAAATTACTGTTTGTGTATTTACAATATTCATTGATTTTTGCCATTGAAAAACATCATGTTATTCATATACCAGAAATGTTTGAAGCTACTGACTGAATGAAAAGAGCTGGCATCTCACTCTCTTTGAATCTTCTTTATCATGCTAAGAGGAGCAGGAAAAAGCAAAAAATTTCAGAATTACACCTTGCAATGTGGAGAAATTACTGTTTGTGCATTTACAATATTCATTGATTTTTGCCATTGAAAAACGTTCAGAAATGTTTGAAGCTACTGACTGAATGAAAGGAGATGGCATCTCACTCTCTTTGAATCTTCTTTATCATGCTAAGAGGAGCAGGAAAAAGCAAAAAAATTTCAGAATTGCACCTTGCAATGCGGATAAAATACTGTTTGTGCATTTACAATATTCATTGATTTTTCCCATTGAAAAACATCATGTTATTCATATACCAGAAATGTTTGAAGCTACTGACTGAATGAAAAGAGCTGGCATCTCACTCTCTTTGAATCTTCTTTATCATGCTAAGAGGAGCAGGAAAAAGCAAAAAATTTCAGAATTGCACCTTGCAATGTCGAGAAATTACTGTTTGTGCATTTACAATATTCATTGGTTTTTGCCATTGAAAAACGTCCAGAAATATTTGAAGCTCCTGACTGAATGAAAGGAGCTGGCATCTCACTCTCTTTGAATCTTCTTTATCATGCTAGGATTAGCAGGAAAAAGCAAAAAATTTCAGAATTGCACCTTGCAATGCGGAGAAATTACTGTTTGTGCATTTACAATATTCATTGATTTTTGCCATTGAAAAACATCATGTTATTCATATACCAGAAATGTTTGAAGCTACTGACTGAATGAAAAGAGCTGGCATCTCACTCTCTTTGAATCTTCTTTATCATGCTAAGAGGAGCAGGAAAAAGCAAAAAATTTCAGAATTGCACCTTGCAATGTGGAGAAATTACTGTTTGTGCATTTACAATATTCATTGGTTTTTGCCATTGAAAAACGTCCAGAAATGTTTGAAGCTCCTGACTGAATGAAAGGAGCTGGCATCTCACTCTCTTTGAATCTTCTTTATCATGCTAGGATTAGCAGGAAAAAGCAAAAAATTTCAGAATTGCACCTTGCAATGCGGAGAAATTACTGTTTGTGCATTTACAATATTCATTGATTTTTGCCATTGAAAAACATCATGTTATTCATATACCAGAAATGTTTGAAGCTACTGACTGAATGAAAAGAGCTGGCATCTCACTCTCTTTGAATCTTCTTTATCATGCTAAGAGGAGCAGGAAAAAGCAAAAAATTTCAGAATTGCACCTTGCAATGCGGAGAAATTACTGTTTGTGCATTTACAATATTCATTGATTTTTGGCATTGAAAAACATCATGTTATTCATATACCAAAAATGTTTGAAGCTACTGACTGAATGAAAAGTGCTGGCATCTCACTCTCTTTGAATCTTCTTTATCATGCTAAGAGGAGCAGGAAAAAGCAAAAAATTTCAGAATTGCACCTTGCAATGCGGAGAAATTACTGTTTGTGCATTTACAATATTCATTGATTTTTGCCATTGAAAAACGTCCAGAAATGTTTGAAGCTACTGACTGAATGAAAGGAGCTGGCATCTCACTCTTTGAATCTGCTTTATCATGCTAAGAGGAGCAGGAAAAAGCAAAAAATTTCAGAATTACACCTTGCAATGCGGAGAAATTACTGTTTGTGCATTTACAATATTCATTGATTTTTGCCATTGAAAAACGTCCAGAAATGTTTGAAGCTACTGACTGAATGAAAGGAGCTGGCATCTCACTCTCTTTCAATCTTCTTTATCATGCTAAGAGGAGCAGGAAAAAGCAAAAAATTTCAGAATTGCACCTTGCAATGCGGAGAAATTACTGTTTGTGCATTTACAATATTCATTGATTTTTGCCATTGAAAAACATCATGTTATTCATATACCAGAAATGTTTGAAGCTACTGACTGAATGAAAAGAGCTGGCATCTCACTCTCTTTGAATCTTCTTTCTCATGCTAAGTGGAGCAGGAAAAAGCAAAAAATTTCAGAATTACACCTTGCAATGTGGAGAAATTACTGTTTGTGCAATTACAATATTCATTGATTTTTGCCATTGAAAAACGTCCAGAAATGTTTGAAGCTCCTGACTGAATGAAAGGAGCTGGCATCTCACTCTCTTTGAATCTTCTTTATCATGCTAGGATTTGCAGGAAAAAGCAAAAAAATTCAGAATTGCACCTTGCAATGCGGAGAAATTACTGTTTGTGCATTTACAATATTCATTGATTTTTGCCATTGAAAAACATCATGTTATTCATATACCAGAAATGTTTGAAGCTACTGACTGAATGAAAAGAGCTGGCATCTCACTCTCTTTGAATCTTCTTTATCATGCTAAGAGGAGCAGGAAAAAGCAAAAAATTTCAGAATTGCACCTTGCAATGTGGAGAAATTACTATTTGTGCATTTACAATATTCATTGATTTTTGCCATTGAAAAACGTCCAGAAATGTTTGAAGCTACTGACTGAATGAAAGGAGCTGGCATCTCACTCTTTGAATCTTCTTTATCATGCTAAGAGGAGCAGGAAAAAGCAAAAAATTTCAGAATTGCACCTTGCAATGCGGAGAAATTACTGTTTGTGCATTTACAATATTCATTGATTTTTGCCATTGAAAAACATCATGTTATTCATATACCAGAAATGTTTGAAGCTACTGACTGAATGAAAAGAGCTGGCATCTCACTCTCTTTGAATCTTCTTTATCATGCTAAGAGGAGCAGGAAAAAGCAAAAAAATTCAGAATTGCACCTTGCAATGTGGAGAAATTACTGTTTGTGCATTTACAATATTCATTGATTTTTGCCATTGAAAAACGTCCAGAAATGTTTGAAGCTACTGACTGAATGAAAGGAGCTGGCATCTCACTCTCTTTGAATCTTCTTTATCATGCTAAGAGGAGCAGGAAAAAGCAAAAAATTTCAGAATTGCACCTTGCAATGCGGAGAAATTACTGTTTGTGCATTTACAATATTCATTGATTTTTGCCATTGAAAAACATCATGTTATTCATATACCAGAAATGTTTGAAGCTACTGACTGAATGAAAAGAGCTGGCATCTCACTCTCTTTGAATCTTCTTTATCATGCTAAGAGGAGCAGGAAAAAGCAAAACATTTCAGAATTGCACCTTGCAATGTGGAGAAAATACTGTTTGTGCATTTACAATATTCATTGATTTTTGCCATTGAAAAACGTCCAGAAATGTTTGAAGCTACTGACTGAATGAACGGAGCTGGCATCTCACTCTCTTTGAATCTTCTTTATCATGCTAAGAGGAGCAGGAAAAAGCAAAAAATTTCAGAATTGCACCTTGCAATGCGGAGAAATTACTGTTTGTGCATTTACAATATTCATTGATTTTTCCATTGAAAAACATCATGTTATTCATATAACAGAAATGTTTGAAGCTACTGACTGAATGAAAAGAGCTGGCATCTCACTCTCTTTGAATCTTCTTTATCATGCTAAGAGGAGCAGTAAAAAGCAAAAAATTTCAGAATTACACCTTGCAATGTGGAGAAATTACTGTTTGTGCATTTACAAAATTCATTGATTTTTGCCATTGAAAAACGTCCAGAAATGTTTGAAGCTACTGACTGAATGAAAGGAGCTGGCATCTCACTCTCTTTGAATCTTCTTTATCATGCTAAGAGGAGCAGGAAAAAGCAAAAAATTTCAGAATTGCACCTTGCAATGCGGAGAAATTACTGTTTGTGCATTTACAATATTCATTGATTTTTGCCATTGAAAAACATCATGTTATTCATATACCAGAAATGTTTGAAGCTACTGACTGAATGAAAAGAGCTGGCATCTCACTCTCTTTGAATCTTCTTTATCATGCTAAGAGGAGCAGGAAAAAGCAAAAAATTTCAGAATTGCACCTTGCAATGTGGAGAAATTACTGTTTGTGCATTTACAATATTCATTGGTTTTTGCCATTGAAAAACGTCCAGAAATGTTTGAAGCTCCTGACTGAATGAAAGGAGCTGGCATCTCACTCTCTTTGAATCTTCTTTATCATGCTAGGATTTGCAGGAAAAAGCAAAAAATTTCAGAATTGCACCTTGCAATGCGGAGAAATTACTGTTTGTGCATTTACAATATTCATTGATTTTTGCCATTGAAAAACATATGTTATTCATATACCAGAAATGTTTGAAGCTACTGACTGAATGAAAAGAGCTGGCATCTCACTCTCTTTGAATCTTCTTTATCATGCTAAGAGGAGCAGGAAAAAGCAAAACATTTCAGAATTGCACCTTGCAATGTGGAGAAAATACTGTTTGTGCATTTACAATATTCATTGATTTTTGCCATTGAAAAACGTCCAGAAATGTTTGAAGCTACTGACTGAATGAACGGAGCTGGCATCTCACTCTCTTTGAATCTTCTTTATCATGCTAAGAGGAGCAGGAAAAAGCAAAAAATTTCAGAATTGCACCTTGCAATGCGGAGAAATTACTGTTTGTGCATTTACAATATTCATTGATTTTTGCCATTGAAAAACATCATGTTATTCATATACCAGAAATGTTTGAAGCTACTGACTGAATGAAAAGAGCTGGCATCTCACTCTCTTTGAATCTTCTTTATCATGCTAAGAGGAGCAGGAAAAAGCAAAAAATTTCAGAATTACACCTTGCAATGTGGAGAAATTACTGTTTGTGCATTTACAAAATTCATTGATTTTTGCCATTGAAAAACGTCCAGAAATGTTTGAAGCTACTGACTGAATGAAAGGAGCTGGCATCTCACTCTCTTTGAATCTTCTTTATCATGCTAAGAGGAGCAGGAAAAAGCAAAAAATTTCAGAATTGCACCTTGCAATGCGGAGAAATTACTGTTTGTGCATTTACAATATTCATTGATTTTTGCCATTGAAAAACATCATGTTATTCATATACCAGAAATGTTTGAAGCTACTGACTGAATGAAAAGAGCTGGCATCTCACTCTCTTTGAATCTTCTTTATCATGCTAAGAGGAGCAGGAAAAAGCAAAAAATTTCAGAATTGCACCTTGCAATGTGGAGAAATTACTGTTTGTGCATTTACAATATTCATTGGTTTTTGCCATTGAAAAACGTCCAGAAATGTTTGAAGCTGCTGACTGAATGAAAGGAGCTGGCATCTCACTCTCTTTGAATCTTCTTTATCATGCTAGGATTTGCAGGAAAAAGCAAAAAAATTCAGAATTGCACCTTGCAATGCGGAGAAATTACTGTTTGTGCATTTACAATATTCATTGATTTTTGCCATTGAAAAACATCATGTTATTCATATACCAGAAATGTTTGAAGCTACTGACTGAATGAAAAGAGCTGGCATCTCACTCTCTTTGAATCTTCTTTATCATGCTAAGAGGAGCAGGAAAAAGCAAAAAATTTCAGAATTGCACCTTGCAATGTGGAGAAATTACTGTTTGTGCATTTACAATATTCATTGGTTTTTGCCATTGAAAAACGTCCAGAAATGTTTGAAGCTACTGACTGAATGAAAGGAGCTGGCATCTCACTCTCTTTGAATCTTCTTTATCATGCTAGGATTAGCAGGAAAAAGCAAAAAATTTCATAATTGCACCTTGCAATGCGGAGAAATTACTGTTTGTGCATTTACAATATTCATTGATTTTTGCCATTGAAAAACATCATGTTATTCATATACCAGAAATGTTTGAAGCTACTGACTGAATGAAAAGAGCTGGCATCTCACTCTCTTTGAATCTTCTTTATCATGCTAAGAGGAGCAGGAAAAAGCAAAAAATTTCAGAATTGCACCTTGCAATGTGGAGAAATTACTATTTGTGCATTTACAATATTCATTGATTTTTGCCATTGAAAAACGTCCAGAAATGTTTGAAGCTACTGACTGAATGAAAGGAGCTGGCATCTCACTCTTTGAATCTTCTTTATCATGCTAAGAGGAGCAGGAAAAAGCAAAAATTTTCAGAATTGCACCTTGCAATGCGGAGAAATTACTGTTTGTGCATTTACAATATTCATTGATTTTTGCCATTGAAAAACATCATGTTATTCATATACCAGAAATGTTTGAAGCTACTGACTGAATGAAAAGAGCTGGCATCTCACTCTCTTTGAATCTTCTTTATCATGCTAAGAGGAGCAGGAAAAAGCAAAAAAATTCAGAATTGCACCTTGCAATGTGGAGAAATTACTGTTTGTGCATTTACAATATTCATTGATTTTTGCCATTGAAAAACGTCCAGAAATGTTTGAAGCTACTGACTGAATGAAAGGAGCTGGCATCTCACTCTCTTTGAATCTTCTTTATCATGCTAAGAGGAGCAGGAAAAAGCAAAAAATTTCAGAATTGCACCTTGCAATGCGGAGAAATTACTGTTTGTGCATTTACAATATTCATTGATTTTTGCCATTGAAAAACATCATGTTATTCATATACCAGAAATGTTTGAAGCTACTGACTGAATGAAAAGAGCTGGCATCTCACTCTCTTTGAATCTTCTTTATCATGCTAAGAGGAGCAGGAAAAAGCAAAAAATTTCAGAATTACACCTTGCAATGTGGAGAAATTACTGTTTGTGCATTTACAATATTCATTGGTTTTTGCCATTGAAAAACGTCCAGAAATGTTTGAAGCTCCTGACTGAATGAAAGGAGCTGGCATCTCACTCTCTTTGAATCTTCTTTATCATGCTAGGATTAGCAGGAAAAAGCAAAAAAATTCAGAATTGCACCTTGCAATGCGGAGAAATTACTGTTTGTGC
Organism: Phyllobates terribilis; assembly: GCF_046119375.1. NCBI lineage: Eukaryota > Metazoa > Chordata > Amphibia > Anura > Dendrobatidae > Phyllobates > Phyllobates terribilis. Next base: position 1,326,900 of record NW_027362942.1, on the reverse strand, counting down.
ATTTACAATATTCATTGATTTTTGCCATTGAAAAACATCATGTTATTCATATACCAGAAATGTTTGAAGCTACTGACTGAATGAAAAGAGCTGGCATCTCACTCTCTTTGAATCTTCTTTATCATGCTAAGAGGAGCAGGAAAAAGCAAAAAATTTCAGAATTACACCTTGCAATGTGGAGAAATTACTGTTTGTGCATTTACAATATTCATTGATTTTTGCCATTGAAAAACGTCCAGAAATGTTTGAAGCTCCTGACTGAATGAAAGGAGCTGGCATCTCACTCTCTTTGAATCTTCTTTATCATGCTAGGATTAGCAGGAAAAAGCAAAAAAATTCAGAATTGCACCTTGCAATGCGGAGAAATTACTGTTTGTGCATTTACAATATTCATTGATTTTTGCCATTGAAAAACATCATGTTATTCATATACCAGAAATGTTTGAAGCTACTGACTGAATGAAAAGAGCTGGCATCTCACTCTCTTTGAATCTTCTTTATCATGCTAAGAGGAGCAGGAAAAAGCAAAAAATTTCAGAATTGCACCTTGCAATGTGGAGAAATTACTGTTTGTGCATTTACAATATTCATTGGTTTTTGCCATTGAAAAACGTCCAGAAATGTTTGAAGCTACTGACTGAATGAAAGGAGCTGGCATCTCACTCTCTTTGAATCTTCTTTATCATGCTAGAATTAGCAGGAAAAAGCAAAAAATTTCAGAATTGCACCTTGCAATGCGGAGAAATTACTGTTTGTGCATTTACAATATTCATTGATTTTTGCCATTGAAAAACATCATGTTATTCATATACCAGAAATGTTTGAAGCTACTGACTGAATGAAAAGAGCTGGCATCTCACTCTCTTTGAATCTTCTTTATCATGCTAAGAGGAGCAGGAAAAAGCAAAAAAATTCAGAATTGCACCTTGCAATGTGGAGAAATTACTATTTGTGCATTTACAATATTCTTTGATTTTTGCCATTGAAAAACGTCCAGAAATGTTTGAAGCTACTGACTGAATAAAAGGAGCTGGCATCTCACTCTTTGAATCTTCTTTATCATGCTAAGAGGAGCAGGAAAAAGCAAAAAATTTCAGAATTGCACCTTGCAATGCGGAGAAATTACTGTTTGTGCATTTACAATATTCATTGATTTTTGCCATTGAAAAACATCATGTTATTCATATACCAGAAATGTTTGAAGCTACTGACTGAATGAAAAGAGCTGGCATCTCACTCTCTTTGAATCTTCTTTATCATGCTAAGAGGAGCAGGAAAAAGCAAAAAAATTCAGAATTGCACCTTGCAATGTGGAGAAATTACTGTTTGTGCATTTACAATATTCATTGATTTTTGCCATTGAAAAACGTCCAGAAATGTTTGAAGCTACTGACTGAATGAAAGGAGCTGGCATCTCACTCTCTTTGAATCTTCTTTATCATGCTAAGAGGAGCAGGAAAAAGCAAAAAATTTCAGAATTGCACCTTGCAATGCGGAGAAATTACTGTTTGTGCATTTACAATATTCATTGATTTTTGCCATTGAAAAACATCATGTTATTCATATACCAGAAATGTTTGAAGCTACTGACTGAATGAAAAGAGCTGGCATCTCACTCTCTTTGAATCGTCTTTATCATGCTAAGAGGAGCAGGAAAAAGCAAAAAATTTCAGAATTGCACCTTGCAATGTGGAGAAAATACTGTTTGTGCATTTACAATATTCATTGATTTTTGCCATTGAAAAACGTCCAGAAATGTTTGAAGCTACTGACTGAATGAAAGGAGCTGGCATCTCACTCTCTTTGAATCTTCTTTATCATGCTAAGAGGAGCAGGAAAAAGCAAAAAATTTCAGAATTGCACCTTGCAATGCGGAGAAATTACTGTTTGTGCATTTACAATATTCATTGATTTTTGCCATTGAAAAACATCATGTTATTCATATACCAGAAATGTTTGAAGCTACTGACTGAATGAAAAGAGCTGGCATCTCACTCTCTTTGAATCGTCTTTATCATGCTAAGAGGAGCAGGAAAAAGCAAAAAATTTCAGAATTGCACCTTGCAATGTGGAGAAAATACCGTTTGTGCATTTACAATATTCATTGATTTTTGCCATTGAAAAACGTCCAGAAATGTTTGAAGCTACTGACTGAATGAAAGGAGCTGGCATCTCACTCTCTTTAAATCTTCTTTATCATGCTAAGAGGAGCAGGAAAAAGCAAAAAATTTCAGAATTGCACCTTGCAATGCGGAGAAATTACTGTTTGTGCATTTACAATATTCATTGATTTTTGCCATTGAAAAACATCATGTTATTCATATACCAGAAATGTTTGAAGCTACTGACTGAATGAAAAGAGCTGGCATCTCACTCTCTTTGAATCTTCTTTATCATGCTAAGAGGAGCAGGAAAAAGCAAAAAATTTCAGAATTACACCTTGCAATGTGGAGAAATTACTGTTTGTGCATTTACAATATTCATTGATTTTTGCCATTGAAAAACGTCCAGAAATGTTTGAAGCTACTGACTGAATGAAAGGAGCTGGCATCTCACTCTCTTTGAATCTTCTTTATCATGCTAAGAGGAGCAGGAAAAAGCAAAAAATTTCAGAATTGCACCTTGCAATGCGGAGAAATTACTGTTTGTGCATTTACAATATTCATTGATTTTTGCCATTGAAAAACATCATGTTATTCATATACCAGAAATGTTTGAAGCTACTGACTGAATGAAAAGAGCTGGCATCTCACTCTCTTTGAATCTTCTTTATCATGCTAAGAGGAGCAGGAAAAAGCAAAAAATTTCAGAATTGCACCTTGCAATGTGGAGAAATTACTGTTTGGGCATTTACAATATTCATTGGTTTTTGCCATTGAAAAACGTCCAGAAATGTTTGAAGCTCCTGACTGAATGAAAGGAGCTGGCATCTCACTCTCTTTGAATCTTCTTTATCATGCTAGGATTAGCAGGAAAAAGCAAAAAAATTCAGAATTGCACCCTGCAATGCGGAGAAATTACTGTTTGTGCATTTACAATATTCATTGATTTTTGCCATTGAAAAACATCATGTTATTCATATACCAGAAATGTTTGAAGCTACTGACTGAATGAAAAGAGCTGGCATCTCACTCTCTTTGAATCTTCTTTATCATGCTAAGAGGAGCAGGAAAAAGCAAAAAATTTCAGAATTGCACCTTGCAATGTGGAGAAATTACTATTTGTGCATTTACAATATTCATTGATTTTTGCCATTGAAAAACGTCCAGAAATGTTTGAAGCTACTGACTGAATAAAAGGAGCTGGCATCTCACTCTTTGAATCTTCTTTATCATGCTAAGAGGAGCAGAAAAAAGCAAAAAATTTCAGAATTGCACCTTGCAATGCGGAGAAATTACTGTTTGTGCATTTACAATATTCATTGATTTTTGCCATTGAAAAACATCATGTTATTCATATACCAGAAATGTTTGAAGCTACTGACTGAATGAAAAGAGCTGGCATCTCACTCTCTTTGAATCTTCTTTATCATGCTAAGAGGAGCAGGAAAAAGCAAAAAAAATCAGAATTGCACCTTGCAATGTGGAGAAATTACTGTTTGTGCATTTACAATATTCATTGATTTTTGCCATTGAAAAACGTCCAGAAATGTTTGAAGCTACTGACTGAATGAAAGGAGCTGGCATCTCACTCTCTTTGAATCTTCTTTATCATGCTAAGAGGAGCAGGAAAAAGCAAAAAATTTCAGAATTGCACCTTGCAATGCGGAGAAATTACTGTTTGTGCATTTACAATATTCATTGATTTTTGCCATTGAAAAACATCATGTTATTCATATACCAGAAATGTTTGAAGCTACTGACTGAATGAAAAGAGCTGGCATCTCACTCTCTTTGAATCTTCTTTATCATGCTAAGAGGAGCAGGAAAAAGCAAAAAATTTCAGAATTGCACCTTGCAATGTGGAGAAATTACTGTTTGTGCATTTACAATATTCATTGATTTTTGCCATTGAAAAACGTCCAGAAATGTTTGAAGCTACTGACTGAATGAAAGGAGCTGGCATCTCACTCTCTTTGGATCTTCTTTATCATGCTAAGAGGAGCAGGAAAAAGCAAAAAATTTCAGAATTGCACCTTGCAATGCGGAGAAATTACTGTTTGTGCATTTACAATATTCATTGATTTTTGCCATTGAAAAACATCATGTTATTCATATACCAGAAATGTTTGAAGCTACTGACTGAATGAAAAGAGCTGGCATCTCACTCTCTTTGAATCTTCTTTATCATGCTAAGAGGAGCAGGAAAAAGCAAAAAATTTCAGAATTGCACCTTGCAATGTGGAGAAATTACTGTTTGTGCATTTACAATATTCATTGATTTTTGCCATTGAAAAACGTCCAGAAATGTTTGAAGCTACTGACTGAATGAAAGGAGCTGGCATCTCACTCTCTTTGGATCTTCTTTATCATGCTAAGAGGAGCAGGAAAAAGAAAAAAATTTCAGAATTGCACCTTGCAATGCGGAGAAATTACTGTTTGTGCATTTACAATATTCATTGATTTTTGCCATTGAAAAACATCATGTTATTCATATACCAGAAATGTTTAAAGCTACTGACTGAATGAAAAGAGCTGGCATCTCACTCTCTTTGAATCTTCTTTATCATGCTAAGAGGAGCAGGAAAAAGCAAAAAATTTCAGAATTGCACCTTGCAATGTGGAGAAATTACTGTTTGTGCATTTACAATATTCATTGGTTTTTGCCATTGAAAAACGTCCAGAAATGTTTGAAGCTCCTGACTGAATGAAAGGAGCTGGCATCTCACTCTCTTTGAATCTTCTTTATCATGCTAGGATTAGCAGGAAAAAGCAAAAAAATTCAGAATTGCACCTTGCAATGCGGAGAAATTACTGTTTGTGCATTTACAATATTCATTGATTTTTGCCATTGAAAAACATCATGTTATTCATATACCAGAAATGTTTGAAGCTACTGACTGAATGAAAAGAGCTGGCATCTCACTCTCTTTGAATCTTCTTTATCATGCTAAGAGGAGCAGGAAAAAGCAAAAAATTTCAGAATTGCACCTTGCAATGTGGAGAAATTACTGTTTGTGCATTTACAATATTCATTGCTTTTTGCCATTGAAAAACGTCCAGAAATGTTTGAAGCTACTGACTGAATCAAAGGAGCTGGCATCTCACTCTCTTTGAATCTTCTTTATCATGCTAGGATTAGCAGGAAAAAGCAAAAAACGTCAGAATTGCACCTTGCAATGCGGAGAAATTACTGTTTGTGCATTTACAATATTCATTGATTTTTGCCATTGAAAAACATCATGTTATTCATATACCAGAAATGTTTGAAGCTACTGACTGAATGAAAAGAGCTGGCATCTCACTCTCTTTGAATCTTCTTTATCATGCTAAGGGGAGCAGGAAAAAGCAAAAAATTTCAGAATTGCACCTTGCAATGTGGAGAAATTACTATTTGTGCATTTACAATATTCATTGATTTTTGCCATTGAAAAACGTCCAGAAATGTTTGAAGCTACTGACTGAATGAAAGGAGCTGGCATCTCACTCTTTGAATCTTCTTTATCATGCTAAGAGGTGCAGGAAAAAGCAAAAAATTTCAGAATTGCACCTTGCAATGCGGAGAAATTACTGTTTGTGCATTTACAATATTCATTGATTTTTGCCATTGAAAAACATCATGTTATTCATATACCAGAAATGTTTGAAGCTACTGACTGAATGAAAAGAGCTGGCATCTCACTCTCTTTGAATCTTCTTTATCATGCTAAAAGGAGCAGGAAAAAGCAAAAAATTTCAGAATTGCACCTTGCAATGTGGAGAAATTACTGTTTGTGCATTTACAATATTCATTGATTTTTGCCATTGAAAAACGTCCAGAAATGTTTGAAGCTACTGACTGAATGAAAGGAGCTGGCATCTCACTCTCTTTGAATCTTCTTTATCATGCTAAGAGGAGCAGGAAAAAGCAAAAAATTTCAGAATTGCACCTTGCAATGCGGAGAAATTACTGTTTGTGCATTTACAATATTCATTGATTTTTGCCATTGAAAAACATCATGTTATTCATATACCAGAAATGTTTGAAGCTACTGACTGAATGAAAAGAGCTGGCATCTCACTCTCTTTGAATCTTCTTTATCATGCTAAGAGGAGCAGGAAAAGGAAAAAATTTCAGAATTGCACCTTGCAATGTGGAGAAATTACTGTTTGTGCATTTACAATATTCATTGGTTTTTGCCATTGAAAAACATCCAGAAATGTTTGAAGCTACTGACTGAATGAAAGGAGCTGGCATCTCACTCTCTTTGAATCTTCTTTATCATGCTAGGATTAGCAGGAAATAGCAAAAAATTTCAGAATTGCACCTTGCAATGCGGAGAAATTACTGTTTGTGCATTTACAATATTCATTGATGTTTGCCATTGAAAAACATCATGTTATTCATATACCAGAAATGTTTGAAACTACTGACTGAATGAAAAGAGCTGGCATCTCACTCTCTTTGAATCTTCTTTATCATGCTAAGAGGAGCAGGAAAAAGCAAAAAATTTCAGAATTGCACCTTGCAATGTGGAGAAATTACTATTTGTGCATTTACAATATTCATTGATTTTTGCCATTGAAAAACGTCCAGAAATGTTTGAAGCTACTGACTGAATGAAAGGAGCTGGCATCTCACTCTCTTTGAATCTTCTTTATCATGCTAAGAGGAGCAGGAAAAAGCAAAAAATTTCAGAATTGCACCTTGCAATGCGGAGAAATTACTGTTTGTGCATTTACAATATTCATTGATTTTTGCCATTGAAAAACATCATGTTATTCATATACCAGAAATGTTTGAAGCTACTGACTGAATGAAAAGAGCTGGCATCTCACTCTCTTTGAATCTTCTTTATCATGCTAAGAGGAGCAGGAAAAGGAAAAAATTTCAGAATTGCACCTTGCAATGTGGAGAAATTACTGTTTGTGCATTTACAATATTCATTGGTTTTTGCCATTGAAAAACATCCAGAAATGTTTGAAGCTACTGACTGAATGAAAGGAGCTGGCATCTCACTCTCTTTGAATCTTCTTTATCATGCTAGGATTAGCAGGAAATAGCAAAAAATTTCAGAATTGCACCTTGCAATGCGGAGAAATTACTGTTTGTGCATTTACAATATTCATTGATGTTTGCCATTGAAAAACATCATGTTATTCATATACCAGAAATGTTTGAAACTACTGACTGAATGAAAAGAGCTGGCATCTCACTCTCTTTGAATCTTCTTTATCATGCTAAGAGGAGCAGGAAAAAGCAAAAAATTTCAGAATTGCACCTTGCAATGTGGAGAAATTACTATTTGTGCATTTACAATATTCATTGATTTTTGCCATTGAAAAACGTCCAGAAATGTTTGAAGCTACTGACTGAATGAAAGGAGCTGGCATCTCACTCTCTTTGAATCTTCTTTATCATGCTAAGAGGAGCAGGAAAAAGCAAAAAATTTCAGAATTGCACCTTGCAATGCGGAGAAATTACTGTTTGTGCATTTACAATATTCATTGATTTTTGCCATTGAAAAACATCATGTTATTCATATACCAGAAATGTTTGAAGCTACTGACTGAATGAAAAGAGCTGGCATCTCACTCTCTTTGAATCTTCTTTATCATGCTAAGAGGAGCAGGAAAAAGCAAAACATTTCAGAATTGCACCTTGCAATGTGGAGAAAATACTGTTTGTGCATTTACAATATTCATTGATTTTTGCCATTGAAAAACGTCCAGAAATGTTTGAAGCTACTGACTGAATGAACGGAGCTGGCATCTCACTCTCTTTGAATCTTCTTTATCATGCTAAGAGGAGCGGGAAAAAGCAAAAAATTTCAGAATTGCACCTTGCAATGCGGAGAAATTACTGTTTGTGCATTTACAATATTCATTGATTTTTGCCATTGAAAAACATCATGTTATTCATATACCAGAAATGTTTGAAGCTACTGACTGAATGAAAAGAGCTGGCATCTCACTCTCTTTGAATCTTCTTTATCATGCTAAGAGGAGCAGGAAAAAGCAAAAAATTTCAGAATTACACCTTGCAATGTGGAGAAATTACTGTTTGTGCATTTACAAAATTCATTGATTTTTGCCATTGAAAAACGTCCAGAAATGTTTGAAGCTACTGACTGAATGAAAGGAGCTGGCATCTCACACTCTTTGAATCTTCTTTATCATGCTAAGAGGAGCAGGAAAAAGCAAAAAATTTCAGAATTGCACCTTGCAATGCGGAGAAATTACTGTTTGTGCATTTACAATATTCATTGATTTTTGCCATTGAAAAACATCATGTTATTCATATACCAGAAATGTTTGAAGCTACTGACTGAATGAAAAGAGCTGGCATCTCACTCTCTTTGAATCTTCTTTATCATGCTAAGAGGAGCAGGAAAAAGCAAAAAATTTCAGAATTGCACCTAGCAATGTGGAGAAATTACTGTTTGTGCATTTACAATATTCATTGGTTTTTGCCATTGAAAAACGTCCAGAAATGTTTGAAGCTCCTGACTGAATGAAAGGAGCTGGCATCTCACTCTCTTTGAATCTTCTTTATCATGCTAGGATTAGCAGGAAAAAGCAAAAAAATTCAGAATTGCACCTTGCAATGCGGAGAAATTACTGTTTGTGCATTTACAATATTCATTGATTTTTGCCATTGAAAAACATCATGTTATTCATATACCAGAAATGTTTGAAGCTACTGACTGAATGAAAAGAGCTGGCATCTCACTCTCTTTGAATCTTCTTTATCATGCTAAGAGGAGCAGGAAAAAGCAAAAAATTTCAGAATTACACCTTGCAATGTGGAGAAATTACTGTTTGTGCATTTACAATATTCATTGATTTTTGCCATTGAAAAACGTCCAGAAATGTTTGAAGCTCCTGACTGAATGAAAGGAGCTGGCATCTCACTCTCTTTGAATCTTCTTTATCATGCTAGGATTAGCAGGAAAAAGCAAAAAAACTCAGAATTGCACCTTGCAATGCGGAGAAATTACTGTTTGTGCATTTACAATATTCATTGATTTTTGCCATTGAAAAACATCATGTTATTCATATACCAGAAATGTTTGAAGCTACTGACTGAATGAAAAGAGCTGGCATCTCACTCTCTTTGAATTTTCTTTATCATGCTAAGAGGAGCAGGAAAAAGCAAAAAATTTCAGAATTGCACCTTGCAATGTGGAGAAATTACTGTTTGTGCATTTACAATATTCATTGGTTTTTGCCATTGAAAAACGTCCAGAAATGTTTGAAGCTACTGACTGAATGAAAGGAGCTGGCATCTCACTCTCTTTGAATCTTCTTTATCATGCTAGAATTAGCAGGAAAAAGCAAAAAATTTCAGAATTGCACCTTGCAATGCGGAGAAATTACTGTTTGTGCATTTACAATATTCATTGATTTTTGCCATTGAAAAACATCATGTTATTCATATACCAGAAATGTTTGAAGCTACTGACTGAATGAAAAGAGCTGGCATCTCACTCTCTTTGAATCTTCTTTATCATGCTAAGAGGAGCAGGAAAAAGCAAAAAATTTCAGAATTGCACCTTGCAATGTGGAGAAATTACTATTTGTGCATTTACAATATTCATTGATTTTTGCCATTGAAAAACGTCCAGAAATGTTTGAAGCTACTGACTGAATAAAAGGAGCTGGCATCTCACTCTTTGAATCTTCTTTATCATGCTAAGAGGAGCAGGAAAAAGCAAAAATTTCAGAATTGCACCTTGCAATGCGGAGAAATTACTGTTTGTGCATTTACAATATTCATTGATTTTTGCCATTGAAAAACATCATGTTATTCATATACCAGAAATGTTTGAAGCTACTGACTGAATGAAAAGAGCTGGCATCTCACTCTCTTTGAATCTTCTTTATCATGCTAAGAGGAGCAGGAAAAAGCAAAAAAATTCAGAATTGCACCTTGCAATGTGGAGAAATTACTGTTTGTGCATTTACAATATTCATTGATTTTTGCCATTGAAAAACGTCCAGAAATGTTTGAAGCTACTGACTGAATGAAAGGAGCTGGCATCTCACTCTCTTTGAATCTTCTTTATCATGCTAAGAGGAGCAGGAAAAAGCAAAAAATTTCAGAATTGCACCTTGCAATGCGGAGAAATTACTGTTTGTGCATTTACAATATTCATTGATTTTTGCCATTGAAAAACATCATGTTATTCATATACCAGAAATGTTTGAAGCTACTGACTGAATGAAAAGAGCTGGCATCTCACTCTCTTTGAATCGTCTTTATCATGCTAAGAGGAGCAGGAAAAAGCAAAAAATTTCAGAATTGCACCTTGCAATGTGGAGAAAATACTGTTTGTGCATTTACAATATTCATTGATTTTTGCCATTGAAAAACGTCCAGAAATGTTTGAAGCTACTGACTGAATGAAAGGAGCTGGCATCTCACTCTCTTTAAATCTTCTTTATCATGCTAAGAGGAGCAGGAAAAAGCAAAAAATTTCAGAATTGCACCTTGCAATGCGGAGAAATTACTGTTTGTGCATTTACAATATTCATTGATTTTTGCCATTGAAAAACATCATGTTATTCATATACCAGAAATGTTTGAAGCTACTGACTGAATGAAAAGAGCTGGCATCTCACTCTCTTTGAATCTTCTTTATCATGCTAAGAGGAGCAGGAAAAAGCAAAAAATTTCAGAATTACACCTTGCAATGTGGAGAAATTACTGTTTGTGCATTTACAATATTCATTGATTTTTGCCATTGAAAAACGTCCAGAAATGTTTGAAGCTACTGACTGAATGAAAGGAGCTGGCATCTCACTCTCTTTGAATCTTCTTTATCATGCTAAGAGGAGCAGGAAAAAGCAAAAAATTTCAGAATTGCACCTTGCAATGCGGAGAAATTACTGTTTGTGCATTTACAATATTCATTGATTTTTGCCATTGAAAAACATCATGTTATTCATATACCAGAAATGTTTGAAGCTACTGACTGAAAGAAAAGAGCTGGCATCTCACTCTCTTTGAATCTTCTTTATCATGCTAAGAGGAGCAGGAAAAAGCAAAAAAATTCAGAATTGCACCTTGCAATGTGGAGAAATTACTGTTTGTGCATTTACAATATTCATTGGTTTTTGCCATTGAAAAACATCCAGAAATGTTTGAAGCTCCTGACTGAATGAAAGGAGCTGGCATCTCACTCTCTTTGAATCTTCTTTATCATGCTAGGATTAGCAGGAAAAAGCAAAAAAATTCAGAATTGCACCTTGCAATGCGGAGAAATTACTGTTTGTGCATTTACAATATTCATTGATTTTTGCCATTGAAAAACATCATGTTATTCATATACCAGAAATGTTTGAAGCTACTGACTGAATGAAAAGAGCTGGCATCTCACTCTCTTTGAATCTTCTTTATCATGCTAAGAGGAGCAGGAAAAAGCAAAAAATTTCAGAATTGCACCTTGCAATGTGGAGAAATTACTATTTGTGCATTTACAATATTCATTGATTTTTGCCATTGAAAAACGTCCAGAAATGTTTGAAGCTACTGACTGAATAAAAGGAGCTGGCATCTCACTCTTTGAATCTTCTTTATCATGCTAAGAGGAGCAGGAAAAAGCAAAAAATTTCAGAATTGCACCTTGCAATGCGGAGAAATTACTGTTTGTGCATTTACAATATTCATTGATTTTTGCCATTGAAAAACATCATGTTATTCATATACCAGAAATGTTTGAAGCTACTGACTGAATGAAAAGAGCTGGCATCTCACTCTCTTTGAATCTTCTTTATCATGCTAAGAGGAGCAGGAAAAAGCAAAAAAAATCAGAATTGCACCTTGCTATGTGGAGAAATTACTGTTTGTGCATTTACAATATTCATTGATTTTTGCCATTGAAAAACGTCCAGAAATGTTTGAAGCTACTGACTGAATGAAAGGAGCTGGCATCTCACTCTCTTTGAATCTTCTTTATCATGCTAAGAGGAGCAGGAAAAAGCAAAAAATTTCAGAATTGCACCTTGCAATGCGGAGAAATTACTGTTTGTGCATTTACAATATTCATTGATTTTTGCCATTGAAAAACATCATGTTATTCATATACCAGAAATGTTTGAAGCTACTGACTGAATGAAAAGAGCTGGCATCTCACTCTCTTTGAATCTTCTTTATCATGCTAAGAGGAGCAGGAAAAAGCAAAAAATTTCAGAATTGCACCTTGCAATGTGGAGAAATTACTGTTTGTGCATTTACAATATTCATTGGTTTTTGCCATTGAAAAACGTCCAGAAATGTTTGAAGCTCCTGACTGAATGAAAGGAGCTGGCATCTCACTCTCTTTGAATCTTCTTTATCATGCTAGGATTAGCAGGAAAAAGCAAAACGTTTCAGAATTGCACCTTGCAATGCGGAGAAATTACTGTTTGTGCATTTACAATATTCATTGATTTTTGCCATTGAAAAACATCATGTTATTCATATACCAGAAATGTTTGAAGCTACTGACTGAATGAAAAGAGCTGGCATCTCACTCTCTTTGAATCTTCTTTATCATGCTAAGAGGAGCAGGAAAAAGCAAAAAATTTCAGAATTGCACCTTGCAATGTGGAGAAATTACTGTTTGTGCATTTACAATATTCATTGGTTTTTGCCATTGAAAAACGTCCAGAAATGTTTGAAGCTACTGACTGAATGAAAGGAGCTGGCATCTCACTCTCTTTGAATCTTCTTTATCATGCTAAGAGGAGCAGGAAAAAGCAAAAAATTTCAGAATTGCACCTTGCAATGCGGAGAAATTACTGTTTGTGCATTTACAATATTCATTGATTTTTGCCATTGAAAAACATCATGTTATTGATATACCAGAAATGTTTGAAGCTACTGACTGAATGAAAAGAGCTGGCATCTCACTCTCTTTGAATCTTCTTTATCATGCTAAGAGGAGCAGGAAAAAGGAAAAAATTTCAGAATTACACCTTGCAATGTGGAGAAATTACTGTTTGTGCATTTACAAAATTCATTGATTTTTGCCATTGAAAAACATCCAGAAATGTTTGAAGCTACTGACTGAATGAAAGGAGCTGGCATCTCACTCTCTTTGAATCTTCTTTATCATGCTAAGAGGAGCAGGAAAAAGCAAAAAATTTCAGAATTGCACCTTGCAATGCGGAGAAATTACTGTTTGTGCATTTACAATATTCATTGATTTTTGCCATTGAAAAACATCATGTTATTCATATACCAGAAATGTTTGAAGCTACTGACTGAATGAAAAGAGCTGGCATCTCACTCTCTTTGAATCTTCTTTATCATGCTAAGAGGAGCAGGAAAAAGCAAAAAATTTCAGAATTGCACCTTGCAATGTGGAGAAATTACTGTTTGTGCATTTACAATATTCATTGGTTTTTGCCATTGAAAAACGTCCAGAAATGTTTGAAGCTCCTGACTGAATGAAAGGAGCTGGCATCTCACTCTCTTTGAATCTTCTTTATCATGCTAGGATTAGCAGGAAAAAGCAAAAAAATTCAGAATTGCACCTTGCAATGCGGAGAAATTTCTGTTTGTGCATTTACAATATTCATTGATTTTTGACATTGAAAAACATCATGTTATTCATATACCAGAAATGTTTGAAGCTACTGACTGAATGAAAAGAGCTGGCATCTCACTCTCTTTGAATCTTCTTTATCATGCTAAGAGGAGCAGGAAAAAGCAAAAAATTTCAGAATTACACCTTGCAATGTGGAGAAATTACTGTTTGTGCATTTACAATATTCATTGATTTTTGCCATTGAAAAACGTCCAGAAATGTTTGAAGCTCCTGACTGAATGAAAGGAGCTGGCATCTCACTCTCTTTGAATCTTCTTTATCATGCTAGGATTAGCAGGAAAAAGCAAAAAAATTCACAATTGCACCTTGCAATGCGGAGAAATTACTGTTTGTGCATTTACAATATTCATTGATTTTTGCCATTGAAAAACATCATGTTATTCATATACCAGAAATGTTTGAAGCTACTGACTGAATGAAAAGAGCTGGCATCTCACTCTATTTGAATCTTCTTTATCATGCTAAGAGGAGCAGGAAAAAGCAAAAAAATTCTGAATTGCACCTTGCAATGTGGAGAAATTACTGTTTGTGCATTTACAATATTCATTGATTTTTGCCATTGAAAAACGTCCAGAAATGTTTGAAGCTACTGACTGAATGAAAGGAGCTGGCATCTCACTCTCTTTGAATCTTCTTTATCATGCTAAGAGGAGCAGGAAAAAGCAAAAAAATTCAGAATTGCACCTTGCAATGCGGAGAAATTACTGTTTGTGCATTTACAATATTCATTGATTTTTGCCATTGAAAAACATCATGTTATTCATATACCAGAAATGTTTGAAGCTACTGACTGAATGAAAAGAGCTGGCATCTCACTCTCTTTGAATCTTCTTTATCATGCTAAGAGGAGCAGGAAAAAGCAAAAAATTTCAGAATTACACCTTGCAATGTGGAGAAATTACTGTTTGTGCATTTACAATATTCATTGATTTTTGCCATTGAAAAACGTCCAGAAATGTTTGAAGCTACTGACTGAATGAAAGGAGCTGGCATCTCACTCTCTTTGAATCTTCTTTATCATGCTAAGAGGAGCAGGAAAAAGCAAAAAATTTCAGAATTGCACCTTGCAATGCGGAGAAATTACTGTTTGTGCATTTACAATATTCATTGATTTTTGCCATTGAAAAACATCATGTTATTCATATACCAGAAATGTTTGAAGCTACTGACTGAATGAAAAGAGCTGGCATCTCACTCTCTTTGAATCTTCTTTATCATGCTAAGAGGAGCAGGAAAAAGCAAAAAATTTCAGAATTGCACCTTGCAATGTGGAGAAATTACTGTTTGTTCATTTACAATATTCATTGGTTTTTGCCATTGAAAAACGTCCAGAAATGTTTGAAGCTCCTGACTGAATGAAAGGAGCTGGCATCTCACTCTCTTTGAATCTTCTTTATCATGCTAGGATTAGCAGGAAAAAGCAAAAAAATTCAGAATTGCACCTTGCAATGCGGAGAAATTACTGTTTGTGCATTTACAATATTCATTGATTTTTGCCATTGAAAAACATCATGTTATTCATATACCAGAAATGTTTGAAGCTACTGACTGAATGAAAAGAGCTGGCATCTCACTCTCTTTGAATCTTCTTTATCATGCTAAGAGGAGCAGGAAAAAGCAAAAAATTTCAGAATTGCACCTTGCAATGTGGAGAAATTACTGTTTGTGCATTTACAATATTCATTGCTTTTTGCCATTGAAAAACGTCCAGAAATGTTTGAAGCTACTGACTGAATGAAAGGAGCTGGCATCTCACTCTCTTTGAATCTTCTTTATCATGCTAGGATTAGCAGGAAAAAGCAAAAAACTTCAGAATTGCACCTTGCAATGCGGAGAAATTACTGTTTGTGCATTTACAATATTCATTGATTTTTGCCATTGAAAAACATCATGTTATTCATATACCAGAAATGTTTGAAGCTACTGACTGAATGAAAAGAGCTGGCATCTCACGCTCTTTGAATCTTCTTTATCATGCTAAGGGGAGCAGGAAAAAGCAAAAAATTTCAGAATTGCACCTTGCAATGTGGAGAAATTACTATTTGTGCATTTACAATATTCATTGATTTTTGCCATTGAAAAACGTCCAGAAATGTTTGAAGCTACTGACTGAATGAAAGGAGCTGGCATCTCACTCTTTGAATCTTCTTTATCATGCTAAGAGGAGCAGGAAAAAGGAAAAAATTTCAGAATTGCACCTTGCAATGCGGAGAAATTACTGTTTGTGCATTTACAATATTCATTGATTTTTGCCATTGAAAAACATCATGTTATTCATATACCAGAAATGTTTGAAGCTACTGACTGAATGAAAAGAGCTGGCATCTCACTCTCTTTGAATCTTCTTTATCATGCTAAAAGGAGCAGGAAAAAGCAAAAAATTTCAGAATTGCACCTTGCAATGTGGATAAATTACTGTTTGTGCATTTACAATATTCATTGATTTTTGCCATTGAAAAACGTCCAGAAATGTTTGAAGCTACTGACTGAATGAAAGGAGCTGGCATCTCACTCTCTTTGAATCTTCTTTATCATGCTAAGAGGAGCAGGAAAAAGCAAAAAATTTCAGAATTGCACCTTGCAATGCGGAGAAATTACTGTTTGTGCATTTACAATATTCATTGATTTTTGCCATTGAAAAACATCATGTTATTCATATACCAGAAATGTTTGAAGCTACTGACTGAATGAAAAGAGCTGGCATCTCACTCTCTTTGAATCTTCTTTATCATGCTAAGAGGAGCAGGAAAAAGCAAAAAATTTCAGAATTGCACCTTGCAATGTGGAGAAATTACTGTTTGTGCATTTACAATATTCATTGGTTTTTGCCATTGAAAAACGTCCAGAAATGTTTGAAGCTACTGACTGAATGAAAGGAGCTGGCATCTCACTCTCTTTGAATCTTCTTTATCATGCTAGGATTAGCAGGAAAAAGCAAAAAATTTCAGAATTGCACCTTGCAATGCGGAGAAATTACTGTTTGTGCATTTACAATATTCATTGATTTTTGCCATTGAAAAACATCATGTTATTCATATACCAGAAATGTTTGAAACTACTGACTGAATGAAAAGAGCTGGCATCTCACTCTCTTTGAATCTTCTTTATCATGCTAAGAGGAGCAGGAAAAAGCAAAAAATTTCAGAATTGCACCTT
Source organism: Phyllobates terribilis (assembly GCF_046119375.1). Classification (NCBI taxonomy): domain Eukaryota; kingdom Metazoa; phylum Chordata; class Amphibia; order Anura; family Dendrobatidae; genus Phyllobates; species Phyllobates terribilis. The sequence continues at coordinate 1,310,069 of NW_027362942.1, read as the reverse complement.
GCAATGTGGAGAAATTACTATTTGTGCATTTACAATATTCATTGATTTTTGCCATTGAAAAACGTCCAGAAATGTTTGAAGCTACTGACTGAATGAAAGGAGCTGGCATCTCACTCTCTTTGAATCTTCTTTATCATGCTAAGAGGAGCAGGAAAAAGCAAAAAATTTCAGAATTGCACCTTGCAATGCGGAGAAATTACTGTTTGTGCATTTACAATATTCATTGATTTTTGCCATTGAAAAACATCATGTTATTCATATACCAGAAATGTTTGAAACTACTGACTGAATGAAAAGAGCTGGCATCTCACTCCTGTTGGTGGAGACAATGAGGAAGACTATGATAAGACTCAAATACCTGATTGGAGCGACAACTTTAGTTTTTTGTCAGGGCAGGAACAGGTTGGCTCTGAGGACGACGGGTGTGATAACGCACAGGGTGATGATGATGAGGTCGGAGATCCCACTTACTGTCAACCCACAGTCAGCCAAGAGGTGAGGTCAGCAGAGGAGGTGGAGGAAGATGCTAGTGACGACGAGGTCAGGTTGCGTCTTCCTGGACAGAGACGTAGTACTGGAAGCACGTCAACAACTGCATCCTCAAACACAACTCTGCCTCTCACCACAAGTCGTGGTGGCTCTTCAGGTCGCATGGGTGCTAAGCCTTGTATAGGCTGGGCATTTTTTCAGATCGATAAAGATGACCCAACTCGTGTTATCTGTAACATTTGTCAGCAAAAGCTGAGTAGAGGCCAAAAAATACATAGTTTGAGTACTTCATGCATGAACCGGCACATGGACCTGAAGCATAAGTTGCAGTGGGAAGCTCAGTGTGCTACAATGCGGCCTAGCCGGCCGGGCCAACCACCGTCTGCCATATCTTGTGCATCGGCGGCCTCTTCATCCTCTGTGACTGGGGGGACAGCAGTCACACCTGTTTTGGGGCGCAGACCTGCCACCTCTTTACCCGCAACAGCCAGCGTGATTGGCAGGTCATCATTTTCTTTGGAGGTGGTAACACCAGCTGGTCTTGAGCGCTGTCCGACATCGATAGCACCACCTTTGGATCAAGGCAACCTAACATGTCCGCCTGCATCTTCCTCACAGACCGGCAGTTTGCCGGGGACACCCTTATCAACCCCGTCTAAGCACAATAGCCAGCCCTCGGTCCCTCAGATGTGGACAAGTAAAAGACCATTTCCTCCTAGCCATGAGAAAGCTAAGAGGTTGAATTTCACCATCTGCAAGCTCTTGGCTACAGAAATGCTGCCTTTCCGCCTGGTGGACACAGAGGATTTTCGAGACCTTATGTCCGTCGCAGTGCCCCAGTACCAGATGCCCAGTCGGCACTACTTCTCAAAGAAAGGTGTGCCTGTGCTCCACCAGCATGTCGCACACAACATCACCGCTTCTTTGAGAAACTCTGTGTGTGACAGGGTGCATTTCACCACAGACACTTGGACGAGTAGGCATGGACAGGGGCGTTACATGTCGCTGACTGGGCACTGGGTAACTATGGTGACAGCAGGACAAGGGGCTGCTGTCCAAGTCTTGCCGTCCCCACGAGTTGTGCGTCAATCCTCTTTATGTCAAAGTTCCTCCACTGCTTCTGCCTCCTCAACCTCCTCTCGGTCTTCCACCTGCACCCAAAGCCTGTCTGGTCATGCCACAGGCTTTCTAACTGCGCAGAAGGGATCCTGCACACCTCCTTACTATGCTGGCAGTAGGGCTCAACGTCATCAGGCGGTTTTTACATTGAAATGTCTGGGAAATGTGAGTCACACAGCTGAGGAGTTGTGGTCAGCTCTGGAGAACCAATTTCATGAATGGTTGTCTCCACTGGACCTGAAACCAGGGAAGGCCGTGTGCGACAATGCTGCAAACCTGGGTGCGGCCCTTCGCCGGGGCAATGTCACACACGTGCCTTGTATGGCTCACGTGTTGAACCTGGTTGTCCAGCAATTTTTAGCCCACTATCCCAGACTAGATGGCCTTCTGCAGAGGGCACGGTCGCTGTGTGCTCACTTCCGCCATTCGCATCCCGCAGCTCAGCGACTTACATCTCTACAGAAGTCGTTGGGCCTGCCACTTCACCGGCTAAAATGCGATGTGCCTACCCGGTGGAATTCAACTCTGCACATGTTGCAGCGACTGTGGCAGCACCGACAAGCCCTGGTGCAATACGTTCTGACGTATAGCCTGGGCCAACGAGATTCAGAGGTGGGGCAAATCACGCTGGAGGAGTGGTCTCAGATCAGGGACCTATGCACCCTTCTGCACAGTTTTGAAATGGCGACGAAGATGTTTAGTGCTGACGATGCCATTATCAGCATGACTATTCCGGTGATTTACATGCTGGAGCACATGTTAAACAGAATTCGGAGTCAGGTGGTGGCACAAGAGGAGGTGGAGGAAGTAGAGGAGGAGGAGTTGTATGCGGAAGGGCTAACATCTGCAAGGTCCAGACGGTCGGCAGCACCAAGGCGGCAGGCATGTGAGGGTGGGGGAGATGATTTTACCAAGGCGCATGGTAGCAGCCAAACTAGTTAGGAAGGTGCAGGAGCCCAGGAAGAAGTGGAGGACGAACTGATGGAAGACTCATCAGATGAGGGAGACCTTGATCACATTTCTGTTGTGCAAGGTTGGGGGGAGAGGACAGAGGAAGGAAGCATGATTGTTACCTCGCCACCAACACAACAGGGACTTGGTGCTCCTGGATGCGCAACACACATGAGTGCCTTCTTGCTGCACTACCTGCAACATGACCCTCGAATTGTGAGAATTAGAAATAATCCTGACTACTGGGTTGCCACACTGTTAGATCCCCGGTACAAAAGTAAATTTGCAGAAATTATTCCTGCCATAGAAAGGGATGCACGCATGCAGGAGTATCAGCAGAGACTGTTGCAGAATCTTACATGTGCTTTTCCACAAAATACCAGTGGTGCACGTAGTGAATCTCACAGTTCCAACTTGCCAACCGTGGGACCGTCAAGTGTTCAGCACTCAAACCGTAACAGAACCACAGTATCTGCTGGTAACATCAATTTTGCGGAATCATTTCACCACTTTTTTAGCCCATCCTTTGCAAGGCCACAGGAGACAAGAAGTCTGACACATAGTCAACGCCTAGAGACGATGGTACAGGAGTATCTCCAAGTAAACATTGAAGCCACGACTGTGTCACTGGACCCTTGCTCTTTTTGGGCTTCCAATCTGGATAAATGGCCGGAGCTAGCCACTTACGCCTTGGAGATCTTGTCATGCCCCGCAGCCAGCGTTCTGTCTGAACGTGTGTTCAGCGCTGCTGGTGGTGTGCTGACAGATAAGCGCACGCGGCTCTCCACTGATAATGTAGACAGACTCACGTTCATAAAGATGAACAAATCATGGATCCGAAATGACTTTTCAACCCCTGTGTCATCCTGGGGAGAGTAAAAGCTTGATGATTGGTTAAAATCACCCTACCAACCGTTTTAAGCTTTCAAATTACTAATCATGTTTATCTGTATCTTGACTGGAAAATAATTTGGGCTTTGTAGCAGTGTGCAGCACTGATCCTATTAGGCCATCTATAATAAGCTTCACCAGATTTAAAATTAAAAATAATTTTTAGCTGCATCTAGCCCGGAAAATAATTTTGGGGCTCCGAGATGCGCAAGACACATAAGTGCCTTCTTGCTGCACTACCTGCAGCATGACCCTCATATTGTCAGAATTCGAAGTAATCATGACTACTGGGTTGCCACACTCTTAGATCCCCCAAACTTTTCGATCAACCTTTTCATTTTAATAAAGACCAAAAAAATGGTCATTTTTGAAATTATAAGCATTAGCAGGTTGTTAGAAACTGAAATCAAACAGTTTTCAACTCAAAACTTTATTCTAGGTGATGTTACATTTTCACATAGGACCCCTTGTTCGAAAGGAGCTTCTGAACTCTCTCGTCCATTGAATTTGTCAGGTTTTGGATGGTTTCTGCTTCAATTGTTTTGCATGAGGACAGAATACCCTCCCAGAGCTGTTGCTTAGATGTGAACTGCCTCCCGCCATCATAGACACTCCTTTTAATGATGCTCCAAAGGTTCTGAATGGGGTAGAGGTCAGGGGAGCATGGGGGTCACACCATAAGTTTGTCCCCTTTTATGCCCATATCAGCCAGAGATGCAGATGTTTTATGTGCAGCATGAGATGGTGCATTATCATGCAGAAAAATGATCTTGCTGTGAAATACACGGTTCTTCTTCTTGAACCATGGCAGGAAGTGCTGTTTGAGAAAATCCACATACATTATGGAGTTCATCTTTAGCGCCTTCAGGGATCCTAAAGGGGCCGACAATCTCTCTCCCCATGATTCCAGCCCAAAACATTACTCCACCTCCTCCTTGTTGGCGCTGTAGCCGTGTTTGCGTGTCCATCAACCAGCCATCCTCCACTCCATTCATCTGGACCATCGAGCGCTGCACGGCACTCATCCGTGAACAAAACAGTTTTGAAATCAGTCTTCATGTAATGTTTGGCCCACTGGAGCCGTTTCTGCTTGTGTGAAGTGGATAGAGGAGGTCGACAGGATGGCGTATGCACAGCTGCAAACCTCTGAAGGACCCTGCATCTTGTTGTTCGGGGGACGTTGGAGGCACAAGCAGCTTCAAAAACTTGTCTGCTGCTATGACAAGGCTTTTTTGCCGCTGCTCTTTCAACCTGACGTAATTGCCTGTAGGAAAGAGTCCTCAATTTGCCCTTATCAGCACACACACGTGTGTACTGTGAATCAGCTACATACTTCTTGATTGCCAAGACACTTCATCCTGATCATCGCACAATGTTGATTGTAGTCATGCCTTGACCTAAACACTCCACAATTTGTTGCTTCTCAGCAGCCGACACATCCTTTTTCTTTCCCATTTTGGCAGAAAATGTAGGCTGCTTAATAATGTGAGAGAGCCTTCTTAAGTAGTCTTGCCTTTCATTGGACACACCTGCCAAACTAATTAGCACAGGTGTCTGCAATTGCTTACAGTGATATAAAGAGCCCTGACACACATCACCATCAATGAGTTTAACTGACAAACAAACAAATTCTTCCCTTATCACTCCTAAACACTTTTTGCATAATAATTTGGAACGCGGTGTACATGTGCTTTTCCACAAAACACCAGTGGTTCACGTAGTGAATCTTACAGTTCTAACTTGCCAACCGTGGTCTGTATGGAATTGTTCAATAAAGGGCCCAAAATTAAGATAACATAGATGGGAGAGGTCTCTATGAATAGGAATTCCTAAGTATTTGATACCCTGTGAGGGTCAGGCAAAGGGAAAGTTGGACTGGATGGAATCCTATATGGATTTAGGGAGGGAGACATTGAGGGCCTCAGACTTCGCTGCATTGATTTTAAAATTTTACCATGTAACAAAGTGATCTATTTCAGCCATAACAGCAGGGATGGATATATGTGATTGAGTGATATATACTAGGACATCATCAGCAAATAGAGAGCACTTGTACTCGGTGCCTCCCACCTCAATCCACCTAATATTGGGGTTATGGCGAATTGATGAGAGCAGGTGCTCCGTCACTAGGATGTATAAGAGAGGGGACAGAGGACATCCCTGCCTTGTCCCATTGGTGATTGTGAAAGGTGATGAAAATGTTCTGACGCACCCCCTGGGCCTTGGGACACCCGGAGCCGGACCCTTTTGGTGGATGCTGGTGGTTGTAGTCTTCGTGGCGGCGATCCGGTTCCGTGGCTCAGGGCGGTCAAACCAGTGGCGGAACTATTTATGTGGTTTTGATGTTTAAATGTCCGACTATGCCACCCGTGGATTGCGGTCAGAGTGAACCGCCGCTACAGGGCAGACCGCTAAGGCTGGTGTTGTGGGTGCAGCAGAGCGTAGCATAACTCCCCACGGGAGGAGTATAGCCTCAGGGCAGTGTATGCGGAGGATGGGGGTGATGGTGCAGGGCAGCAGCAGTAACGACACGGAGTCAGTGATGCAGTTCAGGGCCTTTACTCACAGTTCTTATTATCCAGACCACGTCTGCAAGTAACGGCTGCACACGTCGTACTGTGTTCACCAGGTGACGGGCTTAGACAACTCCCAGATAACTTTGGAGCGCTTCACAGGACCCCCTTTGTGTGTCCTTTGTCTGGCCTTTCTTACCAACACTTCTGTCCGGCTGCCTCGGGCCTCCTCTTGGTAAACTTGGCGCCAGTTTCCCTGACCCTATGTGGTGCCTTCCTAGCGGGTGGAGCAAGGGGCTGCGCCACATAAAATGTCAGAGCCTCCGGTTTCTAGCTGAGGGTCGTTTCCTGCCTCCACTAGTTCGGGAACCGGTCTCCCCCTTTGGCCTGACCCCTCCACGCAGGTGGATTCGGGCGTGCGGTGGCGACTCGCCCGTCCGCACCCCTGGGATCCCTTCATTCCTCGTTCCTGGAGCATTCTCCGCTCCTCTTCCTTCCTTCTCCCTCTTGCAGGCCTGGGCCTCTGTTACTAGGCCCGCCTCTGGAGCAGAACTCATGCAGAGCCCCTGCTCCCTGCCACTTCTGCTCAGACTTCTCTGCACTGAACTAAGATGGTGCCCACCTTTTATACTCCCTTCTCAATGCACCCAGGAACTGCTTCCTCCCTGCTCCTGCACTGCAGGGTTCCCCTTCCTCAGTGTTCCCTCCCCCCACTCCAGACAGGGACAGGGACTGTCGTGCCCATCTCAGGGGCATATTGGTCGCCCTGCCCCACGGCAATGTGGTGTAATGCATGCAGGTGTCGGTTCCTGATCCACACTCCATCCTTATCTGAGAGTGAGATATCACACTTCTGGGTGAGGTGCAATACGTCTGTAGCAACCGAGCCCTCGGTGCTACAGTTCCATTTATCTTCAGCCTAGGTGACGTATTGTGATACAGGGCCGTGATTTTGGCTATAAAAGGGTCCCCTAGACCCCTACCCCAAGCTTTTTAAGAGAATCATATATGGCGTGCCAGGAGACTCTATGGAATGCTTTCTCAGCATCCAACGAGAGTATCTACTTACAAATTTTTAACTGCATCTAGCCCAGGAAATACTTTGTGCCTAGTAGCAGTGTCTGCTAGTCAGCGGATTATCCCGGCTGTTAAGCAAGCTACACCACCTGTAGTTTGGACACTTAATTTTTTCAAAGGAAATGCTTCGGGACCACGGGATACTCAGTGAAGAGCATCAGGAGGCACCCCAAGGCATAGGGGCTGGGACTGGCACTAGGATGCCTTGCGGTGGACAGCCGAGCTCGATCCTTATAAAAGCTTTTTAACTGCAGCAGCTTTAGTGGACGCTACTGGAGCTGGAATTACGCGGCTGCTGGCATGATACTTGCCCTCCAATAGATCCTTGTAAATGGATTTAAAGTGTATTCATTCAAATTAGAGGGACAATTTAAATTAAAAAGCTTAGAGCTGCCTCCACCACAGGGGGGCTCTCTCGACCCACCAGCGGACAGGCACCAGTATTGGGAGAGGGGGGCTGGCCGTCAGGGTTCACCGCGGCTCTGGCACAAACCCGGCGACACGGAGGTGGCACGGGCAGGAGCGGACTGGCCGTGTCGGCTTCTCACTTTTTGGATTTTAGAAGGGCATGACATGCCTATATCTGTGTCTCCCCCTCCTTTTACTCCTCCACCTCTTTTCTTTTCGCATGACTATATGTACTTGTCACTTTTCCATGTGTTAGTTGTGTCTTCTGAGCAGTGTGTCAGCTTTTGGACACCTTTGAAGGTGTTTTCTATGTGTTTCTATGTGTTTTTGTTTGCCTGCCATTGGTTTTAACGGTGTTTGAAGGTGTTCGACGAACAGTTCGACGAAAAGTTCGGCGAACACACGGGTGTTCGACGAACCGAACCGAACTCGAACACTACGGGGGTGGCTCAACACTAATCATGTTATTCATATACCAGAAATGTTTGAAGCTACTGACTGAATGAAAAGAGCTGGCATCTCACTCTCTTTGAATCTTCTTTATCATGCTAAGAGGAGCAGGAAAAAGCAAAAAATTTCAGAATTGCACCTTGCAATGCGGAGAAATTACTGTTTGTGCATTTACAATATTCATTGGTTTTTGCCATTGAAAAACGTCCAGAAATGTTTGAAGCTCCTGACTGAATGAAAGGAGCTGGCATCTCACTCTCTTTGAATCTTCTTTATCATGCTAGGATTAGCAGGAAAAAGCAAAAAAATTCAGAATTGCACCTTGCAATGCGGAGAAATTACTGTTTGTGCATTTACAATATTCATTGATTTTTGCCATTGAAAAACATCATGTTATTCATATACCAGAAATGTTTGAAGCTACTGACTGAATGAAAAGAGCTGGCATCTCACTCTCTTTGAATCTTCTTTATCATGCTAAGAGGAGCAGGAAAAAGCAAAAAATTTCAGAATTGCACCTTGCAATGTGGAGAAATTACTGTTTGTGCATTTACAATATTCATTGGTTTTTGCCATTGAAAAACGTCCAGAAATGTTTGAAGCTACTGACTGAATGAAAGGAGCTGGCATCTCACTCTCTTTGAATCTTCTTTATCATGCTAGGATTAGCAGGAAAAAGCAAAAAATTTCAGAATTGCACCTTGCAATGCGGAGAAATTACTGTTTGTGCATTTACAATATTCATTGATTTTTGCCATTGAAAAACATCATGTTATTCATATACCAGAAATGTTTGAAGCTACTAACTGAATGAAAAGAGCTGGCATCTCACTCTCTTTGAATTTTCTTTATCATGCTAAGAGGAGCAGGAAAAAGCAAAAAATTTCAGAATTGCACCTTGCAATGTGGAGAAATTACTATTTGTGCATTTACAATATTCATTGATTTTTGCCATTGAAAAACATCCAGAAATGTTTGAAGCTACTGACTGAATGAAAGGAGCTGGCATCTCACTCTTTGAATCTTCTTTATCATGCTAAGAGGAGCAGGAAAAAGCAAAAAATTTCAGAATTGCACCTTGCAATGCGGAGAAATTACTGTTTATGCATTTACAATATTCATTGATTTTTGCCATTGAAAAACATCATGTTATTCATATACCAGAAATGTTTGAAGCTACTGACTGAATGAAAAGAGCTGGCATCTCACTCTCTTTGAATCTTCTTTATCATGCTAAGAGGAGCAGGAAAAAGCAAAAAATTTCAGAATTGCACCTTGCAATGCGGAGAAATTACTGTTTGTGCATTTACAATATTCATTAATTTTTGCCATTGAAAAACGTCCAGAAATGTTTGAAGCTACTGACTGAATGAAAGGAGCTGGCATCTCACTCTCTTTGAATCTTCTTTATCATGCTAAGAGGAGCAGGAAAAAGCAAAAAATTTCAGAATTGCACCTTGCAATGCGGAGAAATTACTGTTTGTGCATTTACAATATTCATTGATTTTTGCCATTGAAAAACGTCCAGAAATGTTTGAAGCTACTGACTGAATGAAAGGAGCTGGCATCTCACACTCTTTGAATCTTCTTTATCATGCTAAGAGGAGCAGGAAAAAGCAAAAAATTTCAGAATTGCACCTTGCAATGCGGAGAAATTACTGTTTGTGCATTTACAATATTCATTGATTTTTCCCATTGAAAAACATCATGTTATTCATATAGCAGAAATGTTTGAAGCTACTGACTGAATGAAAAGAGCTGGCATCTCACGCTCTTTGAATCTTCTTTATCATGCTAAGAGGAGCAGGAAAAAGCAAAAAATTTCAGAATTGCACCTTGCAATGCGGAGAAATTACTGTTTGTGCATTTACAATATTCATTGGTTTTTGCCATTGAAAAACGTCCAGAAATGTTTGAAGCTCCTGACTGAATGAAAGGAGCTGGCATCTCACTCTCTTTGAATCTTCTTTATCATGCTAGTATTAGCAGGAAAAAGCAAAAAATTTCAGAATTGCACCTTGCAATGCGGAGAAATTACTGTTTGTGCATTTACAATATTCATTGATTTTTGCCATTGAAAAACATCATGTTATTCATATACCAGAAATGTTTGAAGCTACTGACTGAATGAAAAGAGCTGGCATCTCTCTCTCTTTGAATCTTCTTTATCATGCTAAGAGGAGCAGGAAAAAGCAAAAAAATTTCAGAATTGCACCTTGCAATGTGGAGAAATTACTATTTGTGCATTTACAATATTCATTGATTTTTGCCATTGAAAAACATCATGTTATTCATATACCAGAAATGTTTGAAGCTACTGACTGAATGAAAAGAGCTAGCATCTCACTCTCTTTGAATCTTCTTTATCATGCTAAGAGGAGCAGGAAAAAGCAAAAAATTTCAGAATTGCACCTTGCAATGTGGAGAAATTACTGTTTGTGCATTTACAATATTCATTGACTTTTGCCATTGAAAAACGTCCAGAAATGTTTGAAGCTACTGACTGAATGAAAGGAGCTGGCATCTCACTCTCTTTGAATCTTCTTTATCATGCTAATAGGAGCAGGAAAAAGCAAAAAATTTCAGAATTGCACCTTGCAATGCGGAGAAATTACTGTTTGTGCATTTACAATATTCATTGATTTTTGCCATTGAAAAACATCATGTTATTCATATACCAGAAATGTTTGAAGCTACTGACTGAATGAAAAGAGCTGGCATCTCACTCTCTTTGAATCTTCTTTATCATGCTAAGAGGAGCAGGAAAAAGCAAAAAATTTCAGAATTGCACCTTGCAATGCGGAGAAATTACTGTTTGTGCATTTACAATATTCATTAATTTTTGCCATTGAAAAACGTCCAGAAATGTTTGAAGCTACTGACTGAATGAAAGGAGCTGGCATCTCACTCTCTTTGAATCTTGTTTATCATGCTAGGATTAGCAGGAAAAAGCAAAAAATTTCAGAATTGCACCTTGCAATGCGGAGAAATTACTGTTTGTGCATTTACAATATTCATTGATTTTTGCCATTGAAAAACATCATGTTATTCATATACCAGAAATGTTTGAAGCTACTGACTGAATGAAAAGAGCTGGCATCTCACTCTCTTTGAATCTTCTTTATCATGCTAAGAGGAGCAGGAAAAAGCAAAAAATTTCAGAATTGCACCTTGCAATGCGGAGAAATTACTGTTTGTGCATTTACAATATTCATTGATTTTTGCCATTGAAAAACATCATGTTATTCATATACCAGAAATGTTTGAAGCTACTGACTGAATGAAAAGAGCTGGCATCTCACTCTCTTTGAATCTTCTTTATCATGCTAAGAGGAGCAGGAAAAAGCAAAAAATTTCAGAATTGCACCTTGCAATGCGGAGAAATTACTGTTTGTGCATTTACAATATTCATTAATTTTTGCCATTGAAAAACGTCCAGAAATGTTTGAAGCTACTGACTGAATGAAAGGAGCTGGCATCTCACTCTCTTTGAATCTTGTTTATCATGCTAAGAGGAGCAGGAAAAAGCAAAAAATTTCAGAATTGCACCTTGCATTGCGGAGAAATTACTGTTTGTGCATTTACAATATTCATTGATTTTTGCCATTGAAAAACGTCCAGAAATGTTTGAAGCTACTGACTGAATGAAAGGAGCTGGCATCTCACTCTTTGAATCTTCTTTATCATGCTAAGAGGAGCAGGAAAAAGCAAAAAATTTCAAAATTGCACTTTGCAATGCGGAGAAATTACTGTTTGTGCATTTACAATATTCATTGATTTTTGCCATTGAAAAACATCATGTTATTCATATACCAGAAATGTTTGAAGCTACTGACTGAATGAAAAGAGCTGGCATCTCACTCTCTTTGAATCTTCTTTATCTTGCTAAGAGGAGCAGGAAAAAGCAAAAAATTTCAGAATTGCACCTTGCAATGTGGAGAAATTACTGTTTGTGCATTTACAATATTCATTGATTTTTGCCATTGAAAAACGTCCAGAAATGTTTGAAGCTACTGACTGAATGAAAGGAGCTGGCATCTCACTCTCTTTGAATCTTCTTTATCATGCTAAGAGGAGCAGGAAAAAGCAAAAAATTTCAGAATTGCACCTTGCAATGCGGAGAAATTACTGTTTGTGCATTTACAATATTCATTGATTTTTGCCATTGAAAAACATCATGTTATTCATATACCAGAAATGTTTGAAGCTACTGACTGAATGAAAAGAGCTGGCATCTCACTCTCTTTGAATCTTCTTTATCATGCTAAGAGGAGCAGGAAAAAGCAAAAAAATTTCAGAATTGCACCTTGCAATGTGGAGAAATTACTATTTGTGCATTTACAATATTCATTGATTTTTGCCATTGAAAAACGTCCAGAAATGTTTGAAGCTACTGACTGAATGAAAGGAGCTGGCATCTCACTCTTTGAATCTTCTTTATCATGCTAAGAGGAGCAGGAAAAAGCAAAAAATTTCAGAATTGCACCTTGGAATGTGGAGAAATTACTGTTTGTGCATTTACAATATTCATTGATTTTTGCCATTGAAAAACATCATGTTATTCATATACCAGAAATGTTTGAAGCTACTGACTGAACGAAAAGAGCTGGCATCTCACTCTCTTTGAATCTTCTTTATCATGCTAAGAGGAGCAGGAAAAAGCAAAAAATTTCAGAATTGCACCTTGCAATGTGGAGAAATTACTGTTTGTGCATTTACAATATTCATTGATTTTTGCCATTGAAAAACGTCCAGAAATGTTTGAAGCTACTGACTGAATAAAAGGAGCTGGCATCTCACTCTCTTTGAATCTTGTTTATCATGCTAAGAGGAGCAGTTAAAAGCAAAAAATTTCAGAATTGCACCTTGCAATGCGGAGAAATTACTGTTTGTGCAATTACAATATTCATTGATTTTTGCCATTGAAAAACATCATGTTATTCATATACCAGAAATGTTTGAAGCTACTGACTGAATGAAAAGAGCTGGCATCTCACTCTCTTTGAATCTTCTTTATCATGCTAAGAGGAGCAGGAAAAAGCAAAAAATTTCAGAATTGCACCTTGCAATGCGGAGAAATTACTGTTTGTGCATTTACAATATTCATTAATTTTTGCCATTGAAAAACGTCCAGAAATGTTTGAAGCTACTGACTGAATGAAAGGAGCTGGCATCTCACTCTCTTTGAATCTTGTTTATCATGCTAAGAGGAGCAGGAAAAAACAAAAAATTTCAGAATTACACCTTGCAATGTGGAGAAATTACTGTTTGTGCATTTACAATATTCATTGATTTTTGCCATTGAAAAACGTCCAGAAATGTTTGAAGCTACTGACTGAATGAAAGGAGCTGGCATCTCACTCTCTTTGAATCTTCTTTATCATGCTAAGAGGAGCAGGAAAAAGCAAAAAATTTCAGAATTGCACCTTGCAATGCGGAGAAATTACTGTTTGTGCATTTACAATATTCATTGATTTTTGCCATTGAAAAACATCATGTTATTCATATACCAGAAATGTTTGAAGCTACTGACTGAATGAAAAGAGCTGGCATCTCACTCTCTTTGAATCTTCTTTATCATGCTAAGAGGAGTAGGAAAAAGCAAAAAATTTCAGAATTACACCTTGCAATGTGGAGAAATTACTGTTTGTGCATTTACAATATTCATTGATTTTTGCCATTGAAAAACGTCCAGAAATGTTTGAAGCTACTGACTGAATGAAAGGAGCTGGCATCTCACTCTCTTTGAATCTTCTTTATCATGCTAAGAGGAGCAGGAAAAAGCAAAAAATTTCAGAATTGCACCTTGCAATGCGGAGAAATTACTGTTTGTGCATTTACAATATTCATTGATTTTTGCCATTGAAAAACATCATGTTATTCATATACCAGAAATGTTTGAAGCTACTGACTGAATGAAAAGAGCTGGCATCTCACTCTCTTTGAATCTTCTTTATCATGCTAAGAGGAGCAGGAAAAAGCAAAAAATTTCAGAATTGCACCTTGCAATGTGGAGAAATTACTGTTTGTGCATTTACAATATTCATTGGTTTTTGCCATTGAAAAACGTCCAGAAATGTTTGAAGCTACTGACTGAATGAAAGGAGCTGGCATCTCACTCTCTTTGAATCTTCTTTATCATGCTAGGATTAGCAGGAAAAAGCAAAAAATTTCAGAATTGCACCTTGCAATGCGGAGAAATTACTGTTTGTGCATTTACAATATTCATTGATTTTTGCCATTGAAAAACATCATGTTATTCATATACCAGAAATGTTTGAAGCTACTGACTGAATGAAAAGAGCTGGCATCTCACTCTCTTTGAATCTTCTTTATCATGCTAAGAGGAGCAGGAAAAAGCAAAAAATTTCAGAATTGCACCTTGCAATGTGGAGAAATTACTGTTTGTGCATTTACAATATTCATTGGTTTTTGCCATTGAAAAACGTCCAGAAATGTTTGAAGCTACTGACTGAATGAAAGGAGCTGGCATCTCACTCTCTTTGAATCTTCTTTATCATGCTAAGAGGAGCAGGAAAAAGCAAAAAATTTCAGAATTGCACTTTGCAATGCGGAGAAATTACTGTTTGTGCATTTACAATATTCATTGATTTTGGCCATTGAAAAACATCATGTTATTCATATACCAGAAATGTTTGAAGCTACTGACTGAATGAAAAGAGCTGGCATCTCACTCTCTTTGAATCTTCTTTATCATGCTAAGAGGAGCAGGAAAAAGCAAAAAATTTCAGAATTGCACCTTGCAATGTGGAGAAATTACTGTTTGTGCATTTACAATATTCATTGACTTTTGCCATTGAAAAACGTCCAGAAATGTTTGAAGCTACTGACTGAATGAAAGGAGCTGGCATCTCACTCTCTTTGAATCTTCTTTATCATGCTAATAGGAGCAGGAAAAAGCAAAAAATTTCAGAATTGCACCTTGCAATGCGGAGAAATTACTGTTTGTGCATTTACAATATTCATTGATTTTTGCCATTGAAAAACATCATGTTATTCATATACCAGAAATGTTTGAAGCTACTGACTGAATGAAAAGAGCTGGCATCTCACTCTCTTTGAATCTTCTTTATCATGCTAAGAGGAGCAGGAAAAAGCAAAAAATTTCAGAATTGCACCTTGCAATGTGGAGAAATTACTGTTTGTGCATTTACAATATTCATTGGTTTTTGCCATTGAAAAACGTCCAGAAATGTTTGAAGCTCCTGACTGAATGAAAGGAGCTGGCATCTCACTCTCTTTGAATCTTCTTTATCATGCTAGGATTAGCAGGAAAAAGCAAAAAATTTCTGAATTGCACCTTGCAATGCGGAGAAATTACTGTTTGTGCATTTACAATATTCATTGATTTTTGCCATTGAAAAACATCATGTTATTCATATACCAGAAATGTTTGAAGCTACTGACTGAATGAAAAGAGCTGGCATCTCACTCTCTTTGAATCTTCTTTATCATGCTAAGAGGAGCAGGAAAAAGCAAAAAATTTCAGAATTGCACCTTGCAATGCGGAGAAATTACTGTTTGTGCATTTACAATATTCATTGATTTTTGCCATTGAAAAACATCATGTTATTCATATACCAGAAATGTTTGAAGCTACTGACTGAATGAAAAGAGCTGGCATCTCACTCTCTTTGAATCTTCTTTATCATGCTAAGAGGAGCAGGAAAAAGCAAAAAATTTCAGAATTGCACCTTGCAATGCGGAGAAATTACTGTTTGTGCATTTACAATATTCATTAATTTTTGCCATTGAAAAACGTCCAGAAATGTTTGAAGCTACTGACTGAATGAAAGGAGCTGGCATCTCACTCTCTTTGAATCTTGTTTATCATGCTAAGAGGAGCAGGAAAAAGCAAAAAATTTCAGAATTGCACCTTGCATTGCGGAGAAATTACTGTTTGTGCATTTACAATATTCATTGATTTTTGCCATTGAAAAACGTCCAGAAATGTTTGAAGCTACTGACTGAATGAAAGGAGCTGGCATCTCACTCTTTGAATCTTCTTTATCATGCTAAGAGGAGCAGGAAAAAGCAAAAAATTTCAAAATTGCACTTTGCAATGCGGAGAAATTACTGTTTGTGCATTTACAATATTCATTGATTTTTGCCATTGAAAAACATCATGTTATTCATATACCAGAAATGTTTGAAGCTACTGACTGAATGAAAAGAGCTGGCATCTCACTCTCTTTGAATCTTCTTTATCTTGCTAAGAGGAGCAGGAAAAAGCAAAAAATTTCAGAATTGCACCTTGCAATGTGGAGAAATTACTGTTTGTGCATTTACAATATTCATTGATTTTTGCCATTGAAAAACGTCCAGAAATGTTTGAAGCTACTGACTGAATGAAAGGAGCTGGCATCTCACTCTCTTTGAATCTTCTTTATCATGCTAAGAGGAGCAGGAAAAAGCAAAAAATTTCAGAATTGCACCTTGCAATGCGGAGAAATTACTGTTTGTGCATTTACAATATTCATTGATTTTTGCCATTGAAAAACATCATGTTATTCATATACCAGAAATGTTTGAAGCTACTGACTGAATGAAAAGAGCTGGCATCTCACTCTCTTTGAATCTTCTTTATCATGCTAAGAGGAGCAGGAAAAAGCAAAAAAATTTCAGAATTGCACCTTGCAATGTGGAGAAATTACTATTTGTGCATTTACAATATTCATTGATTTTTGCCATTGAAAAACGTCCAGAAATGTTTGAAGCTACTGACTGAATGAAAGGAGCTGGCATCTCACTCTTTGAATCTTCTTTATCATGCTAAGAGGAGCAGGAAAAAGCAAAAAATTTCAGAATTGCACCTTGGAATGTGGAGAAATTACTGTTTGTGCATTTACAATATTCATTGATTTTTGCCATTGAAAAACATCATGTTATTCATATACCAGAAATGTTTGAAGCTACTGACTGAACGAAAAGAGCTGGCATCTCACTCTCTTTGAATCTTCTTTATCATGCTAAGAGGAGCAGGAAAAAGCAAAAAATTTCAGAATTGCACCTTGCAATGTGGAGAAATTACTGTTTGTGCATTTACAATATTCATTGATTTTTGCCATTGAAAAACGTCCAGAAATGTTTGAAGCTACTGACTGAATAAAAGGAGCTGGCATCTCACTCTCTTTGAATCTTGTTTATCATGCTAAGAGGAGCAGTTAAAAGCAAAAAATTTCAGAATTGCACCTTGCAATGCGGAGAAATTACTGTTTGTGCAATTACAATATTCATTGATTTTTGCCATTGAAAAACATCATGTTATTCATATACCAGAAATGTTTGAAGCTACTGACTGAATGAAAAGAGCTGGCATCTCACTCTCTTTGAATCTTCTTTATCATGCTAAGAGGAGCAGGAAAAAGCAAAAAATTTCAGAATTGCACCTTGCAATGCGGAGAAATTACTGTTTGTGCATTTACAATATTCATTAATTTTTGCCATTGAAAAACGTCCAGAAATGTTTGAAGCTACTGACTGAATGAAAGGAGCTGGCATCTCACTCTCTTTGAATCTTGTTTATCATGCTAAGAGGAGCAGGAAAAAACAAA
Source organism: Phyllobates terribilis (assembly GCF_046119375.1). NCBI lineage: Eukaryota > Metazoa > Chordata > Amphibia > Anura > Dendrobatidae > Phyllobates > Phyllobates terribilis. The sequence goes on along the minus strand of NW_027362942.1, from coordinate 1,292,596 downwards.
AAATTTCAGAATTACACCTTGCAATGTGGAGAAATTACTGTTTGTGCATTTACAATATTCATTGATTTTTGCCATTGAAAAACGTCCAGAAATGTTTGAAGCTACTGACTGAATGAAAGGAGCTGGCATCTCACTCTCTTTGAATCTTCTTTATCATGCTAAGAGGAGCAGGAAAAAGCAAAAAATTTCAGAATTGCACCTTGCAATGCGGAGAAATTACTGTTTGTGCATTTACAATATTCATTGATTTTTGCCATTGAAAAACATCATGTTATTCATATACCAGAAATGTTTGAAGCTACTGACTGAATGAAAAGAGCTGGCATCTCACTCTCTTTGAATCTTCTTTATCATGCTAAGAGGAGTAGGAAAAAGCAAAAAATTTCAGAATTACACCTTGCAATGTGGAGAAATTACTGTTTGTGCATTTACAATATTCATTGATTTTTGCCATTGAAAAACGTCCAGAAATGTTTGAAGCTACTGACTGAATGAAAGGAGCTGGCATCTCACTCTCTTTGAATCTTCTTTATCATGCTAAGAGGAGCAGGAAAAAGCAAAAAATTTCAGAATTGCACCTTGCAATGCGGAGAAATTACTGTTTGTGCATTTACAATATTCATTGATTTTTGCCATTGAAAAACATCATGTTATTCATATACCAGAAATGTTTGAAGCTACTGACTGAATGAAAAGAGCTGGCATCTCACTCTCTTTGAATCTTCTTTATCATGCTAAGAGGAGCAGGAAAAAGCAAAAAATTTCAGAATTGCACCTTGCAATGTGGAGAAATTACTGTTTGTGCATTTACAATATTCATTGGTTTTTGCCATTGAAAAACGTCCAGAAATGTTTGAAGCTACTGACTGAATGAAAGGAGCTGGCATCTCACTCTCTTTGAATCTTCTTTATCATACTAGGATTAGCAGGAAAAAGCAAAAAATTTCAGAATTGCACCTTGCAATGCGGAGAAATTACTGTTTGTGCATTTACAATATTCATTGATTTTTGCCATTGAAAAACATCATGTTATTCATATACCAGAAATGTTTGAAGCTACTGACTGAATGAAAAGAGCTGGCATCTCACTCTCTTTGAATCTTCTTTATCATGCTAAGAGGAGCAGGAAAAAGCAAAAAATTTCAGAATTGCACCTTGCAATGTGGAGAAATTACTGTTTGTGCATTTACAATATTCATTGGTTTTTGCCATTGAAAAACGTCCAGAAATGTTTGAAGCTACTGACTGAATGAAAGGAGCTGGCATCTCACTCTCTTTGAATCTTCTTTATCATGCTAAGAGGAGCAGGAAAAAGCAAAAAATTTCAGAATTGCACCTTGCAATGCGGAGAAATTACTGTTTGTGCATTTACAATATTCATTGATTTTGGCCATTGAAAAACATCATGTTATTCATATACCAGAAATGTTTGAAGCTACTGACTGAATGAAAAGAGCTGGCATCTCACTCTCTTTGAATCTTCTTTATCATGCTAAGAGGAGCAGGAAAAAGCAAAAAAATTTCAGAATTGCACCTTGCAATGTGGAGAAATTACTATTTGTGCATTTACAATATTCATTGATTTTTGCCATTGAAAAACGTCCAGAAATGTTTGAAGCTACTGACTGAATGAAAGGAGCTGGCATCTCACTCTTTGAATCTTCTTTATCATGCTAAGAGGAGCAGGAAAAAGCAAAAAATTTCAGAATTGCACCTTGGAATGTGGAGAAATTACTGTTTGTGCATTTACAATATTCATTGATTTTTGCCATTGAAAAACATCATGTTATTCATATACCAGAAATGTTTGAAGCTACTGACTGAACGAAAAGAGCTGGCATCTCACTCTCTTTGAATCTTCTTTATCATGCTAAGAGGAGCAGGAAAAAGCAAAAAATTTCAGAATTGCACCTTGCAATGTGGAGAAATTACTGTTTGTGCATTTACAATATTCATTGATTTTTGCCATTGAAAAACGTCCAGAAATGTTTGAAGCTACTGACTGAATGAAAGGAGCTGGCATCTCACTCTCTTTGAATCTTGTTTATCATGCTAAGAGGAGCAGTTAAAAGCAAAAAATTTCAGAATTGCACCTTGCAATGCGGAGAAATTACTGTTTGTGCAATTACAATATTCATTGATTTTTGCCATTGAAAAACATCATGTTATTCATATACCAGAAATGTTTGAAGCTACTGACTGAATGAAAAGAGCTGGCATCTCACTCTCTTTGAATCTTCTTTATCATGCTAAGAGGAGCAGGAAAAAGCAAAAAATTTCAGAATTGCACCTTGCAATGCGGAGAAATTACTGTTTGTGCATTTACAATATTCATTGATTTTTGCCATTGAAAAACGTCCAGAAATGTTTGAAGCTACTGACTGAATGAAAGGAGCTGGCATCTCACTCTCTTTGAATCTTCTTTATCATGCTAAGAGGAGCAGGAAAAAGCAAAAAATTTCAGAATTGCACCTTGCAATGCGGAGAAATTACTGTTTGTGCATTTACAATATTCATTGATTTTTGCCATTGAAAAACATCATGTTATTCATATACCAGAAATGTTTGAAGCTACTGACTGAATGAAAAGAGCTGGCATCTCACTCTCTTTGAATCTTCTTTATCATGCTAAGAGGAGCAGGAAAAAGCAAAAAAATTTCAGAATTGCACCTTGCAATGTGGAGAAATTACTATTTGTGCATTTACAATATTCATTGATTTTTGCCATTGAAAAACGTCCAGAAATGTTTGAAGCTACTGACTGAATGAAAGGAGCTGGCATCTCACTCTTTGAATCTTCTTTATCATGCTAAGAGGAGCAGGAAAAAGCAAAAAATTTCAGAATTGCACCTTGGAATGTGGAGAAATTACTGTTTGTGCATTTACAATATTCATTGATTTTTGCCATTGAAAAACATCATGTTATTCATATACCAGAAATGTTTGAAGCTACTGACTGAACGAAAAGAGCTGGCATCTCACTCTCTTTGAATCTTCTTTATCATGCTAAGAGGAGCAGGAAAAAGCAAAAAATTTCAGAATTGCACCTTGGAATGTGGAGAAATTACTGTTTGTGCATTTACAATATTCATTGATTTTTGCCATTGAAAAACGTCCAGAAATGTTTGAAGCTACTGACTGAATGAAAGGAGCTGGCATCTCACTCTCTTTGAATCTTGTTTATCATGCTAAGAGGAGCAGTTAAAAGCAAAAAATTTCAGAATTGCACCTTGCAATGCGGAGAAATTACTGTTTGTGCAATTACAATATTCATTGATTTTTGCCATTGAAAAACATCATGTTATTCATATACCAGAAATGTTTGAAGCTACTGACTGAATGAAAAGAGCTGGCATCTCACTCTCTTTGAATCTTCTTTATCATGCTAAGAGGAGCAGGAAAAAGCAAAAAATTTCAGAATTGCACCTTGCAATGCGGAGAAATTACTGTTTGTGCATTTACAATATTCATTAATTTTTGCCATTGAAAAACGTCCAGAAATGTTTGAAGCTACTGACTGAATGAAAGGAGCTGGCATCTCACTCTCTTTGAATCTTGTTTATCATGCTAAGAGGAGCAGGAAAAAACAAAAAATTTCAGAATTACACCTTGCAATGTGGAGAAATTACTGTTTGTGCATTTACAATATTCATTGATTTTTGCCATTGAAAAACGTCCAGAAATGTTTGAAGCTACTGACTGAATGAAAGGAGCTGGCATCTCACTCTCTTTGAATCTTCTTTATCATGCTAAGAGGAGCAGGAAAAAGCAAAAAATTTCAGAATTGCACCTTGCAATGCGGAGAAATTACTGTTTGTGCATTTACAATATTCATTGATTTTTGCCATTGAAAAACATCATGTTATTCATATACCAGAAATGTTTGAAGCTACTGACTGAATGAAAAGAGCTGGCATCTCACTCTCTTTGAATCTTCTTTATCATGCTAAGAGGAGTAGGAAAAAGCAAAAAATTTCAGAATTACACCTTGCAATGTGGAGAAATTACTGTTTGTGCATTTACAATATTCATTGATTTTTGCCATTGAAAAACGTCCAGAAATGTTTGAAGCTACTGACTGAATGAAAGGAGCTGGCATCTCACTCTCTTTGAATCTTCTTTATCATGCTAAGAGGAGCAGGAAAAAGCAAAAAATTTCAGAATTGCACCTTGCAATGCGGAGAAATTACTGTTTGTGCATTTACAATATTCATTGATTTTTGCCATTGAAAAACATCATGTTATTCATATACCAGAAATGTTTGAAGCTACTGACTGAATGAAAAGAGCTGGCATCTCACTCTCTTTGAATCTTCTTTATCATGCTAAGAGGAGCAGGAAAAAGCAAAAAATTTCAGAATTGCACCTTGCAATGTGGAGAAATTACTGTTTGTGCATTTACAATATTCATTGGTTTTTGCCATTGAAAAACGTCCAGAAATGTTTGAAGCTACTGACTGAATGAAAGGAGCTGGCATCTCACTCTCTTTGAATCTTCTTTATCATGCTAGGATTAGCAGGAAAAAGCAAAAAATTTCAGAATTGCACCTTGCAATGCGGAGAAATTACTGTTTGTGCATTTACAATATTCATTGATTTTTGCCATTGAAAAACATCATGTTATTCATATACCAGAAATGTTTGAAGCTACTGACTGAATGAAAAGAGCTGGCATCTCACTCTCTTTGAATCTTCTTTATCATGCTAAGAGGAGCAGGAAAAAGCAAAAAATTTCAGAATTGCACCTTGCAATGTGGAGAAATTACTGTTTGTGCATTTACAATATTCATTGGTTTTTGCCATTGAAAAACGTCCAGAAATGTTTGAAGCTACTGACTGAATGAAAGGAGCTGGCATCTCACTCTCTTTGAATCTTCTTTATCATGCTAGGATTAGCAGGAAAAAGCAAAAAATTTCAGAATTGCACCTTGCAATGCGGAGAAATTACTGTTTGTGCATTTACAATATTCATTGATTTTTGCCATTGAAAAACATCATGTTATTCATATACCAGAAATGTTTGAAGCTACTGACTGAATGAAAAGAGCTGGCATCTCACTCTCTTTGAATCTTCTTTATCATGCTAAGAGGAGCAGGAAAAAGCAAAAAAATTTCAGAATTGCACCTTGCAATGTGGAGAAATTACTATTTGTGCATTTACAATATTCATTGATTTTTGCCATTGAAAAACGTCCAGAAATGTTTGAAGCTACTGACTGAATGAAAGGAGCTGGCATCTCACTCTTTGAATCTTCTTTATCATGCTAAGAGGAGCAGGAAAAAGCAAAAAATTTCAGAATTGCACCTTGGAATGTGGAGAAATTACTGTTTGTGCATTTACAATATTCATTGATTTTTGCCATTGAAAAACATCATGTTATTCATATACCAGAAATGTTTGAAGCTACTGACTGAACGAAAAGAGCTGGCATCTCACTCTCTTTGAATCTTCTTTATCATGCTAAGAGGAGCAGGAAAAAGCAAAAAATTTCAGAATTGCACCTTGCAATGTGGAGAAATTACTGTTTGTGCATTTACAATATTCATTGATTTTTGCCATTGAAAAACGTCCAGAAATGTTTGAAGCTACTGACTGAATGAAAGGAGCTGGCATCTCACTCTCTTTGAATCTTGTTTATCATGCTAAGAGGAGCAGGAAAAAGCAAAAAATTTCAGAATTGCACCTTGCAATGCGGAGAAATTACTGTTTGTGCATTTACAATATTCATTGATTTTTCCCATTGAAAAACATCATGTTATTCATATACCAGAAATGTTTGAAGCTACTGACTGAATGAAAAGAGCTGGCATCTCACTCTCTTTGAATCTTCTTTATCATGCTAAGAGGAGCAGGAAAAAGCAAAAAATTTCAGAATTGCACCTTGCAATGCGGAGAAATTACTGTTTGTGCATTTACAATATTCATTAATTTTTGCCATTGAAAAACGTCCAGAAATGTTTGAAGCTACTGACTGAATGAAAGGAGCGGGCATCTCACTCTCTTTGAATCTTGTTTATCATGCTAAGAGGAGCAGGAAAAAACAAAAAATTTCAGAATTACACCTTGCAATGTGGAGAAATTACTGTTTGTGCATTTACAATCTTCATTGATTTTTGCCATTGAAAAACGTCCAGAAATGTTTGAAGCTACTGACTGAATGAAAGGAGCTGGCATCTGACTCTCTTTGAATCTTCTTTATCATGCTAAGAGGAGCAGGAAAAAGCAAAAAATTTCAGAATTGCACCTTGCAATGCGGAGAAATTACTGTTTGTGCATTTACAATATTCATTGATTTTTGCCATTGAAAAACATCATGTTATTCATATACCAGAAATGTTTGAAGCTACTGACTGAATGAAAAGAGCTGGCATCTCACTCTCTTTGAATCTTCTTTATCATGCTAAGAGGAGCAGGAAAAAGCAAAAAATTTCAGAATTGCACCTTGCAATGTGGAGAAATTACTATTTGTGCATTTACAATATTCATTGATTTTTGCCATTGAAAAACGTCCAGAAATGTTTGAAGCTACTGACTGAATGAAAGGAGCTGGCATCTCACTCTCTTTGAATCTTCTTTATCATGCTAAGAGGAGCAGGAAAAAGCAAAAAATTTCAGAATTGCACCTTGCAATGCGGAGAAATTACTGTTTCTGCATTTATAATATTCATTGATTTTTCCCATTGAAAAACATCATGTTATTCATATACCAGAAATGTTTGAAGCTACTGACTGAATGAAAAGAGCTGGCATCTCACTCTCTTTGAATCTTCTTTATCATGCTAAGAGGAGCAGGAAAAAGCAAAAAATTTCAGAATTGCACCTTGCAATGTGGAGAAATTTCTGTTTGTGCATTTACAATATTCATTGGTTTTTGCCATTGAAAAACGTCCAGAAATGTATGAAGCTCCTGACTGAATGAAAGGAGCTGGCATCTCACTCTCTTTGAATCTTCTTTATCATGCTAGGATTAGCAGGAAAATGCAAAAAATTTCAGAATTGCACCTTGCAATGCGGAGAAATTACTGTTTGTGCATTTACAATATTCATTGATTTTTGCCATTGAAAAACATCATGTTATTCATATACCAGAAATGTTTGAAGCTACTGACTGAATGAAAAGAGCTGGCATCTCACTCTCTTTGAATCTTCTTTATCATGCTAAGAGGAGCAGGAAAAAGCAAAAAATTTCAGAATTGCACCTTGCAATGCGGAGAAATTACTGTTTGTGCATTTACAATATTCATTAATTTTTGCCATTGAAAAACGTCCAGAAATGTTTGAAGCTACTGACTGAATGAAAGGAGCGGGCATCTCACTCTCTTTGAATCTTGTTTATCATGCTAAGAGGAGCAGGAAAAAACAAAAAATTTCAGAATTACACCTTGCAATGTGGAGAAATTACTGTTTGTGCATTTACAATCTTCATTGATTTTTGCCATTGAAAAACGTCCAGAAATGTTTGAAGCTACTGACTGAATGAAAGGAGCTGGCATCTGACTCTCTTTGAATCTTCTTTATCATGCTAAGAGGAGCAGGAAAAAGCAAAAAATTTCAGAATTGCACCTTGCAATGCGGAGAAATTACTGTTTGTGCATTTACAATATTCATTGATTTTTGCCATTGAAAAACATCATGTTATTCATATACCAGAAATGTTTGAAGCTACTGACTGAATGAAAAGAGCTGGCATCTCACTCTCTTTGAATCTTCTTTATCATGCTAAGAGGAGCAGGAAAAAGCAAAAAATTTCAGAATTGCACCTTGCAATGTGGAGAAATTACTATTTGTGCATTTACAATATTCATTGATTTTTGCCATTGAAAAACGTCCAGAAATGTTTGAAGCTACTGACTGAATGAAAGGAGCTGGCATCTCACTCTCTTTGAATCTTCTTTATCATGCTAAGAGGAGCAGGAAAAAGCAAAAAATTTCAGAATTGCACCTTGCAATGCGGAGAAATTACTGTTTCTGCATTTATAATATTCATTGATTTTTCCCATTGAAAAACATCATGTTATTCATATACCAGAAATGTTTGAAGCTACTGACTGAATGAAAAGAGCTGGCATCTCACTCTCTTTGAATCTTCTTTATCATGCTAAGAGGAGCAGGAAAAAGCAAAAAATTTCAGAATTGCACCTTGCAATGTGGAGAAATTACTGTTTGTGCATTTACAATATTCATTGATTTTTGCCATTGAAAAACGTCCAGAAATGTTTGAAGCTACTGACTGAATGAAAGGAGCTGGCATCTCACTCTCTTTGAATCTTCTTTATCATGCTTAGAGGAGCAGGAAAAAGCAAAAAAGTTCAGAATTGCACCTTGCAATGTGGAGAAATTACTGTTTGTGCATTTACAATATTCATTGATTTTTGCCATTGAAAAACATCATATTATTCAAATACCAGAAATGTTTGAAGCTACTGACTGAATGAAAAGAGCTGGCATCTCACTCTCTTTGAATATTCTTTATCATGCTAAGAGGAGCAGGAAAAAGCAAAAAATTTCAGAATTACACCTTGCAATGTGGAGAAATTACTGTTTGTGCATTTACAATATTCAATGATTTTTGCCATTGAAAAACGTCCAGAAATGTTTGAAGCTACTGACTGAATGAAAAGAGCTGGCATCTCACTCTCTTTGAATCTTCTTTATCATGCTAGGATTAGCAGGAAAAAGCAAAACATTTCAGAATTGCATCTTGCAATGCGGAGAAATTACTGTTTGTGCATTTACAATATTCATTGATTTTTGCCATTGAAAAACATCATGTTATTCATATACCAGAAATGTTTGAAGCTACTGACTGAATGAAAAGAGCTGGCATCTCACTCTCTTTGAATCTTCTTTATCATGCTAAGAGGAGCAGGAAAAAGCAAAAAATTTCAGAATTGCACCTTGCAATGTGGAGAAATTACTATTTGTGCATTTACAATATTCATTGATTTTTGCCATTGAAAAACGTCCAGAAATGTTTGAAGCTACTGACTGAATGAAAGGAGCTGGCATCTCACTCTTTGAATCGTCTTTATCATGCTAAGAGGAGCAGGAAAAAGCAAAAAATTTCAGAATTGCACCTTGCAATGCGGAGAAATTACTGTTTGTGCATTTACAATATTCATTGATTTTTGCCATTGAAAAACATAATGTTATTCATATAACAGAAATGTTTGAAGCTACTGACTGAATGAAAAGAGCTGGCATCTCACTCTCTTTGAATCTTCTTTATCATGCTAAGAGGAGCAGGAAAAAGCAAAAAATTTCAGAATTGCACCTTGCAATGTGGAGAAATTACTGTTTGTGCATTTACAATATTCATTGATTTTTGCCATTGAAAAACGTCCAGAAATGTTTGAAGCTACTGACTGAATGAAAGGAGCTGGCATCTCACTCTCTTTGAATCTTCTTTATCATGCTAAGAGGAGCAGGAAAAAGCAAAAAATTTCAGAATTGCACCTTGCAATGCGGAGAAATTACTGTTTGTGCATTTACAATATTCATTGATTTTTGCCATTGAAAAACATCATGTTATTCATATACCAGAAATGTTTGAAGCTACTGACTGAATGAAAAGAGCTGGCATCTCACTCTCTTTGAATCTTCTTTATCATGCTAAGAGGAGCAGGAAAAAGCAAAAAATTTCAGAATTGCACCTTGCAATGTGGAGAAATTACTATTTGTGCATTTACAATATTCATTGATTTTTGCCATTGAAAAATGTCCAGAAATGTTTGAAGCTACTGACTGAATGAAAGGAGCTGGCATCTCACTCTCTTTGAATCTTCTTTATCATGCTAAGAGGAGCAGGAAAAAGCAAAAAATTTCAGAATTGCACCTTGCAATGCGGAGAAATTACTGTTTGTGCATTTACAATATTCATTGATTTTTGCCATTGAAAAACATCATGTTATTCATATACCAGAAATGTTTGAAGCTACTGACTGAATGAAAAGAGCTGGCATCTCACTCTCTTTGAATCTTCTTTATCATGCTAAGAGGAGCAGGAAAAAGCAAAAAATTTCAGAATTGCACCTTGCAATGTGGAGAAATTACTGTTTGTGCATTTACAATATTCATTGATTTTTGCCATTGAAAAACGTCCAGAAATGTTTGAAGCTACTGACTGAATGAAAGGAGCTGGCATCTCACTCTCTTTGAATCTTCTTTATCATGCTAAGAGGAGCAGGAAAAAGCAAAAAATTTCAGAATTGCACCTTGCAATGCGGAGAAATTACTGTTTGTGCATTTACAATATTCATTGATTTTTGCCATTGAAAAACATCATGTTATTCATATACCAGAAATGTTTGAAGCTACTGACTGAATGAAAAGAGCTGGCATCTCACTCTCTTTGAATCTTCTTTATCATGCTAAGAGGAGCAGGAAAAAGCAAAAAATTTCAGAATTGCACCTTGCAATGTGGAGAAATTACTATTTGTGCATTTACAATATTCATTGATTTTTGCCATTGAAAAATGTCCAGAAATGTTTGAAGCTACTGACTGAATGAAAGGAGCTGGCATCTCACTCTCTTTGAATCTTCTTTATCATGCTAAGAGGAGCAGGAAAAAGCAAAAAATTTCAGAATTGCACCTTGCAATGCGGAGAAATTACTGTTTGTGCATTTACTATATTCATTGATTTTTGCCATTGAAAAACATCATGTTATTCATATACCAGAAATGTTTGAAGCTACTGACTGAATGAAAAGAGCTGGCATCTCACTCTCTTTGAATCTTCTTTATCATGCTAAGAGGAGCAGGAAAAAGCAAAAAAATTCAGAATTGCACCTTGCAATGTGGAGAAATTACTATTTGTGCATTTACAATATTCATTGATTTTTGCCATTGAAAAACGTCCAGAAATGTTTGAAGCTACTGACTGAATGAAAGGAGCTGGCATCTCACTCTCTTTGAATCTTGTTTATCATGCTAAGAGGAGCAGGAAAAAGCAAAAAATTTCAGAATTGCACCTTGCAATGCGGAGAAATTACTGTTTGTGCATTTACAATATTCATTGATTTTTGCCATTGAAAAACGTCCAGAAATGTTTGAAGCTACTGACTGAATGAAAGGAGCTGGCATCTCACTCTCTTTGAATCTTCTTTATCATGCTAAGAGGAGCAGGAAAAAGAAAAAAATTTCAGAATTGCACCTTGCAATGCGGAGAAATTACTGGTTGTGCATTTACAATATTCATTGATTTTTCCCATTGAAAAACATCATGTTATTCTTATACCAGAAATGTTTGAAGCTACTGACTGAATGAAAAGAGCTGGCATCTCACTCTCTTTGAATCTTCTTTATCATGCTAAGAGGAGCAGGAAAAAGCAAAAAATTTCAGAATTGCACCTTGCAATGTGGAGAAATTACTGTTTGTGCTTTTACAATATTCATTGATTTTTGCCATTGAAAAACATCATGTTATTCATATACCAGAAATGTTTGAAGCTACTGACTGAATGAAAAGAGCTGGCATCTCACTCTCTTTGAATCTTCTTTATCATGCTAAGAGGAGCAGGAAAAAGCAAAAAATTTCAGAATTGCACCTTGCAATGTGGAGAAATTACTGTTTGTGCTTTTACAATATTCATTGATTTTTGCCATTGAAAAACGTCCAGAAATGTTTGAAGCTACTGACTGAATGAAAGGAGCTGGCATCTCACTCTCTTTGAATCTTCTTTATCATGCTAAGAGGAGCAGGAAAAAGCAAAAAATTTCAGAATTGCACCTTGCAATGCGGAGAAATTACTGTTTGTGCATTTACAATATTCATTGATTTTTGCCGTTGAAAAACATCATGTTATTCATATACCAGAAATGTTTGAAGCTACTGACTGAATGAAAAGAGCTGGCATCTCACTCTCTTTGAATCTTCTTTATCATGCTAAGAGGAGCAGGAAAAAGCAAAAAATTTCAGAATTGCACCTTGCAATGTGGAGAAATTACTGTTTGTGCATTTACAATATTCATTGGTTTTTGCCATTGAAAAACGTCCAGAAATGTTTGAAGCTCCTGACTGAATGAAAGGAGCTGGCATCTCACTCTCTTTGAATCTTCTTTATCATGCTAGGATTAGCAGGAAAAAGCAAAAAGTTTCAGAATTGCACCTTGCAATGCGGAGAAATTACTGTTTGTGCATTTACAATATTCATTGATTTTTGCCATTGAAAAACATCATGTTATTCATATACCAGAAATGTTTGAAGCTACTGACTGAATGAAAAGAGCTGGCATCTCACTCTCTTTGAATCTTCTTTATCATGCTAAGAGGAGCAGGAAAAAGCAAAAAATTTCAGAATTGCACCTTGCAATGTGGAGAAATTACTGTTTGTGCATGTACAATATTCATTGATTTTTGCCATTGAAAAACGTCCAGAAATGTTTGAAGCTACTGACTGAATGAAAGGAGCTGGCATCTCACTCTCTTTGAATCTTCTTTATCATGCTAAGAGGAGCAGGAAAAAGCAAAAAATTTCAGAATTGCACCTTGCAATGCGGAGAAATTACTGTTTGTGCATTTACAATATTCATTGATTTTTGCCATTGAAAAACATCATGTTATTCATATACCAGAAATGTTTGAAGCTACTGACTGAATGAAAAGAGCTGGCATCTCACTCTCTTTGAATCTTCTTTATCATGCTAAGAGGAGCAGGAAAAAGCAAAAAATTTCAGAATTGCACCTTGCAATGTGGAGAAATTACTATTTGTGCATTTACAATATTCATTGATTTTTGCCATTGAAAAACGTCCAGAAATGTTTGAAGCTACTGACTGAATGAAAGGAGCTGGCATCTCACTCTCTTTGAATCTTGTTTATCATGCTAAGAGGAGCAGTAAAAAGCAAAAAATTTCAGAATTGCACCTTGCAATGCGGAGAAATTACTGTTTGTGCATTTACAATATTCATTGATTTTTGCCATTGAAAAACGTCCAGAAATGTTTGAAGCTACTGACTGAATGAAAGGAGCTGGCATCTCACTCTCTTTGAATCTTCTTTATCATGCTAAGAGGAGCAGGAAAAAGCAAAAAATTTCAGAATTGCACCTTGCAATGCGGAGAAATTACTGGTTGTGCATTTACAATATTCATTGATTTTTCCCATTGAAAAACATCATGTTATTCTTATACCAGAAATGTTTGAAGCTACTGACTGAATGAAAAGAGCTGGCATCTCACTCTCTTTGAATCTTCTTTATCATGCTAAGAGGAGCAGGAAAAAGCAAAAAATTTCAGAATTGCACCTTGCAATGTGGAGAAATTACTGTTTGTGCTTTTACAATATTCATTGATTTTTGCCATTGAAAAACATCATGTTATTCATATACCAGAAATGTTTGAAGCTACTGACTGAATGAAAAGAGCTGGCATCTCACTCTCTTTGAATCTTCTTTATCATGCTAAGAGGAGCAGGAAAAAGCAAAAAATTTCAGAATTGCACCTTGCAATGTGGAGAAATTACTGTTTGTGCTTTTACAATATTCATTGATTTTTGCCATTGAAAAACGTCCAGAAATGTTTGAAGCTACTGACTGAATGAAAGGAGCTGGCATCTCACTCTCTTTGAATCTTCTTTATCATGCTAAGAGGAGCAGGAAAAAGCAAAAAATTTCAGAATTGCACCTTGCAATGCGGAGAAATTACTGTTTGTGCATTTACAATATTCATTGATTTTTGCCATTGAAAAACATCATGTTATTCATATACCAGAAATGTTTGAAGCTACTGACTGAATGAAAAGAGCTGGCATCTCACTCTCTTTGAATCTTCTTTATCATGCTAAGAGGAGCAGGAAAAAGCAAAAAATTTCAGAATTGCACCTTGCAATGTGGAGAAATTACTGTTTGTGCATTTACAATATTCATTGGTTTTTGCCATTGAAAAACGTCCAGAAATGTTTGAAGCTCCTGACTGAATGAAAGGAGCTGGCATCTCACTCTCTTTGAATCTTCTTTATCATGCTAGGATTAGCAGGAAAAAGCAAAAAGTTTCAGAATTGCACCTTGCAATGCGGAGAAATTACTGTTTGTGCATTTACAATATTCATTGATTTTTGCCATTGAAAAACATCATGTTATTCATATACCAGAAATGTTTGAAGCTACTGACTGAATGAAAAGAGCTGGCATCTCACTCTCTTTGAATCTTCTTTATCATGCTAAGAGGAGCAGGAAAAAGCAAAAAATTTCAGAATTGCACCTTGCAATGTGGAGAAATTACTGTTTGTGCATTTACAATATTCATTGGTTTTTGCCATTGAAAAACGTCCAGAAATGTTTGAAGCTACTGACTGAATGAAAGGAGCTGGCATCTCACTCTCTTTGAATCTTCTTTATCATGCTAGGATTAGCAGGAAAAAGCAAAAAATTTCAGAATTGCACCTTGCAATGCGGAGAAATTACTGTTTGTGCATTTGCAATATTCATTGATTTTTGCCATTGAAAAACATCATGTTATTCATATACCAGAAATGTTTGAAGCTACTGACTGAATGAAAAGAGCTGGCATCTCACTCTCTTTGAATCTTCTTTATCATGCTAAGAGGAGCAGGAAAAAGCAAAAAATTTCAGAATTGCACCTTGCAATGTGGAGAAATTACTATTTGTGCATTTACAATATTCATTGATTTTTGCCATTGAAAAACGTCCAGAAATGTTTGAAGCTACTGACTGAATGAAAGGAGCTGGCATCTCACTCTTTGAATCTTCTTTATCATGCTAAGAGGAGCAGGAAAAAGCAAAAAATTTCAGAATTGCACCTTGCAATGCGGAGAAATTACTGTTTGTGCATTTACAATATTCATTGATTTTTGCCATTGAAAAACATCATGTTATTCATATACCAGAAATGTTTGAAGCTACTAACTGAATGAAAAGAGCCGGCATCTCACTCTCTTTGAATCTTCTTTATCATGCTAAGAGGAGCAGGAAAAAACAAAAAATTTCAGAATTACACCTTGCAATGTGGAGAAATTACTGTTTGTGCATTTACAATATTCATTGATTTTTGCCATTGAAAAACGTCCAGAAATGTTTGAAGCTACTGACTGAATGAAAGGAGCTGGCATCTCACTCTCTTTGAATCTTCTTTATCATGCTAAGAGGAGCAGGAAAAAGCAAAAAAATTTCAGAATTGCACCTTGCAATGCGGAGAAATTACTGTTTGTGCATTTACAATATTCATTGATTTTTGCCATTGAAAAACATCATGTTATTCACATACCAGAAATGTTTGAAGCTACTGACTGAATGAAAAGAGCTGGCATCTCACTCTCTTTGAATCTTCTTTATCATGCTAAGAGGAGCAGGAAAAAGCAAAAAATTTCAGAATTGCACCTTGCAATGTGGAGAAATTACTATTTGTGCATTTACAATATTCATTGATTTTTGCCATTGAAAAACGTCCAGAAATGTTTGAAGCTACTGACTGAATGAAAGGAGCTGGCATCTCACTCTCTTTGAATCTTCTTTATCATGCTAAGAGGAGCAGGAAAAAGCAAAAAATTTCAGAATTGCACCTTGCAATGCGGAAAAATTACTGTTTCTGCATTTATAATATTCATAGATTTTTCCCATTGAAAAACATCATGTTATTCATATACCAGAAATGTTTGAAGCTACTGACTGAATGAAAAGAGCTGGCATCTCACTCTCTTTGAATCTTCTTTATCATGCTAAGAGGAGCAGGAAAAGGCAAAAAAATTTCAGAATTGCACCTTGCAATGTGGAGAAATTACTATTTGTGCATTTACAATATTCATTGATTTTTGCCATTGAAAAACGTCCAGAAATGTTTGAAGCTACTGACTGAATGAAAGGAGCTGGCATCTCACTCTTTGAATCTTCTTTATCATGCTAAGAGGAGCAGGAAAAAGCAAAAAATTTCAGAATTGCACCTTGCAATGTGGAGAAATTACTGTTTGTGCATTTACAATATTCATTGATTTTTGCCATTGAAAAACATCATTTTATTCATATACCAGAAATGTTTGAAGCTACTGACTGAATGAAAAGAGCTGGCATCTCACTCTCTTTGAATCTTCTTTATCATGCTAAGAGGAGCAGGAAAAAGCAAAAAATTTTAGAATTGCACCTTGCAATGTGGAGAAATTACTGTTTGTGCATTTACAATATTCATTGATTTTTGCCATTGAAAAACGTCCAGAAATGTTTGAAGCTACTGACTGAATGAAAGGAGCTGGCATCTCACTCTCTTTGAATCTTCTTTATCATGCTAAGAGGAGCAGGAAAAAGCAAAAAAGTTCAGAATTGCACCTTGCAATGTGGAGAAATTACTGTTTGTGCATTTACAATATTCATTGATTTTTGCCATTGAAAAACATCATATTATTCAAATACCAGAAATGTTTGAAGCTACTGACTGAATGAAAAGAGCTGGCATCTCACTCTCTTTGAATATTCTTTATCATGCTAAGAGGAGCAGGAAAAAGCAAAAAATTTCAGAATTACACCTTGCAATGTGGAGAAATTACTGTTTGTGCATTTACAATATTCAATGATTTTTGCCATTGAAAAACGTCCAGAAATGTTTGAAGCTACTGACTGAATGAAAAGAGCTGGCATCTCACTCTCTTTGAATCTTCTTTATCATGCTAGGATTAGCAGGAAAAAGCAAAACATTTCAGAATTGCACCTTGCAATGCGGAGAAATTACTGTTTGTGCATTTACAATATTCATTGATTTTTGCCATTGAAAAACATCATGTTATTCATATACCAGAAATGTTTGAAGCTACTGACTGAATGAAAAGAGCTGGCATCTCACTCTCTTTGAATCTTCTTTAACATGCTAAGAGGAGCAGGAAAAAGCAAAAAATTTCAGAATTGCACCTTGCAATGTGGAGAAATTACTATTTGTGCATTTACAATATTCATTGATTTTTGCCATTGAAAAACGTCCAGAAATGTTTGAAGCTACTGACTGAATGAAAGGAGCTGGCATCTCACTCTTTGAATCGTCTTTATCATGCTAAGAGGAGCAGGAAAAAGCAAAAAATTTCAGAATTGCACCTTGCAATGCGGAGAAATTACTGTTTGTGCATTTACAATATTCATTGATTTTTGCCGTTGAAAAACATAATGTTATTCATATAACAGAAATGTTTGAAGCTACTGACTGAATGAAAAGAGCTGGCATCTCACTCTCTTTGAATCTTCTTTATCATGCTAAGAGGAGCAGGAAAAAGCAAAAAATTTCAGAATTGCACCTTGCAATGTGGAGAAATTACTGTTTGTGCATTTACAATATTCATTGATTTTTGCCATTGAAAAACGTCCAGAAATGTTTGAAGCTACTGACTGAATGAAAGGAGCTGGCATCTCACTCTCTTTGAATCTTCTTTATCATGCTAAGAGGAGCAGGAAAAAGCAAAAAATTTCAGAATTGCACCTTGCAATGCGGAGAAATTACTGTTTATGCATTTACAATATTCATTGATTTTTGCCATTGAAAAACATCATGTTATTCATATACCAGAAATGTTTGAAGCTACTGACTGAATGAAAAGAGCTGGCATCTCATTCTCTTTGAATCTTCTTTATCATGCTAAGAGGAGCAGGAAAAAGCAAAAAATTTCAGAATTGCACCTTGCAATGTGGAGAAATTACTATTTGTGCATTTACAATATTCATTGATTTTTGCCATTGAAAAATGTCCAGAAATGTTTGAAGCTACTGACTGAATGAAAGGAGCTGGCATCTCACTCTCTTTGAATCTTCTTTATCATGCTAAGAGGAGTAGGAAAAAGCAAAAAATTTCAGAATTGCACCTTGCAATGCGGAGAAATTACTGTTTGTGCATTTACAATATTCATTGATTTTTGCCATTGAAAAACATCATGTTATTCATATACCAGAAATGTTTGAAGCTACTGACTGAATGAAAAGAGCTGGCATCTCACTCTCTTTGAATCTTCTTTATCATGCTAAGAGGAGCAGGAAAAAGCAAAAAATTTCAGAATTGCACCTTGCAATGTGGAGAAATTTCTATTTGTGCATTTACAATATTCATTGATTTTTGCCATTGAAAAATGTCCAGAAATGTTTGAAGCTCCTGACTGAATGAAAGGAGCTGGCATCTCACTCTTTTTGAATCTTCTTTATCATGCTAGGATTAGCAGGAAAAAGCAAAAAATTTCAGAATTGCACCTTGCAATGCGGAGAAATTACTGTTTGTGCATTTACAATATTCATTGATTTTTGCCATTGAAAAACATCATGTTATTCATATACCAGAAATGTTTGAAGCTACTGACTGAATGAAAAGAGCTGGCATCTCACTCTCTTTGAATCTTCTTTATCATGCTAAGAGGAGCAGGAAAAAGCAAAAAATTTCAGAATTGCACCTTGCAATGTGGAGAAATTACTATTTGTGCATTTACAATATTCATTGGTTTTTGCCATTGAAAAACGTCCAGAAATGTTTGAAGCTACTGACTGAATGAAAGGAGCTGGCATCTCACTCTCTTTGAATCTTCTTTATCATGCTAGGATTAGCAGGAAAAAGCAAAAAATTTCAGAATTGCACCTTTGCAATGCGGAGAAATTACTGTTTGTGCATTTACAATATGCATTGATTTTTGCCATTGAAAAACATCATGTTATTCATATACCAGAAATGTTTGAAGCTACTGACTGAATGAAAAGAGCTGGCATCTCACTCTCTTTGAATCTTCTTTATCATGCTAAGAGGAGCAGGAAAAAGCAAAAAATTTCAGAATTGCACCTTGCAATGTGGAGAAATTACTATTTGTGCATTTACAATATTCATTGATTTTTGCCATTGAAAAACGTCCAGAAATGTTTGAAGCTACTGACTGAATGAAAGGAGCTGGCATCTCACTCTCTTTGAATCTTCTTTATCATGCTAAGAGGAGCAGGAAAAAGCAAAAAATTTCAGAATTGCACCTTGCAATGCAGAGAAATTACTGTTTGTGCATTTACAATAATCATTGATTTTTGCCATTGAAAAACATCATGTTATTCATATACCATAAATGTTTGAAGCTACTGACTGAATGAAAAGAGCTGGCATCTCACTCTCTTTGAATCTTCTTTATCATGCTAAGAGGAGCAGGAAAAAGCAAAAAATTTCAGAATTGCACCTTGCAATGTGGAGAAATTACTGTTTGTGTATTTACAATATTCATTGATTTTTGCCATTGAAAAAGGTCCAGAAATGTTTGAAGCTACTGACTGAATGAAAGGAGATGGCATCTCACTCTCTTTGAGTCTTCTTTATCATGCTAAGAGGAGCAGGAAAAAGCAAAAAAATTTCAGAATTGCACCTTGCAATGCGGAGAAATTACTGTTTGTGCATTTACAATATTCATTGATTTTTGCCATTGAAAAACATCATGTTATTCATATACCAGAAATGTTTGAAGCTACTGACTGAATGAAAAGAGCTGGCATCTCACTCTCATTGAATCTTCTTTATCATGCTAAGAGGAGCAGGAAAAAGCAAAAAATTTCAGAATTGCACCTTGCAATGTGGAGAAATTACTGTTTGTGCATTTACAATATTCATTGATTTTTGCCATTGAAAAACGTCCAGAAATGTTTGAAGCTACTGACTGAATGAAAGGAGCTGGCATCTCACTCTCTTTGAATCTTCTTTATCATGCTAAGAGGAGCAGGAAAAAGCAAAAAATTTCAGAATTGCACCTTGCAATGCGGAGAAATTACTGTTTGTGCATTTACAATATTCATTGATTTTTGCCATTGAAAAACGTCCAGAAATGTTTGAAGCTACTGACTGAATGAAAGGAGCTGGCATCTCACTCTCTTTGAATCTTCTTTATCATGCTAAGAGGAGCAGGAAAAAGCAAAAAATTTCAGAATTGCACCTTGCAATGCGGAGAAATTACTGTTTGTGCATTTACAATATTCATTGATTTTTCCCATTGAAAAACATCATGTTATTCATATACCAGAAATGTTTGAAGCTACTGACTGAATGAAAAGAGCTGGCATCTCACTCTCTTTGAATCTTCTTTATCATGCTAAGAGGAGCAGGAAAAAGCAAAAAATTTCAGAATTGCACCTTGCAATGTGAAGAAATTACTGTTTGTGCATTTACAATATTCATTGTTTTTTGCCATTGAAAAACGTCCAGAAATGTTTGAAGCTCCTCACTGAATGAAAGGAGCTGGCATCTCACTCTCTTTGAATCTTCTTTATCATGCTAGGATTAGCAGGAAAAAGCAAAAAATTTCAGAATTGCACCTTGCAATGCGGAGAAATTACTGTTTGTGCATTTACAATATTCATTGATTTTTGCCTTTGAAAAACATCATGTTATTCATATACCAGAAATGTTTGAAGCTACTGACTGAATGAAAAGAGCTGGCATCTCACTCTCTTTGAATCTTCTTTATCATGCTAAGAGGAGCAGGAAAAAGCAAAAAATTTCAGAATTGCACCTTGCAATGTGGAGAAATTACTGTTTGTGCATTTACAATATTCATTGGTTTTTGCCATTGAAAAACGTCCAGAAATGTTTGAAGCTACTGACTGAATGAAAGGAGCTGGCATCTCACTCTCTTTGAATCTTCTTTATCATGCTAGGATTAGCAGGAAAAAGCAAAAAATTTCAGAATTGCACCTTACAATGCGGAGAAATTACTGTTTGTGCATTTATAATATTCATTGATTTTTGCCATTGAAAAACATCATGTTATTCATATACCAGAAATGTTTGAAGCTACTGACTGAATGAAAAGAGCTGGCATCTCACTCTCTTTGAATCTTCTTTGTCATGCTAAGAGGAGCAGGAAAAAGCAAAAAAATTTCAGAATTGCACCTTGCAATGTGGAGAAATTACTATTTGTGCATTTACAATATTCATTGGTTTTTGCCATTGAAAAACGTCCAGAAATGTTTGAAGCTACTGACTGAATGAAAGGAGCTGGCATCTCACTCTCTTTGAATCTTCTTTATCATGCTAGGATTAGCAGGAAAAAGCAAAAAATTTCAGAATTGCACCTTTGCAATGCGGAGAAATTACTGTTTGTGCATTTACAATATGCATTGATTTTTGCCATTGAAAAACATCATGTTATTCATATACCAGAAATGTTTGAAGCTACTGACTGAATGAAAAGAGCTGGCATCTCACTCTCTTTGAATCTTCTTTATCATGCTAAGAGGAGCAGGAAAAAGCAAAAAATTTCAGAATTGCACCTTGCAATGTGGAGAAATTACTATTTGTGCATTTACAATATTCATTGATTTTTGCCATTGAAAAACGTCCAGAAATGTTTGAAGCTACTGACTGAATGAAAGGAGCTGGCATCTCACTCTCTTTGAATCTTCTTTATCATGCTAAGAGGAGCAGGAAAAAGCAAAAAATTTCAGAATTGCACCTTGCAATGCAGAGAAATTACTGTTTGTGCATTTACAATAATCATTGATTTTTGCCATTGAAAAACATCATGTTATTCATATACCATAAATGTTTGAAGCTACTGACTGAATGAAAAGAGCTGGCATCTCACTCTCTTTGAATCTTCTTTATCATGCTAAGAGGAGCAGGAAAAAGCAAAAAATTTCAGAATTGCACCTTGCAATGTGGAGAAATTACTGTTTGTGTATTTACAATATTCATTGATTTTTGCCATTGAAAAAGGTCCAGAAATGTTTGAAGCTACTGACTGAATGAAAGGAGATGGCATCTCACTCTCTTTGAGTCTTCTTTATCATGCTAAGAGGAGCAGGAAAAAGCAAAAAAATTTCAGAATTGCACCTTGCAATGCGGAGAAATTACTGTTTGTGCATTTACAATATTCATTGATTTTTGCCATTGAAAAACATCATGTTATTCATATACCAGAAATGTTTGAAGCTACTGACTGAATGAAAAGAGCTGGCATCTCACTCTCATTGAATCTTCTTTATCATGCTAAGAGGAGCAGGAAAAAGCAAAAAATTTCAGAATTGCACCTTGCAATGTGGAGAAATTACTGTTTGTGCATTTACAATATTCATTGATTTTTGCCATTGAAAAACGTCCAGAAATGTTTGAAGCTACTGACTGAATGAAAGGAGCTGGCATCTCACTCTCTTTGAATCTTCTTTATCATGCTAAGAGGAGCAGGAAAAAGCAAAAAATTTCAGAATTGCACCTTGCAATGCGGAGAAATTACTGTTTGTGCATTTACAATATTCATTGATTTTTGCCATTGAAAAACGTCCAGAAATGTTTGAAGCTACTGACTGAATGAAAGGAGCTGGCATCTCACTCTCTTTGAATCTTCTTTATCATGCTAAGAGGAGCAGGAAAAAGCAAAAAATTTCAGAATTGCACCTTGCAATGCGGAGAAATTACTGTTTGTGCATTTACAATATTCATTGATTTTTCCCATTGAAAAACATCATGTTATTCATATACCAGAAATGTTTGAAGCTACTGACTGAATGAAAAGAGCTGGCATCTCACTCTCTTTGAATCTTCTTTATCATGCTAAGAGGAGCAGGAAAAAGCAAAAAATTTCAGAATTGCACCTTGCAATGTGAAGAAATTACTGTTTGTGCATTTACAATATTCATTGTTTTTTGCCATTGAAAAACGTCCAGAAATGTTTGAAGCTCCTCACTGAATGAAAGGAGCTGGCATCTCACTCTCTTTGAATCTTCTTTATCATGCTAGGATTAGCAGGAAAAAGCAAAAAATTTCAGAATTGCACCTTGCAATGCGGAGAAATTACTGTTTGTGCATTTACAATATTCATTGATTTTTGCCTTTGAAAAACATCATGTTATTCATATACCAGAAATGTTTGAAGCTACTGACTGAATGAAAAGAGCTGGCATCTCACTCTCTTTGAATCTTCTTTATCATGCTAAGAGGAGCAGGAAAAAGCAAAAAATTTCAGAATTGCACCTTGCAATGTGGAGAAATTACTGTTTGTGCATTTACAATATTCATTGGTTTTTGCCATTGAAAAACGTCCAGAAATGTTTGAAGCTACTGACTGAATGAAAGGAGCTGGCATCTCACTCTCTTTGAATCTTCTTTATCATGCTAGGATTAGCAGGAAAAAGCAAAAAATTTCAGAATTGCACCTTACAATGCGGAGAAATTACTGTTTGTGCATTTATAATATTCATTGATTTTTGCCATTGAAAAACATCATGTTATTCATATACCAGAAATGTTTGAAGCTACTGACTGAATGAAAAGAGCTGGCATCTCACTCTCTTTGAATCTTCTTTGTCATGCTAAGAGGAGCAGGAAAAAGCAAAAAAATTTCAGAATTGCACCTTGCAATGTGGAGAAATTACTATTTGTGCATTTACAATATTCATTGATTTTTGCCATTAAAAAACATCCAGAAATGCTTGAAGCTACTGACTGAATGAAAGGAGCTGGCATCTCACTCTTTGAATCTTCTTTATCATGCTAAGAGGAGCAGGAAAAAGCAAAAAATTTCAGAATTGCACCTTGCAATGTGGAGAAATTACTGTTTGTGCATTTACAATATTCATTGATTTTTGCCATTGAAAAACATCATGTTATTCATATACCAGAAATGTTTGAAGCTACTGACTGAATGAAAAGAGCTGGCATCTCACTCTCTTTGAATCTTCTTTATCATGCTAAGAGGAGCAGGAAAAAGCAAAAAATTTCAGAATTGCACCTTGCAATGTGGAGAAATTACTGTTTGTGCATTTACAATATTCATTGATTTTTGCCATTGAAAAACGTCCAGAAATGTTTGAAGCTACTGACTGAAAGAAAGGAGCTGCAATCTCACTCTCTTTGAATCTTCTTTATCATGCTAAGAGGAGCAGGAAAAAGCAAAAAATTTCAGAATTGCACCTTGCAATGCGGAGAAATTAATGTTTGTGCATTTACAATATTCATTGATTTTTGCCATTGAAAAACATCATATTATTCAAATACCAGAAATGTTTGAAGCTACTGAATGAATGAAAAGAGCTGGCATCTCACTCTCTTTGAATCTTCTTTATCATGCTAAGAGGAGCAGGAAAAAGCAAAAAATTTCAGAATTACACCTTGCAATGTGGAGAAATTACTGTTTGTGCATTTACAATATTCATTGATTTTTGCCATTGAAAAACGTCCAGAAATGTTTGAAGCTACTGACTGAATGAAAGGATCTGGCATCTCACTCTCTTTGAATCTTCTTTATCATGCTAGGATTAGCAGGAAAAAGCAAAAAATTTCAGAATTGCACTTTGCAATGCGGAGAAATTACTGTTTGTGCATGTACAATATTCATTGAATTTTGCCATTGAAAAACATCATGTTATTCATATACCAGAAATGTTTGAAGCTACTGATTGAATAAAAAGAGCTGGCATCTCACTCTCTTTGAATCTTCTTTATCATGCTAAGAGGAGCAGGAAAAAGCAAAAAATTTCAGAATTGCACCTTGCAATGTGGAGAAATTACTATTTGTGCATTTACAATATTCATTGATTTTTGCCATTGAAAAACGTCCAGAAATGTTTGAAGCTACTGACTGAATGAAAGGAGCTGGCATCTCACTCTTAGAATCTTCTTTATCATGCTAAGAGGAGCAGGAAAAAGCAAAAAATTTCAGAATTGCACCTTGCAATGCGTAGAAATTACTGTTTGTGCATTTACAATATTCATTGATTTTTGCCATTGAAAAACATCATGTTATTCATATACCAGAAATGTTTGAAGCTACTGACTGAATGAAAAGAGCTGGCATCTCACTCTCTTTGAATCTTCTTTATCATGCTAAGAGGAGCAGGAAAAAGCAAAAAATTTCAGAATTGCACCTTGCAATGTGGAGAAATTACTGTTTGTGCATTTACAATATTCATTGATTTTTGCCATTGAAAAACGTCCAGAAATGTTTGAAGCTACTGACTGAATGAAAGGAGCTGGCATCTCACTCTCTTTGAATCTTCTTTATCATGCTAAGAGGAGCAGGAAAAAGCAAAAAATTTCAGAATTGCACCTTGCAATGCGGAGAAATTACTGTTTGTGCATTTACAATATTCATTGATTTTTGCCATTGAAAAACGTCCAGAAATGTTTGAAGCTACTGACTGAATGAAAGGAGCTGGCATCTCACTCTCTTTGAATCTTCTTTATCATGCTAAGAGGAGCAGGAAAAAGCAAAAAATTTCAGAATTGCACCTTGCAATGCGGAGAAATTACTGTTTGTGCATTTACAATATTCATTGATTTTTGCCATTGAAAAACGTCCAGAAATGTTTGAAGCTACTGACTGAATGAAAGGAGCTGGCATCTCACTCTCTTTGAATCTTCTTTATCATGCTAAGAGGAGCAGGAAAAAGCAAAAAATTTCAGAATTGCACCTTGCAATGCGGAGAAATTACTGTTTGTGCATTTACAATATTCATTGATTTTTCCCATTGAAAAACATCATGTTATTCATATACCAGAAATGTTTGAAGCTACTGACTGAATGAAAAGAGCTGGCATCTCACTCTCTTTGAATCTTCTTTATCATGCTAAGAGGAGCAGGAAAAAGCAAAAAATTTCAGAATTGCACCTTGCAATGTGAAGAAATTACTGTTTGTGCATTTACAATATTCATTGTTTTTTGCCATTGAAAAACGTCCAGAAATGTTTGAAGCTCCTCACTGAATGAAAGGAGCTGGCATCTCACTCTCTTTGAATCTTCTTTATCATGCTAGGATTAGCAGGAAAAAGCAAAAAATTTCAGAATTGCACCTTGCAATGCGGAGAAATTACTGTTTGTGCATTTACAATATTCATTGATTTTTGCCATTGAAAAACATCATGTTATTCATATACCAGAAATGTTTGAAGCTACTGACTGAATGAAAAGAGCTGGCATCTCACTCTCTTTGAATCTTCTTTATCATGCTAAGAGGAGCAGGAAAAAGCAAAAAATTTCAGAATTGCACCTTGCAATGTGGAGAAATTACTGTTTGTGCATTTACAATATTCATTGGTTTTTGCCATTGAAAAACGTCCAGAAATGTTTGAAGCTACTGACTGAATGAAAGGAGCTGGCATCTCACTCTCTTTGAATCTTCTTTATCATGCTAGGATTAGCAGGAAAAAGCAAAAAATTTCAGAATTGCACCTTGCAATGCGGAGAAATTCCTGTTTGTGCATTTACAATATTCATTGATTTTTGCCATTGAAAAACATCATGTTATTCATATACCAGAAATGTTTGAAGCTACTGACTGAATGAAAAGAGCTGGCATCTCACTCTCTTTGAATCTTCTTTATCATGCTAAGAGGAGCAGGAAAAAGCAAAAAAATTTCAGAATTGCACCTTGCAATGTGGAGAAATTACTATTTGTGCATTTACAATATTCATTGATTTTTGCCATTAAAAAACGTCCAGAAATGCTTGAAGCTACTGACTGAATGAAAGGAGCTGGCATCTCACTCTTTGAATCTTCTTTATCATGCTAAGAGGAGCAGGAAAAAGCAAAAAATTTCAGAATTGCACCTTGCAATGTGGAGAAATTACTGTTTGTGCATTTACAATATTCATTGATTTTTGCCATTGAAAAACATCATGTTATTCATATACCAGAAATGTTTGAAGCTACTGACTGAATGAAAAGAGCTGGCATCTCACTCTCTTTGAATCTTCTTTATCATGCTAAGAGGAGCAGGAAAAAGCAAAAAATTTCAGAATTGCACCTTGCAATGTGGAGAAATTACTGTTTGTGCATTTACAATATTCATTGATTTTTGCCATTGAAAAACGTCCAGAAATGTTTGAAGCTACTGACTGAATGAAAGGAGCTGCAATCTCACTCTCTTTGAATCTTCTTTATCATGCTAAGAGGAGCAGGAAAAAGCAAAAAATTTCAGAATTGCACCTTGCAATGCGGAGAAATTACCGTTTGTGCATTTACAATATTCATTGATTTTTGCCATTGAAAAACATCATATTATTCAAATACCAGAAATGTTTGAAGCTACTGAATGAATGAAAAGAGCTGGCATCTCACTCTTTTTGAATCTTCTTTATCATGCTAAGAGGAGCAGGAAAAAGCAAAAAATTTCAGAATTACACCTTGCAATGTGGAGAAATTACTGTTTGTGCATTTACAATATTCATTGATTTTTGCCATTGAAAAACGTCCAGAAATGTTTGAAGCTACTGACTGAATGAAGGGATCTGGCATCTCACTCTCTTTGAATCTTCTTTATCATGCTAGGATTAGCAGGAAAAAGCAAAAAATTTCAGAATTGCACTTTGCAATGTGGAGAAATTACTGTTTGTGCATTTACAATATTCATTGATTTTTGCCATTGAAAAACATCATATTATTCAAATACCAGAAATGTTTGAAGCTACTGACTGAATGAAAAGAGCTGGCATCTCACTCTCTTTGAATCTTCTTTATCATGCTAAGAGGAGCAGGAAAAAGCAAAAAATTTCAGAATTCCACCTTGCAATGTGGAGAAATTACTGTTTGTGCATTTACAATATTCATTGATTTTTGCCATTGAAAAACGTCCAGAAATGTTTGAAGCTACTGACTGAATGAAAGGAGCTGCAATCTCACTCTCTTTGAATCTTCTTTATCATGCTAAGAGGAGCAGGAAAAAGCAAAAAATTTCAGAATTGCACCTTGCAATGCGGAGAAATTACTGTTTGTGCATTTACAATATTCATTGATTTTTGCCATTGAAAAACATCATATTATTCAAATACCAGAAATGTTTGAAGCCACTGACTGAATGAAAAGAGCTGGCATCTCACTCTCTTTGAATCTTCTTTATCATGCTAAGAGGAGCAGGAAAAAGCAAAAAATTTCAGAATTACACCTTGCAATGTGGAGAAATTACTGTTTGTGCATTTACAATATTCATTGATTTTTGCCATTGAAAAACGTCCAGAAATGTTTGAAGCTACTGACTGAATGAAAGGATCTGGCATCTCACTCTCTTTGAATCTTCTTTATCATGCTAGGATTAGCAGGAAAAATCAAAAAATTTCAGAATTGCACTTTGCAATGCGGAGAAATTACTGTTTGTGCATTTACAATATTCATTGATTTTTGCCATTGAAAAACATCATGTTATTCATATACCAGAAATGTTTGAAGCTACTGACTGAATGAAAAGAGCTGGCATCTCACTCTCTTTGAATCTTCTTTATCATGCTAAGAGGAGCAGGAAAAAGCAAAAAATTTCAGAATTGCACCTTGCAATGTGGAGAAATTACTATTTGTGCATTTACAATATTCATTGATTTTTGCCATTGAAAAACGTCCAGAAATGTTTGAAGCTACTGACTGAATGAAAGGAGCTGGCATCTCACTCTTTGAATCTTCTTTATCATGCTAAGAGGAGCAGGAAAAAGCAAAAAATTTCAGAATTGCACCTTGCAATGCGGAGAAATTACTGTTTGTGCATTTACAATATTCATTGATTTTTGCCATTGAAAAACATCATGTTATTCATATACCAGAAATGTTTGAAGCTACTGACTGAATGAAAAGAGCTGGCATCTCACTCTCTTTGAATCTTCTTTATCATGCTAAGAGGAGCAGGAAAAAGCAAAAAATTTCAGAATTGCACCTTGCAATGTGGAGAAATTACTGTTTGTGCATTTACAATATTCATTGATTTTTGCCATTGAAAAATGTCCAGAAATGTTTGAAGCTACTGACTGAATGAAAGGAGCTGGCATCTCACTCTCTTTGAATCTTCTTTATCATGCTAAGAGGAGCAGGAAAAAGCAAAAAATTTCAGAATTGCACCTTGCAAAGCGGAGAAATTACTGTTTGTGCATTTACAATATTCATTGATTTTTGCCATTGAAAAACATCATGTTATTCATATACCAGAAATGTTTGAAGCTACTGACTGAATGAAAAGAGCTGGCATCTCACTCTCTTTGAATCTTCTTTATCATGCTAAGAGGAGCAGGAAAAAGCAAAAAATTTCAGAATTACACCTTGCAATGTGGAGAAATTACTGTTTGTGCATTTACAATATTCATTGATTTTTGCCATTGAAAAATGTCCAGAAATGTTTGAAGCTACTGACTGAGTGAAAGGAGCTGGCATCTCACTCTCTTTGAATCTTCTTTATCATGCTAAGAGGAGCAGGAAAAAGCAAAAAATTTCAGAATTGCACCTTGCAATGCGGAGAAATTACTGTTTGTGCATTTACAATATTCATTGATTTTTCCCATTGAAAAACATCATGTTATTCATATACCAGAAATGTTTGAAGCTACTGACTGAATGAAAAGAGCTGGCATCTCACTCTCTTTGAATCTTCTTTATCATGCTAAGAGGAGCAGGAAAAAGCAAAAAATTTCAGAATTGCACCTTGCAATGTGGAGAAATTACTGTTTGTGCATTTACAATATTCATTGGTTTTTGCCATTGAAAAACGTCCAGAAATGTTTGAAGCTCCTGACTGAATGAAAGGAGCTGGCATCTCACTCTTTTTGAATCTTCTTTATCATGCTAGGATTAGCAGGAAAAAGCAAAAAATTTCAGAATTGCACCTTGCAATGCGGAGAAATTACTGTTTGTGCATTTACAATATTCATTGATTTTTGCCATTGAAAAACATCATGTTATTCATATACCAGAAATGTTTGAAGCTACTGACTGAATGAAAAGAGCTGGCATCTCACTCTCTTTGAATCTTCTTTATCATGCTAAGAGGAGCAGTAAAAAGCAAAAAATTTCAGAATTGCACCTTGCAATGTGGAGAAATTAGTATTTGTGCATTTACAATATTCATTGATTTTTGCCATTGAAAAACGTCCAGAAATGTGTGAAGCTACTGACTGAATGAAAGGAGCTGGCATCTCACTCTCTTTGAATCTTCTTTATCATGCTAAGAGGAGCAGGAAAAAGCAAAAAATTTCAGAATTGCACCTTGCAATGCGGAGAAATTACTGTTTGTGCATTTACAATATTCATTGATTTTTCCCATTGAAAAACATCATGTTATTCATATACCAGAAATGTTTGAAGCTACTGACTGAATGAAAAGAGCTGGCATCTCAGTCTCTTTGAATCTTCTTTATCATGCTAAGAGGAGCAGGAAAAAGCAAAAAATTTCAGAATTGCACCTTTCAATGTGGAGAAATTACTGTTTGTGCATTTACAATATTCATTGGTTTTTGCCATTGAAAAACGTCCAGAAATGTTTGAAGCTCCTGACTGAATGAAAGGAGCTGGCATCTCACTCTTTTTGAATCTTCTTTATCATGCTAGGATTAGCAGGAAAAAGCAAAAAATTTCAGAATTGCACCTTGCAATGCGGAGAAATTACTGTTTGTGCATTTACCATATTCATTGATTTTTGCCATTGAAAAACATCATGTTATTCATATACCAGAAATGTTTGAAGCTACTGACTGAATGAAAAGAGCTGGCATCTCACTCTCTTTGAATCTTCTTTATCATGCTAAGAGGAGCAGGAAAAAGCAAAAAATTTCAGAATTGCACCTTGCAATGTGGAGAAATTACTGTTTGTGCATTTACAATATTCATTGGTTTTTGCCATTGAAAAACGTCCAGAAATGTGTGAAGCTACTGACTGAATGAAAGGAGCTGGCATCTCACTCTCTTTGAATCTTCTTTATCATGCTAGGATTAGCAGGAAAAAGCAAAAAATTTCAGAATTGCACCTTTGCAATGCGGAGAAATTACTGTTTGTGCATTTACAATATTCATTGATTTTTGCCATTGAAAAACATCATGTTATTCATATACCAGAAATGTTTGAAGCTACTGACTGAATGAAAAGAGCTGGCATTTCACTCTCTTTGAATCTTCTTTATCATTCTAAGAGGAGCAGGAAAAAGCAAAAAATTTCAGAATTGCACCTTGCAATGTGGAGAAATTACTATTTGTGCATTTACAATATTCATTGATTTTTGCCATTGAAAAACGTATAGAAATGTTTGAAGCTACTGACTGAATGAAAGGAGCTGGCATCTCACTCTCTTTGAATCTTCTTTATCATGCTAAGAGGAGCAGGAAAAAGCAAAAAAATTTCAGAATTGCACCTTGCAATGCGGAAAAATTACTGTTTGTGCATTTACAATATTCATTGATTTTTGCCATTGAAAAACATCATGTTATTCATATACCAGAAATGTTTGAAGCTACTGACTGAATGAAAAGAGCTGGCATCTCACTCTCTTTGAATCTTCTTTATCATGCTAAGAGGAGCAGGAAAAAGCAAAAAATTTCAGAATTACACCTTGCAATGTGGAGAAATTACTGTTTGTGCATTTACAATATTCATTGATTTTTGCCATTGAAAAACATCATGTTATTCATATACCAGAAATGTTTGAAGCTACTGACTGAATGAAAAGAGCTGGCATCTCACTCTCTTTGAATCTTCTTTATCATGCTAAGAGGAGCAGGAAAAAGCAAAAAATTTCAGAATTGCACCTTGCAATGTGGAGAAATTACTGTTTGTGCATTTACAATATTCATTGGTTTTTGCCATTGAAAAACGTCCAGAAATGTTTGAAGCTACTGACTGAATGAAAAGAGCTGGCATCTCACTCTCTTTGAATCTTCTTTATCATGCTAAGAGGAGCAGGAAAAAGCAAAAAATTTCAGAATTACACCTTGCAATGTGGAGAAATTACTGTTTGTGCATTTACAATATTCATTGATTTTTGCCATTGAAAAACGTCCAGAAATGTTTGAAGCTACTGACTGAATGAAAGGAGCTGGCATCTCACTCTCTTTGAATCTTCTTTATCATGCTAGGATTAGCAGGAAAAAGCAAAAAATTTCAGAATTGCACTTTGCAATGCGGAGAAATTACTGTTTGTGCATTTACAATATTCATTGATTTTTGCCATTGAAAAACATCATGTTATTCATATACCAGAAATGTTTGAAGCTACTGACTGAATGAAAAGAGCTGGCATCTCACTCTCTTTGAATCTTCTTTATCATGCTAAGAGGAGCAGGAAAAAGCAAAAAATTTCAGAATAGCACCTTGCAATGTGGAGAAATTACTATTTGTGCATTTACAATATTCATTGATTTTTGCCATTGAAAAACATCCAGAAATGTTTGAAGCTACTGACTGAATGAAAGGAGCTGGCATCTCACTCTTTGAATCTTCTTTATCATGCTAAGAGGAGCAGGAAAAAGCAAAAAATTTCAGAATTGCACCTTGCAATGCGGAGAAATTACTGTTTGTGCATTTACAATATTCATTGATTTTTGCCATTGAAAAACATCATATTATTCAAATACCAGAAATGTTTGAAGCTACTGACTGAATGAAAAGAGCTGGCATCTCACTCTCTTTGAATCTTCTTTATCATGCTAAGAGGAGCAAGAAAAAGCAAAAAATTTCAGAATTACACTTTGCAATGTGGAGAAATTACTGTTTGTGCATTTACAATATTCATTGATTTTTGCCATTGAAAAACGTCCAGAAATGTTTGAAGCTACTGACTGAATGAAAGGAGCTGGCATCTCACTCTCTTTGAATCTTCTTTATCATGCTAGGATTAGCAGGAAAAAGCAAAAAATTTCAGAATTGCACTTTGCAATGCGGAGAAATTACTGTTTGTGCATTTACAATATTCATTGATTTTTACCATTGAAAAACATCATGTTATTCATATACCAGAAATGTTTGAAGCTACTGACTGAATGAAAAGAGCTGGCATCTCACTCTCTTTGAATCTTCTTTATCATGCTAAGAGGAGCAGGAAAAAGCAAAAAATTTCAGAATTGCACCTTGCAATGTGGAGAAATTACTATTTGTGCATTTACAATATTCATTGATTTTTGCCATTGAAAAACGTCCAGAAATGTTTGAAGCTACTGACTGAATGAAAGGAGCTGGCATCTCACTCTTTGAATCTTCTTTATCATGCTAAGAGGAGCAGGAAAAAGCAAAAAATTTCAGAATTGCACCTTGCAATGCGGAGAAATTACTGTTTGTGCATTTACAATATTCATTGATTTTTGCCATTGAAAAACATCATGTTATTCATATACCAGAAATGTTTGAAGCTACTGACTGAATGAAAAGAGCTGGCATCTCACTCTCTTTGAATCTTCTTTATCATGCTAAGAGGAGCAGGAAAAAGCAAAAAATTTCAGAATTACACCTTGCAATGTGGAGAAATTACTGTTTGTGCATTTACAATATTCATTGATTTTTGCCATTGAAAAATGTCCAGAAATGTTTGAAGCTACTGACTGAATGAAAGGAGCTGGCATCTCACTCTCTTTGAATCTTCTTTATCATGCTAAGAGGAGCAGGAAAAAGCAAAAAATTTCAGAATTGCACCTTGCAATGCGGAGAAATTACTGTTTGTGCATTTACAATATTCATTGATTTTTCCCATTGAAAAACATCATGTTATTCATATACCAGAAATGTTTGAAGCTACTGACTGAATGAAAAGAGCTGGCATCTCACTCTCTTTGAATCTTCTTTATCATGCTAAGAGGAGCAGGAAAAAGCAAAAAATTTCAGAATTGCACCTTGCAATGTGGAGAAATTACTGTTTGTGCATTTACAATATTCATTGGTTTTTGCCATTGAAAAACGTCCAGAAATGTTTGAAGCTCCTGACTGAATGAAAGGAGCTGGCATCTCACACTTTTTGAATCTTCTTTATCATGCTAGGATTAGCAGGAAAAAGCAAAAAATTTCAGAATTGCACCTTGCAATGCGGAGAAATTACTGTTTGTGCATTTACAATATTCATTGATTTTTGCCATTGAAAAACATCATGTTATTCATATACCAGAAATGTTTGAAGCTACTGACTGAATGAAAAGAGCTGGCATCTCACTCTCTTTGAATCTTCTTTATCATGCTAAGAGGAGCAGGAAAAAGCAAAAAATTTCAGAATTGCACCTTGCAATGTGGAGAAATTACTATTTGTGCATTTACAATATTCATTGATTTTTGCCATTGAAAAACGTCCAGAAATGTTTGAAGCTACTGACTGAATGAAAGGAGCTGGCATCTCACTCTCTTTGAATCTTCTTTATCATGCTAAGAGGAGCAGGAAAAAGTAAAAAATTTCAGAATTGCACCTTGCAATGCGGAGAAATTACTGTTTGTGCATTTACAATATTCATTGATTTTTGCCATTGAAAAACATCATGTTATTCATATACCAGAAATGTTTGAAGCTACTGACTGAATGAAAAGAGCTGGCATCTTACTCTCTTTGAATCTTCTTTATCATGCTAAGAGGAGCAGGAAAAAGCAAAAAATTTCAGAATTACACCTTGCAATGTGGAGAAATTACTGTTTGTGCATATACAATATTCATTGATTTTTACCATTGAAAAATGTCCAGAAATGTTTGAAGCTACTGACTGAATGAAAGAAGCTGGCATCTCACTCTCTTTGAATCTTCTTTATCATGCTAAGAGGAGCAGGAAAAAGCAAAAAATTTCAGAATTGCTCCTTGCAATGCGGAGAAATTACTGTTTGTGCATTTACAATATTCATTGATTTTTCCCATTGAAAAACATCATGTTATTCATATACCAGAAATGTTTGAAGCTACTGACTGAATGAAAAGAGCTGGCATCTCACTCTCTTTGAATCTTCTTTATCATGCTAAGAGGAGCAGGAAAAAGCAAAAAATTTCAGAATTGCACCTTTCAATGTGGAGAAATTACTGTTTGTGCATTTACAATATTCATTGGTTTTTGCCATTGAAAAACGTCCAGAAATGTTTGAAGCTCCTGACTGATTGAAAGGAGCTGGCATCTCACTCTTTTTGAATCTTCTTTATCATGCTAGGATTAGCAGGAAAAAGCAAAAAATTTCAGAATTGCACCTTGCAATGCGGAGAAATTACTGTTTGTGCATTTACCATATTCATTGATTTTTGCCATTGAAAAACATCATGTTATTCATATACCAGAAATGTTTGAAGCTACTGACTGAATGAAAAGAGCTGGCATCTCACTCTCTTTGAATCTTCTTTATCATGCTAAGAGGAGCAGGAAAAAGCAAAAAATTTCAGAATTGCACCTTGCAATGTGGAGAAATTACTGTTTGTGCATTTACAATATTCATTGGTTTTTGCCATTGAAAAACGTCCAGAAATGTTTGAAGCTACTGACTGAATGAAAGGAGCTGGCATCTCACTCTCTTTGAATCTTCTTTATCATGCTAGGATTAGCAGGAAAAAGCAAAAAATTTCAGAATTGCACCTTTGCAATGCGGAGAAATTACTGTTTGTGCATTTACAATATTCATTGATTTTTCCCATTGAAAAACATCATGTTATTCATATACCAGAAATGTTTGAAGCTACTGACTGAATGAAAAGAGCTGGCATCTCACTCTCTTTGAATCTTCTTTATCATGCTAAGAGGAGCAGGAAAAAGCAAAAAATTTCAGAATTGCACCTTGCAATGTGGAGAAATTACTATTTGTGCATTTACAATATTCATTGATTTTTGCCATTGAAAAACGTCCAGAAATGTTTGAAGCTACTGACTGAATGAAAGGAGCTGGCATCTCACTCTCTTTGAATCTTCTTTATCATGCTAAGAGGAGCAGGAAAAAGCAAAACAATTTCAGAATTGCACCTTGCAATGCGGAAAAATTACTGTTTGTGCATTTACAATATTCATTGATTTTTGCCATTGAAAAACATCATGTTATTCATATACTAGAAATGTTTGAAGCTACTGACTGAATGAAAAGAGCTGGCATCTCACTCTCTTTGAATCTTCTTTATCATGCTAAGAGGAGCAGGAAAAAGCAAAAAATTTCAGAATTACACCTTGCAATGTGGAGAAATTACTGTTTGTGCATTTACAATATTCATTGATTTTTGCCATTGAAAAACATCATGTTATTCATATACCAGAAA
The DNA here is from genome assembly GCF_046119375.1 of Phyllobates terribilis. Classification (NCBI taxonomy): domain Eukaryota; kingdom Metazoa; phylum Chordata; class Amphibia; order Anura; family Dendrobatidae; genus Phyllobates; species Phyllobates terribilis. The sequence goes on along the minus strand of NW_027362942.1, from coordinate 1,256,736 downwards.
TGTTTGAGGCTACTGACTGAATGAAAAGAGCTGGCATCTCACTCTCTTTGAATCTTCTTTATCATGCTAAGAGGAGCAGGAAAAAGCAAAAAATTTCAGAATTGCACCTTGCAATGTGGAGAAATTACTGTTTGTGCATTTACAATATTCATTGGTTTTTGCCATTGAAAAACGTCCAGAAATGTTTGAAGCTACTGACTGAATGAAAGGAGCTGGCATCTCACTCTCTTTGAATCTTCTTTATCATGCTAGGATTAGCAGGGAAAAGCAAAAAATTTCAGAATTGCACCTTTGCAATGCGGAGAAATTACTGTTTGTGCATTTACAATATTCATTGATTTTTGCCATTGAAAAACATCATGTTATTCATATACCAGAAATGTTTGAAGCTACTGACTGAATGAAAAGAGCTGGCATCTCACTCTCTTTGAATCTTCTTTATCATGCTAAGAGGAGCAGGAAAAAGCAAAAAATTTCAGAATTGCACCTTGCAATGTGGAGAAATTACTATTTGTGCATTTACAATATTAATTGATTTTTGCCATTGAAAAACGTCCAGAAATGTTTGAAGCTACTGACTGAATGAAAGATGCTGGCATCTCACTTTCTTTGAATCTTCTTTATCATGCTAAGAGGAGCAGGAAAAAGCAAAAAATTTCAGAATTGCACCTTGCAATGCGGAGAAATTACTGTTTGTGCATTTACAATATTCATTGATTTTTGCCATTGAAAAACATCATGTTATTCATATACCAGAAATGTTTGAAGCTACTGACTGAATGAAAAGAGCTGGCATCTCACTCTCTTTGAATCTTCTTTATCATGCTAAGAGGAGCAGGAAAAAGCAAAAAATTTCAGAATTGCAGCTTGCAATGTGGAGAAATTACTGTTTGTGCATTTACAATATTCATTGATTTTTGCCATTGAAAATCGTCCAGAAATGTTTGAAGCTACTGACTGAATGAAAGGAGCTGGTATCTCACTCTGAATCTTCTTTATCATGCTAAGAGGAGCAGGAAAAAGCAAAAAAATTCAGAATTGCACCTTGCAATGTGGAGAAATTACTGTTTGTGCATTTACAATATTCATTGATTTTTGCCATTGAAAAACGTCCAGAAATGTTTGAAGCTACTGACTGAATGAAAGGAGCTGGCATCTCACTCTCTTTGAAATCTTCTTTATCATGCAAAGAGGAGCAGGAAAAAGCAAAAAATTTCAGAATTGCACCTTGCAATGTGGAGAAATTACTGTTTGTGCATTTACAATATTCATTGATTTTTGCCATTGAAAAACGTCCAGAAATGTTTGAAGCTACTGACTGAATGAAAGGAGCTGGCATCTCACTCTCTTTGAATCTTCTTTATCATGCTAAGAGGAGCAGGAAAAAGCAAAAAATTTCAGAATTGCACCTTGCAATGCGGAGAAATTACTGTTTGTGCATTTACAATATTCATTGATTTTTGCCATTGAAAAACATCATGTTATTCATATACCAGAAATGTTTGAAGCTACTGACTGAATGAAAAGAGCTGGCATCTCACTCTCTTTGAATCTTCTTTATCATGCTAAGAGGAGCAGGAAAAAGCAAAAAATTTCAGAATTACACCTTGCAATATGGAGAAATTACTGTTTGTGCATTTACAATATTCATTGATTTTTGCCATTGAAAAACGTCCAGAAATGTTTGAAGCTACTGACTGAATGAAAGGAGCTGGCATCTCACTCTCTTTGAATCTTCTTTATCATGCTAAGAGGAGCAGGAAAAAGCAAAAAATTTCAGAATTGCACCTTGCAATGTGGAGAAATTACTGTTTGTGCATTTACAATATTCATTGGTTTTTGCCATTGAAAAACGTCCAGAAATGTTTGAAGCTCCTGACTGAATGAAAGGAGCTGGCATCTCACTCTTTTTGAATCTTCTTTATCATGCTAGGATTAGCAGGAAAAAGCAAAAAATTTCAGAATTGCACCTTGCAATGCGGAGAAATTACTGTTTGTGCATTTACCATATTCATTGATTTTTGCCATTGAAAAACATCATGTTATTCATATACCAGAAATGTTTGAAGCTACTGACTGAATGAAAAGAGCTGGCATCTCACTCTCTTTGAATCTTCTTTATCATGCTAAGAGGAGCAGGAAAAAGCAAAAAATTTCAGAATTGCACCTTGCAATGTGGAGAAATTACTGTTTGTGCATTTACAATATTCATTGGTTTTTGCCATTGAAAAACGTCCAGAAATGTGTGAAGCTACTGACTGAATGAAAGGAGCTGGCATCTCACTCTCTTTGAATCTTCTTTATCATGCTAGGATTAGCAGGAAAAAGCAAAAAATTTCAGAATTGCACCTTTGCAATGCGGAGAAATTACTGTTTGTGCATTTACAATATTCATTGATTTTTGCCATTGAAAAACATCATGTTATTCATATACCAGAAATGTTTGAAGCTACTGACTGAATGAAAAGAGCTGGCATTTCACTCTCTTTGAATCTTCTTTATCATTCTAAGAGGAGCAGGAAAAAGCAAAAAATTTCAGAATTGCACCTTGCAATGTGGAGAAATTACTATTTGTGCATTTACAATATTCATTGATTTTTGCCATTGAAAAACGTATAGAAATGTTTGAAGCTACTGACTGAATGAAAGGAGCTGGCATCTCACTCTCTTTGAATCTTCTTTATCATGCTAAGAGGAGCAGGAAAAAGCAAAAAAATTTCAGAATTGCACCTTGCAATGCGGAAAAATTACTGTTTGTGCATTTACAATATTCATTGATTTTTGCCATTGAAAAACATCATGTTATTCATATACCAGAAATGTTTGAAGCTACTGACTGAATGAAAAGAGCTGGCATCTCACTCTCTTTGAATCTTCTTTATCATGCTAAGAGGAGCAGGAAAAAGCAAAAAATTTCAGAATTACACCTTGCAATGTGGAGAAATTACTGTTTGTGCATTTACAATATTCATTGATTTTTGCCATTGAAAAACATCATGTTATTCATATACCAGAAATGTTTGAAGCTACTGACTGAATGAAAAGAGCTGGCATCTCACTCTCTTTGAATCTTCTTTATCATGCTAAGAGGAGCAGGAAAAAGCAAAAAATTTCAGAATTGCACCTTGCAATGTGGAGAAATTACTGTTTGTGCATTTACAATATTCATTGGTTTTTGCCATTGAAAAACGTCCAGAAATGTTTGAAGCTACTGACTGAATGAAAAGAGCTGGCATCTCACTCTCTTTGAATCTTCTTTATCATGCTAAGAGGAGCAGGAAAAAGCAAAAAATTTCAGAATTACACCTTGCAATGTGGAGAAATTACTGTTTGTGCATTTACAATATTCATTGATTTTTGCCATTGAAAAACGTCCAGAAATGTTTGAAGCTACTGACTGAATGAAAGGAGCTGGCATCTCACTCTCTTTGAATCTTCTTTATCATGCTAGGATTAGCAGGAAAAAGCAAAAAATTTCAGAATTGCACTTTGCAATGCGGAGAAATTACTGTTTGTGCATTTACAATATTCATTGATTTTTGCCATTGAAAAACATCATGTTATTCATATACCAGAAATGTTTGAAGCTACTGACTGAATGAAAAGAGCTGGCATCTCACTCTCTTTGAATCTTCTTTATCATGCTAAGAGGAGCAGGAAAAAGCAAAAAATTTCAGAATAGCACCTTGCAATGTGGAGAAATTACTATTTGTGCATTTACAATATTCATTGATTTTTGCCATTGAAAAACATCCAGAAATGTTTGAAGCTACTGACTGAATGAAAGGAGCTGGCATCTCACTCTTTGAATCTTCTTTATCATGCTAAGAGGAGCAGGAAAAAGCAAAAAATTTCAGAATTGCACCTTGCAATGCGGAGAAATTACTGTTTGTGCATTTACAATATTCATTGATTTTTGCCATTGAAAAACATCATATTATTCAAATACCAGAAATGTTTGAAGCTACTGACTGAATGAAAAGAGCTGGCATCTCACTCTCTTTGAATCTTCTTTATCATGCTAAGAGGAGCAAGAAAAAGCAAAAAATTTCAGAATTACACTTTGCAATGTGGAGAAATTACTGTTTGTGCATTTACAATATTCATTGATTTTTGCCATTGAAAAACGTCCAGAAATGTTTGAAGCTACTGACTGAATGAAAGGAGCTGGCATCTCACTCTCTTTGAATCTTCTTTATCATGCTAGGATTAGCAGGAAAAAGCAAAAAATTTCAGAATTGCACTTTGCAATGCGGAGAAATTACTGTTTGTGCATTTACAATATTCATTGATTTTTGCCATTGAAAAACATCATGTTATTCATATACCAGAAATGTTTGAAGCTACTGACTGAATGAAAAGAGCTGGCATCTCACTCTCTTTGAATCTTCTTTATCATGCTAAGAGGAGCAGGAAAAAGCAAAAAATTTCAGAATTGCACCTTGCAATGTGGAGAAATTACTATTTGTGCATTTACAATATTCATTGATTTTTGCCATTGAAAAACGTCCAGAAATGTTTGAAGCTACTGACTGAATGAAAGGAGCTGGCATCTCACTCTTTGAATCTTCTTTATCATGCTAAGAGGAGCAGGAAAAAGCAAAAAATTTCAGAATTGCACCTTGCAATGCGGAGAAATTACTGTTTGTGCATTTACAATATTCATTGATTTTTGCCATTGAAAAACATCATGTTATTCATATACCAGAAATGTTTGAAGCTACTGACTGAATGAAAAGAGCTGGCATCTCACTCTCTTTGAATCTTCTTTATCATGCTAAGAGGAGCAGGAAAAAGCAAAAAATTTCAGAATTACACCTTGCAATGTGGAGAAATTACTGTTTGTGCATTTACAATATTCATTGATTTTTGCCATTGAAAAATGTCCAGAAATGTTTGAAGCTACTGACTGAATGAAAGGAGCTGGCATCTCACTCTCTTTGAATCTTCTTTATCATGCTAAGAGGAGCAGGAAAAAGCAAAAAATTTCAGAATTGCACCTTGCAATGCGGAGAAATTACTGTTTGTGCATTTACAATATTCATTGATTTTTCCCATTGAAAAACATCATGTTATTCATATACCAGAAATGTTTGAAGCTACTGACTGAATGAAAAGAGCTGGCATCTCACTCTCTTTGAATCTTCTTTATCATGCTAAGAGGAGCAGGAAAAAGCAAAAAATTTCAGAATTGCACCTTGCAATGTGGAGAAATTACTGTTTGTGCATTTACAATATTCATTGGTTTTTGCCATTGAAAAACGTCCAGAAATGTTTGAAGCTCCTGACTGAATGAAAGGAGCTGGCATCTCACACTTTTTGAATCTTCTTTATCATGCTAGGATTAGCAGGAAAAAGCAAAAAATTTCAGAATTGCACCTTGCAATGCGGAGAAATTACTGTTTGTGCATTTACAATATTCATTGATTTTTGCCATTGAAAAACATCATGTTATTCATATACCAGAAATGTTTGAAGCTACTGACTGAATGAAAAGAGCTGGCATCTCACTCTCTTTGAATCTTCTTTATCATGCTAAGAGGAGCAGGAAAAAGCAAAAAATTTCAGAATTGCACCTTGCAATGTGGAGAAATTACTATTTGTGCATTTACAATATTCATTGATTTTTGCCATTGAAAAACGTCCAGAAATGTTTGAAGCTACTGACTGAATGAAAGGAGCTGGCATCTCACTCTCTTTGAATCTTCTTTATCATGCTAAGAGGAGCAGGAAAAAGTAAAAAATTTCAGAATTGCACCTTGCAATGCGGAGAAATTACTGTTTGTGCATTTACAATATTCATTGATTTTTGCCATTGAAAAACATCATGTTATTCATATACCAGAAATGTTTGAAGCTACTGACTGAATGAAAAGAGCTGGCATCTTACTCTCTTTGAATCTTCTTTATCATGCTAAGAGGAGCAGGAAAAAGCAAAAAATTTCAGAATTACACCTTGCAATGTGGAGAAATTACTGTTTGTGCATTTACAATATTCATTGATTTTTACCATTGAAAAATGTCCAGAAATGTTTGAAGCTACTGACTGAATGAAAGAAGCTGGGATCTCACTCTCTTTGAATCTTCTTTATCATGCTAAGAGGAGCAGGAAAAAGCAAAAAATTTCAGAATTGCTCCTTGCAATGCGGAGAAATTACTGTTTGTGCATTTACAATATTCATTGATTTTTCCCATTGAAAAACATCATGTTATTCATATACCAGAAATGTTTGAAGCTACTGACTGAATGAAAAGAGCTGGCATCTCACTCTCTTTGAATCTTCTTTATCATGCTAAGAGGAGCAGGAAAAAGCAAAAAATTTCAGAATTGCACCTTTCAATGTGGAGAAATTACTGTTTGTGCATTTACAATATTCATTGGTTTTTGCCATTGAAAAACGTCCAGAAATGTTTGAAGCTCCTGACTGATTGAAAGGAGCTGGCATCTCACTCTTTTTGAATCTTCTTTATCATGCTAGGATTAGCAGGAAAAAGCAAAAAATTTCAGAATTGCACCTTGCAATGCGGAGAAATTACTGTTTGTGCATTTACCATATTCATTGATTTTTGCCATTGAAAAACATCATGTTATTCATATACCAGAAATGTTTGAAGCTACTGACTGAATGAAAAGAGCTGGCATCTCACTCTCTTTGAATCTTCTTTATCATGCTAAGAGGAGCAGGAAAAAGCAAAAAATTTCAGAATTGCACCTTGCAATGTGGAGAAATTACTGTTTGTGCATTTACAATATTCATTGGTTTTTGCCATTGAAAAACGTCCAGAAATGTTTGAAGCTACTGACTGAATGAAAGGAGCTGGCATCTCACTCTCTTTGAATCTTCTTTATCATGCTAGGATTAGCAGGAAAAAGCAAAAAATTTCAGAATTGCACCTTTGCAATGCGGAGAAATTACTGTTTGTGCATTTACAATATTCATTGATTTTTCCCATTGAAAAACATCATGTTATTCATATACCAGAAATGTTTGAAGCTACTGACTGAATGAAAAGAGCTGGCATCTCACTCTCTTTGAATCTTCTTTATCATGCTAAGAGGAGCAGGAAAAAGCAAAAAATTTCAGAATTGCACCTTGCAATGTGGAGAAATTACTATTTGTGCATTTACAATATTCATTGATTTTTGCCATTGAAAAACGTCCAGAAATGTTTGAAGCTACTGACTGAATGAAAGGAGCTGGCATCTCACTCTCTTTGAATCTTCTTTATCATGCTAAGAGGAGCAGGAAAAAGCAAAACAATTTCAGAATTGCACCTTGCAATGCGGAAAAATTACTGTTTGTGCATTTACAATATTCATTGATTTTTGCCATTGAAAAACATCATGTTATTCATATACTAGAAATGTTTGAAGCTACTGACTGAATGAAAAGAGCTGGCATCTCACTCTCTTTGAATCTTCTTTATCATGCTAAGAGGAGCAGGAAAAAGCAAAAAATTTCAGAATTACACCTTGCAATGTGGAGAAATTACTGTTTGTGCATTTACAATATTCATTGATTTTTGCCATTGAAAAACATCATGTTATTCATATACCAGAAATGTTTGAGGCTACTGACTGAATGAAAAGAGCTGGCATCTCACTCTCTTTGAATCTTCTTTATCATGCTAAGAGGAGCAGGAAAAAGCAAAAAATTTCAGAATTGCACCTTGCAATGTGGAGAAATTACTGTTTGTGCATTTACAATATTCATTGGTTTTTGCCATTGAAAAACGTCCAGAAATGTTTGAAGCTACTGACTGAATGAAAGGAGCTGGCATCTCACTCTCTTTGAATCTTCTTTATCATGCTAGGATTAGCAGGGAAAAGCAAAAAATTTCAGAATTGCACCTTTGCAATGCGGAGAAATTACTGTTTGTGCATTTACAATATTCATTGATTTTTGCCATTGAAAAACATCATGTTATTCATATACCAGAAATGTTTGAAGCTACTGACTGAATGAAAAGAGCTGGCATCTCACTCTCTTTGAATCTTCTTTATCATGCTAAGAGGAGCAGGAAAAAGCAAAAAATTTCAGAATTGCACCTTGCAATGTGGAGAAATTACTATTTGTGCATTTACAATATTAATTGATTTTTGCCATTGAAAAACGTCCAGAAATGTTTGAAGCTACTGACTGAATGAAAGATGCTGGCATCTCACTTTCTTTGAATCTTCTTTATCATGCTAAGAGGAGCAGGAAAAAGCAAAAAATTTCAGAATTGCACCTTGCAATGCGGAGAAATTACTGTTTGTGCATTTACAATATTCATTGATTTTTGCCATTGAAAAACATCATGTTATTCATATACCAGAAATGTTTGAAGCTACTGACTGAATGAAAAGAGCTGGCATCTCACTCTCTTTGAATCTTCTTTATCATGCTAAGAGGAGCAGGAAAAAGCAAAAAATTTCAGAATTGCAGCTTGCAATGTGGAGAAATTACTGTTTGTGCATTTACAATATTCATTGATTTTTGCCATTGAAAATCGTCCAGAAATGTTTGAAGCTACTGACTGAATGAAAGGAGCTGGTATCTCACTCTGAATCTTCTTTATCATGCTAAGAGGAGCAGGAAAAAGCAAAAAAATTCAGAATTGCACCTTGCAATGTGGAGAAATTACTGTTTGTGCATTTACAATATTCATTGATTTTTGCCATTGAAAAACGTCCAGAAATGTTTGAAGCTACTGACTGAATGAAAGGAGCTGGCATCTCACTCTCTTTGAAATCTTCTTTATCATGCAAAGAGGAGCAGGAAAAAGCAAAAAATTTCAGAATTGCACCTTGCAATGTGGAGAAATTACTGTTTGTGCATTTACAATATTCATTGATTTTTGCCATTGAAAAACGTCCAGAAATGTTTGAAGCTACTGACTGAATGAAAGGAGCTGGCATCTCACTCTCTTTGAATCTTCTTTATCATGCTAAGAGGAGCAGGAAAAAGCAAAAAATTTCAGAATTGCACCTTGCAATGCGGAGAAATTACTGTTTGTGCATTTACAATATTCATTGATTTTTGCCATTGAAAAACATCATGTTATTCATATACCAGAAATGTTTGAAGCTACTGACTGAATGAAAAGAGCTGGCATCTCACTCTCTTTGAATCTTCTTTATCATGCTAAGAGGAGCAGGAAAAAGCAAAAAATTTCAGAATTGCACCTTGCAATGTGGAGAAATTACTGTTTGTGCATTTAAAATATTCATTGGTTTTTGCCATTGAAAAACGTCCAGAAATGTTTGAAGCTACTGACTGAATGAAAGGAGCTGGCATCTCACTCTCTTTGAATCTTCTTTATCATGCTAGGATTAGCAGGAAAAAGCAAAAAATTTCAAAATTGCACCTTGCAATGCGGAGAAATTACTCTTTGTGCATTTACAATATTCATTGATTTTTGCCATTGAAAAACATCATGTTATTCATATACCAGAAATGTTTGAAGCTACTGACTGAATGAAAAGAGCTGGCATCTCACTCTCTTTGAATCTTCTTTATCATGCTAAGAGGAGCAGGAAAAAGCAAAAAATTTCAGAATTGCACCTTGCAATGTGGAGAAATTACTATTTGTGCATTTACAATATTCATTGATTTTTGTCATTGAAAAACGTCCAGAAATGTTTGACGCTACTGACTGAATGAAAGGAGCTGGCATCTCACTCTCTTTGAATCTTCTTTATCATGCTAATAGGAGCAGGAAAAAGCAAAAAATTTCAGAATTGCACCTTACAATGCGGAGAAATTACTGTTTGTGCATTTACAATATTCATTGATTTTTGCCATTGAAAAACATCATGTTATTCATATACCAGAAATGTTTGAAGCTACTGACTGAATGAAAAGAGCTGGCATCTCACTCTCTTTGAATCTTCTTTATCATGCTAAGAGGAGCAGGAAAAAGCAAAAAATTTCAGAATTACACCTTGCAATGTGGAGAAATTACTGTTTGTGCATTTACAATATTCATTGATTTTTGCCATTGAAAAACGTCCAGAAATGTTTGAAGCTACTGACTGAATGAAAGGAGCTGGCATCTCACTCTGAATCTTCTATATCATGCTAAGAGGAGCAGGAAAAAGCAAAAAATTTCAGAATTGCACCTTGCAATGTGGAGAAATTACTGTTTGTGCATTTACAATATTCATTGATTTTTGCCATTGAAAAACGTCCAGAAATGTTTGAAGCTACTGACTGAATGAAAGTAGCTGGCATCTCACTCTCTTTGAATCTTCTTTATCATGCAAAGAGGAGCAGGAAAAAGCAAAAAATTTCAGAATTGCACCTTGCAATGTGGAGAAATTACTGTTTGTGCATTTACAATATTCATTGATTTTTGCCATTGAAAAACGTCCAGAAATGTTTGAAGCTAATGACTGAATGAAAGGAGCTGGCATCTCACTCTCTTTGAATCTTCTTTATCATGCTAAGAGGAGCAGGAAAAAGCAAAAAAATTTCAGAATTGCACCTTGCAATGCGGAGAAATTACTGTTTGTGCATTTACAATATTCATTGATTTTTGCCATTGAAAAGCATCATGTTATTCATATACCAGAAATGTTTGAAGCTACTGACTGAATGAAAAGAGCTGGCATCTCACTCTCTTTGAATCTTCTTTATCATGCTAAGAAGAGCAGGAAAAAGCAAAAAATTTCAGAATTACACCTTGCAATGTGGAGAAATTACTGTTTGTGCATTTACAATATTCATTGATTTTTGCCATTGAAAAACGTCCAGAAATGTTTGAAGCTACTGACTGAATGAAAGGAGCTGGCATCTCACTCTCTTTGAATCTTCTTTATCATGCTAGGATTAGCAGGAAAAAGCAAAAAATTTCAGAATTGCACCTTGCAATGCGGAGAAATTACTCTTTGTGCATTTACAATATTCATTGATTTTTGCCATTGAAAAACATCATGTTATTCATATACCAGAAATGTTTGAAGCTACTGACTGAATGAAAAGAGCTGGCATATCACTCTCTTTGAATCTTCTTTATCATGCTAAGAGGAGCAGGAAAAAGCAAAAAATTTCAGAATTGCACCTTGCAATGTGGAGAAATTACTATTTGTGCATTTACAATATTCATTGATTTTTGCCATTGAAAAACGTCCAGAAATGTTTGAAGCTACTGACTGAATGAAAGGAGCTGGCATCTCACTCTCTTTGAATCTTCTTTATCATGCTAGAGGAGCAGGAAAAAGCAAAAAATTTCAGAATTGCACCTTGCAATGCGGAGAAATTACTGTTTGTGCATTTACAATATTCATTGATTTTTGCCATTGAAAAACATCATGTTATTCATGTACCAGAAATGTTTGAAGCTACTGACTGAATGAAAAGAGCTGGCATCTCACTCTCTTTGAATCTTCTTTATCATGCTAAGAGGAGCAGGAAAAAGCAAAAAATTTCAGAATTACACCTTGCAATGTGGAGAAATTACTGTTTGTGCATTTACAATATTCATTGATTTTTGCCATTGAAAAACGTCCAGAAATGTTTGAAGCTACTGACTGAATGAAAGTAGCTGGCATCTCACTCTCTTTGAATCTTCTTTATCATGCAAAGAGGAGCAGGAAAAAGCAAAAAATTTCAGAATTGCACCTTGCAATGTGGAGAAATTACTGTTTGTGCATTTACAATATTCATTGATTTTTGCCATTGAAAAACGTCCAGAAATGTTTGAAGCTAATGACTGAATGAAAGGAGCTGGCATCTCACTCTCTTTGAATCTTCTTTATCATGCTAAGAGGAGCAGGAAAAAGCAAAAAAATTTCAGAATTGCACCTTGCAATGCGGAGAAATTACTGTTTGTGCATTTACAATATTCATTGATTTTTGCCATTGAAAAGCATCATGTTATTCATATACCAGAAATGTTTGAAGCTACTGACTGAATGAAAAGAGCTGGCATCTCACTCTCTTTGAATCTTCTTTATCATGCTAAGAAGAGCAGGAAAAAGCAAAAAATTTCAGAATTACACCTTGCAATGTGGAGAAATTACTGTTTGTGCATTTACAATATTCATTGATTTTTGCCATTGAAAAACGTCCAGAAATGTTTGAAGCTACTGACTGAATGAAAGGAGCTGGCATCTCACTCTCTTTGAATCTTCTTTATCATGCTAGGATTAGCAGGAAAAAGCAAAAAATTTCAGAATTGCACCTTGCAATGCGGAGAAATTACTCTTTGTGCATTTACAATATTCATTGATTTTTGCCATTGAAAAACATCATGTTATTCATATACCAGAAATGTTTGAAGCTACTGACTGAATGAAAAGAGCTGGCATATCACTCTCTTTGAATCTTCTTTATCATGCTAAGAGGAGCAGGAAAAAGCAAAAAATTTCAGAATTGCACCTTGCAATGTGGAGAAATTACTATTTGTGCATTTACAATATTCATTGATTTTTGCCATTGAAAAACGTCCAGAAATGTTTGAAGCTACTGACTGAATGAAAGGAGCTGGCATCTCACTCTCTTTGAATCTTCTTTATCATGCTAGAGGAGCAGGAAAAAGCAAAAAATTTCAGAATTGCACCTTGCAATGCGGAGAAATTACTGTTTGTGCATTTACAATATTCATTGATTTTTGCCATTGAAAAACATCATGTTATTCATGTACCAGAAATGTTTGAAGCTACTGACTGAATGAAAAGAGCTGGCATCTCACTCTCTTTGAATCTTCTTTATCATGCTAAGAGGAGCAGGAAAAAGCAAAAAATTTCAGAATTACACCTTGCAATGTGGAGAAATTACTGTTTGTGCATTTACAATATTCATTGATTTTTGCCATTGAAAAACGTCCAGAAATGTTTGAAGCTACTGACTGAATGAAAGGAGCTGGCATCTCACTCTCTTTGAATCTTCTTTATCATGCTAATAGGAGCAGGAAAAAGCAAAAAATTTCAGAATTGCACCTTACAATGCAGAGAAATTACTGTTTGTGCATTTACAATATTCATTGATTTTTACCATTGAAAAACATCATGTTATTCATATACCAGAAATGTTTGAAGCTACTGACTGAATGAAAAGAGCTGGCATCTCACTCTCTTTGAATCTTCTTTATCATGCTAAGAGGAGCAGGAAAAAGCAAAAAATTTCAGAATTGCACCTTGCAATGTGGAGAAATTACTATTTGTGCATTTACAATATTCATTGAATTTTGCCATTGAAAAACGTCCAGAAATGTTTGAAGCTACTGACTGAATGAAAGGAGCTGGCATCTCACTTTCTTTGAATCTTCATTATCATGCTAGGATTAGCAGGAAAAAGCAAAAAATTTCAGAATTGCACCTTACAATGCGGAGAAATTACTGTTTGTGCATTTACAATATTCATTGATTTTTGCCATTGAAAAACATCATGTTATTCATATACCAGAAATGTTTGAAGCTACTGACTGAATGAAAAGAGCTGGCATCTCACTCTCTTTGAATCTTCTTTATCATGCTAAGAGGAGCAGGAAAAAGCAAAAAATTTCAGAATTGCACCTTGCAATGTGGAGAAATTACTATTTGTGCATTTACAATATTCATTGATTTTTGCCATTGAAAAACGTCCAGAAATGTTTGAAGCTACTGACTGAATGAAAAGAGCTGGCATCTCACTCTCTTTGAATCTTCTTTATCATGCTAAGAGGAGCAGGAAAAAGCAAAAAAATTTCAGAATTGCACCTTGCAATGTGGAGAAATTACTGTTTGTGCATTTACAATATTCATTGATTTTTGCCATTGAAAAACGTCCAGAAATGTTTGAAGCTACTGACTGAATGAAAGGAGCTGGCATCTCACTCTGAATCTTCTTTATCATGCTAAGAGGAGCAGGAAAAAGCAAAAAATTTCAGAATTGCACCTTGCAATGTGGAGAAATTACTGTTTGTGCATTTACAATATTCATTGATTTTTGCCATTGAAAAACGTCCAGAAATGTTTGAAGCTACTGACTGAATGAAAGGAGCTGGCATCTCACTCTCTTTGAACCTTCTTTATCATGCAAAGAGGAGCAGGAAAAAGCAAAAAATTTCAGAATTGCACCTTGCAATGTGGAGAAATTACTGTTTGTGCATTTACAATATTCATTGATTTTTGCCATTGAAAAACGTCCAGAAATGTTTGAAGCTACTGACTGAATGAAAGGAGCTGGCATCTCACTCTCTTTGAATCTTCTTTATCATGCTAAGAGGAGCAGGAAAAAGCAAAAAATTTCAGAATTGCACCTTGCAATGCGGAGAAATTACTGTTTGTGCATTTACAATATTCATTGATTTTTGCCATTGAAAAACATCATGTTATTCATATACCAGAAATGTTTGAAGCTACTGACTGAATGAAAAGAGCTGGCATCTCACTCTCTTTGAATCTTCTTTATCATGCTAAGAGGAGCAGGAAAAAGCAAAAAATTTCAGAATTACACCTTGCAATATGGAGAAATTACTGTTTGTTCATTTACAATATTCATTGATTTTTGCCATTGAAAAACGTCCAGAAATGTTTGAAGCTACTGACTGAATGAAAGGAGCTGGCATCTCACTCTCTTTGAATCTTCTTTATCATGCTAAGAGGAGCAGGAAAAAGCAAAAAATTTCAGAATTGCACCTTGCAATGTGGAGAAATTACTGTTTGTGCATTTAAAATATTCATTGGTTTTTGCCATTGAAAAACGTCCAGAAATGTTTGAAGCTACTGACTGAATGAAAGGAGCTGGCATCTCACTCTCTTTGAATCTTCTTTATCATGCTAGGATTAGCAGGAAAAAGCAAAAAATTTCAGAATTGCACCTTGCAATGCGGAGAAATTACTCTTTGTGCATTTACAATATTCATTGATTTTTGCCATTGAAAAACATCATGTTATTCATATACCAGAAATGTTTGAAGCTACTGACTGAATGAAAAGAGCTGGCATCTCACTCTCTTTGAATCTTCTTTATCATGCTAAGAGGAGCAGGAAAAAGCAAAACATTTCAGAATTGCACCTTGAAATGTGGAGAAATTACTATTTGTGCATTTACAATATTCATTGATTTTTGCCATTGAAAAACGTCCAGAAATGTTTGTAGCTACTGACTGAATGAAAGGAGCTGGCATCTCACTCTCTTTGAATCTTCTTTATCATGCTAATAGGAGCAGGAAAAAGCAAAAAATTTCAGAATTGCACCTTACAATGCGGAGAAATAACTGTTTGTGCATTTACAATATTCATTGATTTTTGCCATTGAAAAACATCATGTTATTCATATACCAGAAATGTTTGAAGCTACTGACTGAATGAAAAGAGCTGGCATCTCACTCTCTTTGAATCTTCTTTATCATGCTAAGAGGAGCAGGAAAAAGCAAAAAATTTCAGAATTGCACCTTGCAATGTGGAGAAATTACTATTTGTGCATTTACAATATTCATTGATTTTTGCCATTGAAAAACGTCCAGAAATGTTTGAAGCTACTGACTGAATGAAAGGAGCTGGCATCTCACTCTCTTTGAATCTTCATTATCATGCTAAGAGGAGCAGGAAAAAGCAAAAAAATTTCAGAATTGCACCTTGCAATGCGGAGAAATTACTGTTTGTGCATTTACAATATTCATTGATTTTTGCCATTGAAAAACATCATGTTATTCATATACCAGAAATGTTTGAAGCTACTGACTGAATGAAAAGAGCTGGCATCTCACTCTCTTTGAATCTTCTTTATCATGCTAAGAGGAGCAGGAAAAAGCAAAACATTTCAGAATTACACCTTGCAATGTGGAGAAATTACTGTTTGTGCATTTACAATATTCATTGATTTTTGCCATTGAAAAACGTCCAGAAATGTTTGAAGCTACTGACTGAATGAAAGGAGCTGGCATCTCACTCTGAATCTTCTATATCATGCTAAGAGGAGCAGGAAAAAGCAAAAAATTTCAGAATTGCACCTTGCAATGTGGAGAAATTACTGTTTGTGCATTTACAATATTCATTGATTTTTGCCATTGAAAAACGTCCAGAAATGTTTGAAGCTACTGACTGAATGAAAGGAGCTGGCATCTCACTCTCTTTGAATCTTCTTTATCATGCAAAGAGGAGCAGGAAAAAGCAAAAAATTTCAGAATTGCACCTTGCAATGTGGAGAAATTACTGTTTGTGCATTTACAATATTCATTGATTTTTGCCATTGAAAAACGTCCAGAAATGTTTGAAGCTACTGACTGAATGAAAGGAGCTGGCATCTCACTCTCTTTGAATCTTCTTTATCATGCTAAGAGGAGCAGGAAAAAGCAAAAAAATTTCAGAATTGCACCTTGCAATGCGGAGAAATTACTGTTTGTGCATTTACAATATTCATTGATTTTTGCCATTGAAAAGCATCATGTTATTCATATACCAGAAATGTTTGAAGCTACTGACTGAATGAAAAGAGCTGGCATCTCACTCTCTTTGAATCTTCTTTATCATGCTAAGAGGAGCAGGAAAAAGCAAAAAATTTCAGAATTGCACCTTGCAATGTGGAGAAATTACTATTTGTGCATTTACAATATTCATTGATTTTTGCCATTGAAAAACGTCCAGAAATGTTTGAAGCTACTGACTGAATGAAAAGAGCTGGCATCTCACTCTCTTTGAATCTTCTTTATCATGCTAAGAGGAGCAGGAAAAAGCAAAAAAATTTCAGAATTGCACCTTGCAATGTGGAGAAATTACTGTTTGTGCATTTACAATATTCATTGATTTTTGCCATTGAAAAACGTCCAGAAATGTTTGAAGCTACTGACTGAATGAAAGGAGCTGGCATCTCACTCTGAATCTTCTTTATCATGCTAAGAGGAGCAGGAAAAAGCAAAAAATTTCAGAATTGCACCTTGCAATGTGGAGAAATTACTGTTTGTGCATTTACAATATTCATTGATTTTTGCCATTGAAAAACGTCCAGAAATGTTTGAAGCTACTGACTGAATGAAAGGAGCTGGCATCTCACTCTCTTTGAATCTTCTTTATCATGCAAAGAGGAGCAGGAAAAAGCAAAAAATTTCAGAATTGCACCTTGCAATGTGGAGAAATTACTGTTTGTGCATTTACAATATTCATTGATTTTTGCCATTGAAAAACGTCCAGAAATGTTTGAAGCTACTGACTGAATGAAAGGAGCTGGCATCTCACTCTCTTTGAATCTTCTTTATCATGCTAAGAGGAGCAGGAAAAAGCAAAAAATTTCAGAATTGCACCTTGCAATGCGGAGAAATTACTGTTTGTGCATTTACAATATTCATTGATTTTTGCCATTGAAAAACATCATGTTATTCATATACCAGAAATGTTTGAAGCTACTGACTGAATGAAAAGAGCTGGCATCTCACTCTCTTTGAATCTTCTTTATCATGCTAAGAGGAGCAGGAAAAAGCAAAAAATTTCAGAATTACACCTTGCAATATGGAGAAATTACTGTTTGTTCATTTACAATAATCATTGATTTTTGCCATTGAAAAACGTCCAGAAATGTTTGAAGCTACTGACTGAATGAAAGGAGCTGGCATCTCACTCTCTTTGAATCTTCTTTATCATGCTAAGAGGAGCAGGAAAAAGCAAAAAATTTCAGAATTGCACCTTGCAATGTGGAGAAATTACTGTTTGTGCATTTAAAATATTCATTGGTTTTTGCCATTGAAAAACGTCCAGAAATGTTTGAAGCTACTGACTGAATGAAAGGAGCTGGCATCTCACTCTCTTTGAATATTCTTTATCATGCTAGGATTAGCAGGAAAAAGCAAAAAATTTCAGAATTGCACCTTGCAATGCGGAGAAATTACTCTTTGTGCATTTACAATATTCATTGATTTTTGCCATTGAAAAACATCATGTTATTCATATACCAGAAATGTTTGAAGCTACTGACTGAATGAAAAGAGCTGGCATCTCACTCTCTTTGAATCTTCTTTATCATGCTAAGAGGAGCAGGAAAAAGCAAAACATTTCAGAATTGCACCTTGAAATGTGGAGAAATTACTATTTGTGCATTTACAATATTCATTGATTTTTGCCATTGAAAAACGTCCAGAAATGTTTGAAGCTACTGACTGAATGAAAGGAGCTGGCATCTCACTCTCTTTGAATCTTCTTTATCATGCTAATAGGAGCAGGAAAAAGCAAAAAATTTCAGAATTGCACCTTACAATGCGGAGAAATAACTGTTTGTGCATTTACAATATTCATTGATTTTTGCCATTGAAAAACATCATGTTATTCATATACCAGAAATGTTTGAAGCTACTGACTGAATGAAAAGAGCTGGCATCTCACTCTCTTTGAATCTTCTTTATCATGCTAAGAGGAGCAGGAAAAAGCAAAAAATTTCAGAATTGCACCTTGCAATGTGGAGAAATTACTATTTGTGCATTTACAATATTCATTGATTTTTGCCATTGAAAAACGTCCAGAAATGTTTGAAGCTACTGACTGAATGAAAGGAGCTGGCATCTCACTCTCTTTGAATCTTCATTATCATGCTAAGAGGAGCAGGAAAAAGCAAAAAAATTTCAGAATTGCACCTTGCAATGCGGAGAAATTACTGTTTGTGCATTTACAATATTCATTGATTTTTGCCATTGAAAAACATCATGTTATTCATATACCAGAAATGTTTGAAGCTACTGACTGAATGAAAAGAGCTGGCATCTCACTCTCTTTGAATCTTCTTTATCATGCTAAGAGGAGCAGGAAAAAGCAAAAAATTTCAGAATTACACCTTGCAATGTGGAGAAATTACTGTTTGTGCATTTACAATATTCATTGATTTTTGCCATTGAAAAACGTCCAGAAATGTTTGAAGCTACTGACTGAATGAAAGGAGCTGGCATCTCACTCTGAATCTTCTATATCATGCTAAGAGGAGCAGGAAAAAGCAAAAAATTTCAGAATTGCACCTTGCAATGTGGAGAAATTACTGTTTGTGCATTTACAATATTCATTGATTTTTGCCATTGAAAAACGTCCAGAAATGTTTGAAGCTACTGACTGAATGAAAGGAGCTGGCATCTCACTCTCTTTGAGTCTTCTTTATCATGCAAAGAGGAGCAGGAAAAAGCAAAAAATTTCAGAATTGCACCTTGCAATGTGGAGAAATTACTGTTTGTGCATTTACAATATTCATTGATTTTTGCCATTGAAAAACGTCCAGAAATGTTTGAAGCTACTGACTGAATGAAAGGAGCTGGCATCTCACTCTCTTTGAATCTTCTTTATCATGCTAAGAGGAGCAGGAAAAAGCAAAAAAATTTCAGAATTGCACCTTGCAATGCGGAGAAATTACTGTTTGTGCATTTACAATATTCATTGATTTTTGCCATTGAAAAGCATCATGTTATTCATATACCAGAAATGTTTGAAGCTACTGACTGAATGAAAAGAGCTGGCATCTCACTCTCTTTGAATCTTCTTTATCATGCTAACAAGAGCAGGAAAAAGCAAAAAATTTCAGAATTACACCTTGCAATGTGGAGAAATTACTGTTTGTGCATTTACAATATTCATTGATTTTTGCCATTGAAAAACGTCCAGAAATGTTTGAAGCTACTGACTGAATGAAAGGAGCTGGCATCTCACTCTCTTTGAATCTTCTTTATCATGCTAGGATTAGCAGGAAAAAGCAAAAAATTTCAGAATTGCACCTTGCAATGCGGAGAAATTACTCTTTGTGAATTTACAATATTCATTGATTTTTGCCATTGAAAAACATCATGTTATTCATATACCAGAAATGTTTGAAGCTACTGACTGAATGAAAAGAGCTGGCATCTCACTCTCTTTGAATCTTCTTTATCATGCTAAGAGGAGCAGGAAAAAGCAAAAAATTTCAGAATTGCACCTTGCAATGTGGAGAAATTACTATTTGTACATTTACAATATTCATTGATTTTTGCCATTGAAAAACGTCCAGAAATGTTTGAAGCTACTGACTGAATGAAAGGAGCTGGCATCTCACTCTCTTTGAATCTTCTTTATCATGCTAGAGGAGCAGGAAAAAGCAAAAAATTTCAGAATTGCACCTTGCAATGCGGAGAAATTACTGTTTGTGCATTTACAATATTCATTGATTTTTGCCATTGAAAAACATCATGTTATTCATGTACCAGAAATGTTTGAAGCTACTGACTGAATGAAAAGAGCTGGCATCTCACTCTCTTTGAATCTTCTTTATCATGCTAAGAGGAGCAGGAAAAAGCAAAAAATTTCAGAATTACACCTTGCAATGTGGAGAAATTACTGTTTGTGCATTTACAATATTCATTGATTTTTGCCATTGAAAAACGTCCAGAAATGTTTGAAGCTACTGACTGAATGAAAGGAGCTGGCATCTCACTCTGAATCTTCTATATCATGCTAAGAGGAGCAGGAAAAAGCAAAAAATTTCAGAATTGCACCTTGCAATGTGGAGAAATTACTGTTTGTGCATTTACAACATTCATTGATTTTTGCCATTGAAAAACGTCCAGAAATGTTTGAAGCTACTGACTGAATGAAAGGAGCTGGCATCTCACTCTCTTTGAATCTTCTTTATCATGCAAAGAGGAGCAGGAAAAAGCAAAAAATTTCAGAATTGCACCTTGCAATGTGGAGAAATTACTGTTTGTGAATTTACAATATTCATTGATTTTTGCCATTGAAAAACGTCCAGAAATGTTTGAAGCTACTGACTGAATGAAAGGAGCTGGCATCTCACTCTCTTTGAATCTTCTTTATCATGCTAAGAGGAGCAGGAAAAAGCAAAAAAATTTCAGAATTGCACCTTGCAATGCGGAGAAATTACTGTTTGTGCATTTACAATATTCATTGATTTTTGCCATTGAAAAGCATCATGTTATTCATATACCAGAAATGTTTGAAGCTACTGACTGAATGAAAAGAGCTGGCATCTCACTCTCTTTGAATCTTCTTTATCATGCTAAGAAGAGCAGGAAAAAGCAAAAAATTTCAGAATTACACCTTGCAATGTGGAGAAATTACTGTTTGTGCATTTACAATATTCATTGATTTTTGCCATTGAAAAACGTCCAGAAATGTTTGAAGCTACTGACTGAATGAAAGGAGCTGGCATCTCACTCTCTTTGAATCTTCTTTATCATGCTAGGATTAGCAGGAAAAAGCAAAAAATTTCAGAATTGCACCTTGCAATGCGGAGAAATTACTCTTTGTGCATTTACAATATTCATTGATTTTTGCCATTGAAAAACATCATGTTATTCATATACCAGAAATGTTTGAAGCTACTGACTGAATGAAAAGAGCTGGCATCTCACTCTCTTTGAATCTTCTTTATCATGCTAAGAGGAGCAGGAAAAAGCAAAAAATTTCAGAATTGCACCTTGCAATGTGGAGAAATTACTATTTGTGCATTTACAATATTCATTGATTTTTGCCATTGAAAAACGTCCAGAAATGTTTGAAGCTACTGACTGAATGAAAGGAGCTGGCATCTCACTCTCTTTGAATCTTCTTTATCATGCTAGAGGAGCAGGAAAAAGCAAAAAATTTCAGAATTGCACCTTGCAATGCGGAGAAATTACTGTTTGTGCATTTACAATATTCATTGATTTTTGCCATTGAAAAACATCATGTTATTCATATACCAGAAATGTTTGAAGCTACTGACTGAATGAAAAGAGCTGGCATCTCACTCTCTTTGAATCTTCTTTATCATGCTAAGAGGAGCAGGAAAAAGCAAAAAATTTCAGAATTGCACCTTGCAATGTGGAGAAATTACTATTTGTGTATTTACAATATTCATTGATTTTTGCCATTGAAAAACGTCCAGAAATGTTTGAAGCTACTGAGTGAATGAAAGGAGCTGGCATCTCACTCTCTTTGAATCTTCATTATCATGCTAGGATTAGCAGGAAAAAGCAAAAAATTTCAGAATTGCACCTTACAATGCGGAGAAATTACTGTTTGTGCATTTACAATATTCATTGATTTTTGCCATTGAAAAACATCATGTTATTCATATACCAGAAATGTTTGAAGCTACTGACTGAATGAAAAGAGCTGGCATCTCACTCTCTTTGAATCTTCTTTATCATGCTAAGAGGAGCAGGAAAAAGCAAAAAATTTCAGAATTGCACCTTGCAATGTGGAGAAATTACTATTTGTGCATTTACAATATTCATTGATTTTTGCCATTGAAAAACGTCCAGAAATGTTTGAAGCTACTGACTGAATGAAAAGAGCTGGCATCTCACTCTCTTTGAATCTTCTTTATCATGCTAGGATTAGCAGGAAAAAGCAAAAAATTTCAGAATTGCACCTTGCAATGTGGAGAAATTACTGTTTGTGCATTTACAATATTCATTGATTTTTGCCATTGAAAAACGTCCAGAAATGTTTGAAGCTACTGACTGAATGAAAGAAGCTGGCATCTCACTCTGAATATTATTTATCATGCTAAGAGGAGCAGGAAAAAGCAAAAAATTTCAGAATTGCACCTTGCAATGTGGAGAAATTACTGTTTGTGCATTTACAATATTCATTGATTTTTGCCATTGAAAAACGTCCAGAAATGTTTGAAGCTACTGACTGAATGAAAGGAGCTGGCATCTCACTCTCTTTGAATCTTCTTTATCATGCAAAGAGGAGCAGGAAAAAGCAAAAAATTTCAGAATTGCACCTTGCAATGTGGAGAAATTACTGTTTGTGCATTTACAATATTCATTGATTTTTGCCATTGAAAAAAGTCCAGAAATGTTTGAAGCTACTGACTGAATGAAAGGAGCTGGCATCTCACTCTCTTTGAATCTTCTTTATCATGCTAGGATTAGCAGGAAAAAGCAAAAAATTTCAGAATTGCACCTTGCAATGCGGAGAAATTACTCTTTGTTCATTTACAATATTCATTGATTTTTGCCATTGAAAAACATCATGTTATTCATATACCAGAAATGTTTGAAGCTACTGACTGAATGAAAAGAGCTGGCATCTCACTCTCTTTGAATCTTCTTTATCATGCTAAGAGGAGCAGGAAAAAGCAAAAAATTTCAGAATTGCACCTTGCAATGTGGAGAAATTACTATTTGTGCATTTACAATATTCATTGATTTTTGCCATTGAAAAACGTCCAGAAATGTTTGAAGCTACTGACTGAATGAAAGGAGCTGGCATCTCACTCTCTTTGAATCTTCTTTATCATGCTAAGAGGAGCAGGAAAAAGCAAAAAATTTCAGAATTGCACCTTGCAATGCGGAGAAATTACTGTTTGTGCATTTACAATATTCATTGATTTTTGCCATTGAAAAACATCATGTTATTCATATACCAGAAATGTTTGAAGCTACTGACTGAATGAAAAGAGCTGGCATCTCACTCTCTTTGAATCTTCTTTATCATGCTAAGAGGAGCAGGAAAAAGCAAAAAATTTCAGAATTGCACCTTGCAATGTGGAGAAATTACTGTTTGTGCATTTACAATATTCATTGATTTTTGCCATTGAAAAACGTCCAGAAATGTTTGAAGCTACTGACTGAATGAAAGGAGCTGGCATCTCACTCTCTTTGAATCTTCTTTATCATGCTAATAGGAGCAGGAAAAAGCAAAAAATTTCAGAATTGCACCTTGCAATGCGGAGAAATTACTGTTTGTGCATTTACAATATTCATTGATTTTTGCCATTGGAAAACATCATGTTATTCATATGCCAGAAATGTTTGAAGCTACTGACTGAATGAAAAGAGCTGGCATCTCACTCTCTTTGAATCTTCTTTATCATGCTAAGAGGAGCAGGAAAAAGCAAAAAATTTCAGAATTGCACCTTGCAATGTGGAGACATTACTGTTTGTGCATTTACAATATTCATTGGTTTTTGCCATTGAAAAACGTCCAGAAATGTTTGAAGCTCCTGACTGAATGAAAGGAGCTGGCATCTCACTCTCTTTGAATCTTCTTTATCATGCTAGGATTAGCAGGAAAAAGCAAAAAATTTCAGAATTGCACCTTGCAATGCGGATAAATTACTGTTTGTGCATTTACAATATTCATTGATTTTTGCCATTGAAAAACATCATGTTATTCATATACCAGAAATGTTTGAAGCTACTGACTGAATGAAAAGAGCTGGCATCTCACTCTCTTTGAATCTTCTTTATCATGCTAAGAGGAGCAGGAAAAAGCAAAAAATTTCAAAATTGCACCTTGCAATGTGGAGAAATTACTATTTGTGCATTTACAATATTCATTGATTTTTGCCATTGAAAAACGTCCAGAAATGTTTGAAGCTACTGACTGAATGAAAGGAGCTGGCATCTCACTCTCTTTGAATCTTCTTTATCATGCTAAGAGGAGCAGGAAAAAGCAAAAAATTTCAGAATTGCACCTTGCAATGCGGAGAAATTAGTGTTTGTGCATTTACAATATTCATTGATTTTTGCCATTGAAAAACGTCCAGAAATGTTTGAAGCTACTGACTGAATGAAAGGAGCTGGCATCTCACTCTCTTTGAATCTTCTTTATCATGCAAAGAGGAGCAGGAAAAAGCAAAAAATTTCAGAATTGCACCTTGCAATGTGGAGAAATTACTGTTTGTGCATTTACAATATTCATTGATTTTTGCCATTGAAAAAAG
Organism: Phyllobates terribilis; assembly: GCF_046119375.1. Taxonomy (NCBI): domain Eukaryota; kingdom Metazoa; phylum Chordata; class Amphibia; order Anura; family Dendrobatidae; genus Phyllobates; species Phyllobates terribilis. Next base: position 1,232,149 of record NW_027362942.1, on the reverse strand, counting down.
TCCAGAAATGTTTGAAGCTACTGACTGAATGAAAGGAGCTGGCATCTCACTCTCTTTGAATCTTCTTTATCATGCTAAGAGGAGCAGGAAAAAGCAAAAAAATTTCAGAATTGCACCTTGCAATGCGGAGAAATTACTGTTTGTGCATTTACAATATTCATTGATTTTTGCCATTGAAAAGCATCATGTTATTCATATACCAGAATTGTTTGAAGCTACTGACTGAATGAAAAGAGCTGGCATCTCACCCTCTTTGAATCTTCTTTATCATGCTAAGAGGAAAAGGAAAAAGCAAAAAATTTCAGAATTACACCTTGCAATGTGGAGAAATTACTGTTTGTGCATTTGCAATATTCATTGATTTTTCCCATTGAAAAACGTCCAGAAATGTTTGAAGCTACTGACTGAATGAAAGGAGCTGGCATCTCACTCTCTTTGAATCTTCTTTATCATGCTAGGATTAGCAGGAAAAAGCAAAAAATTTCAGAATTGCACCTTGCAATGCGGAGAAATTACTCTTTGTTCATTTACAATATTCATTGATTTTTGCCATTGAAAAACATCATGTTATTCATATACCAGAAATGTTTGAAGCTACTGACTGAATGAAAAGAGCTGGCATCTCACTCTCTTTGAATCTTCTTTATCATGCTAAGAGGAGCAGGAAAAAGCAAAAAATTTCAGAATTGCACCTTGCAATGTGGAGAAATTACTATTTGTGCATTTACAATATTCATTGATTTTTGCCATTGAAAAACGTCCAGAAATGTTTGAAGCTACTGACTGAATGAAAGGAGCTGGCATCTCACTCTCTTTGAATCTTCTTTATCATGCTAAGAGGAGCAGGAAAAAGCAAAAAATTTCAGAATTGCACCTTGCAATGCGGAGAAATTACTGTTTGTGCATTTACAATATTCATTGATTTTTGCCATTGAAAAACATCATGTTATTCATATACCAGAAATGTTTGAAGCTACTGACTGAATGAAAAGAGCTGGCATCTCACTCTCTTTGAATCTTCTTTATCATGCTAAGAGGAGCAGGAAAAAGCAAAAAATTTCAGAATTGCACCTTGCAATGTGGAGAAATTACTGTTTGTGCATTTACAATATTCATTGATTTTTGTCATTGAAAAACGTCCAGAAATGTTTGAAGCTACTGACTGAATGAAAGGAGCTGGCATCTCACTCTCTTTGAATCTTCTTTATCATGCTAATAGGAGCAGGAAAAAGCAAAAAATTTCAGAATTGCACCTTGCAATGCGGAGAAATTACTGTTTGTGCATTTACAATATTCATTGATTTTTGCCATTGGAAAACATCATGTTATTCATATGCCAGAAATGTTTGAAGCTACTGACTGAATGAAAAGAGCTGGCATCTCACTCTCTTTGAATCTTCTTTATCATGCTAAGAGGAGCAGGAAAAAGCAAAAAATTTCAGAATTGCACCTTGCAATGTGGAGACATTACTGTTTGTGCATTTACAATATTCATTGGTTTTTGCCATTGAAAAACGTCCAGAAATGTTTGAAGCTCCTGACTGAATGAAAGGAGCTGGCATCTCACTCTCTTTGAATCTTCTTTATCATGCTAGGATTAGCAGGAAAAAGCAAAAAATTTCAGAATTGCACCTTGCAATGCGGAGAAATTACTGTTTGTGCATTTACAATATTCATTGATTTTTGCCATTGAAAAACATCATGTTATTCATATACCAGAAATGTTTGAAGCTACTGACTGAATGAAAAGAGCTGGCATCTCACTCTCTTTGAATCTTCTTTATCATGCTAAGAGGAGCAGGAAAAAGCAAAAAATTTCAAAATTGCACCTTGCAATGTGGAGAAATTACTATTTGTGCATTTACAATATTCATTGATTTTTGCCATTGAAAAACGTCCAGAAATGTTTGAAGCTACTGACTGAATGAAAGGAGCTGGCATCTCACTCTCTTTGAATCTTCTTTATCATGCTAAGAGGAGCAGGAAAAAGCAAAAAATTTCAGAATTGCACCTTGCAATGCGGAGAAATTAGTGTTTGTGCATTTACAATATTCATTGATTTTTGCCATTGAAAAACATCATGTTATTCATATACCAGAAATGTTTGAAGCTACTGACTGAATGAAAAGAGCTGGCATCTCACTCTCTTTGAATCTTCTTTATCATGCTAAGAGGAGCAGAAAAAAGCAAAAAATTTCAGAATTACACCTTGCAATGTGGAGAAATTACTGTTTGTGCATTTACAATATTCATTGATTTTTGCCATTGAAAAACGTCCAGAAATGTTTGAAGCTACTGACTGAATGAAAGGAGCTGGCATCTCACTCTCTTTGAATCTTCTTTATCATGCTAAGAGGAGCAGGAAAAAGCAAAAAATTTCAGAATTGCACCTTGCAATGCGGAGAAATTAGTGTTTGTGCATTTACAATATTCATTGATTTTTGCCATTGAAAAACATCATGTTATTCATATACCAGAAATGTTTGAAGCTACTGACTGAATGAAAAGAGCTGGCATCTCACTCTCTTTGAATCTTCTTTATCATGCTAAGAGGAGCAGAAAAAAGCAAAAAATTTCAGAATTACACCTTGCAATGTGGAGAAATTACTGTTTGTGCATTTACAATATTCATTGATTTTTGCCATTGAAAAACGTCCAGAAATGTTTGAAGCTACTGACTGAATGAAAGGAGCTGGCATCTCACTCTCTTTGAATCTTCTTTATCATGCTAAGAGGAGCAGGAAAAAGCAAAAAATTTCAGAATTGCACCTTGCAATGCGGAGAAATTACTGTTTGTGCATTTACAATATTCATTGATTTTTGCCATTGAAAAACATCATGTTATTCATATACCAGAAATGTTTGAAGCTACTGACTGAATGAAAAGAGCTGGCATCTCACTCTCTTTGAATCTTCTTTATCATGCTAAGAGGAGCAGGAAAAAGCAAAAAATTTCAGAATTGCACCTTGCAATGTGGAGAAATTACTGTTTATGCATTTATAATATTCATTGATTTTTGCTATTGAAAAACGTCCAGAAATGTTTGAAGCTACTGACTAAATGAAAGGAGCTGGCATCTCACTCTCTTTGAATCTTCTTTATCATGCTAAGAGGAGCAGGAAAAACCAAAAAATTTCAGAATTGCACCTTGCAATGTGGAGAAATTACTGTTTGTGCATTTACAATATTCATTGATTTTTGCCATTGAAAAACGTCCAGAAATGTTTGAAGCTCCTGACTAAATGAAAGGAGCTGGCATCTCACTCTCTTTGAATCTTCTTTATCATGCTAGGATTAGCAGGAAAAAGCAAAAAATTTCAGAATTGCACCTTGCAATGCGGAGAAATTAGTGTTTGTACATTTACAATATTCATGGATTTTTGTCTTTGAAAAACATCATGTTATTAATATACCAGAAATGTTTGAAGCTACTGACTGAATGAAAAGAGCTGGCATCTCACTCTCTTTGAATCTTCTTTATCATGCTAAGAGGAGCAGGAAAAAGCAAAAAATTTCAGAATTGCACCTTGCAATGTGGAGAAATTACTATTTGTGCATTTACAATATTCATTGATTTTTGCCATTGAAAAACGTCCAGAAATGTTTGAAGCTACTTACTGAATGAAAGGAGCTGGCATCTCACTCTCTTTGAATCTTCTTTATCATGCTAAGAGGAGCAGGAAAAAGCAAAAAATTTCAGAATTGCACCTTGCAATGCGGAGAAATTACTGTTTGTGCATTTACAATATTCATTGATTTTTGCCATTGAAAAACATCATGTTATTCATATACCAGAAATGTTTGAAGCTACTGACTGAATGAAAAGAGCTGGCATCTCACTCTCTTTGACTCTTCTTTATCATGCTAAGAGGAGCAGGAAAAAGCAAAAAATTTCAGAATTGCACCTTGCAATGTGGAGAAATTACTGTTTGTGCATTGACAATATTCATTGATTTTTGCCATTGAAAAACGTCCAGAAATGTTTGAAGCTACTGACTGAATGAAAGGAGCTGGCATCTCACTCTCTTTGAATCTTCATTATCATGCTAAGAGGAGCAGGAAAAAGCAAAAAATTTCAGAATTGCACCTTGCAATGCGGAGAAATTACTGTTTGTGCATTTACAATATTCATTGATTTTTGCCATTGAAAAACATCATGTTATTCATATACCAGAAATGTTTGAAGCTACTGACTGAATGAAAAGAGCTGGCATCTCACTCTCTTTGAATCTTCTTTATCATGCTAAGAGGAGCAGGAAAAAGAAAAAAATTTCAGAATTGCACCTTGCAATGCGGAGAAATTACTGTTTGTGCATTTACAATATTCATTGGTTTTTGCCATTGAAAAACGTCCAGAAATGTTTGAAGCTCCTGACTGAATGAAAGGAGCTGGCATCTCATTCTCTTTGAATCTTCTTTATCATTCTAGGATTAGCAGGAAAAAGCAAAAAATTTCAGAATTGCACCTTGCAATGCGGAGAAAGTACTGTTTGTGCATTTACAATATTCATTGATTTTTGCCATTGAAAAACATCATGTTATTCATATACCAGAAATGTTTGAAGCTACTGACTGAATGAAAAGAGCTGGCATCTCACTCTCTTTGAATCTTCTTTATCATGCTAAGAGGAGTAGGAAAAAGCAAAAAATTTCAGAATTGCACCTTGCAATGCGGAGAAATTACTGTTTGTGCATTTACAATATTCATTGATTTTTGCCATTGAAAAACATCATGTTATTCATAAACCAGAAATGTTTGAAGCTACTGACTGAATGAAAAGAGCTGGCATCTCACTCTCTTTGAATCTTCTTTATCATGCTAAGAGGAGCAGGAAAAAGCAAAAAATTTCAGAATTGCACCTTGCAATGCGGAGAAATTACTGTTTGTGCATTTACAATATTCATTGGTTTTTGCCGATGAAAAACGTCCAGAAATGTTTGAAGCTCCTGACTGAATGAAAGGAGCTGGCATCTCACTCTCTTTGAATCTTCTTTATCATTCTAGGATTAGCAGGAAAAAGCAAAAAATTTCAGAATTGCACCTTGCAATGCGGAGAAATTACTGTTTGTGCATTTACAATATTCATTGATTTTTGCCATTGAAAAACATCATGTTATTCATATACCAGAAATGTTTGAAGCTACTGACTGAATGAAAAGAGCTGGCATCTCACTCTCTTTGAATCTTCTTTATCATGCTAAGAGGAGCAGGAAAAAGCAAAAAATTTCAGAATTGCACCTTGCAATGCGGAGAAATTACTGTTTGTGCATTTACAATATTCATTGATTTTTGCCATTGAAAAACATCATGTTATTCATATAACAGAAATGTTTGAAGCTACTGACTGAATGAAAAGAGCTGGCATCTCACTCTCTTTGAATCTTCTTTATCATGCTAAGAGGAGCAGGAAAAAGCAAAAATTTCAGAATTGCACCTTGCAATGTGGAGAAATTACTGTTTGTGCATTTACAATATTCATTGATTTTTGCCATTGAAAAACGTCCAGAAATGTTTGAAGCTCCTGACTGAATGAAAGGAGCTGGCATCTCACTCTCTTTGAATCTTCTTTATCATGCTAGGATTAGCAGGAAAAAGCAAAAAATTTCAGAATTGCACCTTGCAATGCGGAGAAATTACTGTTTGTACATTTACAATATTCATTGATTTTTGCCATTGAAAAACATCATGTTATTCATATACCAGAAATGTTTGAAGCTACTGACTGAATGAAAAGAGCTGGCATCTCACTCTCTTTGAATCTTCTTTATCATGCTAAGAGGAGCAGGAAAAAGCAAAAAATTTCAGAATTGCACCTTGCAATGTGGAGAAATTACTGTTTGTGCATTTACAATATTCATTGGTTTTTGCCATTGAAAAACGTCCAGAAATGTTTGAAGCTACTGACTGAATGAAAGGAGCTGGCATCTCACTCTCTTTGAATCTTCTTTATCATGCTAGGATTAGCGGGAAAAAGCAAAAAATTTCAGAATTGCACCTTGCAATGCGGAGAAATTACTGTTTGAGCATTTACAATATTCATGGATTTTTGCCATTGAAAAACATCATGTTATTCATATACCAGAAATGTTTGAAGCTACTGACTGAATGAAAAGAGCTGGCATCTCACTCTCTTTGAATCTTCTTTGTCATGCTAAGAGGAGCAGGAAAAAGCAAAAAATTTCAGAATTGCACCTTGCAATGTGGAGAAATTACTATTTGTGCATTTACAATATTCATTAATTTTTGCCATTGAAAAACGTCCAGAAATATTTGAAGCTACTGACTGAATGAAAGGAGCTGGCATCTCACTCTTTGAATCTTCTTTATCATGCTAAGAGGAGCAGGAAAAAGCAAAAAATTTCAGAATTGCACCTTGCAATGCGGAGAAATTACTGTTTGTGCATTTACAATATTCATTGATTTTTGCCATTGAAAAACATCATGTTATTCATATACCAGAAATGTTTGAAGCTACTGACTGAATGAAAAGAGCTGGCATCTCACTCTCTTTGAATCTTCTTTATCATGCTAAGAGGAGCAGGAAAAAGCAAAAAAATTCAGAATTGCACCTTGCAATGTGGAGAAATTACTGTTTGTGCATTTACAATATTCATTGATTTTTGCCATTGAAAAACGTCCAGAAATGTTTGAAGCTACTGACTGAATGAAAGGAGCTGGCATCTCACTCTCTTTGAATCTTCTTTATCATGCTAAGAGGAGCAGGAAAAAGCAAAAAATTTCAGAATTGCACCTTGCAATGCGGAGAAATTACTGTTTGTGCATTTACAATATTCATTGATTTTTGCCATTGAAAAACATCATGTTATTCATATACCAGAAATGTTTGAAGCTACTGACTGAATGAAAAGAGCTGGCATCTCACTCTCTTTGAATCTTCTTTATCATGCTAAGAGGAGCAGGAAAAAGCAAAAAATTTCAGAATTGCACCTTGCAATGTGGAGAAATTACTGTTTGTGCATTGACAATATTCATTGATTTTTGCCATTGAAAAACGTCCAGAAATGTTTGAAGCTACTGACTGAATGAAAGGAGCTGGCATCTCACTCTCTTTGAATATTCTTTATCATGCTAAGAGGAGCAGGAAAAAGCAAAAAATTTCAGAATTGCACCTTGCAATGCGGAGAAATTACTGTTTGTGCATTTACAATATTCATTGATTTTTGCCATTGAAAAACATCATGTTATTCATATACCAGAAATGTTTGAAGCTACTGACTGAATGAAAAGAGCTGGCATCTCACTCTCTTTGAATCTTCTTTATCATGCTAAGAGGAGCAGGAAAAAGCAAAAAATTTCAGAATTGCACCTTGCAATGTGGAGAAATTACTGTTTGTGCATTTACAATATTCATTGATTTTTGCCATTGAAAAACGTCCAGAAATGTTTGAAGCTACTGACTGAATGAAAGGATCTGGCATCTCACTCTCTTTGAATCTTCTTTATCATGCTAAGAGGAGCAGGAAAAAGCAAAAAATTTCAGAATTGCACCTTGCAATGCGGAGAAATTACTGTTTGTGCATTTACAATATTCATTGATTTTTGCCATTGAAAAACATCATGTTATTCATATACCAGAAATGTTTGAAGCTACTGACTGAATGAAAAGAGCTGGCATCTCACTCTCTTTGAATCTTCTTTATCACGCTAAGAGGAGCAGGAAAAAGCAAAAAATTTCAGAATTGCACCTTGCAATGTGGAGAAATTACTATTTGTGCATTTACAATATTCATTGATTTTTGCCATTGAAAAATGTCCAGAAATGTTTGAAGCTACTGACTGAATGAAAGGAGCTGGCATCTCACACTCTGAATCTTCTTTATCATGCTAAGAGGAGCAGGAAAAAGCAAAAAATTTCAGAATTGCACCTTGCAATGTGGAGAAATTACTGTTTGTGCATTTACAATATTCATTGATTTTTGCCATTGAAAAACGTCCAGAAATGTTTGAAGCTACTGACTGAATGAAAGGAGCTGGCATCTCACTCTCTTTGAATCTTCTTTATCATGCTAAGAGGAGCAGGAAAAAGCAAAAAATTTCAGAATTGCACCTTGCAATGCGGAGAAATTACTGTTTGTGCATTTACAATATTCATTGATTTTTCCCATTGAAAAACATCATGTTATTCATATACCAGAAATGTTTGAAGCTACTGACTGAATGAAAAGAGCTGGCATCTCACTCTCTTTGAATCTTCTTTATCATGCTAAGAGGAGCAGGAAAAAGCAAAAAATTTCAGAATTGCACCTTGCAATGTGGAGAAATTACTGTTTGTGCATTTACAATATTCATTGATTTTTGCCATTGAAAAACGTCCAGAAATGTTTGAAGCTACTGACTGAATGAAAGGAGCTGGCATCTCACTCTCTTTGAATCTTCTTTATCATGCTAAGAGGAGCAGGAAAAAGCAAAAAATTTCAGAATTGCACCTTGCAATGCGGAGAAATTACTGTTTGTGCATTTACAATATTCATTGATTTTTGCCATTGAAAAACATCATGTTATTCATATACCAGAAATATTTGAAGCTACTGACTGAATGAAAAGAGCTGGCATCTCACTCTCTTTGAATCTTCTTTATCATGCTAAGAGGAGCAGGAAAAAGCGAAAAATTTCAGAATTGCACCTTGCAATGTGGAGAAATGACTGTTTGTGCATTTACAATATTCATTGGTTTTTGCCATTGAAAAACGTCCAGAAATGTTTGAAGCTCCTGACTGAATGAAAGGAGCTGGCATCTCACTCTCTTTGAATCTTCTTTATCATGCTAGGATTAGCAGGAAAAAGCAAAAAATTTCAGAATTGCACCTTGCAATGCGGAGAAATTACTGTTTGTGCATTTACAATATTCATTGATTTTTGCCATTGAAAAACATCATGTTATTCATATACCAGAAATGTTTGAAGCTACTGACTGAATGAAAAGAGCTGGCATCTCACTCTCTTTGAATCTTCTTTATCATGCTAAGAGGAGCAGGAAAAAGCAAAAAAATTCAGAATTGCACCTTGCAATGTGGAGAAATTACTGTTTGTGCATTTACAATATTCATTGATTTTTGCCATTGAAAAACGTCCAGAAATGTCTGAATCTACTGACTGAATGAAAGGAGCTGGCATCTCACTCTCTTTGAATCTTCTTTATCATGCTAAGAGGAGCAGGAAAAAGCAAAAAATTTCAGAATTGCACCTTGCAATGCGGAGAAATTACTGTTTGTGCATTTACAATATTCATTGATTTTTGCCATTGAAAAACATCATGTTATTCATATACCAGAAATGTTTGAAGCTACTGACTGAATGAAAAGAGCTGGCATCTCACTCTCTTTGAATCTTCTTTATCATGCTAAGAGGAGCAGGAAAAAGAAAAAAATTTCAGAATTGCACCTTGCAATGTGGAGAAATTACTGTTTGTGCATTGACAATATTCATTGATTTTTGCCATTGAAAAACGTCCAGAAATGTTTGAAGCTACTGACTGAATGAAAGGAGCTGGCATCTCACTCTCTTTGAATCTTCTTTATCATGCTAAGAGGAGCAGGAAAAAGCAAAAAATTTCAGAATTGCACCTTGCAATGCGGAGAAATTACTGTTTGTGCATTTACAATATTCATTGATTTTTGCCATTGAAAAACATCATGTTATTCATATACCAGAAATGTTTGAAGCTACTGACTGAATGAAAAGAGCTGGCATCTCACTCTCTTTGAATCTTCTTTATCATGCTAAGAGGAGCAGGAAAAAGCAAAAAATTTCAGAATTGCACCTTGCAATGTGGAGAAATTACTGTTTGTGCATTTACAATATTCATTGATTTTTGCCATTGAAAAACGTCCAGAAATGTTTGAAGCTACTGACTGAATGAAAGGAGCTGGCATCTCACTCTCTTTGAATCTTCTTTATCATGCTAAGAGGAGCAGGAAAAAGCAGAAAATTTCAGAATTGCAACTTGCAATGCGGAGAAATTACTGTTTGTGCATTTACAATATTCATTGATTTTTGCCATTGAAAAACATCATGTTATTCATATACCAGAAATGTTTGAAGCTACTGACTGAATGAAAAGAGCTGGCATCTCACTCTCTTTGAATCTTCTTTATCATGCTAAGAGGAGCAGGAAAAAGCAAAAAATTTCAGAATTGCACCTTGCAATGTGGAGAAATTACTGTTTGTGCATTTACAATATTCATTGATTTTTGCCATTGAAAAACGTCCAGAAATGTTTGAAGCTACTGACTGAATGAAAGGAGCTGGCATCTCACTCTCTTTGAATCTTCTTTATCATGCTAAGAGGAGCAGGAAAAAGCAAAAAATTTCAGAATTGCACCTTGCAATGCGGAGAAATTACTGTTTGTGCATTTACAATATTCATTGATTTTTGCCATTGAAAAACATCATGTTATTCATATACCAGAAATGTTTGAAGCTACTGACTGAATGAAAAGAGCTGGCATCTCACTCTCTTTGAATCTTCTTTATCATGCTAAGAGGAGCAGGAAAAAGCAAAAAATTTCAGAATTGCACCTTGCAATGTGGAGAAATTACTATTTGTGCATTTACAATATTCATTGATTTTTGCCATTGAAAAATGTCCAGAAATGTTTGAAGCTACTGACTGAATGAAAGGAGCTGGCATCTCACACTCTGAATCTTCTTTATCATGCTAAGAGGAGCGGGAAAAAGCAAAAAATTTCAGAATTCCACCTTGCAATGCGGAGAAATTACTGATTGTGCATTTACAATATTCATTGATTTTTGCCATTGAAAAACATCATGTTATTCATATACCAGAAATGTTTGAAGCTACTGACTGAATGAAAAGAGCTGGCATCTCACTCTCTTTGAATCTTCTTTATCATGCTAAGAGGAGCAGGAAAAAACAAAAAATTTCAGAATTGCACCTTGCAATGTGGAGAAATTACTGTTTGTGCATTTACAATATTCATTGATTTTTGCCATTGAAAAACGTCCAGAAATGTTTGAAGCTACTGACTGAATGAAAGGAGCTGGCATCTCACTCTCTTTGAATCTTCTTTATCATGCTAAGAGGAGCAGGAAAAAGCAAAAAATTTCAGAATTGCACCTTGCAATGCGGAGAAATTACTGTTTGTGCATTTACAATATTCATTGATTTTTCCCATTGAAAAACATCATGTTATTCATATACCAGAAATGTTTGAAGCTACTGACTGAATGAAAAGAGCTGGCATCTCACTCTCTTTGAATCTTCTTTATCATGCTAAGAGGAGCAGGAAAAAGCAAAAAATTTCAGAATTGCACCTTGCAATGTGGAGAAATTACTGTTTGTGCATTTACAATATTCATTGATTTTTGCCATTGAAAAACGTCCAGAAATGTTTGAAGCTACTGACTGAATGAAAGGAGCTGGCATCTCACTCTCTTTGAATCTTCTTTATCATGCTAAGAGGAGCAGGAAAAAGCAAAAAATTTCAGAATTGCACCTTTGAATGCGGAGAAATTACTGTTTGTGCATTTACAATATTCATTGATTTTTGCCATTGAAAAACATCATGTTATTCATATACCAGAAATATTTGAAGCTACTGACTGAATGAAAAGAGCTGGCATCTCACTCTCTTTGAATCTTCTTTATCATGCTAAGAGGAGCAGGAAAAAGCGAAAAATTTCAGAATTGCACCTTGCAATGTGGAGAAATGACTGTTTGTGCATTTACAATATTCATTGGTTTTTGCCATTGAAAAACGTCCAGAAATGTTTGAAGCTCCTGACTGAATGAAAGTAGCTGGCATCTCACTCTCTTTGAATCTTCTTTATCATGCTAGGATTAGCAGGAAAAAGCAAAAAATTTCAGAATTGCACCTTGCAATGCGGAGAAATTACTGTTTGTACATTTACATTATTCATTGATTTTTGCCATTGAAAAACATCATGTTATTCATATACCAGAAATGTTTGAAGCTACTGACTGAATGAAAAGAGCTGGCATCTCACTCTCTTTGAATCTTCTTTATCATGCTAAGAGGAGCAGGAAAAAGCAAAAAATTTCAGAATTGCACCTTGCAATGTGGAGAAATTACTGTTTGTGCATTTACAATATTCATTGATTTTTGCCATTGAAAAACGTCCAGAAATGTTTGAAGCTACTGACTGAATGAAAGGAGCTGGCATCTCACTCTCTTTGAATCTTCTTTATCATGCTAAGAGGAGCAGGAAAAAGCAAAAAATTTCAGAATTGCACCTTGCAATGCGGAGAAAGTACTGTTTGTGCATTTACAATATTCATTGATTTTTGCCATTGAAAAACATCATGTTATTCATATACCAGAAATGTTTGAAGCTACTGACTGAATGAAAAGAGCTGGCATCTCACTCTCTTTGAATCTTCTTTATCATGCTAAGAGGAGCAGGAAAAAGCAAAAAATTTCAGAATTGCACCTTGCAATGTGGAGAAATTACTGTTTGTGCATTGACAATATTCATTGATTTTTGCCATTGAAAAACGTCCAGAAATGTTTGAAGCTACTGACTGAATGAAAGGAGCTGGCATCTCACTCTCTTTGAATCTTCTTTATCATGCTAAGAGGAGCAGGAAAAAGCAAAAAATTTCAGAATTGCACCTTGCAATGCGGAGAAATTACTGTTTGTGCATTTACAATATTCATTGATTTTTGCCATTGAAAAACATCATGTTATTCATATACCAGAAATGTTTGAAGCTACTGACTGAATGAAAAGAGCTGGCATCTCACTCTCTTTGAATCTTCTTTATCATGCTAAGAGGAGCAGGAAAAAGCAAAAAATTTCAGAATTGCACCTTGCAATGTGGAGAAATTACTGTTTGTGCATTTACAATATTCATTGATTTTTGCCATTGAAAAACGTCCAGAAATGTTTGAAGCTACTGACTGAATGAAAGGAGCTGGCATCTCACTCTCTTTGAATCTTCTTTATCATGCTAAGAGGAGCAGGAAAAAGCAGAAAATTTCAGAATTGCAACTTGCAATGCGGAGAAATTACTGTTTGTGCATTTACAATATTCATTGATTTTTGCCATTGAAAAACATCATGTTATTCATATACCAGAAATGTTTGAAGCTACTGACTGAATGAAAAGAGCTGGCATCTCACTCTCTTTGAATCTTCTTTATCATGCTAAGAGGAGCAGGAAAAAGCAAAAAATTTCAGAATTGCACCTTGCAATGTGGAGAAATTACTATTTGTACATTTACAATATTCATTGATTTTTGCCATTGAAAAATGTCCAGAAATGTTTGAAGCTACTCACTGAATGAAAGGAGCTGGCATCTCACACTTTGAATCTTCTTTATCATGCTAAGAGGAGCAGGAAAAAGCAAAAAATTTCAGAATTGCACCTTGCAATGCGGAGAAATTACTGTTTGTGCATTTACAATATTCATTGATTTTTGCCATTGAAAAACATCATGTTATTCATATACCAGAAATGTTTGAAGCTACTGACTGAATGAAAAGAGCTGGCATCTCACTCTCTTTGAATCTTCTTTATCATGCTAAGAGGAGCAGGAAAAAGCAAAAAATTTCAGAATTGCACCTTGCAATGTGGAGAAATTACTGTTTGTGCATTTACAATATTCATTGGTTTTTGCCATTGAAAAACGTCCAGAAATGTCTGAAGCTCCTGACTGAATGAAAGGAGCTGGCATCTCACTCTCTTTGAATCTTCTTTATCATGCTAGGATTAGCAGGAAAAAGCAAAAAATTTCAGAATTGCACCTTGCAATGCGGAGAAATTACTGTTTGTGCATTTACAATATTCATTGATTTTTGCAATTGAAAAACATCATGTTATTCATATACCAGAAATGTTTGAAGCTACTGACTGAATGAAAAGAGCTGGCATCTCACTCTCTTTGAATCTTCTTTATCATGCTAAGAGGAGCAGGAAAAAGCAAAAAATTTCAGAATTGCACCTTGCAATGTGGAGAAATTACTATTTGTGCATTTACAATATTCATTGATTTTTGCCATTGAAAAACGTCCAGAAATGTTTGAAGCTACTGACTGAATGAAAGGAGCTGGCATCTCACTCTTTGAATCTTCTTTATCATGCTAAGAGCAGCAGGAAAAAGCAAAAAATTTCAGAATTGCACCTTGCAATGCGGAGAAATTACTGTTTGTGCACTTACAATATTCATTGATTTTTGCCATTTAAAAACATCATGTTATTCATATACCAGAAATGTTTGAAGCTACTGACTGAATGAAAAGAGCTGGCATCTCACTCTCTTTGAATCTTCTTTATCATGCTAAGAGGAGCAGGAAAAAGCAAAAAATTTCAGAATTGCACCTTGCAATGTGGAGAAATTACTGTTTGTGCATTTACAATATTCATTGATTTTTGCCATTGAAAAACGTCCAGAAATGTTTGAAGCTACTGACTGAATGAAAGGAGCTGGCATCTCACTCTCTTTGAATCTTCTTTATCATGCTAAGAGGAGCAGGAAAAAGCAAAAAATTTCAGAATTGCACCTTGCAATGCGGAGAAATTACTGTTTGTGCATTTACAATATTCATTGATTTTTGCCATTGAAAAAGATCATGTTATTCATATACCAGAAATATTTGAAGCTACTGACTGAATGAAAAGAGCTGGCATCTCACTCTCTTTGAATCTTCTTTATCATGCTAAGAGGAGCAGGAAAAAGCAAAAAATTTCAGAATTGCACCTTGCAATGTGGAGAAATGACTGTTTGTGCATTTACAATATTCATTGGTTTTTGCCATTGAAAAACGTCCAGAAATGTTTGAAGCTCCTGACTGAATGAAAGGAGCTGGCATCTCACTCTCTTTGAATCTTCTTTATCATGCTAGGATTAGCAGGAAAAAGCAAAAAATTTCAGAATTGCACCTTGCAATGCGGAGAAATTACTGTTTGTACATTTACAATATTCATTGATTTTTGCCATTGAAAAACATCATGTTATTCATATACCAGAAATGTTTGAAGCTACTGACTGAATGAAAAGAGCTGGCATGTCACTCTCTTTGAATCTTCTTTATCATGCTAAGAGGAGCAGGAAAAAGCAAAAAATTTCAGAATTGCACCTTGCAATGTGGAGAAATTACTGTTTGTGCATTTACAATATTCATTGGTTTTTGCCATTGAAAAACGTCCAGAAATGTTTGAAGCTACTGACTGAATGAAAGGAGCTGGCATCTCACTCTCTTTGAATCTTCTTTATCATGCTAGGATTAGCGGGAAAAAGCAAAAAATTTCAGAATTGCACCTTGCAATGCGGAGAAATTACTGTTTGTGCATTTACAATATTCATGGATTTTTGCCATTGAAAAACATCATGTTATTCATATACAAGAAATGTTTGAAGCTACTGACTGAATGAAAAGAGCTGGCATCTCACTCTCTTTGAATATTCTTTATCATGCTAAGAGGAGCAGGAAAAAGCAAAAAATTTCAGAATTGCACCTTGCAATGTGGAGAAATTACTATTTGTGCATTTACAATATTCATTGATTTTTGAAAATTGAAAAACGTCCAGAAATGTTTGAAGCTACTGACTGAATGAAAGGAGCTGGCATCTCACTCTCTTTGAATCTTCTTTATCATGCTAAGAGGAGCAGGAAAAAGCAAAAAATTTCAGAATTGCACCTTGCAATGCGGAGAAATTACTGTTTGTGCATTTACAATATTCATTGATTTTTGCCATTGAAAAACATCATGTTATTCATATACCAGAAATGTTTGAAGCTACTGACTGAATGAAAAGAGCTGGCATCTCACTCTCTTTGAATCTTCTTTATCATGCTAAGAGGAGCAGGAAAAAGCAAAAAAATTCAGAATTGCACCTTGCAATGTGGAGAAATTACTGTTTGTGCATTTACAATATTCATTGATTTTTGCCATTGAAAAACGTCCAGAAATGTTTGAAGCTACTGACTGAATGAAAGGAGCTGGCATCTCACTCTCTTTGAATCTTCTTTATCATGCTAAGAGGAGCAGGAAAAAGCAAAAAATTTCAGAATTGCACCTTGCAATGCGGAGAAATTACTGTTTGTGCATTTACAATATTCATTGATTTTTGCCATTGAAAAACATCATGTTATTCATATACCAGAAATGTTTGAAGCTACTGACTGAATGAAAAGAGCTGGCATCTCACTCTCTTTGAATCTTCTTTATCATGCTAAGAGGAGCAGGAAAAAGCAAAAAAATTCAGAATTGCACCTTGCAATGTGGAGAAATTACTGTTTGTGCATTTACAGTATTCACTGATTTTTGCCATTGAAAAACGTCCAGAAATGTTTGAAGCTACTGACTGAATGAAAGGAGCTGGCATCTCACTCTCTTTGAATCTTCTTTATCATGCTAAGAGGAGCAGGAAAAAGCAAAAAATTTCAGAATTGCACCTTGCAATGCGGAGAAATTACTGTTTGTGCATTTACAATATTCATTGATTTTTGCCATTGAAAAACATCATGTTATTCATATACCAGAAATGTTTGAAGCTACTGACTGAATGAAAAGAGCTGGCATCTCACTCTCTTTGAATCTTCTTTATCATGCTAAGAGGAGCAGGAAAAAGCAAAAAATTTCAGAATTGCACCTTGCAATGTGGAGAAATTACTGTTTGTGCATTGACAATATTCATTGATTTTTGCCATTGAAAAACGTCCAGAAATGTTTGAAGCTACTGACTGAATGAAAGGAGCTGGCATCTCACTCTCTTTGAATCTTCTTTATCATGCTAAGAGGAGCAGGAAAAAGCAAAAAATTTCAGAATTGCACCTTGCAATGCGGAGAAATTACTGTTTGTGCATTTACAATATTCATTGATTTTTGCCATTGAAAAACATCATGTTATTCATATACCAGAAATGTTTGAAGCTACTGACTGAATGAAAAGAGCTGGCATCTCACTCTCTTTGAATCTTCTTTATCATGCTAAGAGGAGCAGGAAAAAGCAAAAAATTTCAGAATTGCACCTTGCAATGTGGAGAAATTACTGTTTGTGCATTTACAATATTCATTGATTTTTGCCATTGAAAAACGTCCAGAAATGTTTGAAGCTACTGACTGAATGAAAGGAGCTGGCATCTCACTCTCTTTGAATCTTCTTTATCATGCTAAGAGGAGCAGGAAAAAGAAAAAAATTTCAGAATTGCACCTTGCAATGCGGAGAAATTACTGTTTGTGCATTTACAATATTCATTGATTTTTGCCATTGAAAAACATCATGTTATTCATATACCAGAAATGTTTGAAGCTACTGACTGAATGAAAAGAGCTGGCATCTCACTCTCTTTGAATTTTCTTTATCATGCTAAGAGGAGCAGGAAAAAGCAAAAAATTTCAGAATTGCACCTTGCAATGTGGAGAAATTACTGTTTGTGCATTTACAATATTCAATGGTTTTTGCCATTGAAAAACGTCCAGAAATGTTTGAAGCTACTGACTGAATGAAAGGAGCTGGCATCTCACTCTCTTTGAATCTTCTTTATCATGCTAAGAGGAGCAGGAAAAAGCAAAAAATTTCAGAATTGCACCTTGCAATGCGGAGAAATTACTGTTTGTGCATTTACAATATTCATTGATTTTTGCCATTGAAAAACATCATGCTATTCATATACCAGAAATGTTTGAAGCTACTGACTGAATGAAAAGAGCTGGCATCTCACTCTCTTTGAATCTTCTTTATCATGCTAAGAGGAGCAGGAAAAAGCAAAAAATTTCAGAATTGCACCTTGCAATGTGGAGAAATTACTATCTGTGCATTTACAATATTCATTGATTTTTGCCATTGAAAAATGTCCAGAAATGTTTGAAGCTACTGACTGAATGAAAGGAGCTGGCATCTCACACTTTGAATCTTCTTTATCATGCTAAGAGGAGCAGGAAAAAGCAAAAAATTTCAGAATTGCACCTTGCAATGCGGAGAAAGTACTGTTTGTGCATTTACAATATTCATTGATTTTTGCCATTGAAAAACATCATGTTATTCATATACCAGAAATGTTTGAAGCTACTGACTGAATGAAAAGAGCTGGCATCTCACTCTCTTTGAATCTTCTTTATCATGCTAAGAGGAGCAGGAAAAAGCAAAAAATTTCAGAATTGCACCTTGCAATGTGGAGAAATTACTGTTTGTGCATTGACAATATTCATTGATTTTTGCCATTGAAAAACGTCCAGAAATGTTTGAAGCTACTGACTGAATGAAAGGAGCTGGCATCTCACTCTCTTTGAATCTTCTTTATCATGCTAAGAGGAGCAGGAAAAAGCAAAAAATTTCAGAATTGCACCTTGCAATGCGGAGAAATTACTGTTTGTGCATTTACAATATTCATTGATTTTTGCCATTGAAAAACATCATGTTATTCATATACCAGAAATGTTTGAAGCTACTGACTGAATGAAAAGAGCTGGCATCTCACTCTCTTTGAATCTTCTTTATCATGCTAAGAGGAGCAGGAAAAAGCAAAAAATTTCAGAATTGCACCTTGCAATGTGGAGAAATTACTGTTTGTGCATTTACAATATTCATTGATTTTTGCCATTGAAAAACGTCCAGAAATGTTTGAAGCTACTGACTGAATGAAAGGAGCTGGCATCTCACTCTCTTTGAATCTTCTTTATCATGCTAAGAGGAGCAGGAAAAAGCAGAAAATTTCAGAATTGCAACTTGCAATGCGGAGAAATTACTGTTTGTGCATTTACAATATTCATTGATTTTTGCCATTGAAAAACATCATGTTATTCATATACCAGAAATGTTTGAAGCTACTGACTGAATGAAAAGAGCTGGCATCTCACTCTCTTTGAATCTTCTTTATCATGCTAAGAGGAGCAGGAAAAAGCAAAAAATTTCAGAATTGCACCTTGCAATGTGGAGAAATTACTATTTGTACATTTACAATATTCATTGATTTTTGCCATTGAAAAATGTCCAGAAATGTTTGAAGCTACTCACTGAATGAAAGGAGCTGGCATCTCACACTTTGAATCTTCTTTATCATGCTAAGAGGAGCAGGAAAAAGCAAAAAATTTCAGAATTGCACCTTGCAATGCGGAGAAATTACTGTTTGTGCATTTACAATATTCATTGATTTTTGCCATTGAAAAACATCATGTTATTCATATACCAGAAATGTTTGAAGCTACTGACTGAATGAAAAGAGCTGGCATCTCACTCTCTTTGAATCTTCTTTATCATGCTAAGAGGAGCAGGAAAAAGCAAAAAATTTCAGAATTGCACCTTGCAATGTGGAGAAATTACTGTTTGTGCATTTACAATATTCATTGGTTTTTGCCATTGAAAAACGTCCAGAAATGTCTGAAGCTCCTGACTGAATGAAAGGAGTTGGCATCTCACTCTCTTTGAATCTTCTTTATCATGCTAGGATTAGCAGGAAAAAGCAAAAAATTTCAGAATTGCACCTTGCAATGCGGAGAAATTACTGTTTGTGCATTTACAATATTCATTGATTTTTGCAATTGAAAAACATCATGTTATTCATATACCAGAAATGTTTGAAGCTACTGACTGAATGAAAAGAGCTGGCATCTCACTCTCTTTGAATCTTCTTTATCATGCTAAGAGGAGCAGGAAAAAGCAAAAAATTTCAGAATTGCACCTTGCAATGTGGAGAAATTACTATTTGTGCATTTACAATATTCATTGATTTTTGCCATTGAAAAACGTCCAGAAATGTTTGAAGCTACTGACTGAATGAAAGGAGCTGGCATCTCACTCTTTGAATCTTCTTTATCATGCTAAGAGCAGCAGGAAAAAGCAAAAAATTTCAGAATTGCACCTTGCAATGCGGAGAAATTACTGTTTGTGCACTTACAATATTCATTGATTTTTGCCATTTAAAAACATCATGTTATTCATATACCAGAAATGTTTGAAGCTACTGACTGAATGAAAAGAGCTGGCATCTCACTCTCTTTGAATCTTCTTTATCATGCTAAGAGGAGCAGGAAAAAGCAAAAAATTTCAGAATTGCACTTTGCAATGTGGAGAAATTACTGTTTGTGCATTTACAATATTCATTGATTTTTGCCATTGAAAAACGTCCAGAAATGTTTGAAGCTACTGACTGAATGAAAGGAGCTGGCATCTCACTCTCTTTGAATCTTCTTTATCATGCTAAGAGGAGCAGGAAAAAGCAAAAAATTTCAGAATTGCACCTTGCAATGCGGAGAAATTACTGTTTGTGCATTTACAATATTCATTGATTTTTGCCATTGAAAAACATCATGTTATTCATATACCAGAAATATTTGAAGCTACTGACTGAATGAAAAGAGCTGGCATCTCACTCTCTTTGAATCTTCTTTATCATGCTAAGAGGAGCAGGAAAAAGCAAAAAATTTCAGAATTGCACCTTGCAATGTGGAGAAATTACTGTTTGTGCATTTACAATATTCATTGGTTTTTGCCATTGAAAAACGTCCAGAAATGTTTGAAGCTCCTGACTGAATGAAAGGAGCTGGCATCTCACTCTCTTTGAATCTTCTTTATCATGCTAGGATTAGCAGGAAAAAGCAAAAAATTTCAGAATTGCACCTTGCAATGCGGAGAAATTACTGTTTGTACATTTACAATATTCATTGATTTTTGCCATTGAAAAACATCATGTTATTCATATACCAGAAATGTTTGAAGCTACTGACTGAATGAAAAGAGCTGGCATGTCACTCTCTTTGAATCTTCTTTATCATGCTAAGAGGAGCAGGAAAAAGCAAAAAATTTCAGAATTGCACCTTGCAATGTGGAGAAATTACTGTTTGTGCATTTACAATATTCATTGGTTTTTGCCATTGAAAAACGTCCAGAAATGTTTGAAGCTACTGACTGAATGAAAGGAGCTGGCATCTCACTCTCTTTGAATCTTCTTTATCATGCTAGGATTAGCGGGAAAAAGCAAAAAATTTCAGAATTGCACCTTGCAATGCGGAGAAATTACTGTTTGTGCATTTACAATATTCATGGATTTTTGCCATTGAAAAACATCATGTTATTCATATACAAGAAATGTTTGAAGCTACTGACTGAATGAAAAGAGCTGGCATCTCACTCTCTTTGAATATTCTTTATCATGCTAAGAGGAGCAGGAAAAAGCAAAAAATTTCAGAATTGCACCTTGCAATGTGGAGAAATTACTATTTGTGCATTTACAATATTCATTGATTTTTGAAAATTGAAAAACGTCCAGAAATGTTTGAAGCTACTGACTGAATGAAAGGAGCTGGCATCTCACTCTCTTTGAATCTTCTTTATCATGCTAAGAGGAGCAGGAAAAAGCAAAAAATTTCAGAATTGCACCTTGCAATGCGGAGAAATTACTGTTTGTGCATTTACAATATTCATTGATTTTTGCCATTGAAAAACATCATGTTATTCATATACCAGAAATGTTTGAAGCTACTGACTGAATGAAAAGAGCTGGCATCTCACTCTCTTTGAATCTTCTTTATCATGCTAAGAGGAGCAGGAAAAAGCAAAAAAATTCAGAATTGCACCTTGCAATGTGGAGAAATTACTGTTTGTGCATTTACAATATTCATTGATTTTTGCCATTGAAAAACGTCCAGAAATGTTTGAAGCTACTGACTGAATGAAAGGAGCTGGCATCTCACTCTCTTTGAATCTTCTTTATCATGCTAAGAGGAGCAGGAAAAAGCAAAAAATTTCAGAATTGCACCTTGCAATGCGGAGAAATTACTGTTTGTGCATTTACAATATTCATTGATTTTTGCCATTGAAAAACATCATGTTATTCATATACCAGAAATGTTTGAAGCTACTGACTGAATGAAAAGAGCTGGCATCTCACTCTCTTTGAATCTTCTTTATCATGCTAAGAGGAGCAGGAAAAAGCAAAAAAATTCAGAATTGCACCTTGCAATGTGGAGAAATTACTGTTTGTGCATTTACAGTATTCACTGATTTTTGCCATTGAAAAACGTCCAGAAATGTTTGAAGCTACTGACTGAATGAAAGGAGCTGGCATCTCACTCTCTTTGAATCTTCTTTATCATGCTAAGAGGAGCAGGAAAAAGCAAAAAATTTCAGAATTGCACCTTGCAATGCGGAGAAATTACTGTTTGTGCATTTACAATATTCATTGATTTTTGCCATTGAAAAACATCATGTTATTCATATACCAGAAATGTTTGAAGCTACTGACTGAATGAAAAGAGCTGGCATCTCACTCTCTTTGAATCTTCTTTATCATGCTAAGAGGAGCAGGAAAAAGCAAAAAATTTCAGAATTGCACCTTGCAATGTGGAGAAATTACTGTTTGTGCATTGACAATATTCATTGATTTTTGCCATTGAAAAACGTCCAGAAATGTTTGAAGCTACTGACTGAATGAAAGGAGCTGGCATCTCACTCTCTTTGAATCTTCTTTATCATGCTAAGAGGAGCAGGAAAAAGCAAAAAATTTCAGAATTGCACCTTGCAATGCGGAGAAATTACTGTTTGTGCATTTACAATATTCATTGATTTTTGCCATTGAAAAACATCATGTTATTCATATACCAGAAATGTTTGAAGCTACTGACTGAATGAAAAGAGCTGGCATCTCACTCTCTTTGAATCTTCTTTATCATGCTAAGAGGAGCAGGAAAAAGCAAAAAATTTCAGAATTGCACCTTGCAATGTGGAGAAATTACTGTTTGTGCATTTACAATATTCATTGATTTTTGCCATTGAAAAACGTCCAGAAATGTTTGAAGCTACTGACTGAATGAAAGGAGCTGGCATCTCACTCTCTTTGAATCTTCTTTATCATGCTAAGAGGAGCAGGAAAAAGAAAAAAATTTCAGAATTGCACCTTGCAATGCGGAGAAATTACTGTTTGTGCATTTACAATATTCATTGATTTTTGCCATTGAAAAACATCATGTTATTCATATACCAGAAATGTTTGAAGCTACTGACTGAATGAAAAGAGCTGGCATCTCACTCTCTTTGAATTTTCTTTATCATGCTAAGAGGAGCAGGAAAAAGCAAAAAATTTCAGAATTGCACCTTGCAATGTGGAGAAATTACTGTTTGTGCATTTACAATATTCAATGGTTTTTGCCATTGAAAAACGTCCAGAAATGTTTGAAGCTACTGACTGAATGAAAGGAGCTGGCATCTCACTCTCTTTGAATCTTCTTTATCATGCTAAGAGGAGCAGGAAAAAGCAAAAAATTTCAGAATTGCACCTTGCAATGTGGAGAAATTACTATCTGTGCATTTACAATATTCATTGATTTTTGCCATTGAAAAATGTCCAGAAATGTTTGAAGCTACTGACTGAATGAAAGGAGCTGGCATCTCACACTTTGAATCTTCTTTATCATGCTAAGAGGAGCAGGAAAAAGCAAAAAATTTCAGAATTGCACCTTGCAATGCGGAGAAATTACTGATTGTGCATTTACAATATTCATTGATTTTTGCCATTGAAAAACATCATGTTATTCATATACCAGAAATGTTTGAAGCTACTGACTGAATGAAAAGAGCTGGCATCTCACTCTCTTTGAATCTTCTTTATCATGCTAAGAGGAGCAGGAAAAAGCAAAAAATTTCAGAATTGCACCTTGCAATGTGGAGAAATTACTGTTTGTGCATTTACAATATTCATTGATTTTTGCCATTGAAAAACGTCCAGAAATGTTTGAAGCTACTGACTGAATGAAAGTAGCTGGCATCGCACTCTCTTTGAATCTTCTTTATCATGCTAAGAGGAGCAGGAAAAAGAAAAAAATTTCAGAATTGCACCTTGCAATGCGGAGAAATTACTGTTTGTGCATTTACAATATTCATTGATTTTTGCCATTGAAAAACATCATGTTATTCATATACCAGAAATGTTTGAAGCTACTGACTGAATGAAAAGAGCTGGCATCTCACTCTCTTTGAATTTTCTTTATCATGCTAAGAGGAGCAGGAAAAAGCAAAAAATTTCAGAATTGCACCTTGCAATGTGGAGAAATTACTGTTTGTGCATTTACAATATTCAATGGTTTTTGCCATTGAAAAACGTCCAGAAATGTCTGAAGCTCCTGACTGAATGAAAGGAGCTGGCATCTCACTCTCTTTGAATCTTCTTTATCATGCTAGGATTAGCAGGAAAAAGCAAAAAATTTCAGAATTGCACCTTGCAATGCGGAGAAATTACTGTTTGTGCATTTACAATATTCATTGATTTTTGCCATTGAAAAACATCATGTTATTCATATACCAGAAATGTTTGAAGCTACTGACTGAATGAAAAGAGCTGGCATCTCACTCTCTTTGAATCTTCTTTATCATGCTAAGAGGAGCAGGAAAGAGCAAAAAATTTCAGAATTGCACCTTGCAATGTGGAGAAATTACTGTTTGTGCATTTACAATATTCATTGGTTTTTGCCATTGAAAAACGTCCAGAAATGTTTGAAGCTACTGACTGAATGAAAGGAGCTGGCATCTCACTCTCTTTGAATCTTCTTTATCATGCTAGGATTAGCAGGAAAAAGCAAAAAATTTCAGAATTGCACCTTGCAATGCGGAGAAATTACTGTTTGTGCATTTACAATATTCATTGATTTTTGCCATTGAAAAACATCATGTTATTCATATACCAGAAATGTTTGAAGCTACTGACTGAATGAAAAGAGCTGGCATCTCACTCTCTTTGAATCTTCTTTATCATGCTAAGAGGAGCAGGAAAAAGCAAAAAATTTCAGAATTGCACCTTGCAATGTGGAGAAATTACTATTTGTGCATTTACAATATTCATTGATTTTTGCCATTGAAAAATGTCCAGAAATGTTTGAAGCTACTGAGTGAATGAAAGGAGCTGGCATCTCACTCTTTGAATCTTCTTTATCATGCTAAGAGGAGCAGGAAAAAGCAAAAAATTTCAGAATTGCACCTTGCAATGCGGAGAAATTACTGTTTGTGCATTTACAATATTCATTGATTTTTGCCATTGAAAAACATCATGTTATTCATATACCAGAAATGTTTGAAGCTACTGACTGAATGAAAGTAGCTGGCATCTCACTCTCTTTGAATCTTCTTTATCATGCTAAGAGGAGCAGGAAAAAGCAAAAAATTTCAGAATTGCACCTTGCAATGCGGAGAAATTACTGTTTGTGCATTTACAATATTCATTGATTTTTCCCATTGAAAAACATCATGTTATTCATATACCAGAAATGTTTGAAGCTACTGACTGAATGAAAAGAGCTGGCATCTCACTCTCTTTGAATCTTCTTTAACATGCTAAGAGGAGCAGGAAAAAGCAAAAAATTTCAGAATTGCACCTTGCAATGTGGAGAAATTACTGTTTGTGCATTTACAATATTCATTGGTTTTTACCATTGAAAAACGTCCAGAAA
Organism: Phyllobates terribilis; assembly: GCF_046119375.1. NCBI lineage: Eukaryota > Metazoa > Chordata > Amphibia > Anura > Dendrobatidae > Phyllobates > Phyllobates terribilis. The sequence goes on along the minus strand of NW_027362942.1, from coordinate 1,206,766 downwards.
TGTTTGAAGCTCCTGACTGAATGAAAGGAGCTGGCATCTCACTCTCTTTGAATCTTCTTTATCAAGCTAGGATTAGCAGGAAAAAGCAAAAAATTTCAGAATTGCACCTTGCAATGTGGAGAAATTACTGTTTGTGCATTTACAATATTCATTGATTTTTGCCATTGAAAAACATCATGTTATTCATATACCAGAAATGTTTGAAGCTACTGACTGAATGAAAAGAGCTGGCATCTCACTCTCTTTGAATCTTCTTTATCATGCTAAGAGGAGCAGGAAAAAGCAAAAAATTTCAGAATTGCACCTTGCAATGTGGAGAAATTACTGTTTGTGCATTTACAATATTCATTGGTTTTTGCCATTGAAAAACGTCCAGAAATGTTTGAAGCTACTGACTGAATGAAAGGAGCTGGCATCTCACTCTCTTTGAATCTTCTTTATCATGCTAGGATTTGCAGGAAAAAGCAAAAAATTTCAGAATTGCACCTTGCAATGCGGAGAAATTACTGTTTGTGCATTTACAATATTCATTGATTTTTGACATTGAAAAACATCATGTTATTCATATACCAGAAATGTTTGAAGCTACTGACTGAATGAAAAGAGCTGGCATCTCACTCTCTTTGAATCTTCTTTATCATGCTAAGAGGAGCAGGAAAAAGCAAAAAATTTCAGAATTACACCTTGCAATGTGGAGAAATTACTGTTTGTGCATTTACAATATTCATTGATTTTTGCCATTGAAAAACATCATGTTATTCATATACCAGAAATGTTTGAAGCTACTGACTGAATGAAAAGAGCTGGCATCTCACTCTCTTTGAATCTTCTTTAACATGCTAAGAGGAGCAGGAAAAAGCAAAAAATTTCAGAATTGCATCTTGCAATGCGGAGAAATTACTGTTTGTGCATTTACAATATTCATTGATTTTTCCCATTGAAAAACATCATGTTATTCATATACCAAAAATGGTTGAAGCTACTGACTGAATGAAAAGAGCTGGCATCTCACTCTCTTTGAATCTTCTTTAACATGCTAAGAGGAGCAGGAAAAAGCAAAAAATTTCAGAATTGCACCTTGCAATGTGGAGAAATTACTGTTTGTGAATTTACAATATTCATTGATTTTTGCCATTGAAAAACGTCCAGAAATGTTTGAAGCTACTGACTGAATGAAAGTAGCTGGCATCTCACTCTCTTTGAATCTTCTTTATCATGCTAAGAGGAGCAGGAAAAAGCAAAAAATTTCAGAATTGCACCTTGCAATGCGGAGAAATTACTGTTTGTGCATTTACAATATTCATTGGTTTTTACCATTGAAAAACGTCCAGAAATGTTTGAAGCTCCTGACTGAATGAAAGGAGCTGGCATCTCACTCTCTTTGAATCTTCTTTATCAAGCTAGGATTAGCAGGAAAAAGCAAAAAATTTCAGAATTGCACCTTGCAATGTGGAGAAATTACTGTTTGTGCATTTACAATATTCATTGATTTTTGCCATTGAAAAACATCATGTTATTCATATACCAGAAATGTTTGAAGCTACTGACTGAATGAAAAGAGCTGGCATCTCACTCTCTTTGAATCTTCTTTAACATGCTAAGAGGAGCAGGAAAAAGCAAAAAATTTCAGAATTGCACCTTGCAATGTGGAGAAATTACTGTTTGTGCATTTACAATATTCATTGGTTTTTACCATTGAAAAACGTCCAGAAATGTTTGAAGCTCCTGACTGAATGAAAGGAGCTGGCATCTCACTCTCTTTGAATCTTCTTTATCAAGCTAGGATTAGCAGGAAAAAGCAAAAAATTTCAGAATTGCACCTTGCAATGTGGAGAAATTACTGTTTGTGCATTTACAATATTCATTGATTTTTGCCATTGAAAAACATCATGTTATTCATATACCAGAAATGTTTGAAGCTACTGACTGAATGAAAAGAGCTGGCATCTCATTCTCTTTGAATCTTCTTTATCATGCTAAGAGGAGCAGGAAAAAGCAAAAAATTTCAGAATTGCACCTTGCAATGTGGAGAAATTACTGTTTGTGCATTTACAATATTCATTGGTTTTTGCCATTGAAAAACGTCCAGAAATGTTTGAAGCTACTGACTGAATGAAAGGAGCTGGCATCTCACTCTCTTTGAATCTTCTTTATCATGCTAGGATTTGCAGGAAAAAGCAAAAAATTTCAGAATTGCACCTTGCAATGCGGAGAAATTACTGTTTGTGCATTTACAATATTCATTGATTTTTGCCATTGAAAAACATCATGTTATTCATATACCAGAAATGTTTGAAGCTACTGACTGAATGAAAAGAGCTGGCATCTCACTCTCTTTGAATCTTCTTTATCATGCTAAGAGGAGCAGGAAAAAGCAAAAAATTTCAGAATTACACCTTGCAATGTGGAGAAATTAATGTTTGTGCATTTACAATATTCATTGATTTTTCCCATTGAAAAACATCATGTTATTCATATACCAGAAATGTTTGAAGCTACTGACTGAATGAAAAGAGCTATCATCTCACTCTCTTTGAATCTTCTTTATCATGCTAAGAGGAGCAGGAAAAAGCAAAAAATTTCAGAATTGCACCTTGCAATGTGGAGAAATTACTGTTTGTGCATTTACAATATTCATTGGTTTTTGCCATTGAAAAACGTCCAGAAATGTTTGAAGCTCCTGACTGAATGAAAGGAGCTGGCATCTCACTCTCTTTGAATCTTCTTTATCATGCTAGGATTAGCAGGAAAAAGCAAAAAATTTCAGAATTGCACCTTGCAATGCTGAGAAATTACTGTTTGCGCATTTACAATATTCATTGATTTTTGCCATTGAAAAACATCATGTTATTCATATACCAGAAATGTTTGAAGCTACTGACTGAATGAAAAGAGCTGGCATCTCACTCTCTTTGAATCTTCTTTATCATGCTAAGAGGAGCAGGAAAAAGCAAAAAATTTCAGAATTGCACCTTGCAATGTGGAGAAATTACTGTTTGTGCATTTACAATATTCATTGGTTTTTGCCATTGAAAAACGTCCAGAAATGTTTGAAGCTACTGACTGAATGAAAGGAGCTGGCATCTCACTCCCTTTGAATCTTCTTTATCATGCTAGGTTTTGCAGGAAAAAGCAAAAAATTTCAGAATTGCACCTTGCAATGCGGAGAAATTACTGTTTGTGCATTTACAATATTCATTGATTTTTGCCATTGAAAAACATCATGTTATTCATATACCAGAAATGTTTGAAGCTACTGACTGAATGAAAAGAGCTGGCATCTCACTCTCTTTGAATCTTCTTTATCATGCTAAGAGGAGCAGGAAAAAGCAAAAAATTTCAGAATTGCACCTTGCAATGTGGAGAAATTACTATTTGTGCATTTACAATATTCATTGATTTTTCCCATTGAAAAACGTCCAGAAATGTTTGAAGCTACTGACTGAATGAAAGGAGCTGGCATCTCACTCTCTTTGAATCTTCTTTATCATGCTAAGAGGAGCAGGAAAAAGCAAAAAATTTCAGAATTGCACCTTGCAATGCGGAGAAATTACTGTTTGTGCATTTACAATATTCATTGATTTTTGCCATTGAAAAACATCATGTTATTCATATACCAGAAATGTTTGAAGCTACTTACTGAATGAAAAGAGCTGGTATCTCACTCTCTTTGAATCTTCTTTATCATGCTAAGAGGAGCAGGAAAATCAAAAAATTTCAGAATTGCACCTTGCAATGTGGAGAAATTACTATTTGTGCATTTACAATATTCATTGATTTTTGCCATTGAAAAATGTCCAGAAATGTTTGAAGCTACTGACTGAATGAAAGGAGCTGGCATCTCACACTTTGAATCTTCTTTATCATGCTAAGAGGAGCAGGAAAAAGCAAAAAATTTCAGAATTGCACCTTGCAATGCGGAGAAATTACTGTTTGTGCATTTACAATATTCACTGATTTTTGCCATTGAAAAACATCATGTTATTCATATACCAGAAATGTTTGAAGCTACTGACTGAATGAAAAGAGCTGGCATCTCACTCTCTTTGAATCTTCTTTATCATGCTAAGAGGAGCAGGAAAAAGCAAAAAATTTCAGAATTGCACCTTGCAATGTGGAGAAATTACTGTTTGTGCATTTACAATATTCATTGATTTTTGCCATTGAAAAACATCCAGAAATGTTTGAAGCTACTGACTGAATGAAAGGAGCTGGCATCTCACTCTCTTTGAATCTTCTTTATCATGCTAAGAGGAGCAGGAAAAAGCAAAAAATTTCAGAATTGCACCTTGCCATGCGGAGAAATTACTGTTTGTGCCTTTACAATATTCATTGATTTTTGCCATTGAAAAACATCATGTTATTCATATACCAGAAATGTTTGAAGCTACTGACTGAATGAAAAGAGCTGGCATCTCACTCTCTTTGAATCTTCTTTATCATGCTAAGAGGAGCAGGAAAAAGCAAAAAAATTCAGAATTGCACCTTGCAATGTGGAGAAATTACTGTTTGTGCATTTACAATATTCATTGGTTTTTGAGATTGAAAAACGTCCAGAAATGTCTGAAGCTCCTGACTGAATGAAAGGAGCTGGCATCTCACTCTCTTTGCATCTTCTTTATCATGCTAGGATTAGCAGGAAAAAGCAAAAAATTTCAGAATTGCACCTTGCAATGCAGAGAAATTACTGTTTGTGCATTTACAATATTCATTGATTTTTGCCATTGAAAAACATCATGTTATTCATATACCAGAAATGTTTGAAGCTACTGACTGAATGAAAAGAGCTGGCATCTCACTCTCTTTGAATCTTCTTTATCATGCTAAGAGGAGCAGGAAAAAGCAAAAAATTTCAGAATTGCACCTTGCAATGTGGAGAAATTACTGTTTGTGCATTTACAATATTCATTGGTTTTTGCCATTGAAAAACGTCCAGAAATGTTTGAAGCTACTGACTGAATGAAAGGAGCTGGCATCTCACTCTCTTTGAATCTTCTTTATCATGCTAGGATTAGCAGGAAAAAGCAAAAAATTTCAGAATTGCACCTTGCAATGCGGAGAAATTACTGTTTGTGCATTTACAATATTCATTGATTTTTGCCATTGAAAAACATCATGTTATTCATATACCAGAAATGTTTGAAGCTACTGACTGAATGAAAAGAGCTGGCATCTCACTCTCTTTGAATCTTCTTTATCATGCTAAGAGGAGCAGGAAAAAGCAAAAAATTTCAGAATTGCACCTTGCAATGTGGAGAAATTACTATTTGTGCATTTACAATATTCATTGATTTTTGCCTTTGAAAAACGTCCAGAAATGTTTGAAGCTACTGACTGAATGAAAGGAGCTGGCATCTCACTCTTTGAATCTTCTTTATCATGCTAAGAGGAGCAGGAAAAAGCAAAAAATTTCAGAATTGCACCTTGCAATGCGGAGAAATTACTGTTTGTGCATTTACAATATTCATTGATTTTTGCCATTGAAAAACATCATGTTATTCATATACCAGAAATGTTTGAAGCTACTGACTGAATGAAAAGAGCTGGCATCTCACTCTCTTTGAATCTTCTTTATCATGCTAAGAGGAGCAGGAAAAAGCAATAAATTTAAAAATTGCACCTTGCAATGTGGAGAAATTACTGTTTGTGCATTTACAATATTCATTGGTTTTTGCCATTGAAAAACGTCCAGAAATGTTTGAAGCTACTGACTGAATGAAAGGAGCTGGCATCTCACTCTCTTTGAATCTTCTTTATCATGCTAGGATTAGCAGGAAAAAGCAAAAAATTTCAGAATTGCACCTTGCAATGCGGAGAAATTACTGTTTGTGCATTTACAATATTCATTGATTTTTGCCATTGAAAAACATCATGTTATTCATATACCAGAAATGTTTGAAGCTACTGACTGAATGAAAAGAGCTGGCATCTCACTCTCTTTGAATCTTCTTTATCATGCTAAGAGGAGCAGGAAAAAGCAAAAAATTTCAGAATTGCACCTTGCAATGTGGAGAAATTACTATTTGTGCATTTACAATATTCATTGATTTTTGCCATTGAAAAATGTCCAGAAATGTTTGAAGCTACTGACTGAATGAAAGGAGCTGGCATCTCACTCTTTGAATCTTCTTTATCATGCTAAGAGCAGCAGGAAAAAGCAAAAAATTTCAGAATTGCACCTTGCAATGCGGAGAAATTACTGTTTGTGCATTTACAATATTCATTGATTTTTGCCATTTAAAAACATCATGTTATTCATATACCAGAAATGTTTGAAGCTACTGACTGAATGAAAAGAATTGGCATCTCACTCTCTTTGAATCTTCTTTATCATGCTAAGAGGAGCAGGAAAAAGCAAAAAATTTCAGAATTGCACCTTGCAATGTGGAGAAATTACTGTTTGTGCATTTACAATATTCATTGATTTTTGCCATTGAAAAATGTCCAGAAATGTTTGAAGCTACTGACTGAATGAAAGGAGCTGGCATCTCACTCTCTTTGAATCTTCTTTATCATGCTAAGAGGAGCAGGAAAAAGCAAAAAATTTCAGAATTGCACCTTGCAATGCGGAGAAATTACTGTTTGTGCATTTACAATATTCATTGATTTTTGCCATTGAAAAACATCATGTTATTCATATACCAGAAATGTTTGAAGCTACTGACTGAATGAAAAGAGCTGGCATCTCACTCTCTTTGAATCTTCTTTATCATGCTAAGAGGAGCAGGAAAAAGCAAAAAATTTCAGAATTACACCTTGCAATGTGGAGAAATTACTGTTTGTGCATTTACAATATTCATTGATTTTTGCCATTGAAAAACGTCCAGAAATGTTTGAAGCTACTGACTGAATGAAAGGAGCTGGCATCTCACTCTCTTTGAATCTTCTTTATCATGCTAAGAGGAGCAGGAAAAAGCAAAAAATTTCAGAATTGCACCTTGCAATGCGGAGAAATTACTGTTTGTGCATTTACAATATTCATTGATTTTTCCCATTGAAAAACATCATGTTATTCATATACCAGAAATGTTTGAAGCTACTGACTGAATGAAAAGAGCTGGCATCTCACTCTCTTTGAATCTTCTTTAACATGCTAAGAGGAGCAGGAAAAAGCAAAAAATTTCAGAATTGCACCTTGCAATGTGGAGAAATTACTGTTTGTGCATTTACAATATTCATTGGTTTTTGCCATTGAAAAACGTCCAGAAATGTTTGAAGCTCCTGACTGAATGAAAGGAGCTGGCATCTCACTCTCTTTGAATCTTCTTTATCATGCTAGGATTAGCAGGAAAAAGCTAAAAATTTCAGAATTGCACCTTGCAATGCGGAGAAATTACTGTTTGTGCATTTACAATATTCATTGATTTTTGCCATTGAAAAACATCATGTTATTCATATACCAGAAATGTTTGAAGCTACTGACTGAATGAAAAGAGCTGGCATCTCACTCTCTTTGAATCTTCTTTATCATGCTAAGAGGAGCAGGAAAAAGCAAAAAATTTCAGAATTGCACCTTGCAATGTGGAGAAATTACTATTTGTGCATTTACAATATTCATTGATTTTTGCCATTGAAAAACGTCCAGAAATGTTTGAAGCTACTGACTGAATGAAAGGAGCTGGCATCTCACTCTTTGAATCTTCTTTATCATGCTAAGAGCAGCAGGAAAAAGCAAAAAATTTCAGAATTGCACCTTGCAATGCGGAGAAATTACTGTTTGTGCATTTACAATATTCATTGATTTTTGCCATTTAAAAACATCATGTTATTCATATACCAGAAATGTTTGAAGCTACTGACTGAATGAAAAGAGTTGGCATCTCACTCTCTTTGAATCTTCTTTATCATGCTAAGAGGAGCAGGAAAAAGCAAAAAATTTCAGAATTGCACCTTGCAATGTGGAGAAATTACTGTTTGTGCATTTACAATATTCATTGATTTTTGCCATTGAAAAACGTCCAGAAATGTTTGAAGCTACTGACTGAATGAAAGGAGCTGGCATCTCACTCTCTTTGAATCTTCTTTATCATGCTAAGAGGAGCAGGAAAAAGCAAAAAATTTCAGAATTGCACCTTGCAATGCGGAGAAATTACTGTTTGTGCATTTACAATATTCATTGATTTTTGCCATTGAAAAACATCATGTTATTCATATACCAGAAATGTTTGAAGCTACTGACTGAATGAAAAGAGCTGGCATCTCACTCTCTTTGAATCTTCTTTATCATGCTAAGAGGAGCAGGAAAAAGCAAAAAATTTCAGAATTACACCTTGCAATGTGGAGAAATTACTGTTTGTGCATTTACAATATTCATTGATTTTTGCCATTGAAAAACGTCCAGAAATGTTTGAAGCTACTGACTGAATGAAAGGAGCTGGCATCTCACTCTCTTTGAATCTTCTTTATCATGCTAAGAGGAGCAGGAAAAAGCAAAAAATTTCAGAATTGCACCTTGCAATGCGGAGAAATTACTGTTTGTGCATTTACAATATTCATTGATTTTTCCCATTGAAAAACATCATGTTATTCATATACCAGAAATGTTTGAAGCTACTGACTGAATGAAAAGAGCTGGCATCTCACTCTCTTTGAATCTTCTTTAACATGCTAAGAGGAGCAGGAAAAAGCAAAAAATTTCAGAATTGCACCTTGCAATGTGGAGAAATTACTGTTTGTGCATTTACAATATTCATTGGTTTTTGCCATTGAAAAACGTCCAGAAATGTTTGAAGCTCCTGACTGAAAGAAAGGAGCTGGCATCTCACTCTCTTTGAATCTTCTTTATCATGCTAGTATTAGCAGGAAAAAGCAAAAAATTTCAGAATTGCACCTTGCAATGCGGAGAAATTACTGTTTGTGCATTTACAATATTCATTGATTTTTGCCATTGAAAAACATCATGTTATTCATATACCAGAAATGTTTGAAGCTACTGACTGAATGAAAAGAGCTGGCATCTCACTCTCTTTGAATCTTCTTTATCATGCTAAGAGGAGCAGGAAAAAGCAAAAAATTTCAGAATTGCACCTTGCAATGTGGAGAAATTACTGTTTGTGCATTTACAATATTCATTGGTTTTTGCCATTGAAAAACGTCCAGAAATGTTTGAAGCTACTGACTGAATGAAAGGAGCTGGCATCTCACTCTCTTTGAATCTTCTTTATCATGCTAGGATTTGCAGGAAAAAGCAAAAAATTTCAGAATTGCACCTTGCAATGCGGAGAAATTACTGTTTGTGCATTTACAATATTCATTGATTTTTGCCATTGAAAAACATCATGTTATTCATATACCAGAAATGTTTGAAGCTACTGACTGAATGAAAAGAGCTGGCATCTCACTCTCTTTGAATCTTCTTTATCATGCTAAGAGGAGCAGGAAAAAGCAAAAAATTTCAGAATTACACCTTGCAATGTGGAGAAATTACTGTTTGTGCATTTACAATATTCATTGATTTTTCCCATTGAAAAACATCATGTTATTCATATACCAGAAATGTTTGAAGCTACTGACTGAATGAAAAGAGCTGTCATCTCACTCTCTTTGAATCTTCTTTATCATGCTAAGAGGAGCAGGAAAAAGCAAAAAATTTCAGAATTGCACCTTGCAATGTGGAGAAATTACTGTTTGTGCATTTACAATATTCATTGGTTTTTGCCATTGAAAAACGTCCAGAAATGTTTGAAGCTCCTGACTGAATGAAAGGAGCTGGCATCTCACTCTCTTTGAATCTTCTTTATCATGCTAGGATTAGCAGGAAAAAGCAAAAAATTTCAGAATTGCACCTTGCAATGCTGAGAAATTACTGTTTGCGCATTTACAATATTCATTGATTTTTGCCATTGAAAAACATCATGTTATTCATATACCAGAAATGTTTGAAGCTACTGACTGAATGAAAAGAGCTGGCATCTCACTCTCTTTGAATCTTCTTTATCATGCTAAGAGGAGCAGGAAAAAGCAAAAAATTTCAGAATTGCACCTTGCAATGTGGAGAAATTACTGTTTGTGCATTTACAATATTCATTGGTTTTTGCCATTGAAAAACGTCCAGAAATGTTTGAAGCTACTGACTGAATGAAAGGAGCTGGCATCTCACTCTCTTTGAATCTTCTTTATCATGCTAGGTTTTGCAGGAAAAAGCAAAAAATTTCAGAATTGCACCTTGCAATGCGGAGAAATTACTGTTTGTGCATTTACAATATTCATTGATTTTTGCCATTGAAAAACATCATGTTATTCATATACCAGAAATGTTTGAAGCTACTGACTGAATGAAAAGAGCTGGCATCTCACTCTCTTTGAATCTTCTTTATCATGCTAAGAGGAGCAGGAAAAAGCAAAAAATTTCAGAATTGCACCTTGCAATGTGGAGAAATTACTATTTGTGCATTTACAATATTCATTGATTTTTCCCATTGAAAAACGTCCAGAAATGTTTGAAGCTACTGACTGAATGAAAGGAGCTGGCATCTCACTCTCTTTGAATCTTCTTTATCATGCTAAGAGGAGCAGGAAAAAGCAAAAAATTTCAGAATTGCACCTTGCAATGCGGAGAAATTACTGTTTGTGCATTTACAATATTCATTGATTTTTGCCATTGAAAAACATCATGTTATTCATATACCAGAAATGTTTGAAGCTACTTACTGAATGAAAAGAGCTGGTATCTCACTCTCTTTGAATCTTCTTTATCATGCTAAGAGGAGCAGGAAAATCAAAAAATTTCAGAATTGCACCTTGCAATGTGGAGAAATTACTATTTGTGCATTTACAATATTCATTGATTTTTGCCATTGAAAAATGTCCAGAAATGTTTGAAGCTACTGACTGAATGAAAGGAGCTGGCATCTCACACTTTGAATCTTCTTTATCATGCTAAGAGGAGCAGGAAAAAGCAAAAAATTTCAGAATTGCACCTTGCAATGCGGAGAAATTACTGTTTGTGCATTTACAATATTCACTGATTTTTGCCATTGAAAAACATCATGTTATTCATATACCAGAAATGTTTGAAGCTACTGACTGAATGAAAAGAGCTGGCATCTCACTCTCTTTGAATCTTCTTTATCATGCTAAGAGGAGCAGGAAAAAGCAAAAAATTTCAGAATTGCACCTTGCAATGTGGAGAAATTACTGTTTGTGCATTTACAATATTCATTGATTTTTGCCATTGAAAAACATCCAGAAATGTTTGAAGCTACTGACTGAATGAAAGGAGCTGGCATCTCACTCTCTTTGAATCTTCTTTATCATGCTAAGAGGAGCAGGAAAAAGCAAAAAATTTCAGAATTGCACCTTGCCATGCGGAGAAATTACTGTTTGTGCCTTTACAATATTCATTGATTTTTGCCATTGAAAAACATCATGTTATTCATATACCAGAAATGTTTGAAGCTACTGACTGAATGAAAAGAGCTGGCATCTCACTCTCTTTGAATCTTCTTTATCATGCTAAGAGGAGCAGGAAAAAGCAAAAAAATTCAGAATTGCACCTTGCAATGTGGAGAAATTACTGTTTGTGCATTTACAATATTCATTGGTTTTTGAGATTGAAAAACGTCCAGAAATGTCTGAAGCTCCTGACTGAATGAAAGGAGCTGGCATCTCACTCTCTTTGAATCTTCTTTATCATGCTAGGATTAGCAGGAAAAAGCAAAAAATTTCAGAATTGCACCTTGCAATGCAGAGAAATTACTGTTTGTGCATTTACAATATTCATTGATTTTTGCCATTGAAAAACATCATGTTATTCATATACCAGAAATGTTTGAAGCTACTGACTGAATGAAAAGAGCTGGCATCTCACTCTCTTTGAATCTTCTTTATCATGCTAAGAGGAGCAGGAAAAAGCAAAAAATTTCAGAATTGCACCTTGCAATGTGGAGAAATTACTGTTTGTGCATTTACAATATTCATTGGTTTTTGCCATTGAAAAACGTCCAGAAATATTTGAAGCTACTGACTGAATGAAAGGAGCTGGCATCTCACTCTCTTTGAATCTTCTTTATCATGCTAGGATTAGCAGGAAAAAGCAAAAAATTTCAGAATTGCACCTTGCAATGCGGAGAAATTACTGTTTGTGCATTTACAATATTCATTGATTTTTGCCATTGAAAAACATCATGTTATTCATATACCAGAAATGTTTGAAGCTACTGACTGAATGAAAAGAGCTGGCATCTCACTCTCTTTGAATCTTCTTTATCATGCTAAGAGGAGCAGGAAAAAGCAAAAAATTTCAGAATTGCACCTTGCAATGTGGAGAAATTACTATTTGTGCATTTACAATATTCATTGATTTTTGCCTTTGAAAAACGTCCAGAAATGTTTGAAGCTACTGACTGAATGAAAGGAGCTGGCATCTCACTCTTTGAATCTTCTTTATCATGCTAAGAGGAGCAGGAAAAAGCAAAAAATTTCAGAATTGCACCTTGCAATGCGGAGAAATTACTGTTTGTGCATTTACAATATTCATTGATTTTTGCCATTGAAAAACATCATGTTATTCATATACCAGAAATGTTTGAAGCTACTGACTGAATGAAAAGAGCTGGCATCTCACTCTCTTTGAATCTTCTTTATCATGCTAAGAGGAGCAGGAAAAAGCAATAAATTTAAGAATTGCACCTTGCAATGTGGAGAAATTACTGTTTGTGCATTTACAATATTCATTGGTTTTTGCCATTGAAAAACGTCCAGAAATGTTTGAAGCTACTGACTGAATGAAAGGAGCTGGCATCTCACTCTCTTTGAATCTTCTTTATCATGCTAGGATTAGCAGGAAAAAGCAAAAAATTTCAGAATTGCACCTTGCAATGCGGAGAAATTACTGTTTGTGCATTTACAATATTCATTGATTTTTGCCATTGAAAAACATCATGTTATTCATATACCAGAAATGTTTGAAGCTACTGACTGAATGAAAAGAGCTGGCATCTCACTCTCTTTGAATCTTCTTTATCATGCTAAGAGGAGCAGGAAAAAGCAAAAAATTTCAGAATTGCACCTTGCAATGTGGAGAAATTACTATTTGTGCATTTACAATATTCATTGATTTTTGCCATTGAAAAATGTCCAGAAATGTTTGAAGCTACTGACTGAATGAAAGGAGCTGGCATCTCACTCTTTGAATCTTCTTTATCATGCTAAGAGCAGCAGGAAAAAGCAAAAAATTTCAGAATTGCACCTTGCAATGCGGAGAAATTACTGTTTGTGCATTTACAATATTCATTGATTTTTGCCATTTAAAAACATCATGTTATTCATATACCAGAAATGTTTGAAGCTACTGACTGAATGAAAAGAGTTGGCATCTCACTCTCTTTGAATCTTCTTTATCATGCTAAGAGGAGCAGGAAAAAGCAAAAAATTTCAGAATTGCACCTTGCAATGTGGAGAAATTACTGTTTGTGCATTTACAATATTCATTGATTTTTGCCATTGAAAAACGTCCAGAAATGTTTGAAGCTACTGACTGAATGAAAGGAGCTGGCATCTCACTCTCTTTGAATCTTCTTTATCATGCTAAGAGGAGCAGGAAAAAGCAAAAAATTTCAGAATTGCACCTTGCAATGCGGAGAAATTACTGTTTGTGCATTTACAATATTCATTGATTTTTGCCATTGAAAAACATCATGTTATTCATATACCAGAAATGTTTGAAGCTACTGACTGAATGAAAAGAGCTGGCATCTCACTCTCTTTGAATCTTCTTTATCATGCTAAGAGGAGCAGGAAAAAGCAAAAAATTTCAGAATTACACCTTGCAATGTGGAGAAATTACTGTTTGTGCATTTACAATATTCATTGATTTTTGCCATTGAAAAACGTCCAGAAATGTTTGAAGCTACTGACTGAATGAAAGGAGCTGGCATCTCACTCTCTTTGAATCTTCTTTATCATGCTAAGAGGAGCAGGAAAAAGCAAAAAATTTCAGAATTGCACCTTGCAATGCGGAGAAATTACTGTTTGTGCATTTACAATATTCATTGATTTTTCCCATTGAAAAACATCATGTTATTCATATACCAGAAATGTTTGAAGCTACTGACTGAATGAAAAGAGCTGGCATCTCACTCTCTTTGAATCTTCTTTAACATGCTAAGAGGAGCAGGAAAAAGCAAAAAATTTCAGAATTGCACCTTGCAATGTGGAGAAATTACTGTTTGTGCATTTACAATATTCATTGGTTTTTGCCATTGAAAAACGTCCAGAAATGTTTGAAGCTCCTGACTGAATGAAAGGAGCTGGCATCTCACTCTCTTTGAATCTTCTTTATCATGCTAGGATTAGCAGGAAAAAGCTAAAAATTTCAGAATTGCACCTTGCAATGCGGAGAAATTACTGTTTGTGCATTTACAATATTCATTGATTTTTGCCATTGAAAAACATCATGTTATTCATATACCAGAAATGTTTGAAGCTACTGACTGAATGAAAAGAGCTGGCATCTCACTCTCTTTGAATCTTCTTTATCATGCTAAGAGGAGCAGGAAAAAGCAAAAAATTTCAGAATTGCACCTTGCAATGTGGAGAAATTACTATTTGTGCATTTACAATATTCATTGATTTTTGCCGTTGAAAAACGTCCAGAAATGTTTGAAGCTACTGACTGAATGAAAGGAGCTGGCATCTCACTCTTTGAATCTTCTTTATCATGCTAAGAGCAGCAGGAAAAAGCAAAAAATTTCAGAATTGCACCTTGCAATGCGGAGAAATTACTGTTTGTGCATTTACAATATTCATTGATTTTTGCCATTTAAAAACATCATGTTATTCATATACCAGAAATGTTTGAAGCTACTGACTGAATGAAAAGAGTTGGCATCTCACTCTCTTTGAATCTTCTTTATCATGCTAAGAGGAGCAGGAAAAAGCAAAAAATTTCAGAATTGCACCTTGCAATGTGGAGAAATTACTGTTTGTGCATTTACAATATTCATTGATTTTTGCCATTGAAAAACGTCCAGAAATGTTTGAAGCTACTGACTGAATGAAAGGAGCTGGCATCTCACTCTCTTTGAATCTTCTTTATCATGCTAAGAGGAGCAGGAAAAAGCAAAAAATTTCAGAATTGCACCTTGCAATGCGGAGAAATTACTGTTTGTGCATTTACAATATTCATTGATTTTTGCCATTGAAAAACATCATGTTATTCATATACCAGAAATGTTTGAAGCTACTGACTGAATGAAAAGAGCTGGCATCTCACTCTCTTTGAATCTTCTTTATCATGCTAAGAGGAGCAGGAAAAAGCAAAAAATTTCAGAATTACACCTTGCAATGTGGAGAAATTACTGTTTGTGCATTTACAATATTCATTGATTTTTGCCATTGAAAAACGTCCAGAAATGTTTGAAGCTACTGACTGAATGAAAGGAGCTGGCATCTCACTCTCTTTGAATCTTCTTTATCATGCTAAGAGGAGCAGGAAAAAGCAAAAAATTTCAGAATTGCACCTTGCAATGCGGAGAAATTACTGTTTGTGCATTTACAATATTCATTGATTTTTCCCATTGAAAAACATCATGTTATTCATATACCAGAAATGTTTGAAGCTACTGACTGAATGAAAAGAGCTGGCATCTCACTCTCTTTGAATCTTCTTTAACATGCTAAGAGGAGCAGGAAAAAGCAAAAAATTTCAGAATTGCACCTTGCAATGTGGAGAAATTACTGTTTGTGCATTTACAATATTCATTGGTTTTTGCCATTGAAAAACGTCCAGAAATGTTTGAAGCTCCTGACTGAAAGAAAGGAGCTGGCATCTCACTCTCTTTGAATCTTCTTTATCATGCTAGGATTAGCAGGAAAAAGCAAAAAATTTCAGAATTGCACCTTGCAATGCGGAGAAATTACTGTTTGTGCATTTACAATATTCATTGATTTTTGCCATTGAAAAACATCATGTTATTCATATACCAGAAATGTTTGAAGCTACTGACTGAATGAAAAGAGCTGGCATCTCACTCTCTTTGAATCTTCTTTATCATGCTAAGAGGAGCAGGAAAAAGCAAAAAATTTCAGAATTGCACCTTGCAATGTGGAGAAATTACTGTTTGTGCATTTACAATATTCATTGGTTTTTGCCATTGAAAAACGTCCAGAAATGTTTGAAGCTACTGACTGAATGAAAGGAGCTGGCATCTCACTCTCTTTGAATCTTCTTTATCATGCTTGGATTTGCAGGAAAAAGCAATAAATTTCAGAATTGCACCTTGCAATGCGGAGAAATTACTGTTTGTGCATTTACAATATTCATTGATTTTTGCCATTGAAAAACATCATGTTATTCATATACCAGAAATGTTTGAAGCTACTGACTGAATGAAAAGAGCTGGCATCTCACTCTCTTTGATTCTTCTTTATCATGCTAAGAGGAGCAGGAAAAAGCAAAAAATTTCAGAATTGCACCTTGCAATGTGGAGAAATTACTGTTTGTGCATTTACAATATTCATTGATTTTTGCCATTGAAAAACGTCCAGAAATGTTTGAAGCTACTGACTGAATGAAAGGAGCTGGCATCTCACTCTCTTTGAATCTTCTTTATCATGCTAAGAGGAGCAGGAAAAAGCAAAAAATTTCAGAATTGCACCTTGCAATGCGGAGAAATTACTGTTTGTGCATTTACAATATTCATTGATTTTTCCCATTGAAAAACATCATGTTATTCATATACCAGAAATGTTTGAAGCTACTGACTGAATGAAAAGAGCTGGCATCTCACTCTCTTTGAATCTTCTTTAACATGCTAAGAGGAGCAGGAAAAAGCAAAAAATTTCAGAATTGCACCTTGCAATGTGGAGAAATTACTGTTTGTGCATTTACAATATTCATTGGTTTTTGCCATTGAAAAACGTCCAGAAATGTTTGAAGCTCCTGACTGAAAGAAAGGAGCTGGCATCTCACTCTCTTTGAATCTTCTTTATCATGCTAGGATTAGCAGGAAAAAGCAAAAAATTTCAGAATTGCACCTTGCAATGCGGAGAAATTACTGTTTGTGCATTTACAATATTCATTGATTTTTGCCATTGAAAAACATCATGTTATTCATATACCAGAAATGTTTGAAGCTACTGACTGAATGAAAAGAGCTGGCATCTCACTCTCTTTGAATCTTCTTTATCATGCTAAGAGGAGCAGGAAAAAGCAAAAAATTTCAGAATTGCACCTTGCAATGTGGAGAAATTACTGTTTGTGCATTTACAATATTCATTGGTTTTTGAGATTGAAAAACGTCCAGAAATGTCTGAAGCTCCTGACTGAATGAAAGGAGCTGGCATCTCACTCTCTTTGAATCTTCTTTATCATGCTAGGATTAGCAGGAAAAAGCAAAAAATTTCAGAATTGCACCTTGCAATGCAGAGAAATTACTGTTTGTGCATTTACAATATTCATTGATTTTTGCCATTGAAAAACATCATGTTATTCATATACCAGAAATGTTTGAAGCTACTGACTGAATGAAAAGAGCTGGCATCTCACTCTCTTTGAATCTTCTTTATCATGCTAAGAGGAGCAGGAAAAAGCAAAAAATTTCAGAATTGCACCTTGCAATGTGGAGAAATTACTGTTTGTACATTTACAATATTCATTGGTTTTTGCCATTGAAAAACGTCCAGAAATGTTTGAAGCTACTGACTGAATGAAAGGAGCTGGCATCTCACTCTCTTTGAATCTTCTTTATCATGCTAGGATTAGCAGGAAAAAGCAAAAAATTTCAGAATTGCACCTTGCAATGCGGAGAAATTACTGTTTGTGCATTTACAATATTCATTGATTTTTGCCATTGAAAAACATCATGTTATTCATATACCAGAAATGTTTGAAGCTACTGACTGAATGAAAAGAGCTGGCATCTTACTCTCTTTGAATCTTCTTTATCATGCTAAGAGGAGCAGGAAAAAGCAAAAAATTTCAGAATTGCACCTTGCAATGTGGAGAAATTACTATTTGTGCATTTACAATATTCATTGATTTTTGCCTTTGAAAAACGTCCAGAAATGTTTGAAGCTACTGACTGAATGAAAGGAGCTGGCATCTCACTCTTTGAATCTTCTTTATCATGCTAAGAGGAGCAGGAAAAAGCAAAAAATTTCAGAATTGCACCTTGCAATGCGGAGAAATTACTGTTTGTGCATTTACAATATTCATTGATTTTTGCCATTGAAAAACATCATGTTATTCATATACCAGAAATGTTTGAAGCTACTGACTGAATGAAAAGAGCTGGCATCTCACTCTCTTTGAATCTTCTTTATCATGCTAAGAGGAGCAGGAAAAAGCAATAATTTTCAGAATTGCACCTTGCAATGTGGAGAAATTACTGTTTGTGCATTTACAATATTCATTGGTTTTTGCCATTGAAAAACGTCCAGAAATGTTTGAAGCTACTGACTGAATGAAAGGAGCTGGCATCTCACTCTCTTTGAATCTTCTTTATCATGCTAGGATTAGCAGGAAAAAGCAAAAAATTTCAGAATTGCACCTTGCAATGCGGAGAAATTACTGTTTGTGCATTTACAATATTCATTGATTTTTGCCATTGAAAAACATCATGTTATTCATATACCAGAAATGTTTGAAGCTACTGACTGAATGAAAAGAGCTGGCATCTTACTCTCTTTGAATCTTCTTTATCATGCTAAGAGGAGCAGGAAAAAGCAAAAAATTTCAGAATTGCACCTTGCAATGTGGAGAAATTACTATTTGTGCATTTACAATATTCATTGATTTTTGCCTTTGAAAAACGTCCAGAAATGTTTGAAGCTACTGACTGAATGAAAGGAGCTGGCATCTCACTCTTTGAATCTTCTTTATCATGCTAAGAGGAGCAGGAAAAAGCAAAAAATTTCAGAATTGCACCTTGCAATGCGGAGAAATTACTGTTTGTGCATTTACAATATTCATTGATTTTTGCCATTGAAAAACATCATGTTATTCATATACCAGAAATGTTTGAAGCTACTGACTGAATGAAAAGAGCTGGCATCTCACTCTCTTTGAATCTTCTTTATCATGCTAAGAGGAGCAGGAAAAAGCAATAATTTTCAGAATTGCACCTTGCAATGTGGAGAAATTACTGTTTGTGCATTTACAATATTCATTGGTTTTTGCCATTGAAAAACGTCCAGAAATGTTTGAAGCTACTGACTGAATGAAAGGAGCTGGCATCTCACTCTCTTTGAATCTTCTTTATCATGCTAGGATTAGCAGGAAAAAGCAAAAAATTTCAGAATTGCACCTTGCAATGCGGAGAAATTACTGTTTGTGCATTTACAATATTCATTGATTTTTGCCATTGAAAAACATCATGTTATTCATATACCAGAAATGTTTGAAGCTACTGACTGAATGAAAAGAGCTGGCATCTCACTCTCTTTGAATCTTCTTTATCATGCTAAGAGGAGCAGGAAAAAGCAAAAAATTTCAGAATTGCACCTTGCAATGTGGAGAAATTACTATTTGTGCATTTACAATATTCATTGATTTTTGCCATTGAAAAACGTCCAGAAATGTTTGAAGCTACTGACTGAATGAAAGGAGCTGGCATCTCACTCTTTGAATCTTCTTTATCATGCTAAGAGCAGCAGGAAAAAGCAAAAAATTTCAGAATTGCACCTTGCAATGCGGAGAAATTACTGTTTGTGCATTTACAATATTCATTGATTTTTGCCATTTAAAAACATCATGTTATTCATATACCAGAAATGTTTGAAGCTACTGACTGAATTAAAAGAGTTGGCATCTCACTCTCTTTGAATCTTCTTTATCATGCTAAGAGGAGCAGGAAAAAGCAAAAAATTTCAGAATTGCACCTTGCAATGTGGAGAAATTACTGTTTGTGCATTTACAATATTCATTGATTTTTGCCATTGAAAAACGTCCAGAAATGTTTGAAGCTACTGACTGAATGAAAGGAGCTGGCATCTCACTCTCTTTGAATCTTCTTTATCATGCTAAGAGGAGCAGGAAAAAGCAAAAAATTTCAGAATTGCACCTTGCAATGCGGAGAAATTACTGTTTGTGCATTTACAATATTCATTGATTTTTGCCATTGAAAAACATCATGTTATTCATATACCAGAAATGTTTGAAGCTACTGACTGAATGAAAAGAGCTGGCATCTCACTCTCTTTGAATCTTCTTTATCATGCTAAGAGGAGCAGGAAAAAGCAAAAAATTTCAGAATTACACCTTGCAATGTGGAGAAATTACTGTTTGTGCATTTACAATATTCATTGATTTTTGCCATTGAAAAACGTCCAGAAATGTTTGAAGCTACTGACTGAATGAAAGGAGCTGGCATCTCACTCTCTTTGAATCTTCTTTATCATGCTAAGAGGAGCAGGAAAAAGCAAAAAATTTCAGAATTGCACCTTGCAATGCGGAGAAATTACTGTTTGTGCATTTACAATATTCATTGATTTTTCCCATTGAAAAACATCATGTTATTCATATACCAGAAATGTTTGAAGCTACTGACTGAATGAAAAGAGCTGGCATCTCACTCTCTTTGAATCTTCTTTAACATGCTAAGAGGAGCAGGAAAAAGCAAAAAATTTCAGAATTGCACCTTGCAATGTGGAGAAATTACTGTTTGTGCATTTACAATATTCATTGGTTTTTGCCATTGAAAAACGTCCAGAAATGTTTGAAGCTCCTGACTGAATGAAAGGAGCTGGCATCTCACTCTCTTTGAATCTTCTTTATCATGCTAGGATTAGCAGGAAAAAGCAAAAAATTTCAGAATTGCACCTTGCAATGCGGAGAAATTACTGTTTGTGCATTTACAATATTCATTGGTTTTTGCCATTGAAAAACGTCCAGAAATGTTTGAAGCTACTGACTGAATGAAAGGAGCTGGCATCTCACTCTCTTTGAATCTTCTTTATCATGCTAGGATTAGCAGGAAAAAGCAAAAAATTTCAGAATTGCACCTTGCAATGCGGAGAAATTACTGTTTGTGCATTTACAATATTCATTGATTTTTGCCATTGAAAAACATCATGTTATTCATATACCAGAAATGTTTGAAGCTACTGACTGAATGAAAAGAGCTGGCATCTCACTCTCTTTGAATCTTCTTTATCATGCTAAGAGGAGCAGGAAAAAGCAAAAAATTTCAGAATTGCACCTTGCAATGTGGAGAAATTACTATTTGTGCATTTACAATATTCATTGATTTTTGCCATTGAAAAACGTCCAGAAATGTTTGAAGCTACTGACTGAATGAAAGGAGCTGGCATCTCACTCTTTGAATCTTCTTTATCATGCTAAGAGCAGCAGGAAAAAGCAAAAAATTTCAGAATTGCACCTTGCAATGCGGAGAAATTACTGTTTGTGCATTTACAATATTCATTGATTTTTGCCATTTAAAAACATCATGTTATTCATATACCAGAAATGTTTGAAGCTACTGACTGAATGAAAAGAGTTGGCATCTCACTCTCTTTGAATCTTCTTTATCATGCTAAGAGGAGCAGGAAAAAGCAAAAAATTTCAGAATTGCACCTTGCAATGTGGAGAAATTACTGTTTGTGCATTTACAATATTCATTGATTTTTGCCATTGAAAAACGTCCAGAAATGTTTGAAGCTACTGACTGAATGAAAGGAGCTGGCATCTCACTCTCTTTGAATCTTCTTTATCATGCTAAGAGGAGCAGGAAAAAGCAAAAAATTTCAGAATTGCACCTTGCAATGCGGAGAAATTACTGTTTGTGCATTTACAATATTCATTGATTTTTGCCATTGAAAAACATCATGTTATTCATATACCAGAAATGTTTGAAGCTACTGACTGAATGAAAAGAGCTGGCATCTCACTCTCTTTGAATCTTCTTTATCATGCTAAGAGGAGAAGGAAAAAGCAAAAAATTTCAGAATTACACCTTGCAATGTGGAGAAATTACTGTTTGTGCATTTACAATATTCATTGACTTTTGCCATTGAAAAATGTCCAGAAATGTTTGAAGCTACTGACTGAATGAAAGGAGCTGGCATCTCACTCTCTTTGAATCTTCTTTATCATGCTAAGAGGAGCAGGAAAAAGCAAAAAATTTCAGAATTGCACCTTGCAATGCTGAGAAATTACTGTTTGTGCATTTACAATATTCATTGATTTTTCCCATTGAAAAACATCATGTTATTCATATACCAGAAATGTTTGAAGCTACTGACTGAATGAAAAGAGCTGGCATCTCACTCTCTTTGAATCTTCTTTAACATGCTAAGAGGAGCAGGAAAAAGCAAAAAATTTCAGAATTGCACCTTGCAATGTGGAGAAATTACTGTTTGTGCATTTACAATATTCATTGGTTTT
Source organism: Phyllobates terribilis (assembly GCF_046119375.1). Taxonomy (NCBI): domain Eukaryota; kingdom Metazoa; phylum Chordata; class Amphibia; order Anura; family Dendrobatidae; genus Phyllobates; species Phyllobates terribilis. The sequence goes on along the minus strand of NW_027362942.1, from coordinate 1,184,439 downwards.
TGCCATTGAAAAACGTCCAGAAATGTTTGAAGCTACTGACTGAATGAAAGGAGCTGGCATCTCACTCTTTGAATCTTCTTTATCATGCTAAGAGCAGCAGGAAAAAGCAAAAAATTTCAGAATTGCACCTTGTAATGCGGAGAAATTACTGTTTGTGCATTTACAATATTCATTGATTTTTGCCATTTAAAAACATCATGTTATTCATATACCAGAAATGTTTGAAGCTACTGACTGAATGAAAAGAGTTGGCATCTCACTCTCTTTGAATCTTTTTTATCAAGCTAAGTGGAGCAGGAAAAAGCAAAAAATTTCAGAATTGCACCTTGCAATGTGGAGAAATTACTGTTTGTGCATTTACAATATTCATTGGTTTTTGCCATTGAAAAACGTCCAGAAATGTTTGAAGCTACTGACTGAATGAAAGGAGCTGGCATCTCACTCTCTTTGAATCTTCTTTATCATGCTAGGATTTGCAGGAAAAAGCAATAAATTTCAGAATTGCACCTTGCAATGCGGAGAAATTACTGTTTGTGCATTTACAATATTCATTGATTTTTGCCATTGAAAAACATCATGTTATTCATATACCAGAAATGTTTGAAGCTACTGACTGAATGAAAAGAGCTGGCATCTCACTCTCTTTGAATCTTCTTTATCATGCTAAGAGGAGCAGGAAAAAGCAAAAAATTTCAGAATTGCACCTTGCAATGTGTAGAAATTACTATTTGTGCATTTACAATATTCATTGATTTTTGCCATTGAAAAACGTCCAGAAATGTTTGAAGCTACTGACTGAATGAAAGGAGCTGGCATCTCACTCTCTTTGAATCTTCTTTATCATGCTAAGAGGAGCAGGAAAAAGCAAAAAATTTCAGAATTGCACCTTGCAATGCTGAGAAATTACTGTTTGTGCATTTACAATATTCATTGATTTTTCCCATTGAAAAACATCATGTTATTCATATACCAGAAATGTTTGAAGCTACTGACTGAATGAAAAGAGCTGGCATCTCACTCTCTTTGAATCTTCTTTAACATGCTAAGAGGAGCAGGAAAAAGCAAAAAATTTCAGAATTGCACCTTGCAATGTGGAGAAATTACTGTTTGTGCATTTACAATATTCATTGGTTTTTGCCATTGAAAAACGTCCAGAAATGTTTGAAGCTACTGACTGAATGAAAGGAGCTGGCATCTCACTCTTTGAATCTTCTTTATCATGCTAAGAGCAGCAGGAAAAAGCAAAAAATTTCAGAATTGCACCTTGTAATGCGGAGAAATTACTGTTTGTGCATTTACAATATTCATTGATTTTTGCCATTTAAAAACATCATGTTATTCATATACCAGAAATGTTTGAAGCTACTGACTGAATGAAAAGAGTTGGCATCTCACTCTCTTTGAATCTTTTTTATCAAGCTAAGTGGAGCAGGAAAAAGCAAAAAATTTCAGAATTGCACCTTGCAATGTGGAGAAATTACTGTTTGTGCATTTACAATATTCATTGGTTTTTGCCATTGAAAAACGTCCAGAAATGTTTGAAGCTACTGACTGAATGAAAGGAGCTGGCATCTCACTCTCTTTGAATCTTCTTTATCATGCTAGGATTTGCAGGAAAAAGCAATAAATTTCAGAATTGCACCTTGCAATGCGGAGAAATTACTGTTTGTGCATTTACAATATTCATTGATTTTTGCCATTGAAAAACATCATGTTATTCATATACCAGAAATGTTTGAAGCTACTGACTGAATGAAAAGAGCTGGCATCTCACTCTCTTTGAATCTTCTTTATCATGCTAAGAGGAGCAGGAAAAAGCAAAAAATTTCAGAATTGCACCTTGCAATGTGTAGAAATTACTATTTGTGCATTTACAATATTCATTGATTTTTGCCATTGAAAAACGTCCAGAAATGTTTGAAGCTACTGACTGAATGAAAGGAGCTGGCATCTCACTCTTTGAATCTTCTTTATCATGCTAAGAGCAGCAGGAAAAAGCAAAAAATTTCAGAATTTCACCTTGCAATGCGGAGAAATTACTGTTTGTGCATTTACAATATTCATTGATTTTTGCCATTTAAAAACATCATGTTATTCATATACCAGAAATGTTTGAAGCTACTGACTGAATGAAAAGAGCTGGCATCTCACTCTCTTTGAATCTTTTTTTATCAAGCTAAGAGGAGCAGGAAAAAGCAAAAAATTTCAGAATTGCACCTTGCAATGTGGAGAAATTACTGTTTGTGCATTTACAATATTCATTGATTTTTGCCATTGAAAAACGTCCAGAAATGTTTGAAGCTACTGACTGAATGAAAGGAGCTGGCATCTCACTCTCTTTGAATCTTCTTTATCATGCTATGAGGAGCAGGAAAAAGCAAAAATTTCAGAATTGCACCTTGCAATGCGGAGAAATTACTGTTTGTGCATTTACAATATTCATTGATTTTTGCCATTGAAAAACATCATGTTATTCATATACCAGAAATGTTTGAAGCTACTGACTGAATGAAAAGAGCTGGCATCTCACTCTCTTTGAATCTTCTTTATCATGCTAAGAGGAGCAGGAAAAAGCAAAAAAATTCAGAATTACACCTTGCAATGTGGAGAAATTACTGTTTGTGCATTTACAATATTCATTGATTTTTGCCATTGAAAAACGTCCAGAAATGTTTGAAGTTACTGACTGAATGAAAGGAGCTGGCATCTCACTCTCTTTGAATCTTCTTTATCATGCTTAGAGGAGCAGGAAAAAGCAAAAAATTTCAGAATTGCACCTTGCAATGCGGAGAAATTACTGTTTGTGCATTTACAATATTCATTGATTTTTCCCATTGAAAAACATCATGTTATTCATATACCAGAAATGTTTGAAGCTACTGACTGAATGAAAAGAGCTGGCATCTCACTCTCTTTGAATCTTCTTTATCATGCTAAGAGGAGCAGGAAAAAGCTAAAAATTTCAGAATTGCACCTTGCAATGTGGAGAAATTACTATTTGTGCATTTACAATATTCATTGGTTTTTGCCATTGAAAAACGTCCAGAAATGTCTGAAGCTCCTGACTGAATGAAAGGAGCTGGCATCTCACTCTCTTTGAATCTTCTTTATCATGCTAGGATTAGCAGGAAAAAGCAAAAAATTTCAGAATTGCACCTTGCAATGCGGAGAAATTACTGTTTGTGCATTTACAATATTCATTGATTTTTGCCATTGAAAAACATCATGTTATTCATATACCAGAAATGTTTGAAGCTACTGACTGAATGAAAAGAGCTGGCATCTCACTCTCTTTGAATCTTCTTTATCATGCTAAGAGGAGCAGGAAAAAGCAAAAAATTTCAGAATTGCACCTTGCAATGTGGAGAAATTACTGTTTGTGCATTTACAATATTCATTGGTTTTTGCCATTGAAAAACGTCCAGAAATGTTTGAAGCTACTGACTGAATGAAAGGAGCTGGCATCTCACTCTTTGAATCTTCTTTATCATGCTAAGAGCAGCAGGAAAAAGCAAAAAATTTCAGAATTGCACCTTGCAATGCGGAGAAATTACTGTTTGTGCATTTACAATATTCATTGATTTTTGCCATTTAAAAACATCATGTTATTCATATACCAGAAATGTTTGAAGCTACTGACTGAATGAAAAGAGTTGGCATCTCACTCTCTTTGAATCTTCTTTATCATGCTAAGAGGAGCAGGAAAAAGCAAAAAATTTCAGAATTGCACCTTGCAATGTGGAGAAATTACTGTTTGTGCATTTACAATATTCATTGATTTTTGCCATTGAAAAACGTCCAGAAATGTTTGAAGCTACTGACTGAATGAAAGGAGCTGGCATCTCACTCTCTTTGATTCTTCTTTATCATGCTAAGTGGAGCAGGAAAAAGCAAAAAATTTCAGAATTGCACCTTGCAATGCGGAGAAATTACTGTTTGTGCATTTACAATATTCATTGATTTTTGCCATTGAAAAACATCATGTTATTCATATACCAGAAATGTTTGAAGCTACTGACTGAATGAAAAGAGCTGGCATCTCACTCTCTTTGAATCTTCTTTATCATGCTAAGAGGAGAAGGAAAAAGCAAAAAATTTCAGAATTACACCTTGCAATGTGGAGAAATTACTGTTTGTGCATTTACAATATTCATTGATTTTTGCCATTGAAAAACGTCCAGAAATGTTTGAAGCTACTGACTGAATGAAAGGAGCTGGCATCTCACTCTCTTTGAATCTTCTTTATCATGCTAAGAGGAGCAGGAAAAAGCAAAAAATTTCAGAATTGCACCTTGCAATGCTGAGAAATTACTGTTTGTGCATTTACAATATTCATTGATTTTTCCCATTGAAAAACATCATGTTATTCATATACCAGAAATGTTTGAAGCTACTGACTGAATGAAAAGAGCTGGCATCTCACTCTCTTTGAATCTTCTTTAACATGCTAAGAGGAGCAGGAAAAAGCAAAAAATTTCAGAATTGCACCTTGCAATGTGGAGAAATTACTGTTTGTGCATTTACAATATTCATTGGTTTTTGCCATTGAAAAACGTCCAGAAATGTTTGAAGCTACTGACTGAATGAAAGGAGCTGGCATCTCACTCTTTGAATCTTCTTTATCATGCTAAGAGCAGCAGGAAAAAGCAAAAAATTTCAGAATTGCACCTTGCAATGCGGAGAAATTACTGTTTGTGCATTTACAATATTCATTGATTTTTGCCATTTAAAAACATCATGTTATTCATATACCAGAAATGTTTGAAGCTACTGACTGAATGAAAAGAGTTGGCATCTCACTCTCTTTGAATCTTTTTTATCAAGCTAAGTGGAGCAGGAAAAAGCAAAAAATTTCAGAATTGCACCTTGCAATGTGGAGAAATTACTGTTTGTGCATTTACAATATTCATTGATTTTTGCCATTGAAAAACGTCCAGAAATGTTTGAAGCTACTGACTGAATGAAAGGAGCTGGCATCTCACTCTCTTTGAATCTTCTTTATCATGCTAGGATTTGCAGGAAAAAGCAATAAATTTCAGAATTGCACCTTGCAATGCGGAGAAATTACTGTTTGTGCATTTACAATATTCATTGATTTTTGCCATTGAAAAACATCATGTTATTCATATACCAGAAATGTTTGAAGCTACTGACTGAATGAAAAGAGCTGGCATCTCACTCTCTTTGAATCTTCTTTATCATGCTAAGAGGAGCAGGAAAAAGCAAAAAATTTCAGAATTGCACCTTGCAATGTGTAGAAATTACTATTTGTGCATTTACAATATTCATTGATTTTTGCCATTGAAAAACGTCCAAAAATGTTTGAAGCTACTGACTGAATGAAAGGAGCTGGCATCTCACTCTTTGAATCTTCTTTATCATGCTAAGAGCAGCAGGAAAAAGCAAAAAATTTCAGAATTGCACCTTGCAATGCGGAGAAATTACTGTTTGTGCATTTACAATATTCATTGATTTTTGCCATTTAAAAACATCATGTTATTCATATACCAGAAATGTTTGAAGCTACTGACTGAATGAAAAGAGCTGGCATCTCACTCTCTTTGAATCTTTTTTTATCAAGCTAAGAGGAGCAGGAAAAAGCAAAAAATTTCAGAATTGCACCTTGCAATGTGGAGAAATTACTGTTTGTGCATTTACAATATTCATTGATTTTTGCCATTGAAAAACGTCCAGAAATGTTTGAAGCTACTGACTGAATGAAAGGAGCTGGCATCTCACTCTCTTTGAATCTTCTTTATCATGCTATGAGGAGCAGGAAAAAGCAAAAATTTCAGAATTGCACCTTGCAATGCGAAGAAATTACTGTTTGTGCATTTACAATATTCATTGATTTTTGCCATTGAAAAACATCATGTTATTCATATACCAGAAATGTTTGAAGCTACTGACTGAATGAAAAGAGCTGGCATCTCACTCTCTTTGAATCTTCTTTATCACGCTAAGAGGAGCAGGAAAAAGCAAAAAAATTCAGAATTATACCTTGCAATGTGGAGAAATTACTGTTTGTGCATTTACAATATTCATTGATTTTTGCCATTGAAAAACGTCCAGAAATGTTTGAAGTTACTGACTGAATGAAAGGAGCTGGCATCTCACTCTCTTTGAATCTTCTTTATCATGCTTAGAGGAGCAGGAAAAAGCAAAAAATTTCAGAATTGCACCTTGCAATGCGGAGAAATTACTGTTTGTGCATTTACAATATTCATTGATTTTTCCCATTGAAAAACATCATGTTATTCATATACCAGAAATGTTTGAAGCTACTGACTGAATGAAAAGAGCTGGCATCTCACTCTCTTTGAATCTTCTTTATCATGCTAAGAGGAGCAGGAAAAAGCAAAAAATTTCAGAATTGCACCTTGCAATGTGGAGAAATTACTGTTTGTGCATTTACAATATTCATTGGTTTTTGCCATTGAAAAACGTCCAGAAATGTCTGAAGCTCCTGACTGAATGAAAGGAGCTGGCATCTCACTCTCTTTGAATCTTCTTTATCATGCTAGGATTAGCAGGAAAAAGCAAAAAATTTCAGAATTGCACCTTGCAATGCGGAGAAATTACTGTTTGTGCATTTACAATATTCATTGATTTTTGCCATTGAAAAACATCATGTTATTCATATACCAGAAATGTTTGAAGCTACTGACTGAATGAAAAGAGCTGGCATCTCACTCTCTTTGAATCTTCTTTATCATGCTAAGAGGAGCAGGAAAAAGCAAAAAATTTCAGAATTACACCTTGCAATGTGGAGAAATTACTGTTTGTGCATTTACAATATTCATTGATTTTTGCCATTGAAAAACGTCCAGAAATGTTTGAAGCTACTGACTGAATGAAAGGAGCTGGCATCTCACTCTCTTTGAATCTTCTTTATCATGCTAAGAGGAGCAGGAAAAAGCAAAAAATTTCAGAATTGCACCTTGCAATGCGGAGAAATTACTGTTTGTGCATTTACAATATTCATTGATTTTTCCCATTGAAAAACATCATGTTATTCATATACCAGAAATGTTTGAAGCTACTGACTGAATGAAAAGAGCTGGCATCTCACTCTCTTTGAATCTTCTTTAACATGCTAAGAGGAGCAGGAAAAAGCAAAAAATTTCAGAATTGCACCTTGCAATGTGGAGAAATTACTGTTTGTGCATTTACAATATTCATTGGTTTTTGCCATTGAAAAACGTCCAGAAATGTTTGAAGCTCCTGACTGAATGAAAGGAGCTGGCATCTCACTCTCTTTGAATCTTCTTTATCATGCTAGGATTAGCAGGAAAAAGCTAAAAATTTCAGAATTGCACCTTGCAATGCGGAGAAATTACTGTTTGTGCATTTACAATATTCATTGATTTTTGCCATTGAAAAACATCATGTTATTCATATACCAGAAATGTTTGAAGCTACTGACTGAATGAAAAGAGCTGGCATCTCACTCTCTTTGAATCTTCTTTATCATGCTAAGAGGAGCAGGAAAAAGCAAAAAATTTCAGAATTGCACCTTGCAATGTGGAGAAATTACTATTTGTGCATTTACAATATTCATTGATTTTTGCCATTGAAAAACGTCCAGAAATGTTTGAAGCTACTGACTGAATGAAAGGAGCTGGCATCTCACTCTTTGAATCTTCTTTATCATGCTAAGAGCAGCAGGAAAAAGCAAAAAATTTCAGAATTGCACCTTGCAATGCGGAGAAATTACTGTTTGTGCATTTACAATATTCATTGATTTTTGCCATTTAAAAACATCATGTTATTCATATACCAGAAATGTTTGAAGCTACTGACTGAATGAAAAGAGTTGGCATCTCACTCTCTTTGAATCTTCTTTATCATGCTAAGAGGAGCAGGAAAAAGCAAAAAATTTCAGAATTGCACCTTGCAATGTGGAGAAATTACTGTTTGTGCATTTACAATATTCATTGATTTTTGCCATTGAAAAACGTCCAGAAATGTTTGAAGCTACTGACTGAATGAAAGGAGCTGGCATCTCACTCTCTTTGAATCTTCTTTATCATGCTAAGAGGAGCAGGAAAAAGCAAAAAATTTCAGAATTGCACCTTGCAATGCGGAGAAATTACTGTTTGTGCATTTACAATATTCATTGATTTTTGCCATTGAAAAACATCATGTTATTCATATACCAGAAATGTTTGAAGCTACTGACTGAATGAAAAGAGCTGGCATCTCACTCTCTTTGAATCTTCTTTATCATGCTAAGAGGAGCAGGAAAAAGCAAAAAATTTCAGAATTACACCTTGCAATGTGGAGAAATTACTGTTTGTGCATTTACAATATTCATTGATTTTTGCCATTGAAAAACGTCCAGAAATGTTTGAAGCTACTGACTGAATGAAAGGAGCTGGCATCTCACTCTCTTTGAATCTTCTTTATCATGCTAAGAGGAGCAGGAAAAAGCAAAAAATTTCAGAATTGCACCTTGCAATGCGGAGAAATTACTGTTTGTGCATTTACAATATTCATTGATTTTTCCCATTGAAAAACATCATGTTATTCATATACCAGAAATGTTTGAAGCTACTGACTGAATGAAAAGAGCTGGCATCTCACTCTCTTTGAATCTTCTTTAACATGCTAAGAGGAGCAGGAAAAAGCAAAAAATTTCAGAATTGCACCTTGCAATGTGGAGAAATTACTGTTTGTGCATTTACAATATTCATTGGTTTTTGCCATTGAAAAACGTCCAGAAATGTTTGAAGCTCCTGACTGAAAGAAAGGAGCTGGCATCTCACTCTCTTTGAATCTTCTTTATCATGCTAGGATTAGCAGGAAAAAGCAAAAAATTTCAGAATTGCACCTTGCAATGCGGAGAAATTACTGTTTGTGCATTTACAATATTCATTGATTTTTGCCATTGAAAAACATCATGTTATTCATATACCAGAAATGTTTGAAGCTACTGACTGAATGAAAAGAGCTGGCATCTCACTCTCTTTGAATCTTCTTTATCATGCTAAGAGGAGCAGGAAAAAGCAAAAAATTTCAGAATTGCACCTTGCAATGTGGAGAAATTACTGTTTGTGCATTTACAATATTCATTGGTTTTTGCCATTGAAAAACGTCCAGAAATGTTTGAAGCTACTGACTGAATGAAAGGAGCTGGCATCTCACTCTCTTTGAATCTTCTTTATCATGCTTGGATTTGCAGGAAAAAGCAATAAATTTCAGAATTGCACCTTGCAATGCGGAGAAATTACTGTTTGTGCATTTACAATATTCATTGATTTTTGCCATTGAAAAACATCATGTTATTCATATACCAGAAATGTTTGAAGCTACTGACTGAATGAAAAGAGCTGGCATCTCACTCTCTTTGATTCTTCTTTATCATGCTAAGAGGAGCAGGAAAAAGCAAAAAATTTCAGAATTGCACCTTGCAATGTGGAGAAATTACTGTTTGTGCATTTACAATATTCATTGATTTTTGCCATTGAAAAACATCCAGAAATGTTTGAAGCTACTGACTGAATGAAAGGAGCTGGCATCTCACTCTCCTTGAATCTTCTTTATCATGCTAAGAGGAGCAGGAAAAAGCAAAAAATTTCAGAATTGCACCTTGCAATGCGGAGAAATTACTGTTTGTGCCTTTACAATATTCATTGATTTTTGCCATTGAAAAACATCATGTTATTCATATACCAGAAATGTTTGAAGCTACTGACTGAATGAAAAGAGCTGGCATCTCACTCTCTTTGAATCTTCTTTATCATGCTAAGAGGAGCAGGAAAAAGCAAAAAAATTCAGAATTGCACCTTGCAATGTGGAGAAATTACTGTTTGTGCATTTACAATATTCATTGGTTTTTGAGATTGAAAAACGTCCAGAAATGTCTGAAGCTCCTGACTGAATGAAAGGAGCTGGCATCTCACTCTCTTTGAATCTTCTTTATCATGCTAGGATTAGCAGGAAAAAGCAAAAAATTTCAGAATTGCACCTTGCAATGCAGAGAAATTACTGTTTGTGCATTTACAATATTCATTGATTTTTGCCATTGAAAAACATCATGTTATTCATATACCAGAAATGTTTGAAGCTACTGACTGAATGAAAAGAGCTGGCATCTCACTCTCTTTGAATCTTCTTTATCATGCTAAGAGGAGCAGGAAAAAGCAAAAAATTTCAGAATTGCACCTTGCAATGTGGAGAAATTACTGTTTGTACATTTACAATATTCATTGGTTTTTGCCATTGAAAAACGTCCAGAAATGTTTGAAGCTACTGACTGAATGAAAGGAGCTGGCATCTCACTCTCTTTGAATCTTCTTTATCATGCTAGGATTAGCAGGAAAAAGCAAAAAATTTCAGAATTGCACCTTGCAATGCGGAGAAATTACTGTTTGTGCATTTACAATATTCATTGATTTTTGCCATTGAAAAACATCATGTTATTCATATACCAGAAATGTTTGAAGCTACTGACTGAATGAAAAGAGCGGGCATCTCACTCTCTTTGAATCTTCTTTATCATGCTAAGAGGAGCAGGAAAAAGCAAAAAATTTCAGAATTGCACCTTGCAATGTGGAGAAATTACTATTTGTGCATTTACAATATTCATTGATTTTTGCCTTTGAAAAACGTCCAGAAATGTTTGAAGCTACTGACTGAATGAAAGGAGCTGGCATCTCACTCTTTGAATCTTCTTTATCATGCTAAGAGGAGCAGGAAAAAGCAAAAAATTTCAGAATTGCACCTTGCAATGCGGAGAAATTACTGTTTGTGCATTTACAATATTCATTGATTTTTGCCATTGAAAAACATCATGTTATTCATATACCAGAAATGTTTGAAGCTACTGACTGAATGAAAAGAGCTGGCATCTCACTCTCTTTGAATCTTCTTTATCATGCTAAGAGGAGCAGGAAAAAGCAATAAATTTCAGAATTGCACCTTGCAATGTGGAGAAATTACTGTTTGTGCATTTACAATATTCATTGGTTTTTGCCATTGAAAAACGTCCAGAAATGTTTGAAGCTACTGACTGAATGAAAGGAGCTGGCATCTCACTCTCTTTGAATCTTCTTTATCATGCTAGGATTAGCAGGAAAAAGCAAAAAATTTCAGAATTGCACCTTGCAATGCGGAGAAATTACTGTTTGTGCATTTACAATATTCATTGATTTTTGCCATTGAAAAACATCATGTTATTCATATACCAGAAATGTTTGAAGCTACTGACTGAATGAAAAGAGCTGGCATCTCACTCTCTTTGAATCTTCTTTATCATGCTAAGAGGAGCAGGAAAAAGCAAAAAATTTCAGAATTGCACCTTGCAATGTGGAGAAATTACTATTTGTGCATTTACAATATTCATTGATTTTTGCCATTGAAAAACGTCCAGAAATGTTTGAAGCTACTGACTGAATGAAAGGAGCTGGCATCTCACTCTTTGAATCTTCTTTATCATGCTAAGAGCAGCAGGAAAAAGCAAAAAATTTCAGAATTGCACCTTGCAATGCGGAGAAATTACTGTTTGTGCATTTACAATATTCATTGATTTTTGCCATTTAAAAACATCATGTTATTCATATACCAGAAATGTTTGAAGCTACTGACTGAATGAAAAGAGTTGGCATCTCACTCTCTTTGAATCTTCTTTATCATGCTAAGAGGAGCAGGAAAAAGCAAAAAATTTCAGAATTGCACCTTGCAATGTGGAGAAATTACTGTTTGTGCATTTACAATATTCATTGATTTTTGCCATTGAAAAACGTCCAGAAATGTTTGAAGCTACTGACTGAATGAAAGGAGCTGGCATCTCACTCTCTTTGAATCTTCTTTATCATGCTAAGAGGAGCAGGAAAAAGCAAAAAATTTCAGAATTGCACCTTGCAATGCGGAGAAATTACTGTTTGTGCATTTACAATATTCATTGATTTTTGCCATTGAAAAACATCATGTTATTCATATACCAGAAATGTTTGAAGCTACTGACTGAATGAAAAGAGCTGGCATCTCACTCTCTTTGAATCTTCTTTATCATGCTAAGAGGAGCAGGAAAAAGCAAAAAATTTCAGAATTACACCTTGCAATGTGGAGAAATTACTGTTTGTGCATTTACAATATTCATTGATTTTTGCCATTGAAAAACGTCCAGAAATGTTTGAAGCTACTGACTGAATGAAAGGAGCTGGCATCTCACTCTCTTTGAATCTTCTTTATCATGCTAAGAGGAGCAGGAAAAAGCAAAAAATTTCAGAATTGCACCTTGCAATGCGGAGAAATTACTGTTTGTGCATTTACAATATTCATTGATTTTTCCCATTGAAAAACATCATGTTATTCATATACCAGAAATGTTTGAAGCTACTGACTGAATGAAAAGAGCTGGCATCTCACTCTCTTTGAATCTTCTTTAACATGCTAAGAGGAGCAGGAAAAAGCAAAAAATTTCAGAATTGCACCTTGCAATGTGGAGAAATTACTGTTTGTGCATTTACAATATTCATTGGTTTTTGCCATTGAAAAACGTCCAGAAATGTTTGAAGCTCCTGACTGAATGAAAGGAGCTGGCATCTCACTCTCTTTGAATCTTCTTTATCATGCTAGGATTAGCAGGAAAAAGCAAAAAATTTCAGAATTGCACCTTGCAATGCGGAGAAATTACTGTTTGTGCATTTACAATATTCATTGGTTTTTGCCATTGAAAAACGTCCAGAAATGTTTGAAGCTACTGACTGAATGAAAGGAGCTGGCATCTCACTCTCTTTGAATCTTCTTTATCATGCTAGGATTAGCAGGAAAAAGCAAAAAATTTCAGAATTGCACCTTGCAATGCGGAGAAATTACTGTTTGTGCATTTACAATATTCATTGATTTTTGCCATTGAAAAACATCATGTTATTCATATACCAGAAATGTTTGAAGCTACTGACTGAATGAAAAGAGCTGGCATCTCACTCTCTTTGAATCTTCTTTATCATGCTAAGAGGAGCAGGAAAAAGCAAAAAATTTCAGAATTGCACCTTGCAATGTGGAGAAATTACTATTTGTGCATTTACAATATTCATTGATTTTTGCCATTGAAAAACGTCCAGAAATGTTTGAAGCTACTGACTGAATGAAAGGAGCTGGCATCTCACTCTTTGAATCTTCTTTATCATGCTAAGAGCAGCAGGAAAAAGCAAAAAAATTTCAGAATTGCACCTTGCAATGCGGAGAAATTACTGTTTGTGCATTTACAATATTCATTGATTTTTGCCATTTAAAAACATCATGTTATTCATATACCAGAAATGTTTGAAGCTACTGACTGAATGAAAAGAGTTGGCATCTCACTCTCTTTGAATCTTCTTTATCATGCTAAGAGGAGCAGGAAAAAGCAAAAAATTTCAGAATTGCACCTTGCAATGTGGAGAAATTACTGTTTGTGCATTTACAATATTCATTGATTTTTGCCATTGAAAAACGTCCAGAAATGTTTGAAGCTACTGACTGAATGAAAGGAGCTGGCATCTCACTCTCTTTGAATCTTCTTTATCATGCTAAGAGGAGCAGGAAAAAGCAAAAAATTTCAGAATTGCACCTTGCAATGCGGAGAAATTACTGTTTGTGCATTTACAATATTCATTGATTTTTGCCATTGAAAAACATCATGTTATTCATATACCAGAAATGTTTGAAGCTACTGACTGAATGAAAAGAGCTGGCATCTCACTCTCTTTGAATCTTCTTTATCATGCTAAGAGGAGAAGGAAAAAGCAAAAAATTTCAGAATTACACCTTGCAATGTGGAGAAATTACTGTTTGTGCATTTACAATATTCATTGACTTTTGCCATTGAAAAATGTCCAGAAATGTTTGAAGCTACTGACTGAATGAAAGGAGCTGGCATCTCACTCTCTTTGAATCTTCTTTATCATGCTAAAAGGAGCAGGAAAAAGCAAAAAATTTCAGAATTGCACCTTGCAATGCTGAGAAATTACTGTTTGTGCATTTACAATATTCATTGATTTTTCCCATTGAAAAACATCATGTTATTCATATACCAGAAATGTTTGAAGCTACTGACTGAATGAAAGAGCTGGCATCTCACTCTCTTTGAATCTTCTTTAACATGCTAAGAGGAGCAGGAAAAAGCAAAAAATTTCAGAATTGCACCTTGCAATGTGGAGAAATTACTGTTTGTGCATTTACAATATTCATTGGTTTTTGCCATTGAAAAACGTCCAGAAATGTTTGAAGCTACTGACTGAATGAAAGGAGCTGGCATCTCACTCTTTGAATCTTCTTTATCATGCTAAGAGCAGCAGGAAAAAGCAAAAAATTTCAGAATTGCACCTTGTAATGCGGAGAAATTACTGTTTGTGCATTTACAATATTCATTGATTTTTGCCATTTAAAAACATCATGTTATTCATATACCAGAAATGTTTGAAGCTACTGACTGAATGAAAAGAGTTGGCATCTCACTCTCTTTGAATCTTTTTTATCAAGCTAAGTGGAGCAGGAAAAAGCAAAAAATTTCAGAATTGCACCTTGCAATGTGGAGAAATTACTGTTTGTGCATTTACAATATTCATTGGTTTTTGCCATTGAAAAATGTCCAGAAATGTTTGAAGCTACTGACTGAATGAAAGGAGCTGGCATCTCACTCTCTTTGAATCTTCTTTATCATGCTAGGATTTGCAGGAAAAAGCAATAAATTTCAGAATTGCACCTTGCAATGCGGAGAAATTACTGTTTGTGCATTTACAATATTCATTGATTTTTGCCATTGAAAAACATCATGTTATTCATATACCAGAAATGTTTGAAGCTACTGACTGAATGAAAAGAGCTGGCATCTCACTCTCTTTGAATCTTCTTTATCATGCTAAGAGGAGCAGGAAAAAGCAAAAAATTTCAGAATTGCACCTTGCAATGTGTAGAAATTACTATTTGTGCATTTACAATATTCATTGATTTTTGCCATTGAAAAACGTCCAGAAATGTTTGAAGCTACTGACTGAATGAAAGGAGCTGGCATCTCACTCTTTGAATCTTCTTTATCATGCTAAGAGCAGCAGGAAAAAGCAAAAAATTTCAGAATTGCACCTTGCAATGCGGAGAAATTACTGTTTGTGCATTTACAATATTCATTGATTTTTGCCATTTAAAAACATCATGTTATTCATATACCAGAAATGTTTGAAGCTACTGACTGAATGAAAAGAGCTGGCATCTCACTCTCTTTGAATCTTTTTTTATCAAGCTAAGAGGAGCAGGAAAAAGCAAAAAATTTCAGAATTGCACCTTGCAATGTGGAGAAATTACTGTTTGTGCATTTACAATATTCATTGATTTTTGCCATTGAAAAACGTCCAGAAATGTTTGAAGCTACTGACTGAATGAAAGGAGCTGGCATCTCACTCTCTTTGAATCTTCTTTATCATGCTATGAGGAGCAGGAAAAAGCAAAAATTTCAGAATTGCACCTTGCAATGCGGAGAAATTACTGTTTGTGCATTTACAATATTCATTGATTTTTGCCATTGAAAAACATCATGTTATTCATATACCAGAAATGTTTGAAGCTACTGACTGAATGAAAAGAGCTGGCATCTCACTCTCTTTGAATCTTCTTTATCATGCTAAGAGGAGCAGGAAAAAGCAAAAAAATTCAGAATTACACCTTGCAATGTGGAGAAATTACTGTTTGTGCATTTACAATATTCATTGATTTTTGCCATTGAAAAACGTCCAGAAATGTTTGAAGTTACTGACTGAATGAAAGGAGCTGGCATCTCACTCTCTTTGAATCTTCTTTATCATGCTTAGAGGAGCAGGAAAAAGCAAAAAATTTCAGAATTGCACCTTGCAATGCGGAGAAATTACTGTTTGTGCATTTACAATATTCATTGATTTTTCCCATTGAAAAACATCATGTTATTCATATACCAGAAATGTTTGAAGCTACTGACTGAATGAAAAGAGCTGGCATCTCACTCTCTTTGAATCTTCTTTATCATGCTAAGAGGAGCAGGAAAAAGCTAAAAATTTCAGAATTGCACCTTGCAATGTGGAGAAATTACTATTTGTGCATTTACAATATTCATTGGTTTTTGCCATTGAAAAACGTCCAGAAATGTCTGAAGCTCCTGACTGAATGAAAGGAGCTGGCATCTCACTCTCTTTGAATCTTCTTTATCATGCTAAGAGGAGCAGGAAAAAGCAAAAAATTTCAGAATTGCACCTTGCAATGCGGAGAAATTACTGTTTGTGCATTTACAATATTCATTGAATTTTGCCATTGAAAAACATCATGTTATTCATATACCAGAAATGTTTGAAGCTACTGACTGAATGAAAAGAGCTGGCATCTCACTCTCTTTGAATCTTCTTTATCATGCTAAGAGGAGCAGGAAAAAGCAAAAAATTTCAGAATTACACCTTGCAATGTGGAGAAATTACTGTTTGTGCATTTACAATATTCATTGATTTTTGCCATTGAAAAACGTCCAGAAATGTTTGAAGCTACTGACTGAATGAAAGGAGCTGGCATCTCACTCTCTTTGAATCTTCTTTATCATGCTAAGAGGAGCAGGAAAAAGCAAAAAATTTCAGAATTGCACCTTGCAATGCGGAGAAATTACTGTTTGTGCATTTACAATATTCATTGATTTTTCCCATTGAAAAACATCATGTTATTCATATACCAGAAATGTTTGAAGCTACTGACTGAATGAAAAGAGCTGGCATCTCACTCTCTTTGAATCTTCTTTAACATGCTAAGAGGAGCAGGAAAAAGCAAAAAATTTCAGAATTGCACCTTGCAATGTGGAGAAATTACTGTTTGTGCATTTACAATATTCATTGGTTTTTGCCATTGAAAAACGTCCAGAAATGTTTGAAGCTCCTGACTGAATGAAAGGAGCTGGCATCTCACTCTCTTTGAATCTTCTTTATCATGCTAGGATTAGCAGGAAAAAGCAAAAAATTTCAGAATTGCACCTTGCAATGCGGAGAAATTACTGTTTGTGCATTTACAATATTCATTGGTTTTTGCCATTGAAAAACGTCCAGAAATGTTTGAAGCTACTGACTGAATGAAAGGAGCTGGCATCTCACTCTCTTTGAATCTTCTTTATCATGCTAGGATTAGCAGGAAAAAGCAAAAAATTTCAGAATTGCACCTTGCAATGCGGAGAAATTACTGTTTGTGCATTTACAATATTCATTGATTTTTGCCATTGAAAAACATCATGTTATTCATATACCAGAAATGTTTGAAGCTACTGACTGAATGAAAAGAGCTGGCATCTCACTCTCTTTGAATCTTCTTTATCATGCTAAGAGGAGCAGGAAAAAGCAAAAAATTTCAGAATTGCACCTTGCAATGTGGAGAAATTACTATTTGTGCATTTACAATATTCATTGATTTTTGCCATTGAAAAACGTCCAGAAATGTTTGAAGCTACTGACTGAATGAAAGGAGCTGGCATCTCACTCTTTGAATCTTCTTTATCATGCTAAGAGCAGCAGGAAAAAGCAAAAAATTTCAGAATTGCACCTTGCAATGCGGAGAAATTACTGTTTGTGCATTTACAATATTCATTGATTTTTGCCATTTAAAAACATCATGTTATTCATATACCAGAAATGTTTGAAGCTACTGACTGAATGAAAAGAGTTGGCATCTCACTCTCTTTGAATCTTCTTTATCATGCTAAGAGGAGCAGGAAAAAGCAAAAAATTTCAGAATTGCACCTTGCAATGTGGAGAAATTACTGTTTGTGCATTTACAATATTCATTGATTTTTGCCATTGAAAAACGTCCAGAAATGTTTGAAGCTACTGACTGAATGAAAGGAGCTGGCATCTCACTCTCTTTGAATCTTCTTTATCATGCTAAGAGGAGCAGGAAAAAGCAAAAAATTTCAGAATTGCACCTTGCAATGCGGAGAAATTACTGTTTGTGCATTTACAATATTCATTGATTTTTGCCATTGAAAAACATCATGTTATTCATATACCAGAAATGTTTGAAGCTACTGACTGAATGAAAAGAGCTGGCATCTCACTCTCTTTGAATCTTCTTTATCATGCTAAGAGGAGAAGGAAAAAGCAAAAAATTTCAGAATTACACCTTGCAATGTGGAGAAATTACTGTTTGTGCATTTACAATATTCATTGACTTTTGCCATTGAAAAATGTCCAGAAATGTTTGAAGCTACTGACTGAATGAAAGGAGCTGGCATCTCACTCTCTTTGAATCTTCTTTATCATGCTAAAAGGAGCAGGAAAAAGCAAAAAATTTCAGAATTGCACCTTGCAATGCTGAGAAATTACTGTTTGTGCATTTACAATATTCATTGATTTTTCCCATTGAAAAACATCATGTTATTCATATACCAGAAATGTTTGAAGCTACTGACTGAATGAAAGAGCTGGCATCTCACTCTCTTTGAATCTTCTTTAACATGCTAAGAGGAGCAGGAAAAAGCAAAAAATTTCAGAATTGCACCTTGCAATGTGGAGAAATTACTGTTTGTGCATTTACAATATTCATTGGTTTTTGCCATTGAAAAACGTCCAGAAATGTTTGAAGCTACTGACTGAATGAAAGGAGCTGGCATCTCACTCTTTGAATCTTCTTTATCATGCTAAGAGCAGCAGGAAAAAGCAAAAAATTTCAGAATTGCACCTTGTAATGCGGAGAAATTACTGTTTGTGCATTTACAATATTCATTGATTTTTGCCATTTAAAAACATCATGTTATTCATATACCAGAAATGTTTGAAGCTACTGACTGAATGAAAAGAGTTGGCATCTCACTCTCTTTGAATCTTTTTTATCAAGCTAAGTGGAGCAGGAAAAAGCAAAAAATTTCAGAATTGCACCTTGCAATGTGGAGAAATTACTGTTTGTGCATTTACAATATTCATTGGTTTTTGCCATTGAAAAACGTCCAGAAATGTTTGAAGCTACTGACTGAATGAAAGGAGCTGGCATCTCACTCTCTTTGAATCTTCTTTATCATGCTAGGATTTGCAGGAAAAAGCAATAAATTTCAGAATTGCACCTTGCAATGCGGAGAAATTACTGTTTGTGCATTTACAATATTCATTGATTTTTGCCATTGAAAAACATCATGTTATTCATATACCAGAAATGTTTGAAGCTACTGACTGAATGAAAAGAGCTGGCATCTCACTCTCTTTGAATCTTCTTTATCATGCTAAGAGGAGCAGGAAAAAGCAAAAAATTTCAGAATTGCACCTTGCAATGTGTAGAAATTACTATTTGTGCATTTACAATATTCATTGATTTTTGCCATTGAAAAACGTCCAGAAATGTTTGAAGCTACTGACTGAATGAAAGGAGCTGGCATCTCACTCTTTGAATCTTCTTTATCATGCTAAGAGCAGCAGGAAAAAGCAAAAAATTTCAGAATTGCACCTTGCAATGCGGAGAAATTACTGTTTGTGCATTTACAATATTCATTGATTTTTGCCATTTAAAAACATCATGTTATTCATATACCAGAAATGTTTGAAGCTACTGACTGAATGAAAAGAGCTGGCATCTCACTCTCTTTGAATCTTTTTTTATCAAGCTAAGAGGAGCAGGAAAAAGCAAAAAATTTCAGAATTGCACCTTGCAATGTGGAGAAATTACTGTTTGTGCATTTACAATATTCATTGATTTTTGCCATTGAAAAACGTCCAGAAATGTTTGAAGCTACTGACTGAATGAAAGGAGCTGGCATCTCACTCTCTTTGAATCTTCTTTATCATGCTATGAGGAGCAGGAAAAAGCAAAAATTTCAGAATTGCACCTTGCAATGCGGAGAAATTACTGTTTGTGCATTTACAATATTCATTGATTTTTGCCATTGAAAAACATCATGTTATTCATATACCAGAAATGTTTGAAGCTACTGACTGAATGAAAAGAGCTGGCATCTCACTCTCTTTGAATCTTCTTTATCATGCTAAGAGGAGCAGGAAAAAGCAAAAAAATTCAGAATTACACCTTGCAATGTGGAGAAATTACTGTTTGTGCATTTACAATATTCATTGATTTTTGCCATTGAAAAACGTCCAGAAATGTTTGAAGTTACTGACTGAATGAAAGGAGCTGGCATCTCACTCTCTTTGAATCTTCTTTATCATGCTTAGAGGAGCAGGAAAAAGCAAAAAATTTCAGAATTGCACCTTGCAATGCGGAGAAATTACTGTTTGTGCATTTACAATATTCATTGATTTTTCCCATTGAAAAACATCATGTTATTCATATACCAGAAATGTTTGAAGCTACTGACTGAATGAAAAGAGCTGGCATCTCACTCTCTTTGAATCTTCTTTATCATGCTAAGAGGAGCAGGAAAAAGCTAAAAATTTCAGAATTGCACCTTGCAATGTGGAGAAATTACTATTTGTGCATTTACAATATTCATTGGTTTTTGCCATTGAAAAACGTCCAGAAATGTCTGAATCTCCTGACTGAATGAAAGGAGCTGGCATCTCACTCTCTTTGAATCTTCTTTATCATGCTAGGATTAGCAGGAAAAAGCAAAAAATTTCAGAATTGCACCTTGCAATGCGGAGAAATTACTGTTTGTGCATTTACAATATTCATTGATTTTTGCCATTGAAAAACATCATGTTATTCATATACCAGAAATGTTTGAAGCTACTGACTGAATGAAAAGAGCTGGCATCTCACTCTCTTTGAATCTTCTTTATCATGCTAAGAGGAGCAGGAAAAAGCAAAAAATTTCAGAATTGCACCTTGCAATGTGGAGAAATTACTGTTTGTGCATTTACAATATTCATTGGTTTTTGCCATTGAAAAACGTCCAGAAATGTTTGAAGCTACTGACTGAATGAAAGGAGCTGGCATCTCACTCTTTGAATCTTCTTTATCATGCTAAGAGCAGCAGGAAAAAGCAAAAAATTTCAGAATTGCACCTTGCAATGCGGAGAAATTACTGTTTGTGCATTTACAATATTCATTGATTTTTGCCATTTAAAAACATCATGTTATTCATATACCAGAAATGTTTGAAGCTACTGACTGAATGAAAAGAGTTGGCATCTCACTCTCTTTGAATCTTCTTTATCATGCTAAGAGGAGCAGGAAAAAGCAAAAAATTTCAGAATTGCACCTTGCAATGTGGAGAAATTACTGTTTGTGCATTTACAATATTCATTGATTTTTGCCATTGAAAAACGTCCAGAAATGTTTGAAGCTACTGACTGAATGAAAGGAGCTGGCATCTCACTCTCTTTGATTCTTCTTTATCATGCTAAGTGGAGCAGGAAAAAGCAAAAAATTTCAGAATTGCACCTTGCAATGCGGAGAAATTACTGTTTGTGCATTTACAATATTCATTGATTTTTGCCATTGAAAAACATCATGTTATTCATATACCAGAAATGTTTGAAGCTACTGACTGAATGAAAAGAGCTGGCATCTCACTCTCTTTGAATCTTCTTTATCATGCTAAGAGGAGAAGGAAAAAGCAAAAAATTTCAGAATTACACCTTGCAATGTGGAGAAATTACTGTTTGTGCATTTACAATATTCATTGATTTTTGCCATTGAAAAACGTCCAGAAATGTTTGAAGCTACTGACTGAATGAAAGGAGCTGGCATCTCACTCTCTTTGAATCTTCTTTATCATGCTAAGAGGAGCAGGAAAAAGCAAAAAATTTCAGAATTGCACCTTGCAATGCTGAGAAATTACTGTTTGTGCATTTACAATATTCATTGATTTTTCCCATTGAAAAACATCATGTTATTCATATACCAGAAATGTTTGAAGCTACTGACTGAATGAAAAGAGCTGGCATCTCACTCTCTTTGAATCTTCTTTAACATGCTAAGAGGAGCAGGAAAAAGCAAAAAATTTCAGAATTGCACCTTGCAATGTGGAGAAATTACTGTTTGTGCATTTACAATATTCATTGGTTTTTGCCATTGAAAAACGTCCAGAAATGTTTGAAGCTACTGACTGAATGAAAGGAGCTGGCATCTCACTCTTTGAATCTTCTTTATCATGCTAAGAGCAGCAGGAAAAAGCAAAAAATTTCAGAATTGCACCTTGCAATGCGGAGAAATTACTGTTTGTGCATTTACAATATTCATTGATTTTTGCCATTTAAAAACATCATGTTATTCATATACCAGAAATGTTTGAAGCTACTGACTGAATGAAAAGAGTTGGCATCTCACTCTCTTTGAATCTTTTTTATCAAGCTAAGTGGAGCAGGAAAAAGCAAAAAATTTCAGAATTGCACCTTGCAATGTGGAGAAATTACTGTTTGTGCATTTACAATATTCATTGGTTTTTGCCATTGAAAAACGTCCAGAAATGTTTGAAGCTACTGACTGAATGAAAGGAGCTGGCATCTCACTCTCTTTGAATCTTCTTTATCATGCTAGGATTTGCAGGAAAAAGCAATAAATTTCAGAATTGCACCTTGCAATGCGGAGAAATTACTGTTTGTGCATTTACAATATTCATTGATTTTTGCCATTGAAAAACATCATGTTATTCATATACCAGAAATGTTTGAAGCTACTGACTGAATGAAAAGAGCTGGCATCTCACTCTCTTTGAATCTTCTTTATCATGCTAAGAGGAGCAGGAAAAAGCAAAAAATTTCAGAATTGCACCTTGCAATGTGTAGAAATTACTATTTGTGCATTTACAATATTCATTGATTTTTGCCATTGAAAAACGTCCAGAAATGTTTGAAGCTACTGACTGAATGAAAGGAGCTGGCATCTCACTCTTTGAATCTTCTTTATCATGCTAAGAGCAGCAGGAAAAAGCAAAAAATTTCAGAATTGCACCTTGCAATGCGGAGAAATTACTGTTTGTGCATTTACAATATTCATTGATTTTTGCCATTTAAAAACATCATGTTATTCATATACCAGAAATGTTTGAAGCTACTGACTGAATGAAAAGAGCTGGCATCTCACTCTCTTTGAATCTTTTTTTATCAAGCTAAGAGGAGCAGGAAAAAGCAAAAAATTTCAGAATTGCACCTTGCAATGTGGAGAAATTACTGTTTGTGCATTTACAATATTCATTGATTTTTGCCATTGAAAAACGTCCAGAAATGTTTGAAGCTACTGACTGAATGAAAGGAGCTGGCATCTCACTCTCTTTGAATCTTCTTTATCATGCTATGAGGAGCAGGAAAAAGCAAAAATTTCAGAATTGCACCTTGCAATGCGGAGAAATTACTGTTTGTGCATTTACAATATTCATTGATTTTTGCCATTGAAAAACATCATGTTATTCATATACCAGAAATGTTTGAAGCTACTGACTGAATGAAAAGAGCTGGCATCTCACTCTCTTTGAATCTTCTTTATCATGCTAAGAGGAGCAGGAAAAAGCAAAAAAATTCAGAATTATACCTTGCAATGTGGAGAAATTACTATTTGTGCATTTACAATATTCATTGATTTTTGCCATTGAAAAACGTCCAGAAATGTTTGAAGTTACTGACTGAATGAAAGGAGCTGGCATCTCACTCTCTTTGAATCTTCTTTATCATGCTTAGAGGAGCAGGAAAAAGCAAAAAATTTCAGAATTGCACCTTGCAATGCGGAGAAATTACTGTTTGTGCATTTACAATATTCATTGATTTTTCCCATTGAAAAACATCATGTTATTCATATACCAGAAATGTTTGAAGCTACTGACTGAATGAAAAGAGCTGGCATCTCACTCTCTTTGAATCTTCTTTATCATGCTAAGAGGAGCAGGAAAAAGCAAAAAATTTCAGAATTGCACCTTGCAATGTGGAGAAATTACTGTTTGTGCATTTACAATATTCATTGGTTTTTGCCATTGAAAAACGTCCAGAAATGTCTGAAGCTCCTGACTGAATGAAAGGAGCTGGCATCTCACTCTCTTTGAATATTCTTTATCATGCTAGGATTAGCAGGAAAAAGCAAAAAATTTCAGAATTGCACCTTGCAATGCGGAGAAATTACTGTTTGTGCATTTACAATATTCATTGATTTTTGCCATTGAAAAACATCATGTTATTCATATACCAGAAATGTTTGAAGCTACTGACTGAATGAAAAGAGCTGGCATCTCACTCTCTTTGAATCTTCTTTATCATGCTAAGAGGAGCAGGAAAAAGCAAAAAATTTCAGAATTGCACCTTGCAATGTGGAGAAATTACTGTTTGTGCATTTACAATATTCATTGGTTTTTGCCATTGAAAAACGTCCAGAAATGTTTGAAGCTACTGACTGAATGAAAGGAGCTGACATCTCACTCTCTTTGAATCTTCTTTATCATGCTAGGATTAGCAGGAAAAAGCAAAAAATTTCAGAATTGCACCTTGCAATGCGGAGAAATTACTGTTTGTGCATTTACAATATTCATTGATTTTTGCCATTGAAAAACATCATGTTATTCATATACCAGAAATGTTTGAAGCTACTGACTGAATGAAAAGAGCTGGCATCTCACTCTCTTTGAATCTTCTTTATCATGCTAAGAGGAGCAGGAAAAAGCAAAAAATTTCAGAATTGCACCTTGCAGTGTGGACAAATTACTATTTGTGCATTTACAATATTCATTGATTTTTGACATTGAGAAACGTCCAGAAATGTTTGAAGCTACTGACTGAATGAAAGGAGCTGGCATCTCACTCTTTGAATCTTCTTTATCATGCTAAGAGGAGCAGGAAAAAGCAAAAAATTTCAGAATTGCACCTTGCAATGCGGAGAAATTACTGTTTGTGTATTTACAATATTCATTGATTTTTGCCATTGAAAAACATCATGTTATTCATATACCAGAAATGTTTGAAGCTACTGACTGAATGAAAAGAGCTGGCATCTCACTCTCTTTGAATCTTCTTTATCATGCTAAGAGGAGCAGGAAAAAGCAAAAAATTTCAGAATTGCACCTTGCAATGTGGAGAAATTACTATTTGTGCATTTACAATATTCATTGATTTTTGCCATTGAAAAATGTCCAGAAATGTTTGAAGCTACTGACTGAATTAAAGGAGCTGGCATCTCACACTTTGAATGTTCTTTATCATGCTAAGAGGAGCAGGAAAAAGCAAAAAATTTCAGAATTGCACCTTGCAATGCGGAGAAATTACTCTTTGTGCATTTACAATATTCACTGATTTTTGCCATTGAAAAACATCATGTTATTCATATACCAGAAATGTTTGAAGCTACTGACTGAATGAAAAGAGCTGGCATCTCACTCTCTTTGAATCTTCTTTATCATGCTAAGAGGAGCAGGAAAAAGCAAAAAATTTCAGAATTACACCTTGCAATGTGGAGAAATTACTGTTTGTGCATTTACAATATTCATTGATTTTTGCCATTGAAAAACGTCCAGAAATGTTTGAAGTTACTGACTGAATGAAAGGAGCTGGCATCTCACTCTCTTTGAATCTTCTTTATCATGCTTAGAGGAGCAGGAAAAAGCAAAAAATTTCAGAATTGCACCTTGCAATGCGGAGAAATTACTGTTTGTGCATTTACAATATTCATTGATTTTTCCCATTGAAAAACATCATGTTATTCATATACCAGAAATGTTTGAAGCTACTGACTGAATGAAAAGAGCTGGCATCTCACTCTCTTTGAATCTTCTTTATCATGCTAAGAGGAGCAGGAAAAAGCAAAAAATTTCAGAATTGCACCTTGCAATGTGGAGAAATTACTATTTGTGCATTTACAATATTCATTGATTTTTGCCATTGAAAAATGTCCAGAAATGTTTGAAGCTACTGACTGAATTAAAGGAGCTGGCATCTCACACTTTGAATGTTCTTTATCATGCTAAGAGGAGCAGGAAAAAGCAAAAAATTTCAGAATTGCACCTTGCAATGCGGAGAAATTACTCTTTGTGCATTTACAATATTCACTGATTTTTGCCATTGAAAAACATCATGTTATTCATATACCAGAAATGTTTGAAGCTACTGACTGAATGAAAAGAGCTGGCATCTCACTCTCTTTGAATCTTCTTTATCATGCTAAGAGGAGCAGGAAAAAGCAAAAAATTTCAGAATTACACCTTGCAATGTGGAGAAATTACTGTTTGTGCATTTACAATATTCATTGATTTTTGCCATTGAAAAACGTCCAGAAATGTTTGAAGTTACTGACTGAATGAAAGGAGCTGGCATCTCACTCTCTTTGAATCTTCTTTATCATGCTTAGAGGAGCAGGAAAAAGCAAAAAATTTCAGAATTGCACCTTGCAATGCGGAGAAATTACTGTTTGTGCATTTACAATATTCATTGATTTTTCCCATTGAAAAACATCATGTTATTCATATACCAGAAATGTTTGAAGCTACTGACTGAATGAAAAGAGCTGGCATCTCACTCTCTTTGAATCTTCTTTATCATGCTAAGAGGAGCAGGAAAAAGCAAAAAATTTCAGAATTGCACCTTGCAATGTGGAGAAATTACTGTTTGTGCATTTACAATATTCATTGGTTTTTGCCATTGAAAAACGTCCAGAAATGTTTGAAGCTCCTGACTGAATGAAAGGAGCTGGCATCTCACTCTCTTTGAATCTTCTTTATCATGCTAGGATTAGCAGGAAAAAGCAAAAAATTTCAGAATTGCACCTTGCAATGCGGAGAAATTACTGTTTGTGTATTTACAATATTCATTGATTTTTGCCATTGAAAAACATCATGTTATTCATATACCAGAAATGTTTGAAGCTACTGACTGAATATAAAGAGCTGGCATCTCACTCTCTTTGAATCTTCTTTATCATGCTAAGAGGAGCAGGAAAAAGCAAAAAATTTCAGAATTGCACCTTGCAATGTGGAGAAATTACTGTTTGTGCATTTACAATATTCATTGATTTTTGTCATTGAAAAACATCATGTTATTCATATACCAGAAATGTTTGAAGCTACTGACTGAATGAAAAGAGCTGGCATCTCACTCTCTTTGAATCTTCTTTATCATGCTAAGAGGAGCAGGAAAAAGCAAAAAATTTCAGAATTGCACCTTGCAATGTGGAGAAATTACTGTTTGTGCATTTACAATATTCATTGGTTTTTGCCATTGAAAAACGTCCAGAAATGTCTGAAGCTCCTGACTGAATGAAAGGAGCTGGCATCTCACTCTCTTTGAATCTTCTTTATCATGCTAGGATTAGCAGGAAAAAGCAAAAAATTTCAGAATTGCACCTTGCAATGCGGAGAAATTACTGTTTGTGCATTTACAATATTCATTGATTTTTGCCATTGAAAAACATCATGTTATTCATATACCAGAAATGTTTGAAGCTACTGACTGAATGAAAAGAGCTGGCATCTCACTCTCTTTGAATCTTCTTTATCATGCTAAGAGGAGCAGGAAAAAGCAAAAAATTTCAGAATTGCACCTTGCAATGTGGAGAAATTACTGTTTGTGCATTTACAATATTCATTGGTTTTTGCCATTGAAAAACGTCCAGAAATGTTTGAAGCTACTGACTGAATGAAAGGAGCTGACATCTCACTCTTTTTGAATCTTCTTTATCATGCTAGGATTAGCAGGAAAAAGCAAAAAATTTCAGAATTGCACCTTGCAATGCGGAGAAATTACTGTTTGTGCATTTACAATATTCATTGATTTTTGCCATTGAAAAACATCATGTTGTTCATATACCAGAAATGTTTGAAGCTACTGACTGAATGAAAAGAGCTGGCATCTCACTCTCTTTGAATCTTCTTTATCATGCTAAGAGGAGCAGGAAAAAGCAAAAAATTTCAGAATTGCACCTTGCAATGTGGAGAAATTACTATTTGTGCATTTACAATATTCATTGATTTTTGACATTGAGAAACGTCCAGAAATGTTTGAAGCTACCGACTGAATGAAAGGAGCTGGCATCTCACTCTTTGAATCTTCTTTATCATGCTAAGAGGAGCAGGAAAAAGCAAAAAATTTCAGAATTGCACCTTGCAATGCGGAGAAATTACTGTTTGTGTATTTACAATATTCATTGATTTTTGCCATTGAAAAACATCATGTTATTCATATACCAGAAATGTTTGAAGCTACTGACTGAATGAAAAGAGCTGGCATCTCACTCTCTTTGAATCTTCTTTATCATGCTAAGAGGAGCAGGAAAAAGCAAAAAATTTCAGAATTGCACCTTGCAATGTGGAGAAATTACTATTTGTGCATTTACAATATTCATTGATTTTTGCCATTGAAAAATGTCCAGAAATGTTTGAAGCTACTGACTGAATGAAAGGAGCTGGCATCTCACACTTTGAATCTTCTTTATCATGCTAAGAGGAGCAGGAAAAAGCAAAAATTTCAGAATTGCACCTTGCAATGCGGAGAAATTACTCTTTGTGCATTTACAATATTCACTGATTTTTGCCATTGAAAAACATCATGTTATTCATATACCAGAAATGTTTGAAGCTACTGACTGAATGAAAAGAGCTGGCATCTCACTCTCTTTGAATCTTCTTTATCATGCTAAGAGGAGCAGGAAAAAGCAAAAAATTTCAGAATTGCACCTTGCAATGTGGAGAAATTACTGTTTGTGCATTTACAATATTCATTGATTTTTGCCATTGAAAAATGTCCAGAAATGTTTGAAGCTACTGACTGAATGACAGGAGCTGGCATCTCACTCTCTTTGAATCTTCTTTATCATGCTAAGAGGAGCAGGAAAAAGCAAAAAATTTCAGAATTGCACCTTGCAATGCGGAGAAATTACTGTTTGTGCATTTACAATATTCATTGATTTTTGCCATTGAAAAACATCATGTTATTCATATACCAGAAATGTTTGAAGCTACTGACTGAATGAAAAGAGCTGGCATCTCACTCTCTTTGAATCTTCTTTATCATGCTAAGAGGAGCAGGAAAAAGCACAAAATTTCAGAATTGCACCTTGCAATGTGGAGAAATTACTGTTTGTGCATTTACAATATTCATTGGTTTTTGCCATTGAAAAACGTCCAGAAATGTCTGAAGCTCCTGACTGAATGAAAGGAGCTGGCATCTCACTCTCTTTGAATCTTCTTTATCATGCTAGGATTAGCAGGAAAAAGCAAAAAATTTCAGAATTGCACCTTGCAATGCGGAGAAATTACTGTTTGTGCATTTACAATATTCATTGATTTTTGCCATTGAAAAACATCATGTTATTCATATACCAGAAATGTTTGAAGCTACTGACTGAATGAAAAGAGCTGGCATCTCACTCTCTTTGAATCTTCTTTATCATGCTAAGAGGAGCAGGAAAAAGCAAAAAATTTCAGAATTGCACCTTGCAATGTGGAGAAATTACTGTTTGTGCATTTACAATATTCATTGGTTTTTGCCATTGAAAAACGTCCAGAAATGTTTGAAGCTACTGACTGAATGAAAGGAGCTGGCATCTCACTCTCTTTGAATCTTCTTTATCATGCTAGGATTAGCAGGAAAAAGCAAAAAATTTCAGAATTGCACCTTGCAATGCGGAGAAATTACTGTTTGTGCATTTACAATATTCATTGATTTTTGCCATTGAAAAACATCATGTTATTCATTTACCAGAAATGTTTGAAGCTACTGACTGAATGAAAAGAGCTGGCATCTCACTCTCTTTGAATCTTCTTTATCATGCTAAGAGGAGCAGGAAAAAGCAAAAAATTTCAGAATTGCACCTTGCAATGTGGAGAAATTACTGTTTGTGCATTTACAATATTCATTGGTTTTTGCCATTGAAAAACATCATGTTATTCATATACCAGAAATGTTTGAAGCTACTGACTGAATGAAAAGAGCTGGCATCTCACTCTCTTTGAATCTTCTTTATCATGCTAAGAGGAGCAGGAAAAAGCAAAAAATTTCAGAATTGCACCTTGCAATGTGGAGAAATTACTGTTTGTGCATTTACAATATTCATTGATTTTTGCCATTGAAAAATGTCCAGAAATGTTTGAAGCTACTGACTGAATGAAAGGAGCTGGCATCTCACTCTCTTTGAATCTTCTTTATCATGCTAAGAGGAGCAGGAAAAAGCAAAAAATTTCAGAATTGCACCTTGCAATGCGGAGAAATTACTGTTTGTGCATTTACAATATTCATTGATTTTTGCCATTGAAAAACATCATGTTATTCATATACCAGAAATGTTTGAAGCTACTGACTGAATGAAAAGAGCTGGCATCTCACTCTCTTTGAATCTTCTTTATCATGCTAAGAGGAGCAGGAAAAAGCAAAAAATTTCAGAATTGCACCTTGCAATGTGGAGAAATTACTGTTTGTGCATTTACAATATTCGTTGGTTTTTGCCATTGAAAAACGTCCAGAAATGTCTGAAGCTCCTGACTGAATGAAAGGAGCTGGCATCTCACTCTCTTTGAATCTTCTTTATCATGCTAGGATTAGCAGGAAAAAGCAAAAAAATTTCAGAATTGCACCTTGCAATGCGGAGAAATTACTGTTTGTGCATTTACAATATTCATTGATTTTTGCCATTGAAAAACATCATGTTATTCATATACCAGAAATGTTTGAAGCTACTGACTGAATGAAAAGAGCTGGCATCTCACTCTCTTTGAATCTTCTTTATCATGCTAAGAGGAGCAGGAAAAAGCAAAAAATTTCAGAATTGCACCTTGCAATGTGGAGAAATTACTATTTGTGCATTTACAATATTCATTGATTTTTGACATTGAAAAACGTCCAGAAATGTTTGAAGCTACTGACTGAATGAAAGGAGCTGGCATCTCACTCTTTGAATCTTCTTTATCATGCTAAGAGGAGCAGGAAAAAGCAAAAAATTTCAGAATTGCACCTTGCAATGCGGAGAAATTACTGTTTGTGCATTTACAATATTCATTAATTTTTGCCATTGAAAAACATCATGTTATTCATATACCAGAAATGTTTGAAGCTACTGACTGAATGAAAAGAGCTGGCATCTCACTCTCTTTGAATCTTCTTTATCATGCTAAGAGGAGCAGGAAAAAGCAAAAAATTTCAGAATTGCACCTTGCAATGTGGAGAAATTACTGTTTGTGCATTTACAATATTCATTGGTTTTTGCCATTGAAAAACGTCCAGAAATGTTTGAAGCTAGTGACTGAATGAAAGGAGCTGGCATCTCACTCTCTTTGAATCTTCTTTATCATGCTAGGATTAGCAGGAAAAAGCAAAAAATTTCAGAATTGCACCTTGCAATGTGGAGAAATTACTGTTTGTGCATTTACAATATTCATTGATTTTTGCCATTGAAAAACATCATGTTATTCATATACCAGAAGTGTTTGAAGCTACTGACTGAATGAAAAGAGCTGGCATCTCACTCTCTTTGAATCTTCTTTATCATGCTAAGAGGAGCAGGAAAAAGCAAAAAATTTCAGAATTGCACCTTGCAATGTGGAGAAATTACTATTTGTGCATTTACAATATTCATTAATTTTTGCCATTGAAAAACGTCCAGAAATGTTTGAAGCTACTGACTGAATGAAAGGAGCTGGCATATCACTCTTTGAATCTTCTTTATCATGCTAAGAGCAGCAGGAAAAAGCAAAAAATTTCAGAATTGCACCTTGCAATGCGGAGAAATTACTGTTTGTGCATTTACAATATTCATTGATTTTTGCCATTTAAAAACATCATGTTATTCATATACCAGAAATGTTTGAAGCTACTGACTGAATGAAAAGAGCTGGCATCTCACTCTCTTTGAATCTTCTTTATCATGCTAAGAGGAGCAGGAAAAAGCAAAAAATTTCAGAATTGCACCTTGCAATGTGGAGAAATTACTG
The DNA here is from genome assembly GCF_046119375.1 of Phyllobates terribilis. NCBI lineage: Eukaryota > Metazoa > Chordata > Amphibia > Anura > Dendrobatidae > Phyllobates > Phyllobates terribilis. Next base: position 1,152,683 of record NW_027362942.1, on the reverse strand, counting down.
TTTGTGCATTTACAATATTCATTGATTTTTGCCATTGAAAAACGTCCAGAAATGTTTGAAGCTACTGACTGAATGAAAGGAGCTGGCATCTCACTCTCTTTGAATCTTCTTTATCATGCTAAGAGGAGCAGGAAAAAGCAAAAAATTTCAGAATTGCACCTTGCAATGCGGAGAAATTACTGTTTGTGCATTTACAATATTCATTGATTTTTGCCATTGAAAAACATCATGTTATTCATATACCAGAAATGTTTGAAGCTACTGACTGAATGAAAAGAGCTGGCATCTCACTCTCTTTGAATCTTCTTTATCATGCTAAGAGGAGCAGGAAAAAGCAAAAAATTTCAGAATTACACCTTGCAATGTGGAGAAATTACTGTTTGTGCATTTACAATATTCATTGACTTTTGCCATTGAAAAACGTCCAGAAATGTTTGAAGCTACTGACTGAATGAAAGGAGCTGGCATCTCACTCTCTTTGAATCTTCTTTATCATGCTAAGTGGAGCAGGAAAAAGCAAAAAATTTCAGAATTGCACCTTGCAATGTGGAGAAATTACTGTTTGTGCATTTACAATATTCATTGTTTTTTGCCATTGAAAAACGTCCAGAAATGTTTGAAGCTCCTGACTGAATGAAAGGAGCTGGCATCTCACTCTCTTTGAATCTTCTTTATCATGCTAGGATTAGCAGGAAAAAGCAAAAAATTTCAGAATTGCACCTTGTAATGCGGAGAAATTACTGTTTGTGCATTTACAATATTCATTGATTTTTGCCATTGAAAAACATCATGTTATTCATATACCAGAAATGTTTGAAGCTACTGACTGAATGAAAAGAGCTGGCATCTCACTCTCTTTGAATCTTCTTTATCATGCTAAGAGGAGCAGGAAAAAGCAAAAAATTTCAGAATTGCACCTTGCAATGTGGAGAAATTACTGTTTGTGCATTTACAATATTCATTGGTTTTTGCCTTTGAAAAACGTCCAGAAATGTTTGAAGCTACTGACTGAATGAAAGGAGCTGGCATCTCACTCTCTTTGAATCTTCTTTATCATGCTAGGATTTGCAGGAAAAAGCAATAAATTTCAGAATTGCACCTTGCAATGCGGAGAAATTACTATTTGTGCATTTACAATATTCATTGATTTTTGCCATTGAAAAACATCATGTTATTCATATACCAGAAATGTTTGAAGCTACTGACCGAATGAAAAGAGCTGGCATCTCACTCTCTTTGAATCTTCTTTATCATGCTAAGAGGAGCAGGAAAAAGCAAAAAATTTCAGAATTGCACCTTGCAATGTGTAGAAATTACTATTTGTGCATTTACAATATTCATTGATTTTTGCCATTGAAAAACGTCCAGAAATGTTTGAAGCTACTGACTGAATGAAAGGAGCTGGCATCTCACTCTTTGAATCTTCTTTATCATGCTAAGAGCAGCAGGAAAAAGCAAAAAATTTCAGAATAGCACCTTGCAATGCGGAGAAATTACTGTTTGTGCTTTTACAATATTCATTGATTTTTGCCATTTAAAAACATCATGTTATTCATATACCAGAAATGTTTGAAGCTACTGACTGAATGAAAAGAGCTGGCATCTCACTCTCTTTGAATCTTCTTTATCATGCTAAGAGGAGCAGGAAAAAGCAAAAAATTTCAGAATTGCACCTTGCAATGTGGAGAAATTACTGTTTGTGCATTTACAATATTCATTGATTTTTGCCATTGAAAAACGTCCAGAAATGTTTGAAGCTACTGACTGAATGAAAGGAGCTGGCATCTCACTCTCTTTGAATCTTCTTTATCATGCTATGAGGAGCAGGAAAAAGCAAAAAATTTCAGAATTGCACCTTGCAATGCGGAGAAATTACTGTTTGTGCATTTACAATATTCATTGATTTTTGACATTGAAAAACATCATGTTATTCATATACCAGAAATGTTTGAAGCTACTGACTGAATGAAAAGAGCTGGCATCTCACTCTCTTTGAATCTTCTTTATCATGCTAAGAGGAGCAGGAAAAAGCAAAAAATTTCAGAATTGCACCTTGCAATGTGGAGAAATTACTGTTTGTGCATTTACAATATTCATTGGTTTTTGCCATTGAAAAACGTCCAGAAATGTTTGAAGCTCCTGACTGAATGAAAGGAGCTGGCATCTCACTCTCTTTGAATCTTATTTATCATGCTAGGATTAGCGGGAAAAAGCAAAAAATTTCAGAATTGCACCTTGCAATGCGGAGAAATTACTGTTTGTGCATTTACAATATTCATTGATTTTTGCCATTGAAAAACATCATGTTATTCATATACCAGAAATGTTTGAAGCTACTGACTGAATGAAAAGAGCTGGCATCTCACTCTCTTTGAATCTTCTTTATCATGCTAAGAGGAGCAGGAAAAAGCAAAAAATTTCAGAATTGCACCTTGCAATGTGGAGAAAGTACTGTTTGTGCATTTACAATATTCATTGGTTTTTGCCATTGAAAAACGTCCAGAAATGTTTGAAGCTCCTGACTGAATGAAAGGAGCTGGCATCTCACTCTCTTTGAATCTTCTTTATCATGCTAGGATTAGCAGGAAAAAGCAAAAAATTTCAGAATTGCACCTTGCAATGCTAAGAAATTACTGTTTGCGCATTTACAATATTCATTGATTTTTGCCATTGAAAAACATCATGTTATTCATATACCAGAAATGTTTGAAGCTACTGACTGAATGAAAAGAGCTGGCATCTCACTCTCTTTGAATCTTCTTTATCATGCTAAGAGGAGCAGAAAAAAGCAAAAAATTTCAGAATTGCACCTTGCAATGTGGAGAAATTACTGTTTGTGCATTTACAATATTCATTGGTTTTTGCCATTGAAAAACATCCAGAAATGTTTGAAGCTACTGACTGAATGAAAGGAGCTGGCATCTCACTCTCTTTGAATCTTCTTTATCATGCTAGGATTTGCAGGAAAAAGCAAAAAATTTCAGAATTGCACCTTGCAATGCGAAGAAATTACTGTTTGTGCATTTACAATATTCATTGATTTTTGCCATTGAAAAACATCATGTTATTCATATACCAGAAATGTTTGAAGCTACTGACTGAATGAAAAGAGCTGGCATCTCACTGTCTTTGAATCTTCTTTATCATGCTAAGAGGAGCAGGAAAAAGCAAAAAATTTCAGAATTGCACCTTGCAATGTGGAGAAATTACTATTTGTGCATTTACAATATTCATTGATTTTTGCCTTTGAAAAACTTCCAGAAATGTTTGAAGCTACTGACTGAATGAAAGGAGATTGCATCTCACTCTCTTTGAATCTTCTTTATCATGCTAAGAGGAGCAGGAAAAAGCAAAAAATTTCAGAATTGCACCTTGCAATGCGGAGAAATTACTGTTTGTGCATTTACAATATTCATTGATTTTTGCCATTGAAAAACATCATGTTATTCATATACCAGAAATGTTTGAAGCTACTGACTGAATGAAAAGAGCTGGCATCTCACTCTCTTTGAATCTTCTTTATCATGCTAAGAGGAGCAGGAAAAAGCAAAAAATTTCAGAATTGCACCTTGCAATGTGGAGAAATTACTATTTGTGCATTTACAATATTCATTGATTTTTGCCATTGAAAAATGTCCAGAAATGTTTGAAGCTACTGACTGAATGAAAGGAGCTGGCATCTCACACTTTGAATCTTCTTTATCATGCTAAGAGGAGCAGGAAAAAGCAAAAAATTTCAGAATTGCACCTTGCAATGCGGAGAAATTACTGGTTGTGCACTTACAATATTCATTGATTTTTGCCATTGAAAAACATCATGTTATTCATATACCAGAAATGTTTGAAGCTACTGACTGAATGAAAAGAGCTGACATCTCACTCTCTTTGAATCTTCTTTATCATGCTAAGAGGAGCAGGAAAAAGCAAAAAATTTCAGAATTGCACCTTGCAATGTGGAGAAATTACTGTTTGTTCATTTACAATATTCATTGATTTTTGCCATTGAAAAATGTCCAGAAATGTTTGAAGCTACTGACTGAATGAAAGGAGCTGGCATCTCACTCTCTTTGAATCTTCTTTATCATGCTAGGATTAGCAGGAAAAAGCAAAAAATTTCAGAATTGCACCTTGCAATGCGGAGAAATTACTGTTTGTGCATTTACAATATTCATTGATTTTTGCCATTGAAAAACATCATGTTATTCATATACCAGAAATGTTTGAAGCTACTGACTGAATGAAAAGAGCTGGCATCTCACTCTCTTTGAATCTTCTTTATCATGCTAAGAGGAGCAGGAAAAAGCAAAAAATTTCAGAATTGCACCTTGCAATGTGGAGAAATTACTGTTTGTGCATTTACAATATTCATTGGTTTTTGCCATTGAAAAATGTCCAGAAATGTTTGAAGCTACTGACTGAATGAAAGGAGCTGGCATCTCACTCTCTTTGAATCTTCTTTATCATGCTAGGATTAGCAGGAAAAAGCAAAAAAATTCAGAATTGCACCTTGCAATGCGGAGAAATTACTGTTTGTGCATTTACAATATTCATTGATTTTTGCCATTGAAAAACATCATGTTATTCATATACCAGAAATGTTTGAAGCTACTGACTGAATGAAAAGAGCTGGCATCTCACTCTCTTTGAATCTTCTTTATCATGCTAAGAGGAGCAGGAAAAAGCAAAAAATTTCAGAATTGCACCTTGCAATGTGGAGAAATTACTATTTGTGCATTTACAATATTCATTGATTTTTGCCATTGAAAAACGTCCAGAAATGTTTGAAGCTACTGAATGAATGAAAGGAGCTGGCATCTCACTCTTTGAATCTTCTTTATCATGCTAAGAGGAGCAGGAAAAAGCAAAATATTTCAGAATTGCACCTTGCAATGCGGAGAAATTACTGTTTGTGCATTTACAATATTCATTGATTTTTGCCATTGAAAAACATCATGTTATTCATATACCAGAAATGTTTGAAGCTACTGACTGAATGAAAAGAGCTGGCATCTCACTCTCTTTGAATCTTCTTTATCATGCTAAGAGGAGCAGGAAAAAGCAAAAAATTTCAGAATTGCACCTTGCAATGTGGAGAAATTACTGTTTGTGCATTTACAATATTCATTGGTTTTTGCCATTGAAAAACGTCCAGAAGTGTCTGAAGCTCCTGACTGAATGAAAGGAGTTGGCATCTCACTCTCTTTGAATCTTCTTTATCATGCTAGGATTAGCAGGAAAAAGCAAAAAATTTCAGAATTGCACCTTGCAATGCGGAGAAATTACTGTTTGTGCATTTACAATATTCATTGATTTTTATCATTGAAAAACGTCCAGAAATGTTTGAAGCTACTGACTGAATGAAAGGAGCTGGCATCTCACTCTTTGAATCTTCTTTATCATGCTAAGAGCAGCAGGAAAAAGCAAAAAATTTCAGAATTGCACCTTGCAATGCGGAGAAATTACTGTTTGTGCATTTACAATATTCATTGATTTTTGCCATTGAAAAACATCATGTTATTCATATACCAGAAATGTTTGAAGCTACTGACTGAATGAAAAGAGCTGGCATCTCACTCTCTTTGAATCTTCTTTATCATGCTAAGAGGAGCAGGAAAAAGCAAAAAATTTCAGAATTGCACCTTGCAATGTGGAGAAATTACTATTTGTGCATTTACAATATTCATTGATTTTTGCCATTGAAAAACGTCCAGAAATGTTTGAAGCTACTGAATGAATGAAAGGAGCTGGCATCTCACTCTTTGAATCTTCTTTATCATGCTAAGAGGAGCAGGAAAAAGCAAAAAATTTCAGAATTGCACCTTGCAATGCGGAGAAATTACTGTTTGTGCATTTACAATATTCATTGATTTTTGCCATTGAAAAACATCATGTTATTCATATACCAGAAATGTTTGAAGCTACTGACTGAATGAAAAGAGCTGGCATCTCACTCTCTTTGAATCTTCTTTATCATGCTAAGAGGAGCAGGAAAAAGCAAACAATTTCAGAATTGCACCTTGCAATGTGGAGAAATTACTGTTTGTGCATTTACAATATTCATTGGTTTTTGCCATTGAAAAACGTCCAGAAGTGTCTGAAGCTCCTGACTGAATGAAAGGAGCTGGCATCTCACTCTCTTTGAATCTTCTTTATCATGCTAGGATTAGCAGGAAAAAGCAAAAAATTTCAGAATTGCACCTTGCAATGCGGAGAAATTACTGTTTGTGCATTTACAATATTCATTGATTTTTGCCATTGAAAAACATCATGTTATTCATATACCAGAAATGTTTGAAGCTACTGACTGAATGAAAAGAGCTGGCATCTCACTCTCTTTGAATCTTCTTTATCATGCTAAGAGGAGCAGGAAAAAGCAAAAAATTTCAGAATTGCACCTTGCAATGTGGAGAAATTACTATTTGTGCATTTACAATATTCATTGATTTTTGCCATTGAAAAACGTCCAGAAATGTTTGAAGCTACTGACTGAATGAAAGGAGCTGGCATCTCACTCTTTGAATCTTCTTTATCATGCTAAGAGGAGCAGGAAAAAGCAAAAAATTTCAGAATTGCACCTTGCAATGCGGAGAAATTACTGTTTGTGCATTTACAATATTCATTGATTTTTGCCATTGAAAAACATCATGTTATTCATATACCAGAAATGTTTGAAGCTACTGACTGAATGAAAAGAGCTGGCATCTCACTCTCTTTGTATCTTCTTTATCATGCTAAGAGGAGCAGGAAAAAGCAAAAAATTTCAGAATTGCACCTTGCAATGTGGAGAAAGTACTGTTTGTGCATTTACAATATTCATTGGTTTTTGCCATTGAAAAACGTCCAGAAATGTTTGAAGCTAGTGACTGAATGAAAGGAGCTGGCATCTCACTCTCTTTGAATCTTCTTTATCATGCTAGGATTAGCAGGAAAAAGCAAAAAATTTCAGAATTGCACCTTGCAATGCGGAGAAATTACTGTTTGTGCATTTACAATATTCATTGATTTTTGCCATTGAAAAACGTCCAGAAATGTTTGAAGCTACTGACTGAATGAAAGGAGCTGGCATCTCACTCTTTGAATCTTCTTTATCATGCTAAGAGCAGCAGGAAAAAGCAAAAAATTTCAGAATTGCACCTTGCAATGCGGAGAAATTACTGTTTGTGCATTTACAATATTCATTGATTTTTGCCATTTAAAAACATCATGTTATTCATATACCAGAAATGTTTGAAGCTACTGACTGAATGAAAAGAGCTGGCATCTCACTCTCTTTGAATCTTCTTTATCATGCTAAGAGGAGCAGGAAAAAGCAAAAAATTTCAGAATTGCACCTTGCAATGTGGAGAAATTACTGTTTGTGCATTTACAATATTCATTGATTTTTGCCATTGAAAAACGTCCAGAAATGTTTGAAGCTACTGACTGAATGAAAGGAGCTGGCATCTCACTCTCTTTGAATCTTCTTTATCATGCTAAGAGGAGCAGGAAAAAGCAAAAAATTTCAGAATTGCACCTTGCAATGCGGAGAAATTACTGTTTGTGCATTTACAATATTCATTGATTTTTGCCATTGAAAAACATCATGTTATTCATATACCAGAAATGTTTGAAGCTACTGACTGAATGAAAAGAGCTGGCATCTCACTCTCTTTGAATCTTCTTTATCATGCTAAGAGGAGCAGGAAAAAGCAAAAAATTTCAGAATTACACCTTGCAATGTGGAGAAATTACTGTTTGTGCATTTACAATATTCATTGATTTTTGCCATTGAAAAACGTCCAGAAATGTTTGAAGCTACTGACTGAATGAAAGGAGCTGGCATCTCACTCTCTTTGAATCTTCTTTATCATGCTAAGAGGAGCAGGAAAAAGCAAAAAATTTCAGAATTGCACCTTGCGATGCGGAGAAATTACTGTTTGTGCATTTACAATATTCATTGATTTTTCCCATTGAAAAACATCATGTTATTCATATACTAGAAATGTTTGAAGCTACTGACTGAATGAAAAGAGCTGGCATCTCACTCTCTTTGAATCTTCTTTATCATGCTAAGAGGAGCAGGAAAAAGCAAAAAATTTCAGAATTGCACCTTGCAATGTGGAGAAATTACTGTTTGTGCATTTACAATATTCATTGATTTTTGCCATTGAAAAACGTCCAGAAATGTTTGAAGCTACTGACTGAATGAAAGGAGCTGGCATCTCACTCTCTTTGAATCTTCTTTATCATGCTAAGAGGAGCAGGAAAAAGCAAAAAATTTCAGAATTGCACCTTGCAATGCGGAGAAATTACTGTTTGTGCATTTACAATATTCATTGATTTTTGCCATTGAAAAACATCATGTTATTCATATACCAGAAATGTTTGAAACTACTGACTGAATGAAAAGAGCTGGCATCTCACTCTCTTTGAATCTTCTTTATCATGCTAAGAGGAGCAGGAAAAAGCAAAAAATTTCAGAATTGCACCTTGCAATGTGGAGAAATTACTGTTTGTGCATTTACAATATTCATTGATTTTTGCCATTGAAAAACATCATGTTATTCATATACCAGAAATGTTTGAAACTACTGACTGAATGAAAAGAGCTGGCATCTCACTCTCTTTGAATCTTCTTTATCATGCTAAGAGGAGCAGGAAAAAGCAAAAAATTTCAGAATTGCACCTTGCAATGTGGAGAAATTACTGTTTGTGCATTTACAATATTCATTGGTTTTTGCCATTGAAAAACGTCCAGAAATGTTTGAAGCTAGTGACTGAATGAAAGGAGCTGGCATCTCACTCTCTTTGAATCTTCTTTATCATGCTAGGATTAGCAGGAAAAAGCAAAAAATTTCAGAATTGCACCTTGGAATGCGGAGAAATTACTGTTTGTGCATTTACAATATTCATTGATTTTTGCCATTGAAAAACGTCCAGAAATGTTTGAAGCTACTGACTGAATGAAAGGAGCTGGCATCTCACTCTTTGAATCTTCTTTATCATGCTAAGAGCAGCAGGAAAAAGCAAAAAATTTCAGAATTGCACCTTGCAATGCGGAGAAATTACTGTTTGTGCATTTACAATATTCATTGATTTTTGCCATTTAAAAACATCATGTTATTCATATACCAGAAATGTTTGAAGCTACTGACTGAATGAAAAGAGCTGGCATCTCACTCTCTTTGAATCTTCTTTATCATGCTAAGAGGAGCAGGAAAAAGCAAAAAATTTCAGAATTGCACCTTGCAATGTGGAGAAATTACTGTTTGTGCATTTACAATATTCATTGATTTTTGCCATTGAAAAACGTCCAGAAATGTTTGAAGCTACTGACTGAATGAAAGGAGCTGGCATCTCACTCTCTTTGAATCTTCTTTATCATGCTAAGAGGAGCAGGAAAAAGCAAAAAATTTCAGAATTGCACCTTGCAATGCGGAGAAATTACTGTTTGTGCATTTACAATATTCATTGATTTTTGCCATTGAAAAACATCATGTTATTCATATACCAGAAATGTTTGAAGCTACTGACTGAATGAAAAGAGCTGGCATCTCACTCTCTTTGAATCTTCTTTATCATGCTAAGAGGAGCAGGAAAAAGCAAAAAATTTCAGAATTACACCTTGCAATGTGGAGAAATTACTGTTTGTGCATTTACAATATTCATTGATTTTTGCCATTGAAAAACGTCCAGAAATGTTTGAAGCTACTGACTGAATGAAAGGAGCTGGCATCTCACTCTCTTTGAATCTTCTTTATCATGCTAAGAGGAGCAGGAAAAAGCAAAAAATTTCAGAATTGCACCTTGCGATGCGGAGAAATTACTGTTTGTGCATTTACAATATTCATTGATTTTTCCCATTGAAAAACATCATGTTATTCATATACTAGAAATGTTTGAAGCTACTGACTGAATGAAAAGAGCTGGCATCTCACTCTCTTTGAATCTTCTTTAACATGCTAAGAGGAGCAGGAGAAAGCAAAAAATTTCAGAATTGCACCTTGCAATGTGGAGAAATTACTGTTTTTGCATTTACAATATTCATTGGTTTTTGCCATTGAAAAACATCCAGAAATGTTTGAAGCTCCTGACTGAATGAAAGGAGCTGGCATCTCACTCTCTTTGAATCTTCTTTATCATGCTAGGATTAGCAGGAAAAAGCAAAAAATTTCAGAATTGCACCTTGCAATGCGGAGAAATTACTGTTTGTGCATTTTCAATATTCATTGATTTTTGCCATTGAAAAACATCATGTTATTCATATACCAGAAATGTTTGAAGCTACTGACTGAATGAAAAGAGCTGGCATCTCACTCTCTTTGAATCTTCTTTATCATGCTAAGAGGAGCAGGAAAAAGCAAAAAATTTCAGAATTGCACCTTGCAATGTGGAGAAATTACTGTTTGTGCATTTACAATATTCATTGATTTTTGCCATTGAAAAACGTCCAGAAATGTTTGAAGCTACTGACTGAATGAAAGGAGCTGGCATCTCACTCTCTTTGAATCTTCTTTATCATGCTAGGATTTGCAGGAAAAATCAATAAATTTCAGAATTGCACCTTGCAATGCGGAGAAATTACTGTTTGTGCATTTACAATATTCATTGATTTTTGCCATTGAAAAACATCATGTTATTCATATACCAGAAATGTTTGAAGCTACTGACTGAATGAAAAGAGCTGGCATCTCACTCTCTTTGAATCTTCTTTATCATGCTAAGAGGAGCAGGAAAAAGAAAAAAATTTCAGAATTGCACCTTGCAATGTGTAGAAATTACTATTTGTGCATTTACAATATTCATTGATTTTTGCCATTGAAAAACGTCCAGAAATGTTTGAAGCTACTGACTGAATGAAAGGAGCTGGCATCTCACTCTTTGAATCTTCTTTATCATGCTAAGAGCAGCAGGAAAAAGCAAAAAATTTCAGAATTGCACCTTGCAATGCGGAGAAATTACTGTTTGTGCATTTACAATATTCATTGATTTTTGCCATTTAAAAACATCATGTTATTCATATACCAGAAATGTTTGAAGCTACTGACTGAATGAAAAGAGCTGGCATCTCACTCTCTTTGAATCTTCTTTATCATGCTAAGAGGAGCAGGAAAAAGCAAAAAATTTCAGAATTGCACCTTGCAATGTGAAGAAATTACTGTTTGTGCATTTACAATATTCATTGATTTTTGCCATTGAAAAAAGTCCAGAAATGTTTGAAGCTACTGACTGAATGAAAGGAGCTGGCATCTCACTCTCTTTGAATCTTCTTTATCATGCTATGAGGAGCAGGAAAAAGCAAAAAAATTCAGAATTGCACCTTGCAATGCGGAGAAATTACTGTTTGTGCATTTACAATATTCATTGATTTTTGCCATTGAAAAACATCATGTTATTCATATACCAGAAATGTTTGAAGCTACTGACTGAATGAAAAGAGCTGGCATCTCACTCTCGTTGAATCTTCTTTATCATGCTAAGAGGAGCAGTAAAAAGCAAAAAATTTCAGAATTACACCTTGCAATGTGGAGAAATTACTGTTTGTGCATTTACAATATTCATTGATTTTTGCCATTGAAAAACGTCCAGAAATGTTTGAAGTTACTGACTGAATGAAAGGAGCTGGCATCTCACTCTCTTTGAATCTTCTTTATCATGCTAAGAGGAGCAGGAAAAAGCAAAAAATTTCAGAATTGCACCTTGCAATGCGGAGAAATTACTGTTTGTGCATTTACAATATTCATTGATTTTTGCCATTGAAAAACATCATGTTATTCATATACCAGAAATGTTTGAAGCTACTGACTGAATGAAAAGAGCTGGCATCTCACTCTCTTTGAATCTTCTTTATCATGCTAAGAGGAGCAGGAAAAAGCAAAAAATTTCAGAATTGCACCTTGCAATGTGTAGAAATTACTATTTGTGCATTTACAATATTCATTGATTTTTGCCATTGAAAAACGTCCAGAAATGTTTGAAGCTACTGACTGAATGAAAGGAGCTGGCATCTCACTCTTTGAATCTTCTTTATCATGCTAAGAGCAGCAGGAAAAAGCAAAAAATTTCAGAATTGCACCTTGCAATGCGGAGAAATTACTGTTTGTGCATTTACAATATTCATTGATTTTTGCCATTTAAAAACATCATGTTATTCATATACCAGAAATGTTTGAAGCTACTGACTGAATGAAAAGAGCTGGCATCTCACTCTCTTTGAATCTTCTTTATCATGCTAAGAGGAGCAGGAAAAAGCAAAAAATTTCAGAATTGCACCTTGCAATGTGGAGAAATTACTGTTTGTGCATTTACAATATTCATTGATTTTTGCCATTGAAAAACGTCCAGAAATGTTTGAAGCTACTGACTGAATGAAAGGAGCTGGCATCTCACTCTCTTTGAATCTTCTTTATCATGCTATGAGGAGCAGGAAAAAGCAAAAAATTTCAGAATTGCACCTTGCAATGCGGAGAAATTACTGTTTGTGCATTTACAATATTCATTGATTTTTGCCATTGAAAAACATCATGTTATTCATATACCGAAATGTTTGAAGCTACTGACTGAATGAAAAGAGCTGGCATCTCACTCTCTTTGAATCTTCTTTATCATGCTAAGAGGAGCAGGAAAAAGCAAAAAATTTCAGAATTACACCTTGCAATGTGGAGAAATTACTGTTTGTGCATTTACAATATTCATTGATTTTTGCCATTGAAAAAGGTCCAGAAATGTTTGAAGTTACTGACTGAATGAAAGGAGCTGGCATCTCACTCTCTTTGAATCTTCTTTATCATGCTAAGAGGAGCAGGAAAAAGCAAAAAATTTCAGAATTGCACCTTGCAATGCGGAGAAATTACTGTTTGTGCATTTACAATATTCATTGATTTTTGCCATTGAAAAACATCATGTTATTCATATACCAGAAATGTTTGAAGCTACTGACTGAATGAAAAGAGCTGGCATCTCACTCTCTTTGAATCTTCTTTATCATGCTAAGAGGAGCAGGAAAAAGCAAAAAATTTCAGAATTGCACCTTGCAATGTGGAGAAATTACTGTTTGTGCATTTACAATATTCATTGATTTTTGCCATTGAAAAACGTCCAGAAATGTTTGAAGCTACTGACTGAATGAAAGGAGCTGGCATCTCACTCTCTTTGAATCTTCTTTATCATGGTAAGAGGAGCAGGAAAAAGCAAAAAATTTCAGAATTGCACATTGCAATGCGGAGAAATTACTGTTTGTGCATTTACAATATTCATTGATTTTTGCCATTGAAAAACATCATGTTATTCATATACCAGAAATGTTTGAAGCTACTGACTGAATGAAAAGAGCTGGCATCTCACTCTCTTTGAATCTTCTTTATCATGCTAAGAGGAGCAGGAAGAAGCAAAAAATTTCAGAATTGCACCTTGCAATGTGGAGAAATTACTGTTTGTGCATTTACAATATTCATTGATTTTTGCCATTGAAAAACGTCCAGAAATGTTTGAAGCTACTGACTGAATGAAAGGAGCTGGCATCTCACTCTCTTTGAATCTTCTTTATCATGCTAAGAGGAGCAGGAAAAAGCAAAAAATTTCAGAATTGCACCTTGCAATGCGGAGAAATTACTGTTTGTGCATTTACAATATTCATTGATTTTTGCCATTGAAAAACATCATGTTATTCATATACCAGAAATGTTTGAAGCTACTGACTGAATGAAAAGAGCTGGCATCTCACTATCTTTTAATCTTCTTTATCATGCTAAGAGGAGCAGGAAAAAGCAAAAAATTTCAGAATTGCACCTTGCAATGTGGAGAAATTACTGTTTGTGCATTTACAATATTCATTGATTTTTGCCATTGAAAAACGTCCAGAAATGTTTGAAGCTACTGACTGAATGAAAGGAGCTGGCATCTCACTCTCTTTGAATCTTCTTTATCATGCTAAGAGGAGCAGGAAAAAGCAAAAAATTTCAGAATTGCACCTTGCAATGCGGAGAAATTACTGTTTGTGCATTTACAATATTCATTGATTTTTGCCATTGAAAAACATCATGTTATTCATATACCAGAAATGTTTGAAGCTACTGACTGAATGAAAAGAGCTGGCATCTCACTCTCTTTGAATCTTCTTTATCATGCTAAGAGGAGCAGGAAAAAGCAAAAAATTTCAGAATTGCACCTTGCAATGTGGAGAAATTACTGTTTGTGCATTTACAATATTCATTGGTTTTTGCCATTGAAAAACGTCCAGAAATGTCTGAAGCTCCTGACTGAATGAAAGGAGCTGGCATCTCACTCTCTTTGAATCTTCTTTATCATGCTAGGATTAGCAGGAAAAAGCAAAAAATTTCAGAATTGCACCTTGCAATGCGGAGAAATTTCTGTTTGTGCATTTACAATATTCATTGATTTTTGCCATTGAAAAACATCATGTTATTCATATACCAGAAATGTTTGAAGCTACTGACTGAATGAAAAGAGCTGGCATTTCACTCTCTTTGAATCTTCTTTATCATGCTAAGAGGAGCAGAAAAAAGCAAAAAATTTCAGAATTGCACCTTGCAATGTGGAGAAATTACTGTTTGTGCATTTACAATATTCATTGGTTTTTGCCATTGAAAAACGTCCAGAAATGTTTGAAGCTACTGACTGAATGAAAGGAGTTGGCATCTCACTCTCTTTGAATCTTCTTTATCATGCTAGGATTAGCAGGAAAAAGCAAAAAATTTCAGAATTGCACCTTGCAATGCGGAGAAATTACTCTTTGTGCATTTACAATATTCATTGATTTTTGCCATTGAAAAACATCATGTTATTCATATACCAGAAATGTTTGAAGCTACTGACTGAATGAAAAGAGCTGGCATCTCACTCTCTTTGAATCTTCTTTATCATGCTAAGAGGAGCAGGAAAAAGCAAAAAATTTCAGAATTGCACCTTGCAATGTGGAGAAATTACTATTTGTGCATTTACAATATTCATTGATTTTTGCCATTGAAAAACGTCCAGAAATGTTTGAAGCTACTGACTGAATGAAAGGAGCTGGCATCTCACTCTCTTTGAATCTTCTTTATCATGCTAAGAGGAGCAGGAAAAAGCAAAAAATTTCAGAATTGCACCTTGCAATGCGGAGAAATTACTGTTTGTGCATTTACAATATTCATTGATTTTTGCCATTGAAAAACATCATGTTATTCATATACCAGAAATGTTTGAAGCTACTGACTGAATGAAAAGAGCTGGCATCTCACTCTCTTTGAATCTTCTTTATCATGCTAAGAGGAGCAGGAAAAAGCAAAAAATTTCAGAATTACACCTTGCAATGTGGAGAAATTACTGTTTGTGCATTTACAATATTCATTGATTTTTGCCATTGAAAAACGTCCAGAAATGTTTGAAGCTACTGACTGAATGAAAGGAGCTGGCATCTCACTCTCTTTGAATCTTCTTTATGATGCTAAGAGGAGCAGGAAAAAGCAAAAAATTTCAGAATTGCACCTTGCAATGCGGAGAAATTACTGTTTGTGCATTTACAATATTCATTGATTTTTCCCATTGAAAAACATCATGTTATTCATATACCAGAAATGTTTGAAGCTACTGACTGAATGAAAAGAGCTGGCATCTCACTCTCTTTGAATCTTCTTTAACATGCTAAGAGGAGCAGGAAAAAGCAAAAAATTTCAGAATTGCACCTTGCAATGTGGAGAAATTACTGTTTGTGCATTTACAATATTCATTGGTTTTTGCCATTGAAAAACGTCCAGAAATGTTTGAAACTCCTGACTGAATGAAAGGAGCTGGCATCTCACTCTCTTTGAATCTTCTTTATCATGCTAGGATTAGCAGGAAAAAGCAAAAAATTTCAGAATTGCACCTTGCAATGCGGAGAAAATACTGTTTGTGCATTTACAATATTCATTGATTTTTGCCATTGAAAAACATCATGTTATTCATATACCAGAAATGTTTGAAGCTACTGACTGAATGAAAAGAGCTGGCATCTCACTCTCTTTGAATCTTCTTTATCATGCTAAGAGGAGCAGGAAAAAGCAAAAAATTTCAGAATTGCACCTTGCAATGTGGAGAAATTACTGTTTGTGCATTTACAATATTCATTGGTTTTTGCCATTGAAAAACGTCCAGAAATGTTTGAAGTTACTGACTGAATGAAAGGAGCTGGCATCTCACTCTCTTTGAATCTTCTTTATCATGCTAGGATTTGCAGGAAAAAGCAATAAATTTCAGAATTGCACCTTGCAATGCGGAGAAATTACTGTTTGTGCATTTACAATATTCATTGATTTTTGCCATTGAAAAACATCATGTTATTCATATACCAGAAATGTTTGAAGCTACTGACTGAATGAAAAGAGCTGGCATCTCACTCTCTTTGAATCTTCTTTATCATGCTAAGAGGAGCAGGAAAAAGCAAAAAATTTCAGAATTGCACCTTGCAATGTGTAGAAATTACTATTTGTGCATTTACAATATTCAATGATTTTTGCCATTGAAAAACATCCAGAAATGTTTGAAGCTACTGACTGAATGAAAGGAGCTGGCATCTCACTCTTTGAATCTTCTTTATCATGCTAAGAGCAGCAGGAAAAAGCAAAAAATTTCAGAATTGCACCTTGCAATGCGGAGAATTTACTGTTTGTGCATTTACAATATTCATTGATTTTTGCCATTTAAAAACATCATGTTATTCATATACCAGAAATGTTTGAAGCTACTGACTGAATGAAAAGAGCTGGCATCTCACTCTCTTTGAATCTTCTTTATCATGCTAAGAGGAGCAGGAAAAAGCAAAAAATTTCAGAATTGCACCTTGCAATGTTGAGAAATTACTGTTTGTGCATTTACAATATTCATTGATTTTTGCCATTGAAAAACGTCCAGAAATGTTTGAAGCTACTGACTGAATGAAAGGAGCTGGCATCTCACTCTCTTTGAATCGTCTTTATCATGCTATGAGGAGCAGGAAAAAGCAAAAAATTTCAGAATTGCACCTTGCAATGCGGAGAAATTACTGTTTGTGCATTTACAATATTCATTGATTTTTGCCATTGAAAAACATCATGTTATTCATATACCAGAAATGTTTGAAGCTACTGACTGATTGAAAAGAGCTGGCATCTCACTCTCTTTGAATCTTCTTTATCATGCTAAGAGGAGCAGGAAAAAGCTAAAAATTTCAGAATTACACCTTGCAATGTGGAGAAATTACTGTTTGTGCATTTACAATATTCATTGATTTTTGCCATTGAAAAACGTCCAGAAATGTTTGAAGTTACTGACTGAATGAAAGGAGCTGGCATCTCACTCTCTTTGAATCTTCTTTATCATGCTAAGAGGAGCAGGAAAAAGCAAAAAATTTCAGAATTGCACCTTGCAATGCGGAGAAATTACTGTTTGTGCATTTACAATATTCATTGATTTTTGCCATTGAAAAACATCATGTTATTCATATACCAGAAATGTTTGAAGCTACTGACTGAATGAAAAGAGCTGGCATCTCACTCTCTTTGAATCTTCTTTATCATGCTAAGAGGAGCAGGAAAAAGCAAAAAATTTCAGAATTGCACCTTGCAATGTGAAGAAATTACTGTTTGTGCATTTACAATATTCATTGATTTTTGCCATTGAAAAACGTCCAGAAATGTTTGAAGCTACTGACTGAATGAAAGGAGCTGGCATCTCACTCTCTTTGAATCTTCTTTATCATGCTAAGAGGAGCAGGAAAAAGCAAAAAATTTCAGAATTGCACCTTGCAATGCGGAGAAATTACTGTTTGTGCATCTACAATATTCATTGATTTTTGCCATTGAAAAACATCATGTTATTCATATACCAGAAATGTTTGAAGCTACTGACTGAATGAAAAGAGCTGGCATCTCACTCTCTTTGAATCTTCTTTATCATGCTAAGAGGAGCAGGAAAAAGCAAAAAATTTCAGAATTGCACCTTGCAATGTGTAGAAATTACTATTTGTGCATTTACAATATTCATTGATTTTTGCCATTGAAAAACATCCAGAAATGTTTGAAGCTACTGACTGAATGAAAGGAGCTGGCATCTCACTCTTTGAATCTTCTTTATCATGCTAAGAGCAGCAGGAAAAAGCAAAAAATTTCAGAATTGCACCTTGCAATGCGGAGAATTTACTGTTTGTGCATTTACAATATTCATTGATTTTTGCCATTTAAAAACATCATGTTATTCATATACCAGAAATGTTTGAAGCTACTGACTGAATGAAAAGAGCTGGCATCTCACTCTCTTTGAATCTTCTTTATCATGCTAAGAGGAGCAGGAAAAAGCTAAAAATTTCAGAATTACACCTTGCAATGTGGAGAAATTACTGTTTGTGCATTTACAATATTCATTGATTTTTGCCATTGAAAAACGTCCAGAAATGTTTGAAGTTACTGACTGAATGAAAGGAGCTGGCATCTCACTCTCTTTGAATCTTCTTTATCATGCTAAGAGGAGCAGGAAAAAGCAAAAAATTTCAGAATTGCACCTTGCAATGCGGAGAAATTACTGTTTGTGCATTTACAATATTCATTGATTTTTGCCATTGAAAAACATCATGTTATACATATACCAGAAATGTTTGAAGCTACTGACTGAATGAAAGAGCTGGCATCTCACTCTCTTTGAATCTTTTTTATCATGCTAAGAGGAGCAGGAAAAAGCAAAAAATTTCAGAATTGCACCTTGCAATGTGAAGAAATTACTGTTTGTGCATTTACAATATTCATTGATTTTTGCCATTGAAAAACGTCCAGAAATGTTTGAAGCTACTGACTGAATGAAAGGAGCTGGCATCTCACTCTCTTTGAATCTTCTTTATCATGCTAAGAGGAGCAGGAAAAAGCAAAAAATTTCAGAATTGCACCTTGCAATGCGGAGAAATTACTGTTTGTGCATCTACAATATTCATTGATTTTTGCCATTGAAAAACATCATGTTATTCATATACCAGAAATGTTTGAAGCTACTGACTGAATGAAAAGAGCTGGCATCTCACTCTCTTTGAATCTTCTTTATCATGCTAAGAGGAGCAGGAAAAAGCAAAAAATTTCCGAATTACATCTTGCAATGTGGAGAAATTACTGCTTGTGCATTTACAATATTCATTGATTTTTGCCATTGAAAAACGTCCAGAAATGTTTGAAGCTACTGACTGAATGAAAGGAGCTGGCATCTCACTCTCTTTGAATCTTCTTTATCATGCTAAGAGGAGCAGGAAAAAGCAAAAAATTTCAGAATTGCACCTTGCAATGCGGAGAAATTACTGTTTGTGCATTTACAATATTCATTGATTTTTCCCATTGAAAAACATCATGTTATTCATATACCAGAAATGTTTGAAGCCACTGACTGAATGAAAAGAGCTGGCATCTGACTCTCTTTGAATCTTCTTTATCATACTAAGAGGAGCAGGAAAAAGCAAAAAATTTCAGAATTGCACCTTGCAATGTGGAGAAATTACTGTTTGTGCATTTACAATATTCATTGGTTTTTGCCATTGAAAAACGTCCAGAAATGTTTGAAGCTCCTGACTGAATGAAAGGAGCTGGCATCTCACTCTCTTTGAATCTTCTTTATCATGCTAAGAGGAGCAGGAAAAAGCAAAAAATTTCAGAATTACATCTTGCAATGTGGAGAAATTACTGCTTGTGCATTTACAATATTCATTGATTTTTGCCATTGAAAAACGTCCAGAAATGTTTGAAGCTACTGACTGAATGAAAGGAGCTGGCATCTCACTCTCTTTGAATCTTCTTTATCATGCTAAGAGGAGCAGGAAAAAGCAAAAAATTTCAGAATTGCACGTTGTAATGCGGAGAAATTACTGTTTGTGCATTTACAATATTCATTGATTTTTCCCATTGAAAAACATCATGTTATTCATATACCAGAAATGTTTGAAGCCACTGACTGAATGAAAAGAGCTGGCATCTGACTCTCTTTGAATCTTCTTTATCATACTAAGAGGAGCAGGAAAAAGCAAAAAATTTCAGAATTGCACCTTGCAATGTGGAGAAATTACTGTTTGTGCATTTACAATATTCATTGGTTTTTGCCATTGAAAAACGTCCAGAAATGTTTGAAGCTACTGACTGAATGAAAGGAGCTGGCATCTCACTCTCTCTGAATCTTCTTTATCATGCTAGGATTATCAGGAAAAAGCAAAAAATTTCAGAATTGCACCTTGCAATGCAGAGAAATTACTCTTTGTGCATTTACAATATTCATTGATTTTTGCCATTGAAAAACATCATGTTATTCATATACCAGAAATGTTTGAAGCTACTGACTGAATGAAAAGAGCTGGCATCTCACTCTCTTTGAATCTTCTTTATCATGCTAAGAGGAGCAGGAAAAAGCAAAAAATTTCAGAATTGCACCTTGCAATGCGGAGAAATTACTGTTTGTGCATTTACAATATTCATTGATTTTTGCCATTGAAAAACATCATGTTATTCATATACCAGAAATGTTTGAAGCTACTGACTGAATGAAAAGAGCTGGCATCTCACTCTCTTTGAATCTTCTTTATCATGCTAAGAGGAGCAGGAAAAAGCAAAAAATTTCAGAATTGCACCTTGCAATGTGGAGAAATTACTGTTTGTGCATTTACAATATTCATTGATTTTTGCCATTGAAAAACGTCCAGAAATGTTTGAAGCTACTGACTGAATGAAAGGAGCTGGCATCTCACTCTCTTTGAATCTTCTTTATCATGCTAAGAGGAGCAGGAAAAATCAAAAAATTTCAGAATTGCACCTTGCAATTCGGAGAAATTACTGTTTGTGCATTTACAATATTCATTGATTTTTGCCATTGAAAAACATCATGTTATTCATATACCAGAAATGTTTGAAGCTACTGACTGAATGAAAAGAGCTGGCATCTCACTCTCTTTGAATCTTCTTTATCATGCTAAGAGGAGCAGGAAAAAGCAAAAAATTTCAGAATTGCACCTTGCAATGTGGAGAAATTACTGTTTGTGCATTTACAATATTCACTGGTTTTTGCCATTGAAAAACGTCCAGAAATGTTTGAAGCTACTGACTGAATGAAAGGAGCTGGCATCTCACTCTCTTTGAATCTTCTTTATCATGCTAGGATTAGCAGGAAAAAGCAAAAAATTTCAGAATTGCACCTTGCAATGCGGAGAAATTACTCTTTGTGCATTTACAATATTCATTGATTTTTGCCATTGAAAAACATCATGTTATTCATATACCAGAAATGTTTGAAGCTACTGACTGAATGAAAAGAGCTGGCATCTCAATCTCTTTGAATCTTCTTTATCATGCTAAGAGGAGCAGGAAAAAGCAAAAAATTTCAGAATTACACCTTGCAATGTGGAGAAATTACTGTTTGTGCATTTACAATATTCATTGATTTTTGCCATTGAAAAACGACCAGAAATGTTTGAAGCTCCTGACTGAATGAAAGGAGCTGGCATCTCACTCTCTTTGAATCTTCTTTATCATGCTAAGAGGAGCAGGAAAAAGCAAAAAAATTCAGAATTGCACCTTGTAATGCGGAGAAATTACTGTTTGTGCATTTACAATATTCATTGATTTTTGCCATTGAAAAACATCATGTTATTCACATACCAGAAATGTTTGAAGCTACTGACTGAATGAAAAGTGCTGGCATCTCACTCTCTTTGAATCTTCTTTATCATGCTAAGAGGAGCAGGAAAAAGCAAAAAATTTCAGAATTGCACCTTGCAATGTGGAGAAATTACTGTTTGTGCATTTACAATATTCATTGATTTTTGCCATTGAAAAACGTCCAGAAATGTTTGAAGCTACTGACTGAATGAAAGGAGCTGGCATCTCACTCTCTTTGAATCTTCTTTATCATGCTAAGAGGAGCAGGAAAAAGCAAAAAATTTCAGAATTGCACCTTGCAATGCGGAGAAATGACTGTTTGTGCATTTACAATATTCATTGATTTTTGCCATTGAAAAACATCATGTTATTCATATACCAGAAATGTTTGAAGCTACTGACTGAATGAAAAGAGCTGGCATCTCACTCTCTTTGAATCTTCTTTATCATGCTAAGAGGAGCAGGAAAAAGCAAAAAATTTCAGAATTGCACCTTGCAATGTGGAGAAATTACTGTTTGTGCATTTACAATATTCATTGATTTTTGCCATTGAAAAACGTCCATAAATGTTTGAAGCTATTGACTGAATGAAAGGAGCTCGCATCTCACTCTCTTTGAATCTTCTTTATTATGCTAAGAGGAGCAGGAAAAAGCAAAAAATTTCAGAATTGCACTTTGCAATGCGGAGAAATTACTGTTTGTGCATTTACAATATTCATTGATTTTTGCCATTGAAAAACATCATGTTATTCATATACCAGAAATGTTTGAAGCTACTGACTGAATGAAAAGAGCTGGCATCTCACTCTCTTTGAATCTTCTTTATCATGCTAAGAGGAGCAGGAAAAAGCAAAAAATTTCAGAATTACACCTTGCAATGTGGAGAAATTACTGTTTGTGCATTTACAATATTCATTGATTTTTGCCATTGAAAAACGTCCAGAAATGTTTGAAGCTACTGACTGAATGAAAGGAGCTGGCATCTCACTCTCTTTGAATCTTCTTTATCATGCTAAGAGGAGCAGGAAAAAGCAAAAAATTTCAGAATTGCACCTTGCAATGCGGAGAAATTACTGTTTGTGCATCTACAATATTCATTGATTTTTGCCATTGAAAAACATCATGTTATTCATATACCAGAAATGTTTGAAGCTACTGACTGAATGAAAAGAGCTGGCATCTCACTCTCTTTGAATCTTCTTTATCATGCTAAGAGGAGCAGGAAAAAGCAAAAAATTTTCCGAATTACATCTTGCAATGTGGAGAAATTACTGCTTGTGCATTTACAATATTCATTGATTTTTGCCATTGAAAAACGTCCAGAAATGTTTGAAGCTACTGACTGAATGAAAGGAGCTGGCATCTCACTCTCTTTGAATCTTCTTTATCATGCTAAGAGGAGCAGGAAAAAGCAAAAAATTTCAGAATTGCACCTTGTAATGCGGAGAAATTACTGTTTGTGCATTTACAATATTCATTGATTTTTCCCATTGAAAAACATCATGTTATTCATATACCAGAAATGTTTGAAGCCACTGACTGAATGAAAAGAGCTGGCATCTGACTCTATTTGAATCTTCTTTATCATACTAAGAGGAGCAGGAAAAAGCAAAAAATTTCAGAATTGCACCTTGCAATGTGGAGAAATTACTGTTTGTGCATTTACAATATTCATTGGTTTTTGCCATTGAAAAACGTCCAGAAATGTTTGAAGCTCCTGACTGAATGAAAGGAGCTGGCATCTCACTCTCTTTGAATCTTCTTTATCATGCTAGGATTAGCAGGAAAAAGCAAAAATTTTCAGAATTGCACCTTGCAATGCGGAGAAATTACTCTTTGTGCATTTACAATATTCATTGATTTTTGCCATTGAAAAACATCATGTTATTCATATACCAGAAATGTTTGAAGCTACTGACTGAATGAAAAGAGCTGGCATCTCACTCTCTTTGAATCTTCTTTATCATGCTAAGAGGAGCAGGAAAAAGCAAAAAATTTCAGAATTGCACCTTGCAATGTGGAGAAATTACTATTTGTACATTTACAATATTCATAAATTTTTGCCATTGAAAAACGTCCAGAAATGTTTGAAGCTACTGACTGAAAGAAAGGAGCTCGCATCTCACTCTCTTTGAATCTTCTTTATCATGCTAGGATTAGCAGGAAAAAGCAAAAAATTTCAGAATTGCACCTTGCAATGCGGAGAAATTACTGTTTGTGCATTTACAATATTCATTGATTTTTGCCATTGAAAAACGTCCTGAATTGTTTGAAGCTACTGACTGAATGAAAGGAGCTGGCATCTCACTCTCTTTGAATCTTCTTTATCATGCTAAGAGGAGCAGGAAAAAGCAAAAAATTTCAGAATTGCACCTTGCAATGCGGAGAAATTACTGTTTGTGCATCTACAATATTCATTGATTTTTGCCATTGAAAAACATCATGTTATTCATATACCAGAAATGTTTGAAGCTACTGACTGAATGAAAAGAGCTGGCATCTCACTCTCTTGAATCTTCTTTATCATGCTAAGAGGAGCAGGAAAAAGCAAAAAAATTCAGAATTGCACCTTGCAATGTGGAGAAATTACTGTTTGTGCATTTACAATATTCATTGATTTTTGCCATTGAAAAACGTCCAGAAATGTTTGAAGCTACTGACTGAATTAAAGGAGCTGGCATCTCACTCTCTTTGAATCTTCTTTATCATGCTAAGAGGAGCAGGAAAAAGCAAAAAATTTCAGAATTGCACCTTGCAATGCGGAGAAATGACTGTTTGTGCATTTACAATATTCATTGATTTTTGCCATTGAAAAACATCATGTTATTCATATACCAGAAATGTTTGAAGCTACTGACTGAATGAAAAGAGCTGGCATCTCACTCTCTTTGAATCTTCTTTACCATGCTAAGAGGAGCAGGAAAAAGCAAAAAATTTCAGAATTGCACCTTGCAATGTGGAGAAATTACTGTTTGTGCATTTACAATATTCATTGATTTTTGCCATTGAAAAACGTCCATAAATGTTTGAAGCTATTGACTGAATGAAAGGAGCTCGCATCTCACTCTCTTTGAATCTTCTTTATCATGCTAAGAGGAGCAGGAAAAAGCAAAAAAATTCAGAATTGCACTTTGCAATGCGGAGAAATTACTGTTTGTGCATTTACAATATTCATTGATTTTTGCCATTGAAAAACATCATGTTATTCATATACCAGAAATGTTTGAAGCTACTGACTGAATGAAAAGAGCTGGCATCTCACTCTCTTTGAATCTTCTTTATCATGCTAAGAGGAGCAGGAAAAAGCAAAAAATTTCAGAATTACACCTTGCAATGTGGAGAAATTACTGTTTGTGCATTTACAATATTCATTGATTTTTGCCATTGAAAAACGTCCAGAAATGTTTGAAGCTACTGACTGAATGAAAGGAGCTTGCATCTCACTCTCTTTGAATCTTCTTTATCATGCTAAGAGGAGCAGGAAAAAGCAAAAAATTTCAGAATTGCACCTTGCAATGCGGAGAAATTACTCTTTGTGCATCTACAATATTCATTGATTTTTGCCATTGAAAAACATCATGTTATTCATATACCAGAAATGTTTGAAGCTACTGACTGAATGAAAAGAGCTGGCATCTCACTCTCTTTGAATCTTCTTTATCATGCTAAGAGGAGCAGGAAAAAGCAAAAAATTTTCCGAATTACATCTTGCAATGTGGAGAAATTACTGCTTGTGCATTTACAATATTCATTGATTTTTGCCATTGAAAAACGTCCAGAAATGTTTGAAGCTACTGACTGAATGAAAGGAGCTGGCATCTCACTCTCTTTGAATCTTCTTTATCATGCTAAGAGGAGCAGGAAAAAGCAAAAAAATTCAGAATTGCACCTTGTAATGCGGAGAAATTACTGTTTGTGCATTTACAATATTCATTGATTTTTGCCATTGAAAAACATCATGTTATTCATATACCAGAAATGTTTGAAGCTACTGACTGAATGAAAAGTGCTGGCATCTCACTCTCTTTGAATCTTCTTTATCATGCTAAGAGGAGCAGGAAAAAGCAAAAAATTTCAGAATTGCACCTTGCAATGTGGAGAAATTACTGTTTGTACATTTACAATATTCATAAATTTTTGCCATTGAAAAACGTCCAGAAATGTTTGAAGCTACTGACTGAATGAAAGGATCAGGCATCTCCCTCTCTTTGAATCTTCTTTATCATGCTAGGATTAGCAGGAAAAAGCAAAAAATTTCAGAATTGCACCTTGCAATGTGGAGAAATTACTGTTTGTGCATTTACAATATTCATTGATTTTTGCCATTGAAAAACGTCCAGAAATGTTTGAAGCTACTGACTGAATGAAAGGAGCTGGCATCTCACTCTCTTTGAATCTTCTTTATCATGCTAAGAGGAGCAGGAAAAAACAAAAAATTTCAGAATTGCACCTTGCAATGCGGAGAAATGACTGTTTGTGCATTTACAATATTCATTGATTTTTGCCATTGAAAAACATCATGTTATTCATATACCAGAAATGTTTGAAGCTACTGACTGAATGAAAAGAGCTGGCATCTCACTCTCTTTGAATCTTCTTTATCATGCTAAGAGGAGCAGGAAAAAGCAAAAAATTTCAGAATTGCACCTTGCAATGTGGAGAAATTACTGTTTGTGCATTTACAATATTCATTGATTTTTGCCATTGAAAAACGTCCATAAATGTTTGAAGCTACTGACTGAATGAAAGGAGCTCGCATCTCACTCTCTTTGAATCTTCTTTATCATGCTAGGATTAGCAGGAAAAAGCAAAAAATTTCAGAATTGCACCTTGCAATGCGGAGAAATTACTGTTTGTGCATTTACAATATTCATTGATTTTTGCCATTGAAAAACGTCCAGAATTGTTTGAAGCTACTGACTGAATGAAAGGAGCTGGCATCTCACTCTCTTTGAATCTTCTTTATCATGCTAAGAGGAGCAGGAAAAAGCAAAAAATTTCAGAATTGCACCTTGCAATGCGGAGAAATTACTGTTTGTGCATCTACAATATTCATTGATTTTTGCCATTGAAAAACATCATGTTATTCATATACCAGAAATGTTTGAAGCTACTGACTGAATGAAAAGAGCTGGCATCTCACTCTCTTTGAATCTTCTTTATCATGCTAAGAGGAGCAGGAAAAAGCAAAAAATTTCAGAATTGCACCTTGCAATGTGGAGAAATTACTGTTTGTGCATTTACAATATTCATTGATTTTTGCCATTGAAAAACGTCCAGAAATGTTTGAAGCTACTGACTGAATGAAAGGAGCTGGCATCTCACTCTCTTTGAATCTTCTTTATCATGCTAAGAGGAGCAGGAAAAAGCAAAAAATTTCAGAATTGCACCTTGCAATGCGGAGAAATGACTGTTTGTGCATTTACAATATTCATTGATTTTTGCCATTGAAAAACATCATGTTATTCATATACCAGAAATGTTTGAAGCTACTGACTGAATGAAAAGAGCTGGCATCTCACTCTCTTTGAATCTTCTTTATCATGCTAAGAGGAGCAGGAAAAAGCAAAAAATTTCAGAATTGCACCTTGCAATGTGGAGAAATTACTGTTTGTGCATTTACAATATTCATTGATTTTTGCCATTGAAAAACGTCCATAAATGTTTGAAGCTATTGACTGAATGAAAGGAGCTCGCATCTCACTCTCTTTGAATCTTCTTTATCATGCTAAGAGGAGCAGGAAAAAGCAAAAAAATTCAGAATTGCACTTTGCAATCCGGAGAAATTACTGTTTGTGCATTTACAATATTCATTGATTTTTGCCATTGAAAAACATCATGTTATTCATATACCAGAAATGTTTGAAGCTACTGACTGAATGAAAAGAGCTGGCATCTCACTCTCTTTGAATCTTCTTTATCATGCTAAGAGGAGCAGGAAAAAGCAAAAAATTTCAGAATTACACCTTGCAATGTGGAGAAATTACTGTTTGTGCATTTACAATATTCATTGATTTTTGCCATTGAAAAACGTCCAGAAATGTTTGAAGCTACTGACTGAATGAAAGGAGCTTGCATCTCACTCTCTTTGAATCTTCTTTATCATGCTAAGAGGAGCAGGAAAAAGCAAAAAATTTCAGAATTGCACCTTGCAATGCGGAGAAATTACTGTTTGTGCATCTACAATATTCATTGATTTTTGCCATTGAAAAACATCATGTTATTCATATACCAGAAATGTTTGAAGCTACTGACTGAATGAAAAGAGCTGGCATCTCACTCTCTTTGAATCTTCTTTATCATGCTAAGAGGAGCAGGAAAAAGCAAAAAATTTTCCGAATTACATCTTGCAATGTGGAGAAATTACTGCTTGTGCATTTACAATATTCATTGATTTTTGCCATTGAAAAACGTCCAGAAATGTTTGAAGCTACTGACTGAATGAAAGGAGCTGGCATCTCACTCTCTTTGAATCTTCTTTATCATGCTAAGAGGAGCAGGAAAAAGCAAAAAATTTCAGAATTGCACCTTGCAATGCGGAGAAATGACTGTTTGTGCATTTACAATATTCATTGATTTTTGCCATTGAAAAACATCATGTTATTCATATACCAGAAATGTTTGAAGCTACTGACTGAATGAAAAGAGCTGGCATCTCACTCTCTTTGAATCTTCTTTATCATGCTAAGAGGAGCAGGAAAAAGCAAAAAATTTCAGAATTGCACCTTGCAATGTGGAGAAATTACTGTTTGTGCATTTACAATATTCATTGATTTTTGCCATTGAAAAACGTCCATAAATGTTTGAAGCTATTGACTGAATGAAAGGAGCTCGCATCTCACTCTCTTTGAATCTTCTTTATCATGCTAAGAAGAGCAGGAAAAAGCAAAAAATTTCAGAATTGCACTTTGCAATGCGGAGAAATTACTGTTTGTGCATTTACAATATTCATTGATTTTTGCCATTGAAAAACATCATGTTATTCATATACCAGAAATGTTTGAAGCTACTGACTGAATGAAAAGAGCTGGCATCTCACTCTCTTTGAATCTTCTTTATCATGCTAAGAGGAGCAGGAAAAAGCAAAAAATTTCAGAATTACACCTTGCAATGTGGAGAAATTACTGTTTGTGCATTTACAATATTCATTGATTTTTGCCATTGAAAAACGTCCAGAAATGTTTGAAGCTACTGACTGAATGAAAGGAGCTGGCATCTCACTCTCTTTGAATCTTCTTTATCATGCTAAGAGGAGCAGGAAAAAGCAAAAAATTTCAGAATTGCACCTTGCAATGCGGAGAAATGACTGTTTGTGCATTTACAATATTCATTGATTTTTGCCATTGAAAAACATCATGTTATTCATATACCAGAAATGTTTGAAGCTACTGACTGAATGAAAAGAGCTGGCATCTCACTCTCTTTGAATCTTCTTTATCATGCTAAGAGGAGCAGGAAAAAGCAAAAAATTTCAGAATTGCACCTTGCAATGTGGAGAAATTACTGTTTGTGCATTTACAATATTCATTGATTTTTGCCATTGAAAAACGTCCATAAATGTTTGAAGCTATTGACTGAATGAAAGGAGCTCGCATCTCACTCTCTTTGAATCTTCTTTATCATGCTAAGAAGAGCAGGAAAAAGCAAAAAATTTCAGAATTGCACTTTGCAATGCGGAGAAATTACTGTTTGTGCATTTACAATATTCATTGATTTTTGCCATTGAAAAACATCATGTTATTCATATACCAGAAATGTTTGAAGCTACTGACTGAATGAAAAGAGCTGGCATCTCACTCTCTTTGAATCTTCTTTATCATGCTAAGAGGAGCAGGAAAAGGCAAAAAATTTCAGAATTACACCTTGCAATGTGGAGAAATTACTGTTTGTGCATTTACAATATTCATTGATTTTTGCCATTGAAAAACGTCCAGAAATGTTTGAAGCTACTGACTGAATGAAAGGAGCTGGCATCTCACTCTCTTTGAATCTTCTTTATCATGCTAAGAGGAGCAGGAAAAAGCAAAAAATTTCAGAATTGCACCTTGCAATGCGGAGAAATTACTGTTTGTGCATCTACAATATTTATTGATTTTTGCCATTGAAAAACATCATGTTATTCATATACCAGAAATGTTTGAAGCTACTGACTGAATGAAAAGAGCTGGCATCTCACTCTCTTTGAATCTTCTTTATCATGCTAAGAGGAGCAGGAAAAAGCAAAAAATTTTCCGAATTACATCTTGCAATGTGGAGAAATTACTGCTTGTGCATTTACAATATTCATTGATTTTTGCCATTGAAAAACGTCCAGAAATGTTTGAAGCTACTGACTGAATGAAAGGAGCTGGCATCTCACTCTCTTTGAATCTTCTTTATCATGCTAAGAGGAGCAGGAAAAAGCAAAAAATTTCAGAATTGCACCTTGTAATGCGGAGAAATTACTGTTTGTGCATTTACAATATTCATTGATTTTTCCCATTGAAAAACATCATGTTATTCATATACCAGAAATGTTTGAAGCCACTGACTGAATGAAAAGAGCTGGCATCTGACTCTCTTTGAATCTTCTTTATCATACTAAGAGGAGCAGGAAAAAGCAAAAAATTTCAGAATTGCACCTTGCAATGTGGAGAAATTACTGTTTGTGCATTTACAATATTCATTGGTTTTTGCCATTGAAAAACGTCCAGAAATGTTTGAAGCTCCTGACTGAATGAAAGGAGCTGGCATCTCACTCTCTTTGAATCTTCTTTATCATGCTAGGATTAGCAGGAAAAAGAAAAAATTTTCAGAATTGCACCTTGCAATGCGGAGAAATTACTCTTTGTGCATTTACAATATTCATTGATTTTTGCTATTGAAAAACATCATGTTATTCATATACCAGAAATGTTTGAAGCTACTGACTGAATGAAAAGAGCTGGCATCTCACTCTCTTTGAATCTTCTTTATCATGCTAAGAGGAGCAGGAAAAAGCAAAAAATTTCAGAATTGCACCTTGCAATGTGGAGAAATTACTATTTGTACATTTACAATATTCATAAATTTTTGCCATTGAAAAACGTCCAGAAATGTTTGAAGCTACTGACTGAATGAAAGGATCAGGCATCTCCCTCTCTTTGAATCTTCTTTATCATGCTAAGAGGAGCAGGAAAAAGCAAAAAAATTCAGAATTGCACTTTGCAATGCGGAGAAATTACTGTTTGTGCATTTACAATATTCATTGATTTTTGCCATTGAAAAACATCATGTTATTCATATACCAGAAATGTTTGAAGCTACTGACTGAATGAAAAGAGCTGGCATCTCACTCTCTTTGAATCTTCTTTATCATGCTAAGAGGAGCAGGAAAAAGCAAAAAATTTCCGAATTACATCTTGCAATGTGGAGAAATTACTGATTGTGCATTTACAATATTCATTGATTTTTGCCATTGAAAAACGTCCAGAAATGTTTGAAGCTCCTGACTGAATGAAAGGAGCTGGCATCTCACTCTCTTTGAATCTTCTTTATCATGCTAGGATTAGCAGGAAAAAGCAAAAAATTTCAGAATTGCACCTTGCAATGTGGAGAAATTACTCTTTGTGCATTTACAATATTCATTGATTTTTGTCATTGAAAAACATCATGTTATTCATATACCAGAAATGTTTGAAGCTACTGACTGAATGAAAAGAGCTGACATCTCACTCTCTTTGAATCTTCTTTATCATGCTAAGAGGAGCAGGAAAAAGCAAAAAATTTCAGAATTGCACCTTGCAATGTGGAGAAATTACTATTTGTACATTTACAATATTCATTAATTTTTGCCATTGAAAAACGTCCAGAAATGTTTGAAGCTACTGACTGAATGAAAGGATCAGGCATCTCCCTCTCTTTGAATCTTCTTTATCATGCTAAGAGGAGCAGGAAAAAGCAAAAAATTTCAGAATTGCACATTGCAATGCGGAGAAATTACTGTTTGTGCATTTACAATATTCATTGATTTTTGCCATTGAAAAACATCATGTTATTCATATACCAGAAATGTTTGAAGCTACTGACTGAATGAAAAGAGCTGGCATCTCACTCTCTTTGAATCTTCTTTATCATGCTAAGAGGAGCAGGAAAAAGCAAAAAATTTTAGAATTGCACCTTGCAATGTGGAGAAATTACTGTTTGTGCATTTACAATATTCATTGAATT
Organism: Phyllobates terribilis; assembly: GCF_046119375.1. NCBI lineage: Eukaryota > Metazoa > Chordata > Amphibia > Anura > Dendrobatidae > Phyllobates > Phyllobates terribilis. Next base: position 1,120,887 of record NW_027362942.1, on the reverse strand, counting down.
TTGCCATTGAAAAAAGTCCAGAAATGTTTGAAGCTACTGACTGAATGAAAGGAGCTGACATCTCACTCTCTTTGAATCTTCTTTATCATGCTAAGAGGAGCAGGAAAAAGCAAAAAATTTTAGAATTGCACCTTGCAATGTGGAGAAATTACTGTTTGTGCATTTACAATATTCATTGATTTTTGCCATTGAAAAACGTCCAGAAATGTTTGAAGCTACTGACTGAATGAAAGGAGCTGGCATCTCACTCTCTTTGAATCTTCTTTATCATGCTAAGAGGAGCAGGAAAAAGCAAAAAATTTCAGAATTGCACCTTGCAATGCGGAGAAATTACTGTTTGTGCATTTACAATATTCATTGATTTTTGGCATTGAAAAACGTCCAGAAATGTTTGAAGCTACTGACTGAATGAAAGGAGCTGGCATCTCACTCTCTTTGAATCTACTTTATCATGCTAAGAGGAGCAGGAAAAATCAAAAAAATTCAGAATTGCACCTTGCAATGCGGAGAAATTACTGTTTGTGCATTTACAATATTCATTGATTTTTGCCATTGAAAAACATCATGTTATTCATATACCAGAAATGTTTGAAGCTACTGACTGAATGAAAAGAGCTGGCATCTCACTCTCTTTGAATCTTCTTTATCATGCTAAGAGGAGCAGGAAAAAGCAAAAAATTTCAGAATTGCACCTTGCAATGTGGAGAAATTACTGTTTGTGCATTTACAATATTCATTGGTTTTTGCCATTGAAAAACGTCCAGAAATGTTTGAAGCTACTGACTGAATGAAAGGAGCTGTCATCTCACTCTCTTTGAATCTTCTTTATCATGCTAGGATTAGCAGGAAAAAGCAAAAAATTTCAGAATTGTACCTTGCAATGCGGAGAAATTACTGTTTGTGCATTTACAATATTCATTGATTTTTGCCATTGAAAAACATCATGTTATTCATATACCAGAAATGTTTGAAGCTACTAACTGAATGAATAGAGCTGGCATCTCACTCTCTTTGAATCTTCTTTATCATGCTAAGAGGAGCAGGAAAAAGCAAAAAATTTCAGAATTGCACCTTGCAATGTGGAGAAATTACTATTTGTGCATTTACAATATTCATTGATTTTTGCCATTGAAAAACGTCCAGAAATGTTTGAAGCTACTGACTGAATGAAAGGAGCTGGCATCTCACTCTCTTTGAATCTTCTTTATCATGCTAAGAGGAGCAGGAAAAAGCAAAAAATTTCAGAATTGCACCTTGCAATGCGGAGAAATTACTGTTTGTGCATTTACAATATTCATTGATTTTTGCCATTGAAAAACATCATGTTATTCATATACCAGAAATGTTTGAAGCTACTGACTGAATGAAAAGAGCTGGCATCTCACTCTCTTTGAATCTTCTTTATCATGCTAAGAGGAGCAGGAAAAAGCAAAAAATTTCAGAATTGCACCTTGCAATGTGGAGAAATTACTGTTTGTGCATTTACAATATTCATTGATTTTTGCCATTGAAAAACGTCCAGAAATGTTTGAAGCTACTGACTGAATGAAAGGAGCTGGCATCCCACTCTCTTTGAATCTTCTTTATCATGCTAAGAGGAGCAGGAAAAATCAAAAAATTTCAGAATTGCACCTTGCAATGCGGAGAAATTACTGTTTGTGCATTTACAATATTCATTGATTTTTGCCATTGAAAAACATCATGTTATTCATATACCAGAAATGTTTGAAGCTACTGACTGAATGAAAAGAGCTGGCATCTCACTCTCTTTGAATCTTCTTTATCATGCTAAGAGGAGCAGGAAAAAGCAAAAAATTTCAGAATTGCACCTTGCAATGTGGAGAAATTACTGTTTGTGCATTTACAATATTCATTGGTTTTTGCCATTGAAAACATCATGTTATTCATATACCAGAAATGTTTGAAGCTACTGACTGAATGAAAAGAGCTGGCATCTCACTCTCTTTGAATCTTCTTTATCATGCTAAGAGGAGCAGGAAAAAGCAAAACATTTCAGAATTGCACCTTGCAATGTGGAGAAATTACTATTTGTGCATTTACAATATTCATTGATTTTTGCCATTGAAAAACGTCCAGAAATGTTTGAAGCTACTGACTGAATGAAAAGAGCTGGCATCTCACTCTCTTTGAATCTTCTTTATCATGCTAAGAGGAGCAGGAAAAAGCAAAAAATTTCAGAATTGCACCTTGCAATGCGGAGAAATTACTGTTTGTGCATTTACAATATTCATTGATTTTTGCCATTGAAAAACATCATGTTATTCATATACCAGAAATGTTTGAAGCTACTGACTGAATGAAAAGAGCTGGCATCTCACTCTCTTTGAATCTTCTTTATCATGCTAAGAGGAGCAGGAAAAAGCAAAAAATTTCAGAATTACACCTTGCAATGTGGAGAAATTACTGTTTGTGCATTTACAATATTCATTGATTTTTGCCATTGAAAAACGACCAGAAATGTTTGAAGCTCCTGACTGAATGAAAGGAGCTGGCATCTCACTCTCTTTGAATCTTCTTTATCATGCTAAGATGAGCAGGAAAAAGCAAAAAAATTCAGAATTGCACCTTGTAATGCGGAGAAATTACTGTTTGTGCATTTACAATATTCATTGATTTTTGCCATTGAAAAACATCATGTTATTCAAATACCAGAAATGTTTGAAGCTACTGACTGAATGAAAAGAGCTGGCATCTCACTCTCTTTGAATCTTCTTTATCATGCTATGAGGAGCAGGAAAAAGCAAAAAATTTCAGAATTGCACCTTACAATGTGGAGAAATTACTGTTTGTGCATTTACAATATTCATTGATTTTTGCCATTGAAAAACGTCCAGAAATGTTTGAAGCTACTGACTGAATGAAAGGAGCTGGCATCTCACTCTCTTTGAATCTTCTTTATCATGCTAAGAGGAGCAGGAAAAAGCAAAAAATTTCAGAATTGCACCTTGCAATGCGGAGAAATGACTGTTTGTGCATTTACAATATTCATTGATTTTTGCCATTGAAAAACATCATGTTATTCATATACCAGAAATGTTTGAAGCTACTGACTGAATGAAAAGAGCTGGCATCTCACTCTCTTTGAATCTTCTTTATCATGCTAAGAGGAGCAGGAAAAAGCAAAAAATTTCAGAATTGCACCTTGCAATGTGGAGAAATTACTGTTTGTGCATTTACAATATTCATTGATTTTTGCAATTGAAAAACGTCCATAAATGTTTGAAGCTACTGACTGAATGAAAGGAGCTCGCATCTCACTCTCTTTGAATCTTCTTTATCATGCTAAGAGGAGCAGGAAAAAGCAAAAAATTTCAGAATTGCACTTTGCAATGTGGAGAAATTACTGTTTGTGCATTTACAATATTCATTGATTTTTGCCATTGAAAAACGTCCAGAAATGTTTGAAGCTACTGACTGAATGAAAGGAGCTGGCATCTCACTCTCTTTGAATCTTCTTTATCATGCTAAGAGGAGCAGGAAAAAGCAAAAAATTTCAGAATTGCACTTTGCAATGCAGAGAAATTACTGTTTGTGCATTTACAATATTCATTGATTTTTGCCATTGAAAAACATCATGTTATTCATATACCAGAAATGTTTGAAGCTACTGACTGAATGAAAAGAGCTGGCATCTCACTCTCTTTGAATCTTCTTTATCATGCTAAGAGGAGCAGGAAAAAGCAAAAAATTTCAGAATTACACCTTGCAATGTGGAGAAATTATCTGTTTGTGCATTTACAATATTCATTGATTTTTGCCATTGAAAAACGTCCAGAAATGTTTGAAGCTACTGACTGAATGAAAGGAGCTGGCATCTCACTCTCTTTGAATCTTCTTTATCATGCTAGGATTAGCAGGAAAAAGCAAAAAATTTCAGAATTGCACCTTGCAATGCGGAGAAATTACTGTTTGTGCATTTACAATATTCATTGATTTTTGCCATTGAAAAACATCATGTTATTCATATACCAGAAATGTTTGAAGCTACTGACTGAATGAAAAGAGCTGGCATCTCACTCTCTTTGAATCTTCTTTATCATGCTAAGAGGAGCAGGAAAAAGCAAAAAATTTCAGAATTACACCTTGCAATGTGGAGAAATTACTGTTTGTGCATTTACAATATTCATTGATTTTTGCCATTGAAAAACGACCAGAAATGTTTGAAGCTCCTGACTGAATGAAAGGAGCTGGCATCTCACTCTCTTTGAATCTTCTTTATCATGCTAAGAGGAGCAGGAAAAAGCAAAAAAATTCAGAATTGCACCTTGTAATGCGGAGAAATTACTGTTTGTGCATTTACAATATTCATTGATTTTTGCCATTGAAAAACATCATGTTATTCATATACCAGAAATGTTTGAAGCTACTGACTGAATGAAAAGTGCTGGCATCTCACTCTCTTTGAATCTTCTTTATCATGCTAAGAGGAGCAGGAAAAAGCAAAAAATTTCAGAATTGCACCTTGCAATGTGGAGAAATTACTGTTTGTGCATTTACAATATTCATTGATTTTTGCCATTGAAAAACGTCCAGAAATGTTTGAAGCTACTGACTGAATGAAAGGAGCTGGCATCTCACTCTCTTTGAATCTTCTTTATCATGCTAAGAGGAGCAGGAAAAAGCAAAAAATTTCAGAATTGCACCTTGCAATGCGGAGAAATGACTGTTTGTGCATTTACAATATTCATTGATTTTTGCCATTGAAAAACATCATGTTATTCATATACCAGAAATGTTTGAAGCTACTGACTGAATGAAAAGAGCTGGCATCTCACTCTCTTTGAATCTTCTTTATCATGCTAAGAGGAGCAGGAAAAAGCAAAAAATTTCAGAATTGCACCTTGCAATGTGGAGAAATTACTGTTTGTGCATTTACAATATTCATTGATTTTTGCCATTGAAAAACGTCCATAAATGTTTGAAGCTACTGACTGAATGAAAGGAGCTCGCATCTCACTCTCTTTGAATCTTCTTTATCATGCTAAGAGGAGCAGGAAAAAGCAAAAAATTTCAGAATTGCACCTTGCAATGCGGAGAAATTACTGTTTGTGCATCTACAATATTCATTGATTTTTGCCATTGAAAAACATCATGTTATTCATATACCAGAAATGTTTGAAGCTACTGACTGAATGAAAAGAGCTGGCATCTCACTCTCTTTGAATCTTCTTTATCATGCTAAGAGGAGCAGGAAAAAGCAAAAAATTTTCCGAATTACATCTTGCAATGTGGAGAAATTACTGCTTGTGCATTTACAATATTCATTGATTTTTGCCATTGAAAAACGTCCAGAAATGTTTGAAGCTACTGACTGAATGAAAGGAGCTGACATCTCACTCTCTTTGAATCTTCTTTATCATGCTAAGAGGAGCAGGAAAAAGGAAAAAATTTCAGAATTGCACCTTGTAATGCGGAGAAATTACTGTTTGTGCATTTACAATATTCATTGATTTTTCCCATTGAAAAACATCATGTTATTCATATACCAGAAATGTTTGAAGCCACTGACTGAATGAAAAGAGTTGGCATCTGACTCTCTTTGAATCTTCTTTATCATACTAAGAGGAGCAGGAAAAAGCAAAAAATTTCAGAATTGCACCTTGCAATGTGGAGAAATTACTGTTTGTGCATTTACAATATTCATTGGTTTTTGCCATTGAAAAACGTCCAGAAATGTTTGAAGCTCCTGACTGAATGAAAGGATCTGGCATCTCACTCTCTTTGAATCTTCTTTATCATGCTAGGATTAGCAGGAAAAAGCAAAAAATTTCAGAATTGCACCTTGCAATGCGGAGAAATTACTCTTTGTGCATTTACAATATTCATTGATTTTTGCCATTGAAAAACATCATGTTATTCATATACCAGAAATGTTTGAAGCTACTGACTGAATGAAAAGAGCTGGCATCTCACTCTCTTTGAATCTTCTTTATCATGCTAAGAGGAGCAGGAAAAAGCAAAAAATTTCAGAATTGCACCTTGCAATGTGGAGAAATTACTGTTTGTGCATTTACAATATTCATTGATTTTTGCCATTGAAAAATGTCCATAAATGTTTGAAGCTACTGACTGAATGAAAGGAGCTCGCATCTCACTCTCTTTGAATCTTCTTTATCATGCTAGGATTAGCAGGAAAAAGCAAAAAATTTCAGAATTGCACCTTGCAATGCGGAGAAATTACTGTTTGTGCATTTACAATATTCATTGATTTTTGCCATTGAAAAACGTCCAGAAATGTTTGAAGCTACTGACTGAATGAAAGGAGCTGGCATCTCACTCTCTTTGAATCTTCTTTATCATGCTAAGAGGAGCAGGAAAAAGCAAAAAATTTCAGAATTGCACCTTGCAATGCGGAGAAATTACTGTTTGTGCATCTACAATATTCATTGATTTTTGCCATTGAAAAACATCATGTTATTCATATACCAGAAATGTTTGAAGCTACTGACTGAATGAAAAGAGCTGGCATCTCACTCTCTTTGAATCTTCTTTATCATGCTAAGAGGAGCAGGAAAAAGCAAAAAATTTCCGAATTACATCTTGCAATGTGGAGAAATTACTGCTTGTGCATTTACAATATTCATTGATTTTTGCCATTGAAAAACGTCCAGAAATGTTTGAAGCTACTGACTGAATGAAAGGAGCTGGCATCTCACTCTCTTTGAATCTTCTTTATCATGCTAAGAGGAGCAGGAAAAAGCAAAAAATTTCAGAATTGCACCTTGTAATGCGGAGAAATTACTGTTTGTGCATTTACAATATTCATTGATTTTTCCCATTGAAAAACATCATGTTATTCATATACCAGAAATGTTTGAAGCCACTGACTGAATGAAAAGAGCTGGCATCTCACTCTCTTTGAATCTTCTTTATCATGCTAAGAGGAGCAGGAAAAAGCAAAAAATTTTAGAATTGCACCTTGCAATGTGGAGAAATTACTGTTTGTGCATTTACAATATTCATTGATTTTTGCCATTGAAAAACGTCCAGAAATGTTTGAAGCTACTGACTGAATGAAAGGAGCTGGCATCTCACTCTCTTTGAATCTTCTTTATCATGCTAAGAGGAGCAGGAAAAAGCAAAAAATTTCAGAATTGCACCTTGCAATGCGGAGAAATTACTGTTTGTGCATTTACATTATTCATTGATTTTTGGCATTGAAAAACGTCCAGAAATGTTTGAAGCTACTGACTGAATGAAAGGAGCTGGCATCTCACTCTCTTTGAATCTTCTTTATCATGCTAAGAGGAGCAGGAAAAAGCAAAAAATTTCAGAATTGCACCTTGCAATGTGGAGAAATTACTGTTTGTGCATTTACAATATTCATTGATTTTTGCCATTGAAAAACGTCCATAAATGTTTGAAGCTACTGACTGAATGAAAGGAGCTCGCATCTCACTCTCTTTGAATCTTCTTTATCATGCTAGGATTAGCAGGAAAAAGCAAAAAATTTCAGAATTGCACCTTACAATGCGGAGAAATTACTGTTTGTGCATTTACAATATTCATTGATTTTTGCCATTGAAAAACGTTCAGAAATGTTTGAAGCTACTGACTGAATGAAAGGAGCTGGCATCTCACTCTCTTTGAATCTTCTTTATCATGCTAAGAGGAGCAGGAAAAAGCAAAAAATTTCAGAATTGCACCTTGCAATGCGGAGAAATTACTGTTTGTGCATCTACAATATTCATTGATTTTTGCCATTGAAAAACATCATGTTATTCATATACCAGAAATGTTTGAAGCTACTGACTGAATGAAAAGAGCTGGCATCTCACTCTCTTTGAATCTTCTTTATCATGCTAAGAGGAGCAGGAAAAAGCAAAAAATTTCCGAATTACATCTTGCAATGTGGAGAAATTACTGCTTGTGCATTTACAATATTCATTGATTTTTGCCATTGAAAAACGTCCAGAAATGTTTGAAGCTACTGACTGAATGAAAGGAGCTGGCATCTCACTCTCTTTGAATCTTCTTTATCATGCTAAGAGGAGCAGGAAAAAGCAAAAAATTTCAGAATTGCACCTTGTAATGCGGAGAAATTACTGTTTGTGCATTTACAATATTCATTGATTTTTCCCATTGAAAAACATCATGTTATTCATATACCAGAAATGTTTGAAGCTACTGACTGAATGAAAAGAGCTGGCATCTCACTCTCTTTGAATCTTCTTTATCATGCTAAGAGGAGCAGGAAAAAGCAAAAAATTTCAGAATTACACCTTGCAATGTGGAGAAATTACTGTTTGTGCATTTACAATATTCATTGATTTTTGCCATTGAAAAACGTCCAGAAATGTTTGAAGCTACTGACTGAATGAAAGGAGCTGGCATCTCACTCTCTTTGAATCTTCTTTATCATGCTAAGAGGAGCAGGAAAAAGCAAAAAATTTTAGAATTGCACCTTGCAATGTGGAGAAATTACTGTTTGTGCATTTACAATATTCATTGATTTTTGCCATTGAAAAACGTCCAGAAATGTTTGAAGCTACTGACTGAATGAAAGGAGCTGGCATCTCACTCTCTTTGAATCTTCTTTATCATGCTAAGAGGAGCAGGAAAAAGCAAAAAATTTCAGAATTGCACCTTGCAATGCGGAGAAATTACTGTTTGTGCATTTACAATATTCATTGATTTTTGGCATTGAAAAACGTCCAGAAATGTTTGAAGCTACTGACTGAATGAAAGGAGCTGGCATCTCACTCTCTTTGAATCTTCTTTATCATGCTAAGAGGAGCAGGAAAAATCAAAAAATTTTAGAATTGCACCTTGCAATGCGGAGAAATTACTGTTTGTGCATTTACAATATTCATTGATTTTTGCCATTGAAAAACATCATGTTATTCATATACCAGAAATGTTTGAAGCTACTGACTGAATGAAAAGAGCTGGCATCTCACTCTCTTTGAATCTTCTTTATCATGCTAAGAGGAGCAGGAAAAAGCAAAAAATTTCAGAATTGCACCTTGCAATGTGGAGAAATTACTGTTTGTGCATTTACAATATTCATTGGTTTTTGCCTTTGAAAAACGTCCAGAAATGTTTGAAGCTACTGACTGAATGAAAGGAGCTGGCATCTCACTCTCTTTGAATCTTCTTTATCATGCTAGGATTAGCAGGAAAAAGCAAAAAATTTCAGAATTGTACCTTGCAATGCGGAGAAATTACTGTTTGTGCATTTACAATATTCATTGATTTTTGCCATTGAAAAACATCATGTTATTCATATACCAGAAATGTTTGAAGCTACTGACTGAATGAATAGAGCTGGCATCTCACTCTCTTTGAATCTTCTTTATCATGCTAAGAGGAGCAGGAAAAAGCAAAAAATTTCAGAATTGCACCTTGCAATGTGGAGAAATTACTATTTGTGCATTTACAATATTCATTGATTTTTGCCATTGAAAAACGTCCAGAAATGTTTGAAGCTACTGACTGAATGAAAGGAGCTGGCATCTCACTCTCTTTGAATCTTCTTTATCATGCTAAGAGGAGCAGGAAAAAGCAAAAAATTTCAGAATTGCACCTTGCAATGCGGAGAAATTACTGTTTGTGCATTTACAATATTCATTGATTTTTGCCATTGAAAAACATCATGTTATTCATATACCAGAAATGTTTGAAGCTACTGACTGAATGAAAAGAGCTGGCATCTCACTCTCTTTGAATCTTGTTTATCATGCTAAGAGGAGCAGGAAAAAGCAAAAAATTTCAGAATTGCACCTTGCAATGTGGAGAAATTACTGTTTGTGCATTTACAATATTCATTGATTTTTGCCATTGAAAAACGTCCAGAAATGTTTGAAGCTACTGACTGAATGAAAGGAGCTGGCATCTCACTCTCTTTGAATCTTCTTTATCATGCTAAGAGGAGCAGGAAAAAGCAAAAAATTTCAGAATTGCACCTTGCAATGCGGAGAAATTACTGTTTGTGCATCTACAATATTCATTGATTTTTGCCATTGAAAAACATCATGTTATTCATATACCAGAAATGTTTGAAGCTACTGACTGAATGAAAAGAGCTGGCATCTCACTCTCTTTGAATCTTCTTTATCATGCTAAGAGGAGCAGGAAAAAGCAAAAAATTTCCGAATTACATCTTGCAATGTGGAGAAATTACTGCTTGTGCATTTACAATATTCATTGATTTTTGCCATTGAAAAACGTCCAGAAATGTTTGAAGCTACTGACTGAATGAAAGGAGCTGGCATCTCACTCTCTTTGAATCTTCTTTATCATGCTAAGAGGAGCAGGAAAAAGCAAAAAATTTCAGAATTGCACCTTGTAATGCGGAGAAATTACTGTTTGTGCATTTACAATATTCATTGATTTTTCCCATTGAAAAACATCATGTTATTCATATACCAGAAATGTTTGAAGCCACTGACTGAATGAAAAGAGCTGGCATCTCACTCTCTTTGAATCTTCTTTATCATGCTAAGAGGAGCAGGAAAAAGCAAAAAATTTTAGAATTGCACCTTGCAATGTGGAGAAATTACTGTTTGTGCATTTACAATATTCATTGATTTTTGCCATTGAAAAACGTCCAGAAATGTTTGAAGCTACTGACTGAATGAAAGGAGCTGGCATCTCACTCTCTTTGAATCTTCTTTATCATGCTAAGAGGAGCAGGAAAAAGCAAAAAATTTCAGAATTGCACCTTGCAATGCGGAGAAATTACTGTTTGTGCATTTACATTATTCATTGATTTTTGGCATTGAAAAACGTCCAGAAATGTTTGAAGCTACTGACTGAATGAAAGGAGCTGGCATCTCACTCTCTTTGAATCTTCTTTATCATGCTAAGAGGAGCAGGAAAAAGCAAAAAATTTCAGAATTGCACCTTGCAATGTGGAGAAATTACTGTTTGTGCATTTACAATATTCATTGATTTTTGCCATTGAAAAACGTCCATAAATGTTTGAAGCTACTGACTGAATGAAAGGAGCTCGCATCTCACTCTCTTTGAATCTTCTTTATCATGCTAGGATTAGCAGGAAAAAGCAAAAAATTTCAGAATTGCACCTTACAATGCGGAGAAATTACTGTTTGTGCATTTACAATATTCATTGATTTTTGCCATTGAAAAACGTTCAGAAATGTTTGAAGCTACTGACTGAATGAAAGGAGCTGGCATCTCACTCTCTTTGAATCTTCTTTATCATGCTAAGAGGAGCAGGAAAAAGCAAAAAATTTCAGAATTGCACCTTGCAATGCGGAGAAATTACTGTTTGTGCATCTACAATATTCATTGATTTTTGCCATTGAAAAACATCATGTTATTCATATACCAGAAATGTTTGAAGCTACTGACTGAATGAAAAGAGCTGGCATCTCACTCTCTTTGAATCTTCTTTATCATGCTAAGAGGAGCAGGAAAAAGCAAAAAATTTCCGAATTACATCTTGCAGTGTGGAGAAATTACTGCTTGTGCATTTACAATATTCATTGATTTTTGCCATTGAAAAACGTCCAGAAATGTTTGAAGCTACTGACTGAATGAAAGGAGCTGGCATCTCACTCTCTTTGAATCTTCTTTATCATGCTAAGAGGAGCAGGAAAAAGCAAAAAATTTCAGAATTGCACCTTGTAATGCGGAGAAATTACTGTTTGTGCATTTACAATATTCATTGATTTTTCCCATTGAAAAACATCATGTTATTCATATACCAGAAATGTTTGAAGCTACTGACTGAATGAAAAGAGCTGGCATCTCACTCTCTTTGAATCTTCTTTATCATGCTAAGAGGAGCAGGAAAAAGCAAAAAATTTCAGAATTACACCTTGCAATGTGGAGAAATTACTGTTTGTGCATTTACAATATTCATTGATTTTTGCCATTGAAAAACGTCCAGAAATGTTTGAAGCTACTGACTGAATGAAAGGAGCTGGCATCTCACTCTCTTTGAATCTTCTTTATCATGCTAAGAGGAGCAGGAAAAAGCAAAAAATTTTAGAATTGCACCTTGCAATGTGGAGAAATTACTGTTTGTGCATTTACAATATTCATTGATTTTTGCCATTGAAAAACGTCCAGAAATGTTTGAAGCTACTGACTGAATGAAAGGAGCTGGCATCTCACTCTCTTTGAATCTTCTTTATCATGCTAAGAGGAGCAGGAAAAAGCAAAAAATTTCAGAATTGCACCTTGCAATGCGGAGAAATTACTGTTTGTGCATTTACAATATTCATTGATTTTTGGCATTGAAAAACGTCCAGAAATGTTTGAAGCTACTGACTGAATGAAAGGAGCTGGCATCTCACTCTCTTTGAATCTTCTTTATCATGCTAAGAGGAGCAGGAAAAATCAAAAAATTTTAGAATTGCACCTTGCAATGCGGAGAAATTACTGTTTGTGCATTTACAATATTCATTGATTTTTGCCATTGAAAAACATCATGTTATTCATATACCAGAAATGTTTGAAGCTACTGACTGAATGAAAAGAGCTGGCATCTCACTCTCTTTGAATCTTCTTTATCATGCTAAGAGGAGCAGGAAAAAGCAAAAAATTTCAGAATTGCACCTTGCAATGTGGAGAAATTACTGTTTGTGCATTTACAATATTCATTGGTTTTTGCCATTGAAAAACGTCCAGAAATGTTTGAAGCTACTGACTGAATGAAAGGAGCTGGCATCTCACTCTCTTTGAATCTTCTTTATCATGCTAGGATTAGCAGGAAAAAGCAAAAAATTTCAGAATTGTACCTTGCAATGCGGAGAAATTACTGTTTGTGCATTTACAATATTCATTGATTTTTGCCATTGAAAAACATCATGTTATTCATATACCAGAAATGTTTGAAGCTACTGACTGAATGAATAGAGCTGGCATCTCACTCTCTTTGAATCTTCTTTATCATGCTAAGAGGAGCAGGAAAAAGCAAAAAATTTCAGAATTGCACCTTGCAATGTGGAGAAATTACTATTTGTGCATTTACAATATTCATTGATTTTTGCCATTGAAAAACGTCCAGAAATGTTTGAAGCTACTGACTGAATGAAAGGAGCTGGCATCTCACTCTCTTTGAATCTTCTTTATCATGCTAAGAGGAGCAGGAAAAAGCAAAAAATTTCAGAATTGCACCTTGCAATGCGGAGAAATTACTGTTTGTGCATTTACAATATTCATTGATTTTTGCCATTGAAAAACATCATGTTATTCATATACCAGAAATGTTTGAAGCTACTGACTGAATGAAAAGAGCTGGCATCTCACTCTCTTTGAATCTTGTTTATCATGCTAAGAGGAGCAGGAAAAAGCAAAAAATTTCAGAATTGCACCTTGCAATGTGGAGAAATTACTGTTTGTGCATTTACAATATTCATTGATTTTTGCCATTGAAAAACGTCCAGAAATGTTTGAAGCTACTGACTGAATGAAAGGAGCTGGCATCTCACTCTCTTTGAATCTTCTTTATCATGCTAAGAGGAGCAGGAAAAATCAAAAGATTTCAGAATTGCACCTTGCAATGCGGAGAAATTACTGTTTGTGCATTTACAATATTCATTGATTTTTGCCATTGAAAAACATCATGTTATTCATATACCAGAAATGTTTGAAGCTACTGACTGAATGAAAAGAGCTGGCATCTCACTCTCTTTGAATCTTCTTTATCATGCTAAGAGGAGCAGGAAAAAGCAAAAAATTTCAGAATTGCACCTTGCAATGTGGAGAAATTACTGTTTGTGCATTTACAATATTCATTGGTTTTTGCCATTGAAAAACATCCAGAAATGTTTGAAGCTACTGACTGAATGAAAGGAGCTGGCATCTCACTCTCTTTGAATCTTCTTTATCATGCTAGGATTAGCAGGAAAAAGCAAAAAATTTCAGAATTGCACCTTGCAATGCGGAGAAATTACTGTTTGTGCATTTACAATATTCATTGATTTTTGCCATTGAAAAACATCATGTTATTCATATACCAGAAATGTTTGAAGCTACTGACTGAATGAAAAGAGCTGGCATCTCACTCTCTTTGAATCTTCTTTATCATGCTAAGAGGAGCAGGAAAATACAAAACATTTCAGAATTGCACCTTGCAATGTGGAGAAATTACTATTTGTGCATTTACAATATTCATTGATTTTTGCCATTGAAAAACGTCCAGAAATGTTTGAAGCTACTGACTGAATGAAAAGAGCTGGCATCTCACTCTCTTTGAATCTTCTTTATCATGCTAAGAGGAGCAGGAAAAAGCAAAAAATTTCAGAATTACACCTTGCAATGTGGAGAAATTACTGTTTGTGCATTTACAATATTCATTGATTTTAGCCATTGAAAAACGACCAGAAATGTTTGAAGCTCCTGACTGAATGAAAGGAGCTGGCATCTCACTCTCTTTGAATCTTCTTTATCATGCTAAGAGGAGCAGGAAAAAACAAAAAAATTCAGAATTGCACCTTGTAATGCGGAGAAATTACTGTTTGTGCATTTACAATATTCATTGATTTTTGCCATTGAAAAACATCATGTTATTCATATACCAGAAATGTTTGAAGCTACTGACTGAATGAAAAGAGCTGGCATCTCACTCTCTTTGAATCTTCTTTATCATGCTAAGAGGAGCAGGAAAAAGCAAAAAATTTCAGAATTGCACCTTGCAATGTGGAGAAATTACTGTTTGTGCATTTACAATATTCATTGATTTTTGCCATTGAAAAACGTCCATAAATGTTTGAAGCTACTGACTGAATGAAAGGAGCTGGCATCTCACTCTCTTTGAATCTTCTTTATCATGCTAGGATTAGCAGGAAAAAGCAAAAAATTTCAGAATTGCACCTTGCAATGCGGAGAAATTACTGTTTGTGCATTTACAATATTCATTGATTTTTGCCATTGAAAAACATCATGTTATTCATATACCAGAAATGTTTGAAGCTACTGACTGAATGAAAAGAGCTGGCATCTCACTCTCTTTGAATCTTCTTTATCATGCTAAGAGGAGCAGGAAAAAGCAAAAAATTTCAGAATTGCACCTTGCAATGTGGAGAAATTACTGTTTGTGCATTTACAATATTCATTGATTTTTGCCATTGAAAAACGTCCAGAAATGTTTGAAGCTACTGACTGAATGAAAGGATCTGGCATCTCACTCTCTTTGAATCTTCTTTATCATGCTAAGAGGAGCAGGAAAAAGCAAAAAATTTCAGAATTGCACCTTACAATGTGGAGAAATTACTGTTTGTGCATTTACAATATTCATTGATTTTTGCCATTGAAAAACGTCCAGAAATGTTTGAAGCTACTGACTGAATGAAAGGAGCTGGCATCTCACACTCTTTGAATCTTCTTTATCATGCTAAGAGGAGCAGGAAAAAGCAAAAAATTTCAGAATTGCACCTTGCAATGCGGAGAAATGACTGTTTGTGCATTTACAATATTCATTGATTTTTGCCATTGAAAAACATCATGTTATTCATATACCAGAAATGTTTGAAGCTACTGACTGAATGAAAAGAGCTGGCATCTCACTCTCTTTGAATCTTCTTTATCATGCTAAGAGGAGCAGGAAAAAGCAAAAAATTTCAGAATTGCACCTTGCAATGTGGAGAAATTACTGTTTGTGCATTTACAATATTCATTGATTTTTGCCATTGAAAAACGTCCATAAATGTTTGAAGCTACTGACTGAATGAAAGGAGCTGGCATCTCACTCTCTTTGAATCTTCTTTATCATGCTAGGATTAGCAGGAAAAAGCAAAAAATTTCAGAATTGCACCTTGCAATGCGGAGAAATTACTGTTTGTGCATTTACAATATTCATTGATTTTTGCCATTGAAAAACATCATGTTATTCATATACCAGAAATGTTTGAAGCTACTGACTGAATGAAAAGAGCTGGCATCTCACTCTCTTTGAATCTTCTTTATCATGCTAAGAGGAGCAGGAAAAAGCAAAAAATTTCAGAATTGCACCTTGCAATGTGGAGAAATTACTGTTTGTGCATTTACAATATTCATTGATTTTTGCCATTGAAAAACGTCCAGAAATGTTTGAAGCTACTGACTGAATGAAAGGATCTGGCATCTCACTCTCTTTGAATCTTCTTTATCATGCTAAGAGGAGCAGGAAAAAGCAAAAAATTTCAGAATTGCACTTTGCAATGCGGAGAAATTACTGTTTGTGCATTTACAATATTCATTGATTTTTGCCATTGAAAAACATCATGTTATTCATATACCAGAAATGTTTGAAGCTACTGACTGAATGAAAAGAGCTGGCATCTCACTCTCTTTGAATCTTCTTTATCATGCTAAGAGGAGCAGGAAAAAGCAAAAAATTTCAGAATTACACCTTGCAATGTGGAGAAATTATCTGTTTGTGCATTTACAATATTCATTGATTTTTGCCATTGAAAAACGTCCAGAAATGTTTGAAGCTACTGACTGAATGAAAGGAGCTGGCATCTCACTCTCTTTGAATCTTCTTTATCATGCTAGGATTAGCAGGAAAAAGCAAAAAATTTCAGAATTGCACCTTGCAATGCGGAGAAATTACTGTTTGTGCATTTACAATATTCATTGATTTTTGCCATTGAAAAACATCATGTTATTCATATACCAGAAATGTTTGAAGCTACTGACTGAATGAAAAGAGCTGGCATCTCACTCTCTTTGAATCTTCTTTATCATGCTAAGAGGAGCAGGAAAAAGCAAAAAATTTCAGAATTGCACCTTGCAATGTGGAGAAATTACTGTTTGTGCATTTACAATATTCATTGGTTTTTGCCATTGAAAAACGTCCAGAAATGTTTGAAGCTACTGACTGAATGAAAGGAGCTGGCATCTCACTCTCTTTGAATCTTCTTTATCATGCTAGGATTAGCAGGAAAAAGCAAAAAATTTCTGAATTGCACCTTGCAATGTGGAGAAATTACTGTTTGTGCATTTACAATATTCATTGATTTTTGCCATTGAAAAACATCATGTTATTCATATACCAGAAATGTTTGAAGCTACTGACTGAATGAAAAGAGCTGGCATCTCACTCTCTTTGAATCTTCTTTATCATGCTAAGAGGAGCAGGAAAAAGCAAAAAATTTCAGAATTGCACCTTGCAATGTGGAGAAATTACTATTTGTGCATTTACAATATTCATTGATTTTTGCCATTGAAAAACGTCCAGAAATGTTTGAAGCTACTGACTGAATGAAAGGAGTTGGCATCTCACTCTTTGAATCTTCTTTATCATGCTAAGAGGAGCAGGAAAAAGCAAAAAATTTCAGAATTGCACCTTGCAATGCGGAGAAATTACTGTTTGTGGATTTACAATATTCATTGATTTTTGCCATTGAAAAACATCATGTTATTCATATACCAGAAATGTTTGAAGCTACTGACTGAATGAAAAGAGCTGGCATCTCACTCTCTTTGAATCTTCTTTATCATGCTAAGAGGAGCAGGAAAAAGCAAAAAATTTCAGAATTACACCTTGCAATGTGGAGAAATTACTGTTTGTGCATTTACAATATTCATTGATTTTTGCCATTGAAAAACGACCAGAAATGTTTGAAGCTCCTGACTGAATGAAAGGAGCTGGCATCTCACTCTCTTTGAATCTTCTTTATCATGCTAAGAGGAGCAGGAAAAAGCAAAAAAATTCAGAATTGCACCTTGTAATGCGGAGAAATTACTGTTTGTGCATTTACAATATTCATTGATTTTTGCCATTGAAAAACATCATGTTATTCATATACCAGAAATGTTTGAAGCTACTGACTGAATGAAAAATGCTGGCATCTCACTCTCTTTGAATCTTCTTTATCATGCTAAGAGGAGCAGGAAAAAGCAAAAAATTTCAGAATTTCACCTTGCAATGTGGAGAAATTACTGTTTGTGCATTTACAATATTCATTGGTTTTTGCCATTGAAAAACGTCCAGAAATGTTTGAAGCTACTGACTGAATGAAAGGAGCTGGCATCTCACTCTCTTTGAATCTTCTTTATCATGCTAGGATTAGCAGGAAAAAGAAAAAAAATTCAGAATTGCACCTTGCAATGCGGAGAAATTACTGTTTGTGCATTTACAATATTCATTGATTTTTGCCATTGAAAAACATCATGTTATTCATATACCAGAAATGTTTGAAGCTACTGACTGAATGAAAAGAGCTGGCATCTCACTCTCTTTGAATCTTCTTTATCATGCTAAGAGGACCAGGAAAAAGCAAAAAATTTCAGAATTGCACCTTGCAATGTGGAGAAATTACTGTTTGTGCATTTACAATATTCATTGATTTTTGCCATTGAAAAACGTCCAGAAATGTTTAAAGTTACTGACTGAATGAAAGGAGTTGGCATCTCACTCTCTTTGAATCTTCTTTATCATGCTAAGAGGAGCAGGAAAAAGCAAAAAATTTCAGAATTGCACCTTGCAATGCGGAGAAATGACTGTGCATTTACAATATTCATTGATTTTTGCCATTGAAAAACATCATGTTATTCATATACCAGAAATGTTTGAAGCTACTGACTGAATGAAAAGAGCTGGCATCTCACACTTTTTGAATCTTCTTTATCATGCTAAGAGGAGCAGGAAAAAGCAAAAAATTTCAGAATTGCACCTTGCAATGTGGAGAAATTACTGTTTGTGCATTTACAATATTCATTGATTTTTGCCATTGAAAAACGTCCATAAATGTTTGAAGCTACTGACTGAATGAAAGGAGCTCGCATCTCACTCTCTTTGAATCTTCTTTATCATGCTAAGAGGAGCAGGAAAAAGCAAAAAATTTCAGAATTGCACTTTGCAATGCGGAGAAATTACTGTTTGTGCATTTACAATATTCATTGATTTTTTCCATTGAAAAACATCATGTTATTCATATACCAGAAATGTTTGAAGCTACTGACTGAATGAAAAGAGCTGGCATCTCACTCTCTTTGAATCTTCTTTATCATGCTAAGAGGAGCAGGAAAAAGCAAAAAATTTCAGAATTGCACCTTGCAATGTGGAGAAATTACTGTTTGTGCATTTACAATATTCATTGATTTTTGCCATTGAAAAACGTCCAGAAATGTTTGAAGCTACTGACTGAATGAAAGGACCTGGCATCTCACTCTCTTTGAATCTTCTTTATCATGCTAAGAGGAGCAGGAAAAAGCAAAAAATTTCAGAATTGCGCCTTGCAATGCGGAGAAATGACTGTTTGTGCATTTACAATATTCATTGATTTTTGCCATTGAAAAACATCATGTTATTCATATACCAGAAATGTTTGAAGCTACTGACTGAATGAAAAGAGCTGGCATCTCACTCTCTTTCAATCTTCTTTATCATGCTAAGAGGAGCAGGAAAAAGCAAAAAATTTCAGAATTGCACCTTGCAATGTGGAGAAATTACTGTTTGTGCATTTACAATATTCATTGATTTTTGCCATTGAAAAACGTCATGTTATTCATATACCAGAAATGTTTGAAGCTACTGACTGAATGAAAAGAGCTGGCATCTCACTCTCTTTGAATCTTCTTTATCATGCTAAGAGGAGCAGGAAAAAGCAAAAAATTTCAGAATTGCACCTTGCAATGTGGAGAAATTACTGTTTGTGCATTTACAATATTCATTGATTTTTGCCATTGAAAAACGTCCATAAATGTTTGAAGCTACTGACTGAATGAAAGGAGCTCGCATCTCACTCTCTTTGAATCTTCTTTATCATGCTAAGAGGAGCAGGAAAAAGCAAAAAATTTCAGAATTGCACTTTGCAATGCGGAGAAATTACTGTTTGTGCATTTACAATATTCATTGATTTTTTCCATTGAAAAACATCATGTTATTCATATACCAGAAATGTTTGAAGCTACTGACTGAATGAAAAGAGCTGGCATCTCACTCTCTTTGAATCTTCTTTATCATGCTAACAGGAGCAGGAAAAAGCAAAAAATTTCAGAATTGCACCTTGCAATGTGGAGAAATTACTGTTTGTGCATTTACAATATTCATTGATTTTTGCCATTGAAAAACGTCCAGAAATGTTTGAAGCTACTGACTGAATGAAAGGACCTGGCATCTCACTCTCTTTGAATCTTCTTTATCATGCTAAGAGGAGCAGGAAAAAGCAAAAAATTTCAGAATTGCGCCTTGCAATGCGGAGAAATGACTGTTTGTGCATTTACAATATTCATTGATTTTTGCCATTGAAAAACATCATGTTATTCATATACCAGAAATGTTTGAAGCTACTGACTGAATGAAAAGAGCTGGCATCTCACTCTCTTTGAATCTTCTTTATCATGCTAAGAGGAGCAGGAAAAAGCAAAAAATTTCAGAATTGCACCTTGCAATGTGGAGAAATTACTGTTTGTGCATTTAAAATATTCATTGATTTTTGCCATTGAAAAAGTCCATAAATGTTTGAAGCTACTGACTGAATGAAAGGAGCTCGCATCTCACTCTCTTTGAATCTTCTTTATCATGCTAAGAGGAGCAGGAAAAAGCAAAAAATTTCAGAATTGCACTTTGCAATGCGGAGAAATTACTGTTTGTGCATTTACAATATTCATTGATTTTTTCCATTGAAAAACATCATGTTATTCATATACCAGAAATGTTTGAAGCTACTGACTGAATGAAAAGAGCTGGCATCTCACTCTCTTTGAATCTTCTTTATCATGCTAAGAGGAGCAGGAAAAAGCAAAAAATTTCAGAATTGCACCTTGCAATGTGGAGAAATTACTGTTTGTGCATTTACAATATTCATTGATTTTTGCCATTGAAAAACGTCCAGAAATGTTTGAAGCTACTGACTGAATGAAAGGACTTGGCATCTCACTCTCTTTGAATCTTCTTTATCATGCTAAGAGGAGCAGGAAAAAGCAAAAAATTTCAGAATTGCGCCTTGCAATGCGGAGAAATGACTGTTTGTGCATTTACAATATTCATTGATTTTTGCCATTGAAAAACATCATGTTATTCATATACCAGAAATGTTTGAAGCTACTGACTGAATGAAAAGAGCTGGCATCTCACTCTCTTTCAATCTTCTTTATCATGCTAAGAGGAGCAGGAAAAAGCAAAAAATTTCAGAATTGCACCTTGCAATGTGGAGAAATTACTGTTTGTGCATTTACAATATTCATTGATTTTTGCCATTGAAAAACGTCCAGAAATGTTTGAAGCTACTGACTGAATGAAAGGACCTGGCATCTCACTCTCTTTGAATCTTCTTTATCATGCTAAGAGGAGCAGGAAAAAGCAAAAAATTTCAGAATTGCGCCTTGCAATGCGGAGAAATGACTGTTTGTGCATTTACAATATTCATTGATTTTTGCCATTGAAAAACATCATGTTATTCATATACCAGAAATGTTTGAAGCTACTGACTGAATGAAAAGAGCTGGCATCTCACTCTCTTTGAATCTTCTTTATCATGCTAAGAGGAGCAGGAAAAAGCAAAAAATTTCAGAATTGCACCTTGCAATGTGGAGAAATTACTGTTTGTGCATTTACAATATTCATTGATTTTTGCCATTGAAAAACGTCCAGAAATGTTTGAAGCTACTGACTGAATGAAAGGACCTGGCATCTCACTCTCTTTGAATCTTCTTTATCATGCTAAGAGGAGCAGGAAAAAGCAAAAAATTTCAGAATTGCGCCTTGCAATGCGGAGAAATGACTGTTTGTGCATTTACAATATTCATTGATTTTTGCCATTGAAAAACATCATGTTATTCATATACCAGAAATGTTTGAAGCTACTGACTGAATGAAAAGAGCTGGCATCTCACTCTCTTTCAATCTTCTTTATCATGCTAAGAGGAGCAGGAAAAAGCAAAAAATTTCAGAATTGCACCTTGCAATGTGGAGAAATTACTGTTTGTGCATTTACAATATTCATTGATTTTTGCCATTGAAAAACGTCATGTTATTCATATACCAGAAATGTTTGAAGCTACTGACTGAATGAAAAGAGCTGGCATCTCACTCTCTTTGAATCTTCTTTATCATGCTAAGAGGAGCAGGAAAAAGCAAAAAATTTCAGAATTGCTCCTTGCAATGTGGAGAAATTACTGTTTGTGCATTTACAATATTCATTGATTTTTGCCATTGAAAAACGTCCATAAATGTTTGAAGCTACTGACTGAATGAAAGGAGCTCGCATCTCACTCTCTTTGAATCTTCTTTATCATGCTAAGAGGAGCAGGAAAAAGCAAAAAATTTCAGAATTGCACTTTGCAATGCGGAGAAATTACTGTTTGTGCATTTACAATATTCATTGATTTTTTCCATTGAAAAACATCATGTTATTCATATACCAGAAATGTTTGAAGCTACTGACTGAATGAAAAGAGCTGGCATCTCACTCTCTTTGAATCTTCTTTATCATGCTAAGAGGAGCAGGAAAAAGCAAAAAATTTCAGAATTGCACCTTGCAATGTGGAGAAATTACTGTTTGTGCATTTACAATATTCATTGATTTTTGCCATTGAAAAACGTCCAGAAATGTTTGAAGCTACTGACTGAATGAAAGGACCTGGCATCTCACTCTCTTTGAATCTTCTTTATCATGCTAAGAGGAGCAGGAAAAAGCAAAAAATTTCAGAATTGCGCCTTGCAATGCGGAGAAATGACTGTTTGTGCATTTACAATATTCATTGATTTTTGCCATTGAAAAACATCATGTTATTCATATACCAGAAATGTTTGAAGCTACTGACTGAATGAAAAGAGCTGGCATCTCACTCTCTTTCAATCTTCTTTATCATGCTAAGAGGAGCAGGAAAAAGCAAAAAATTTCAGAATTGCACCTTGCAATGTGGAGAAATTACTGTTTGTGCATTTACAATATTCATTGATTTTTACCATTGAAAAACGTCCATAAATGTTTGAAGCTACTGACTGAATGAAAGGAGCTCACATCTCACTCTCTTTGAATCTTCTTTATCATGCTAAGAGGAGCAGGAAAAAGCAAAAAATTTCAGAATTGCACTTTGCAATGCGGAGAAATTACTGTTTGTGCATTTACAATATTCATTGATTTTTGCCATTGAAAAACGTCCAGAAATGTTTGAAGATCCTGACTGAATGAAAGGAGCTGGCATCTCACTCTCTTTGAATCTTCTTTATCATGCTAGGATTAGCAGGAAAAAGCAAAAAATTTCAGAATTGCACCTTGCAATGCGGAGAAATTACTGTTTGTGCATTTACAATATTCATTGATTTTTGCCATTGAAAAACATCATGTTATTCATATACCAGAAATGTTTGAAGCTACTGACTGAATGAAAAGAGCTGGCATCTCACTCTCTTTGAATCTTCTTTATCATGCTAAGAGGAGCAGGAAAAAGCAAAAAATTTCAGAATTGCACCTTGCAATGTGGAGAAATTACTGTTTGTGCATTTACAATATTCATTGGTTTTTGCCATTGAAAAACGTCCAGAAATGTTTGAAGCTACTGACTGAATGAAAGGAGCTGGCATCTCACTCTCTTTGAATCTTCTTTATCATGCTAGGATTAGCAGGAAAAAGCAAAAAATTTCAGAATTGCACCTTGCAATGCGGAGAAATTACTGTTTGTGCATTTACAATATTCATTGATTTTTGCCATTGAAAAACATCATGTTATTCATATACCAGAAATGTTTGAAGCTACTGACTGAATGAAAAGAGCTGGCATCTCACTCTCTTTGAATCTTCTTTATCATGCTAAGAGGAGCAGGAAAAAGCAAAAAATTTCAGAATTGCACCTTGCAATGTGGAGAAATTACTATTTGTGCATTTAGAATATTCATTGATTTTTGCCATTGAAAAACGTCCAGAAATGTATGAAGCTACTGACTGAATGAAAGGAGCTGGCATCTCACTCTATGAATCTTCTTTATCATGCTAAGAGGAGCAGGAAAAAGCAAAAAATTTCAGAATTGCACCTTGCAATGCGGAGAAATTACTGTTTGTGCATTTACAATATTCATTGATTTTTGCCATTGAAAAACATCATGTTATTCATATACCAGAAATGTTTGAAGCTACTGACTGAATGAAAAGAGCTGGCATCTCACTCTCTTTGAATCTTCTTTATCATGCTAAGAGGAGCAGGAAAAAGCAAAAAATTTCAGAATTGCACCTTGCAATGTGGAGAAATTACTGTTTGTGCATTTACAATATTCATTGATTTTTGCCATTGAAAAACGTCCAGAAATGTTTGAAGCTACTGACTGAATGAAAGGACCTGGCATCTCACTCTCTTTGAATCTTCTTTATCATGCTAAGAGGAGCAGGAAAAAGCAAAAAATTTCAGAATTGCGCCTTGCAATGCGGAGAAATGACTGTTTGTGCATTTACAATATTCATTGATTTTTGCCATTGAAAAACATCATGTTATTCATATACCAGAAATGTTTGAAGCTACTGACTGAATGAAAAGAGCTGGCATCTCACTCTCTTTCAATCTTCTTTATCATGCTAAGAGGAGCAGGAAAAAGCAAAAAATTTCAGAATTGCACCTTGCAATGTGGAGAAATTACTGTTTGTGCATTTACAATATTCATTGATTTTTGCCATTGAAAAACGTCATGTTATTCATATACCAGAAATGTTTGAAGCTACTGACTGAATGAAAAGAGCTGGCATCTCACTCTCTTTGAATCTTCTTTATCATGCTAAGAGGAGCAGGAAAAAGCAAAAAATTTCAGAATTGCTCCTTGCAATGTGGAGAAATTACTGTTTGTGCATTTACAATATTCATTGATTTTTGCCATTGAAAAACGTCCATAAATGTTTGAAGCTACTGACTGAATGAAAGGAGCTCGCATCTCACTCTCTTTGAATCTTCTTTATCATGCTAAGAGGAGCAGGAAAAAGCAAAAAATTTCAGAATTGCACTTTGCAATGCGGAGAAATTACTGTTTGTGCATTTACAATATTCATTGATTTTTTCCATTGAAAAACATCATGTTATTCATATACCAGAAATGTTTGAAGCTACTGACTGAATGAAAAGAGCTGGCATCTCACTCTCTTTGAATCTTCTTTATCATGCTAAGAGGAGCAGGAAAAAGCAAAAAATTTCAGAATTGCACCTTGCAATGTGGAGAAATTACTGTTTGTGCATTTACAATATTCATTGATTTTTGCCATTGAAAAACGTCCAGAAATGTTTGAAGCTACTGACTGAATGAAAGGACCTGGCATCTCACTCTCTTTGAATCTTCTTTATCATGCTAAGAGGAGCAGGAAAAAGCAAAAAATTTCAGAATTGCGCCTTGCAATGCGGAGAAATGACTGTTTGTGCATTTACAATATTCATTGATTTTTGCCATTGAAAAACATCATGTTATTCATATACCAGAAATGTTTGAAGCTACTGACTGAATGAAAAGAGCTGGCATCTCACTCTCTTTCAATCTTCTTTATCATGCTAAGAGGAGCAGGAAAAAGCAAAAAATTTCAGAATTGCACCTTGCAATGTGGAGAAATTACTGTTTGTGCATTTACAATATTCATTGATTTTTACCATTGAAAAACGTCCATAAATGTTTGAAGCTACTGACTGAATGAAAGGAGCTCACATCTCACTCTCTTTGAATCTTCTTTATCATGCTAAGAGGAGCAGGAAAAAGCAAAAAATTTCAGAATTGCACTTTGCAATGCGGAGAAATTACTGTTTGTGCATTTACAATATTCATTGATTTTTGCCATTGAAAAACGTCCAGAAATGTTTGAAGATCCTGACTGAATGAAAGGAGCTGGCATCTCACTCTCTTTGAATCTTCTTTATCATGCTAGGATTAGCAGGAAAAAGCAAAAAATTTCAGAATTGCACCTTGCAATGCGGAGAAATTACTGTTTGTGCATTTACAATATTCATTGATTTTTGCCATTGAAAAACATCATGTTATTCATATACCAGAAATGTTTGAAGCTACTGACTGAATGAAAAGAGCTGGCATCTCACTCTCTTTGAATCTTCTTTATCATGCTAAGAGGAGCAGGAAAAAGCAAAAAATTTCAGAATTGCACCTTGCAATGTGGAGAAATTACTGTTTGTGCATTTACAATATTCATTGGTTTTTGCCATTGAAAAACGTCCAGAAATGTTTGAAGCTACTGACTGAATGAAAGGAGCTGGCATCTCACTCTCTTTGAATCTTCTTTATCATGCTAGGATTAGCAGGAAAAAGCAAAAAATTTCAGAATTGCACCTTGCAATGCGGAGAAATTACTGTTTGTGCATTTACAATATTCATTGATTTTTGCCATTGAAAAACATCATGTTATTCATATACCAGAAATGTTTGAAGCTACTGACTGAATGAAAAGAGCTGGCATCTCACTCTCTTTGAATCTTCTTTATCATGCTAAGAGGAGCAGGAAAAAGCAAAAAATTTCAGAATTGCACCTTGCAATGTGGAGAAATTACTATTTGTGCATTTAGAATATTCATTGATTTTTGCCATTGAAAAACGTCCAGAAATGTATGAAGCTACTGACTGAATGAAAGGAGCTGGCATCTCACTCTATGAATCTTCTTTATCATGCTAAGAGGAGCAGGAAAAAGCAAAAAATTTCAGAATTGCACCTTGCAATGCGGAGAAATTACTGTTTGTGCATTTACAATATTCATTGATTTTTGCCATTGAAAAACATCATGTTATTCATATACCAGAAATGTTTGAAGCTACTGACTGAATGAAAAGAGCTGGCATCTCACTCTCTTTGAATCTTCTTTATCATGCTAAGAGGAGCAGGAAAAAGCAAAAAATTTCAGAATTGCACCTTGCAATGTGGAGAAATTACTGTTTGTGCATTTACAATATTCATTGATTTTTGCCATTGAAAAACGTCCAGAAATGTTTGAAGCTACTGACTGAATGAAAGGAGCTGGCATCTCACTCTCTTTGAATCTTCTTTATCATGCTAAGAGGAGCAGGAAAAAGCAAAAAATTTCAGAATTGCACCTTGCAATGCGGAGAAATTACTGTTTGTGCATTTACAATATTCATTGATTTTTCCCATTGAAAAACATCATGTTATTCGTATACCAGAAATGTTTGAAGCTACTGACTGAATGAAAAGAGCTGGCATCTCACTCTCTTTGAATCTTCTTTATCATGCTAAGAGGAGCAGGAAAAAGCAAAAAATTTCAGAATTGCACCTTGCAATGTGGAGAAATTACTGTTTGTGCATTTACAATATTCATTGGTTTTTGCCATTGAAAAAAGTCCAGAAATGTTTGAAGCTCCTGACTGAATGAAAGGAGCTGGCATCTCACTCTCTTTGAATCTTCTTTATCATGCTAGGATTAGCAGGAAAAAGCAAAAAATTTCAGAATTGCACCTTGCAATGCGGAGAAATTACTGTTTGTGCATTTACAATATTCATTGATTTTTGCCATTGAAAAACATCATGTTATTCATATACCAGAAATGTTTGAAGCTACTGACTGAATGAAAAGAGCTGGCATCTCACTCTCTTTGAATCTTCTTTATCATGCTAAGAGGAGCAGGAAAAAGCAAAAAATTTCAGAATTGCACCTTGCAATGTGGAGAAATTACTGTTGTGCATTTACAATATTCATTGGTTTTTGCCATTGAAAAACGTCCAGAAATGTTTGAAGCTCCTGACTGAATGAAAGGAGCTGGCATCTCACTCTCTTTGAATCTTCTTTATCATGCTAGGATTAGCAGGAAAAAGCAAAAAATTTCAGAATTGCACCTTGCAATGCGGAGAAATTACTGTTTGTGCATTTACAATATTCATTGATTTTTGCCATTGAAAAACATCATGTTATTCATATACCAGAAATGTTTGAAGCTACTGACTGAATGAAAAGAGCTGGCATCTCACTCTCTTTGAATCTTCTTTATCATGCTAAGAGGAGCAGGAAAAAGCAAAAAATTTCAGAATTGCACCTTGCAATGTGGAGAAATTACTGTTTGTGCATTTACAATATTCATTGATTTTTGCCATTGAAAAACGTCCAGAAATGTTTGAAGCTACTGACTGAATGAAAGGAGCTGGCATCTCACTCTCTTTGAATCTTCTTTATCATGCTAAGAGGAGCAGGAAAAAGCAAAAAATTTCAGAATTGCACCTTGCAATGCGGAGAAATTACTGTTTGTGCATTTACAATATTCATTGATTTTTGCCATTGAAAAACATCATGTTATTCATATACCAGAAATGTTTGAAGCTACTGACTGAATGAAAAGAGCTGGCATCTCACTCTCTTTGAATCTTCTTTATCATGCTAAGAGGAGCAGGAAAAAGCAAAAAATTTCAGAATTACACCTTGCAATGTGGAGAAATTACTGTTTGTGCATTTACAATATTCATAGATTTTTGCCATTGAAAAACGTCCAGAAATGTTTGAAGCTACTGACTGAATGAAAGGAGCTGGCATCTCACTCTCTTTGAATCTTCTTTATCATGCTAAGAGGAGCAGGAAAAAGCAAAAAATTTCAGAATTGCACCTTGCAATGCGGAGAAATTACTGTTTGTGCATTTACAATATTCATTGATTTTTGCCATTGAAAAACATCATGTTATTCATTTACCAGAAATGTTTGAAGCTACTGACTGAATGAAAAGAGCTGGCATCTCACTCTCTTTGAGTCTTCTTTATCATGCTAGGAGGAGCAGGAAAAAGCAAAAAATTTCAGAATTGCACCTTGCAATGCGGAGAAATTACTGTTTGTGCATTTACAATATTCATTGATTTTTGCCATTGAAAAACATCATGTTATTCATATACCAGAAATGTTTGAAGCTAATGACTGAATGAAAAGAGCTGGCATCTCACTCTCTTTGAATCTTCTTTATCATGCTAAGAGGAGCAGGAAAAAGCAAAAAATTTCAGAATTACACCTTGCAATGTGGAGAAATTACTGTTTGTGCATTTACAATATTCATTGTTTTTTGCCATTGAAAAACGTCCAGAAATGTTTGAAGCTACTGACTGAATGAAAGGAGCTGGCATCTCACTCTCTTTGAATCTTGTTTACCATGCTAAGAGGAGCAGGAAAAAGCAAAAAATTTCAGAATTGCACCTTGCAATGCGGAGAAATTACTGTTTGTGCATTTACAATATTCATTGATTTTTGCCATTGAAAAACATCATGTTATTCATATACCAGAAATGTTTGAAGCTACTGACTGAATGAAAAGAGCTGGCATCTCACTCTCTTTGAATCTTCTTTATCATGCTAAGAGGAGCAGGAAAAAGCAAAAAATTTCAGAATTGCACCTTGCAATGTGGAGAAATTACTGTTTGTGCATTTACAATATTCATTGGTTTTTGCCATTGAAAAATGTCCAGAAATGTTTAAAGCTACTGACTGAATGAAAGGAGCTGGCATCACACTCTCTTTGAATCTTCTTTATCATGCTACGATTAGCAGGAAAAAGCAAAAAAACTCAGAATTGCACCTTGCAATGCGGAGAAATTACTGTTTGTGCATTTACAATATTCATTGATTTTTGCCATTGAAAAACATCATGTTATTCATATACCAGAAATGTTTGAAGCTACTGACTGAATGAAAAGAGCTGGCATCTCACTCTCTATGAATCTTCTTTATCATGCTAAGAGGAGCAGGAAAAAGCAAAAAATTTCAGAATTGCACCTTGCAATGTGGAGAAATTACTGTTTGTGCATTTACAATATTCATTGATTTTTGCCATTGAAAAACGTCCAGAAATGTTTGAAGCTACTGACTGAATGAAAGGAGCTGGCATCTCACTCTCTTTGAATCTTCTTTATCATGCTAAGAGGAGCAGGAAAAAGCAAAAACTTTCAGAATTGCACCTTGCAATGCGGAGAAATTACTGTTTGTGCATTTACAATATTCATTGATTTTTGCCATTGAAAAACATCATGTTATTCATATACCAGAAATGTTTGAAGCTACTGACTGAATGAAAAGAGCTGGCATCTCACTCTCTTTGAATCTTCTTTATCATGCTAAGAGGAGCAGGAAAAAGCAAAAAATTTCAGAATTGCACCTTGCAATGTGGAGAAATTACTGTTTGTGCATTTACAATATTCATTGATTTTTGCCATTGAAAAACGTCCAGAAATGTTTGAAGCTACTGACTGAATGAAAGGAGCTGGCATCTCACTCTCTTTGAATCTTCTTTATCATGCTAAGAGGAGCAGGAAAAAGCAAAAAATTTCAGAATTGCACCTTGCAATGCGGAGAAATTACTGTTTGTGCATTTACAATATTCATTGATTTTTGCCATTGAAAACATCATGTTATTCATATACCAGAAATGTTTGAAGCTACTGACTGAATGAAAAGAGCTGGCATCTCACTCTCTTTGAATCTTCTTTATCATGCTAAGAGGAGCAGGAAAAAGCAAAAAATTTCAGAATTGCACCTTGCAATGTGGAGAAATTACTGTTTGTGCATTTACAATATTCATTGGTTTTTGCCATTGAAAAACGTCCAGAAATGTTTGAAGCTCCTGATTGAATGAAAGGAGCTGGCATCTCACTCTCTTTGAATCTTCTTTATCATGCTAGGATTAGCAGGAAAAAGCAAAAAATTTCAGAATTGCACCTTGCAATGCGGAGAAATTACTGTTTGTGCATTTACAATATTCATTGATTTTTGCCATTGAAAAACATCATGTTATTCATATACCAGAAATGTTTGAAGCTACTGACTGAATGAAAAGAGCTGGCATCTCACTCTCTTTGAATCTTCTTTATCATGCTAAGAGGAGCAGGAAAAAGCAAAAAATTTCAGAATTGCACCTTGCAATGTGGAGAAATTACTGTTTGGGCGTTTACAATATTCATTGTTTTTTGCCATTGAAAAACGTCCAGAAATGCTTGAAGCTCCTGATTGAATGAAAGGAGCTGGCATCTCACTCTCTTTGAATCTTCTTTATCATGCTAGGATTAGCAGGAAAAAGCAAAAAATTTCAGAATTGCACCTTGCAATGCAGAGAAATTACTGTTTGTGCATTTACAATATTCATTGATTTTTGCCATTGAAAAACGTCCAGAAATGTTTGAAGCTACTGACTGAATGAAAAGAGCTGGCATCTCACTCTCTTTGAATCTTCTTTATCATGCTAAGAGGAGCAGGAAAAAGCAAAAAATTTCAGAATTACACCTTGCAATGTGGAGAAATTACTGTTTGTGCATTTACAATATTCATTGATTTTTGCCATTGAAAAACGTCCAGAAATGTTTGAAGCTACTGACTGAATGAAAGGAGATGGCATCTCACTCTCTTTGAATCTTCTTTATCATGCTAAGAGGAGCAGGAAAAAGCAAAAAATTTCAGAATTGCACCTTGCAATGCGGAGAAATTACTGTTTGTACATTTACAATATTCATTGATTTTTCCCATTGAAAAACATCATGTTATTCATATACCAGAAATGTTTGAAGCTACTGACTGAATGAAAAGAGCTGGCATCTCACTCTCTTTGAATCTTCTTTATCATGCTAAGAGGAGCAGGAAAAAGCAAAAAATTTCAGAATTGCACCTTGCAATGTGGAGAAATTACTGTTTGTGCATTTACAATGTTCATTGGTTTTTGCCATTGAAAAACGTCCAGAAATGTTTGAAGCTACTGACTGAATGAAAGGAGCTGGCATCTCACTCTCTTTGAATCTTCTTTATCATGCTAGGATTAGCAGGAAAAAGCAAAAAATTTCAGAATTGCACCTTGCAATGCGGAGAAATTACTGTTTGTGCATTTACAATATTCATTGATTTTTGCCATTGAAAAACATCATGTTATTCATATACCAGAAATGTTTGAAGCTACTAACTGAATGAAAAGAGCTGGCATCTCACTCTCTTTGAATCTTCTTTATCATGCTAAGAGGAGCAGGAAAAAGCAAAAAATTTCAGAATTGCACCTTGCAATGTGGAGAAATTACTGTTTGTGCATTTACAATATTCATTGGTTTTTGCCATTGAAAAACGTCCAGAAATGTTTGAAGCTACTGACTGAATGAAAGGAGCTGGCATCTCACTCTCTTTGAATCTTCTTTATCATGCTAGGATTTGCAGGAAAAAGCAAAAAATTTCAGAATTGCACCTTGCAATGCGGAGAAATTACTGTTTGTGCATTTACAATATTCATTGATTTTTGACATTGAAAAACATCATGTTATTCATATACCAGAAATGTTTGAAGCTACTGACTGAATGAAAAGAGCTGGCATCTCACTCTCTTTGAATCTTCCTTATCATGCTAAGAGGAGCAGGAAAAAGCAAAAAATTTCAGAATTGCACCTTGCAATGTGGAGAAATTACTATTTGTGCATTTACAATATTCATTGATTTTTGCCATTGAAAAACGTCCAGAAATGTTTGAAGCTACTGACTGAATGAAAGGAGCTGGCATCTCACTCTCTTTGAATCTTCTTTATCATGCTAAGAGGAGCAGGAAAAAGCAAAAAATTTCAGAATTGCACCTTGCAATGCGGAGAAATTACTGTTTGTGCATTTACAATATTCATTGATTTTTGCCATTGAAAAACATCATGTTATTCATATACCAGAAATGTTTGAAGCTACTGACTGAATGAAAAGAGCTGGCATCTCACTCTCTTTGAATCTTCTTTATCATGCTAAGAGGAGCAGGAAAAAGCAAAAAAATTCAGAATTGCACCTTGCAATGTGGAGAAATTACTGTTTGTGCATTTACAATATTCATTGATTTTTGCCATTGAAAAACGTCCAGAAATGTTTGAAGCTACTGACTGAATGAAAGGAGCTGGCATCTCACTCTCTTTGAATCTTCTTTATCATGCTAAGAGGAGCAGGAAAAAGCAAAAACTTTCAGAATTGCACCTTGCAATGCAGAGAAATTACTGTTTGTGCATTTACAATATTCATTGATTTTTGCCATTGAAAAACATCATGTTATTCATATACCAGAAATGTTTGAAGCTACTGACTGAATGAAAAGAGCCGGCATCTCACTCTCTTTGAATCTTCTTTATCATGCTAAGAGGAGCAGGAAAAAGCAAAAAATTTCAGAATTGCACCTTGCAATGTGGAGAAATTACTATTTGTGCATTTACAATATTCATTGGTTTTTGCCATTGAAAAACGTCCAGAAATGTTTGAAGCTACTGACTGAATGAAAGGAGCTGGCATATCATTCTCTTTGAATCTTCTTTATCATGCTAGGATTAGCAGGAAAAAGCAAAAAATTTCAGAATTGCACCTTGCAATGCAGAGAAATTACTGTTTGTGCATTTACAATATTCATTGATTTTTGCCATTGAAAAACGTCCAGAAATGTTTGAAGCTACTGACTGAATGAAAAGAGCTGGCATCTCACTCTCTTTGAATCTTCTTTATCATGCTAAGAGGAGCAGGAAAAAGCAAAAAATTTCAGAATTACACCTTGCAATGTGGAGAAATTACTGTTTGTGCATTTACAATATTCATTGATTTTTGCCATTGAAAAACGTCCAGAAATGTTTGAAGCTACTGACTGAATGAAAGGAGATGGCATCTCACTCTCTTTGAATCTTCTTTATCATGCTAAGAGGAGCAGGAAAAAGCAAAAAATTTCAGAATTGCACCTTGCAATGCGGAGAAATTACTGTTTGTACATTTACAATATTCATTGATTTTTCCCATTGAAAAACATCATGTTATTCATATACCAGAAATGTTTGAAGCTACTGACTGAATGAAAAGAGCTGGCATCTCACTCTCTTTGAATCTTCTTTATCATGCTAAGAGGAGCAGGAAAAAGCAAAAAATTTCAGAATTGCACCTTGCAATGTGGAGAAATTACTGTTTGTGCATTTACAATGTTCATTGGTTTTTGCCATTGAAAAACGTCCAGAAATGTTTGAAGCTACTGACTGAATGAAAGGAGCTGGCATCTCACTCTCTTTGAATCTTCTTTATCATGCTAGGATTAGCAGGAAAAAGCAAAAAATTTCAGAATTGCACCTTGCAATGCGGAGAAATTACTGTTTGTGCATTTACAATATTCATTGATTTTTGCCATTGAAAAACATCATGTTATTCATATACCAGAAATGTTTGAAGCTACTAACTGAATGAAAAGAGCTGGCATCTCACTCTCTTTGAATATTCTTTATCATGCTAAGAGGAGCAGGAAAAAGCAAAAAATTTCAGAATTGCACCTTGCAATGTGGAGAAATTACTGTTTGTGCATTTACAATATTCATTGGTTTTTGCCATTGAAAAACGTCCAGAAATGTTTGAAGCTACTGACTGAATGAAAGGAGCTGGCATCTCACTCTCTTTGAATCTTCTTTATCATGCTAGGATTTGCAGGAAAAAGCAAAAAATTTCAGAATTGCACCTTGCAATGCGGAGAAATTACTGTTTGTGCATTTACAATATTCATTGATTTTTGACATTGAAAAACATCATGTTATTCATATACCAGAAATGTTTGAAGCTACTGACTGAATGAAAAGAGCTGGCATCTCACTCTCTTTGAATCTTCCTTATCATGCTAAGAGGAGCAGGAAAAAGCAAAAAATTTCAGAATTGCACCTTGCAATGTGGAGAAATTACTATTTGTGCATTTACAATATTCATTGATTTTTGCCATTGAAAAACGTCCAGAAATGTTTGAAGCTACTGACTGAATGAAAGGAGCTGGCATCTCACTCTCTTTGAATCTTCTTTATCATGCTAAGAGGAGCAGGAAAAAGCAAAAAATTTCAGAATTGCACCTTGCAATGCGGAGAAATTACTGTTTGTGCATTTACAATATTCATTGATTTTTGCCATTGAAAAACATCACGTTATTCATATACCAGAAATGTTTGAAGCTACTGACTGAATGAAAAGAGCTGGCATCTCACTCTCTTTGAATCTTCTTTATCATGCTAAGAGGAGCAGGAAAAAGCAAAAAAATTCAGAATTGCACCTTGCAATGTGGAGAAATTACTGTTTGTGCATTTACAATATTCATTGATTTTTGCCATTGAAAAACGTCCAGAAATGTTTGAAGCTACTGACTGAATGAAAGGAGCTGGCATCTCACTCTCTTTGAATCTTCTTTATCATGCTAAGAGGAGCAGGAAAAAGCAAAAACTTTCAGAATTGCACCTTGCAATGCGGAGAAATTACTGTTTGTGCATTTACAATATTCATTGATTTTTGCCATTGAAAAACATCATGTTATTCATATACCAGAAATGTTTGAAGCTACTGACTGAATGAAAAGAGCTGGCATCTCACTCTCTTTGAATCTTCTTTATCATGCTAAGAGGAGCAGGAAAAAGCAAAAAATTTCAGAATTGCACCTTGCAATGTGGAGAAATTACTATTTGTGCATTTACAATATTCATTGGTTTTTGCCATTGAAAAACGTCCAGAAATGTTTGAAGCTACTGACTGAATGAAAGGAGCTGGCATATCATTCTCTTTGAATCTTCTTTATCATGCTAGGATTAGCAGGAAAAAGCAAAAAAAATCAGAATTGCACCTTGCAATGCGGAGAAATTACTGTTTGTGCATTTTCAATATTCATTGATTTTTGCCATTGAAAAACATCATGTTATTCATATACCAGAAATGTTTGAAGCTACTGACTGAATGAAAAGAGCTGGCATCTCACTCTCTTTGAATCTTCTTTATCATGCTAGGATTAGCAGGAAAAAGCAAAAAATTTCAGAATTGCACCTTGCAATGCAGAGAAATTACTGTTTGTGCATTTACAATATTCATTGATTTTTGCCATTGAAAAACGTCCAGAAATGTTTGAAGCTACTGACTGAATGAAAAGAGCTGGCATCTCACTCTCTTTGAATCTTCTTTATCATGCTAAGAGGAGCAGGAAAAAGCAAAAAATTTCAGAATTACACCTTGCAATGTGGAGAAATTACTGTTTGTGCATTTACAATATTCATTGATTTTTGCCATTGAAAAACGTCCAGAAATGTTTGAAGCTACTGACTGAATGAAAGGAGATGGCATCTCACTCTCTTTGAATCTTCTTTATCATGCTAAGAGGAGCAGGAAAAAGCAAAAAATTTCAGAATTGCACCTTGCAATGCGGAGAAATTACTGTTTGTACATTTACAATATTCATTGATTTTTCCCATTGAAAAACATCATGTTATTCATATACCAGAAATGTTTGAAGCTACTGACTGAATGAAAAGAGCTGGCATCTCACTCTCTTTGAATCTTCTTTATCATGCTAAGAGGAGCAGGAAAAAGCAAAAAATTTCAGAATTGCACCTTGCAATGTGGAGAAATTACTGTTTGTGCATTTACAATGTTCATTGGTTTTTGCCATTGAAAAACGTCCAGAAATGTTTGAAGCTACTGACTGAATGAAAGGAGCTGGCATCTCACTCTCTTTGAATCTTCTTTATCATGCTAGGATTAGCAGGAAAAAGCAAAAAATTTCAGAATTGCACCTTGCAATGCGGAGAAATTACTGTTTGTGCATTTACAATATTCATTGATTTTTGCCATTGAAAAACATCATGTTATTCATATACCAGAAATGTTTGAAGCTACTAACTGAATGAAAAGAGCTGGCATCTCACTCTCTTTGAATCTTCTTTATCATGCTAAGAGGAGCAGGAAAAAGCAAAAAATTTCAGAATTGAACCTTGCAATGTGGAGAAATTACTGTTTGTGCATTTACAATATTCATTGGTTTTTGCCATTGAAAAACGTCCAGAAATGTTTGAAGCTACTGACTGAATGAAAGGAGCTGGCATCTCACTCTCTTTGAATCTTCTTTATCATGCTAGGATTTGCAGGAAAAAGCAAAAAATTTCAGAATTGCACCTTGCAATGCGGAGAAATTACTGTTTGTGCATTTACAATATTCATTGATTTTTGACATTGAAAAACATCATGTTATTCATATACCAGAAATGTTTGAAGCTACTGACTGAATGAAAAGAGCTGGCATCTCACTCTCTTTGAATCTTCCTTATCATGCTAAGAGGAGCAGGAAAAAGCAAAAAATTTCAGAATTGCACCTTGCAATGTGGAGAAATTACTATTTGTGCATTTACAATATTCATTGATTTTTGCCATTGAAAAACGTCCAGAAATGTTTGAAGCTACTGACTGAATGAAAGGAGCTGGCATCTCACTCTCTTTGAATCTTCTTTATCATGCTAAGAGGAGCAGGAAAAAGCAAAAAATTTCAGAATTGCACCTTGCAATGCGGAGAAATTACTGTTTGTGCATTTACAATATTCATTGATTTTTGCCATTGAAAAACATCACGTTATTCATATACCAGAAATGTTTGAAGCTACTGACTGAATGAAAAGAGCTGGCATTTCACTCTCTTTGAATCTTCTTTATCATGCTAAGAGGAGCAGGAAAAAGCAAAAAAATTCAGAATTGCACCTTGCAATGTGGAGAAATTACTGTTTGTGCATTTACAATATTCATTGATTTTTGCCATTGAAAAACGTCCAGAAATGTTTGAAGCTACTGACTGAATGAAAGGAGCTGGCATCTCACTCTCTTTGAATCTTCTTTATCATGCTAAGAGGAGCAGGAAAAAGCAAAAACTTTCAGAATTGCACCTTGCAATGCGGAGAAATTACTGTTTGTGCATTTACAATATTCATTGATTTTTGCCATTGAAAAACATCATGTTATTCATATACCAGAAATGTTTGAAGCTACTGACTGAATGAAAAGAGCTGGCATCTCACTCTCTTTGAATCTTCTTTATCATGCTAAGAGGAGCAGGAAAAAGCAAAAAATTTCAGAATTGCACCTTGCAATGTGGAGAAATTACTATTTGTGCATTTACAATATTCATTGGTTTTTGCCATTGAAAAACGTCCAGAAATGTTTGAAGCTACTGACTGAATGAAAGGAGCTGGCATATCATTCTCTTTGAATCTTCTTTATCATGCTAGGATTAGCAGGAAAAAGCAAAAAAAATCAGAATTGCACCTTGCAATGCGGAGAAATTACTGTTTGTGCATTTTCAATATTCATTGATTTTTGCCATTGAAAAACATCATGTTATTCATATACCAGAAATGTTTGAAGCTACTGACTGAATGAAAAGAGCTGGCATCTCACTCTCTTTGAATCTTCTTTATCATGCTAAGAGGAGCAGAAAAAACCAAAAAATTTCAGAATTGCACCTTGCAATGTGGAGAAATTGCTGTTTTTGCATTTACAATATTCATTGATTTTTGCCATTGAAAAACGTCCAGAAATGTTTGAAGCTACTGACTGAAT
The DNA here is from genome assembly GCF_046119375.1 of Phyllobates terribilis. NCBI lineage: Eukaryota > Metazoa > Chordata > Amphibia > Anura > Dendrobatidae > Phyllobates > Phyllobates terribilis. The sequence continues at coordinate 1,082,708 of NW_027362942.1, read as the reverse complement.
GAAAGGAGCTGGCATCTCACTCTCTTTGAATCTTCTTTATCATGCTAGGATTAGCAGGAAAAAGCAAAAAAATTCAGAATTGCACCTTGCAATGCGGAGAAATTACTGTTTGTGCATTTACAATATTCATTGATTTTTGCCATTGAAAAACATCATGTTATTCATATACCAGAAATGTTTGAAGCTACTGACTGAATGAAAAGAGCTGGCATCTCACTCTCTTTGAATCTTCTTTATCATGCTAAGAGGAGCAGGAAAAAGCAAAAAATTTCAGAATTGCACCTTGCAATGTGGAGAAATTACTGTTTGTGCATTTACAATATTCATTGATTTTTGCCATTGAAAAACGTCCAGAAATGTTTGAAGATCCTGACTGAATGAAAGGAGCTGGCATCTCACTCTCTTTGAATCTTCTTTATCATGCTAGGATTTGCAGGAAAAAGCAAAAAATTTCAGAATTGCACCTTGCAATGCGGAGAAATTACTGTTTGTGCATTTACAATATTCATTGATTTTTGACATTGAAAAACATCATGTTATTCATATACCAGAAATGTTTGAAGCTACTGACTGAATGAAAAGAGCTGGCATCTCACTCTCTTTGAATCTTCTTTATCATGCTAAGAGGAGCAGGAAAAAGCAAAAAATTTCAGAATTGCACCTTGCAATGTGGAGAAATTACTATTTGTGCATTTACAATATTCATTGATTTTTGCCATTGAAAAACGTCCAGAAATGTTTGAAGCTACTGACTGAATGAAAGGAGCTGGCATCTCACTCTCTTTGAATCTTCTTTATCATGCTAAGAGGAGCAGGAAAAAGCAAAAAATTTCAGAATTGCACATTGCAATGCGGAGAAATTACTGTTTGTCCATTTACAATATTCATTGATTTTTGCCATTGAAAAACATCATGTTATTCATATACCAGAAATGTTTGAAGCTACTGACTGAATGAAAAGAGCTGGCATCTCACTCTCTTTGAATCTTCTTTATCATGCTAAGAGGAGCAGGAAAAAGCAAAAAATTTCAGAATTACACCTTGCAATGTGGAGAAATTACTGTTTGTGCATTTACAATATTCATTGATTTTTGCCATTGAAAAACGTCCAGAAATGTTTGAAGCTACTGACTGAATGAAAGGAGCTGGCATCTCACTCTCTTTGAATCTTCTTTATCATGCTAAGAGGAGCAGGAAAAAGCAAAAAATTTCAGAATTGCACCTTGCAATGCGGAGAAATTACTGTTTGTGCATTTACAATATTCATTGATTTTTGCCATTGAAAAACATCATGTTATTCATATACCAGAAATGTTTGAAGCTACTGACTGAATGAAAAGAGCTGGCATCTCACTCTCTTTGAATCTTCTTTATCATGCTAGAGGAGCAGGAAAAAGCAAAAAATTTCAGAATTACACCTTGCAATGTGGAGAAATTACTGTTTGTGCATTTACAATATTCATTGATTTTTGCCATTGAAAAACATCATGTTATTCATATACCAGAAATGTTTGAAGCTACTGACTGAATGAAAAGAGCTGGCATCTCACTCTCTTTGAATCTTCTTTATCATGCTAGAGGAGCAGGAAAAAGCAAAAAAATTCAGAATTGCACCTTGCAATGCGGAGAAATTACTGTTTGTGCATTTACAATATTCATTGATTTTTGCCATTGAAAAACATCATGTTATTCATATACCAGAAATGTTTGAAGCTACTGACTGAATGAAAAGAGCTGGCATCTCACTCTCTTTGAATCTTCTTTATCATGGTAAGAGGAGCAGGAAAAAGCAAAAAAATTCAGAATTGCACCTTGCAATGTGGAGAAATTACTGTTTGTGCATTTACAATATTCATTGATTTTTGCCATTGAAAAACGTCCATAAATGTTTGAAGCTACTGACTGAATGAAAGGAGCTGGCATCTCACTCTCTTTGAATCTTCTTTATCATGCTAAGAGGAGCAGGAGAAAGCAAAAAATTTCAGAATTGCACCTTGCAATGCGGAGAAATTACTGTTTGTGCATTTACAATATTCATTGATTTTTGCCATTGAAAAACATCATGTTATTCATATACCAGAAATGTTTGAAGCTACTGACTGAATGAAAAGAGCTGGCATCTCACTCTCTTTGAATCTTCTTTATCATGCTAAGAGGAGCAGGAAAAAGCAAAAAAATTCAGAATTGCACCTTGCAATGTGGAGAAATTACTGTTTGTGCATTTACAATATTCATTGATTTTTGCCATTGAAAAACGTCCAGAAATGTTTGAAGCTACTGACTGAATGAAAGGAGCTGGCATCTCACTCTCTTTGAATCTTCTTTATCATGCTAAGAGGAACAGGAGAAAGCAAAAAATTTCAGAATTGCACCTTGCAATGCGGAGAAATTACTGTTTGTGCATTTACAATATTCATTGATTTTTGCCATTGAAAAACATCATGTTATTCATATACCAGAAATGTTTGAAGCTACTGACTGAATGAAAAGAGCTGGCATCTCACTCTCTTTGAATCTTCTTTATCATGCTAAGAGGAGCAGGAAAAAGCAAAAAATTTCAGAATTGCACCTTGCAATGTGGAGAAATTACTGTTTGTGCATTTACAATATTCATTGGTTTTTGCCATTGAAAAACGTCCAGAAATGTTTGAAGCTACTGACTGAATGAAAGGAGCTGGCATCTCACTCTCTTTGAATGTTCTTTATCATGCTAGGATTAGCAGGAAAAAGCAAAAGATTTCAGAATTGCACCTTGCAATGCGGAGAAATTACTGTTTGTGCATTTACAATATTCATTGATTTTTGCCATTGAAAAACATCATGTTATTCATATACCAGAAATGTTTGAAGCTACTGACTGAATGAAAAGAGCTGGCATCTCACTCTCTTTGAATCTTCTTTATCATGCTAAGAGGAGCAGGAAAAAGCAAAAAATTTCAAAATTGCACCTTGCAATGTGGAGAAATTACTATTTGTGCATTTACAATATTCATTGATTTTTGCCATTGAAAAACGTCCAGAAATGTTTGAAGCTACTGACTGAATGAAAAGAGCTGGCATCTCACTCTCTTTGAATCTTCTTTATCATGCTAAGAGGAGCAGGAAAAAGCAAAAAATTTCAGAATTGCACCTTGCAATGCGGAGAAATTACTGTTTGTGCATTTACAATATTCATTGATTTTTGCCATTGAAAAACATCATGTTATTCATATACCAGAAATGTTTGAAGCTACTGACTGAATGAAAAGAGCTGGCATCTCACTCTCTTTGAATCTTCTTTATCATGCTAAGAGGAGCAGGAAAAAGCAAAAAATTTCAGAATTACACCTTGCAATGTGGAGAAATTACTGTTTGTGCATTTACAATATTCATTGATTTTTGCCATTGAAAAACATGATGTTATTCATATACCAGAAATGTTTGAAGCTACTGACTGAATGAAAAGAGCTGGCATCTCACTCTCTTTGAATCTTCTTTATCATGCTAAGAGGAGCAGGAAAAAGCAAAAAAATTTCAGAATTGCACCTTGCAATGTGGAGAAATTACTGTTTGTGCATTTACAATATTCATTGGTTTTTGCCATTGAAAAACGTCCAGAAATGTTTGAAGCTACTGACTGAATGAAAGGAGCTGGCATCTCACTCTCTTTGAATCTTCTTTATCATGCTAGGATTAGCAGGAAAAAGCAAAAAAATTCAGAATTGCACCTTGCAATGCGGAGAAATTACTGTTTGTGCATTTACAATATTCATTGATTTTTGCCATTGAAAAACATCATGTTATTCATATACCAGAAATGTTTGAAGCTACTGACTGAATGAAAAGAGCTGGCATCTCACTCTCTTTGAATCTTCTTTATCATGCTAAGAGGAGCAGGAAAAAGCAAAAAAATTCAGAATTGCACCTTGCAATGTGGAGAAATTACTGTTTGTGCATTTACAATATTCATTGGTTTTTGCCATTGAAAAACGTCCAGAAATGTTTGAAGCTACTGACTGAATGAAAGGAGCTGGCATCTCACTCTCTTTGAATGTTCTTTATCATGCTAGGATTAGTAGGAAAAAGCAAAAGATTTCAGAATTGCACCTTGCAGTGCGGAGAAATTACTGTTTGTGCATTTACAATATTCATTGATTTTTGCCATTGAAAAACATCATGTTATTCATATACCAGAAATGTTTGAAGCTACTGACTGAATGAAAAGAGCTGGCATCTCACTCTCTTTGAATCTTCTTTATCATGCTAAGAGGAGCAGGAAAAAGCAAAAAATTTCAAAATTGCACCTTGCAATGTGGAGAAATTACTATTTGTGCATTTACAATATTCATTGATTTTTGCCATTGAAAAACGTCCAGAAATGTTTGAAGCTACTGACTGAATGAAAGGAGCTGGCATCTCACTCTCTTTGAATCTTCTTTATCATGCTAAGAGGAACAGGAGAAAGCAAAAAATTTCAGAATTGCACCTTGCAATGCGGAGAAATTACTGTTTGTGCATTTACAATATTCATTGATTTTTGCCATTGAAAAACATCATGTTATTCATATACCAGAAATGTTTGAAGCTACTGACTGAATGAAAAGAGCTGGCATCTCACTCTCTTTGAATCTTCTTTATCATGCTAAGAGGAGCAGGAAAAAGCAAAAAATTTCAGAATTGCACCTTGCAATGTGGAGAAATTACTGTTTGTGCATTTACAATATTCATTGGTTTTTGCCATTGAAAAACGTCCAGAAATGTTTGAAGCTACTGACTGAATGAAAGGAGCTGGCATCTCACTCTCTTTGAATGTTCTTTATCATGCTAGGATTAGCAGGAAAAAGCAAAAGATTTCAGAATTGCACCTTGCAATGCGGAGAAATTACTGTTTGTGCATTTACAATATTCATTGATTTTTGCCATTGAAAAACATCATGTTATTCATATACCAGAAATGTTTGAAGCTACTGACTGAATGAAAAGAGCTGGCATCTCACTCTCTTTGAATCTTCTTTATCATGCTAAGAGGAGCAGGAAAAAGCAAAAAATTTCAAAATTGCACCTTGCAATGTGGAGAAATTACTATTTGTGCATTTACAATATTCATTGATTTTTGCCATTGAAAAACGTCCAGAAATGTTTGAAGCTACTGACTGAATGAAAAGAGCTGGCATCTCACTCTCTTTGAATCTTCTTTATCATGCTAAGAGGAGCAGGAAAAAGCAAAAAATTTCAGAATTGCACCTTGCAATGCGGAGAAATTACTGTTTGTGCATTTACAATATTCATTGATTTTTGCCATTGAAAAACATCATGTTATTCATATACCAGAAATGTTTGAAGCTACTGACTGAATGAAAAGAGCTGGCATCTCACTCTCTTTGAATCTTCTTTATCATGCTAAGAGGAGCAGGAAAAAGCAAAAAATTTCAGAATTACACCTTGCAATGTGGAGAAATTACTGTTTGTGCATTTACAATATTCATTGATTTTTGCCATTGAAAAACATGATGTTATTCATATACCAGAAATGTTTGAAGCTACTGACTGAATGAAAAGAGCTGGCATCTCACTCTCTTTGAATCTTCTTTATCATGCTAAGAGGAGCAGGAAAAAGCAAAAAAATTTCAGAATTGCACCTTGCAATGTGGAGAAATTACTGTTTGTGCATTTACAATATTCATTGGTTTTTGCCATTGAAAAACGTCCAGAAATGTTTGAAGCTACTGACTGAATGAAAGGAGCTGGCATCTCACTCTCTTTGAATCTTCTTTATCATGCTAGGATTAGCAGGAAAAAGCAAAAAAATTCAGAATTGCACCTTGCAATGCGGAGAAATTACTGTTTGTGCATTTACAATATTCATTGATTTTTGCCTTTGAAAAACATCATGTTATTCATATACCAGAAATGTTTGAAGCTACTGACTGAATGAAAAGAGCTGGCATCTCACTCTCTTTGAATCTTCTTTATCATGCTAAGAGGAGCAGGAAAAAGCAAAAAAATTCAGAATTGCACCTTGCAATGTGGAGAAATTACTGTTTGTGCATTTACAATATTCATTGGTTTTTGCCATTGAAAAACGTCCAGAAATGTTTGAAGCTACTGACTGAATGAAAGGAGCTGGCATCTCACTCTCTTTGAATCTTCTTTATCATGCTAGGATTAGCAGGAAAAAGCAAAAAAATTCAGAATTGCACCTTGCAATGCGGAGAAATTACTGTTTGTGCATTTACAATATTCATTGATTTTTGCCATTGAAAAACATCATGTTATTCATATACCAGAAATGTTTGAAGCTACTGACTGAATGAAAAGAGCTGGCATCTCACTCTCTTTGAATCTTCTTTATCATGCTAAGAGGAGCAGGAAAAAGCAAAAAAATTCAGAATTGCACCTTGCAATGTGGAGAAATTACTGTTTGTGCATTTACAATATTCATTGATTTTTGCCATTGAAAAACGTCCAGAAATGTTTGAAGCTACTGACTGAATGAAAGGAGCTGGCATCTCACTCTCTTTGAATCTTCTTTATCATGCTACGAGGAACAGGAGAAAGCAAAAAATTTCAGAATTGCACCTTGCAATGCGGAGAAATTACTGTTTGTGCATTTACAATATTCATTGATTTTTGCCATTGAAAAACATCATGTTATTCATATACCAGAAATGTTTGAAGCTACTGACTGAATGAAAAGAGCTGGCATCTCACTCTCTTTGAATCTTCTTTATCATGCTAAGAGGAGCAGGAAAAAGCAAAAAATTTCAGAATTGCACCTTGCAATGTGGAAAAATTACTGTTTGTGCATTTACAATATTCATTGGTTTTTGCCATTGAAAAACGTCCAGAAATGTTTGAAGCTACTGACTGAATGAAAGGAGCTGGCATCTCACTCTCTTTGAATGTTCTTTATCATGCTAGGATTAGCAGGAAAAAGCAAAAGATTTCAGAATTGCACCTTGCAGTGCGGAGAAATTACTGTTTGTGCATTTACAATATTCATTGATTTTTGCCATTGAAAAACATCATGTTATTCATATACCAGAAATGTTTGAAGCTACTGACTGAATGAAAAGAGCTGGCATCTCACTCTCTTTGAATCTTCTTTATCATGCTAAGAGGAGCAGGAAAAAGCAAAAAATTTCAAAATTGCACCTTGCAATGTGGAGAAATTACTATTTGTGCATTTACAATATTCATTGATTTTTGCCATTGAAAAACGTCCAGAAATGTTTGAAGCTACTGACTGAATGAAAAGAGCTGGCATCTCACCCTCTTTGAATCTTCTTTATCATGCTAAGAGGAGCAGGAAAAAGCAAAAAATTTCAGAATTGCACCTTGCAATGCGGAGAAATTACTGTTTGTGCATTTACAATATTCATTGATTTTTGCCATTGAAAAACATCATGTTATTCATATACCAGAAATGTTTGAAGCTACTGACTGAATGAAAAGAGCTGGCATCTCACTCTCTTTGAATCTTCTTTATCATGCTAAGAGGAGCAGGAAAAAGCAAAAAATTTCAGAATTACACCTTGCAATGTGGAGAAATTACTGTTTGTGCATTTACAATATTCATTGATTTTTGCCAGTGAAAAACGTCCAGAAATGTTTGAAGCTACTGACTGAATGAAAGGAGCTGGCATCTCACTCTCTTTGAATCTTCTTTATCATGCTAAGAGGAGCAGGAAAAAGCAAAAAATTTCAGAATTGCACCTTGCAATGCGGAGAAATTACTGTTTGTGCATTTACAATATTCATTGATTTTTGCCATTGAAAAACATCATGTTATTCATATACCAGAAATGTTTGAAGCTACTGACTGAATGAAAAGAGCTGGCATCTCACTCTCTTTGAATCTTCTTTATCATGCTAAGAGGAGCAGGAAAAAGCAAAAAATTTCAGAATTGCACCTTGCAATGTGGAGAAATTACTGTTTGTGCATTTACAATATTCATTGATTTTTGCCATTGAAAAACGTCCAGAAATGTTTGAAGCTACTGACTGAATGAAAAGAGCTGGCATCTCACTCTCTTTGAATCTTCTTTATCATGCTAAGAGGAGCAGGAAAAAGCAAAAAATTTCAGAATTACACCTTGCAATGTGGAGAAATTACTGTTTGTGCATTTACAATATTCATTGATTTTTGCCATTGAAAAACGTCCAGAAATGTTTGAAGCTACTGACTGAATGAAAGGAGCTGGCATCTCACTCTCTTTGAATCTTCTTTATCATGCTAAGAGGAGCAGGAAAAAGCAAAAAATTTCAGAATTGCACCTTGCAATGCGGAGAAATTACTGTTTGTGCATTTACAATATTCATTGATTTTTGCCATTGAAAAACATCATGTTATTCATATACCAGAAATGTTTGAAGCTACTGACTGAATGAAAAGAGCTGGCATCTCACTCTCTTTGAATCTTCTTTATCATGCTAAGAGGAGCAGGAAAAAGCAAAAAATTTCAGAATTGCACCTTGCAATGTGGAGAAATTACTGTTTGTGCATTTACAATATTCATTGATTTTTGCCATTGAAAAACGTCCAGAAATGATTGAAGCTACTGACTGAATGAAAGGAGCTGGCATCTCACTCTCTTTGAATCTTCTTTATCATGCTAAGAGGAGCAGGAGAAAGCAAAAAATTTCAGAATTGCACCTTGCAATGCGGAGAAATTACTGTTTGTGCATTTACAATATTCATTGATTTTTGCCATTGAAAAACATCATGTTATTCATATACCAGAAATGTTTGAAGCTACTGACTGAATGAAAAGAGCTGGCATCTCACTCTCTTTGAATCTTCTTTATCATGCTAAGAGGAGCAGGAAAAAGCAAAAAATTTCAGAATTGCACCTTGCAATGTGGAGAAATTACTGTTTGTGCATTTACAATATTCATTGATTTTTGCCATTGAAAAACGTCCAGAAATGTTTGAAGCTACTGACTGAATGAAAGGAGCTGGCATCTCACTCTCTTTGAATCTTCTTTATCATGCTAAGAGGAGCAGGAAAAAGCAAAAAATTTCAGAATTGCACCTTGCAATGCGGAGAAATTACTGTTTGTGCATTTACAATATTCATTGATTTTTGCCATTGAAAAACATCATGTTATTCATATACCAGAAATGTTTGAAGCTACTGACTGAATGAAAAGAGCTGGCATCTCACTCTCTTTGAATCTTCTTTATCATGCTAAGAGGAGCAGGAAAAAGCAAAAAATTTCAGAATTGCACCTTGCAATGTGGAGAAATTACTGTTTGTGCATTTACAATATTCATTGATTTTTGCCATTGAAAAACGTCCAGAAATGTTTGAAGCTACTGACTGAATGAAAGGAGCTGGCATCTCACTCTCTTTGAATCTTCTTTATCATGCTAAGAGGAGCAGGAAAAAGCAAAAAATTTCAGAATTGCACCTTGCAATGCGGAGAAATTACTGTTTGTGCATTTACAATATTCATTGATTTTTGCCATTGAAAAACATCATGTTATTCATATACCAGAAATGTTTGAAGCTACTGACTGAATGAAAAGAGCCGGCATCTCACTCTCTTTGAATCTTCTTTATCATGCTAAGAGGAGCAGGAAAAAGCAAAAAATTTCAAAATTGCACCTTGCAATGTGGAGAAATTACTATTTGTGCATTTACAATATTCATTGATTTTTGCCATTGAAAAACGTCCAGAAATGTTTGAAGCTACTGACTGAATGAAAAGAGCTGGCATCTCACTCTCTTTGAATCTTCTTTATCATGCTAAGAGGAGCAGGAAAAAGCAAAAAATTTCAGAATTGCACCTTGCAATGCGGAGAAATTACTGTTTGTGCATTTACAATATTCATTGATTTTTGCCATTGAAAAACATCATGTTATTCATATACCAGAAATGTTTGAAGCTACTGACTGAATGAAAAGAGCTGGCATCTCACTCTCTTTGAATCTTCTTTATCATGCTAGAGGAGCAGGAAAAAGCAAAAAATTTCAGAATTACACCTTGCAATGTGGAGAAATTACTGTTTGTGCATTTACAATATTCATTGATTTTTGCCATTGAAAAACATCATGTTATTCATATACCAGAAATGTTTGAAGCTACTGACTGAATGAAAAGAGCTGGCATCTCACTCTCTTTGAATCTTCTTTATCATGCTAGAGGAGCAGGAAAAAGCAAAAAAATTCAGAATTGCACCTTGCAATGCGGAGAAATTACTGTTTGTGCATTTACAATATTCATTGATTTTTGCCATTGAAAAACATCATGTTATTCATATACCAGAAATGTTTGAAGCTACTGACTGAATGAAAAGAGCTGGCATCTCACTCTCTTTGAATCTTCTTTATCATGGTAAGAGGAGCAGGAAAAAGCAAAAAAATTCAGAATTGCACCTTGCAATGTGGAGAAATTACTGTTTGTGCATTTACAATATTCATTGATTTTTGCCATTGAAAAACGTCCAGAAATGTTTGAAGCTACTGACTGAATGAAAGGAGCTGGCATCTCACTCTCTTTGAATCTTCTTTATCATGCTAAGAGGAGCAGGAGAAAGCAAAAAATTTCAGAATTGCACCTTGCAATGCGGAGAAATTACTGTTTGTGCATTTACAATATTCATTGATTTTTGCCATTGAAAAACATCATGTTATTCATATACCAGAAATGTTTGAAGCTACTGACTGAATGAAAAGAGCTGGCATCTCACTCTCTTTGAATCTTCTTTATCATGCTAAGAGGAGCAGGAAAAAGCAAAAAAATTCAGAATTGCACCTTGCAATGTGGAGAAATTACTGTTTGTGCATTTACAATATTCATTGATTTTTGCCATTGAAAAACGTCCAGAAATGTTTGAAGCTACTGACTGAATGAAAGGAGCTGGCATCTCACTCTCTTTGAATCTTCTTTATCATGCTAAGAGGAACAGGAGAAAGCAAAAAATTTCAGAATTGCACCTTGCAATGCGGAGAAATTACTGTTTGTGCATTTACAATATTCATTGATTTTTGCCATTGAAAAACATCATGTTATTCATATACCAGAAATGTTTGAAGCTACTGACTGAATGAAAAGAGCTGGCATCTCACTCTCTTTGAATCTTCTTTATCATGCTAAGAGGAGCAGGAAAAAGCAAAAAATTTCAGAATTGCACCTTGCAATGTGGAGAAATTACTGTTTGTGCATTTACAATATTCATTGGTTTTTGCCATTGAAAAACGTCCAGAAATGTTTGAAGCTACTGACTGAATGAAAGGAGCTGGCATCTCACTCTCTTTGAATGTTCTTTATCATGCTAGGATTAGCAGGAAAAAGCAAAAGATTTCAGAATTGCACCTTGCAATGCGGAGAAATTACTGTTTGTGCATTTACAATATTCATTGATTTTTGCCATTGAAAAACATCATGTTATTCATATACCAGAAATGTTTGAAGCTACTGACTGAATGAAAAGAGCTGGCATCTCACTCTCTTTGAATCTTCTTTATCATGCTAAGAGGAGCAGGAAAAAGCAAAAAATTTCAAAATTGCACCTTGCAATGTGGAGAAATTACTATTTGTGCATTTACAATATTCATTGATTTTTGCCATTGAAAAACGTCCAGAAATGTTTGAAGCTACTGACTGAATGAAAAGAGCTGGCATCTCACTCTCTTTGAATCTTCTTTATCATGCTAAGAGGAGCAGGAAAAAGCAAAAAATTTCAGAATTGCACCTTGCAATGCGGAGAAATTACTGTTTGTGCATTTACAATATTCATTGATTTTTGCCATTGAAAAACATCATGTTATTCATATACCAGAAATGTTTGAAGCTACTGACTGAATGAAAAGAGCTGGCATCTCACTCTCTTTGAATCTTCTTTATCATGCTAAGAGGAGCAGGAAAAAGCAAAAAATTTCAGAATTACACCTTGCAATGTGGAGAAATTACTGTTTGTGCATTTACAATATTCATTGATTTTTGCCATTGAAAAACATGATGTTATTCATATACCAGAAATGTTTGAAGCTACTGACTGAATGAAAAGAGCTGGCATCTCACTCTCTTTGAATCTTCTTTATCATGCTAAGAGGAGCAGGAAAAAGCAAAAAAATTTCAGAATTGCACCTTGCAATGTGGAGAAATTACTGTTTGTGCATTTACAATATTCATTGGTTTTTGCCATTGAAAAACGTCCAGAAATGTTTGAAGCTACTGACTGAATGAAAGGAGCTGGCATCTCACTCTCTTTGAATCTTCTTTATCATGCTAGGATTAGCAGGAAAAAGCAAAAAAATTCAGAATTGCACCTTGCAATGCGGAGAAATTACTGTTTGTGCATTTACAATATTCATTGATTTTTGCCATTGAAAAACATCATGTTATTCATATACCAGAAATGTTTGAAGCTACTGACTGAATGAAAAGAGCTGGCATCTCACTCTCTTTGAATCTTCTTTATCATGCTAAGAGGAGCAGGAAAAAGCAAAAAAATTCAGAATTGCACCTTGCAATGTGGAGAAATTACTGTTTGTGCATTTACAATATTCATTGGTTTTTGCCATTGAAAAACGTCCAGAAATGTTTGAAGCTACTGACTGAATGAAAGGAGCTGGCATCTCACTCTCTTTGAATCTTCTTTATCATGCTAGGATTAGCAGGAAAAAGCAAAAAAATTCAGAATTGCACCTTGCAATGCGGAGAAATTACTGTTTGTGCATTTACAATATTCATTGATTTTTGCCATTGAAAAACATCATGTTATTCATATACCAGAAATGTTTGAAGCTACTGACTGAATGAAAAGAGCTGGCATCTCACTCTCTTTGAATCTTCTTTATCATGCTAGAGGAGCAGGAAAAAGCAAAAAATTTCAGAATTACACCTTGCAATGTGGAGAAATTACTGTTTGTGCATTTACAATATTCATTGATTTTTGCCATTGAAAAACATCATGTTATTCATATACCAGAAATGTTTGAAGCTACTGACTGAATGAAAAGAGCTGGCATCTCACTCTCTTTGAATCTTCTTTATCATGCTAGAGGAGCAGGAAAAAGCAAAAAAATTCAGAATTGCACCTTGCAATGCGGAGAAATTACTGTTTGTGCATTTACAATATTCATTGATTTTTGCCATTGAAAAACATCATGTTATTCATATACCAGAAATGTTTGAAGCTACTGACTGAATGAAAAGAGCTGGCATCTCACTCTCTTTGAATCTTCTTTATCATGGTAAGAGGAGCAGGAAAAAGCAAAAAAATTCAGAATTGCACCTTGCAATGTGGAGAAATTACTGTTTGTGCATTTACAATATTCATTGATTTTTGCCATTGAAAAACGTCCAGAAATGTTTGAAGCTACTGACTGAATGAAAGGAGCTGGCATCTCACTCTCTTTGAATCTTCTTTATCATGCTAAGAGGAGCAGGAGAAAGCAAAAAATTTCAGAATTGCACCTTGCAATGCGGAGAAATTACTGTTTGTGCATTTACAATATTCATTGATTTTTGCCATTGAAAAACATCATGTTATTCATATACCAGAAATGTTTGAAGCTACTGACTGAATGAAAAGAGCTGGCATCTCACTCTCTTTGAATCTTCTTTATCATGCTAAGAGGAGCAGGAAAAAGCAAAAAAATTCAGAATTGCACCTTGCAATGTGGAGAAATTACTGTTTGTGCATTTACAATATTCATTGATTTTTGCCATTGAAAAACGTCCAGAAATGTTTGAAGCTACTGACTGAATGAAAGGAGCTGGCATCTCACTCTCTTTGAATCTTCTTTATCATGCTAAGAGGAACAGGAGAAAGCAAAAAATTTCAGAATTGCACCTTGCAATGCGGAGAAATTACTGTTTGTGCATTTACAATATTCATTGATTTTTGCCATTGAAAAACATCATGTTATTCATATACCAGAAATGTTTGAAGCTACTGACTGAATGAAAAGAGCTGGCATCTCACTCTCTTTGAATCTTCTTTATCATGCTAAGAGGAGCAGGAAAAAGCAAAAAATTTCAGAATTGCACCTTGCAATGTGGAGAAATTACTGTTTGTGCATTTACAATATTCATTGGTTTTTGCCATTGAAAAACGTCCAGAAATGTTTGAAGCTACTGACTGAATGAAAGGAGCTGGCATCTCACTCTCTTTGAATGTTCTTTATCATGCTAGGATTAGCAGGAAAAAGCAAAAGATTTCAGAATTGCACCTTGCAATGCGGAGAAATTACTGTTTGTGCATTTACAATATTCATTGATTTTTGCCATTGAAAAACATCATGTTATTCATATACCAGAAATGTTTGAAGCTACTGACTGAATGAAAAGAGCTGGCATCTCACTCTCTTTGAATCTTCTTTATCATGCTAAGAGGAGCAGGAAAAAGCAAAAAATTTCAAAATTGCACCTTGCAATGTGGAGAAATTACTATTTGTGCATTTACAATATTCATTGATTTTTGCCATTGAAAAACGTCCAGAAATGTTTGAAGCTACTGACTGAATGAAAAGAGCTGGCATCTCACTCTCTTTGAATCTTCTTTATCATGCTAAGAGGAGCAGGAAAAAGCAAAAAATTTCAGAATTGCACCTTGCAATGCGGAGAAATTACTGTTTGTGCATTTACAATATTCATTGATTTTTGCCATTGAAAAACATCATGTTATTCATATACCAGAAATGTTTGAAGCTACTGACTGAATGAAAAGAGCTGGCATCTCACTCTCTTTGAATCTTCTTTATCATGCTAAGAGGAGCAGGAAAAAGCAAAAAATTTCAGAATTACACCTTGCAATGTGGAGAAATTACTGTTTGTGCATTTACAATATTCATTGATTTTTGCCATTGAAAAACATGATGTTATTCATATACCAGAAATGTTTGAAGCTACTGACTGAATGAAAAGAGCTGGCATCTCACTCTCTTTGAATCTTCTTTATCATGCTAAGAGGAGCAGGAAAAAGCAAAAAAATTTCAGAATTGCACCTTGCAATGTGGAGAAATTACTGTTTGTGCATTTACAATATTCATTGGTTTTTGCCATTGAAAAACGTCCAGAAATGTTTGAAGCTACTGACTGAATGAAAGGAGCTGGCATCTCACTCTCTTTGAATCTTCTTTATCATGCTAGGATTAGCAGGAAAAAGCAAAAAAATTCAGAATTGCACCTTGCAATGCGGAGAAATTACTGTTTGTGCATTTACAATATTCATTGATTTTTGCCATTGAAAAACATCATGTTATTCATATACCAGAAATGTTTGAAGCTACTGACTGAATGAAAAGAGCTGGCATCTCACTCTCTTTGAATCTTCTTTATCATGCTAAGAGGAGCAGGAAAAAGCAAAAAAATTCAGAATTGCACCTTGCAATGTGGAGAAATTACTGTTTGTGCATTTACAATATTCATTGGTTTTTGCCATTGAAAAACGTCCAGAAATGTTTGAAGCTACTGACTGAATGAAAGGAGCTGGCATCTCACTCTCTTTGAATCTTCTTTATCATGCTAGGATTAGCAGGAAAAAGCAAAAAAATTCAGAATTGCACCTTGCAATGCGGAGAAATTACTGTTTGTGCATTTACAATATTCATTGATTTTTGCCATTGAAAAACATCATGTTATTCATATACCAGAAATGTTTGAAGCTACTGACTGAATGAAAAGAGCTGGCATCTCACTCTCTTTGAATCTTCTTTATCATGCTAAGAGGAGCAGGAAAAAGCAAAAAAATTCAGAATTGCACCTTGCAATGTGGAGAAATTACTGTTTGTGCATTTACAATATTCATTGATTTTTGCCATTGAAAAACGTCCAGAAATGTTTGAAGCTACTGACTGAATGAAAGGAGCTGGCATCTCACTCTCTTTGAATCTTCTTTATCATGCTACGAGGAACAGGAGAAAGCAAAAAATTTCAGAATTGCACCTTGCAATGCGGAGAAATTACTGTTTGTGCATTTACAATATTCATTGATTTTTGCCATTGAAAAACATCATGTTATTCATATACCAGAAATGTTTGAAGCTACTGACTGAATGAAAAGAGCTGGCATCTCACTCTCTTTGAATCTTCTTTATCATGCTAAGAGGAGCAGGAAAAAGCAAAAAATTTCAGAATTGCACCTTGCAATGTGGAAAAATTACTGTTTGTGCATTTACAATATTCATTGGTTTTTGCCATTGAAAAACGTCCAGAAATGTTTGAAGCTACTGACTGAATGAAAGGAGCTGGCATCTCACTCTCTTTGAATGTTCTTTATCATGCTAGGATTAGCAGGAAAAAGCAAAAGATTTCAGAATTGCACCTTGCAGTGCGGAGAAATTACTGTTTGTGCATTTACAATATTCATTGATTTTTGCCATTGAAAAACATCATGTTATTCATATACCAGAAATGTTTGAAGCTACTGACTGAATGAAAAGAGCTGGCATCTCACTCTCTTTGAATCTTCTTTATCATGCTAAGAGGAGCAGGAAAAAGCAAAAAATTTCAAAATTGCACCTTGCAATGTGGAGAAATTACTATTTGTGCATTTACAATATTCATTGATTTTTGCCATTGAAAAACGTCCAGAAATGTTTGAAGCTACTGACTGAATGAAAAGAGCTGGCATCTCACCCTCTTTGAATCTTCTTTATCATGCTAAGAGGAGCAGGAAAAAGCAAAAAATTTCAGAATTGCACCTTGCAATGCGGAGAAATTACTGTTTGTGCATTTACAATATTCATTGATTTTTGCCATTGAAAAACATCATGTTATTCATATACCAGAAATGTTTGAAGCTACTGACTGAATGAAAAGAGCTGGCATCTCACTCTCTTTGAATCTTCTTTATCATGCTAAGAGGAGCAGGAAAAAGCAAAAAATTTCAGAATTACACCTTGCAATGTGGAGAAATTACTGTTTGTGCATTTACAATATTCATTGATTTTTGCCATTGAAAAACGTCCAGAAATGTTTGAAGCTACTGACTGAATGAAAGGAGCTGGCATCTCACTCTCTTTGAATCTTCTTTATCATGCTAAGAGGAGCAGGAAAAAGCAAAAAATTTCAGAATTGCACCTTGCAATGCGGAGAAATTACTGTTTGTGCATTTACAATATTCATTGATTTTTGCCATTGAAAAACATCATGTTATTCATATACCAGAAATGTTTGAAGCTACTGACTGAATGAAAAGAGCTGGCATCTCACTCTCTTTGAATCTTCTTTATCATGCTAAGAGGAGCAGGAAAAAGCAAAAAATTTCAGAATTGCACCTTGCAATGTGGAGAAATTACTGTTTGTGCATTTACAATATTCATTGATTTTTGCCATTGAAAAACGTCCAGAAATGTTTGAAGCTACTGACTGAATGAAAAGAGCTGGCATCTCACTCTCTTTGAATCTTCTTTATCATGCTAAGAGGAGCAGGAAAAAGCAAAAAATTTCAGAATTACACCTTGCAATGTGGAGAAATTACTGTTTGTGCATTTACAATATTCATTGATTTTTGCCATTGAAAAACGTCCAGAAATGTTTGAAGCTACTGACTGAATGAAAGGAGCTGGCATCTCACTCTCTTTGAATCTTCTTTATCATGCTAAGAGGAGCAGGAAAAAGCAAAAAATTTCAGAATTGCACCTTGCAATGCGGAGAAATTACTGTTTGTGCATTTACAATATTCATTGATTTTTGCCATTGAAAAACATCATGTTATTCATATACCAGAAATGTTTGAAGCTACTGACTGAATGAAAAGAGCTGGCATCTCACTCTCTTTGAATCTTCTTTATCATGCTAAGAGGAGCAGGAAAAAGCAAAAAATTTCAGAATTGCACCTTGCAATGTGGAGAAATTACTGTTTGTGCATTTACAATATTCATTGATTTTTGCCATTGAAAAACGTCCAGAAATGATTGAAGCTACTGACTGAATGAAAGGAGCTGGCATCTCACTCTCTTTGAATCTTCTTTATCATGCTAAGAGGAGCAGGAGAAAGCAAAAAATTTCAGAATTGCACCTTGCAATGCGGAGAAATTACTGTTTGTGCATTTACAATATTCATTGATTTTTGCCATTGAAAAACATCATGTTATTCATATACCAGAAATGTTTGAAGCTACTGACTGAATGAAAAGAGCTGGCATCTCACTCTCTTTGAATCTTCTTTATCATGCTAAGAGGAGCAGGAAAAAGCAAAAAAATTCAGAATTGCACCTTGCAATGTGGAGAAATTACTGTTTGTGCATTTACAATATTCATTGATTTTTGCCATTGAAAAACGTCCAGAAATGTTTGAAGCTACTGACTGAATGAAAGGAGCTGGCATCTCACTCTCTTTGAATCTTCTTTATCATGCTAAGAGGAACAGGAGAAAGCAAAAAATTTCAGAATTGCACCTTGCAATGCGGAGAAATTACTGTTTGTGCATTTACAATATTCATTGATTTTTGCCATTGAAAAACATCATGTTATTCATATACCAGAAATGTTTGAAGCTACTGACTGAATGAAAAGAGCTGGCATCTCACTCTCTTTGAATCTTCTTTATCATGCTAAGCGGAGCAGGAAAAAGCAAAAAATTTCAGAATTGCACCTTGCAATGTGGAGAAATTACTGTTTGTGCATTTACAATATTCATTGGTTTTTGCCATTGAAAAACGTCCAGAAATGTTTGAAGCTACTGACTGAATGAAAGGAGCTGGCATCTCACTCTCTTTGAATGTTCTTTATCATGCTAGGATTAGCAGGAAAAAGCAAAAGATTTCAGAATTGCACCTTGCAATGCGGAGAAATTACTGTTTGTGCATTTACAATATTCATTGATTTTTGCCATTGAAAAACATCATGTTATTCATATACCAGAAATGTTTGAAGCTACTGACTGAATGAAAAGAGCTGGCATCTCACTCTCTTTGAATCTTCTTTATCATGCTAAGAGGAGCAGGAAAAAGCAAAAAATTTCAAAATTGCACCTTGCAATGTGGAGAAATTACTATTTGTGCATTTACAATATTCATTGATTTTTGCCATTGAAAAACGTCCAGAAATGTTTGAAGCTACTGACTGAATGAAAAGAGCTGGCATCTCACTCTCTTTGAATCTTCTTTATCATGCTAAGAGGAGCAGGAAAAAGCAAAAAATTTCAGAATTGCACCTTGCAATGCGGAGAAATTACTGTTTGTGCATTTACAATATTCATTGATTTTTGCCATTGAAAAACATCATGTTATTCATATACCAGAAATGTTTGAAGCTACTGACTGAATGAAAAGAGCTGGCATCTCACTCTCTTTGAATCTTCTTTATCATGCTAAGAGGAGCAGGAAAAAGCAAAAAATTTCAGAATTACACCTTGCATTGTGGAGAAATTACTGTTTGTGCATTTACAATATTCATTGATTTTTGCCATTGAAAAACATGATGTTATTCATATACCAGAAATGTTTGAAGCTACTGACTGAATGAAAAGAGCTGGCATCTCACTCTCTTTGAATCTTCTTTATCATGCTAAGAGGAGCAGGAAAAAGCAAAAAAATTTCAGAATTGCACCTTGCAATGTGGAGAAATTACTGTTTGTGCATTTACAATATTCATTGGTTTTTGCCATTGAAAAACGTCCAGAAATGTTTGAAGCTACTGACTGAATGAAAGGAGCTGGCATCTCACTCTCTTTGAATCTTCTTTATCATGCTAGGATTAGCAGGAAAAAGCAAAAAAATTCAGAATTGCACCTTGCAATGCGGAGAAATTACTGTTTGTGCATTTACAATATTCATTGATTTTTGCCATTGAAAAACATCATGCTATTCATATACCAGAAATGTTTGAAGCTACTGACTGAATGAAAAGAGCTGGCATCTCACTCTCTTTGAATCTTCTTTATCATGCTAAGAGGAGCAGGAAAAAGCAAAAAAATTCAGAATTGCACCTTGCAATGTGGAGAAATTACTGTTTGTGCATTTACAATATTCATTGGTTTTTGCCATTGAAAAACGTCCAGAAATGTTTGAAGCTACTGACTGAATGAAAGGAGCTGGCATCTCACTCTCTTTGAATCTTCTTTATCATGCTAGGATTAGCAGGAAAAAGCAAAAAAATTCAGAATTGCACCTTGCAATGCGGAGAAATTACTGTTTGTGCATTTACAATATTCATTGATTTTTGCCATTGAAAAACATCATGTTATTCATATACCAGAAATGTTTGAAGCTACTGACTGAATGAAAAGAGCTGGCATCTCACTCTCTTTGAATCTTCTTTATCATGCTAAGAGGAGCAGGAAAAAGCAAAAAAATTCAGAATTGCACCTTGCAATGTGGAGAAATTACTGTTTGTGCATTTACAATATTCATTGATTTTTGCCATTGAAAAACGTCCAGAAATGTTTGAAGCTACTGACTGAATGAAAGGAGCTGGCATCTCACTCTCTTTGAATCTTCTTTATCATGCTACGAGGAACAGGAGAAAGCAAAAAATTTCAGAATTGCACCTTGCAATGCGGAGAAATTACTGTTTGTGCATTTACAATATTCATTGATTTTTGCCATTGAAAAACATCATGTTATTCATATACCAGAAATGTTTGAAGCTACTGACTGAATGAAAAGAGCTGGCATCTCACTCTCTTTGAATCTTCTTTATCATGCTAAGAGGAGCAGGAAAAAGCAAAAAATTTCAGAATTGCACCTTGCAATGTGGAAAAATTACTGTTTGTGCATTTACAATATTCATTGGTTTTTGCCATTGAAAAACGTCCAGAAATGTTTGAAGCTACTGACTGAATGAAAGGAGCTGGCATCTCACTCTCTTTGAATGTTCTTTATCATGCTAGGATTAGCAGGAAAAAGCAAAAGATTTCAGAATTGCACCTTGCAGTGCGGAGAAATTACTGTTTGTGCATTTACAATATTCATTGATTTTTGCCATTGAAAAACATCATGTTATTCATATACCAGAAATGTTTGAAGCTACTGACTGAATGAAAAGAGCTGGCATCTCACTCTCTTTGAATCTTCTTTATCATGCTAAGAGGAGCAGGAAAAAGCAAAAAATTTCAAAATTGCACCTTGCAATGTGGAGAAATTACTATTTGTGCATTTACAATATTCATTGATTTTTGCCATTGAAAAACGTCCAGAAATGTTTGAAGCTACTGACTGAATGAAAAGAGCTGGCATCTCACCCTCTTTGAATCTTCTTTATCATGCTAAGAGGAGCAGGAAAAAGCAAAAAATTTCAGAATTGCACCTTGCAATGCGGAGAAATTACTGTTTGTGCATTTACAATATTCATTGATTTTTGCCATTGAAAAACATCATGTTATTCATATACCAGAAATGTTTGAAGCTACTGACTGAATGAAAAGAGCAGGCATCTCACTCTCTTTGAATCTTCTTTATCATGCTAAGAGGAGCAGGAAAAAGCAAAAAATTTCAGAATTACACCTTGCAATGTGGAGAAATTACTGTTTGTGCATTTACAATATTCATTGATTTTTGCCATTGAAAAACATGATGTTATTCATATACCAGAAATGTTTGAAGCTACTGACTGAATGAAAAGAGCTGGCATCTCACTCTCTTTGAATCTTCTTTATCATGCTAAGAGGAGCAGGAAAAAGCAAAAAATTTCAGAATTGCACCTTGCAATGTGGAGAAATTACTGTTTGTGCATTTACAATATTCATTGGTTTTTGCCATTGAAAAACGTCCAGAAATGTTTGAAGCTACTGACAGAATGAAAGGAGCTGGCATCTCACTCTCTTTGAATCTTCTTTATCATGCTAGGATTAGCAGGAAAAAGCAAAAAAATTCAGAATTGCACCTTGCAATGCGGAGAAATTACTGTTTGTGCATTTACAATATTCATTGATTTTTGCCATTGAAAAACATCATGTTATTCATATACCAGAAATGTTTGAAGCTACTGACTGAATGAAAAGAGCTGGCATCTCACTCTCTTTGAATCTTCTTTATCATGCTAAGAGGAGCAGGAAAAAGCAAAAAAATTCAGAATTGCACCTTGCAATGTGGAGAAATTACTGTTTGTGCATTTACAATATTCATTGATTTTTGCCATTGAAAAACGTCCAGAAATGTTTGAAGCTACTGACTGAATGAAAGGAGCTGGCATCTCACTCTCTTTGAATCTTCTTTATCATGCTAAGAGGAGCAGGAGAAAGCAAAAAATTTCAGAATTGCACCTTGCAATGCGGAGAAATTACTGTTTGTGCATTTACAATACTCATTGATTTTTGCCATTGCAAAACATCATGTTATTCATATACCAGAAATGTTTGAAGCTACTGACTGAATGAAAAGAGCTGGCATCTCACTCTCTTTGAATCTTCTTTATCATGCTAAGAGGAGCAGGAAAAAGCAAAAAAATTCAGAATTGCACCTTGCAATGTGGAGAAATTACTGTTTGTGCATTTACAATATTCATTGGTTTTTGCCATTGAAAAACGTCCAGAAATGTTTGAAGCTACTGACTGAATGAAAGGAGCTGGCATCTCACTCTCTTTGAATCTTCTTTATCATGCTAGGATTAGCAGGAAAAAGCAAAAAAATTCAGAATTGCACCTTGCAATGCGGAGAAATTACTGTTTGTGCATTTACAATATTCATTGATTTTTGCCATTGAAAAACATCATGTTATTCATATACCAGAAATGTTTGAAGCTACTGACTGAATGAAAAGAGCTGGCATCTCACTCTCTTTGAATCTTCTTTATCATGCTAAGTGGAACAGGAGAAAGCAAAAAATTTCAGAATTGCACCTTGCAATGCGGAGAAATTACTGTTTGTGCATTTACAATATTCATTGATTTTTGCCATTGAAAAACATCATGTTATTCATATACCAGAAATGTTTGAAGCTACTGACTGAATGAAAAGAGCTGGCATCTCACTCTCTTTGAATCTTCTTTATCATGCTAAGAGGAGCAGGAAAAAACAAAAAATTTCAGATTTGCACCTTGCAATGTGGAGAAATTACTGTTTGTGCATTTACAATATTCATTGGTTTTTGCCATTGAAAAACGTCCAGAAATGTTTGAAGCTACTGACTGAATGAAAGGAGCTGGCATCTCACTCTCTTTGAATCTTCTTTATCATGCTAGGATTAGCAGGAAAAAGCAAAAAAAATCAGAATTGCACCTTGCAATGCGGAGAAATTACTGTTTGTGCATTTACAATATTCATTGATTTTTGCCATTGAAAAACATCATGTTATTCATATACCAGAAATGTTTGAAGCTACTGACTGAATGAAAAGAGCTGGCATCTCACTCTCTTTGAATCTTCTTTATCATGCTAAGAGGAGCAGGAAAAAGCAAAAAAATTCAGAATTGCACCTTGCAATGTGGAGAAATTACTGTTTGTGCATTTACAATATTCATTGATTTTTGCCATTGAAAAACGTCCAGAAATGTTTGAAGCTACTGACTGAATGAAAGGAGCTGGCATCTCACTCTCTTTGAATCTTCTTTATCATGCTAAGAGGAGCAGGAGAAAGCAAAAAATTTCAGAATTGCACCTTGCAATGCGGAGAAATTACTGTTTGTGCATTTACAATATTCATTGATTTTTGCCATTGAAAAACATCATGTTATTCATATACCAGAAATGTTTGAAGCTACTGACTGAATGAAAAGAGCTGGCATCTCACTCTCTTTGAATCTTCTTTATCATGCTAAGAGGAGCAGGAAAAAGCAAAAAAGTTCAGAATTGCACCTTGCAATGTGGAGAAATTACTGTTTGTGCATTTACAATATTCATTGGTTTTTGCCATTGAAAAACGTCCAGAAATGTTTGAAGCTACTGACTGAATGAAAGGAGCTGGCATCTCACTCTCTTTGAATCTTCTTTATCATGCTAGGATTAGCAGGAAAAAGCAAAAAAATTCAGAATTGCACCTTGCAATGCGGAGAAATTACTGTTTGTGCATTTACAATATTCATTGATTTTTGCCATTGAAAAACATCATGTTATTCATATACCAGAAATGTTTGAAGCTACTGACTGAATGAAAAGAGCTGGCATCTCACTCTCTTTGAATCTTCTTTATCATGCTAAGAGAAGCAGGAAAAAGCAAAAAAATTCAGAATTGCACCTTGCAATGTGGAGAAATTACTGTTTGTGCATTTACAATATTCATTGATTTTTGCCATTGAAAAACGTCCAGAAATGTTTGAAGCTACTGACTGAATGAAAGGAGCTGGCATCTCACTCTCTTTGAATCTTCTTTATCATGCTAAGAGGAGCAGGAGAAAGCAAAAAATTTCAGAATTGCACCTTGCAATGCGGAGAAATTACTGTTTGTGCATTTACAATATTCATTGATTTTTGCCATTGAAAAACATCATGTTATTCATATACCAGAAATGTTTGAAGCTACTGACTGAATGAAAAGAGCTGGCATCTCACTCTCTTTGAATCTTCTTTATCATGCTAAGAGGAGCAGGAAAAAGCAAAAAATTTCAGAATTGCACCTTGCAATGTGGAGAAATTACTGTTTGTGCATTTACAATATTCATTGATTTTTGCCATTGAAAAACGTCCAGAAATGTTTGAAGCTACTGACTGAATGAAAGGAGCTGGCATCTCACTCTCTTTGAAACTTCTTTATCATGCTAAGAGGAGTAGGAAAAAGCAAAAAATTTCAGAATTGCACCTTGCAATGCGGAGAAATTACTGTTTGTGCATTTACAATATTCATTGATTTTTGCCATTGAAAAACATCATGTTATTCATATACCAGAAATGTTTGAAGCTACTGACTGAATGAAAAGAGCTGGCATCTCACTCTCTTTGAATCTTCTTTATCATGCTAAGAGGAGCAGGAAAAAGCAAAAAATTTCAGAATTGCACCTTGCAATGTGGAGAAATTACTATTTGTGCATTTACAATATTTATTGATTTTTGCCATTGAAAAACGTCCAGAAATGTTTGAAGCTACTGACTGAATGAAAAGAGCTGGCATCTCACTCTCTTTGAATCTTCTTTATCATGCTAAGATGAGCAGGAAAAAGCAAAAAATTTCAGAATTGCACCTTGCAATGCGGAGAAATTACTGTTTGTGCATTTACAATATTCATTGATTTTTGCCATTGAAAAACATCATGTTATTCATATACCAGAAATGTTTGAAGCTACTGACTGAATGAAAAGAGCTGGCATCTCACTCTCTTTGAATCTTCTTTATCATGCTAAGAGGAGCAGGAAAAAGCAAAAAATTTCAGAATTGCACCTTGCAATGTGGAGAAATTACTGTTTGTGCATTTACAATATTCATTGGTTTTTGCCATTGAAAAACGTCCAGAAATGTTTGAAGCTACTGACTGAATGAAAGGAGCTGGCATCTCACTCTCTTTGAATCTTCTTTATCATGCTAAGAGGAGCAGGAAAAAGCAAAAAATTTCAGAATTGCACCTTGCAATGTGGAGAAATTACTGTTTGTGCATTTACAATATTCATTGATTTTTGCCATTGAAAAACATCATGTTATTCATATACCAGAAATGTTTGAAGCTACTGACTGAAAGAAAAGAGCTGGCATCTCACTCTCTTTGAATCTTCTTTATCATGCTAAGAGGAGCAGGAAAAAGCAAAAAATTTCAGAATTGCACCTTGCAATGTGGAGAAATTACTGTTTGTGCATTTACAATATTCATTGATTTTTGCCATTGAAAAACGTCCAGAAATGTTTGAAGCTACTGACTGAATGAAAGGAGCTGGCATCTCACTCTCTTTGAATCTTCTTTATCATGCTAAGAGGAGCAGGAAAAAGCAAAAAAATTCAGAATTGCACCTTGCAATGCGGAGAAATTACTGTTTGTGCATTTACAATATTCATTGATTTTTGCCATTGAAAAACATCATGTTATTCATATACCAGAAATGGTTGAAGCTACTGACTGAATGAAAAGAGCGGGCATCTCACTCTCTTTGAATCTTCTTTATCATGCTAAGAGGAGCAGGAAAAAGCAAAAAATTTCTGAATTGCACCTTGCAATGTGGAGAAATTACTGTTTGTGCATTTACAATATTCATTGATTTTTGCCATTGAAAAACGTCCAAAAATGTTTGAAGCTACTGACTGAATGAAAGGAGCTGGCATCTCACTCTCTTTGAATCTTCTTTATCATGCTAAGAGGAGCAGGAAAAAGCAAAAAAATTCAGAATTGCACCTTGCAATGCGGAGAAATTACTGTTTGTGCATTTACAATATTCATTGATTTTTGCCATTGAAAAACATCATGTTATTCATATACCAGAAATGTTTGAAGCTACTGACTGAATGAAAAGAGCTGGCATCTCACTCTCTTTGAATCTTCTTTATCATGCTAGGATTAGCAGGAAAAAGCAAAAAATTTCAGAATTGCACCTTGCAATGTGGAGAAATTACTGTTTGTGCATTTACAATATTCATTGATTTTTGCCATTGAAAAACATCATGTTATTCATATACCAGAAATGTTTGAAGCTACTGACTGAATGAAAAGAGCTGGCATCTCACTCTCTTTGAATCTTCTTTATCATGCTAAGAGGAGCAGGAAAAAGCAAAAAATTTCAGAATTGCACCTTGCAATGTGGAGAAATTACTGTTTGTGCATTTACAATATTCATTGGTTTTTGCCATTGAAAAACGTCCAGAAATGTTTGAAGCTCCTGACTGAATGAAAGGAGCTGGCATCTCACTCTCTTTGAATCTTCTTTATCATGCTAGGATTAGCAGGAAAAAGCAAAAAATTTCAGAATTGCACCTTGCAATGTGGAGAAATTACTGTTTGTGCATTTACAATATTCATTGATTTTTGCCATTGAAAAACATCATGTTATTCATATACCAGAAATGTTTGAAGCTACTGACTGAATGAAAAGAGCTGGCATCTCACTCTCTTTGAATCTTCTTTATCATGCTAAGAGGAGCAGGAAAAAGCAAAAAATTTCAGAATTGCACCTTGCAATGTGGAGAAATTACTGTTTGTGCATTTACAATATTCATTGGTTTTTGCCATTGAAAAACGTCCAGAAATGTTTGAAGCTACTGACTGAATGAAAGGAGCTGGCATCTCACTCTTTGAATCTTCTTTATCATGCTAAGAGGAGCAGGAAAAAGCAAAAAATTTAAGAATTGCACCTTGCAATGCGGAGAAATTACTGTTTGTGCATTTACAATATTCATTGGTTTTTGCCATTGAAAAACGTCCAGAAATGTTTGAAGCTCCTGACTGAATGAAAGGAGCTGGCATCTCACTCTCTTTGAATCTTCTTTATCATGCTAGGATTAGCAGGAAAAAGCAAAAAATTTCAGAATTGCACCTTGCAATGCGGAGAAATTACTGTTTGTGCATTTACAATATTCATTGATTTTTGCCATTGAAAAACATCATGTTATTCATATACCAGAAATGTTTGAAGCTACTGACTGAATGAAAAGAGCTGGCATCTCACTCTCTTTGAATCTTCTTTATCATGCTAAGAGGAGCAGGAAAAAGCAAAAAATTTCAGAATTGCACCTTGCAATGTGGAGAAATTACTGTTTGTGCATTTACAATATTTATTGGTTTTTGCCATTGAAAAACGTCCAGAAATGTTTGAAGCTACTGACTGAATGAAAGGAGCTGGCATCTCACTCTCTTTGAATCTTCTTTATCATGCTAAGAGGAGCAGGAAAAAGCAAAAAATTTCAGAATTGCACCTTGCAATGCGGAGAAATTACTGTTTGTGCATTTACAATATTCATTGATTTTTGCCATTGAAAAACATCATGTTATTCATATACCAGAAATGTTTGAAGCTACTGACTGAATGAAAAGAGCTGGCATCTCACTCTCTTTGAATCTTTTTTATCATGCTAAGAGGAGCAGGAAAAAGCAAAACATTTCAGAATTGCACCTTGCAATGTGGAGAAATTACTGTTTGTGCATTTACAATATTCATTGATTTTTGCCATTGAAAAACGTCCAGAAATGTTTGAAGCTACTGACTGAATGAAAGGAGCTGGCATCTCACTCTCTTTGAATCTTCTTTATCATGCTAAGAGGAGCAGGAAAAAGCAAAAAATTTCAGAATTGCACCTTGCAATGCGGAGAAATTACTGTTTGTGCATTTACAATATTCATTGATTTTTGCCATTGAAAAACATCATGTTATTCATATACCAGAAATGTTTGAAGCTACTGACTGAATGAAAAGAGCTGGCATCTCACTCTCTTTGAATCTTCTTTATCATGCTAAGAGGAGCAGGAAAAAGCAAAAAATTTCAGACTTGCACCTTGCAATGTGGAGAAATTACTGTTTGTGAATTTACAATATTCATTGGTTTTTGCCATTGAAAAACGTCCAGAAATGTTTGAAGCTACTGACTGAATGAAAGGAGCTGGCATCTCACTCTCTTTGAATCTTCTTTATCATGCTAGGATTAGCAGGAAAAAGCAAAAAATTTCAGAATTGCACCTCGCAATGCGGAGAAATTACTGTTTGGGCATTTACAATATTCATTGATTTTTGCCATTGAAAAACATCATGTTATTCATATACCAGAAATGTTTGAAGCTACTGACTGAATGAAAAGAGCTGGCATCTCACTCTCTTTGAATCTTCTTTATCATGCTAAGAGGAGCAGGAAAAAGCAAAAAATTTCAGAATTGCACCTTGCAATGTGGAGAAATTACTATTTGTGCATTTACAATATTCATTGATTTTTGCCATTGAAAAACGTCCAGAAATGTTTGAAGCTACTGACTGAATGAAAAGAGCTGGCATCTCACTCTCTTTGAATCTTCTTTATCATGCTAAGAGGAGCAGGAAAAAGCAAAAAATTTCAGAATTGCACCTTGCAATGCGGAGAAATTACTGTTTGTGCATTTACAATATTCATTGATTTTTGCCATTGAAAAACATCATGTTATTCATATACCAGAAATGTTTGAAGCTACTGACTGAATGAAAAGAGCTGGCATCTCACTCTCTTTGAATCTTCTTTATCATGCTAAGAGGAGCAGGAAAAAGCAAAAAATTTCAGAATTACACCTTGCAATGTGGAGAAATTACTGTTTGTGCATTTACAATATTCATTGGTTTTTGCCATTGAAAAACATCCAGAAATGTTTGAAGCTACTGACTGAATGAAAGGAGCTGGCATCTCACTCTCTTTGAATCTTCTTTATCATGCTAGGATTAGCAGGAAAAAGCAAAAAATTTCAGAATTGCACCTTGCAATGCGGAGAAATTACTGTTTGTGCATTTACAATATTCATTGATTTTTGCCATTGAAAAACATCATGTTATTCATATACCAGAAATGTTTGAAGCTACTGACTGAATGAAAAGAGCTGGCATCTCACTCTCTTTGAATCTTCTTTATCATGCTAAGAGGAGCAGGAAAAAGCAAAAAATTTCAGAATTGCACCTTGCAATGTGGAGAAATTACTATTTGTGCATTTACAATATTCATTGATTTTTGCCATTGAAAAACGTCCAGAAATGTTTGAAGCTACTGACTGAATGAAAAGAGCTGGCATCTCACTCTCTTTGAATCTTCTTTATCATGCTAAGAGGAGCAGGAAAAAGCAAAAAATTTCAGAATTGCACCTTGCAATGCGGAGAAATTACTGTTTGTGCATTTACAATATTCATTGATTTTTGCCATTGAAAAACATCATGTTATTCATATACCAGAAATGTTTGAAGCTACTGACTGAATGAAAAGAGCTGGCATCTCACTCTCTTTGAATCTTCTTTATCATGCTAAGAGGAGCAGGAAAAAGCAAAAAATTTCAGAATTACACCTTGCAATGTGGAGAAATTACTGTTTGTGCATTTACAATATTCATTGATTTTTGCCATTGAAAAACGTCATGTTATTCATATACCAGAAATGTTTGAAGCTACTGACTGAATGAAAAGAGCTGGCATCTCACTCTCTTTGAATCTTCTTTATCATGCTAAGAGGAGCAGGAAAAAGCAAAAAATTTCAGAATTGCACCTTGCAATGTGGAGAAATTACTGTTTGTGCATTTACAATATTCATTGGTTTTTGCCATTGAAAAACGTCCAGAAATGTTTGAAGCTACTGACTGAATGAAAGGAGCTGGCATCTCACTCTCTTTGAATCTTCTTTATCATGCTAGGATTAGCAGGAAAAAGCAAAAAAATTCAGAATTGCACCTTGCAATGCGGAGAAATTACTGTTTGTGCATTCATTGATTTTTGCCATTGAAAAACATCATGTTATTCATATACCAGAAATGTTTGAAGCTACTGACTGAATGAAAAGAGCTGGCATCTCACTCTCTTTGAATCTTCTTTATCATGCTAAGAGGAGCAGGAAAAAGCAAAAAATTTCAGAATTACACCTAGCAATGTGGAGAAATTACTGTTTGTGCATTTACAATATTCATTGATTTTTGCCATTGAAAAACGTCCAGAAATGTTTGAAGCTACTGACTGAATGAAAGGAGGTGGCATCTCACTCTCTTTGAATCTTCTTTATGATGCTAAGAGGAGCAGGAAAAAGCAAAAAATTTCAGAATTGCACCTTGCAATGCGGAGAAATTACTGTTTGTGCATTTACAATATTCATTGATTTTTGCCATTGAAAAACATCATGTTATTCATATACCAGAAATGTTTGAAGCTACTGACTGAATGAAAAGAGCTGGCATCTCACTCTCTTTGAATCTTCTTTATCATGCTAAGAGGAGCAGGAAAAAGCAAAAAATTTCAGAATTGCACCTTGCAATGTGGAGAAATTACTGTTTGTGCATTTACAATATTCATTGATTTTTGCCATTGAAAAACGTCCAGAAATGTTTGAAGCTACTGACTGAATGAAAGGAGCTGGCATCTCACTCTCTTTGAATCTTCTTTATCATGCTAAGAGGAGCAGGAAAAAGCAAAAAATTTCAGAATTGCACCTTGCAATGCGGAGAAATTACTGTTTGTGCATTTACAATATTCATTGATTTTTGCCATTGAAAAACATCATGTTATTCATATACCAGAAATGTTTGAAGCTACTGACTGAATGAAAAGAGCTGGCATCTCACTCTCTTTGAATCTTCTTTATCATGCTAAGAGGAGCAGGAAAAAGCAAAAATTTTCAGAATTGCACCTTGCAATGTGGAGAATTTACTGTTTGTGCATTTACAATATTCATTGGTTTTTGCCATTGAAAAACATCCAGAAATGTTTGAAGCTACTGACTGAATGAAAGGAGCTGGCATCTCACTCTCTTTGAATCTTCTTTATCATGCTAGGATTAGCAGGAAAAAGCAAAAAAATTCAGAATTGCACCTTGCAATGCGGAGAAATTACTGTTTGTGCATTTACAATATTCATTGATTTTTGCCATTGAAAAACATCATGTTATTCATATACCAGAAATGTTTGAAGCTACTGACTGAATGAAAAGAGCTGGCATCTCACTCTCTTTGAATCTTCTTTATCATGCTAAGAGGAGCAGGAAAAAGCAAAAAATTTCAGAATTGCACCTTGCAATGTGGAGAAATTACTGTTTGTGCATTTACAATATTCATTGATTTTTGCCATTGAAAAACGTCCAGAAATGTTTGAAGCTACTGACTGAATGAAAGGAGCTGGCATCTCACTCTCTTTGAATCTTCTTTATCATGCTAAGAGGAGCAGGAAAAAGCAAAAAATTTCAGAATTGCACCTTGCAATGCGGAGAAATTACTGTTTGTGCATTTACAATATTCATTGATTTTTGCCATTGAAAAACATCATGTTATTCATATACCAGAAATGTTTGAAGCTACTGACTGAATGAAAAGAGCTGGCATCTCACTCTCTTTGAATCTTCTTTATCATGCTAAGAGGAGCAGGAAAAAGCAAAAAATTTCAGAATTGCACCTTGCAATGTGGAGAAATTACTGTTTGTGCATTTACAATATTCATTGATTTTTGCCATTGAAAAACGTCCAGAAATGTTTGAAGCTACTGACTGAATGAAAGGAGCTGGCATCTCACTCTCTTTGAATCTTCTTTATCATGCTAAGAGGAGCAGGAAAAAGCAAAAAAATTCAGAATTGCACCTTGCAATGCGGAGAAATTACTGTTTGTGCATTTACAATATTCATTGATTTTTGCCATTGAAAAACATCATGTTATTCATATACCAGAAATGTTTGAAGCTACTGACTGAATGAAAAGAGCTGGCATCTCACTCTCTTTGAATCTTCTTTATCATGCTAAGAGGAGCAGGAAAAAGCAAAAAATTTCCGAATTACACCTTGCAATGTGGAGAAATTACTGTTTGTGCATTTACAATATTCATTGATTTTTGCCATTGAAAAACGTCCAGAAATGTTTGAAGCTACTGACTGAATGAAAGCTGGCATCTCACTCTCTTTGAATCTTCTTTATCATGCTAAGAGGAGCAGGAAAAAGCAAAAAATTTCAGAATTGCACCTTGCAATGCGGAGAAATTACTGTTTGTGCATTTACAATATTCATTGATTTTTCCCATTGAAAAACATCATGTTATTCATATACCAGAAATGTTTGAAGCTACTGACTGAATGAAAAGAGCTGGCATCTCACTCTCTTTGAATCTTCTTTATCATGCTAAGAGGAGCAAGAAAAAGCAAAAAATTTCAGAATTGCACCTTGCAATGTGGAGAAATTACTGTTTGTGCATTTACAATATTCATTGGTTTTTGCCATTGAAAAACGTCCAGAAATGTTTGAAGCTCCTGACTGAATGAAAGGAGCTGGCATCTCACTCTCTTTGAATCTTCTTTATCATGCTAGGATTAGCAGGAAAAAGCAAAAAAATTCAGAATTGCACCTTGCAATGCGGAGAAATTACTGTTTGTGCATTTACAATATTCATTGATTTTTGCTTTGAAAAACATCATGTTATTCATATACCAGAAATGTTTGAAGCTACTGACTGAATGAAAAGAGCTGGCATCTCACTCTCTTTGAATCTTCTTTATCATGCTAAGAGGAGCAGGAAAAAGCAAAAAATTTCAGAATTGCACCTTGTAATGTGGAGAAATTACTATTTGTGCATTTACAATATTCATTGATTTTTGCCATTGAAAAACGTCCAGAAATGTTTGAAGCTACTGACTGCATGAAAAGAGCTGGCATCTCACTCTCTTTGAATCTTCTTTATCATGCTAAGAGGAGAAGGAAAAAGCAAAAAATTTCAGAATTGCACCTTGCAATGTGGAGAAATTACTGTTTGTGCATTTACAATATTCATTGATTTTTGCCATTGAAAAACGTCCAGAAATGTTTGAAGCTACTGACTGAATGAAAGCTGGCATCTCACTCTCTTTGAATCTTCTTTATCATGCTAAGAGGAGCAGGAAAAAGCAAAAAATTTCAGAATTGCACCTTGCAATGCGGAGAAATTACTGTTTGTGCATTTACAATATTCATTGATTTTTCCCATTGAAAAACATCATGTTATTCATATACCAGAAATGTTTGAAGCTACTGACTGAATGAAAAGAGCTGGCATCTCACTCTCTTTGAATCTTCTTTATCATGCTAAGAGGAGCAGGAAAAAGCAAAAAATTTCAGAATTGCACCTTGCAATGTGGAGAAATTACTGTTTGTGCATTTACAATATTCATTGGTTTTTGCCATTGAAAAACGTCCAGAAATGTTTGAAGCTCCTGACTGAATGAAAGGAGCTGGCATCTCACTCTCTTTGAATCTTCTTTATCATGCTAGGATTAGCAGGAAAAAGCAAAAAAATTCAGAATTGCACCTTGAAATGCGGAGAAATTACTGTTTGTGCATTTACAATATTCATTGATTTTTGCCATTGAAAAACATCATGTTATTCATATACCAGAAATGTTTGAAGCTACTGACTGAATGAAAAGAGCTGGCATCTCACTCTCTTTGAATCTTCTTTATCATGCTAAGAGGAGCAGGAAAAAGCAAAAAATTTCAGAATTGCACCTTGCAATGTGGAGAAATTACTATTTGTGCATTTACAATATTCATTGATTTTTGCCATTGAAAAACGTCCAGAAATGTTTGAAGCTACTGACTGCATGAAAAGAGCTGGCATCTCACTCTCTTTGAATCTTCTTTATCATGCTAAGAGGAGAAGGAAAAAGCAAAAAATTTCAGAATTGCACCTTGCAATGTGGAGAAATTACTGTTTGTGCATTTACAATATTCATTGGTTTTTGCCATTGAAAAACGTCCAGAAATGTTTGAAGCTACTGACTGAATGAAAGGAGCTGGCATCTCACTCTCTTTGAATCTTCTTTGTCATGCTAAGAGGAGTAGGAAAAAGCAAAAAATTTCAGAATTGCACCTTGCAATGCGGAGAAATTACTGTTTGTGCATTTACAATATTCATTGATTTTTGCCATTGAAAAACATCATGTTATTCATATACCAGAAATGTTTGAAGCTACTGACTGAATGAAAGTAGCTGGCATCTCACTCTCTTTGAATCTTCTTTGTCTTGCTAAGAGGAGCAGGAAAAAGCAAAAAATTTCAGAAATGCACCTTGCAATTCGGAGAAATTACTGTTTGTGCATTTACAATATTCATTGATTTTTGCCATTGAAAAACGTCCAGAAATGTTTGAAGCTACTGACTGAATGAAAGGAGCTGGCATCTCACTCTCTTTGAATCTTCTTTATCATGCTAAGAGGAGCAGGAAAAAGCAAAAAATTTCAGAATTGCACCTTGCAATGCGGAGAAATTACTGTTTGTGCATTTACAATATTCATTGATTTTTGCCATTGAAAAACGTCCAGAAATGTTTGAAGCTCCTGACTGAATGAAAGGAGCTGGCATCTCACTCTCTTTGAATCTTCTTTATCATGCTAGGATTAGCAGGAAAAAGCAAAAAATTTCAGAATTGCACCTTGCAATGCGGAGAAATTACTGTTTGTGCATTTACAATATTCATTGATTTTTGCCATTGAAAAACATCATGTTATTCATAAACCAGAAATGTTTGAAGCTACTGACTGAATGAAAAGAGCTGGCACCTCACTCTCTTTGAATCTTCTTTATCATGCTAAGAGGAGCAGGAAAAAGCAAAAAATTTCAGAATTGCACCTTGCAATGTGGAGAAATTACTATTTGTGCATTTACAATATTCATTGATTTTTGCCATTGAAAAACGTCCAGAAATGTTTGAAGCTACTGACTGAATGAAAAGAGCTGGCATCTCACTCTCTTTGAATCTTCTTTATCATGCTAAGAGGAGAAGGAAAAAGCAAAAAATTTCAGAATTGCACCTTGCAATGTGGAGAAATTACTGTTTGTGCATTTACAATATTCATTGGTTTTTGCCATTGAAAAACGTCCAGAAATGTTTGAAGCTACTGACTGAATGAAAGGAGCTGGCATCTCACTCTCTTTGAATCTTCTTTGTCATGCTAAGAGGAGCAGGAAAAAGCAAAAAATTTCAGAATTGCACCTTGCAATGCGGAGAAATTACTGTTTGTGCATTTACAATATTCATTGATTTTTGCCATTGAAAAACATCATGTTATTCATATACCAGAAATGTTTGAAGCTACTGACTGAATGAAAGGAGCTGGCATCTCACTCTCTTTGAATCTTCTTTGTCTTGCTAAGAGGAGCAGGAAAAAGCAAAAAATTTCAGAATTGCACCTTGCAATGCGGAGAAATTACTGTTTGTGCATTTACAATATTCATTGATTTTTGCCATTGAAAAACGTCCAGAAATGTTTGAAGCTACTGACTGAATGAAAGGAGCTGGCATCTCACTCTCTTTGAATCTTCTTTATCATGCTAAGAGGAGCAGGAAAAAGCAAAAAATTTCAGAATTGCACCTTGCAATGCGGAGAAATTACTGTTTGTGCATTTACAATATTCATTGATTTTTCCCATTGAAAAACATCATGTTATGCATATACCAGAAATGTTTGACGCTACTGACTGAATGAAATGAGCTGGCATCTCACGCTCTTTGAATCTTCTTTATCATGCTAAGAGGAGCAGGAAAAAGCAAAAAATTTCAGAATTGCACCTTGCAATGTGGAGAAATTACTGTTTGTGCATTTACAATATTCATTGTTTTTTGCCATTGAAAAACGTCCAGAAATGTTTGAAGCTCCTGACTGAATGAAAGGATCTGGCATCTCACTCTCTTTGAATCTTCTTTATCATGCTAGGATTAGCAGGAAAAAGCAAAAAATTTCAGAATTGCACCTTGCAATGCGGAGAAATTACTGTTTGTGCATTTACAATATTCATTGATTTTTGCCATTGAAAAACATCATGTTATTCATATACCAGAAATGTTTGTAGCTACTGACTGAATGAAAAGAGCTGGCATCTCACTCTCTTTGAATCTTCTTTATCATGCTAAGAGGAGCAGGAAAAAGCCAAAAATTTCAGAATTGCCCCTTGCAATGTGGAGAAATTACTGTTTGTGCATTTACAATATTCATTGATTTTTGCCATTGAAAAACGTCCAGAAATGTTTGAAGCTACTGACTGAATGAAAGGAGCTGGCATCTCACTCTCTTTGAATCTTCTTTATCATGCTAAGAGGAGCAAGAAAAAGCAAAAAATTTCAGAATTGCACCTTGCAATGCGGAGAAATTACTGTTTGTGCATTTACAATATTCATTGATTTTTGCCATTGAAAAACATCATGTTATTCATATACCAGAAATGTTTGAAGCTACTGACTGAATGAAAAGAGCTGGCATCTCACTCTCTTTGAATCTTCTTTATCATGCTAAGAGGAGCAGGAAAAAGCAAAAAATTTCAGAATTGCACCTTGCAATGTGGAGAAATTAATGTTTGTGCATTTACAATATTCATTGGTTTTTGCCATTGAAAAACGTCCAGAAATGTTTGAAGCTCCTGACTGAATGAAAGGAGCTGGCATCTCACTCTCTTTGAATCTTCTTTATCATGCTAGGATTAGCAGGAAAAATCAAAAAATTTCAGAATTGCAACTTGCAATGCGGAGAAATTACTGTTTGTGTATTTACAATATTCATTGATTTTTGCCATTGAAAAACATCATGTTATTCATATACCAGAAATGTTTGAAGCTACTGACTGAATGAAAAGAGCTGGCATCTCACTCTCTTTGAATCTTCTTTATCATGCTAAGAGGAGCAGGAAAAAGCAAAAAATTTCAGAATTGCACCTTGCAATGTGGAGAAATTACTATTTGTGCATTTACAATATTCATTGATTTTTGCCATTGAAAAACGTCCAGAAATGTTTGAAGCTACTGACTGAAAGAAAGGAGCTGGCATCTCACTCTTTGAATCTTCTTTATCATGCTAAGAGGAGCAGGAAAAAGCAAAAAAATTCAGAATTGCACCTTGCAATGTGGAGAAATTACTGTTTGTGCATTTACAATATTCATTGGTTTTTGCCATTGAAAAACGTCCAGAAATGTTTGAAGCTACTGACTGAATGAAAGGAGCTGGCATCTCACTCTCTTTTAATCTTCTTTATCATGCTAGGATTAGCAGGAAAAAGCAAAAAAAATCAGAATTGCACCTTGCAAAGCGGAGAAATTACTGTTTGTGCATTTACAATATTCATTGATTTTTGCCATTGAAAAACATCATGTTATTCATATACCAGAAATGTTTGAAGCTACTGACTGAATGAAAAGAGCTGGCATCTCACTCTCTTTGAATCTTCTTTATCATGCTAAGAGGAGCAGGAAAAAGCAAAAAAATTCAGAATTGCACCTTGCAATGTGGAGAAATTACTGTTTGTGCATTTACAATATTCATTGGTTTTTGCCATTGAAAAACGTCCAGAAATGTTTGAAGCTACTGACTGAATGAAAGGAGCTGGCATCTCACTCTCTTTTAATCTTCTTTATCATGCTAGGATTAGCAGGAAAAAGCAAAAAAAATCAGAATTGCACCTTGCAAAGCGGAGAAATTACTGTTTGTGCATTTACAATATTCATTGATTTTTGCCATTGAAAAACATCATGTTATTCATATACCAGAAATGTTTGAAGCTACTGACTGAATGAAAAGAGCTGGCATCTCACTCTCTTTGAATCTTCTTTATCATGCTAAGAGGAGCAGGAAAAAGCAAAGAATTTCAGAATTGCACCTTGCAATGTGGAGAAATTACTGTTTGTGCATTTACAATATTCATTGATTTTTGCCATTGAAAAACGTCCAGAAATGTTTGAAGCTCCTGACTGAATGAAAGGAGCTGGCATCTCACTCTCTTTGAATCTTCTTTATCATGCTAAGAGGAGCAGGAAAAAGCAAAAAAATTCAGAATTGCACCTTGCAATGCGGAGAAATTACTGTTTGTGCATTTACAATATTCATTGATTTTTGCCATTGAAAAACATCATGTTATTCATATACCAGAAATGTTTGAAGCTACTGACTGAATGAAAAGAGCTGGCATCTCACTCTCTTTGAATCTTCTTTATCATGCTAAGAGGA
Organism: Phyllobates terribilis; assembly: GCF_046119375.1. Classification (NCBI taxonomy): domain Eukaryota; kingdom Metazoa; phylum Chordata; class Amphibia; order Anura; family Dendrobatidae; genus Phyllobates; species Phyllobates terribilis. The sequence continues at coordinate 1,044,337 of NW_027362942.1, read as the reverse complement.
GCAGGAAAAAGCAAAAAATTTCAGAATTGCACCTTGCAATGTGGAGAAATTACTATTTGTGCATTTACAATATTCATTGATTTTTGCCATTGAAAAAGGTCCAGAAATGTTTGAAGCTACTGACTGAATGAAAAGAGCTGGCATCTCACTCTCTTTGAATCTTCTTTATCATGCTAAGAGGAGAAGGAAAAAGCAAAAAATTTCAGAATTGCACCTTGCAATGTGGAGAAATTACTGTTTGTGCATTTACAATATTCATTGGTTTTTGCCATTGAAAAACGTCCAGAAATGTTTGAAGCTACTGACTGAATGAAAGGAGCTGGCATCTCACTCTCTTTGAATCTTCTTTGTCATGCTAAGAGGAGTAGGAAAAAGCAAAAAATTTCAGAATTGCACCTTGCAATGCGGAGAAATTACTGTTTGTGAATTTACAATATTCATTGATTTTTGCCATTGAAAAACATCATGTTATTCATATACCAGAAATGTTTGAAGCTACTGACTGAATGAAAGGAGCTGGCATCTCACTCTCTTTGAATCTTCTGTGTCTTGCTAAGAGGAGCAGGAAAAAGCAAAAAATTTCAGAATTGCACCTTGCAATGCGGAGAAATTACTGTTTGTGCATTTACAATATTCATTGATTTTTGCCTTTGAAAAACGTCCAGAAATGTTTGAAGCTACTGACTGAATGAAAGGAGCTGGCATCTCACTCTCTTTGAATCTTCTTTATCATGCTAAGAGGAGCAGGAAAAAGCAAAAAATTTCAGAATTGCACCTTGCAATGCGGAGAAATTACTGTTTGTGCATTTACAATATTCATTGATTTTTGCCATTGAAAAACGTCCAGAAATGTTTGAAGCTCCTGACTGAATGAAAGGAGCTGGCATCTCACTCTCTTTGAATCTTCTTTATCATGCTAGGATTAGCAGGAAAAAGCAAAAAATTTCAGAATTGCACCTTGCAATGCGGAGAAATTACTGTTTGTGCATTTACAATATTCATTGATTTTTGCCATTGAAAAACATCATGTTATTCATATACCAGAAATGTTTGAAGCTACTGACTGAATGAAAAGAGCTGGCATCTCACTCTCTTTGAATCTTCTTTATCATGCTAAGAGGAGCAGGAAAAAGCAAAAAATTTCAGAATTGCACCTTGCAATGTGGAGAAATTACTATTTGTGCATTTACAATATTCATTGATTTTTGCCATTGAAAAACATCCAGAAATGTTTGAAGCGACTGACTGAATGAAAAGAGCTGGCATCTCACTCTCTTTGAATCTTCTTTATCATGCTAAGAGGAGAAGGAAAAAGCTAAAAATTTCAGAATTGCACCTTGCAATGTGGAGAAATTATTGTTTGTGCATTTACAATATTCATTGGTTTTTGCCATTGAAAAACGTCCAGAAATGTTTGAAGCTACTGACTGAATGAAAGGAGCTGGCATCTCACTCTCTTTGAATCTTCTTTGTCATGCTAAGAGGAGCAGGAAAAAGCAAAACATTTCAGAATTGCACCTTGCAATGCGGAGAAATTACTGTTTGTGCATTTACAATATTCATTGATTTTTGCCATTGAAAAACATCATGTTATTCATATACCAGAAATGTTTGAAGCTACTGACTGAATGAAAGGAGCTGGCATCTCACTCTCTTTGAATCTTCTTTGTCTTGCTAAGAGGAGCAGGAAAAAGCAAAAAATTTCAGAATTGCACCTTGCAATGCGGAGAAATTACTGTTTGTGCATTTACAATATTCATTGATTTTTGCCATTGAAAAACGTCCAGAAATGTTTGAAGCTACTGACTGAATGAAAGGAGCTGGCATCTCACTCTCTTTGAATCTTCTTTATCATGCTAAGAGGAGCAGGAAAAAGCAAAAAATTTCAGAATTGCACCTTGCAATGCGGAGAAATTACTGTTTGTGCATTTACAATATTCATTGATTTTTCCCATTGAAAAACATCATGTTATTCATATACCAGAAATGTTTGAAGCTACTGACTGAATGAAATGAGCTGGCATCTCACTCTCTTTGAATCTTCTTTATCATGCTAAGAGGAGCAGGAAAAAGCAAAAAATTTCAGAATTGCACCTTGCAATGTGGAGAAATTACTGTTTGTGCATTTACAATATTCATTGTTTTTTGCCATTGAAAAACGTCCAGAAATGTTTGAAGCTCCTGACTGAATGAAAGGAGCTGGCATCTCACTCTCTTTGAATCTTCTTTATCATGCTAGGATTAGCAGGAAAAAGCAAAAAATTTCAGAATTGCACCTTGCAATGCGGAGAAATTACTGTTTGTGCATTTACAATATTCATTGATTTTTGCCATTGAAAAACATCATGTTATTCATATACCAGAAATGTTTGTAGCTACTGACTGAATGAAAAGAGCTGGCATCTCACTCTCTTTGAATCTTCTTTATCATGCTAAGAGGAGCAGGAAAAAGCCAAAAATTTCAGAATTGCCCCTTGCAATGTGGAGAAATTACTGTTTGTGCATTTACAATATTCATTGATTTTTGCCATTGAAAAACGTCCAGAAATGTTTGAAGCTACTGACTGAATGAAAGGAGCTGGCATCTCACTCTCTTTGAATCTTCTTTATCATGCTAAGAGGAGCAAGAAAAAGCAAAAAATTTCAGAATTGCACCTTGCAATGCGGAGAAATTACTGTTTGTGCATTTACAATATTCATTGATTTTTGCCATTGAAAAACATCATGTTATTCATATACCAGAAATGTTTGAAGCTACTGACTGAATGAAAAGAGCTGGCATCTCACTCTCTTTGAATCTTCTTTATCATGCTAAGAGGAGCAGGAAAAAGCAAAAAATTTCAGAATTGCACCTTGCAATGTGGAGAAATTACTATTTGTGCATTTACAATATTCATTGATTTTTGCCATTGAAAAACGTCCAGAAATGTTTGAAGCGACTGACTGAATGAAAAGAGCTGGCATCTCACTCTCTTTGAATCTTCTTTATCATGCTAAGAGGAGAAGGAAAAAGCTAAAAATTTCAGAATTGCACCTTGCAATGTGGAGAAATTATTGTTTGTGCATTTACAATATTCATTGGTTTTTGCCATTGAAAAACGTCCAGAAATGTTTGAAGCTACTGACTGAATGAAAGGAGCTGGCATCTCACTCTCTTTGAATCTTCTTTGTCATGCTAAGAGGAGCAGGAAAAAGCAAAACATTTCAGAATTGCACCTTGCAATGCGGAGAAATTACTGTTTGTGCATTTACAATATTCATTGATTTTTGCCATTGAAAAACATCATGTTATTCATATACCAGAAATGTTTGAAGCTACTGACTGAATGAAAGGAGCTGGCATCTCACTCTCTTTGAATCTTCTTTGTCTTGCTAAGAGGAGCAGGAAAAAGCAAAAAATTTCAGAATTGCACCTTGCAATGTGGAGAAATTACTGTTTGTGCATTTACAATATTCATTGATTTTTGCCATTGAAAAACGTCCAGAAATGTTTGAAGCTACTGACTGAATGAAAGGAGCTGGCATCTCACTCTCTTTGAATCTTCTTTATCATGCTAAGAGGAGCAGGAAAAAGCAAAAAATTTCAGAATTGCACCTTGCAATGCGGAGAAATTACTGTTTGTGCATTTACAATATTCATTGATTTTTCCCATTGAAAAACATCATGTTATTCATATACCAGAAATGTTTGAAGCTACTGACTGAATGAAATGAGCTGGCATCTCACTCTCTTTGAATCTTCTTTATCATGCTAAGAGGAGCAGGAAAAAGCAAAAAATTTCAGAATTGCACCTTGCAATGTGGAGAAATTACTGTTTGTGCATTTACAATATTCATTGTTTTTTGCCATTGAAAAACGTCCAGAAATGTTTGAAGCTCCTGACTGAATGAAAGGAGCTGGCATCTCACTCTCTTTGAATCTTCTTTATCATGCTAGGATTAGCAGGAAAAAGCAAAAAATTTCAGAATTGCACCTTGCAATGCGGAGAAATTACTGTTTGTGCATTTACAATATTCATTGATTTTTGCCATTGAAAAACATCATGTTATTCATATACCAGAAATGTTTGTAGCTACTGACTGAATGAAAAGAGCTGGCATCTCACTCTCTTTGAATCTTCTTTATCATGCTAAGAGGAGCAGGAAAAAGCCAAAAATTTCAGAATTGCCCCTTGCAATGTGGAGAAATTACTGTTTGTGCATTTACAATATTCATTGATTTTTGCCATTGAAAAACGTCCAGAAATGTTTGAAGCTACTGACTGAATGAAAGGAGCTGGCATCTCACTCTCTTTGAATCTTCTTTATCATGCTAAGAGGAGCAAGAAAAAGCAAAAAATTTCAGAATTGCACCTTGCAATGCGGAGAAATTACTGTTTGTGCATTTACAATATTCATTGATTTTTGCCATTGAAAAACATCATGTTATTCATATACCAGAAATGTTTGAAGCTACTGACTGAATGAAAAGAGCTGGCATCTCACTCTCTTTGAATCTTCTTTATCATGCTAAGAGGAGCAGGAAAAAGCAAAAAATTTCAGAATTGCACCTTGCAATGTGGAGAAATTACTGTTTGTGCATTTACAATATTCATTGGTTTTTGCCATTGAAAAACGTCCAGAAATGTTTGATGCTCCTGACTGAATGAAAGGAGCTGGCATCTCACTCTCTTTGAATCTTCTTTATCATGCTAGGATTAGCAGGAAAAAGCAAAAAATTTCAGAATTGCACCTTGCAATGCGGAGAAATTACTGTTTGTGCATTTACAATATTCATTGATTTTTGCCATTGAAAAACATCATGTTATTCATATACCAGAAATGTTTGAAGCTACTGACAGAATGAAAAGAGCTGGCATCTCACTCTCTTTGAATCTTCTTTATCATGCTAAGAGGAGCAGGAAAAAGCAAAAAATTTCAGAATTGCACCTTGCAATGTGGAGAAATTACTGTTTGTGCATTTACAATATTCATTGGTTTTTGCCATTGAAAAACGTCCAGAAATGTTTGAAGCTACTGACTGAATGAAAGGAGCTGGCATCTCACTCTCTTTGAATCTTCTTTATCATGCTAGGATTAGCAGGAAAAAGCAAAAAATTTCAGAATTGCACCTTGCAATGCGGAGAAATTACTGTTTGTGCATTTACAATATTCATTGATTTTTGCCATTGAAAAACATCATGTTATTCATATACCAGAAATGTTTGAAGCTACTGACTGAATGAAAAGAGCTGGCATCTCACTCTCTTTGAATCTTCTTTATCATGCTAAGAGGAGCAGGAAAAAGCAAAAAATTTCAGAATTGCACCTTGCAATGTGGAGAAATTACTATTTGTGCATTTACAATATTCATTGATTTTTGCCATTGAAAAACGTCCAGAAATGTTTGAAGCTACTGACTGAAAGAAAGGAGCTGGCATCTCACTCTTTGAATCTTCTTTATCATGCTAAGAGGAGCAGGAAAAAGCAAAAAAATTCAGAATTGCACCTTGCAATGTGGAGAAATTACTGTTTGTGCATTTACAATATTCATTGGTTTTTGCCATTGAAAAACGTCCAGAAATGTTTGAAGCTACTGACTGAATGAAAGGAGCTGGCTTCTCACTCTCTTTTAATCTTCTTTATCATGCTAGGATTAGCAGGAAAAAGCAAAAAAATTCAGAATTGCACCTTGCAAAGCGGAGAAATTACTGTTTGTGCATTTACAATATTCATTGATTTTTGCCATTGAAAAACATCATGTTATTCATATACCAGAAATGTTTGAAGCTACTGACTGAATGAAAAGAGCTGGCATCTCACTCTCTTTGAATCTTCTTTATCATGCTAAGAGGAGCAGGAAAAAGCAAAAAATTTCAGAATTGCACCTTGCAATGTGGAGAAATTACTGTTTGTGCATTTACAATATTCATTGATTTTTGCCATTGAAAAACGTCCAGAAATGTTTGAAGCTACTGACTGAATGAAAGGAGCTGGCATCTCACTCTCTTTGAATCTTCTTTATCATGCTAAGAGGAGCAGGAAAAAGCAAAAAATTTCAGAATTGCACCTTGCAATGCGGAGAAATTACTGTTTGTGCATTTACAATATTCATTGATTTTTGCCATTGAAAAACATCATGTTATTCATATACCAGAAATGTTTGAAGCTACTGACTGAATGAAAAGAGCTGGCATCTCACACTCTTTGAATCTTCTTTATCATGCTAAGAGGAGCAGGAAAAAGCAAAGAATTTCAGAATTGCACCTTGCAATGTGGAGAAATTACTGTTTGTGCATTTACAATATTCATTGATTTTTGCCATTGAAAAACGTCCAGAAATGTTTGAAGCTACTGACTGAATGAAAGGAGCTGGCATCTCACTCTCTTTGAATCTTCTTTATCATGCTAAGAGGAGCAGGAAAAAGCAAAAAAATTTAGAATTGCACCTTGCAATGCGGAGAAATTACTGTTTGTGCATTTACAATATTCATTGATTTTTGCCATTGAAAAACATCATGTTATTCATATACCAGAAATGTTTGAAGCTACTGACTGAATGAAAAGAGCTGGCATCTCACTCTCTTTGAATCTTCTTTATCATGCTAAGAGGAGCAGGAAAAAGCAAAAAATTTCAGAATTACACCTTGCAATGTGGAGAAATTACTGTTTGTGCATTTACAATATTCATTGATTTTTGCCATTGAAAAACGTCCAGAAATGTTTGAAGCTACTGACTGAATGAAAGGAGCTGGCATCTCACTCTCTTTGAATCTTCTTTATCATGCTAAGAGGAGCAGGAAAAAGCAAAAAATTTCAGAATTGCACCTTGCAATGCGGAGAAATTACTGTTTGTGCATTTACAATATTCATTGATTTTTGCCATTGAAAAACATCATGTTATTCATAAACCAGAAATGTTTGAAGCTACTGACTGAATGAAAAGAGCTGGCACCTCACTCTCTTTGAATCTTCTTTATCATGCTAAGAGGAGCAGGAAAAAGCAAAAAATTTCAGAATTGCACCTTGCAATGTGGAGAAATTACTATTTGTGCATTTACAATATTCATTGATTTTTGCCATTGAAAAACGTCCAGAAATGTTTGAAGCTACTGACTGAATGAAAAGAGCTGGCATCTCACTCTCTTTGAATCTTCTTTATCATGCTAAGAGGAGAAGGAAAAAGCAAAAAATTTCAGAATTGCACCTTGCAATGTGGAGAAATTACTGTTTGTGCATTTACAATATTCATTGGTTTTTGCCATTGAAAAACGTCCAGAAATGTTTGAAGCTACTGACTGAATGAAAGGAGCTGGCATCTCACTCTCTTTGAATCTTCTTTGTCATGCTAAGAGGAGCAGGAAAAAGCAAAAAATTTCAGAATTGCACCTTGCAATGCGGAGAAATTACTGTTTGTGCATTTACAATATTCATTGATTTTTGCCATTGAAAAACATCATGTTATTCATATACCAGAAATGTTTGAAGCTACTGACTGAATGAAAGGAGCTGGCATCTCACTCTCTTTGAATCTTCTTTGTCTTGCTAAGAGGAGCAGGAAAAAGCAAAAAATTTCAGAATTGCACCTTGCAATGCGGAGAAATTACTGTTTGTGCATTTACAATATTCATTGATTTTTGCCATTGAAAAACGTCCAGAAATGTTTGAAGCTACTGACTGAATGAAAGGAGCTGGCATCTCACTCTCTTTGAATCTTCTTTATCATGCTAAGAGGAGCAGGAAAAAGAAAAAATTTCAGAATTGCACCTTGCAATGCGGAGAAATTACTGTTTGTGCATTTACAATATTCATTGATTTTTCCCATTGAAAAACATCATGTTATGCATATACCAGAAATGTTTGACGCTACTGACTGAATGAAATGAGCTGGCATCTCACGCTCTTTGAATCTTCTTTATCATGCTAAGAGGAGCAGGAAAAAGCAAAAAATTTCAGAATTGCACCTTGCAATGTGGAGAAATTACTGTTTGTGCATTTACAATATTCATTGTTTTTTGCCATTGAAAAACATCATGTTATTCATATACCAGAAATGTTTGAAGCTACTGACTGAATGAAAAGAGCTGGCATCTCACTCTCTTTGAATCTTCTTTATCATGCTAAGAGGAGCAGGAAAAAGCAAAAAATTTCAGAATTGCACCTTGCAATGTGGAGAAATTACTATTTGTGCATTTACAATATTCATTGATTTTTGCCATTGAAAAACGTCCAGAAATGTTTGAAGCTACTGACTGAAAGAAAGGAGCTGGCATCTCACTCTTTGAATCTTCTTTATCATGCTAAGAGGAGCAGGAAAAAGCAAAAAAATTCAGAATTGCACCTTGCAATGTGGAGAAATTACTGTTTGTGCATTTACAATATTCATTGGTTTTTGCCATTGAAAAACGTCCAGAAATGTTTGAAGCTACTGACTGAATGAAAGGAGCTGGCATCTCACTCTCTTTTAATCTTCTTTATCATGCTAGGATTAGCAGGAAAAAGCAAAAAAATTCAGAATTGCACCTTGCAAAGCGGAGAAATTACTGTTTGTGCATTTACAATATTCATTGATTTTTGCCATTGAAAAACATCATGTTATTCATATACCAGAAATGTTTGAAGCTACTGACTGAATGAAAAGAGCTGGCATCTCACTCTCTTTGAATCTTCTTTATCATGCTAAGAGGAGCAGGAAAAAGCAAAAAATTTCAGAATTGCACCTTGCAATGTGGAGAAATTACTGTTTGTGCATTTACAATATTCATTGATTTTTGCCATTGAAAAACGTCCAGAAATGTTTGAAGCTACTGACTGAATGAAAGGAGCTGGCATCTCACTCTCTTTGAATCTTCTTTATCATGCTAAGAGGAGCAGGAAAAAGCAAAAAATTTCAGAATTGCACCTTGCAATGCGGAGAAATTACTGTTTGTGCATTTACAATATTCATTGATTTTTGCCATTGAAAAACATCATGTTATTCATATACCAGAAATGTTTGAAGCTACTGACTGAATGAAAAGAGCTGGCATCTCACTCTCTTTGAATCATCTTTATCATGCTAAGAGGAGCAGGAAAAAGCAAAGAATTTCAGAATTGCACCTTGCAATGTGGAGAAATTACTGTTTGTGCATTTACAATATTCATTGATTTTTGCCATTGAAAAACGTCCAGAAATGTTTGAAGCTACTGACTGAATGAAAGGAGCTGGCATCTCACTCTCTTTGAATCTTCTTTATCATGCTCAGAGGAGCAGGAAAAAGCAAAAAAATTTAGAATTGCACCTTGCAATGCGGAGAAATTACTGTTTGTGCATTTACAATATTCATTGATTTTTGCCATTGAAAAACATCATGTTATTCATATACCAGAAATGTTTGAAGCTACTGACTGAATGAAAAGAGCTGGCATCTCACTCTCTTTGAATCTTCTTTATCATGCTAAGAGGAGCAGGAAAAAGCAAAAAATTTCAGAATTACACCTTGCAATGTGGAGAAATTACTGTTTGTGCATTTACAATATTCATTGATTTTTGCCATTGAAAAACGTCCAGAAATGTTTGAAGCTACTGACTGAATGAAAGGAGCTGGCATCTCACTCTCTTTGAATCTTCTTTATCATGCTAAGAGGAGCAGGAAAAAGCAAAAAATTTCAGAATTGCACCTTGCAATGCGGAGAAATTACTGTTTGTGCATTTACAATATTCATTGATTTTTCCCATTGAAAAACATCATGTTATTCATATACCAGAAATGTTTGAAGCTACTGACTGAATGAAAAGAGCTGGCATCTCACTCTCTTTGAATCTTCTTTATCATGATAAGAGGAGCAGGAAAAGGCAAAAAATTTCAGAATTGCACCTTGCAATGTGGAGAAATTAGTATTTGTGCATTTACAATATTCATTGATTTTTGCCATTGAAAAACGTCCAGAAATGTGTGAAGCTACTGACTGAATGAAAGGAGCTGGCATCTCACTCTTTGAATCTTCTTTATCATGCTAAGAGGAGCAGGAAAAAGCAAAAAATTTCACAATTGCACCTTGCAATGCGGAGAAATTACTGTTTGTGCATTTACAATATTCATTGATTTTTGCCATTGAAAAACATCATGTTATTCATATACCAGAAATGTTTGAAGCTACTGACTGAATGAAAAGAGCTGGCATCTCACTCTCTTTGAATCTTCTTTATCATGCTAAGAGGAGAAGGAAAAAGCAAAAAATTTCAGAATTGCACCTTGCAATGTGGAGAAATTACTGTTTGTGCATTTACAATATTCATTGATTTTTGCCATTGAAAAACGTCCAGAAATGTTTGAAGCTACTGACTGAATGAAAGGAGCTGGCATCTCACTCTCTTTGAATCTTCTTTATCATGCTAAGAGGAGCAGGAAAAAGCAAAAAATTTCAGAATTGCAACTTGCAATGCGGAGAAATTACTGTTTGTGCATTTACAATATTCATTGATTTTTGCCATTGAAAAACATCATGTTATTCATATACCAGAAATGTTTGAAGCTACTGACTGAATGAAAAGAGCTGGCATCTCACTCTCTTTGAATCTTCTTTATCATGCTAAGAGGAGCAGGAAAAAGCAAAAAATTTCAGAATTACACCTTGCAATGTGGAGAAATTACTGTTTGTGCATTTACAATATTCATTGATTTTTGCCATTGAAAAACGTCCAGAAATGTTTGAAGCTACTGACTGAATGAAAGGAACTGGCATCTCACTCTCTTTGAATCTTCTTTATCGTGCTAAGAGGAGCAGGAAAAAGCAGAAAATTTCAGAATTGCACCTTGCAATGCGGAGAAATTACTGTTTGTGCATTTACAATATTCATTGATTTTTGCCATTGAAAAACATCATGTTATTCATATACCAGAAATGTTTGAAGCTACTGACTGAATGAAATGAGCTGGCATCTCACTCTCTTTGAATCTTCTTTATCATGCTAAGAGGAGCAGGAAAAAGCAAAAAATTTCAGAATTGCACCTTGCAATGTGGAGAAATTACTGTTTGTGCATTTACAATATTCATTGATTTTTGCCATTGAAAAACGTCCAGAAATGTTTGAAGCTCCTGACTGAATGAAAGGAGCTGGCATCTCACTCTCTTTGAATCTTCTTTATCATGCTAGGATTAGCAGGAAAAAGCAAAAAATTTCAGAATTGCACCTTGCAATGCGGAGAAATTACTGTTTGTGCATTTACAATATTCATTGATTTTTGCCATTGAAAAACATCATGTTATTTATATACCAGAAATGTTTGAAGCTACTGACTGAATGAAAAGAGCTGGCATCTCACTCTCTTTGAATCTTCTTTATCATGCTAAGAGGAGCAGGAAAAAGCAAAAAATTTCAGAATTGCACCTTGCAATGTGGAGAAATTACTGTTTGTGCATTTACAATATTCATTGGTTTTTGCCATTGAAAAACGTCCAGAAATGTTTGAAGCTCCTGACTGAATGAAAGGAGCTGGCATCTCACTCTCTTTGAATCTTCTTTATCATGCTAGGATTAGCAGGAAAAAGCAAAAAAATTCAGAATTGCACCTTGCAATGCGGAGAAATTACTGTTTGTGCTTTTACAATATTCATTGATTTTTGCCATTGAAAAACATCATGTTATTCATATACCAGAAATGTTTGAAGCTACTGACTGAATGAAAAGAGCTGGCATCTCACTCTCTTTGAATCTTCTTTATCATGCTAAGAGGAGCAGGAAAAAGCAAAAAATTTCAGAATTGCACCTTGCAATGTGGAGAAATTACTGTTTGTGCATTTACAATGTTCATTGGTTTTTGCCATTGAAAAACGTCCAGAAATGTTTGAAGCTACTGACTGAATGAAAGGAGCTGGCATCTCACTCTCTTTGAATCTTCTTTATCATGCTAGGATTAGCAGGAAAAAGCAAAAATTTTCAGAATTGCAACTTGCAATGCGGAGAAATTACTGTTTGTGCATTTACAATATTCATTGATTTTTGCCATTGAAAAACATCATGTTATTCATATACCAGAAATGTTTGAAGCTACTGACTGAATGAAAAGAGCTGGCATCTCACTCTCTTTGAATCTTCTTTATCATGCTAAGAGGAGCAGGAAAAAGCAAAAAATTTCAGAATTGCACCTTGCAATGTGGAGAAATTACTATTTGTGCATTTACAATATTCATTGATTTTTGCCATTGAAAAACGTCCAGAAATGTTTGAAGCTACTGACTGAATGAAAGGAGCTGGCATCTCACTCTTTGAATCTTCTTTATCATGCTAAGAGGAGCAGGAAAAAGCAAAAAAATTCAGAATTGCACCTTGCAATGCGGAGAAATTACTGTTTGTGCATTTACAATATTCATTGATTTTTGCCATTGAAAAACATCATGTTATTCATATACCAGAAATGTTTGAAGCTACTGACTGAATGAAAAGAGCTGGCATCTCACTCTCTTTGAATCTTCTTTATCATGCTAAGAGGAGCAGGAAAAAGCAAAAAATTTCAGAATTGCACCTTGCAATGTGGAGAAATTACTGTTTGTGCATTTACAATATTCATTGATTTTTGCCATTGAAAAACGTCCAGAAATGTTTGAAGCTACTGACTGAATGAAAGGAGCTGGCATCTCACTCTCTTTGAATCTTCTTTATCATGCTAAGAGGAGCAGGAAAAAGCAAAAAATTTCAGAATTGCACCTTGCAATGTGGAGAAATTACTGTTTGTGCATTTACAATATTCATTGGTTTTTGCCATTGAAAAACATCATGTTATTCATATACCAGAAATGTTTGAAGCTACTGACTGAATGAAAAGAGCTGGCATCTCACTCTCTTTGAATCTTCTTTATCATGCTAAGAGGAGCAGGAAAAAGCAAAAAATTTCAGAATTGCACCTTGCAATGTGGAGAAATTACTATTTGTGCATTTACAATATTCATTGATTTTTGCCATTGAAAAACGTCCAGAAATGTTTGAAGCTACTGACTGAATGAAAGGAGCTGGCATCTCACTCTTTGAATCTTCTTTATCATGCTAAGAGGAGCAGGAAAAAGCAAAAAAATTCAGAATTGCACCTTGCAATGCGGAGAAATTACTGTTTGTGCATTTACAATATTCATTGATTTTTGCCATTGAAAAACATCATGTTATTCATATACCAGAAATGTTTGAAGCTACTGACTGAATGAAAAGAGCTGGCATCTCACTCTCTTTGAATCTTCTTTATCATGCTAAGAGGAGCAGGAAAAAGCAAAAAATTTCAGAATTGCACCTTGCAATGTGGAGAAATTACTGTTTGTGCATTTACAATATTCATTGGTTTTTGCCATTGAAAAACATCATGTTATTCATATACCAGAAATGTTTGAAGCTACTGACTGAATGAAAAGAGCTGGCATCTCACTCTCTTTGAATCTTCTTTATCATGCTAAGAGGAGCAGGAAAAAGCAAAAAATTTCAGAATTACACCTTGCAATGTGGAGAAATTACTGTTTGTACATTTACAATATTCATTGATTTTTGCCATTGAAAAACGTCCAGAAATGTTTGAAGCTACTGACTGAATGAAAGGAGCTGGCACCTCACTCTCTTTGAATCATCTTTATCATGCTAAGAGGAGCAGGAAAAAGCAAAAAATTTCAGAATTGCACCTTGCAATGCGGAGAAATTAATGTTTGTGCATTTACAATATTCATTGATTTTTCCCACTTAAAAACATCATGTTATTCATATACCAGAAATGTTTGAAGCTACTGACTGAATGAAAAGAGCTGGCATCTCACTCTCTTTGAATCTTCTTTATCATGCTAAGAGGAGCAGGAAAAAGCAAAAAAATTCAGAATTGCACCTTGCAATGTGGAGAAATTACTGTTTGTGCATTTACAATATTCATTGGTTTTTGCCATTGAAAAACGTCCAGAAATGTTTGAAGCTACTGACTGAATGAAAGGAGCTGGCATCTCACTCTCTTTGAATCTTCTTTACCATGCTAGGATTAGCAGGAATAAGCAAAAAATTTCAGAATTGCACCTTGCAATGCGGAGAAATTACTGTTTGTGCATTTACAATATTCATTGATTTTTGCCATTGAAAAACATCATGTTATTCATATACCAGAAATGTTTGAAGCTACTGACTGAATGAAAAGAGCTGGCATCTCACTCTCTTTGAATCTTCTTTATCATGCTAAGAGGAGCAGGAAAAAGCAAAAAATTTCAGAATTGCACCTTGCAATGCGGAGAAATTACTCTTTGTGCATTTACAATATTCATTGATTTTTGCCATTGAAAAACATCATGTTATTCATATACCAGAAATGTTTGAAGCTACTGACTGAATGAAAAGAGCTGGCATCTCACTCTCTTTGAATCTTCTTTATCATGCTAAGAGGAGCAGGAAAAAGCAAAAAATTTCAGAATTACACCTTGCAATGTGGAGAAATTACTGTTTGTGCATTTACAATATTCATTGATTTTTGCCATTGAAAAACGTCCAGAAATGTTTGAAGCTACTGACTGAATGAAAGGAGCTGGCATCTCACTCTCTTTGAATCTTTTTTATCATGCTAAGAGGAGCAGGAAAAAGCAAAAAATTTCAGAATTGCACCTTGCAATGCGGAGAAATTACTGTTTGTGCATTTACAATACTCATTGATTTTTGCCATTGAAAAACATCATGTTATTCATATACCAGAAATGTTTGAAGCTACTGACTGAATGAAAAGAGCTGGCATCTCACTCTCTTTGAATCTTCTTTATCATGCTAAGAGGAGCAGGAAAAAGCAAAAAATTTGAGAATTGCACCTTGCAATGTGGAGAAATTACTGTTTGTGCATTTACAATATTCATTGATTTTTGCAATTGAAAAACGTCCAGAAATGTTTGAAGCTACTGACTGAATGAAAGGAGCTGGCATCTCACTCTCTTTGAATCTTCTTTATCATGCTAAGAGGAGCAGGAAAAAGCAAAAATTTCAGAATTGCACCTTCAATGCGGAGAAATTACTGTTTGTGCATTTACAATATTCATTGATTTTTGCCATTGAAAAACATCATGTTATTCATATACCAGAAATGTTTGAAGCTACTGACTGAATGAAAAGAGCTGGCATCTCACTCTCTTTGAATCTTCTTTATCATGCTAAGAGGAGCAGGAAAAAGCAAAAAATTTCAGAATTGCACCTTGCAATGTGGAGAAATTACTGTTTGTGCATTTACAATATTCATTGGTTTTTGCCATTGAAAAACGTCCAGAAATGTTTGGAGCTCCTGACTGAATGAAAGGAGCTGGCATCTCACTCTCTTTGAATCTTCTTTATCATGCTAGGATTAGCAGGAAAAAGCAAAAAAATTTCAGAATTACACCTTGCAATGCGGAGAAATTACTGTTTGTGCATTTACAATATTCATTGATTTTTGCCATTGAAAAACATCATGTTATTCATATACCAGAAATGTTTGAAGCTACTGACTGAATGAAAAGAGCTGGCATCTCACTCTCTTTGAATCTTCTTTATCATGCTAAGAGGAGCAGGAAAAAGCAAAAAATTTCAGAATTGCACCTTGCAATGCGGAGAAATTACTCTTTGTGCATTTACAATATTCATTGATTTTTGCCATTGAAAAACATCATGTTATTCATATACCAGAAATGTTTGAAGCTACTGACTGAATGAAAAGAGCTGGCATCTCACTCTCTTTGAATCTTCTTTATCATGCTAAGAGGAGCAGGAAAAAGCAAAAAATTTCAGAATTACACCTTGCAATGTGGAGAAATTACTGTTTGTGCATTTACAATATTCATTGATTTTTGCCATTGAAAAACGTCCAGAAATGTTTGAAGCTACTGACTGAATGAAAGGAGCTGGCATCTCACTCTCTTTGAATCTTTTTTATCATGCTAAGAGGAGCAGGAAAAAGCAAAAAATTTCAGAATTGCACCTTGCAATGCGGAGAAATTACTGTTTGTGCATTTACAATACTCATTGATTTTTGCCATTGAAAAACATCATGTTATTCATATACCAGAAATGTTTGAAGCTACTGACTGAATGAAAAGAGCTGGCATCTCACTCTCTTTGAATCTTCTTTATCATGCTAAGAGGAGCAGGAAAAAGCAAAAAATTTGAGAATTGCACCTTGCAATGTGGAGAAATTACTGTTTGTGCATTTACAATATTCATTGATTTTTGCAATTGAAAAACGTCCAGAAATGTTTGAAGCTACTGACTGAATGAAAGGAGCTGGCATCTCACTCTCTTTGAATCTTCTTTATCATGCTAAGAGGAGCAGGAAAAAGCAAAAATTTCAGAATTGCACCTTCAATGCGGAGAAATTACTGTTTGTGCATTTACAATATTCATTGATTTTTGCCATTGAAAAACATCATGTTATTCATATACCAGAAATGTTTGAAGCTACTGACTGAATGAAAAGAGCTGGCATCTCACTCTCTTTGAATCTTCTTTATCATGCTAAGAGGAGCAGGAAAAAGCAAAAAATTTCAGAATTGCACCTTGCAATGTGGAGAAATTACTGTTTGTGCATTTACAATATTCATTGGTTTTTGCCATTGAAAAACGTCCAGAAATGTTTGGAGCTCCTGACTGAATGAAAGGAGCTGGCATCTCACTCTCTTTGAATCTTCTTTATCATGCTAGGATTAGCAGGAAAAAGCAAAAAAATTTCAGAATTACACCTTGCAATGCGGAGAAATTACTGTTTGTGCATTTACAATATTCATTGATTTTTGCCATTGAAAAACATCATGTTATTCATATACCAGAAATGTTTGAAGCTACTGACTGAATGAAAAGAGCTGGCATCTCACTCTCTTTGAATCTTCTTTATCATGCTAAGAGGAGCAGGAAAAAGCAAAAAATTTCAGAATTGCACTTTGCAATGTGGAGAAATTACTATTTGTGCATTTACAATATTCATTGATTTTTGCCATTGAAAAACGTCCAGAAATGTTTGAAGCTACTGACTGAATGAAAGGAGCTGGCATCTCACTCTCTTTGAATCTTCTTTATCATGCTAAGAGGAGCAGGAAAAAGCAAAAAAATTTAGAATTGCACCTTGCAATGCGGAGAAATTACTGTTTGTGCATTTACAATATTCATTGATTTTTGCCATTGAAAAACATCATGTTATTCATATACCAGAAATGTTTGAAGCTACTGACTGAATGAAAAAAGCTGGCATCTCACTCTCTTTGAATCTTCTTTATCATGCTAAGAGGAGCAGGAAAAAGCAAAAAATTTCAGAATTGCACCTTGCAATGTGGAGAAATTACTGTTTGTGCATTTACAATATTCATTGGTTTTTGCCATTGAAAAACGACCAGAAATGTTTGAAGCTCCTGACTGAATGAAAGGAGCTGGCATCTCACTCTCTTTGAATCTTCTTTATCATGCTAGGATTAGCAGGAAAAAGCAAAAAATTTCAGAATTGCACCTTGCAGTGCGGAGAAATTACTGTTTGTGCATTTACAATATTCATTGATTTTTGCCATTGAAAAACATCATGTTATTCATATACCAGAAATGTTTGAAGCTACTGACTGAATGAAAAGAGCTGGCATCTCACTCTCTTTGAATCTTCTTTATCATGCTAAGAGGAGCAGGAAAAAGCAAAAAATTTCAGAATTGCAACTTGCAATGTGGAGAAATTACTGTTTGTGCATTTACAATATTCATTGGTTTTTGCCATTGAAAAACGTCCAGAAATGTTTGAAGCTACTGACTGAATGAAAGGAGCTGGCATCTCACTCTCTTTGAATCTTCTTTATCATGCTAGGATTAGCAGGAAAAAGCAAAAAATTTCAGAATTGCAACTTGCAATGCGGAGAAATTACTGTTTGTGCATTTACAATATTCATTGATTTTTGCCATTGAAAAACATCATGTTATTCATATACCAGAAATGTTTGAAGCTACTGAGTGAATGAAAAGAGCTGGCATCTCACTATCTTTGAATCTTCTTTATCATGCTAAGAGGAGCAGGAAAAAGCAAAAAATTTCAGAATTGCACCTTGCAATGTGGAGAAATTACTGTTTGTGCATTTACAATATTCATTGGTTTTTGCCATTGAAAAACGTCCAGAAATGTTTGAAGCTACTGACTGAATGAAAGGAGCTGGCATCTCACTCTCTTTGAATCTTCTTTATCATGCTAGGATTAGCAGGAAAAAGCAAAAAATTTCAGAATTGCACCTTGCAATGCGGAGAAATTATTGTTTGTGCATTTACAATATTCATTGATTTTTGCCATTGAAAAACATCATGTTATTCATATACCAGAAATGTTTGAAGCTACTGACTGAATGAAAAGAGCTGGCATCTCACTCTCTTTGAATCTTCTTTATCATGCTAAGAGGAGCAGGAAAAAGCAAAAAATTTCAGAATTGCACCTTGCAATGTGGAGAAATTACTATTTGTGCATTTACAATATTCATTGATTTTTGCCATTGAAAAACGTCCAGAAATGTTTGAAGCTACTGACTGAATGAAAGGAGCTGGCATCTCACTCTCTTTGAATCTTCTTTATCATGCTAAGAGGAGCAGGAAAAAGCAAAAAATTTCATAATTGCACCTTGCAATGCGGAGAAATTACTGTTTGTGCATTTACAATATTCATTGATTTTTGCCATTGAAAAACATGTTATTCATATACCAGAAATGTTTGAAGCTACTGACTGAATGAAAAGAGCTGGCATCTCACTCTCTTTGAATCTTCTTTATCATGCTAAGAGGAGCAGGAAAAAGCAAAACAATTCAGAATTGCACCTTGCAATGTGGAGAAATTACTGTTTGTGCATTTACAATATTCATTGATTTTTGCCATTGAAAAATGTCCAGAAATGTTTGAAGCTCCTGACTGAATGAAAGGATCTGGCATCTCACTCTCTTTGAATCTTCTTTATCATGCTAGGATTAGCAGGAAAAAGCAAAAAATTTCAGAATTGCACCTTGCAATGCGGAGAAATTACTGTTTGTGCATTTACAATATTCATTGATTTTTGCCATTGAAAAACATCATGTTATTCATATACCAGAAATGTTTGAAGCTACTGACTGAATGAAAAGAGCTGGCATCTCACTCTCTTTGAATCTTCTTTATCATGCTAAGAGGAGCAGGAAAAAGCAAAAAAATTCAGAATTGCATCTTGCAATGTGGAGAAATTACTGTTTGTGCATTTACAATATTCATTGGTTTTTGCCATTGAAAAACGTCCAGAAATGTTTGAAGCTACTGACTGAATGAAAGGAGCTGGCATCTCACTCTCTTTGAATCTTCTTTATCATGCTAGGATTAGCAGGAATAAGCAAAAAATTTCAGAATTGCACCTTGCAATGCGGAGAAATTACTGTTTGTGCATTTACAATATTCATTGATTTTTGCCATTGAAAAACATCATGTTATTCATATACCAGAAATGTTTGAAGCTACTGACTGAATGAAAAGAGCTGGCATCTCACTCTCTTTGAATCTTCTTTATCATGCTAAGAGGAGCAGGAAAAAGCAAAAAATTTCAGAATTACACCTTGCAATGTGGAGAAATTACTGTTTGTGCATTTACAATATTCATTGATTTTTGCCATTGAAAAACGTCCAGAAATGTTTGAAGCTACTGACTGAATGAAAGGAGCTGGCATCTCACTCTCTTTGAATCTTCTTTATCATGCTAAGAGGAGCAGGAAAAAGCAAAAAATGTCAGAATTGCACCTTCCAATGCGGAGAAATTACTGTTTGTGCATTTACAATACTCATTGATTTTTGCCATTGAAAAACATCATGTTATTCATATACCAGAAATGTTTGAAGCTACTGACTGAATGAAAAGAGCTGGCATCTCACTCTCTTTGAATCTTCTTTATCATGCTAAGAGGAGCAGGAAAAAGCAAAAAATTTGAGAATTGCACCTTGCAATGTGGAGAAATTACTGTTTGTGCATTTACAATATTCATTGATTTTTGCCATTGAAAAACGTCCAGAAATGTTTGAAGCTACTGACTGAATGAAAGGAGCTGGCATCTCACTCTCTTTGAATCTTCTTTATCATGCTAAGAGGAGCAGGAAAAAGCAAAAAATTTCAGAATTGCACCTTGCAATGCGGAGAAATTACTGTTTGTGCATTTACAATATTCATTGATTTTTGCCATTGAAAAACATCATGTTATTCATGTACCAGAAATGTTTGAAGCTACTGACTGAATGAAAAGAGCTGGCATCTCACTCTCTTTGAATCTTCTTTATCATGCTAAGAGGAGCAGGAAAAGGCAAAAAATTTCAGAATTGCACCTTGCAATGTGGAGAAATTACTGTTTGTGCATTTACAATATTCATTGGTTTTTGCCATTGAAAAACGTCCAGAAATGTTTGGAGCTCCTGACTGAATGAAAGGAGCTGGCATCTCACTCTCTTTGAATCTTCTTTATCATGCTAGGATTAGCAGGAAAAAGCAAAAAAATTTCAGAATTGCACCTTGCAATGTGGAGAAATTACTGTTTGTGCATTTACAATATTCATTGATTTTTGCCATTGAAAAACATCATGCTATTCATATACCAGAAATGTTTGAAGCTACTGACTGAATGAAAAGAGCTGGCATCTCACTCTCTTTGAATCTTCTTTATCATGCTAAGAGGAGCAGGAAAAAGCAAAACATTTCAGAATTGCACCTTGCAATGTGGAGAAATTACTATTTGTGCATTTACAATATTCATTGATTTTTGCCATTGAAAAACGTCCAGAAATGTTTGAAGCTACTGACTGAATGAAAGGAGCTGGCATCTCACTCTTTGAATCTTCTTTATCATGCTAAGAGGAGCAGGAAAAAGCAAAAAATTTCAGAATTGCACCTTGCAATGCGGAGAAATTACTGTTTGTGCATTTACAATATTCATTGATTTTTTGCCATTGAAAAACATCATGTTATTCATATACCAGAAATGTTTGAAGCTACTGACTGAATGAAAAGAGCTGGCATCTCACTCTCTTTGAATCTTCTTTATCATGCTAAGAGGAGCAGGAAAAAGCAAAAAATTTCAGAATTGCAACTTGCAATGTGGAGAAATTACTGTTTGTGCATTTACAATATTCATTGGTTTTTGCCATTGAAAAACGTCCAGAAATGTTTGAAGCTACTGACTGAATGAAAGGAGCTGGCATCTCACTCTCTTTGAATTTTCTTTATCATGCTAGGATTAGCAGGAAAAAGCAAAAAATTTCAGAATTGCACCTTGCAATGCGGAGAAATTACTGTTTGTGCATTTACAATATTCATTGATTTTTGCCATTGAAAAACATCATGTTATTCATATACCAGAAATGTTTGAAGCTACTGAGTGAATGAAAAGAGCTGGCATCTCACTATCTTTGAATCTTCTTTATCATGCTAAGAGGAGCAGGAAAAAGCAAAAAATTTCAGAATTGCACCTTGCAATGTGGAGAAATTACTGTTTGTGCATTTACAATATTCATTGGTTTTTGCCATTGAAAAACGTCCAGAAATGTTTGAAGCTACTGACTGAATGAAAGGAGCTGGCATCTCACTCTCTTTGAATCTTCTTTATCATGCTAGGATTAGCAGGAAAAAGCAAAAAATTTCAGAATTGCACCTTGCAATGCGGAGAAATTATTGTTTGTGCATTTACAATATTCATTGATTTTTGCCATTGAAAAACATCATGTTATTCATATACCAGAAATGTTTGAAGCTACTGACTGAATGAAAAGAGCTGGCATCTCACTCTCTTTGAATCTTCTTTATCATGCTAAGAGGAGCAGGAAAAAGCAAAAAATTTCAGAATTGCACCTTGCAATGTGGAGAAATTACTATTTGTGCATTTACAATATTCATTGATTTTTGCCATTGAAAAACGTCCAGAAATGTTTGAAGCTACTGACTGAATGAAAGGAGCTGGCATCTCACTCTCTTTGAATCTTCTTTATCATGCTAAGAGGAGCAGGAAAAAGCAAAAAATTTCATAATTGCACCTTGCAATGCGGAGAAATTACTGTTTGTGCATTTACAATATTCATTGATTTTTGCCATTGAAAAACATGTTATTCATATACCAGAAATGTTTGAAGCTACTGACTGAATGAAAAGAGCTGGCATCTCACTCTCTTTGAATCTTCTTTATCATGCTAAGAGGAGCAGGAAAAAGCAAAACAATTCAGAATTGCACCTTGCAATGTGGAGAAATTACTGTTTGTGCATTTACAATATTCATTGATTTTTGCCATTGAAAAATGTCCAGAAATGTTTGAAGCTCCTGACTGAAGGAAAGGATCTGGCATCTCACTCTCTTTGAATCTTCTTTATCATGCTAGGATTAGCAGGAAAAAGCAAAAAATTTCAGAATTGCACCTTGCAATGCGGAGAAATTACTGTTTGTGCATTTACAATATTCATTGATTTTTGCCATTGAAAAACATCATGTTATTCATATACCAGAAATGTTTGAAGCTACTGACTGAATGAAAAGAGCTGGCATCTCACTCTCTTTGAATCTTCTTTATCATGCTAAGAGGAGCAGGAAAAAGCAAAAAAATTCAGAATTGCATCTTGCAATGTGGAGAAATTACTGTTTGTGCATTTACAATATTCATTGGTTTTTGCCATTGAAAAACGTCCAGAAATGTTTGAAGCTACTGACTGAATGAAAGGAGCTGGCATCTCACTCTCTTTGAATCTTCTTTATCATGCTAGGATTAGCAGGAATAAGCAAAAAATTTCAGAATTGCACCTTGCAATGCGGAGAAATTACTGTTTGTGCATTTACAATATTCATTGATTTTTGCCATTGAAAAACATCATGTTATTCATATACCAGAAATGTTTGAAGCTACTGACTGAATGAAAAGAGCTGGCATCTCACTCTCTTTGAATCTTCTTTATCATGCTAAGAGGAGCAGGAAAAAGCAAAAAATTTCAGAATTGCACCTTGCAATGCGGAGAAATTACTGTTTGTGCATTTACAATATTCATTGATTTTTGCCATTGAAAAACATCATGTTATTCATATACCAGAAATGTTTGAAGCTACTGACTGAATGAAAAGAGCTGGCATCTCACTCTCTTTGAATCTTCTTTATCATGCTAAGAGGAGCAGGAAAAAGCAAAAAATTTCAGAATTACACCTTGCAATGTGGAGAAATTACTGTTTGTGCATTTACAATATTCATTGATTTTTGCCATTGAAAAACGTCCAGAAATGTTTGAAGCTACTGACTGAATGAAAGGAGCTGGCATCTCACTCTCTTTGAATCTTCTTTATCATGCTAAGAGGAGCAGGAAAAAGCAAAAAATTTCAGAATTGCACCTTCCAATGCGGAGAAATTACTGTTTGTGCATTTACAATACTCATTGATTTTTGCCATTGAAAAACATCATGTTATTCATATACCAGAAATGTTTGAAGCTACTGACTGAATGAAAAGAGCTGGCATCTCACTCTCTTTGAATCTTCTTTATCATGCTAAGAGGAGCAGGAAAAAGCAAAAAATTTGAGAATTGCACCTTGCAATGTGGAGAAATTACTGTTTGTGCATTTACAATATTCATTGATTTTTGCCATTGAAAAACGTCCAGAAATGTTTGAAGCTACTGACTGAATGAAAGGAGCTGGCATCTCACTCTCTTTGAATCTTCTTTATCATGCTAAGAGGAGCAGGAAAAAGCAAAAAATTTCAGAATTGCACCTTGCAATGCGGAGAAATTACTGTTTGTGCATTTACAATATTCATTGATTTTTGCCATTGAAAAACATCATGTTATTCATGTACCAGAAATGTTTGAAGCTACTGACTGAATGAAAAGAGCTGGCATCTCACTCTCTTTGAATCTTCTTTATCATGCTAAGAGGAGCAGGAAAAGGCAAAAAATTTCAGAATTGCACCTTGCAATGTGGAGAAATTACTGTTTGTGCATTTACAATATTCATTGGTTTTTGCCATTGAAAAACGTCCAGAAATGTTTGGAGCTCCTGACTGAATGAAAGGAGCTGGCATCTCACTCTCTTTGAATCTTCTTTATCATGCTAGGATTAGCAGGAAAAAGCAAAAAAATTTCAGAATTGCACCTTGCAATGTGGAGAAATTACTGTTTGTGCATTTACAATATTCATTGATTTTTGCCATTGAAAAACATCATGCTATTCATATACCAGAAATGTTTGAAGCTACTGACTGAATGAAAAGAGCTGGCATCTCACTCTCTTTGAATCTTCTTTATCATGCTAAGAGGAGCAGGAAAAAGCAAAACATTTCAGAATTGCACCTTGCAATGTGGAGAAATTACTATTTGTGCATTTACAATATTCATTGATTTTTGCCATTGAAAAACGTCCAGAAATGTTTGAAGCTACTGACTGAATGAAAGGAGCTGGCATCTCACTCTTTGAATCTTCTTTATCATGCTAAGAGGAGCAGGAAAAAGCAAAAAATTTCAGAATTGCACCTTGCAATGCGGAGAAATTACTGTTTGTGCATTTACAATATTCATTGATTTTTGCCATTGAAAAACATCATGTTATTCATATACCAGAAATGTTTGAAGCTACTGACTGAATGAAAAGAGCTGGCATCTCACTCTCTTTGAATATTCTTTATCATGCTAAGAGGAGCAGGAAAAAGCAAAAAATTTCAGAATTGCACCTTGCAATGTGGAGAAATTACTGTTTGTGCATTTACAATATTCATTGATTTTTGCCATTGAAAAACGTCCAGAAATGTTTGAAGCTACTGACTGAATGAAAGGAGCTGGCATCTCACTCTCTTTGAATCTTCTTTATCATGCTAAGAGGAGCAGGAAAAAGCAAAAAATTTTAGAATTGCACCTTGCAATGCGGAGAAATTACTGTTTGTGCATTTACAATATTCATTGATTTTTGCCATTGAAAAACATCATGTTATTCATATACCAGAAATGTTTGAAGCTACTGACTGAATGAAAAGAGCTGGCATCTCACTCTCTTTGAATCTTCTTTATCATGCTAAGAGGAGCAGGAAAAAGGAAAAAATTTCAGAATTGCACCTTGCAATGTGGAGAAATTACTGTTTGTGCATTTACAATATTCATTGGTTTTTGCCATTGAAAAACGACCAGAAATGTTTGAAGCTCCTGACTGAATGAAAGGAGCTGGCATCTCACTCTCTTTGAATCTTCTTTATCATGCTAGGGTTAGCAGGAAAAAGCAAAAAATTTCAGAATTGCACCTTGCAATGCGGAGAAATTACTGTTTGTGCATTTACAATATTCATTGATTTTTGCCATTGAAAAACATCATGTTATTCATATACCAGAAATGTTTGAAGCTACTGACTGAATGAAAAGAGCTGGCATCTCACTCTCTTTGAATCTTCTTTATCATGCTAAGAGGAGCAGGAAAAAGCAAAAAATTTCAGAATTGCAACTTGCAATGTGGAGAAATTACTGTTTGTGCATTTACAATATTCATAGGTTTTTGCCATTAAAAAAAGTCCAGAAATGTTTGAAGCTACTGACTGAATGAAAGGAGCTGGCATCTCACTCTCTTTGAATCTTCTTTATCATGCTAGGATTAGCAGGAAAAAGCAAAAAATTTCAGAATTGCACCTTGCAATGCGGAGAAATTACTGTTTGTGCATTTACAATATTCATTGATTTTTGCCATTGAAAAACATCATGTTATTCATATACCAGAAATGTTTGAAGCTACTGACTGAATGAAAAGAGCTGGCATCTCACTCTCTTTGAATCTTCTTTATCATGCTAAGAGGAGCAGGAAAAAGCAAAAAAATTCAGAATTGCACCTTGCAATGTGGAGAAATTACTGTTTGTGCATTTACAATATTCATTGGTTTTTGCCATTGAAAAACGTCCAGAAATGTTTGAAGCTACTGACTGAATGAAAGGAGCTGGCATCTCACTCTCTTTGAATCTTCTTTATCATGCTAGGATCAGCAGGAAAAAGCAAAAAATTTCAGAATTGCACCTTGCAATGCGGAGAAATTATTGTTTGTGCATTTACAATATTCATTGATTTTTGCCATTGAAAAGCATCATGTTATTCATATACCAGAAATGTTTGAAGCTACTGACTGAATGAAAAGAGCTGGCATCTCACTCTCTTTGAATCTTCTTTATCATGCTAAGAGGAGCAGGAAAAAGCAAAAAATTTCAGAATTGCACCTTGCAATGTGGAGAAATTACAATTTGTGCATGTAAAATATTCATTGATTTTTGCCATTGAAAAACGTCCAGAAATGTTTGAAGCTACTGACTGAATGAAAGGAGCTGGCATCTCACTCTCTTTGAATCTTCTTTATCATGCTAGGATTAGCAGGAAAAAGCAAAAAATGTCAGAATTGCACCTTGCAATGCGGAGAAATTACTATTTGTGCATTTAAAATATTCATTGATTTTTGCCATTGAAAAACGTCCAGAAATGTTTGAAGCTACTGACTGAATGAAAAGAGCTGGCATCTCACTCTCTTTGAATCTTCTTTATCATGCTAAGAGGAGCAGGAAAAAGCAAAAAATTTCAGAATTGCACCTTGCAATGCAGAGAAATTACTATTTGTGCATTTAAAATATTCATTGATTTTTGCCATTGAAAAACGTCCAGAAATGTTTGAAGCTACTGACTGAATGAAAAGAGCTGGCATCTCACTCTCTTTGAATCTTCTTTATCATGCTAAGAGGAGCAGGAAAAAGCAAAAAATTTCAGAATTGCACCTTGCAATGTGGAGAAATTGCTGTTTGTGCATTTACAATATTCATTGATTTTTGAAATTGAAAAACGTCCAGAAATGTTTGAAGCTACTGACTGAATGAAAGGAGCTGGCATCTCACTCTCTTTGAATCTTCTTTATCATGCTAAGAGGAGCAGGAAAAAGCAAAAAATTTCAGAATTGCACCTTGCAATGCGGAGAAATTACTGTTTGTGCATTTACAATATTCATTGATTTTTGCCATTGAAAAACATCATGTTATTCATATACCAGAAATGTTTGAAGCTACTGACTGAATGAAAAGAGCTGGCATCTCACTCTCTTTGAATTTTCTTTATCATGCTAAGAGGAGCAGGAAAAAGCAAAAAATTTCAGAATTACACCTTGCAATGTGGAGAAATTACTGTTTGTGCATTTACAATATTCATTGGTTTTTGCCATTGAAAAACGTCCAGAAATGTTTGAAGCTCCTGACTGAATGAAAGGAGCTGGCATCTCACTCTCTTTGAATCTTCTTTATCATGCTAGGATTAGCAGGAAAAAGCAAAAAATTTCAGAATTGCACCTTGCAGTGCGGAGAAATTACTGTTTGTGCATTTACAATATTCATTGATTTTTGCCATTGAAAAACATCATGTTATTCATATACCAGAAATGTTTGAAGCTACTGACTGAATGAAAAGAGCTGGCATCTCACTCTCTTTGAATCTTCTTTATCATGCTAAGAGGAGCAGGAAAAAGCAAAAAATTTCAGAATTGCACCTTGCAATGTGGAGAAATTACTGTTTGTGCATTTACAATATTCATTGGTTTTTGCCATTGAAAAACGTCCAGAAATGTTTGAAGCTACTGACTGAATGAAAGGAGCTGGCATCTCACTCTCTTTGAATCTTCTTTATCATGCTAGGATTAGCAGGAAAAAGCAAAAAATTTCAGAATTGCACCTTGCAATGCGGAGAAATTACTGTTTGTGCATTTACAATATTCCTTGATTTTTGCCATTGAAAAACATCATGTTATTCATATACCAGAAATGTTTGAAGCTACTGACTGAATGAAAAGAGCTGGCATCTCACTCTCTTTGAATCTTCTTTATCATGCTAAGAGGAGCAGGAAAAAGCAAAAAATTTCAGAATTGCACCTTGCAATGTGGAGAAATTACTGTTTGTGCATTTACAATATTCATTGGTTTTTGAAATTGAAAAAAGTCCAGAAATGTTTGAAGCTCCTGACTGAATGAAAGGAGCTGGCATCTCACTCTCTTTGAATCTTCTTTATCATGCTAGGATTAGCAGGAAAAAGCAAAAAATTTCAGAATTGCACCTTGCAATGTGGAGAAATTACTGTTTGTGCATTTACAATATTCATTGGTTTTTGCCATTGAAAAACGTCCAGAAATGTTTGAAGCTCCTGACTGAATGAAAGGAGCTGGCATCTCACTCTCTTTGAATCTTCTTTATCATGCTAGGATTAGCAGGAAAAAGCAAAAAATTTCAGAATTGCACCTTGCAATGCGGAGAAATTACTGTTTGTGCATTTACAATATTCATTGATTTTTGCCATTGAAAAACATCATGTTATTCATATACCAGAAATGTTTGAAGCTACTGACTGAATGAAAAGAGCTGGCATCTCACTCTCTTTGAATCTTCTTTATCATGCTAAGAGGAGCAGGAAAAAGCAAAAAATTTCAGAATTGCACCTTGCAATGTGGAGAAATTACTGTTTGTGCATTTACAATATTCATTGGTTTTTGCCATTGAAAAACGACCAGAAATGTTTGAAGCTCCTGACTGAACGAAAGGAGCTGGCATCTCACTCTCTTTGAATCTTCTTTATCATGCTAGGGTTAGCAGGAAAAAGCAAAAAATTTCAGAATTGCACCTTGCAGTGCGGAGAAATTACTGTTTGTGCATTTACAATATTCATTGATTTTTGCCATTGAAAAACATCATGTTATTCATATACCAGAAATGTTTGAAGCTACTGACTGAATGAAAAGAGCTGGCATCTCACTCTCTTTCAAACTTCTTTATCATGCTAAGAGGAGCAGGAAAAAGCAAAAAATTTCAGAATTGCAACTTGCAATGTGGAGAAATTACTGTTTGTGCATTTACAATATTCATTGGTTTTTGCCATTGAAAAACGTCCAGAAATGTTTGAAGCTACTGACTGAATGAAAGGAGCTGGTATCTCACTCTCTTTGAATCTTCTTTATCATGCTAGGATTAGCAGGAAAAAGCAAAAAATTTCAGAATTGCACCTTGCAATGCGGAGAAATTACTGTTTGTGCATTTACAATATTCCTTGATTTTTGCCATTGAAAAACATCATGTTATTCATATACCAGAAATGTTTGAAGCTACTGACTGAATGAAAAGAGCTGGCATCTCACTCTCTTTGAATCTTCTTTATCATGCTAAGAGGAGCAGGAAAAAGCAAAAAATTTCAGAATTGCACCTTGCAATGTGGAGAAATTACTGTTTGTGCATTTACAATATTCATTGGTTTTTGAAATTGAAAAAAGTCCAGAAATGTTTGAAGCTCCTGACTGAATGAAAGGAGCTGGCATCTCACTCTCTTTGAATCTTCTTTATCATGCTAGGATTAGCAGGAAAAAGCAAAAAATTTCAGAATTGCACCTTGCAATGTGGAGAAATTACTGTTTGTGCATTTACAATATTCATTGGTTTTTGCCATTGAAAAACGTCCAGAAATGTTTGAAGCTCCTGACTGAATGAAAGGAGCTGGCATCTCACTCTCTTTGAATCTTCTTTATCATGCTAGGATTAGCAGGAAAAAGCAAAAAATTTCAGAATTGCACCTTGCAATGCGGAGAAATTACTGTTTGTGCATTTACAATATTCATTGATTTTTGCCATTGAAAAACATCATGTTATTCATATACCAGAAATGTTTGAAGCTACTGACTGAATGAAAAGAGCTGGCATCTCACTCTCTTTGAATCTTCTTTATCATGCTAAGAGGAGCAGGAAAAAGCAAAAAATTTCAGAATTGCACCTTGCAATGTGGAGAAATTACTGTTTGTGCATTTACAATATTCATTGGTTTTTGCCATTGAAAAACGACCAGAAATGTTTGAAGCTCCTGACTGAACGAAAGGAGCTGGCATCTCACTCTCTTTGAATCTTCTTTATCATGCTAGGGTTAGCAGGAAAAAGCAAAAAATTTCAGAATTGCACCTTGCAGTGCGGAGAAATTACTGTTTGTGCATTTACAATATTCATTGATTTTTGCCATTGAAAAACATCATGTTATTCATATACCAGAAATGTTTGAAGCTACTGACTGAATGAAAAGAGCTGGCATCTCACTCTCTTTCAATCTTCTTTATCATGCTAAGAGGAGCAGGAAAAAGCAAAAAATTTCAGAATTGCAACTTGCAATGTGGAGAAATTACTGTTTGTGCATTTACAATATTCATTGGTTTTTGCCATTGAAAAACGTCCAGAAATGTTTGAAGCTACTGACTGAATGAAAGAAGCTGGCATCTCACTCTCTTTGAATCTTCTTTATCATGCTAGGATTAGCAGGAAAAAGCAAAAAATTTCAGAATTGCACCTTGCAATGCGGAGAAATTACTGTTTGTGCATTTACAATATTCCTTGATTTTTGCCATTGAAAAACATCATGTTATTCATATACCAGAAATGTTTGAAGCTACTGACTGAATGAAAAGAGCTGGCATCTCACTCTCTTTGAATCTTCTTTATCATGCTAAGAGGAGCAGGAAAAAGCAAAAAATTTCAGAATTGCACCTTGCAATGTGGAGAAATTACTGTTTGTGCATTTACAATATTCATTGGTTTTTGAAACTGAAAAAAGTCCAGAAATGTTTGAAGCTCCTGACTGAATGAAAGGAGCTGGCATCTCACTCTCTTTGAATCTTCTTTATCATGCTAGGATTAGCAGGAAAAAGCAAAAAATTTCAGAATTGCACCTTGCAATGTGGAGAAATTACTGTTTGTGCATTTACAATATTCATTGGTTTTTGCCATTGAAAAACGTCCAGAAATGTTTGAAGCTCCTGACTGAATGAAAGGAGCTGGCATCTCACTCTCTTTGAATCTTCTTTATCATGCTAGGATTAGCAGGAAAAAGCAAAAAATTTCAGAATTGCACCTTGCAATGCGGAGAAATTACTGTTTGTGCATTTACAATATTCATTGATTTTTGCCATTGAAAAACATCATGTTATTCATATACCAGAAATGTTTGAAGCTACTGACTGAATGAAAAGAGCTGGCATCTCACTCTCTTTGAATCTTCTTTATCATGCTAAGAGGAGCAGGAAAAAGCAAAAAATTTCAGAATTGCACCTTGCAATGTGGAGAAATTACTGTTTGTGCATTTACAATATTCATTGGTTTTTGCCATTGAAAAACGACCAGAAATGTTTGAAGCTCCTGACTGAACGAAAGGAGCTGGCATCTCACTCTCTTTGAATCTTCTTTATCATGCTAGGGTTAGCAGGAAAAAGCAAAAAATTTCAGAATTGCACCTTGCAGTGCGGAGAAATTACTGTTTGTGCATTTACAATATTCATTGATTTTTGCCATTGAAAAACATCATGTTATTCATATACCAGAAATGTTTGAAGCTACTGACTGAATGAAAAGAGCTGGCATCTCACTCTCTTTCAATCTTCTTTATCATGCTAAGAGAAGCAGGAAAAAGCAAAAAATTTCAGAATTGCAACTTGCAATGTGGAGAAATTACTGTTTGTGCATTTACAATATTCATTGGTTTTTGCCATTGAAAAACGTCCAGAAATGTTTGAAGCTACTGACTGAATGAAAGGAGCTGGCATCTCACTCTCTTTGAATCTTCTTTATCATGCTAGGATTAGCAGGAAAAAGCAAAAAATTTCAGAATTGCACCTTGCAATGCGGAGAAATTACTGTTTGTGCATTTACAATATTCATTGATTTTTGCCATTGAAAAACATCATGTTATTCATATACCAGAAATGTTTGAAGCTACTGACTGAATGAAAAGAGCTGGCATCTCACTCTCTTTGAATCTTCTTTATCATGCTAAGAGGAGCAGGAAAAAGCAAAAAATTTCAGAATTGCACCTTGCAATGTGGAGAAATTACTGTTTGTGCATTTACAATATTCATTGGTTTTTGCCATTGAAAAACGTCCAGAAATGTTTGAAGCTACTGACTGAATGAAAGGAGCTGGCATCTCACTCTCTTTGAATCTTCTTTATCATGCTAGGATTAGCAGGAAAAAGCAAAAAATTTCAGAATTGCACCTTGCAATGCGGAGAAATTATTGTTTGTGCATTTACAATATTCATTGATTTTTGCCATTGAAAAGCATCATGTTATTCATATACCAGAAATGTTTGAAGCTACTGACTGAATGAAAAGAGCTGGCATCTCACTCTCTTTGAATCTTCTTTATCATGCTAAGAGGAGCAGGAAAAAGCAAAAAATTTCAGAATTGCACCTTGCAATGTGGAGAAATTACTGTTTGTGCATTTACAATATTCATTGGTTTTTGAAATTGAAAAACGTCCAGAAATGTTTGAAGCTCCTGACTGAATGAAAGGAGCTGGCATCTCACTCTCTTTGAATCTTCTTTATCATGCTAGGATTAGCAGGAAAAAGCAAAAAATTTCAGAATTGCACCTTGCAATGTGGAGAAATTACTGTTTGTGCATTTACAATATTCATTGGTTTTTGCCATTGAAAAACGTCCAGAAATGTTTGAAGCTCCTGACTGAATGAAAGGAGCTGGCATCTCACTCTCTTTGAATCTTCTTTATCATGCTAGGATTAGCAGGAAAAAGCAAAAAATTTCAGAATTGCACCTTGTAATGCGGAGAAATTACTGTTTGTGCATTTACAATATTCATTGATTTTTGCCATTGAAAAACATCATGTTATTCATATACCAGAAATGTTTGAAGCTACTGACTGAATGAAAAGAGCTGGCATCTCACTCTCTTTGAATCTTCTTTATCATGCTAAGAGGAGCAGGAAAAAGCAAAAAATTTCAGAATTGCACCTTGCAATGTGGAGAAATTACTGTTTGTGCATTTACAATATTCATTGGTTTTTGCCATTGAAAAACGACCAGAAATGTTTGAAGCTCCTGACTGAATGAAAGGAGCTGGCATCTCACTCTCTTTGAATCTTCTTTATCATGCTAGGGTTAGCAGGAAAAAGCAAAAAATTTCAGAATTGCACCTTGCAGTGCGGAGAAATTACTGTTTGTGCATTTACAATATTCATTGATTTTTGCCATTGAAAAACATCATGTTATTCATATACCAGAAATGTTTGAAGCTACTGACTGAATGAAAAGAGCTGGCATCTCACTCTCTTTGAATCTTCTTTATCATGCTAAGAGGAGCAGGAAAAAGCAAAAAATTTCAGAATTGCAACTTGCAATGTGGAGAAATTACTGTTTGTGCATTTACAATATTCATTGGTTTTTGCCATTGAAAAACGTCCAGAAATGTTTGAAGCTACTGACTGAATGAAAGGAGCTGGCATCTCACTCTCTTTGAATCTTCTTTATCATGCTAGGATTAGCAGGAAAAAGCAAAAAATTTCAGAATTGCACCTTGCAATGCGGAGAAATTACTGTTTGTGCATTTACAATATTCATTGATTTTTGCCATTGAAAAACATCATGTTATTCATATACCAGAAATGTTTGAAGCTACTGACTGAATGAAAAGAGCTGGCATCTCACTCTCTTTGAATCTTCTTTATCATGCTAAGAGGAGCAGGAAAAAGCAAAAAAATTTCAGAATTGCACCTTGCAATGTGGAGAAATTACTGTTTGTGCATTTACAATATTCATTGGTTTTTGCCATTGAAAAACGTCCAGAAATATTTGAAGCTACTGACTGAATGAAAGGAGCTGGCATCTCACTCTCTTTGAATCTTCTTTATCATGCTAGGATTAGCAGGAAAAAGCAAAAAATTTCAGAATTGCACCTTGCAATGCGGAGAAATTATTGTTTGTGCATATACAATATTCATTGATTTTTGCCATTGAAAAGCATCATGTTATTCATATACCAGAAATATTTGAAGCTACTGACTGAATGAAAAGAGCTGGCATCTCACTCTCTTTGAATCTTCTTTATCATGCTAAGAGGAGCAGGAAAAAGCAAAAAATTTCAGAATTGCACCTTGCAATGTGGAGAAATTACTATTTGTGCATTTACAATATTCATTGATTTTTGCCATTGAAAAACGTCCAGAAATGTTTGAAGCTACTGACTGAATGAAAGGAGCTGGCATCGCACTCTCTTTGAATCTTCTTTATCATGCTAGGATTAGCAGGAAAAAGCAAAAAATTTCAGAATTGCACCTTGCAATGCGGAGAAATTACTATTTGTGCATTTAAAATATTCATTGATTTTTGCCATTGAAAAACGTCCAGAAATGTTTGAAGCTACTGACTGAATGAAAAGAGCTGGCATCTCACTCTCTTTGAATCTTCTTTATCATGCTAAGAGGAGCAGGAAAAAGCAAAAAATTTCAGAATTGCACCTTGCAATGTGGAGAAATTACTGTTTGTGCATTTACAATATTCATTGATTTTTGAAATTGAAAAACGTCCAGAAATGTTTGAAGCTACTGACTGAATGAAAGGAGCTGGCATCTCGCTCTCTTTGAATCTTCTTTATCATGCTAAGAGGAGCAGGAAAAAGCAAAAAATTTCAGAATTGCACCTTGCAATGCGGAGAAATTACTGTTTGTGCATTTACAATATTCATTGATTTTTGCCATTGAAAAACATCATGTTATTCATATACCAGAAATGTTTGAAGCTACTGACTGAATGAAAAGAGCTGGCATCTCACTCTCTTTGAATCTTCTTTATCATGCTAAGAGGAGCAGGAAAAAGCAAAAAATTTCAGAATTACACCTTGCAATGTGGAGAAATTACTGTTTGTGCATTTACAATATTCATTGGTTTTTGCCATTGAAAAACGTCCAGAAATGTTTGAAGCTCCTGACTGAATGAAAGGAGCTGGCATCTCACTCTCTTTGAATCTTCTTTATCATGCTAGGATTAGCAGGAAAAAGCAAAAAATTTCAGAATTGCACCTTGCAGTGCGGAGAAATTACTGTTTGTGCATTTACAATATTCATTGATTTTTGCCATTGAAAAACATCATGTTATTCATATACCAGAAATGTTTGAAGCTACTGACTGAATGAAAAGAGCTGGCATCTCACTCTCTTTGAATCTTCTTTATCATGCTAAGAGGAGAAGGAAAAAGCAAAAAATTTCAGAATTGCACCTTGCAATGTGGAGAAATTACTGTTTGTGCATTTACAATATTCATTGGTTTTTGCCATTGAAAAATGTCCAGAAATGTTTGAAGCTACTGACTGAATGAAAGGAGCTGGCATCTCACTCTCTTTGAATCTTCTTTATCATGCTAGGATTAGCAGGAAAAAGCAAAAAATTTCAGAATTGCACCTTGCAATGCGGAGAAATTACTGTTTGTGCATTTACAATATTCCTTGATTTTTGCCATTGAAAAACATCATGTTATTCATATACCAGAAATGTTTGAAGCTACTGACTGAATGAAAAGAGCTGGCATCTCACTCTCTTTGAATCTTCTTTATCATGCTAAGAGGAGCAGGAAAAAGCAAAAAATTTCAGAATTGCACCTTGCAATGTGGAGAAATTACTGTTTGTGCATTTACAATATTCATTGGTTTTTGAAATTGAAAAACGTCCAGAAATGTTTGAAGCTCCTGACTGAATGAAAGGAGCTGGCATCTCACTCTCTTTGAATCTTCTTTATCATGCTAGGATTAGCAGGAAAAAGCAAAAAATTTCAGAATTGCACCTTGCAATGTGGAGAAATT
This sequence comes from Phyllobates terribilis, assembly GCF_046119375.1. NCBI lineage: Eukaryota > Metazoa > Chordata > Amphibia > Anura > Dendrobatidae > Phyllobates > Phyllobates terribilis. The sequence goes on along the minus strand of NW_027362942.1, from coordinate 1,008,769 downwards.
ACTGTTTGTGCATTTACAATATTCATTGGTTTTTGCCATTGAAAAACGTCCAGAAATGTTTGAAGCTCCTGACTGAATGAAAGGAGCTGGCATCTCACTCTCCTTGAATCTTCTTTATCATGCTAGGATTAGCAGGAAAAAGCAAAAAATTTCAGAATTGCACCTTGCATTGCGGAGAAATTACTGTTTGTGCATTTACAATATTCATTGATTTTTGCCATTGAAAAACATCATGTTATTCATATACCAGAAATGTTTGAAGCTACTGACTGAATGAAAAGAGCTGGCATCTCACTCTCTTTGAATCTTCTTTATCATGCTAAGAGGAGCAGGAAAAAGCAAAAAATTTCAGAATTGCACCTTGCAATGTGGAGAAATTACTATTTGTGCATTTACAATATTCATTGATTTTTGCCATTGAAAAACGTCCAGAAATGTTTGAAGCTACTGACTGAATGAAAGGAGCTGGCATCTCACTCTCTTTGAATCTTCTTTAACATGCTAAGAGGAGCAGGAAAAAGCAAAAAATTTCAGAATTGCACCTTGCAATGCGGAGAAATTACTGTTTGTGCATTTACAATATTCATTGATTTTTGCCATTGAAAAACAACATGTTATTCATATACCAGAAATGTTTGAAGCTACTGACTGAATGAAAAGAGCTGGCATCTCACTCTCTTTGAATCTTCTTTATCATGCTAAGAGGAGCAGGAAAAAGCAAAAAATTTCAGAATTACACCTTGCAATGTGGAGAAATTACTGTTTGTGCATTTCAATATTCATTGATTTTTGCCATTGAAAAACGTCCAGAAATGTTTGAAGCTACTGACTGAATGAAAGGAGCTGGCATCTCACTCTCTTTGAATCTTCTTTATCATGCTAGGATTAGCAGGAAAAAGCAAAAAATGTCAGAATTGCACCTTGCAATGCGGAGAAATTACTATTTGTGCATTTAAAATATTCATTGATTTTTGCCATTGAAAAACGTCCAGAAATGTTTGAAGCTACTGACTGAATGAAAAGAGCTGGCATCTCACTCTCTTTGAATCTTCTTTATCATGCTAAGAGGAGCAGGAAAAAGCAAAAAATTTCAGAATTGCACCTTGCAATGTGGAGAAATTACTGTTTGTGCATTTACAATATTCATTGATTTTTGAAATTGAAAAACGTCCAGAAATGTTTGAAGCTACTGACTGAATGAAAGGAGCTGGCATCTCACTCTCTTTGAATCTTCTTTATCATGCTAAGAGGAGCAGGAAAAAGCAAAAAATTTCAGAATTGCACCTTGCAATGCGGAGAAATTACTGTTTGTGCATTTACAATATTCATTGATTTTTGCCATTGAAAAACATCATGTTATTCATATACCAGAAATGTTTGAAGCTACTGACTGAATGAAAAGAGCTGGCATCTCACTCTCTTTGAATCATCTTTATGATGCTAAGAGGAGCAGGAAAAAGCAAAAAATTTCAGAATTACACCTTGCAATGTGGAGAAATTACTGTTTGTGCATTTACAATATTCATTGGTTTTTGCCATTGAAAAACGTCCAGAAATGTTTGAAGCTCCTGACTGAATGAAAGGAGCTGGCATCTCACTCTCTTTGAATCTTCTTTATCATGCTAGGATTAGCAGGAAAAAGCAAAAAATTTCAGAATTGCACCTTGCAGTGCGGAGAAATTACTGTTTGTGCATTTACAATATTCATTGATTTTTGCCATTGAAAAACATCATGTTATTCATATACCAGAAATGTTTGAAGCTACTGACTGAATGAAAAGAGCTGGCATCTCACTCTCTTTGAATCCTCTTTATCATGCTAAGAGGAGCAGGAAAAAGCAAAAAATTTCAGAATTGCACCTTGCAATGTGGAGAAATTACTGTTTGTGCATTTACAATATTCATTGGTTTTTGCCATTGAAAAACGTCCAGAAATGTTTGAAGCTACTGACTGAATGAAAGGAGCTGGCATCTCACTCTCTTTGAATCTTCTTTATCATGCTAGGATTAGCAGGAAAAAGCAAAAAATTTCAGAATTGCACCTTGCAATGCGGAGAAATTACTGTTTGTGCATTTACAATATTCCTTGATTTTTGCCATTGAAAAACATCATGTTATTCATATACCAGAAATGTTTGAAGCTACTGACTGAATGAAAAGAGCTGGCATCTCACTCTCTTTGAATCTTCTTTATCATGCTAAGAGGAGCAGGAAAAAGCAAAAAATTTCAGAATTGCACCTTGCAATGTGGAGAAATTACTGTTTGTGCATTTACAATATTCATTGGTTTTTGAAATTGAAAAACGTCCAGAAATGTTTGAAGCTCCTGACTGAATGAAAGGAGCTGGCATCTCACTCTCTTTGAATCTTCTTTATCATGCTAGGATTAGCAGGAAAAAGCAAAAAATTTCAGAATTGCACCTTGCAATGTGGAGAAATTACTGTTTGTGCATTTACAATATTCATTGGTTTTTGCCATTGAAAAACGTCCAGAAATGTTTGAAGCTCCTGACTGAATGAAAGGAGCTGGCATCTCACTCTCTTTGAATCTTCTTTATCATGCTAGGATTAGCAGGAAAAAGCTAAAAATTTCAGAATTGCACCTTGCAATGCGGAGAAATTACTGTTTGTGCATTTACAATATTCATTGATTTTTGCCATTGAAAAACATCATGTTATTCATATACCAGAAATGTTTGAAGCTACTGACTGAATGAAAAGAGCTGGCATCTCACTCTCTTTGAATCTTCTTTATCATGCTAAGAGGAGCAGGAAAAAGCAAAAAATTTCAGAATTGCACCTTGCAATGTGGAGAAATTACTGTTTGTGCATTTACAATATTCATTGGTTTTTGCCATTGAAAAACGACCAGAAATGTTTGAAGCTCCTGACTGAATGAAAGGAGCTGGCATCTCACTCTCTTTGAATCTTCTTTATCATGCTAGGGTTAGCAGGAAAAAGCAAAAAATTTCAGAATTGCACCTTGCAGTGCGGAGAAATTACTGTTTGTGCATTTACAATATTCATTGATTTTTGCCATTGAAAAACATCATGTTATTCATATACCAGAAATGTTTGAAGCTACTGACTGAATGAAAAGAGCTGGCATCTCACTCTCTTTGAATCTTCTTTATCATGCTAAGAGGAGCAGGAAAAAGCAAAAAATTTCAGAATTACACCTTGCAATGTGGAGAAATTACTGTTTGTGCATTTACAATATTCATTGGTTTTTGCCATTGAAAAACGTCCAGAAATGTTTGAAGCTCCTGACTGAATGAAAGGAGCTGGCATCTCACTCTCTTTGAATCTTCTTTATCATGCTAGGATTAGCAGGAAAAAGCAAAAAATTTCAGAATTGCACCTTGCAGTGCGGAGAAATTACTGTTTGTGCATTTACAATATTCATTGATTTTTGCCATTGAAAAACATCATGTTATTCATATACCAGAAATGTTTGAAGCTACTGACTGAATGAAAAGAGCTGGCATCTCACTCTCTTTGAATCCTCTTTATCATGCTAAGAGGAGCAGGAAAAAGCAAAAAATTTCAGAATTGCACCTTGCAATGTGGAGAAATTACTGTTTGTGCATTTACAATATTCATTGGTTTTTGCCATTGAAAAACGTCCAGAAATGTTTGAAGCTACTGACTGAATGAAAGGAGCTGGCATCTCACTCTCTTTGAATCTTCTTTATCATGCTAGGATTAGCAGGAAAAAGCAAAAAATTTCAGAATTGCACCTTGCAATGCGGAGAAATTACTGTTTGTGCATTTACAATATTCCTTGATTTTTGCCATTGAAAAACATCATGTTATTCATATACCAGAAATGTTTGAAGCTACTGACTGAATGAAAAGAGCTGGCATCTCACTCTCTTTGAATCTTCTTTATCATGGTAAGAGGAGCAGGAAAAAGCAAAAAATTTCAGAATTGCACCTTGCAATGTGGAGAAATTACTGTTTGTGCATTTACAATATTCATTGGTTTTTGAAATTGAAAAACGTCCAGAAATGTTTGAAGCTCCTGACTGAATGAAAGGAGCTGGCATCTCACTCTCTTTGAATCTTCTTTATCATGCTAGGATTAGCAGGAAAAAGCAAAAAATTTCAGAATTGCACCTTGCAATGTGGAGAAATTACTGTTTGTGCATTTACAATATTCATTGGTTTTTGCCATTGAAAAACGTCCAGAAATGTTTGAAGCTCCTGACTGAATGAAAGGAGCTGGCATCTCACTCTCTTTGAATCTTCTTTATCATGCTAGGATTAGCAGGAAAAAGCAAAAAATTTCAGAATTGCACCTTGCAATGCGGAGAAATTACTGTTTGTGCATTTACAATATTCATTGATTTTTGCCATTGAAAAACATCATGTTATTCATATACCAGAAATGTTTGAAGCTACTGACTGAATGAAAAGAGCTGGCATCTCACTCTCTTTGAATCTTCTTTATCATGCTAAGAGGAGCAGGAAAAAGCAAAAAATTTCAGAATTGCACCTTGCAATGTGGAGAAATTACTGTTTGTGCATTTACAATATTCATTGGTTTTTGCCATTGAAAAACGACCAGAAATGTTTGAAGCTCCTGACTGAATGAAAGGAGCTGGCATCTCACTCTCTTTGAATCTTCTTTATCATGCTAGGGTTAGCAGGAAAAAGCAAAAAATTTCAGAATTGCACCTTGCAGTGCGGAGAAATTACTGTTTGTGCATTTACAATATTCATTGATTTTTGCCATTGAAAAACATCATGTTATTCATATACCAGAAATGTTTGAAGCTACTGACTGCATGAAAAGAGCTGGCATCTCACTCTCTTTGAATCTTCTTTATCATGCTAAGAGGAGCAGGAAAAAGCAAAAAATTTCAGAATTGCAACTTGCAATGTGGAGAAATTACTGTTTGTGCATTTACAATATTCATTGGTTTTTGCCATTGAAAAACGTCCAGAAATGTTTGAAGCTACTGACTGAATGAAAGGAGCTGGCATCTCACTCTCTTTGAATCTTCTTTATCATGCTAGGATTAGCAGGAAAAAGCAAAAAATTTCAGAATTGCACCTTGCAATGCGGAGAAATTACTGTTTGTGCATTTACAATATTCATTGATTTTTGCCATTGAAAAACATCATGTTATTCATATACCAGAAATGTTTGAAGCTACTGACTGAATGAAAAGAGCTGGCATCTCACTCTCTTTGAATCTTCTTTATCATGCTAAGAGGAGCAGGAAAAAGCAAAAAATTTCAGAATTGTACCTTGCAATGTGGAGAAATTACTGTTTGTGCATTTACAATATTCATTGGTTTTTGCCATTGAAAAACGTCCAGAAATGTTTGAAGCTACTGACTGAATGAAAGGAGCTGGCATCTCACTCTCTTTGAATCTTCTTTATCATGCTAGGATTAGCAGGAAAAAGCAAAAAATTTCAGAATTGCACGTTGCAATGCGGAGAAATTTTTGTTTGTGCATTTACAATATTCATTGATTTTTGCCATTGAAAAGCATCATGTTATTCATATAACAGAAATGTTTGAAGCTACTGACTGAATGAAAAGAGCTGGCATCTCACTCTCTTTGAATCTTCTTTATCATGCTAAGAGGAGCAGGAAAAAGCAAAAAATTTCAGAATTGCACCTTGCAATGTGGAGAAATTACTGTTTGTGCATTTACAATATTCATTGGTTTTTGAAATTGAAAAACGTCCAGAAATGTTTGAAGCTCCTGACTGAATGAAAGGAGCTGGCATCTCACTCTCTTTGAATCTTCTTTATCATGCTAGGATTAGCAGGAAAAAGCAAAAAATTTCAGAATTGCACCTTGCAATGTGGAGAAATTACTGTTTGTGCATTTACAATATTCATTGGTTTTTGCCATTGAAAAACGTCCAGAAATGTTTGAAGCTCCTGACTGAATGAAAGGAGCTGGCATCTCACTCTCTTTGAATCTTCTTTATCATGCTAGGATTAGCAGGAAAAAGCAAAAAATTTCAGAATTGCACCTTGCAATGCGGAGAAATTACTGTTTGTGCATTTACAATATTCATTGATTTTTGCCATTGAAAAACATCATGTTATTCATATACCAGAAATGTTTGAAGCTACTGACTGAATGAAAAGAGCTGGCATCTCACTCTCTTTGAATCTTCTTTATCATGCTAAGAGGAGCAGGAAAAAGCAAAAAATTTCAGAATTGCACCTTGCAATGTGGAGAAATTACTGTTTGTGCATTTACAATATTCATTGGTTTTTGCCATTGAAAAACGACCAGAAATGTTTGAAGCTCCTGACTGAATGAAAGGAGCTGGCATCTCACTCTCTTTGAATCTTCTTTATCATGCTAGGGTTAGCAGGAAAAAGCAAAAAATTTCAGAATTGCACCTTGCAGTGCGGAGAAATTACTGTTTGTGCATTTACAATATTCATTGATTTTTGCCATTGAAAAACATCATGTTATTCATATACCAGAAATGTTTGAAGCTACTGACTGAATGAAAAGAGCTGGCATCTCACTCTCTTTGAATCTTCTTTATCATGCTAAGAGGAGCAGGAAAAAGCAAAAAATTTCAGAATTGCAACTTGCAATGTGGAGAAATTACTGTTTGTGCATTTACAATATTCATTGGTTTTTGCCATTGAAAAACGTCCAGAAATGTTTGAAGCTACTGACTGAATGAAAGGAGCTGGCATCTCACTCTCTTTGAATCTTCTTTATCATGCTAGGATTAACAGGAAAAAGCAAAAAATTTCAGAATTGCACCTTGCAATGCGGAGAAATTACTGTTTGTGCATTTACAATATTCATTGATTTTTGCCATTGAAAAGCATCATATTATTCATATACCAGAAACATTTGAAGCTACTGACTGAATGAAAAGAGCTGGCATCTCACTCTCTTTGAATCTTCTTTATCATGCTAAGAGGAGCAGGAAAAAGCAAAAAATTTCAGAATTGCACCTTGCAATGTGGAGAAATTACTATTTGTGCATTTACAATATTCATTGATTTTTGCCATTGAAAAACGTCCAGAAATGTTTGAAGCTACTGACTGAATGAAAGGAGCTGGCATCGCACTCTCTTTGAATCTTCTTTATCATGCTAGGATTAGCAGGAAAAAGCAAAAAATTTCAGAATTGCACCTTGCAATGCGGAGAAATTACTGTTTGTGCATTTAAAATATTCATTGATTTTTGCCATTGAAAAACGTCCAGAAATGTTTGAAGCTACTGACTGAATGAAAAGAGCTGGCATCTCACTCTCTTTGAATCTTCTTTACCATGCTAAGAGGAGCAGGAAAAAGCAAAAAATTTCAGAATTGCACCTTGCAATGTGGAGAAATTACTGTTTGTGCATTTACAATATTCATTGATTTTTGAAATTGAAAAACGTCCAGAAATGTTTGAAGCTACTGACTGAATGAAAGGAGCTGGCATCTCACTCTCTTTGAATCTTCTTTATCATGCTAAGAGGTGCAGGAAAAAGCAAAAAATTTCAGAATTGCACCTTGCAATGCGGAGAAATTACTGTTTGTGCATTTACAATATTCATTGATTTTTGCCATTGAAAAACATCATGTTATTCATATACCAGAAATGTTTGAAGCTACTGACTGAATGAAAAGAGCTGGCATCTCACTCTCTTTGAATCTTCTTTATCATGCTAAGAGGAGCAGGAAAAAGCAAAAAATTTCAGAATTACACCTTGCAATGTGGAGAAATTACTGTTTGTGCATTTACAATATTCATTGGTTTTTGCCATTGAAAAACGTCCAGAAATGTTTGAAGCTCCTGACTGAATGAAAGGAGCTGGCATCTCACTCTCTTTGAATCTTCTTTATCATGCTAGGATTAGCAGGAAAAAGCAAAAAATTTCAGAATTGCACCTTGCAGTGCGGAGAAATTACTGTTTGTGCATTTACAATATTCATTGATTTTTGCCATTGAAAAACATCATGTTATTCATATACCAGAAATGTTTGAAGCTACTGACTGAATGAAAAGAGCTGGCATCTCACTCTCTTTGAATCTTCTTTATCATGCTAAGAGGAGCAGGAAAAAGCAAAAAATTTCAGAATTGCACCTTGCAATGTGGAGAAATTACTGTTTGTGCATTTACAATATTCATTGGTTTTTGCCATTGAAAAACGTCCAGAAATGTTTGAAGCTACTGACTGAATGAAAGGAGCTGGCATCTCACTCTCTTTGAATCTTCTTTATCATGCTAGGATTAGCAGGAAAAAGCAAAAAATTTCAGAATTGCACCTTGCAATGCGGAGAAATTACTGTTTGTGCATTTACAATATTCCTTGATTTTTGCCATTGAAAAACATCATGTTATTCATATACCAGAAATGTTTGAAGCTACTGACTGAATGAAAAGAGCTGGCATCTCACTCTCTTTGAATCTTCTTTATCATGCTAAGAGGAGCAGGAAAAAGCAAAAAATTTCAGAATTGCACCTTGCAATGTGGAGAAATTACTGTTTGTGCATTTACAATATTCATCGGTTTTGAAATTGAAAAACGTCCAGAAATGTTTGAAGCTCCTGACTGAATGAAAGGAGCTGGCATCTCACTCTCTTTGAATCTTCTTTATCATGCTAGGATTAGCAGGAAAAAGCAAAAAATTTCAGAATTGCACCTTGCAATGTGGAGAAATTACTGTTTGTGCATTTACAATATTCATTGGTTTTTGCCATTGAAAAACGTCCAGAAATGTTTGAAGCCCCATGACTGAATGAAAGGAGCTGGCATCTCACTCTCTTTGAATCTTCTTTATCATGCTAGGATTAGCAGGAAAAAGCAAAAAATTTCAGAATTGCACCTTGCAATGCGGAGAAATTACTGTTTGTGCATTTACAATATTCATTGATTTTTGCCATTGAAAAACATCATGTTATTCATATACCAGAAATGTTTGAAGCTACTGACTGAATGAAAAGAGCTGGCATCTCACTCTCTTTGAATCTTCTTTATCATGCTAAGAGGAGCAGGAAAAAGCAAAAAATTTCAGAATTGCACCTTGCAATGTGGAGAAATTACTATTTGTGCATTTACAATATTCATTGATTTTTGCCATTGAAAAACGTCCAGAAATGTTTGAAGCTACTGACTGAATGAAAGGAGCTGGCATCTCACTCTCTTTGAATCTTCTTTATCATGCTAAGAGGAGCAGGAAAAAGCAAAAAATTTCAGAATTGCACCTTGCAATGCGGAGAAATTACTGTTTGTGCATTTACAATATTCATTGATTTTTGCCATTGAAAAACAACATGTTATTCATATACCAGAAATGTTTGAAGCTACTGACTGAATGAAAAGAGCTGGCATCTCACTCTCTTTGAATCTTCTTTATCATGCTAAGAGGAGCAGGAAAAAGCAAAAAATTTCAGAATTACACCTTGCAATGTGGAGAAATTACTGTTTGTGCATTTACAATATTCATTGATTTTTGCCATTGAAAAACGTCCAGAAATGTTTGAAGCTACTGACTGAATGAAAGGAGCTGGCATCTCACTCTCTTTGAATCTTCTTTATCATGCTAAGAGGAGCAGGAAAAAGCAAAAAATTTCAGAATTGCACCTTGCAATGTGGAGAAATTACTGTTTGTGCATTTACAATATTCATTGATTTTTGCCATTGAAAAACGTCCAGAAATGTTTGAAGCTACTGACTGAATGAAAGGAGCTGGCATCTCACTCTCTTTGAATCTTCTTTATCATGCTAAGACGAGCAGGAAAAAGCAAAAAATTTCAGAATTGCACCTTGCCATGCGGAGAAATTACTGTTTGTGCATTTACAATATTCATTGATTTTTGCCATTGAAAAACATCATGTTATTCATATACCAGAAATGTTTGAAGCTACTGACTGAATGAAAAGAGCTGGCATCTCACTCTCTTTGAATCTTCTTTATCATGCTAAGAGGAGCAGGAAAAAGCAAAAAATTTCAGAATTACACCTTGCAATGTGGAGAAATTACTGTTTGTGCATTTACAATATTCATTGATTTTTGCCATTGAAAAACGTCCAGAAATGTTTGAAGCTACTGACTGAATGAAAGGAGCTGGCATCTCACTCTCTTTGAATCTTCTTTATCATGCTAAGAGGAGCAGGAAAAAGCAAAAAATTTCAGAATTGCACCTTGCAATGCGGAGAAATTACTGTTTGTGCATTTACAATATTCATTGATTTTTGCCATTGAAAAACATCATGTTATTCATATACCAGAAATGTTTGAAGCTACTGACTGAATGAAAGGAGCTGGCATCTCACTCTCTTTGAATCTTCTTTATCATGCTAGGATTAGCAGGAAAAAGCAAAAAATTTCAGAATTGCACCTTGCAATGCGGAGAAATTACTGTTTGTGCATTTACAATATTCCTTGATTTTTGCCATTGAAAAACATCATGTTATTCATATACCAGAAATGTTTGAAGCTACTGACTGAATGAAAAGAGCTGGCATCTCACTCTCTTTGAATCTTCTTTTTCATGCTAAGAGGAGCAGGAAAAAGCAAAAAATTTCAGAATTGCACCTTGCAATGTGGAGAAATTACTGTTTGTGCATTTACAATATTCATTGGTTTTTGAAATTGAAAAACGTCCAGAAATGTTTGAAGCTCCTGACTGAATGAAAGGAGCTGGCATCTCACTCTCTTTGAATCTTCTTTATCATGCTAGGATTAGCAGGAAAAAGCAAAAAATTTCAGAATTGCACCTTGCAATGTGGAGAAATTACTGTTTGTGCATTTACAATATTCATTGATTTTTGCCATTGAAAAACGTCCAGAAATGTTTGAAGCTCCTGACTGAATGAAAGGAGCTGGCATCTCACTCTCTTTGAATCTTCTTTATCATGCTAGGATTAGCAGGAAAAAGCAAAAAATTTCAGAATTGCACCTTGCAATGCGGAGAAATTACTGTTTGTGCATTTACAATATTCATTGATTTTTGCCATTGAAAAACATCATGTTATTCATATACCAGAAATGTTTGAAGCTACTGACTGAATGAAAAGAGCTGGCATCTCACTCTCTTTGAATCTTCTTTATCATGCTAAGAGGAGCAGGAAAAAGCAAAAAATTTCAGAATTGCACCTTGCAATGTGGAGAAATTACTATTTGTGCATTTACAATATTCATTGATTTTTGCCATTGAAAAACGTCCAGAAATGTTTGAAGCTACTGACTGAATGAAAGGAGCTGGCATCTCACTCTCTTTGAATCTTCTTTATCATGCTAAGAGGAGCAGGAAAAAGCAAAAAATTTCAGAATTGCACCTTGCAATGCGGAGAAATTACTGTTTGTGCATTTACAATATTCATTGATTTTTGCCATTGAAAAACATCATGTTATTCATATACCAGAAATGTTTGAAGCTACTGACTGAATGAAAAGAGCTGGCATCTCACTCTCTTTGAATCTTCTTTATCATGCTAAGAGGAGCAGGAAAAAACAAAAAATTTCAGAATTACACCTTGCAATGTGGAGAAATTACTGTTTGTGCATTTACAATATTCATTGATTTTTGCCATTGAAAAACGTCCAGAAATGTTTGAAGCTACTGACTGAATGAAAGGAGCTGGCATCTCACTCTCTTTGAATCTTCTTTATCATGCTAAGAGGAGCAGGAAAAAGCAAAAAATTTCAGAATTGCACCTTGCAATGTGGAGAAATTACTGTTTGTGCATTTACAATATTCATTGATTTTTGCCATTGAAAAACGTCCAGAAATGTTTGAAGCTACTGACTGAATGAAAGGAGCTGGCATCTCACTCTCTTTGAATCTTCTTTATCATGCTAAGAGGAGCAGGAAAAAGCAAAAAATTTCAGAATTGCACCTTGCAATGCGGAGAAATTACTGTTTGTGCATTTACAATATTCATTGATTTTTGCCATTGAAAAACATCATGTTATTCATATACCAGAAATGTTTGAAGCTACTGACTGAATGAAAAGAGCTGGCATCTCACTCTCTTTGAATCTTCTTTATCATGCTAAGAGGAGCAGGAAAAAGCAAAAAATTTCAGAATTACACCTTGCAATGTGGAGAAATTACTGTTTGTGCATTTACAATGTTCATTGATTTTTGCCATTGAAAAACGTCCAGAAATGTTTGAAGCTACTGACTGAATGAAAGGAGCTGGCATCTCACTCTCTTTGAATCTTCTTTATCATGCTAAGAGGAGCAGGAAAAAGCAAAAAATTTCAGAATTGCACCTTGCAATGCGGAGAAATTACTGTTTGTGCATTTACAATATTCATTGATTTTTGCCATTGAAAAACATCATGTTATTCATATACCAGAAATGTTTGAAGCTACTTACTGAATGAAAAGAGCTGGCATCTCACTCTCTTTGAATCTTCTTTATCATGCTAAGAGGAGCAGGAAAAAGCAAAAAATTTCAGAATTGCACCTTGCAATGTGGAGAAATTACTGTTTGTGCATTTACAATATTCATTGGTTTTTGCCATTGAAAAACGTCCAGAAATGTTTGAAGCTCCTGACTGAATGAAAGGAGCTGGCATCTCACTCTCTTTGAATCTTCTTTATCATGCTAGGATTAGCAGGAAAAAGCAAAAAGTTTCAGAATTGCACCTTGCAATGCGGAGAAATTACTATTTGTGCATTTAAAATATTCATTGATTTTTGCCATTGAAAAACGTCCCGAAATGTTTGAAGCTACTGACTGAATGAAAGGAGCTGGCATCTCACTCTCTTTGAATCTTCTTTATCATGCTAAGAGGAGCAGGAAAAAGCAAAAAATTTCAGAATTGCACCTTGCAATGCGGAGAAATTACTGTTTGTGCATTTACAATATTCATTGATTTTTTCCATTGAAAAACATGTTATTCATATACCAGAAATGTTTGAAGCTACTGACTGAATGAAAAGAGCTGGCATCTCACTCTCTTTGAATCTTCTTTATCATGCTAAGAGGAGCAGGAAAAAGCAAAAAATTTCAGAATTGCACCTTGCAATGTGGAGAAATTACTGTTTGTGCATTTACAATATTCATTGATTTTTGAAATTGAAAAACGTCCAGAAATGTTTGAAGCTACTGACTGAATGAAAGGAGCTGGCATCTCACTCTCTTTGAATCTTCTTTATCATGCTAAGAGGAGCAGGAAAAAGCAAAAAATTTCAGAATTGCACCTTGCAATGCGGAGAAATTACTGTTTGTGCATTTACAATATTCATTGATTTTTGCCATTGAAAAACATCATGTTATTCATATACCAGAAATGTTTGAAGCTACTGACTGAATGAAAAGAGCTGGCATCTCACTCTCTTTGAATCTTCTTTATCATGCTAAGAGGAGCAGGAAAAAGCAAAAAATTTCAGAATTACACCTTGCAATGTGGAGAAATTACTGTTTGTGCATTTACAATATTCATTGATTTTTGCCATTGAAAAACGTCCAGAAATGTTTGAAGCTACTGACTGAATGAAAGGAGCTGGCATCTCACTCTCTTTGAATCTTCTTTATCATGCTAAGAGGAGCAGGAAAAAGCAAAAAATTTCGGAATTGCACCTTGCAATGTGGAGAAATTACTGTTTGTGCATTTACAATATTCATTGATTTTTGCCATTGAAAAACGTCCAGAAATGTTTGAAGCTACTGACTGAATGAAAGGAGCTGGCATCTCACTCTCTTTGAATCTTCTTTATCATGCTAAGAGAAGCAGGAAAAAGCAAAAAATTTCAGAATTGCACCTTGCAATGCGGAGAAATTACTGTTTGTGCATTTACAATATTCATTGATTTTTGCCATTGAAAAACATCATGTTATTCATATACCAGAAATGTTTGAAGCTACTGACTGAATGAAAAGAGCTGGCATCTCACTCTCTTTGAATCTTCTTTATCATGCTAAGAGGAGCAGGAAAAAGCAAAAAATTTCAGAATTACACCTTGCAATGTGGAGAAATTACTGTTTGTGCATTTACAATATTCATTGATTTTTGCCATTGAAAAACGTCCAGAAATGTTTGAAGCTACTGACTGAATGAAAGGAGCTGGCATCTCACTCTCTTTGAATCTTCTTTATCATGCTAAGAGGAGCAGGAAAAAGCAAAAAATTTCAGAATTGCACCTTGCAATGCGGAGAAATTACTGTTTGTGCATTTACAATATTCATTGATTTTTGCCATTGAAAAACATCATGTTATTCATATACCAGAAATGTTTGAAGCTACTGACTGAATGAAAAGAGCTGGCATCTCACTCTCTTTGAATCTTCTTTATCATGCTAAGAGGAGCAGGAAAAAGCAAAAAATTTCAGAATTACACCTTGCAATGTGGAGAAATTACTGTTTGTGCATTTACAATATTCATTGATTTTTGCCATTGAAAAACGTCCAGAAATGTTTGAAGCTACTGACTGAATGAAAGGAGCTGGCATCTCACTCTCTTTGAATCTTCTTTATCATGCTAAGAGGAGCAGGAAAAAGCAAAAAATTTCAGAATTGCACCTTGCAATGCGGAGAAATTACTGTTTGTGCATTTACAATATTCATTGATTTTTGCCATTGAAAAACATCATGTTATTCATATACCAGAAATGTTTGAAGCTACTTACTGAATGAAAAGAGCTGGCATCTCACTCTCTTTGAATCTTCTTTATCATGCTAAGAGGAGCAGGAAAAAGCAAAAAATTTCAGAATTGCACCTTGCAATGTGGAGAAATTACTATTTGTGCATTTACAATATTCATTGATTTTTGCCATTGAAAAACGTCCAGAAATGTTTGAAGCTACTGACTGAATGAAAGGAGCTGGCATCTCACTCTCTTTGAATCTTCTTTATCATGCTAAGAGGAGCAGGAAAAAGCAAAAAATTTCAGAATTGCACCTTGCAATGCGGAGAAATTACTGTTTGTGCATTTACAATATTCATTGATTTTTGCCATTGAAAAACATCATGTTATTCATATACCAGAAATGTTTGAAGCTACTGACTGAATGAAAGGAGCTGGCATCTCACTCTCTTTGAATCTTCTTTATCATGCTAGGATTAGCAGGAAAAAGCAAAAAATTTCAGAATTGCACCTTGCAATGCGGAGAAATTACTGTTTGTGCATTTACAATATTCCTTGATTTTTGCCATTGAAAAACATCATGTTATTCATATACCAGAAATGTTTGAAGCTACTGACTGAATGAAAAGAGCTGGCATCTCACTCTCTTTGAATCTTCTTTTTCATGCTAAGAGGAGCAGGAAAAAGCAAAAAATTTCAGAATTGCACCTTGCAATGTGGAGAAATTACTGTTTGTGCATTTACAATATTCATTGGTTTTTGAAATTGAAAAACGTCCAGAAATGTTTGAAGCTCCTGACTGAATGAAAGGAGCTGGCATCTCACTCTCTTTGAATCTTCTTTATCATGCTAGGATTAGCAGGAAAAAGCAAAAAATTTCAGAATTGCACCTTGCAATGTGGAGAAATTACTGTTTGTGCATTTACAATATTCATTGATTTTTGCCATTGAAAAACGTCCAGAAATGTTTGAAGCTCCTGACTGAATGAAAGGAGCTGGCATCTCACTCTCTTTGAATCTTCTTTATCATGCTAGGATTAGCAGGAAAAAGCAAAAAATTTCAGAATTGCACCTTGCAATGCGGAGAAATTACTGTTTGTGCATTTACAATATTCATTGATTTTTGCCATTGAAAAACATCATGTTATTCATATACCAGAAATGTTTGAAGCTACTGACTGAATGAAAAGAGCTGGCATCTCACTCTCTTTGAATCTTCTTTATCATGCTAAGAGGAGCAGGAAAAAGCAAAAAATTTCAGAATTGCACCTTGCAATGTGGAGAAATTACTATTTGTGCATTTACAATATTCATTGATTTTTGCCATTGAAAAACGTCCAGAAATGTTTGAAGCTACTGACTGAATGAAAGGAGCTGGCATCTCACTCTCTTTGAATCTTCTTTATCATGCTAAGAGGAGCAGGAAAAAGCAAAAAATTTCAGAATTGCACCTTGCAATGCGGAGAAATTACTGTTTGTGCATTTACAATATTCATTGATTTTTGCCATTGAAAAACATCATGTTATTCATATACCAGAAATGTTTGAAGCTACTGACTGAATGAAAAGAGCTGGCATCTCACTCTCTTTGAATCTTCTTTATCATGCTAAGAGGAGCAGGAAAAAACAAAAAATTTCAGAATTACACCTTGCAATGTGGAGAAATTACTGTTTGTGCATTTACAATATTCATTGATTTTTGCCATTGAAAAACGTCCAGAAATGTTTGAAGCTACTGACTGAATGAAAGGAGCTGGCATCTCACTCTCTTTGAATCTTCTTTATCATGCTAAGAGGAGCAGGAAAAAGCAAAAAATTTCAGAATTGCACCTTGCAATGTGGAGAAATTACTGTTTGTGCATTTACAATATTCATTGATTTTTGCCATTGAAAAACGTCCAGAAATGTTTGAAGCTACTGACTGAATGAAAGGAGCTGGCATCTCACTCTCTTTGAATCTTCTTTATCATGCTAAGAGGAGCAGGAAAAAGCAAAAAATTTCAGAATTGCACCTTGCAATGCGGAGAAATTACTGTTTGTGCATTTACAATATTCATTGATTTTTGCCATTGAAAAACATCATGTTATTCATATACCAGAAATGTTTGAAGCTACTGACTGAATGAAAAGAGCTGGCATCTCACTCTCTTTGAATCTTCTTTATCATGCTAAGAGGAGCAGGAAAAAGCAAAAAATTTCAGAATTACACCTTGCAATGTGGAGAAATTACTGTTTGTGCATTTACAATGTTCATTGATTTTTGCCATTGAAAAACGTCCAGAAATGTTTGAAGCTACTGACTGAATGAAAGGAGCTGGCATCTCACTCTCTTTGAATCTTCTTTATCATGCTAAGAGGAGCAGGAAAAAGCAAAAAATTTCAGAATTGCACCTTGCAATGCGGAGAAATTACTGTTTGTGCATTTACAATATTCATTGATTTTTGCCATTGAAAAACATCATGTTATTCATATACCAGAAATGTTTGAAGCTACTTACTGAATGAAAAGAGCTGGCATCTCACTCTCTTTGAATCTTCTTTATCATGCTAAGAGGAGCAGGAAAAAGCAAAAAATTTCAGAATTGCACCTTGCAATGTGGAGAAATTACTGTTTGTGCATTTACAATATTCATTGGTTTTTGCCATTGAAAAACGTCCAGAAATGTTTGAAGCTCCTGACTGAATGAAAGGAGCTGGCATCTCACTCTCTTTGAATCTTCTTTATCATGCTAGGATTAGCAGGAAAAAGCAAAAAGTTTCAGAATTGCACCTTGCAATGCGGAGAAATTACTATTTGTGCATTTAAAATATTCATTGATTTTTGCCATTGAAAAACGTCCCGAAATGTTTGAAGCTACTGACTGAATGAAAGGAGCTGGCATCTCACTCTCTTTGAATCTTCTTTATCATGCTAAGAGGAGCAGGAAAAAGCAAAAAATTTCAGAATTGCACCTTGCAATGCGGAGAAATTACTGTTTGTGCATTTACAATATTCATTGATTTTTTCCATTGAAAAACATGTTATTCATATACCAGAAATGTTTGAAGCTACTGACTGAATGAAAAGAGCTGGCATCTCACTCTCTTTGAATCTTCTTTATCATGCTAAGAGGAGCAGGAAAAAGCAAAAAATTTCAGAATTGCACCTTGCAATGTGGAGAAATTACTGTTTGTGCATTTACAATATTCATTGATTTTTGAAATTGAAAAACGTCCAGAAATGTTTGAAGCTACTGACTGAATGAAAGGAGCTGGCATCTCACTCTCTTTGAATCTTCTTTATCATGCTAAGAGGAGCAGGAAAAAGCAAAAAATTTCAGAATTGCACCTTGCAATGCGGAGAAATTACTGTTTGTGCATTTACAATATTCATTGATTTTTGCCATTGAAAAACATCATGTTATTCATATACCAGAAATGTTTGAAGCTACTGACTGAATGAAAAGAGCTGGCATCTCACTCTCTTTGAATCTTCTTTATCATGCTAAGAGGAGCAGGAAAAAGCAAAAAATTTCAGAATTACACCTTGCAATGTGGAGAAATTACTGTTTGTGCATTTACAATATTCATTGATTTTTGCCATTGAAAAACGTCCAGAAATGTTTGAAGCTACTGACTGAATGAAAGGAGCTGGCATCTCACTCTCTTTGAATCTTCTTTATCATGCTAAGAGGAGCAGGAAAAAGCAAAAAATTTCGGAATTGCACCTTGCAATGTGGAGAAATTACTGTTTGTGCATTTACAATATTCATTGATTTTTGCCATTGAAAAACGTCCAGAAATGTTTGAAGCTACTGACTGAATGAAAGGAGCTGGCATCTCACTCTCTTTGAATCTTCTTTATCATGCTAAGAGAAGCAGGAAAAAGCAAAAAATTTCAGAATTGCACCTTGCAATGCGGAGAAATTACTGTTTGTGCATTTACAATATTCATTGATTTTTGCCATTGAAAAACATCATGTTATTCATATACCAGAAATGTTTGAAGCTACTGACTGAATGAAAAGAGCTGGCATCTCACTCTCTTTGAATCTTCTTTATCATGCTAAGAGGAGCAGGAAAAAGCAAAAAATTTCAGAATTACACCTTGCAATGTGGAGAAATTACTGTTTGTGCATTTACAATATTCATTGATTTTTGCCATTGAAAAACGTCCAGAAATGTTTGAAGCTACTGACTGAATGAAAGGAGCTGGCATCTCACTCTCTTTGAATCTTCTTTATCATGCTAAGAGGAGCAGGAAAAAGCAAAAAATTTCAGAATTGCACCTTGCAATGCGGAGAAATTACTGTTTGTGCATTTACAATATTCATTGATTTTTGCCATTGAAAAACATCATGTTATTCATATACCAGAAATGTTTGAAGCTACTGACTGAATGAAAAGAGCTGGCATCTCACTCTCTTTGAATCTTCTTTATCATGCTAAGAGGAGCAGGAAAAAGCAAAAAATTTCAGAATTACACCTTGCAATGTGGAGAAATTACTGTTTGTGCATTTACAATATTCATTGATTTTTGCCATTGAAAAACGTCCAGAAATGTTTGAAGCTACTGACTGAATGAAAGGAGCTGGCATCTCACTCTCTTTGAATCTTCTTTATCATGCTAAGAGGAGCAGGAAAAAGCAAAAAATTTCAGAATTGCACCTTGCAATGCGGAGAAATTACTGTTTGTGCATTTACAATATTCATTGATTTTTGCCATTGAAAAACATCATGTTATTCATATACCAGAAATGTTTGAAGCTACTTACTGAATGAAAAGAGCTGGCATCTCACTCTCTTTGAATCTTCTTTATCATGCTAAGAGGAGCAGGAAAAAGCAAAAAATTTCAGAATTGCACCTTGCAATGTGGAGAAATTACTATTTGTGCATTTACAATATTCATTGATTTTTGCCATTGAAAAACGTCCAGAAATGTTTGAAGCTACTGACTGAATGAAAGGAGCTGGCATCTCACTCTCTTTGAATCTTCTTTATCATGCTAAGAGGAGCAGGAAAAAGCAAAAAATTTCAGAATTGCACCTTGCAATGCGGAGAAATTACTGTTTGTACATTTACAATATTCATTGATTTTTGCCATTGAAAAACATCATGTTATTCATATACCAGAAATGTTTGAAGCTACTGACTGAATGAAAAGAGCTGGCATCTCACTCTCTTTGAATCTTCTTTATCATGCTAAGAGGAGCAGGAAAAAGCAAAAAATTTCAGAATTACACCTTGCAATGTGGAGAAATTACTGTTTGTGCATTTACAATATTCATTGATTTTTGCCATTGAAAAACGTCCAGAAATGTTTGAAGCTACTGACTGAATGAAAGGAGCTGGCATCTCACTCTCTTTGAATCTTCTTTATGATGCTAAGAGGAGCAGGAAAAAGCAAAAAATTTCAGAATTGCACCTTGCAATGTGGAGAAATTACTGTTTGTGCATTTACAATATTCATTGATTTTTGCCATTGAAAAACGTCCAGAAATGTTTGAAGCTACTGACTGAATGAAAGGAGCTGGCATCTCACTCTCTTTGAATCTTCTTTATCATGCTAAGAGGAGCAGGAAAAAGCAAAATATTTCAGAATTGCACCTTGCAATGCGGAGAAATTACTGTTTGTGCATTTACAATATTCATTGATTTTTGCCATTGAAAAACATCATGTTATTCATATACCAGAAATGTTTGAAGCTACTGACTGAATGAAAAGAGCTGGCATCTCACTCTCTTTGAATCTTCTTTACCATGCTAAGAGGAGCAGGAAAAAGCAAAAAATTTCAGAATTACACCTTGCAATGTGGAGAAATTACTGTTTGTGCATTTACAATATTCATTGATTTTTGCCATTGAAAAACGTCCAGAAATGTTTGAAGCTACTGACTGAATGAAAGGAGCTGGCATCTCACTCTCTTTGAATCTTCTTTATCATGCTAAGAGGAGCAGGAAAAAGCAAAAAATTTCAGAATTGCACCTTGCAATGCGGAGAAATTACTGTTTGTGCATTTACAATATTCATTGATTTTTGCCATTGAAAAACATCATGTTATTCATATACCAGAAATGTTTGAAGCTACTGACTGAATGAAAAGAGCTGGCATCTCACTCTCTTTGAATCTTCTTTATCATGCTAAGAGGAGTAGTGTTGAGCCATGCCCGTAGTGTTCGAGTTCGGTTCGGTTCGTCGAACACCCGTGTGTTCGCCGAACTGTTCGTCGAACTGTTCGTCGAACACCTTCGAACACCGTTAAAACCAATGGCAGGCAAACAAAAACACATAGAAACACATAGAAAACACCTTCAAAGGTGTCCAAAAGCTGACAAACTGCTCAGAAGACACAACTAACACATGGAAAAGTGACAAGTACATATAGTCATGCGAAAAGAAAAGAGGTGGAGGAGTAAAAGGAGGGGTAGACACAGATATAGGCATGTCATGCCCTTCTAAAATCCAAAAAGTGAGAAGCCGACACGGCCAGTCCGCTCCTGCCCTTGCCACCTCCGTGTCGCCGGGTTTGTGCCAGAGCCGCGGTGAACCCTGATGGCCAGCCCCCCTCTCCCAATACTGGTGCCTGTCCGCTGGTGGGTCGAGCGAGCTCCCCTGTGGTGGAGGCAGCTCTAAGCTTTTTAATTTAAATTGTCTCTCTAATTTGAATGAATACACTTTAAATCCATTTACAAGGATCTATTGGAGGGCAAGTCTCATGCCAGCAGCTGCGTAATTCCAGCTCCAGTAGCGTCCACTAAAGCTGCTGCAGTTAAAAAGCTTTTATAAGGATCGAGCTTGGCTGTCCACCGCAAGGCATCCTACTGCCAGTCCCAGCCCCTATGCCTTGGGGTGCCTCCTGATGCTCTTCACTGAGTATCCCGTGGTCCCGAAGCATTTCCTTTGAAAAAATTAAGTGTCCAAACTACAGGTGGTGTAGCTTGCTTAACAGCCGGGATAATCCGCTGACTAGCAGACACTGCTACTAGGCACAAAGTATTTCCTGGGCTAGATGTAGTTAAAAATTTGTAAGTAGATACTCTCGTTGGATGCTGAGAAAGCATTCCATAGAGTCTCCTGGCACGCCATATATGATTCTCTTAAAAAGCTTGGGGTAGGGGTCTAGGGGACCCTTTTATAGCCAAAATCACGGCCCTGTATCACAATACGTCACCTAGGCTGAAGATAAATGGAACTGTAGCACCCTGAGGGCTCGGTTGCTACAGACGTATTGCACCTCACCCAGAGGTGTGATATCTCACTCTCAGATAAGGATGGAGTGTGGATCAGGACCCGACACCTGCATGCATTACACCACATTGCCGTGGGGCAGGGCGACCAATATGCCCCTGAGATGGGCACCACAGTCCCTGTCCCTGGCTGGAGTGGGGGGAGGGAACACTGAGGAAGGGGAACCCTGCAGTGCAGGAGCAGGGAGGAAGCAGTTCCTGGGTGCATTGAGAAGGGAGTATAAAAGGTGGGCACCATCTTAGTTCAGTGCAGAGAAGTCTGAGCAGAAGTGGCAGGGAGCAGGGGCTCTGCATGAGCTCTGCTCCGGAGGCGGGCCTAGTAACAGAGGCCCAGGCCTGCAAGAGGGAGAAGGAAGGAAGAGGAGCGGAGAAGGCTCCAGGAACGAGGAATGAAGGGATCCCAGGGGTGCGGACGGGCGAGTCGCCACCGCACGCCCGAATCCACCTGCGTGGAGGGGTCAGGCCAAAGGGGGAGACCGGTCCCCGAACTAGTGGAGGCAGGAAACGACCCTCAGCTAGAAACCGGAGGCTCTGACATTTTATGTGGCGCAGCCCCTTGCTACACCCGCTAGGAAGGCACCACATAGGGTCAGGGAAACTGGCGCCAAGTTTACCAAGAGGAGGCCCGAGGCAGCCGGACAGAAGTGTTGGTAAGAAAGGCCAGACAAAGGACACACAAAGGGGGTCCTGTGAAGCGCTCCAAAGTTATCTGGGAGTTGTCTGAGCCCCTCACCTGGTGAGCACAGTACGACGTGGGCAGCCGTTACCTGCAGACGTGGTCTGGATAATAAGAACTGTGAGTAAAGGCCCTGAACTGCATCACTGACTCCGTGTCGTTACTGCTGCTGCCCTGCACCATCACCCCCATCCTCCGCATACACTGCCCTGAGGCTATACTCCTCCCGTGGGGAGTTATGCTACGCTCTGCTGCACCCACAACACCAGCCTTAGCGGTCTGCCCTGTAGCGGCGGTTCACTCTGACCGCAATCCACGGGTGGCGTAGTCGGACATTTAAACATCAAAACCACATAAATAGTTCCGCCACTGGTTTGACCACCCTGAGCCACGGAACCGGATCGCCGCCACGAAGACTACAACCACCAGCATCCACCAAAAAGGGTCCGGCTCCGGGTGTCCCAAGGCCCAGGGGGTGCGTCAGAACATTTTCATCACCTTTCACAATCACCAATGGGACAAGGCAGGGATGTCCTCTGTCCCCTCTCTTATACATCCTAGTGACGGAGCACCTGCTCTCATCAATTCGCCATAACCCCAATATTAGGTGGATTGAGGTGGGAGGCACCGAGTACAAGTGCTCTCTATTTGCTGATGATGTCCTAGTATATATCACTCAATCACATATATCCATCCATGCTGTTATGGCTGAAATAGATCACTTTGTTACATGGTCAAATTTTAAAATCAATGCAGCGAAGTCTGAGGCCCTCGATGTCTCCCTCCCCAAATCCATATAGGATTCCATCCAGTCCAATTTTCCCTTTGCCTGGCCCTCACAGGGTATCAAATACTTAGGAATTCCTATTCATAGAGACCTCTCCCATCTATGTTATCTTAATTTTGGGCCCTTTATTGAACAACTCCATACAGACCACGGTTGGCAAGTTAGAACTGTAAGATTCACTACGTGAACCACTGGTGTTTTGTGGAAAAGCACATGTACACTGCGTTCCAAATTATTATGCAAAAAGTGTTTAGGAGTGATAAGGGAAGAATTTGTTTGTTTGTCAGTTAAACTCATTGATGGTGATGTGTGTCAGGGCTCTTTATATCACTGTAAGCAATTGCAGACACCTGTGCTAATTAGTTTGGCAGGTGTGTCCAATGAAAGGCAAGACTACTTAAGAAGGCTGTCTCACATTATTAAGCAGCCTACATTTTCTGCCAAAATGGGAAAGAAAAAGGATGTGTCGGCTGCTGAGAAGCAACAAATTGTGGAGTGTTTAGGTCAAGGCATGACTACAATCAACATTGTGCGATGATCAGGATGAAGTGTCTTGGCAATCAAGAAGTATGTAGCTGATTCACAGTACACACGTGTGCGTGCTGATAAGGGCAAATTGAGGACTCTTTCCTACAGGCAATTACGTCAGGTTGAAAGAGCAGCGGCAAAAAAGCCTTGTCATAGCAGCAGACAAGTTTTTGAAGCTGCTTGTGCCTCCAACGTCCCCCGAACAACAAGATGCAGGGTCCTTCAGAGGTTTGCAGCTGTGCATACGCCATCCTGTCGACCTCCTCTATCCACTTCACACAAGCAGAAACGGCTCCAGTGGGCCAAACATTACATGAAGACTGATTTCAAAACTGTTTTGTTCACGGATGAGTGCCGTGCAGCGCTCGATGGTCCAGATGGATGGAGTGGAGGATGGCTGGTTGATGGACACCCCACGCAAACACGACTACAGCGCCAACAAGGAGGAGGTGGAGTAATATTTTGGCCTGGAATCATGGGGAGAGAGATTGTCGGCCCCTTTAGGATCCCTGAAGGCGCTAAAGATGAACTCCATAATGTATGTGGATTTTCTCAAACAGCACTTCCTGCCATGGTTTAAGAAGAAGAACTGTGTATTTCACAGCAAGATCATTTTTCTGCATGATAATGCACCATCTCATGCTGCACATAAAACATCTGCATCTCTGGCTGATATGGGCATAAAAGGGGACAAACTTATGGTGTGACCCCCATGCTCCCCTGACCTGTACCCCATTCAGAACCTTTGGAGCATCATTAAAAGGAGTGTCTATGATGGCGGGAGGCAGTTCACATCTAAGCAACAGCTCTGGGAGGGTATTCTGTCCTCATGCAAAACAATTGAAGCAGAAACCATCCAAAACCTGACAAATTCAATGGACGAGAGAGTTCAGAAGCTCCTTTCGAACAAGGGGTCCTATGTGAAAATGTAACATCACCTAGAATAAAGTTTTGAGTTGAAAACTGTTTGATTTCAGTTTCTAACAACCTGCTAATGCTTATAATTTCAAAAATGACCATTTTTTTGGTCTTTATTAAAATGAAAAGGTTGATCGAAAAGTTTGGGGGATCTAAGAGTGTGGCAACCCAGTAGTCATGATTACTTCGAATTCTGACAATATGAGGGTCATGCTGCAGGTAGTGCAGCAAGAAGGCACTTATGTGTCTTGCGCATCTCGGAGCCCCAAAATTATTTTCTGGGCTAGATGCAGCTGAAAATTATTATTAATTTTAAATCTGGTGAAGCTTTAGTGTAGATGGCCTAATAGGATCAGTGCTGCAAACTGCTACAAAGCCCAAATTATTTTCCAGCCAAGATACAGATAAACATGATTAGTAATTTGAAAGCTTAAAACGGTTGGTAGGGTGATTTTAACCAATCATCAAGCTTTTACTCTCCCCAGGATGACACAGGGGTAGAAAAGTCGTTTCGGATCCATGATTTGTTCATCTTTATGAACGTGAGTCTGTCTACATTATCAGTGGAGAGCCGCGTGCGCTTATCTGTCAGCACACCACCAGCAGCGCTGAACACACGTTCAGACAGAACGCTGGTTGCGGGGCATGACAAGATCTCCAAGGCGTAAGTGGCTAGCTCCGGCCATTTATCCAGATTGGAAGCCCAAAAAGAGCAAGGGTCCAGTGACACAGTCGTGGCTTCAATGTTTACTTGGAGATACTCCTGTACCATCGTCTCTAGGCGTTGACTATGTGTCAGACTTCTTGTCTCCTGTGGCCTTGCAAAGGATGGGCTAAAAAAGTGGTGAAATGATTCCGCAAAATTGATGTTACCAGCAGATACTGTGGTTCTGTTACGGTTTGAGTGCTGAACACTTGACGGTCCCACGGTTGGCAAGTTGGAACTGTGAGATTCACTACGTGCACCACTGGTATTTTGTGGAAAAGCACATGTAAGATTCTGCAACAGTCTCTGCTGATACTCCTGCATGCGTGCATCCCTTTCTATGGCAGGAATAATTTCTGCAAATTTACTTTTGTACCGGGGATCTAACAGTGTGGCAACCCAGTAGTCAGGATTATTTCTAATTCTCACAATTCGAGGGTCATGTTGCAGGTAGTGCAGCAAGAAGGCACTCATGTGTGTTGCGCATCCAGGAGCACCAAGTCCCTGTTGTGTTGGTGGCGAGGTAACAATCATGCTTCCTTCCTCTGTCCTCTCCCCCCAACCTCGCACAACAGAAATGTGATCAAGGTCTCCCTCATCTGATGAGTCTTCCATCAGTTCGTCCTCCACTTCTTCCTGGGCTCCTGCACCTTCCTCACTAGTTTGGCTGCTACCATGCGCCCTGGTAAAATCATCTCCCCCACCCTCACATGCCTGCCGCCTTGGTGCTGCCGACCGTCTGGACCTTGCAGATGTTAGCCCTTCCGCATACAACTCCTCCTCCTCTACTTCCTCCACCTCCTCTTGTGCCACCACCTGACTCCGAATTCTGTTTAACATGTGCTCCAGCATGTAAATCACCGGAATAGTCATGCTGATAATGGCATCGTCAGCACTAAACATCTTCTTCGCCATTTCAAAACTGTGCAGAAGGGTGCATAGGTCCCTGATCTGAGACCACTCCTCCAGCGTGATTTGCCCCACCTCTGAATCTCGTTGGCCCAGGCTATACGTCACAACGTATTGCACCAGGGCTTGTTGGTGCTGCCACAGTCGCTGCAACATGTGCAGAGTTGAATTCCACCGGGTAGGCACATCGCATTTTAGCCGGTGAAGTGGCAGGCCCAACGACTTCTGTAGAGATGTAAGTCGCTGAGCTGCGGGATGCGAACGGCGGAAGTGAGCACACAGCGACCGTGCCCTCTGCAGAAGGCCATCTAGTCTGGGATAGTGGGCTAAAAATTGCTGGACAACCAGGTTCAACACGTGAGCCATACAAGGCACGTGTGTGACATTGCCCCGGCGAAGGGCCGCACCCAGGTTTGCAGCATTGTCGCACACGGCCTTCCCTGGTTTCAGGTCCAGTGGAGACAACCATTCATGAAATTGGTTCTCCAGAGCTGACCACAACTCCTCAGCTGTGTGACTCACATTTCCCAGACATTTCAATGTAAAAACCGCCTGATGACGTTGAGCCCTACTGCCAGCATAGTAAGGAGGTGTGCAGGATCCCTTCTGCGCAGTTAGAAAGCTTGTGGCATGACCAGAGAGGCTTTGTGTGCAGGTGGAAGACCGAGAGGAGGTTGAGGAGGCAGAAGCAGTGGAGGAACTTTGACATAAAGAGGATTGACGCACAACTCGTGGGGACGGCAAGACTTGGACAGCAGCCCCTTGTCCTGCTGTCACCATGCTAAGAGGAGCAGGAAAAAGCAAAAAATTTCAGAATTGCACCTTGCAATGTGGAGAAATTACTGTTTGTGCATTTACAATATTCATTGATTTTTGCCATTGAAAAACGTCCAGAAATGTTTGAAGCTACTGACTGAATGAAAGGAGCTGGCATCTCACTCTCTTTGAATCTTCTTTATCATGCTAAGAGGAGCAGGAAAAAGCAAAAAATTTCAGAATTGCACCTTGCAATGCGGAGAAATTACTGTTTGTGCATTTACAATATTCATTGATTTTTGCCATTGAAAAACATCATGTTATTCATATACCAGAAATGTTTGAAGCTACTGACTGAATGAAAAGAGCTGGCATCTCACTCTCTTTGAATGTTCTTTATCATGCTAAGAGGAGCAGGAAAAAGCAAAAAATTTCAGAATTACACCTTGCAATGTGGAGAAATTACTGTTTGTGCATTTACAATATTCATTGGTTTTTGCCATTGAAAAACGTCCAGAAATGTTTGAAGCTCCTGACTGAATGAAAGGAGCTGGCATCTCACTCTTTTTGAATCTTCTTAATCATGCTAGGATTAGCAGGAAAAAGCAAAAAATTTCAGAATTGCACCTTGCAATGCGGAGAAATTACTGTTTGTGCATTTACAATATTCATTGATTTTTGCCATTGAAAAACACCATGTTATTCATATACCAGAAATGTTTGAAGCTACTGAATGAATGAAAATAGCTGGCATCTCACTCTCTTTGAATCTTCTTTATCATGCTAAGAGGAGCAGGAAAAAGCAAAACATTTCAGAATTGCACCTTGCAATGTGGAGAAATTACTATTTGTGCATTTACAATATTCATTGATTTTTGCCATTGAAAAACGTCCAGAAATGTTTGAAGCTACTGACTGAATGAAAGGAGCTGGCATCTCACTCTCTTTGAATCTTCTTTATCATGCTAAGAGGAGCAGGAAAAAGCAAAAAATTTCAGAATTGCACCTTGCAATGCGGAGAAATTACTGTTTGTGCATTTACAATATTCATTGATTTTTGCCATTGAAAAACATCATGTTATTCATATACCAGAAATGTTTGAAGCTACTGACTGAATGAAAAGAGCTGGCATCTCACTCTCTTTGAATCTTCTTTATCATGCTAAGAGGAGCAGGAAAAAGCAAAAAATTTCAGAATTGCACCTTGCAATGTGGAGAAATTACTGTTTGTGCATTTACAATATTCATTGATTTTTGCCATTGAAAAACGTCCAGAAATGTTTGAAGCTACTGACTGAATGAAAGGAGCTGGCATCTCACTCTCTTTGAATCTTCTTTATCATGCTAAGAGGAGCAGGAAAAAGCAAAAAATTTCAGAATTGCACCTTGCAATGCGGAGAAATTACTGTTTGTGCATTTACAATATTCATTGATTTTTGCCATTGAAAAACGTCCAGAAATGTTTGAAGCTACTGACTGAATGAAAGGAGCTGGCATCTCACTCTTTGAATCATCTTTATCATGCTAAGAGGAGCAGGAAAAAGCAAAACATTTCAGAATTGCACCTTGCAATGCGGAGAAATTACTGTTTGTGCATTTACAATATTCATTGATTTTTGCCATTGAAAAACATCATGTTATTCATATACCAGAAATGTTTGAAGCTACTGACTGAATGAAAATAGCTGGCATCTCACTCTCTTTGAATCTTCTTTATCATGCTAAGAGGAGCAGGAAAAAGCAAAACATTTCAGAATTGCACCTTGCAATGTGGAGAAATTACTATTTGTGCATTTACAATATTCATTGATTTTTGCCATTGAAAAACGTCCAGAAATGTTTGAAGCTACTGACTGAATGAAAGGAGCTGGCATCTCACTCTCTTTGAATCTTCTTTATCATGCTAAGAGGAGCAGGAAAAAGCAAAAAATTTCAGAATTGCACCTTGCAATGCGGAGAAATTACTGTTTGTGCATTTACAATATTCATTGATTTTTGCCATTGAAAAACATCATGTTATTCATATACCAGAAATGTTTGAAGCTACTGACTGAATGAAAAGAGCTGGCATCTCACTCTCTTTGAATCTTCTTTATCATGCTAAGAGGAGCAGGAAAAAGCAAAAAATTTCAGAATTGCACCTTGCAATGTGGAGAAATTACTGTTTGTGCATTTACAATATTCATTGATTTTTGCCATTGAAAAACGTCCAGAAATGTTTGAAGCTACTGACTGAATGAAAGGAGCTGGCATCTCACTCTCTTTGAATCTTCTTTATCATGCTAAGAGGAGCAGGAAAAAGCAAAAAATTTCAGAATTGCACCTTGCAATGCGGAGAAATTACTGTTTGTGCATTTACAATATTCATTGATTTTTGCCATTGAAAAACATCATGTTATTCATATACCAGAAATGTTTGAAGCTACTGACTGAATGAAAAGAGCTGGCATCTCACTCTCTTTGAATCTTCTTTATCATGCTAAGAGGAGCAGGAAAAAGCAAAAAATTTCAGAATTGCACCTTGCAATGTGGAGAAATTACTGTTTGTGCATTTACAATATTCATTGATTTTTGCCATTGAAAAACGTCCAGAAATGTTTGAAGCTACTGACTGAATGAAAGGAGCTGGCATCTCACTCTCTTTGAATCTTCTTTATCATGCTAAGAGGAGCAGGAAAAAGCAAAAAATTTCAGAATTGCACCTTGCAATGCAGAGAAATTACTGTTTGTGCATTTACAATATTCATTGATTTTTGCCATTGAAAAACATCATGTTATTCATATACCAGAAATGTTTGAAGCTACTGACTGAATGAAAAGAGCTGGCATCTCACTCTCTTTGAATCTTCTTTATCATGCTAAGAGGAGCAGGAAAAAGCAAAAAATTTCAAAATTGCACCTTGCAATGTGGAGAAATTACTGTTTGTGCATTTACAATATTCATTGGTTTTTGCCATTGAAAAACGTCCAGAAATGTTTGAAGCTCCTGACTGAATGAAAGGAGCTGGCATCTCACTCTTTTTGAATCTTCTTTATCATGCTAGGATTAGCAGGAAAAAGCAAAAAATTTCAGAATTGCACCTTGCAATGCGGAGAAATTACTGTTTGTGCATTTACAATATTCATTGATTTTTGCCATTGAAAAACATCATGTTATTCATATACCAGAAATGTTTGAAGCTACTGACTGAAGGAAAAGAGCTGGCATCTCACTCTCTTTGATTCTTCTTTATCATGCTAAGAGGAGCAGGAAAAAGCAAAAAATTTCAGAATTGCACCTTGCAATGTGGAGAAATTACTGTTTGTGCATTTACAATATTCATTGATTTTTGCCATTGAAAAATGTCCAGAAATGTTTGGAGCTACTGACTGAATGAAAGGAGCTGGCATCTCACTCTCTTTGAATCTTCTTTATCATGCTAAGAGGAGCAGGAAAAAGCAAAAAATTTCAGAATTGCACCTTGCAATGCGGAGAAATTACTGTTTGTGCATTTACAATATTCATTGATTTTTGCCATTGAAAAACATCATGTTATTCATATACCAGAAATGTTTGAAGCTACTGACTGAATGAAAAGAGCTGGCATCTCACTCTCTTTGAATCTTCTTTATCATGCTAAGAGGAGCAGGAAAAAGCAAAAAATTTCAGAATTACACCTTGCAATGTGGAGAAATTACTGTTTGTGCATTTACAATATTCATTGGTTTTTGCCATTGAAAAACGTCCAGAAATGTTTGAAGCTCCTGACTGAATGAAAGGAGCTGGCATCTCACTCTCTTTGAATCTTCTTTATCATGCTAGGATTAGCAGGAAAAAGCAAAAAAATTCAGAATTGCACCTTGCAATGCGGAGAAATTACTGTTTGTGCATTTACAATATTCATTGATTTTTGCCATTGAAAAACATCATGTTATTCATATACCAGAAATGTTTGAAGCTACTGACTGAATGAAAAGAGCTGGCATCTCACTCTCTTTGAATCTTCTTTATCATGCTAAGAGGAGCAGGAAAAAGCAAAAAATTTCAGAATTGCACCTTGCAATGTGGAGAAATTACTGTTTGTGCATTTACAATATTCATTGGTTTTTGCCATTGAAAAACGTCCAGAAATGTTTGAAGCTACTGACTGAATGAAAGGAGCTGGCATCTCACTCTCTTTGAATCTTCTTTATAATGCTAGGATTAGCAGGAAAAAGCAAAAAATTTCAGAATTGCACCTTGCAATGCGGAGAAATTACTGTTTGTGCATTTACAATATTCATTGATTTTTGCCATTGAAAAACATCATGTTATTCATATACCAGAAATGTTTGAAGCTACTGACTGAATGAAAAGAGCTGGCATCTCACTCTCTTTGAATCTTCTTTATCATGCTAAGAGGAGCAGGAAAAAGCAAAAAATTTCAGAATTGCACCTTGCAATGTGGAGAAATTACTATTTGTGCATTTACAATATTCATTGATTTTTGCCATTGAAAAACGTCCAGAAATGTTTGAAGCTACTGACTGAATGAAAGGAGCTGGCATCTCACTCTTTGAATCATCTTTATCATGCTAAGAGGAGCAGGAAAAAGCAAAAAATTTCAGAATTGCACCTTGCAATGCGGAGAAATTACTGTTTGTGCATTTACAATATTCATTGATTTTTGCCATTGAAAAACATCATGTTATTCATATACCAGAAATGTTTGAAGCTACTGACTGAATGAAAAGAGCTGGCATCTCACTCTCTTTGAATCTTCTTTATCATGCTAAGAGGAGCAGGAAAAAGCAAAAAATTTCACAATTGCACCTTGCAATGTGGAGAAATTACTGTTTGTGCATTTACAATATTCATTGGTTTTTGCCATTGAAAAACGTCCAGAAATGTTTGAAGCTACTGACTGAATGAAAGGAGCTGGCATCTCACTCTCTTTGAATCTTCTTTATCATGCTAGGATTAGCAGGAAAAAGCCAAAAATTTCAGAATTGCACCTTGCAATGCGGAGAAATTACTGTTTGTGCATTTACAATATTCATTGATTTTTGCCATTGAAAAACATCATGTTATTCATATACCAGAAATGTTTGAAGCTACTGACTGAATGAAAAGAGCTGGCATCTCACTCTCTTTGAATCTTCTTTATCATGCTAAGAGGAGCAGGAAAAAGCAAAACATTTCAGAATTGCACCTTGCAATGTGGAGAAATTACTATTTGTGCATTTACAATATTCATTGATTTTTGCCATTGAAAAACGTCCAGAAGTGTTTGAAGCTACTGACTGAATGAAAGGAGCTGGCATCTCACTCTCTTTGAATCTTCTTTATCATGCTAAGAGGAGCAGGAAAAAGCAAAAAATTTCAGAATTGCACCTTGCAATGCGGAGAAATTACTGTTTGTGCATTTACAATATTCATTGATTTTTGCCATTGAAAAACATCATGTTATTCATATACCAGAAATGTTTGAAGCTACTGACTGCATGAAAAGAGCTGGCATCTCACTCTCTTTGAATCTTCTTTATCATGCTAAGAGGAGCAGGAAAAAGCAAAAAATTTCAGAATTGCACCTTGCAATGTGGAGAAATTACTGTTTGTGCATTTACAATATTCATTGATTTTTGCCATTGAAAAACGTCCAGAAATGTTTGAAGCTACTGACTGAATGAAAGGAGCTGGTATCTCACTCTCTTTGAATCTTCTTTATCATGCTAAGAGGAGCAGGAAAAAGCAAAAAATTTCAGAATTGCACCTTGCAATGCGGAGAAATTACTGTTTGTGCATTTACAATATTCATTGATTTTTGCCATTGAAAAACATCATGTTATTCATATACCAGAAATGTTTGAAGCTACTGACTGAATGAAAAGAGCTGGCATCTCACTCTCTTTTAATCTTCTTTATCATGCTAAGAGGAGCAGGAAAAAGCAAAAAATTTCAGAATTGCACCTTGCAATGTGGAGAAATTACTGTTTGTGCATTTACAATATTCATTGGTTTTTGCCATTGAAAAACGTCCAGAAATGTTTGAAGCTCCTGAGTGAATGAAAGGAGCTGGCATCTCACTCTCTTTGAATCTTCTTTATCATGCTAGGATTAGCAGGAAAAAGCAAAAAATTTCAGAATTGCACCTTGCAATGCGGAGAAATTACTGTTTGTGCATTTACAATATTCATTGATTTTTGCCATTGAAAAACATCATGTTATTCATATACCAGAAATGTTTGAAGCTACTGACTGAATGAAAAGAGCTGGCATCTCACTCTCTTTGAATCTTCTTTATCATGCTAAGAGGAGCAGGAAAAAGCAAAACATTTCAGAATTGCACCTTGCAATGTGGAGAAATTACTATTTGTGCATTTACAATATTCATTGATTTTTGCCATTGAAAAACGTCCAGAAATGTTTGAAGCTACTGACTGAATGAAAGGAGCTGGCATCTCACTCTCTTTGAATCTTCTTTATCATGCTAAGAGGAGCAGGAAAGCAAAAAATTTCAGAATTGCACCTTGCAATGCGGAGAAATTACTGTTTGTGCATTTACAATATTCATTGATTTTTGCCATTGAAAAACATCATGTTATTCATATACCAGAAATGTTTGAAGCTACTGACTGAATGAAAAGAGCTGGCATCTCACTCTCTTTGAATCTTCTTTATCATGCTAAGAGGAGCAGGAAAAAGCAAAAAATTTCAGAATTGCACCTTGCAATGTGGAGAAATTACTGTTTGTGCATTTACAATATTCATTGATTTTTGCCATTGAAAAACGTCCAGAAATGTTTGAAGCTACTGACTGAATGAAAGGAGCTGGCATCTCACTCTCTTTGAATCTTCTTTATCATGCTAAGAGGAGCAGGAAAAAGCAAAAAATTTCAGAATTGCACCTTGCAATGCGGAGAAATTACTGTTTGTGCATTTACAATATTCATTGATTTTTGCCATTGAAAAACATCATGTTATTCATATACCAGAAATGTTTGAAGCTACTGACTGAATGAAAAGAGCTGGCATCTCACTCTCTTTGAATCTTCTTTATCATGCTAAGAGGAGCAGGAAAAAGCAAAAAATTTCAGAATTGCACCTTGCAATGTGGAGAAATTACTGTTTGTGCATTTACAATATTCATTGGTTTTTGCCATTGAAAAACGTCCAGAAATGTTTGAAGCTCCTGAGTGAATGAAAGGAGCTGGCATCTCACTCTCTTTGAATCTTCTTTATCATGCTAGGATTAGCAGGAAAAAGCAAAAAATTTCAGAATTGCACCTTGCAATGCGGAGAAATTACTGTTTGTGCATTTACAATATTCATTGATTTTTGCCATTGAAAAACATCATGTTATTCATATACCAGAAATGTTTGAAGCTACTGACTGCATGAAAAGAGCTGGCATCTCACTCTCTTTGAATCTTCTTTATCATGCTAAGAGGAGCAGGAAAAAGCAAAAAATTTCAGAATTGCACCTTGCAATGTGGAGAAATTACTGTTTGTGCATTTACAATATTCATTGATTTTTGCCATTGAAAAACGTCCAGAAATGTTTGAAGCTACTGACTGAATGAAAGGAGCTGGTATCTCACTCTCTTTGAATCTTCTTTATCATGCTAAGAGGAGCAGGAAAAAGCAAAAAATTTCAGAATTGCACCTTGCAATGCGGAGAAATTACTGTTTGTGCATTTACAATATTCATTGATTTTTGCCATTGAAAAACATCATGTTATTCATATACCAGAAATGTTTGAAGCTACTGACTGAATGAAAAGAGCTGGCATCTCACTCTCTTTTAATCTTCTTTATCATGCTAAGAGGAGCAGGAAAAAGCAAAAAATTTCAGAATTGCACCTTGCAATGTGGAGAAATTACTGTTTGTGCATTTACAATATTCATTGGTTTTTGCCATTGAAAAACGTCCAGAAATGTTTGAAGCTCCTGAGTGAATGAAAGGAGCTGGCATCTCACTCTCTTTGAATCTTCTTTATCATGCTAGGATTAGCAGGAAAAAGCAAAAAATTTCAGAATTGCACCTTGCAATGCGGAGAAATTACTGTTTGTGCATTTACAATATTCATTGATTTTTGCCATTGAAAAACATCATGTTATTCATATACCAGAAATGTTTGAAGCTACTGACTGAATGAAAAGAGCTGGCATCTCACTCTCTTTGAATCTTCTTTATCATGCTAAGAGGAGCAGGAAAAAGCAAAACATTTCAGAATTGCACCTTGCAATGTGGAGAAATTACTATTTGTGCATTTACAATATTCATTGATTTTTGCCATTGAAAAACGTCCAGAAATGTTTGAAGCTACTGACTGAATGAAAGGAGCTGGCATCTCACTCTCTTTGAATCTTCTTTATCATGCTAGGATTAGCAGGAAAAAGCAAAAAATTTCAGAATTGCACCTTGCAATGCGGAGAAATTACTGTTTGTGCATTTACAATATTCATTGATTTTTGCCATTGAAAAACATCATGTTATTCATATACCAGAAATGTTTGAAGCTACTGACTGAATGAAAAGAGCTGGCATCTCACTCTCTTTGAATCTTCTTTATCATGCTAAGAGGAGCAGGAAAAAGCAAAAAATTTCAGAATTGCACCTTGCAATGTGGAGAAATTACTATTTGTGCATTTACAATATTCATTGATTTTTGCCATTGAAAAACGTCCAGAAATGTTTGAAGCTACTGACTGAATGAAAGGAGCTGGCATCTCACTCTCTTTGAATCTTCTTTATCATGCTAAGAGGAGCAGGAAAGAAAAAAATTTCAGAATTGCACCTTGCAATGCGGAGAAATTACTGTTTGTGCATTTACAATATTCATTGATTTTTGCCAATGAAAAACATCATGTTATTCATATACCAGAAATGTTTGAAGCTACTGACTGAATGAAAAGAGCTGGCATCTCACTCTCTTTGAATCTTCTTTATCATGCTAAGAGGAGCAGGAAAAAGCAAAAAATTTCAGAATTGCACCTTGCAATGTGGAGAAATTACTGTTTTTGCATTTACAATATTCATTGATTTTTGCCATTGAAAAACGTCCAGAAATGTTTGAAGCTACTGACTGAATGAAAGGAGCTGGCATCTCACTCTCTTTGAATCTTCTTTATCATGCTAAGAGGAGCAGGAAAAAGCAAAAAAATTCAGAATTGCACCTTGCAATGCGGAGAAATTACTGTTTGTGCATTTACAATATTCATTGATTTTTGCCATTGAAAAACATCATGTTATTCATATACCAGAAATGTTTGAAGCTACTGACTGAATGAAAAGAGCTGGCATCTCACTCTCTTTGAATCTTCTTTATCATGCTAAGAGGAGCAGGAAAAAGCAAAAAATTTCAGAATTGCACCTTGCAATGTGGAGAAATTACATTTTGTGCATTTACAATATTCATTGGTTTTTGCCATTGAAAAACGTCCAGAAATGTTTGAAGCTACTGACTGAATGAAAGGAGCTGGCATCTCACTCTCTTTGAATCTTCTTTATCATGCTAGGATTAGCAGGAAAAAGCAAAAAATTTCAGAATTGCACCTTGCAATGCGGAGAAATTACTGTTTGTGCATTTACAATATTCATTGATTTTTGCCATTGAAAAACATCATGTTATTCATATACCAGAAATGTTTGAAGCTACTGACTGAATGAAAAGAGCTGGCATCTCACTCTCTTTGAATCTTCTTTATCATGCTAAGAGGAGCAGGAAAAAGCAAAACATTTCAGAATTGCACCTTGCAATGTGGAGAAATTACTATTTGTGCATTTACAATATTCATTGATTTTTGCCATTGAAAAACGTCCAGAAGTGTTTGAAGCTACTGACTGAATGAAAGGAGCTGGCATCTCACTCTCTTTGAATCTTCTTTATCATGCTAAGAGGAGCAGGAAAAAGCAAAAAATTTCAGAATTGCACCTTGCAATGCGGAGAAATTACTGTTTGTGCATTTACAATATTCATTGATTTTTGCCATTGAAAAACATCATGTTATTCATATACCAGAAATGTTTGAAGCTACTGACTGAATGAAAAGAGCTGGCATCTCACTCTCTTTTAATCTTCTTTATCATGCTAAGAGGAGCAGGAAAAAGCAAAAAATTTCAGAATTGCACCTTGCAATGTGGAGAAATTACTGTTTGTGCATTTACAATATTCATTGTTTTTTGCCATTGAAAAACGTCCAGAAATGTTTGCAGCTCCTGAGTGAATGAAAGGAGCTGGCATCTCACTCTCTTTGAATCTTCTTTATCATGCTAGGATTAGCAGGAAAAAGCAAAAAATTTCAGAATTGCACCTTGCAATGCGGAGAAATTACTGTTTGTGCATTTACAATATTCATTGATTTTTGCCATTGAAAAACATCATGTTATTCATATACCAGAAATGTTTGAAGCTACTGACTGAATGAAAAGAGCTGGCATCTCACTCTCTTTGAATCTTCTTTATCATGCTAAGAGGAGCAGGAAAAAGCAAAACATTTCAGAATTGCACCTTGCAATGTGGAGAAATTACTATTTGTGCATTTACAATATTCATTGATTTTTGCCATTGAAAAACGTCCAGAAATGTTTGAAGCTACTGACTGAATGAAAGGAGCTGGCATCTCACTCTCTTTGAATCTTCTTTATCATGCTAAGAGGAGCAGGAAAGAAAAAAATTTCAGAATTGCACCTTGCAATGCGGAGAAATTACTGTTTGTGCATTTACAATATTCATTGATTTTTGCCATTGAAAAACATCATGTTATTCATATACCAGAAATGTTTGAAGCTACTGACTGAATGAAAAGAGCTGGCATCTCACTCTCTTTGAATCTTCTTTATCATGCTAAGAGGAGCAGGAAAAAGCAAAAAATTTCAGAATTGCACCTTGCAATGTGGAGAAATTACTGTTTGTGCATTTACAATATTCATTGATTTTTGCCATTGAAAAACGTCCAGAAATGTTTGAAGCTACTGACTGAATGAAAGGAGCTGGCATCTCACTCTCTTTGAATCTTCTTTATCATGCTAAGAGGAGCAGGAAAAAGCAAAAAATTTCAGAATTGCACCTTGCAATGCGGAGAAATTACTGTTTGTGCATTTACAATATTCATTGATTTTTGCCATTGAAAAACATCATGTTATTCATATACCAGAAATGTTTGAAGCTACTGACTGAATGAAAAGAGCTGGCATCTCACTCTCTTTGAATCTTCTTTATCATGCTAAGAGGAGCAGGAAAAAGCAAAAAATTTCAGAATTGCACCTTGCAATGTGGAGAAATTACTGTTTGTGCATTTACAATATTCATTGGTTTTTGCCATTGAAAAACGTCCAGAAATGTTTGAAGCTCCTGAGTGAATGAAAGGAGCTGGCATCTCACTCTCTTTGAATCTTCTTTATCATGCTAGGATTAGCAGGAAAAAGCAAAAAATTTCAGAATTGCACCTTGCAATGCGGAGAAATTACTGTTTGTGCATTTACAATATTCATTGATTTTTGCCATTGAAAAACATCATGTTATTCATATACCAGAAATGTTTGAAGCTACTGACTGAATGAAAAGAGCTGGCATCTCACTCTCTTTGAATCTTCTTTATCATGCTAAGAGGAGCAGGAAAAAGCAAAACATTTCAGAATTGCACCTTGCAATGTGGAGAAATTACTATTTGTGCATTTACAATATTCATTGATTTTTGCCATTGAAAAACGTCCAGAAATGTTTGAAGCTACTGACTGAATGAAAGGAGCTGGCATCTCACTCTCTTTGAATCTTCTTTATCATGCTAAGAGGAGCAGGAAAGAAAAAAATTTCAGAATTGCACCTTGCAATGCGGAGAAATTACTGTTTGTGCATTTACAATATTCATTGATTTTTGCCATTGAAAAACATCATGTTATTCATATACCAGAAATGTTTGAAGCTACTGACTGAATGAAAAGAGCTGGCATCTCACTCTCTTTGAATCTTCTTTATCATGCTAAGAGGAGCAGGAAAAAGCAAAAAATTTCAGAATTGCACCTTGCAATGTGGAGAAATTACTGTTTTTGCATTTACAATATTCATTGATTTTTGCCATTGAAAAACGTCCAGAAATGTTTGAAGCTACTGACTGAATGAAAGGAGCTGGCATCTCACTCTCTTTGAATCTTCTTTATCATGCTAAGAGGAGCAGGAAAAAGCAAAAAATTTCAGAATTGCACCTTGCAATGCGGAGAAATTACTGTTTGTGCATTTACAATATTCATTGATTTTTGCCATTGAAAAACATCATGTTATTCATATACCAGAAATGTTTGAAGCTACTGACTGAATGAAAAGAGCTGGCATCTCACTCTCTTTGAATCTTCTTTATCATGCTAAGAGGAGCAGGAAAAAGCAAAAAATTTCAGAATTGCACCTTGCAATGTGGAGAAATTACATTTTGTGCATGTACAATATTCATTGGTTTTTGCCATTGAAAAACGTCCAGAAATGTTTGAAGCTCCTGACTGAATGAAAGGAGCTGGCATCTCACTCTCTTTGAATCTTCTTTATCATGCAAGGGTTAGCAGGAAAAAGCAAAAAATTTCAGAATTGCACCTTGCAATGCGGAGAAATTACTGTTTGTGCATTTACAATATTCATTGATTTTTGCCATTGAAAAACATCATGTTATTCATATACCAGAAATGTTTGAAGCTACTGACTGAATGAAAAGAGCTGGCATCTCACTCTCTTTGAATCTTCTTTATCATGCTAAGAGGAGCAGGAAAAAGCAAAAAATTTCAGAATTGCACCTTGCAATGTGGAGAAATTACTATTTGTGCATTTACAATATTCATTGATTTTTGCCAT
This sequence comes from Phyllobates terribilis, assembly GCF_046119375.1. Classification (NCBI taxonomy): domain Eukaryota; kingdom Metazoa; phylum Chordata; class Amphibia; order Anura; family Dendrobatidae; genus Phyllobates; species Phyllobates terribilis. The sequence continues at coordinate 968,924 of NW_027362942.1, read as the reverse complement.
TGAAAAACGTCCAGAAATGTTTGAAGCTACTGACTGAATGAAAGGAGCTGGCATCTCACTCTCTTTGAATCTTCTTTATCATGCTAAGAGGAGCAGGAAAAGGCAAAAAATTTCAGAATTGCACCTTGCAATGCGGAGAAATTACTGTTTGTGCATTTACAATATTCATTGATTTTTGCCATTGAAAAACATCATGTTATTCATATACCAGAAATGTTTGAAGCTACTGACTGAATGAAAAGAGCTGGCATCTCACTCTCTTTGAATCTTCTTTATCATGCTAAGAGGAGCAGGAAAAAGCAAAAAATTTCAGAATTGCACCTTGCAATGTGGAGAAATTACTGTTTGTGCATTTACAATATTCATTGATTTTTGCCATTGAAAAACGTCCAGAAATGTTTGAAGCTACTGACTGAATGAAAGGAGCTGGTATCTCACTCTCTTTGAATCTTCTTTATCATGCTAGGATTAGCAGGAAAAAGCAAAAAATTTCAGAATTGCACCTTGCAATGCGGAGAAATTACTGTTTGTGCATTTACAATATTCATTGATTTTTGCCATTGAAAAACATCATGTTATTCATATACCAGAAATGTTTGAAGCTACTGACTGAATGAAAAGAGCTGGCATCTCACTCTCTTTGAATCTTCTTTATCATGCTAAGAGGAGCAGGAAAAAGCAAAACATTTCAGAATTGCACCTTGCAATGTGGAGAAATTACTATTTGTGCATTTACAATATTCATTGATTTTTGCCATTGAAAAACGTCCAGAAATGTTTGAAGCTACTGACTGAATGAAAGGAGCTGGCATCTCACTCTCTTTGAATCTTCTTTATCATGCTAAGAGGAGCAGGAAAGAAAAAAATTTCAGAATTGCACCTTGCAATGCGGAGAAATTACTGTTTGTGCATTTACAATATTCATTGATTTTTGCCATTGAAAAACATCATGTTATTCATATACCAGAAATGTTTGAAGCTACTGACTGAATGAAAAGAGCTGGCATCTCACTCTCTTTGAATCTTCTTTATCATGCTAAGAGGAGCAGGAAAAAGCAAAAAATTTCAGAATTGCACCTTGCAATGTGGAGAAATTACTGTTTGTGCATTTACAATATTCATTGATTTTTGCCATTGAAAAACGTCCAGAAATGTTTGAAGCTACTGACTGAATGAAAGGAGCTGGCATCTCACTCTCTTTGAATCTTCTTTATCATGCTAAGAGGAGCAGGAAAAAGCAAAAAATTTCAGAATTGCACCTTGCAATGCGGAGAAATTACTGTTTGTGCATTTACAATATTCATTGATTTTTGCCATTGAAAAACATCATGTTATTCATATACCAGAAATGTTTGAAGCTACTGACTGAATGAAAAGAGCTGGCATCTCACTCTCTTTGAATCTTCTTTATCATGCTAAGAGGAGCAGGAAAAAGCAAAAAATTTCAGAATTGCACCTTGCAATGTGGAGAAATTACTGTTTGTGCATTTACAATATTCATTGGTTTTTGCCATTGAAAAACGTCCAGAAATGTTTGAAGCTCCTGAGTGAATGAAAGGAGCTGGCATCTCACTCTCTTTGAATCTTCTTTATCATGCTAGGATTAGCAGGAAAAAGCAAAAAATTTCAGAATTGCACCTTGCAATGCGGAGAAATTACTGTTTGTGCATTTACAATATTCATTGATTTTTGCCATTGAAAAACATCATGTTATTCATATACCAGAAATGTTTGAAGCTACTGACTGAATGAAAAGAGCTGGCATCTCACTCTCTTTGAATCTTCTTTATCATGCTAAGAGGAGCAGGAAAAAGCAAAACATTTCAGAATTGCACCTTGCAATGTGGAGAAATTACTATTTGTGCATTTACAATATTCATTGATTTTTGCCATTGAAAAACGTCCAGAAATGTTTGAAGCTACTGACTGAATGAAAGGAGCTGGCATCTCACTCTCTTTGAATCTTCTTTATCATGCTAAGAGGAGCAGGAAAGAAAAAAATTTCAGAATTGCACCTTGCAATGCGGAGAAATTACTGTTTGTGCATTTACAATATTCATTGATTTTTGCCATTGAAAAACATCATGTTATTCATATACCAGAAATGTTTGAAGCTACTGACTGAATGAAAAGAGCTGGCATCTCACTCTCTTTGAATCTTCTTTATCATGCTAAGAGGAGCAGGAAAAAGCAAAAAATTTCAGAATTGCACCTTGCAATGTGGAGAAATTACTGTTTTTGCATTTACAATATTCATTGATTTTTGCCATTGAAAAACGTCCAGAAATGTTTGAAGCTACTGACTGAATGAAAGGAGCTGGCATCTCACTCTCTTTGAATCTTCTTTATCATGCTAAGAGGAGCAGGAAAAAGCAAAAAATTTCAGAATTGCACCTTGCAATGCGGAGAAATTACTGTTTGTGCATTTACAATATTCATTGATTTTTGCCATTGAAAAACATCATGTTATTCATATACCAGAAATGTTTGAAGCTACTGACTGAATGAAAAGAGCTGGCATCTCACTCTCTTTGAATCTTCTTTATCATGCTAAGAGGAGCAGGAAAAAGCAAAAAATTTCAGAATTGCACCTTGCAATGTGGAGAAATTACATTTTGTGCATTTACAATATTCATTGGTTTTTGCCATTGAAAAACGTCCAGAAATGTTTGAAGCTCCTGACTGAATGAAAGGAGCTGGCATCTCACTCTCTTTGAATCTTCTTTATCATGCAAGGGTTAGCAGGAAAAAGCAAAAAATTTCAGAATTGCACCTTGCAATGCGGAGAAATTACTGTTTGTGCATTTACAATATTCATTGATTTTTGCCATTGAAAAACATCATGTTATTCATATACCAGAAATGTTTGAAGCTACTGACTGAATGAAAAGAGCTGGCATCTCACTCTCTTTGAATCTTCTTTATCATGCTAAGAGGAGCAGGAAAAAGCAAAAAATTTCAGAATTGCACCTTGCAATGTGGAGAAATTACTATTTGTGCATTTACAATATTCATTGATTTTTGCCATTGAAAAACGTCCAGAAATGTTTGAAGCTACTGACTGAATGAAAGGAGCTGGCATCTCACTCTCTTTGAATCTTCTTTATCATGCTAAGAGGAGCAGGAAAAGGCCAAAAATTTCAGAATTGCACCTTGCAATGCGGAGAAATTACTGTTTGTGCATTTACAATATTCATTGATTTTTGCCATTGAAAAACATCATGTTATTCATATACCAGAAATGTTTGAAGCTACTGACTGAATGAAAAGAGCTGGCTTCTCACTCTCTTTGAATCTTCTTTATCATGCTAAGAGGAGCAGGAAAAAGCAAAAAATTTCAGAATTGCACCTTGCAATGTGGAGAAATTACTGTTTGTGCATTTACAATATTCATTGGTTTTTGCCATTGAAAAACGTCCAGAAATGTTTGAAGCTCCTGACTGAATGAAAGGAGCTGGCATCTCACTCTCTTTGAATCTTCTTTATCATGCTAGGATTAGCAGGAAAAAGCAAAAAATTTCAGAATTGCACCTTGCAATGCGGAGAAATTACTGTTTGTGCATTTACAATATTCATTGATTTTTGCCATTGAAAAACATCATGTTATTCATATACCAGAAATGTTTGAAGCTACTGACTGAATGAAAAGAGCTGGCATCTCACTCTCTTTGAATCTTCTTTATCATGCTAAGAGGAGCAGGAAAAAGCAAAAAATTTCAGAATTGCACCTTGCAATGTGGAAAAATTACTGTTTGTGCATTTACAATATTCATTGATTTTTGCCATTGAAAAACGTCCAGAAATCTTTGAAGCTACTGACTGAATGAAAGGAGCTGGCATCTCACTCTCTTTAAATCTTCTTTATCATGCTAAGAGGAGCAGGAAAAAGCAAAAAATTTCAGAATTGCACCTTGCAATGCGGAGAAATTACTGTTTGTGCATTTACAATATTCATTGATTTTTGCCATTGAAAAACATCATGTTATTCATATACCAGAAATGTTTGAAGCTACTGACTGAATGAAAAGAGCTGGCATCTCACTCTCTTTGAATCTTCTTTATCATGCTAAGAGGAGCAGGAAAAAGCAAAAAATTTCAGAATTACACCTTGCAATGTGGAGAAATTACTGTTTGTGCATTTACAATATTCATTGATTTTTGCCATTGAAAAACGTCCAGAAATGTTTGAAGCTACTGACTGAATGAAAGGAGCTGGCATCTCACTCTCTTTGAATCTTCTTTATCATGCTAAGAGGAGCAGGAAAAAGCAAAAAATTTCAGAATTGCACCTTGCAATGCGGAGAAATTACTGTTTGTGCATTTACAATATTCATTGATTTTTGCCATTGAAAAACATCATGTTATTCATATACCAGAAATGTTTGAAGCTACTGACTGAATGAAAAGAGCTGGCATCTCACTCTCTTTGAATCTTCTTTATCATGCTAAGTGGAGCAGGAAAAAGCAAAAAATTTCAGAATTGCACCTTGCAATGTGGAGAAATTACATTTTGTGCATTTACAATATTCATTGGTTTTTGCCATTGAAAAACGTCCAGAAATGTTTGAAGCTCCTGACTGAATGAAAGGAGCTGGCATCTCACTCTCTTTGAATCTTCTTTATCATGCAAGGGTTAGCAGGAAAAAGCAAAAAATTTCAGAATTGCACCTTGCAATGCGGAGAAATTACTGTTTGTGCATTTACAATATTCATTGATTTTTGCCATTGAAAAACATCATGTTATTCATATACCAGAAATGTTTGAAGCTACTGACTGAATGAAAAGAGCTGGCATCTCACTCTCTTTGAATCTTCTTTATCATGCTAAGAGGAGCAGGAAAAAGCAAAAAATTTCAGAATTGCACCTTGCAATGTGGAGAAATTACTGTTTGTGCATTTACAATATTCATTGATTTTTGCCATTGAAAAACGTCCAGAAATGTTTGAAGCTACTGACTGAATGAAAGGAGCTGGCATCTCACTCTCTTTGAATCTTCTTTATCATGCTAAGAGGAGCAGGAAAAGGCCAAAAATTTCAGAATTGCACCTTGCAATGCGGAGAAATTACTGTTTGTGCATTTACAATATTCATTGATTTTTGCCATTGAAAAACATCATGTTATTCATATACCAGAAATGTTTGAAGCTACTGACTGAATGAAAAGAGCTGGCTTCTCACTCTCTTTGAATCTTCTTTATCATGCTAAGAGGAGCAGGAAAAAGCAAAAAATTTCAGAATTGCACCTTGCAATGTGGAGAAATTACTGTTTGTGCATTTACAATATTCATTGGTTTTTGCCATTGAAAAACGTCCAGAAATGTTTGAAGCTCCTGACTGAATGAAAGGAGCTGGCATCTCACTCTCTTTGAATCTTCTTTATCATGCTAGGATTAGCAGGAAAAAGCAAAAAATTTCAGAATTGCACCTTGCAATGCGGAGAAATTACTGTTTGTGCATTTACAATATTCATTGATTTTTGCCATTGAAAAACATCATGTTATTCATATACCAGAAATGTTTGAAGCTACTGACTGAATGAAAAGAGCTGGCATCTCACTATCTTTGAATCTTCTTTATCATGCTAAGAGGAGCAGGAAAAAGCAAAAAATTTCAGAATTGCACCTTGCAATGTGGAAAAATTACTGTTTGTGCATTTACAATATTCATTGATTTTTGCCATTGAAAAACGTCCAGAAATCTTTGAAGCTACTGACTGAATGAAAGGAGCTGGCATCTCACTCTCTTTAAATCTTCTTTATCATGCTAAGAGGAGCAGGAAAAAGCAAAAAATTTCAGAATTGCACCTTGCAATGCGGAGAAATTACTGTTTGTGCATTTACAATATTCATTGATTTTTGCCATTGAAAAACATCATGTTATTCATATACCAGAAATGTTTGAAGCTACTGACTGAATGAAAAGAGCTGGCATCTCACTCTCTTTGAATCTTCTTTATCATGCTAAGAGGAGCAGGAAAAAGCAAAAAATTTCAGAATTACACCTTGCAATGTGGAGAAATTACTGTTTGTGCATTTACAATATTCATTGATTTTTGCCATTGAAAAACGTCCAGAAATGTTTGAAGCTACTGACTGAATGAAAGGAGCTGGCATCTCACTCTCTTTGAATCTTCTTTATCATGCTAAGAGGAGCAGGAAAAAGCAAAAAATTTCAGAATTGCACCTTGCAATGCGGAGAAATTACTGTTTGTGCATTTACAATATTCATTGATTTTTGCCATTGAAAAACATCATGTTATTCATATACCAGAAATGTTTGAAGCTACTGACTGAATGAAAAGAGCTGGCATCTCACTCTCTTTGAATCTTCTTTATCATGCTAAGAGGAGCAGGAAAAAGCAAAAAATTTCAGAATTGCACCTTGCAATGTGGAGAAATTACTGTTTGTGCATTTACAATATTCATTGGTTTTTGCCATTGAAAAACGTCCAGAAATGTTTGAAGCTCCTGACTGAATGAAAGGAGCTGGCATCTCACTCTCTTTGAATCTTCTTTATCATGCTAGGATTAGCAGGAAAAAGCAAAAAATTTCAGAATTGCACCTTGCAATGCGGAGAAATTACTGTTTGTGCATTTACAATATTCATTGATTTTTGCCATTGAAAAACATCATGTTATTCATATACCAGAAATGTTTGAAGCTACTGACTGAATGAAAAGAGCTGGCATCTCACTCTCTTTGAATCTTCTTTATCATGCTAAGAGGAGCAGGAAAAAACAAAAAATTTCAGAATTGCACCTTGCAATGTGGAGAAATTACTGTTTGTGCATTTACAATATTCATTGGTTTTTGCCATTGAAAAACGTCCAGAAATGTTTGAAGCTACTGACTGAATGAAAGGAGCTGGCATCTCACTCTCTTTGAGTCTTCTTTATCATGCTAAGAGGAGCAGGAAAAGGCAAAAAATTTCAGAATTGCACCTTGCAATGCGGAGAAATTACTGTTTGTGCATTTACAATATTCATTGATTTTTGCCATTGAAAAATATCATGTTATTCATATACCAGAAATGTTTGAAGCTACTGACTGAATGAAAAGAGCTGGCATCTCACTCTCTTTGAATCTTCTTTATCATGCTAAGAGGAGCAGAAAAAAGCAAAAAATTTCAGAATTGCACCTTGCAATGTGGAGAAATTACTGTTTGTGCATTTACAATATTCATTGGTTTTTGCCATTGAAAAACGTCCAGAAATGTTTGAAGCTCCTGACTGAATGAAAGGAGCTGGCATCTCACTCTCTTTGAATCTTCTTTATCATGCTAGGATTAGCAGGAAAAAGCAAAAAATTTCAGAATTGCACCTTGCAATGCGGAGAAATTACTGTTTGTGCATTTACAATATTCATTGATTTTTGCCATTGAAAAACATCATGTTATTCATATACCAGAAATGTTTGAAGCTACTGACTGAATGAAAAGAGCTGGCATCTCACTCTCTTTGAATCTTCTTTATCATGCTAAGAGGAGCAGGAAAAAGCAAAAAATTTCAGAATTGCACCTTGCAATGTGGAAAAATTACTGTTTGTGCATTTACAATATTCATTGATTTTTGCCATTGAAAAAGGTCCAGAAATCTTTGAAGCTACTGACTGAATGAAAGGAGCTGGCATCTCACTCTCTTTAAATCTTCTTTATCATGCTAAGAGGAGCAGGAAAAAGCAAAAAATTTCAGAATTGCACCTTGCAATGCGGAGAAATTACTGTTTGTGCATTTACAATATTCATTGATTTTTGCCATTGAAAAACATCATGTTATTCATATACCAGAAATGTTTGAAGCTACTGACTGAATGAAAAGAGCTGGCATCTCACTCTCTTTGAATCTTCTTTATCATGCTAAGAGGAGCAGGAAAAAGCAAAAAATTTCAGAATTACACCTTGCAATGTGGAGAAATTACTGTTTGTGCATTTACAATATTCATTGATTTTTGCCATTGAAAAACGTCCAGAAATGTTTGAAGCTACTGACTGAATGAAAGGAGCTGGCATCTCACTCTCTTTGAATCTTCTTTATCATGCTAAGAGGAGCAGGAAAAAGCAAAAAATTTCAGAATTGCACCTTGCAATGCGGAGAAATTACTGTTTGTGCATTTACAATATTCATTGATTTTTGCCATTGAAAAACATCATGTTATTCATATACCAGAAATGTTTGAAGCTACTGACTGAATGAAAAGAGCTGGCATCTCACTCTCTTTGAATATTCTTTATCATGCTAAGAGGAGCAGGAAAAAGCAAAAAATTTCAGAATTACACCTTGCAATGTGGAGAAATTACTGTTTGTGCATTTACAATATTCATTGATTTTTGCCATTGAAAAACGTCCAGAAATGTTTAAAGCTACTGACTGAATGAAAGGAGCTGGCATCTCACTCTCTTTGAATCTTCTTTATCATGCTAAGAGGAGCAGGAAAAAGCAAAAAATTTCAGAATTGCACCTTGCAATGCGGAGAAATTACTGTTTGTGCATTTACAATATTCATTGATTTTTGCCATTGAAAAACATCATGTTATTCATATACCAGAAATGTTTGAAGCTACTGACTGAATGAAAAGAGCTGGCATCTCACTCTCTTTGAATCTTCTTTATCATGCTAAGAGGAGCAGGAAAAAGCAAAAAATTTCAGAATTGCACCTTGCAATGTGGAGAAATTACTGTTTGTGCATTTACAATATTCATTGGTTTTTGCCATTGAAAAACGTCCAGAAATGTTTGAAGCTCCTGACTGAATGAAAGGAGCTGGCATCTCACTCTCTTTGAATGTTCTTTATCATGCTAGGATTAGCAGGAAAAAGCAAAAAATTTCAGAATTGCACCTTGCAATGCGGAGAAATTACTGTTTGTGCATTTACAATATTCATTGATTTTTGCCATTGAAAAACATCATGTTATTCATATACCAGAAATGTTTGAAGCTACTGACTGAATGAAAAGAGCTGGCATCTCACTCTCTTTGAATCTTCTTTATCATGCTAAGAGGAGCAGGAAAAAGCAAAAAATTTCAGAATTGCACCTTGCAATGTGGAAAAATTACTGTTTGTGCATTTACAATATTCATTGATTTTTGCCATTGAAAAACGTCCAGAAATCTTTGAAGCTACTGACTGAATGAAAGGAGCTGGCATCTCACTCTCTTTAAATCTTCTTTATCATGCTAAGAGGAGCAGGAAAAAGCAAAAAATTTCAGAATTGCACCTTGCAATGTGGAGAAATTACTGTTTGTGCATTTACAATATTCATTGATTTTTGCCATTGGAAAACATCATGTTATTCATATACCAGAAATGTTTGAAGCTACTGACTGAATGAAAAGAGCTGGCATCTCACTCTCTTTGAATCTTCTTTATCATGCTAAGAGGAGGAGGAAAAAGCAAAAAGTTTCAGAATTACACCTTGCAATGTGGAGAAATTACTGTTTGTGCATTTACAATATTCATTGATTTTTGCCATTGAAAAACGTCCAGAAATGTTTGAAGCTACTGACTGAATGAAAGGAGCTGGCATCTCACTCTCTTTGAATCTTCTTTATCATGCTAAGAGGAGCAGGAAAAAGCAAAAAATTTCAGAATTGAACCTTGCAATGCGGAGAAATTACTGTTTGTGCATTTACAATATTCATTGATTTTTGCCATTGAAAAACATCATGTTATTCATATACCAGAAATGTTTGAAGCTACTGACTGAATGAAAAGAGCTGGCATCTCACTCTCTTTGAATCTTCTTTATCATGCTAAGAGGAGCAGGAAAAAGCAAAAAATTTCAGAATTGCATCTAGCAATGTGGAGAAATTACTGTTTGTGCATTTACAATATTCATTGGTTTTTGCCATTGAAAAACGTCCAGAAATGTTTGAAGCTCCTGACTGAATGAAAGGAGCTGGCATCTCACTCTCTTTGAATCTTCTTTATCATGCTAGGATTAGCAGGAAAAAGCAAAAAATTTCAGAATTGCACCTTGCAATGCGGAGAAATTACTGTTTGTGCATTTACAATATTCATTGATTTTTGCCATTGAAAAACATCATGTTATTCATATACCAGAAATGTTTGAAGCTACTGACTGAATGAAAAGAGCTGGCATCTCACTCTGAATCTTCTTTATCATGCTAAGAGGAGCAGGAAAAAGCAAAAAATTTCAGAATTGCAACTTGCAATGTGGAGAAATTACTGTTTGTGCATTCACAATATTCATTGGTTTTTGCCATTGAAAAACGTCCAGAAATGTTTGAAGCTGCTGACTGAATGAAAGGAGCTGGCATCTCACTCTCTTTGAATCTTCTTTATCATGCTAGGATTAGGAGGAAAAAGCAAAAAATTTCAGAATTGCACCTTGCAATGCGGAGAAATTACTGTTTGTGCATTTACAATATTCATTGATTTTTGCCATTGAAAAACATCATGTTATTCATATACCAGAAATGTTTGAAGCTACTGACTGAATGAAAAGAGCTGGCATCTCACTCTCTTTGAATCTTCTTTATCATGCTAAGAGGAGCAGGAAAAAGCAAAAAATTTCAGAATTGCACCTTGCAATGTGGAGAAATTACTGTTTGTGCATTTACAATATTCATTGGTTTTTGCCATTGAAAAACGTCCAGAAATGTTTGAAGCTCCTGACTGAATGAAAGGAGCTGGCATCTCACTCTCTTTGAATCTTCTTTATCATGCTAGGATTAGCAGGAAAAAGCAAAAAATTTCAGAATTGCACCTTGCAATGCGGAGAAATTACTGTTTGTGCATTTACAATATTCATTGATGTTTGCCATTGAAAAACATCATGTTATTCATATACCAGAAATGTTTGAAGCTACTGACTGAATGAAAAGAGCTGGCATCTCACTCTGAATCTTCTTTATCATGCTAAGAGGAGCAGGAAAAAGCAAAAAATTTCAGAATTGCACCTTGCAATGTGGAGAAATTACTGTTTGTGCATTCACAATATTCATTGGTTTTTGCCATTGAAAAACGTCCAGAAATGTTTGAAGCTGCTGACTGAATGAAAGGAGCTGGCATCTCACTCTCTTTGAATCTTCTTTATCATGCTAGGATTAGGAGGAAAAAGCAAAAAATTTCAGAATTGCACCTTGCAATGCGGAGAAATTACTGTTTGTGCATTTACAATATTCATTGATTTTTGCCATTGAAAAACATCATGTTATTCATATACCAGAAATGTTTGAAGCTACTGACTGAATGAAAAGAGCTGGCATCTCACTCTCTTTGAATCTTCTTTATCATGCTAAGAGGAGCAGGAAAAAGCAAAAAATTTCAGAATTGCACCTTGCAATGTGGAGAAATTACTGTTTGTGCATTTACAATATTCATTGGTTTTTGCCATTGAAAAACGTCCAGAAATGTTTGAAGCTCCTGACTGAATGAAAGGAGCTGGCATCTCACTCTCTTTGAATCTTCTTTATCATGCTAGGATTAGCAGGAAAAAGCAAAAAATTTCAGAATTGCACCTTGCAATGCGGAGAAATTACTGTTTGTGCATTTACAATATTCATTGATGTTTGCCATTGAAAAACATCATGTTATTCATATACCAGAAATGTTTGAAGCTACTGACTGAATGAAAAGAGCTGGCATCTCACTCTGAATCTTCTTTATCATGCTAAGAGGAGCAGGAAAAAGCAAAAAATTTCAGAATTGCACCTTGCAATGTGGAGAAATTACTGTTTGTGCATTCACAATATTCATTGGTTTTTGCCATTGAAAAACGTCCAGAAATGTTTGAAGCTACTGACTGAATGAAAGGAGCTGGCATCTCACTCTCTTTGAATCTTCTTTATCATGCTAGGATTAGCAGGAAAAAGCAAAAAATTTCAGAATTGCACCTTGCAATGCGGAGAAATTACTGTTTGTGCATTTACAATATTCATTGATTTTTGCTATTGAAAAACATCATGTTATTCATATACCAGAAATGTTTGAAGCTACTGACTGAATGAAAAGAGCTGGCATCTCACTCTCTTTGAATCTTCTTTATCATGCTAAGAGGAGCAGGAAAAAGCAAAACATTTCAGAATTGCACCTTGCAATGTGGAGAAATTACTATTTGTGCATTTACAATATTCATTGATTTTTGCCATTGAAAAACGTCCAGAAATGTTTGAAGCTACTGACTGAATGAAAGGAGCTGGCATCTCACTCTCTTTGAATCTTCTTTATCATGCTAGGATTAGCAGGAAAAAGCAAAAAATTTCAGAATTGCACTTTGCAATGCGGAGAAATTACTGTTTGTGCATTTACAATATTCATTGATTTTTGCCATTGAAAAACATCATGTTATTCATATACCAGAAATGTTTGAAGCTACTGACTGAATGAAAGGAGCTGGCATCTCACTCTCTTTGAATCTTCTTTATCATGCTAAGAGGAGCAGGAAAAAGCAAAAAATTTCAGAATTGCACCTTGCAATGTGGAGAAATTACTATTTGTGCATTTACAATATTCATTGATTTTTGCCATTGAAAAACGTCCAGAAATGTTTGAAGCTACTGACTGAATGAAAGGAGCTGGCATCTCACTCTCTTTGAATCTTCTTTATCATGCTAAGAGGAGCAGGAAAAAGCAAAAAATTTCAGAATTGCACCTTGCAATGCGGAGAAATTACTGTTTGTGCATTTACAATATTCATTGATTTTTGCCATTGAAAAACATCATGTTATTCATATACCAGAAATGTTTGAAGCTACTGACTGAATGAAAAGAGCTGGCATCTCACTCTCTTTGAATCTTCTTTATCATGCTAAGAGGAGCAGGAAAAAGCAAAAAATTTCAGAATTGCACCTTGCAATGTGGAGAAATTACTGTTTGTGCATTTACAATATTCATTGATTTTTGCCATTGAAAAACGTCCAGAAATGTTTGAAGCTACTGACTGAATGAAAGGAGCTGGCATCTCACTCTCTTTGAATCTTCTTTATCATGGTAAGAGGAGCAGGAAAAAGCAAAAAATTTCAGAATTGCACCTTGCAATGCGGAGAAATTACTGTTTGTGCATTTACAATATTCATTGATTTTTGCCATTGAAAAACATCATGTTATTCATATACCAGAAATGTTTGAAGCTACTGACTGAATGAAAAGAGCTGGCATCTCACTCTCTTTGAATCTTCTTTATCATGCTAAGAGGAGCAGGAAAAAGCAAAAAATTTCAGAATTGCACCTTGCAATATGGAGAAATTACTGTTTGTGCATTTACAATATTCATTGATTTTTGCCATTGAAAAACGTCCAGAAATGTTTGAAGCTACTGACTGAATGAAAGGAGCTGGCATCTCACTCTATTTGAATCTTCTTTATCATGCTAAGAGGAGCAGGAAAAAGCAAAAAATTTCAGAATTGCACCTTGCAATGTGGAGAAATTACTGTTTGTGCATTTACAATATTTATTGATTTTTGCCATTGAAAAACATCATGTTATTCATATACCAGAAATGTTTGAAGCTACTGACTGAAAGAAAAGAGCTGGCGTCTCACTCTCTTTGAATCTTCTTTATCATGCTAAGAGGAGCAGGAAAAAGCAAAAAATTTCAGAATCGCACCTTGCAATGTGGAGAAATTACTCTTTGTGCATTTACAATATTCATTGGTTTTTGCCATTGAAAAACGTCCAGAAATGTTTGAAGCTCCTGACTGAATGAAAGGAGCTGGCATCTCACTCTCTTTGATTCTTCTTTATCATGCTAGGATTATCAGGAAAAAGCAAAAAATTTCAGAATTGCACCTTGCAATGCGGAGAAATTACTGTTTGTGCATTTACAATATTCATTGATTTTTGCCATTGAAAAACATCATGTTATTCATATACCAGAAATGTTTGAAGCTACTGACTGAATGAAAAGAGCTGGCATCTCACTCTCTTTGAATCTTCTTTATCATGCTAAGAGGAGCAGGAAAAAGCAAAAAATTTCAGAATTGCACCTTGCAATGTGGAGAAATTACTGTTTGTGCATTTACAATATTCATTGGCTTTTGCCATTGAAAAACGTCCAGAAATGTTTGAAGCTACTGACTGAATGAAAGGAGCTGGCATCTCATTCTCTTTGAATCTTCTTTATCATGCTAAGAGGAGCAGGAAAAAGCAAAAAATTTCAGAATTGCACCTTGCAATGCGGAGAAATTACTGTTTGTGCATTTACAATATTCATTGATTTTTGCCATTGAAAAACATCATGTTATTCATATACCAGAAATGTTTGAAGCTACTGACTGAATGAAAAGAGCTGGCATCTCACTCTCTTTGAATCTTCTTTATCATGCTAAGAGGAGCAGGAAAAAGCAAAAAATTTCAGAATTGCACCTTGCAATGTGGAGAAATTACTGTTTGTGCATTTACAATATTCATTTTTTTTTGCCATTGAAAAACGTCCAGAAATGTTTGAAGCTCCTGACTGAATGAAAAGAGCTGGCATCTCACTCTCTTTGAATCTTCTTTATCATGCTAAGAGGAGCAGGAAAAAGCAAAAAATTTCAGAATTGCACCTTGCAATGCGGAGAAATTACTGTTTGTGCATTTACAATATTCATTGATTTTTGCCATTGAAAAACATCATGTTATTCACATACCAGAAATGTTTGAAGCTACTGACTGAATGAAAAGAGCTGGCATCTCACTCTGAATCTTCTTTATCATGCTAAGAGGAGCAGGAAAAAAGCAAAAAATTTCAGAATTGCACCTTGCAATGTGGAGAAATTACTGTTTGTGCATTCACAATATTCATTGGTTTTTGCCATTGAAAAACGTCCAGAAATGTTTGAAGCTACTGACTGAATGAAAGGAGCTGGCATCTCACTCTCTTTGAATCTTCTTTATCATGCTAGGATTAGGAGGAAAAAGCAAAAAATTTCAGAATTGCACCTTGCAATGCGGAGAAATTACTGTTTGTGCATTTACAATATTCATTGATTTTTGCCATTGAAAAACATCATGTTATTTATATACCAGAAATGTTTGAAGCTACTGACTGAATGAAAAGAGCTGGCATCTCACTCTCTTTGAATCTTCTTTATCATGCTAAGAGGAGCAGGAAAAAGCAAAAAATTTCAGAATTGCACCTTGCAATGTGGAGAAATTACTGTTTGTGCATTTACAATATTCATTGGTTTTTGCCATTGAAAAACGTCCAGAAATGTTTGAAGCTCCTGACTGAATGAAAGGAGCTGGCATCTCACTCTCTTTGAATCTTCTTTATCATGCTAGGATTAGCAGGAAAAAGCAAAAAATTTCAGAATTGCACCTTGCAATGCGGAGAATTTACTGTTTGTGCATTTACAATATTCATTGATGTTTGCCATTGAAAAACATCATGTTATTCATATACCAGAAATGTTTGAAGCTACTGACTGAATGAAAAGAGCTGGCATCTCACTCTGAATCTTCTTTATCATGCTAAGAGGAGCAGGAAAAAGCAAAAAATTTCAGAATTGCACCTTGCAATGTGGAGAAATTACTGTTTGTGCATTCACAATATTCATTGGTTTTTGCCATTGAAAAACGTCCAGAAATGTTTGAAGCTACTGACTGAATGAAAGGAGCTGGCATCTCACTCTCTTTGAATCTTCTTTATCATGCTAGGATTAGCAGGAAAAAGCAAAAAATTTCAGAATTGCACCTTGCAATGCGGAGAAATTACTGTTTGTGCATTTACAATATTCATTGATTTTTGCCACTGAAAAACATCATGTTATTCATATACCAGAAATGTTTGAAGCTACTGACTGAATGAAAAGAGCTGGCATCTCACTCTCTTTGAATCTTCTTTATCATGCTAAGAGGAGCAGGAAAAAGCAAAAAATTTCAGAATTGCAACTTGCAATGTGGAGAAATTACTATTTGTGCATTTACAATATTCATTGATTTTTGCCATTGAAAAACGTCCAGAAATGTTTGAAGCTACTGACTGAATGAAAGGAGCTGGCATCTCACTCTCTTTGAATCTTCTTTATCATGCTAAGAGGAGCAGGAAAAAGCAAAAAATTTCAGAATTGCACCTTGCAATGCGGAGAAATTACTGTTTGTGCATTTACAATATTCATTGATTTTTGCCATTGAAAAACATCATGTTATTCATATACCAGAAATGTTTGAAGCTACTGACTGAATGAAAAGAGCTGGCATCTCACTCTCTTTGAATCTTCTTTATCATGCTAAGAGGAGCAGGAAAAAGCAAAAAATTTCAGAATTACACCTTGCAATGTGGAGAAATTACTGTTTGTGCATTTACAATATTCATTGATTTTTGCCATTGAAAAACGTCCAGAAATGTTTGAAGCTACTAACTGAATGAAAGGAGCTGGCATCTCACTCTCTTTGAATCTTCTTTATCATGCTAGGATTAGCAGGAAAAAGCAAAAAATTTCAGAATTGCACCTTGCAATGCGGAGAAATTACTGTTTGTGCATTTACAATATTCATTGATTTTTGCCATTGAAAAACATCATGTTATTCATATACCAGAAATGTTTGAAGCTACTGACTGAATGAAAAGAGCTGGCATCTCACTCTCTTTGAATCTTCTTTATCATGCTAAGAGGAGCAGGAAAAAGCAAAAAATTTCAGAATTGCACCTTGCAATGTGGAGAAATTACTATTTGTGCATTTACAATATTCATTGATTTTTGCCATTGAAAAACGTCCAGAAATGTTTGAAGCTACTGACTGAATGAAAGGAGCTGGCATCTCACTCTCTTTGAATCTTCTTTATCATGCTAAGAGGAGCAGGAAAAAGCAAAAAATTTCAGAATTGCACCTTGCAATGCGGAGAAATTACTGTTTGTGCATTTACAATATTCATTGATTTTTGCCATTGAAAAACATCATGTTATTCATATACCAGAAATGTTTGAAGCTACTGACTGAATGAAAAGAGCTGGTATCTCACTCTCTTTGAATCTTCTTTATCATGCTAAGAGGAGCAGGAAAAAGCAAAAAATTTCAGAATTGCACCTTGCAATGTGGAGAAATTACTGTTTGTGCATTTACAATATTCATTTTTTTTTGCCATTGAAAAACGTCCAGAAATGTTTGAAGCTCCTGACTGAATGAAAAGAGCTGGCATCTCACTCTCTTTGAATCTTCTTTATCATGCTAAGAGGAGCAGGAAAAAGCAAAAAATTTCAGAATTGCACCTTGCAATGCGGAGAAATTACTGTTTGTGCATTTACAATATTCATTGATTTTTGCCATTGAAAAACATCATGTTATTCATATACCAGAAATGTTTGAAGCTACTGACTGAATGAAAAGAGCTGGCATCTCACTCTGAATCTTCTTTATCATGCTAAGAGGAGCAGGAAAAAAGCAAAAAATTTCAGAATTGCACCTTGCAATGTGGAGAAATTACTGTTTGTGCATTCACAATATTCATTGGTTTTTGCCATTGAAAAACGTCCAGAAATGTTTGAAGCTCCTGACTGAATGAAAGGAGCTGGCATCTCACTCTCTTTGAATCTTCTTTATCATGCTAGGATTAGCAGGAAAAAGCAAAAAATTTCAGAATTGCACCTTGCAATGCGGAGAATTTACTGTTTGTGCATTTACAATATTCATTGATGTTTGCCATTGAAAAACATCATGTTATTCATATACCAGAAATGTTTGAAGCTACTGACTGAATGAAAAGAGCTGGCATCTCACTCTGAATCTTCTTTATCATGCTAAGAGGAGCAGGAAAAAGCAAAAAATTTCAGAATTGCACCTTGCAATGTGGAGAAATTACTGTTTGTGCATTCACAATATTCATTGGTTTTTGCCATTGAAAAACGTCCAGAAATGTTTGAAGCTACTGACTGAATGAAAGGAGCTGGCATCTCACTCTCTTTGAATCTTCTTTATCATGCTAGGATTAGCAGGAAAAAGCAAAAAATTTCAGAATTGCACCTTGCAATGCGGAGAAATTACTGTTTGTGCATTTACAATATTCATTGATTTTTGCCATTGAAAAACATCATGTTATTCATATACCAGAAATGTTTGAAGCTACTGACTGAATGAAAAGAGCTGGCATCTCACTCTCTTTGAATCTTCTTTATCATGCTAAGAGGAGCAGGAAAAAGCAAAAAATTTCAGAATTGCAACTTGCAATGTGGAGAAATTACTATTTGTGCATTTACAATATTCATTGATTTTTGCCATTGAAAAACGTCCAGAAATGTTTGAAGCTACTGACTGAATGAAAGGAGCTGGCATCTCACTCTCTTTGAATCTTCTTTATCATGCTAAGAGGAGCAGGAAAAAGCAAAAAATTTCAGAATTGCACCTTGCAATGCGGAGAAATTACTGTTTGTGCATTTACAATATTCATTGATTTTTGCCATTGAAAAACATCATGTTATTCATATACCAGAAATGTTTGAAGCTACTGACTGAATGAAAAGAGCTGGCATCTCACTCTCTTTGAATCTTCTTTATCATGCTAAGAGGAGCAGGAAAAAGCAAAAAATTTCAGAATTACACCTTGCAATGTGGAGAAATTACTGTTTGTGCATTTACAATATTCATTGATTTTTGCCATTGAAAAACGTCCAGAAATGTTTGAAGCTACTAACTGAATGAAAGGAGCTGGCATCTCACTCTCTTTGAATCTTCTTTATCATGCTAGGATTAGCAGGAAAAAGCAAAAAATTTCAGAATTGCACCTTGCAATGCGGAGAAATTACTGTTTGTGCATTTACAATATTCATTGATTTTTGCCATTGAAAAACATCATGTTATTCATATACCAGAAATGTTTGAAGCTACTGACTGAATGAAAAGAGCTGGCATCTCACTCTCTTTGAATCTTCTTTATCATGCTAAGAGGAGCAGGAAAAAGCAAAAAATTTCAGAATTGCACCTTGCAATGTGGAGAAATTACTATTTGTGCATTTACAATATTCATTGATTTTTGCCATTGAAAAACGTCCAGAAATGTTTGAAGCTACTGACTGAATGAAAGGAGCTGGCATCTCACTCTCTTTGAATCTTCTTTATCATGCTAAGAGGAGCAGGAAAAAGCAAAAAATTTCAGAATTGCACCTTGCAATGCGGAGAAATTACTGTTTGTGCATTTACAATATTCATTGATTTTTGCCATTGAAAAACATCATGTTATTCATATACCAGAAATGTTTGAAGCTACTGACTGAATGAAAAGAGCTGGCATCTCACTCTCTTTGAATCTTCTTTATCATGCTAAGAGGAGCAGGAAAAAGCAAAAAATTTCAGAATTGCACCTTGCAATGTGGAGAAATTACTGTTTGTGCATTTACAATATTCATTGATTTTTGCCATTGAAAAACGTCCAGAAATGTTTGAAGCTACTGACTGAATGAAAGGAGCTGGCATCTCACTCTCTTTGAATCTTCTTTATCATGGTAAGAGGAGCAGGAAAAAGCAAAAAATTTCAGAATTGCACCTTGCAATGCGGAGAAATTACTGTTTGTGCATTTACAATATTCATTGATTTTTGCCATTGAAAAACATCATGTTATTCATATACCAGAAATGTTTGAAGCTACTGACTGAATGAAAAGAGCTGGCATCTCACTCTCTTTGAATCTTCTTTATCATGCTAAGAGGAGCAGGAAAAATCAAAAAATTTCAGAATTGCACCTTGCAATGTGGAGAAATTACTGTTTGTGCATTTACAATATTCATTGATTTTTGCCATTGAAAAACGTCCAGAAATGTTTGAAGCTACTGACTGAATGAAAGGAGCTGGCATCTCACTCTATTTGAATCTTCTTTATCATGCTAAGAGGAGCAGGAAAAAGCAAAAAATTTCAGAATTGCACCTTGCAATGTGGAGAAATTACTGTTTGTGCATTTACAATATTTATTGATTTTTGCCATTGAAAAACATCATGTTATTCATATACCAGAAATGTTTGAAGCTACTGACTGAATGAAAAGAGCTGGCATCTCACTCTCTTTGAATCTTCTTTATCATGCTAAGAGGAGCAGGAAAAAGCAAAAAATTTCAGAATCGCACCTTGCAATGTGGAGAAATTACTGTTTGTGCATTTACAATATTCATTGGTTTTTGCCATTGAAAAACGTCCAGAAATGTTTGAAGCTCCTGACTGAATGAAAGGAGCTGGCATCTCACTCTCTTTGATTCTTCTTTATCATGCTAGGATTAGCAGGAAAAAGCAAAAAATTTCAGAATTGCACCTTGCAATGCGGAGAAATTACTGTTTGTGCATTTACAATATTCATTGATTTTTGCCATTGAAAAACATCATGTTATTCATATACCAGAAATGTTTGAAGCTACTGACTGAATGAAAAGAGCTGGCATCTCACTCTCTTTGAATCTTCTTTATCATGCTAAGAGGAGCAGGAAAAAGCAAAAAATTTCAGAATTGCACCTTGCAATGTGGAGAAATTACTGTTTGTGCATTTACAATATTCATTGGTTTTTGCCATTGAAAAACGTCCAGAAATGTTTGAAGCTACTGACTGAATGAAAGGAGCTGGCATCTCATTCTCTTTGAATCTTCTTTATCATGCTAAGAGGAGCAGGAAAAAGCAAAAAATTTCAGAATTGCACCTTGCAATGCGGAGAAATTACTGTTTGTGCATTTACAATATTCATTGATTTTTGCCATTGAAAAACATCATGTTATTCATATACCAGAAATGTTTGAAGCTACTGACTGAATGAAAAGAGCTGGCATCTCACTCTCTTTGAATCTTCTTTATCATGCTAAGAGGAGCAGGAAAAAGCAAAAAATTTCAAAATTGCACCTTGCAATGTGGAGAAATTACTGTTTGTGCATTTACAATATTCATTTTTTTTTGCCATTGAAAAACATCCAGAAATGTTTGAAGCTCCTGACTGAATGAAAAGAGCTGGCATCTCACTCTCTTTGAATCTTCTTTATCATGCTAAGAGGAGCAGGAAAAAGCAAAAAATTTCAGAATTGCACCTTGCAATGCGGAGAAATTACTGTTTGTGCATTTACAATATTCATTGATTTTTGCCATTGAAAAACATCATGTTATTCATATACCAGAAATGTTTGAAGCTACTGACTGAATGAAAAGAGCTGGCATCTCACTCTCTTTGAATCTTCTTTATCATGCTAAGAGGAGCAGGAAAAAGCAAAAAATTTCAGAATTGCACCTTGCAATGTGGAGAAATTACTATTTGTGCATTTACAATATTCATTGATTTTTGCCATTGAAAAACGTCCAGAAATGTTTGAAGCTACTGACTGAATGAAAGGAGCTGGCATCTCACTCTCTTTGAATCTTCTTTATCATGCTAAGAGGAGCAGGAAAAAGCAAAAAATTTCAGAATTGCACCTTGCAATGCGGAGAAATTACTGTTTGTGCATTTACAATATTCATTGATTTTTGCCATTGAAAAACATCATGTTATTCATATACCAGAAATGTTTGAAGCTACTGACTGAATGAAAAGAGCTGGCATCTCACTCTCTTTGAATCTTCTTTATCATGCTAAGAGGAGCAGGAAAAAGCAAAAAATTTCAGAATTGCACCTTGCAATGTGGAGAAATTACTGTTTGTGCATTTACAATATTCATTGATTTTTGCCATTGAAAAACGTCCAGAAATGTTTGAAGCTACTGACTGAATGAAAGGAGCTGGCATCTCACTCTATTTGAATCTTCTTTATCTTGCTAAGAGGAGCAGGAAAAAGCAAAAAATTTCAGAATTGCACCTTGCAATGTGGAGAAATTACTGTTTGTGCATTTACAATATTTATTGATTTTTGCCATTGAAAAACAACATGTTATTCATATACCAGAAATGTTTGAAGCTACTGACTGAATGAAAAGAGCTGGCATCTCACTCTGAATCTTCTTTATCATGCTAAGAGGAGCAGGAAAAAAGCAAAAAATTTCAGAATTGCACCTTGCAATGTGGAGAAATTACTGTTTGTGCATTCACAATATTCATTGGTTTTTGCCATTGAAAAACGTCCAGAAATGTTTGAAGCTCCTGACTGAATGAAAGGAGCTGGCATCTCACTCTCTTTGAATCTTCTTTATCATGCTAGGATTAGCAGGAAAAAGCAAAAAATTTCAGAATTGCACCTTGCAATGCGGAGAATTTACTGTTTGTGCATTTACAATATTCATTGATGTTTGCCATTGAAAAACATCATGTTATTCATATACCAGAAATGTTTGAAGCTACTGACTGAATGAAAAGAGCTGGCATCTCACTCTGAATCTTCTTTATCATGCTAAGAGGAGCAGGAAAAAGCAAAAAATTTCAGAATTGCACCTTGCAATGTGGAGAAATTACTGTTTGTGCATTCACAATATTCATTGGTTTTTGCCATTGAAAAACGTCCAGAAATGTTTGAAGCTACTGACTGAATGAAAGGAGCTGGCATCTCACTCTCTTTGAATCTTCTTTATCATGCTAGGATTAGCAGGAAAAAGCAAAAAATTTCAGAATTGCACCTTGCAATGCGGAGAAATTACTGTTTGTGCATTTACAATATTCATTGATTTTTGCCATTGAAAAACATCATGTTATTCATATACCAGAAATGTTTGAAGCTACTGACTGAATGAAAAGAGCTGGCATCTCACTCTCTTTGAATCTTCTTTATCATGCTAAGAGGAGCAGGAAAAAGCAAAAAATTTCAGAATTGCAACTTGCAATGTGGAGAAATTACTATTTGTGCATTTACAATATTCATTGATTTTTGCCATTGAAAAACGTCCAGAAATGTTTGAAGCTACTGACTGAATGAAAGGAGCTGGCATCTCACTCTCTTTGAATCTTCTTTATCATGCTAAGAGGAGCAGGAAAAAGCAAAAAATTTCAGAATTGCACCTTGCAATGCGGAGAAATTACTGTTTGTGCATTTACAATATTCATTGATTTTTGCCATTGAAAAACATCATGTTATTCATATACCAGAAATGTTTGAAGCTACTGACTGAATGAAAAGAGCTGGCATCTCACTCTCTTTGAATCTTCTTTATCATGCTAAGAGGAGCAGGAAAAAGCAAAAAATTTCAGAATTGCACCTTGCAATGTGGAGAAATTACTGTTTGTGCATTTACAATATTCATTTTTTTTTGCCATTGAAAAACATCCAGAAATGTTTGAAGCTCCTGACTGAATGAAAAGAGCTGGCATCTCACTCTCTTTGAATCTTCTTTATCATGCTAAGAGGAGCAGGAAAAAGCAAAAAATTTCAGAATTGCACCTTGCAATGCGGAGAAATTACTGTTTGTGCATTTACAATATTCATTGATTTTTGCCATTGAAAAACATCATGTTATTCATATACCAGAAATGTTTGAAGCTACTGACTGAATGAAAAGAGCTGGCATCTCACTCTCTTTGAATCTTCTTTATCATGCTAAGAGGAGCAGGAAAAAGCAAAAAATTTCAGAATTGCACCTTGCAATGTGGAGAAATTACTGTTTGTGCATTTACAATATTCATTGGTTTTTGCCATTGAAAAACGTCCAGAAATGTTTGAAGCTACTGACTGAATGAAAGGAGCTGGCATCTCATTCTCTTTGAATCTTCTTTATCATGCTAAGAGGAGCAGGAAAAAGCAAAAAATTTCAGAATTGCACCTTGCAATGCGGAGAAATTACTGTTTGTGCATTTACAATATTCATTGATTTTTGCCATTGAAAAACATCATGTTATTCATATACCAGAAATGTTTGAAGCTACTGACTGAATGAAAAGAGCTGGCATCTCACTCTCTTTGAATCTTCTTTATCATGCTAAGAGGAGCAGGAAAAAGCAAAAAATTTCAAAATTGCACCTTGCAATGTGGAGAAATTACTGTTTGTGCATTTACAATATTCATTTTTTTTTGCCATTGAAAAACATCCAGAAATGTTTGAAGCTCCTGACTGAATGAAAAGAGCTGGCATCTCACTCTCTTTGAATCTTCTTTATCATGCTAAGAGGAGCAGGAAAAAGCAAAAAATTTCAGAATTGCACCTTGCAATGCGGAGAAATTACTGTTTGTGCATTTACAATATTCATTGATTTTTGCCATTGAAAAACATCATGTTATTCATATACCAGAAATGTTTGAAGCTACTGACTGAATGAAAAGAGCTGGCATCTCACTCTCTTTGAATCTTCTTTATCATGCTAAGAGGAGCAGGAAAAAGCAAAAAATTTCAGAATTGCACCTTGCAATGTGGAGAAATTACTATTTGTGCATTTACAATATTCATTGATTTTTGCCATTGAAAAACGTCCAGAAATGTTTGAAGCTACTGACTGAATGAAAGGAGCTGGCATCTCACTCTCTTTGAATCTTCTTTATCATGCTAAGAGGAGCAGGAAAAAGCAAAAAATTTCAGAATTGCACCTTGCAATGCGGAGAAATTACTGTTTGTGCATTTACAATATTCATTGATTTTTGCCATTGAAAAACATCATGTTATTCATATACCAGAAATGTTTGAAGCTACTGACTGAATGAAAAGAGCTGGCATCTCACTCTCTTTGAATCTTCTTTATCATGCTAAGAGGAGCAGGAAAAAGCAAAAAATTTCAGAATTGCACCTTGCAATGTGGAGAAATTACTGTTTGTGCATTTACAATATTCATTGATTTTTGCCATTGAAAAACGTCCAGAAATGTTTGAAGCTACTGACTGAATGAAAGGAGCTGGCATCTCACTCTATTTGAATCTTCTTTATCTTGCTAAGAGGAGCAGGAAAAAGCAAAAAATTTCAGAATTGCACCTTGCAATGTGGAGAAATTACTGTTTGTGCATTTACAATATTTATTGATTTTTGCCATTGAAAAACAACATGTTATTCATATACCAGAAATGTTTGAAGCTACTGACTGAATGAAAAGAGCTGGCATCTCACTCTGAATCTTCTTTATCATGCTAAGAGGAGCAGGAAAAAAGCAAAAAATTTCAGAATTGCACCTTGCAATGTGGAGAAATTACTGTTTGTGCATTCACAATATTCATTGGTTTTTGCCATTGAAAAACGTCCAGAAATGTTTGAAGCTCCTGACTGAATGAAAGGAGCTGGCATCTCACTCTCTTTGAATCTTCTTTATCATGCTAGGATTAGCAGGAAAAAGCAAAAAATTTCAGAATTGCACCTTGCAATGCGGAGAATTTACTGTTTGTGCATTTACAATATTCATTGATGTTTGCCATTGAAAAACATCATGTTATTCATATACCAGAAATGTTTGAAGCTACTGACTGAATGAAAAGAGCTGGCATCTCACTCTGAATCTTCTTTATCATGCTAAGAGGAGCAGGAAAAAGCAAAAAATTTCAGAATTGCACCTTGCAATGTGGAGAAATTACTGTTTGTGCATTCACAATATTCATTGGTTTTTGCCATTGAAAAACGTCCAGAAATGTTTGAAGCTACTGACTGAATGAAAGGAGCTGGCATCTCACTCTCTTTGAATCTTCTTTATCATGCTAGGATTAGCAGGAAAAAGCAAAAAATTTCAGAATTGCACCTTGCAATGCGGAGAAATTACTGTTTGTGCATTTACAATATTCATTGATTTTTGCCATTGAAAAACATCATGTTATTCATATACCAGAAATGTTTGAAGCTACTGACTGAATGAAAAGAGCTGGCATCTCACTCTCTTTGAATCTTCTTTATCATGCTAAGAGGAGCAGGAAAAAGCAAAAAATTTCAGAATTGCAACTTGCAATGTGGAGAAATTACTATTTGTGCATTTACAATATTCATTGATTTTTGCCATTGAAAAACGTCCAGAAATGTTTGAAGCTACTGACTGAATGAAAGGAGCTGGCATCTCACTCTCTTTGAATCTTCTTTATCATGCTAAGAGGAGCAGGAAAAAGCAAAAAATTTCAGAATTGCACCTTGCAATGCGGAGAAATTACTGTTTGTGCATTTACAATATTCATTGATTTTTGCCATTGAAAAACATCATGTTATTCATATACCAGAAATGTTTGAAGCTACTGACTGAATGAAAAGAGCTGGCATCTCACTCTCTTTGAATCTTCTTTATCATGCTAAGAGGAGCAGGAAAAAGCAAAAAATTTCAGAATTGCACCTTGCAATGTGGAGAAATTACTGTTTGTGCATTTACAATATTCATTTTTTTTTGCCATTGAAAAACATCCAGAAATGTTTGAAGCTCCTGACTGAATGAAAAGAGCTGGCATCTCACTCTCTTTGAATCTTCTTTATCATGCTAAGAGGAGCAGGAAAAAGCAAAAAATTTCAGAATTGCACCTTGCAATGCGGAGAAATTACTGTTTGTGCATTTACAATATTCATTGATTTTTGCCATTGAAAAACATCATGTTATTCATATACCAGAAATGTTTGAAGCTACTGACTGAATGAAAAGAGCTGGCATCTCACTCTCTTTGAATCTTCTTTATCATGCTAAGAGGAGCAGGAAAAAGCAAAAAATTTCAGAATTGCACCTTGCAATGTGGAGAAATTACTATTTGTGCATTTACAATATTCATTGATTTTTGCCATTGAAAAACGTCCAGAAATGTTTGAAGCTACTGACTGAATGAAAGGAGCTGGCATCTCACTCTCTTTGAATCTTCTTTATCATGCTAAGAGGAGCAGGAAAAAGCAAAAAATTTCAGAATTGCACCTTGCAATGCGGAGAAATTACTGTTTGTGCATTTACAATATTCATTGATTTTTGCCATTGAAAAACATCATGTTATTCATATACCAGAAATGTTTGAAGCTACTGACTGAATGAAAAGAGCTGGCATCTCACTCTCTTTGAATCTTCTTTATCATGCTAAGAGGAGCAGGAAAAAGCAAAAAATTTCAGAATTGCACCTTGCAATGTGGAGAAATTACTGTTTGTGCATTTACAATATTCATTGATTTTTGCCATTGAAAAACGTCCAGAAATGTTTGAAGCTACTGACTGAATGAAAGGAGCTGGCATCTCACTCTATTTGAATCTTCTTTATCATGCTAAGAGGAGCAGGAAAAAGCAAAAAATTTCAGAATTGCACCTTGCAATGTGGAGAAATTACTGTTTGTGCATTTACAATATTTATTGATTTTTGCCATTGAAAAACAACATGTTATTCATATACCAGAAATGTTTGAAGCTACTGACTGAATGAAAAGAGCTGGCATCTCACTCTCTTTGAATCTTCTTTATCATGCTAAGAGGAGCAGGAAAAAGCAAAAAATTTCAGAATCGCACCTTGCAATGTGGAGAAATTACTGTTTGTGCATTTACAATATTCATTGGTTTTTGCCATTGAAAAACGTCCAGAAATGTTTGAAGCTCCTGACTGAATGAAAGGAGCTGGCATCTCACTCTCTTTGATTCTTCTTTATCATGCTAGGATTAGCAGGAAAAAGCAAAAAATTTCAGAATTGCACCTTGCAATGCGGAGAAATTACTGTTTGTGCATTTACAATATTCATTGATTTTTGCCATTGAAAAACATCATGTTATTCATATACCAGAAATGTTTGAAGCCACTGACTGAATGAAAAGAGCTGGCATCTCACTCTCTTTGAATCTTCTTTATCATGCTAAGAGGAGCAGGAAAAAGCAAAAAATTTCAGAATTGCACCTTGCAATGTGGAGAAATTACTGTTTGTGCATTTACAATATTCATTGGTTTTTGCCATTGAAAAACGTCCAGAAATGTTTGAAGCTACTGACTGAATGAAAGGAGCTGGCATCTCATTCTCTTTGAATCTTCTTTATCATGCTAAGAGGAGCAGGAAAAAGCAAAAAATTTCAGAATTGCACCTTGCAATGCGGAGAAATTACTGTTTGTGCATTTACAATATTCATTGATTTTTGCCATTGAAAAACATCATGTTATTCATATACCAGAAATGTTTGAAGCTACTGACTGAATGAAAAGAGCTGGCATCTCACTCTCTTTGAATCTTCTTTATCATGCTAAGAGGAGCAGGAAAAAGCAAAAAATTTCAGAATTGCACCTTGCAATGTGGAGAAATTACTGTTTGTGCATTTACAATATTCATTTTTTTTTGCCATTGAAAAACGTTCAGAAATGTTTGAAGCTCCTGACTGAATGAAAAGAGCTGGCATCTCACTCTCTTTGAATCTTCTTTATCATGCTAAGAGGAGCAGGAAAAAGCAAAAAATTTCAGAATTGCACCTTGCAATGCGGAGAAATTACTGTTTGTGCATTTACAATATTCATTGATTTTTGCCATTGAAAAACATCATGTTATTCATATACCAGAAATGTTTGAAGCTACTGACTGAATGAAAAGAGCTGGCATCTCACTCTCTTTGAATCTTCTTTATCATGCTAAGAGGAGCAGGAAAAAGCAAAAAATTTCAGAATTGCACCTTGCAATGTGGAGAAATTACTATTTGTGCATTTACAATATTCATTGATTTTTGCCATTGAAAAACGTCCAGAAATGTTTGAAGCTACTGACTGAATGAAAGGAGCTGGCATCTCACTCTCTTTGAATCTTCTTTATCATGCTAAGAGGAGCAGGAAAAAGCAAAAAATTTCAGAATTGCACCTTGCAATGCGGAGAAATTACTGTTTGTGCATTTACAATATTCATTGATTTTTGCCATTGAAAAACATCATTTTATTCATATACCAGAAATGTTTGAAGCTACTGACTGAATGAAAAGAGCTGGCATCTCACTCTCTTGGAATCTTCTTTATCATGCTAAGAGGAGCAGGAAAAAGCAAAAAATTTCAGAATTGCACCTTGCAATGCGGAGAAATTACTGTTTGTGCATTTACAATATTCATTGATTTTTGCCATTGAAAAACATCATGTTATTCATATACCAGAAATGTTTGAAGCTACTGACAATGAAAGAGCTGGCATCTCACTCTCTTTGAATCTTCTTTATCATGCTAAGAGGAGCAGGAAAAAGCAAAAAATGTTAGAATTACACCTTGCAATGTGGAGAAATTGCTGTTTGTGCATTTACAATATTCATTGATTTTTGCCATTGAAAAACGTCCAGAAATGTTTGAAGCTACTGACTGAATGAAAGGAGCTGGCATCTCACTCTCTTTGAATCTTCTTTATCATGTTAAGAGGAGCAGGAAAAAGCAAAAAATTTCAGAATTGCACCTTGCAATGCGGAGAAATTACTGTTTGTGCATTTACAATATTCATTGATTTTTGCTATTGAAAAACATCATGTTATTCATATACCAGAAATGTTTGAAGCTACTGACTGAATGAAAAGAGCTGGCATCTCACTCTCTTTGAATCTTCTTTATCATGCTAAGAGGAGCAGGAAAAAGCAAAAAATTTCAGAATTGCACCTTGCAATGTGGAGAAATTACTGTTTGTGCATTTACAATATTCATTGGTTTTTGCCATTGAAAAACGTCCAGAAATGTTTGAAGCTACTGACTGAATGAAAGGAGCTGGCATCTCACTCTCTTTGAATCTTCTTTATCATGCTAAGAGGAGCAGGAAAAAGCAAAAAACTTCAGAATTGCACCTTGCAATGCGGAGAAATTACTGTTTGTGCATTTACAATATTTATTGATTTTTGCCATTGAAAAACATCATGTTATTCATATACCAGAAATGTTTGAAGCTACTGACTGAATGAAAAGAGCTGGCATCTCACTCTCTTAGAATCTTCTTTATCATGCTAAGAGGAGCAGGAAAAGGAAAAAAATTGAGAATTGCACCTTGCAATGTGGAGAAATTACTGTTTGGGCATTTACAATATTCATTGGTTTTTGCCATTGAAAAACGTCCAGAAATGTTTGAAACTCCTGACTGAATGAAAGGAGCTGGCATCTCACTCTCTTTGAATCTTCTTTATCATGCTAGGATTAGCAGGAAAAAGCAAAAAATTTCAGAATTGCACCTTGCAATGCGGACAAATTACTGTTTGTGCATTTACAATATTCATTGATTTTTGCCATTGAAAAACATCATGTTATTCATATACCAGAAATGTTTGAAGCTACTGACTGAATGAAAAGAGCTGGCATCTCACTCTCTTTGAATCTTCTTTATCATGCTAAGAGGAGCAGGAAAAAGCAAAAAATTTCAGAATTGCACCTTGCAATGTGGAGAAATTACTGTTTGTGCATTTACAATATTCATTGGTTTTTGCCATTGAAAAACGTCCAGAAATGTTTGAAGCTCCTGACTGAGTGAAAGGAGCTGGCATCTCACTCTCTTTGAATATTCTTTACCATGCTAGGATTGGCAGGAAAAAGCAAAAAATTTCAGAATTGCACCTTGCAATGCGGAGAAATTACTGTTTGTGCATTTACAATATTCATTGATTTTTGCCATTGAAAAACATCATGTTATTCATATACCAGAAATGTTTGAAGCTACTGACTGAATGAAAAGAGCTGGCATCTCACTCTCTTTGAATCTTCTTTATCATGCTAAGAGGAGCAGGAAAAAGCAAAAAATTTCAGAATTGCACCTTGCAATGTGGAGAAATTACTGTTTGTGCATTTACAATATTCATTGGTTTTTGCCATTGAAAAACGTCCAGAAATGTTTGAAGCTACTGACTGAATGAAAGGAGCTGGCATCTCACTCTCTTTGAATCTTCTTTATCATGTTAAGAGGAGCAGGAAAAAGCAAAAAATTTCAGAATTTCACCTTGCAATGCGGAGAAATTACTGTTTGTGCATTTACAATATTCATTGATTTTTGCTATTGAAAAACATCATGTTATTCATATACCAGAAATGTTTGAAGCTACTGACTGAATGAAAAGAGCTGGCATCTCACTCTCTTTGAATCTTCTTTATCATGCTAAGAGGAGCAGGAAAAAGCAAAAAATTTCAGAATTGCACCTTGCAATGTGGAGAAATTACTGTTTGTGCATTTACAATATTCATTGGTTTTTGCCATTGAAAAACGTCCAGAAATGTTTGAAGCTACTGACTGAATGAAAGGAGCTGGCATCTCACTCTCTTTGAATCTTCTTTATCATGCTAAGAGGAGCAGGAAAAAGCAAAAAACTTCAGAATTGCACCTTGCAATGCGGAGAAATTACTGTTTGTGCATTTACAATATTTATTGATTTTTGCCATTGAAAAACATCATGTTATTCATATACCAGAAATGTTTGAAGCTACTGACTGAATGAAAAGAGCTGGCATCTCACTCTCTTAGAATCTTCTTTATCATGCTAAGAGGAGCAGGAAAAGGAAAAAAATTGAGAATTGCACCTTGCAATGTGGAGAAATTACTGTTTGGGCATTTACAATATTCATTGGTTTTTGCCATTGAAAAACGTCCAGAAATGTTTGAAGCTCCTGACTGAATGAAAGGAGCTGGCATCTCACTCTCTTTGAATCTTCTTTATCATGCTAGGATTAGCAGGAAAAAGCAAAAAATTTCAGAATTGCACCTTGCAATACGGACAAATTACTGTTTGTGCATTTACAATATTCATTGATTTTTGCCATTGAAAAACATCATGTTATTCATATACCAGAAATGTTTGAAGCTACTGACTGAATGAAAAGAGCTGGCATCTCACTCTCTTTGAATCTTCTTTATCATGCTAAGAGGAGCAGGAAAAAGCAAAAAATTTCAGAATTGCACCTTGCAATGTGGAGAAATTACTGTTTGTGCATTTACAATATTCATTGGTTTTTGCCATTGAAAAACGTCCAGAAATGTTTGAAGCTACTGACTGAATGAAAGGAGCTGGCATCTCACTCTCTTTGAATCTTCTTTATCATGCTAAGAGGAGCAGGAAAAAGCAAAAAACTTCAGAATTGCACCTTGCAATGCGGAGAAATTACTGTTTGTGCATTTACAATATTCATTGATTTTTGCCATTGAAAAACATCATGTTATTCATATACCAGAAATGTTTGAAGCTACTGACTGAATGAAAAGAGCTGGCATCTCACTCTCTTTGAATCTTCTTCATCATGCTAAGAGGAGCAGGAAAAAGCAAAAAATTTCAGAATTGCACCTTGCAATGTGGAGAAATTACTGTTTGTGCATTTACAATATTCATTGGTTTTTGCCATTGAAAAACGTCCAGAAATGTTTGAAGCTACTGACTGAATGAAAGGAGCTGGCATCTCACTCTCTTTGAATCTTCTTTATCATGCTAAGAGGAGCAGGAAAAAGCAAAAAACTTCAGAATTGCACCTTGCAATGCGGAGAAATTACTGTTTGTGCATTTACAATATTTATTGATTTTTGCCATTGAAAAACATCATGTTATTCATATACCAGAAATGTTTGAAGCTACTGACTGAATGAAAAGAGCTGGCATCTCACTCTCTTAGAATCTTCTTTATCATGCTAAGAGGAGCAGGAAAAGGAAAAAAATTGAGAATTGCACCTTGCAATGTGGAGAAATTACTGTTTGGGCATTTACAATATTCATTGGTTTTTGCCATTGAAAAACGTCCAGAAATGTTTGAAGCTCCTGACTGAATGAAAGGAGCTGGCATCTCACTCTCTTTGAATCTTCTTTATCATGCTAGGATTAGCAGGAAAAAGCAAAAAATTTCAGAATTGCACCTTGCAATACGGACAAATTACTGTTTGTGCATTTACAATATTCATTGATTTTTGCCATTGAAAAACATCATGTTATTCATATACCAGAAATGTTTGAAGCTACTGACTGAATGAAAAGAGCTGGCATCTCACTCTCTTTGAATCTTCTTTATCATGCTAAGAGGAGCAGGAAAAAGCAAAAAATTTCAGAATTGCACCTTGCAATGTGGAGAAATTACTGTTTGTGCATTTACAATATTCATTGGTTTTTGCCATTGAAAAACGTCCAGAAATGTTTGAAGCTACTGACTGAATGAAAGGAGCTGGCATCTCACTCTCTTTGAATCTTCTTTATCATGCTAAGAGGAGCAGGAAAAAGCAAAAAACTTCAGAATTGCACCTTGCAATGCGGAGAAATTATTGTTTGTGCATTTACAATATTTATTGATTTTTGCCATTGAAAAACATCATGTTATTCATATACCAGAAATGTTTGAAGCTACTGACTGAATGAAAAGAGCTGGCATCTCACTCTCTTAGAATCTTCTTTATCATGCTAAGAGGAGCAGGAAAAGGAAAAAAATTGAGAATTGCACCTTGCAATGTGGAGAAATTACTGTTTGGGCATTTACAATATTCATTGGTTTTTGCCATTGAAAAACGTCCAGAAATGTTTGAAGCTCCTGACTGAATGAAAGGAGCTGGCATCTCACTCTCTTTGAATCTTCTTTATCATGCTAGGATTAGCAGGAAAAAGCAAAAAATTTCAGAATTGCACCTTGCAATGCGGACAAATTACTGTTTGTGCATTTACAATATTCATTGATTTTTGCCATTGAAAAACATCATGTTATTCATATACCAGAAATGTTTGAAGCTACTGACTGAATGAAAAGAGCTGGCATCTCACTCTCTTTGAATCTTCTTTATCATGCTAAGAGGAGCAGGAAAAAGCAAAAAATTTCAGAATTGCACCTTGCAATGTGGAGAAATTACTGTTTGTGCATTTACAATATTCATTGGTTTTTGCCATTGAAAAACATCCAGAAATGTTTGAAGCTCCTGACTGAGTGAAAGGAGCTGGCATCTCACTCTCTTTGAATCTTCTTTACCATGCTAGGATTAGCAGGAAAAAGCAAAAAATTTCAGAATTGCACCTTGCAATGCGGAGAAATTACTGTTTGTGCATTTACAATATTCATTGATTTTTGCCATTGAAAAACATCATGTTATTCATATACCAGAAATGTTTGAAGCTACTGACTGAATGAAAAGAGCTGGCATCTCACTCTCTTTGAATCTTCTTTATCATGCTAAGAGGAGCAGGAAAAAGCAAAAAATTTCAGAATTGCACCTTGCAATGTGGAGAAATTACTGTTTGTGCATTTACAATATTCATTAGTTTTTGCCATTGAAAAACGTCCAGAAATGTTTGAAGCTACTGACTGAATGAAAGGAGCTGGCATCTCACTCTCTTTGAATCTTCTTTATCATGCTAGGATTAGCAGGAAAAAGCAAAAAATTTCAGAATTGCACCTTGCAATGCGGAGAAATTACTGTTTGTGCATTTACAATATTCATTGATTTTTGCCATTGAAAAACATCATGTTATTCATATACCAGAAATGTTTGAAGCTACTGACTGAATGAAAAGAGCTGGCATCTCACTCTCTTTGAATCTTCTTTATCATGCTAAGAGGAGCAGGAAAAAGCAAAAAATTTCAGAATTGCACCTTGCAATGTGGAGAAATTACTGTTTGTGCATTTACAATATTCATTGGTTTTTGCCATTGAAAAACGTCCAGAAATGTTTGAAGCTCCTGACTGAATGAAAGGAGCTGGCATCTCACTCTCTTTGAATCTTCTTTATCATGCTAGGATTAGCAGGAAAAAGCAAAAAATTTCAGAATTGCACCTTGCAATGCGGAGAAATTACTGTTTGTGCATTTACAATATTCATTGATTTTTGCCATTGAAAAACATCATGTTATTCATATACCAGAAATGTTTGAAGCTACTGACTGAATGTAAAGAGCTGGCATCTCACTCTCTTTGAATCTTCTTTATCATGCTAAGAGGAGCAGGAAAAAGCAAAAAATTTCAGAATTGCAACTTGCAATGTGGAGAAATTACTGTTTGTGCATTTACAATATTCATTGATTTTTGCCATTGAAAAACGTCCAGAAATGTTTGAAGCTACTGACTGAATGAAAGGAGCTGGCATCTCACTCTCTTTGAATCTTCTTTATCATGCTAAGAGGAACAGGAAAAAGCAAAAAATTTCAGAATTGCACCTTGCAATGCGGAGAAATTACTGTTTGTGCATTTACAATATTCATTGATTTTTGCCATTGAAAAACATCATGTTATTCATATACCAGAAATGTTTGAAGCTACTGACTGAATGAAAAGAGCTGGCATCTCACTCTCTTTGAATCTTCTTTATCATGATAAGAGGAGCAGGAAAAAGCAAAAAATTTCAGAATTGCACCTTGCAATGTGGAGAAATTACTCTTTGTGCATTTACAATATTCATTGGTTTTTGCCATTGAAAAACGTCC
The DNA here is from genome assembly GCF_046119375.1 of Phyllobates terribilis. Lineage (NCBI taxonomy): Eukaryota > Metazoa > Chordata > Amphibia > Anura > Dendrobatidae > Phyllobates > Phyllobates terribilis. The sequence goes on along the minus strand of NW_027362942.1, from coordinate 933,898 downwards.
AGAAATGTTTGAAGCTACTGACTGAATGAAAGGAGCTGGCACCTCACTCTCTTTGAATCTTCTTTATCATGCTAGGATTAGCAGGAAAAAGCAAAAAATTTCAGAATTGCACCTTGCAATGCGGAGAAATTACTGTTTGTGCATTTACAATATTCATTGATTTTTGCCATTGAAAAACATCATGTTATTCATATACCAGAAATGTTTGAAGCTACTGACTGAATGAAAAGAGCTGGCATCTCACTCTCTTTGAATCTTCTTTATCATGCTAAGAGGAGCAGGAAAAGGAAAAAAATTCAGAATTGCACCTTGCAATGTGGAGAAATTACTGTTTGTGCATTTACAATATTCATTGGTTTTTGCCATTGAAAAACGTCCAGAAATGTTTGAAGCTCCTGACTGAATGAAAGGAGCTGGCATCTCACTCTCTTTGAATCTTCTTTATCATGCTAGGATTAGCAGGAAAAAGCAAAAAATTTCAGAATTGCACCTTGCAATGTGGAGAAATTACTATTTGTGCATTTACAATATTCATTGATTTTTGCCATTGAAAAACGTCCAGAAATGTTTGAAACTACTGACTGAATGAAAGGAGCTGGCATCTCACTCTCTTTGAATCTTCTTTATCATGCTAAGAGGAGCAGGAAAAAGCAAAAAATTTCAGAATTGCACCTTGCAATGCGGAGAAATTACTGTTTGTGCATTTACAATATTCATTGATTTTTGCCATTGAAAAACATCATGTTATTCATATACCAGAAATGTTTGAAGCTACTGACAATGAAAAGAGCTGGCATCTCACTCTCTTTGAATCTTCTTTATCATGCTAAGAGGAGCAGGAAAAAGCAAAAAATTTCAGAATTACACCTTGCAATGTGGAGAAATTACTGTTTGTGCATTTACAATATTCATTGATTTTTGCCATTGAAAAACGTCCAGAAATGTTTGAAGCTACTGACTGAATGAAAGGAGCTGGCATCTCACTCTCTTTGAATCTTCTTTATCATGCTAAGAGGAGCAGGAAAAAGCAAAAAATTTCAGAATTGCACCTTGCAATGCGGAGAAATTACTGTTTGTGCATTTGCAATATTCATTGATTTTTGCCATTGAAAAACATCATGTTATTCATATACCAGAAATGTTTGAAGCTACTGACTGAATGAAAAGAGCTGGCATCTCACTCTCTTTGAATCTTCTTTATCATGCTAAGAGGAGCAGGAAAAAGCAAAAAATTTCAGAATTGCACCTTGCAATGTGGAGAAATTACTGTTTGTGCATTTACAATATTCCTTGGTTTTTGCCATTGAAAAACGTCCAGAAATGTTTGAAGCTACTGACTGAATGAAAGGAGCTGGCATCTCACTCTCTTTGAATCTTATTTATCATGCTAGGATTAGCAGGAAAAAGCAAAAAATTTCAGAATTGCACCTTGCAATGCGGAGAAATTACTGTTTGTGCATTTACAATATTCATTGATTTTTGCAATTGAAAAACATCATGTTATTCATATACCAGAAATGTTTGAAGCTACTGACAATGAAAAGAGCTGGCATCTCACTCTCTTTGAATCTTCTTTATCATGCTAAGAGGAGCAGGAAAAAGCAAAAAATTTCAGAATTACACCTTGCAATGTGGAGAAATTACTGTTTGTGCATTTACAATATTCAATGGTTTTTGCCATTGAAAAACGTCCAGAAATGTTTGAAGCTACTGACTGAATGAAAGGAGTTGGCATCTCACTCTCTTTGAATCTTCTTTATCATGCTAGGATTAGCAGGAAAAAGCAAAAAATTTCAGAATTGCACCTTGCAATGCGGAGAAATTACTGTTTGTGCATTTACAATATTCATTGATTTTTGCCATTGAAAAACATCATGTTATTCATATACCAGAAATGTTTGAAGCTACTGACTGAATGAAAAGAGCTGGCATCTCACTCTCTTTGAATCTTCTTTATCATGCTAAGAGGAGCAGGAAAAAGCAAAAAATTTCAGAATTGCACCTTGCAATGTGGAGAAATTACTATTTGTGCATTTACAATATTCATTGATTTTTGCCATTGAAAAACGTCCAGAAATGTTTGAAGCTCCTGACTGAATGAAAGGAGCTGGCATCTCACTCTCTTTGAATCTTCTTTATCATGCTAGGATTAGCAGGAAAAAGCAAAAAATTTCAGAATTGCACCTTGCAATGCGGAGAAATTACTGTTTGTGCATTTACAATATTCATTGATTTTTGCCATTGAAAATCATCATGTTATTCATATACCAGAAATGTTTGAAGCTACTGACTGAATGAAAAGAGCTGGCATCTCACTCTCTTTGAATCTTCTTTATCATGCTAAGAGGAGCAGAAAAAGCAAAAAAATTCAGAATTGCACCTTGCAATGTGGAGAAATTACTGTTTGTGCATTTACAATATTCATTGGTTTTTGCCATTGAAAAACGTCCAGAAATGTTTGAAGCTACTGAATGAATGAAAGGAGCCGGCATATCACTCTCTTTGAGTCTTCTTTATCATGCTAGGATTAGCAGGAAAAAGCAAAAAATTTCAGAATTGCACCTTGCAATGCGGAAAAATTACTGTTTGTGCATTTACAATATTCATTGGTTTTTGCCATTGAAAAACGTCCAGAAATGTTTGAAGCTACTGACTGAATGAAAGGAGCTGGCATCTCACTCTCTTTGAATCTTCTTTATCATGCTAGGATTAGCAGGAAAGAGCAAAAAATTTCAGAATTGCACCTTGCAATGCGGAGAAATTACTGTTTGTGCATTTACAATTTTCATTGATTTTTGCCATTGAAAAACATCATGTTATTCATATACCAGAAATGTTTGAAGTTACTGACTGAATGAAAAGAGCTGGCATCTCACTCTCTTTGAATCTTCTTTATCATGCTAAGAGGAGCAGGAAAAAGCAAAAAAATTCAGAATTGCACCTTGCAATGCGGAGATATTACTGTTTGTGCATTTACAATATTCATTGGTTTTTGCCATTGAAAAACGTCCAGAAATGTTTGAAGCTACTGACTGAATGAAAGGAGCTGGCATCTCACTCTCTTTGAATCTTCTTTATCATGCTAGGATTAGCAGGAAAAAGCAAAAAATTTCAGAATTGCACCTTGCAATGCGGAGAAATTACTGTTTGTGCATTTACAATATTCATTGATTTTTGCCATTGAAAAACATCATGTTATTCATATACCAGAAATGTTTGAAGCTACTGACTGAATGAAAAGAGCTGGCATCTCACTCTCTTTGAATCTTCTTTATCATGCTAAGAGGAGCAGGAAAAAGCAAAAAATTTCAGAATTGCACCTTGCAATGTGGAGAAATTACTGTTTGTGCATTTACATTATTCATTGATTTTTGCCATTGAAAAACATCATGTTATTCATATACCAGAAATGTTTGAAGCTACTGACTGAATGAAAAGAGCTGGCATCTCACTCTCTTTGAATCTTCTTTATCATGCTAAGAGGAGCAGGAAAAAGCAAAAAATTTCAGAATTGCACCTTGCAATGTGGAGAAATTACTATTTGTGCATTTACAATATTCATTGATTTTTGCCATTGAAAAACGTCCAGAAATGTTTGAAGCTCCTGACTGAATGAAAGGAGCTGGCATCTCACTCTCTTTGAATCTTCTTTATCATGCTAGGATTAGCAGGAAAAAGCAAAAAAATTTCAGAATTGCACCTTGCAATGCGGAGAAATTACTGTTTGTGCATTTACAATATTCATTGATTTTTGCCATTGAAAAACATCATGTTATTCATATACCAGAAATGTTTGAAGCTACTGACTGAATGAAAAGAGCTGGCATCTCACTCTCTTTGAATCTTCTTTATCATGCTAAGAGGAGCAGAAAAAGCAAAAAATTTCAGAATTGCACCTTGCAATGTGGAGAAATTACTGTTTGTGCATTTACAATATTCATTGGTTTTTGCCATTGAAAAACGTCCAGAAATGTTTGAAGCTACTGAATGAATGAAAGGAGCCGGCATATCACTCTCTTTGAGTCTTCTTTATCATGCTAGGATTAGCAGGAAAAAGCAAAAAATTTCAGAATTGCACCTTGCAATGCGGAAAAATTACTGTTTGTGCATTTACAATATTCATTGGTTTTTGCCATTGAAAAACGTCCAGAAATGTTTGAAGCTACTGACTGAATGAAAGGAGCTGGCATCTCACTCTCTTTGAATCTTCTTTATCATGCTAGGATTAGCAGGAAAGAGCAAAAAATTTCAGAATTGCACCTTGCAATGCGGAGAAATTACTGTTTGTGCATTTACAATTTTCATTGATTTTTGCCATTGAAAAACATCATGTTATTCATATACCAGAAATGTTTGAAGTTACTGACTGAATGAAAAGAGCTGGCATCTCACTCTCTTTGAATCTTCTTTATCATGCTAAGAGGAGCAGGAAAAAGCAAAAAAATTCAGAATTGCACCTTGCAATGCGGAGATATTACTGTTTGTGCATTTACAATATTCATTGGTTTTTGCCATTGAAAAACGTCCAGAAATGTTTGAAGCTACTGACTGAATGAAAGGAGCTGGCATCTCACTCTCTTTGAATCTTCTTTATCATGCTAGGATTAGCAGGAAAAAGCAAAAAATTTCAGAATTGCACCTTGCAATGCGGAGAAATTACTGTTTGTGCATTTACAATATTCATTGATTTTTGCCATTGAAAAACATCATGTTATTCATATACCAGAAATGTTTGAAGCTACTGACTGAATGAAAAGAGCTGGCATCTCACTCTCTTTGAATCTTCTTTATCATGCTAAGAGGAGCAGGAAAAAGCAAAAAATTTCAGAATTGCACCTTGCAATGTGGAGAAATTACTGTTTGTGCATTTACATTATTCATTGATTTTTGCCATTGAAAAACATCATGTTATTCATATACCAGAAATGTTTGAAGCTACTGACTGAATGAAAAGAGCTGGCATCTCACTCTCTTTGAATCTTCTTTATCATGCTAAGAGGAGCAGGAAAAAGCAAAAAATTTCAGAATTGCACCTTGCAATGTGGAGAAATTACTGTTTGTGCATTTACAATATTCATTGGTTTTTGCCATTGAAAAACGTCCAGAAATGTTTGAAGCTCCTGACTGAATGAAAGGAGCTGGCATCTCACTCTCTTTGAATCTTCTTTATCATGCTAGGATTAGCATCAAAAAGCAAAAAATTTCAGAATTGCACCTTGCAATGCGGAGAAATTACTGTTTGTGCATTTACAATATTCATTGATTTTTGCCATTGAAAAACATCATGTTATTCATATACCAGAAATGTTTGAAGCTACTGACTGAATGAAAAGAGCTGGCATCTCACTCTCTTTGAATCTTCTTTATCATGCTAAGAGGAGCAGGAAAAGGAAAAAAATTCAGAATTGCACCTTGCAATGTGGAGAAATTACTGTTTGTGCATTTACAATATTCATTGGTTTTTGCCATAGAAAAACGTCCAGAAATGTTTGAAGCTCCTGACTGAATGAAAGGAGCTGGCATCTCACTCTCTTTGAATCTTCTTTATCATGGTAGGATTAGCAGGAAAAAGCAAAAAATTTCAGAATTGCACCTTGCAATGTGGAGAAATTACTATTTGTGCATTTACAATATTCATTGATTTTTGCCATTGAAAAACGTCCAGAAATGTTTGAAACTACTGACTGAATGAAAGGAGCTGGCATCTCACTCTCTTTGAATCTTCTTTATCATGCTAAGAGGAGCAGGAAAAAGCAAAAAATTTCAGAATTGCACCTTGCAATGCGGAGAAATTACTGTTTGTGCATTTACAATATTCATTGATTTTTGCCATTGAAAAACATCATGTTATTCATATACCAGAAATGTTTGAAGCTACTGACAATGAAAAGAGCTGGCATCTCACTCTCTTTGAATCTTCTTTATCATGCTAAGAGGAGCAGGAAAAAGCAAAAAATTTCAGAATTACACCTTGCAATGTGGAGAAATTACTGTTTGTGCATTTACAATATTCATTGATTTTTGCCATTGAAAAACGTCCAGAAATGTTTGAAGCTACTGACTGAATGAAAGGAGCTGGCATCTCACTCTCTTTGAATCTTCTTTATCATGCTAAGAGGAGCAGGAAAAAGCAAAAAATTTCAGAATTGCACCTTGCAATGCGGAGAAATTACTGTTTGTGCATTTGCAATATTCATTGATTTTTGCCATTGAAAAACATCATGTTATTCATATACCAGAAATGTTTGAAGCTACTGACTGAATGAAAAGAGCTGGCATCTCACTCTCTTTGAATCTTCTTTATCATGCTAAGAGGAGCAGGAAAAAGCAAAAAATTTCAGAATTGCACCTTGCAATGTGGAGAAATTACTGTTTGTGCATTTACAATATTCATTGGTTTTTGCCATTGAAAAACGTCCAGAAATGTTTGAAGCTACTGACTGAATGAAAGGAGCTGGCATCTCACTCTCTTTGAATCTTATTTATCATGCTAGGATTAGCAGGAAAAAGCAAAAAATTTCAGAATTGCACCTTGCAATGCGGAGAAATTACTGTTTGTGCATTTACAATATTCATTGATTTTTGCCATTGAAAAACATCATGTTATTCATATACCAGAAATGTTTGAAGCTACTGACTGAATGAAAAGAGCTGGCATCTCACTCTCTTTGAATCTTCTTTATCATGCTAAGAGGAGCAGGAAAAAGCAAAAAATTTCAGAATTGCACCTTGCAATGCGGAGAAATTACTGTTTGTGCATTTACAATATTCATTGATTTTTGCAATTGAAAAACATCATGTTATTCATATACCAGAAATGTTTGAAGCTACTGACAATGAAAAGAGCTGGCATCTCACTCTCTTTGAATCTTCTTTATCATGCTAAGAGGAGCAGGAAAAAGCAAAAAATTTCAGAATTACACCTTGCAATGTGGAGAAATTACTGTTTGTGCATTTACAATATTCATTGGTTTTTACCATTGAAAAACGTCCAGAAATGTTTGAAGCTACTGACTGAATGAAAGGAGCTGGCATCTCACTCTCTTTGAATCTTCTTTATCATGCTAGGATTAGCAGGAAAAAGCAATAAATTTCAGAATTGCACCTTGCAATGCGGAGAAATTACTGTTTGTGCATTTACAATATTCATTGATTTTTGCCATTGAAAAACATCATGTTATTCATATACCAGAAATGTTTGAAGCTACTGACTGAATGAAAAGAGCTGGCATCTCACTCTCTTTGAATCTTCTTTATCATGCTAAGAGGAGCAGGAAAAAGCAAAAAATTTCAGAATTGCACCTTGCAATGTGGAGAAATTACTATTTGTGCATTTACAATATTCATTGATTTTTGCCATTGAAAAACGTCCAGAAATGTTTGAAGCTCCTGACTGAATGAAAGGAGCTGGCATCTCACTCTCTTTGAATCTTCTTTATCATGCTAGGATTAGCAGGAAAAAGCAAAAAATTTCAGAATTGCACCTTGCAATGCGGAGAAATTACTGTTTGTGCATTTACAATATTCATTGATTTTTGCCATTGAAAAACATCATGTTATTCATATACCAGAAATGTTTGAAGCTACTGACTGAATGAAAAGAGCTGGCATCTCACTCTCTTTGAATCTTCTTTATCATGCTAAGAGGAGCAGGAAAAGCAAAAAATTTCAGAATTGCACTTTGCAATGTGGAGAAATTACTGTTTGTGCATTTACAATATTCATTGGTTTTTGCCATTGAAAAACGTCCAGAAATGTTTGAAGCTACTGAATGAATGAAAGGAGCCGGCATATCACTCTCTTTGAGTCTTCTTTATCATGCTAGGATTAGCAGGAAAAAGCAAAAAATTTCAGAATTGCACCTTGCAATGCGGAAAAATTACTGTTTGTGCATTTACAATATTCATTGGTTTTTGCCATTGAAAAACGTCCAGAAATGTTTGAAGCTACTGACTGAATGAAAGGAGCTGGCATCTCACTCTCTTTGAATCTTCTTTATCATGCTAGGATTAGCAGGAAAGAGCAAAAAATTTCAGAATTGCACCTTGCAATGCGGAGAAATTACTGTTTGTGCATTTACAATATTCATTGAATTTTGCCATTGAAAAACATCATGTTATTCATATACCAGAAATGTTTGAAGCTACTGACTGAATGAAAAGAGCTGGCATCTCACTCTCTTTGAATCTTCTTTATCATGCTAAGAGGAGCAGGAAAAAGCAAAAAAATTCAGAATTGCACCTTGCAATGTGGAGAAATTACTGTTTGTGCATTTACAATATTCATTGGTTTTTGCCATTGAAAAACGTCCAGAAATGTTTGAAGCTACTGACTGAATGAAAGGAGCTGGCATCTCACTCTCTTTGAATCTTCTTTATCATGCTAGGATTAGCAGGAAAAAGCAAAAAATTTCAGAATTGCACCTTGCAATGCGGAGAAATTACTGTTTGTGCATTTACAATATTCATTGATTTTTGCCATTGAAAAACATCATGTTATTCATATACCAGAAATGTTTGAAGCTACTGACTGAATGAAAAGAGCTGGCATCCCACTCTCTTTGAATCTTCTTTATCATGCTAAGAGGAGCAGGAAAAAGCAAAAAATTTCAGAATTGCACCTTGCAATGTGGAGAAATTACTGTTTGTGCATTTACAATATTCATTGATTTTTGCCATTGAAAAACATCATGTTATTCATATACCAGAAATGTTTGAAGCTACTGACTGAATGAAAAGAGCTGGCATCTCACTCTCTTTGAATCTTCTTTATCATGCTAAGAGGAGCAGGAAAAAGCAAAAAATTTCAGAATTGCACCTTGCAATGTGGAGAAATTACTGTTTGTGCATTTACAATATTCATTGGTTTTTGCCATTGAAAAACGTCCAGAAATGTTTGAAGCTCCTGACTGAATGAAAGGAGCTGGCATCTCACTCTCTTTGAATCTTCTTTATCATGCTAGGATTAGCAGGAAAAAGCAAAAAATTTCAGAATTGCACCTTGCAATGCGGAGAAATTACTGTTTGTGCATTTACAATATTCATTGATTTTTGCCATTGAAAAACATCATGTTATTCATATACCAGAAATGTTTGAAGCTACTGACTGAATGAAAAGAGCTGGCATCTCACTCTCTTTGAATCTTCTTTATCATGCTAAGAGGAGCAGGAAAAAGCAAAAAATTTCAGAATTGCACCTTGCAATGTGGAGAAATTACATTTTGTGCATTTACAATATTCATTGGTTTTTGCCATTGAAAAACGTCCAGAAATGTTTGAAGCTACTGACTGAATGAAAGGAGCTGGCATCTCATTCTCTTTGAATCTTCTTTATCATGCTAAGAGGAGCAGGAAAAAGCAAAAAATTTCAGAATTGCACCTTGCAATGCGGAGAAATTACTGTTTGTGCATTTACAATATTCATTGATTTTTGCCATTGAAAAACATCATGTTATTCATATACCAGAAATGTTTGAAGCTACTGACTGAATGAAAAGAGCTGGCATCTCACTCTCTTTGACTCTTCTTTATCATGCTAAGAGGAGCAGGAAAAAGCAAAAAATTTCAGAATTGCACCTTGCAATGTGGAGAAATTACTGTTTGTGCATTTACAATATTCATTGGTTTTTGCCATTGAAAAACGTCCAGAAATGTTTGAAGCTCCTGACTGAATGAAAGGAGAGGCATCTCACTCTCTTTGAATCTTCTTTATCATGCTAGGATTAGCAGGAAAAAGCAAAAAATTTCAGAATTGCACCTTGCAATGCGGAGAAATTACTGTTTGTGCATTTACAATATTCATTGATTTTTGCCATTGAAAAACATCATGTTATTCATATACCAGAAATGTTTGAAGCTACTGACTGAATGAAAAGAGCTGGCATCTCACTCTCTTTGAATCTTCTTTATCATGCTAAGAGGAGCAGGAAAAAGCAAAAAATTTCAGAATTGCACCTTGCAATGTGGAGAAATTACTATTTGTGCATTTACAATATTCATTGATTTTTGCCATTGAAAAACATCCAGAAATATTTGAAGCTACTGACTGAATGAAAGGAGCTGGCATCTCACTCTCTTTGAATCTTCTTTATCATGCTAAGAGGGGCAGGAAAAAGCAAAAAATTTCAGAATTGCACCTTGCAATGCGGAGAAATTACTGTTTGTGCATTTACAATATTCATTGATTTTTGCCATTGAAAAACATCATGTTATTCATATACCAGAAATGTTTGAAGCTACTGACAATGAAAAGAGCTGGCATCTCACTCTCTTTGAATCTTCTTTATCATGCTAAGAGGAGCAGGAAAAAGGAAAAAATTTCAGAATTACACCTTGCAATGTGGAGAAATTACTGTTTGTGCATTTACAATATTCATTGATTTTTGCCATTGAAAAACGTCCAGAAATGTTTGAAACTACTGACTGAATGAAAGGAGCTGGCATCTCACTCTCTTTGAATCTTATTTATCATGCTAAGAGGAGCAGGAAAAAGCAAAAAATTTCAGAATTGCACCTTGCAATGCGGAGAAATTACTGTTTGTGCATTTACAATATTCATTGATTTTTGCCATTGAAAAACATCATGTTATTCATATACCAGAAATGTTTGAAGCTACTGACTGAATGAAAAGAGCTGGCATCTCACTCTCTTTGAATCTTCTTTATCATGCTAAGAGGAGCAGGAAAAAGCAAAAAATTTCAGAATTGCACCTTGCAATGTGGAGAAATTACTGTTTGTGCATTTACAATATTCATTGGTTTTTGCCATTGAAAAACGTCCAGAAATGTTTGAAGCTACTGACTGAATGAAAGGAGCTGGCATCTCACTCTCTTTGAATCTTCTTTATCATGCTAAGAGGAGCAGGAAAAAGCAAAAAATTTCAGAATTGCACCTTGCAATGCGGAGAAATTACTGTTTGTGCATTTACAATATTCATTGATTTTTGCCATTGAAAAACATCATGTTATTCATATACCAGAAATGTTTGAAGCTACTGACTGAATGAAAAGAGCTGGCATCTCACTCTCTTTGAATCTTCTTTATCATGCTAAGAGGAGCAGGAAAAAGCAAAAAATTTCAGAATTGCACCTTGCAATGCGGAGAAATTACTGTTTGTGCATTTACAATATTCATTGATTTTTGCAATTGAAAAACATCATGTTATTCATATACCAGAAATGTTTGAAGCTACTGACAATGAAAAGAGCTGGCATCTCACTCTCTTTGAATCTTCTTTATCATGCTAAGAGGAGCAGGAAAAAGCAAAAAATTTCAGAATTACACCTTGCAATGTGGAGAAATTACTGTTTGTGCATTTACAATATTCATTGGTTTTTACCATTGAAAAACGTCCAGAAATGTTTGAAGCTACTGACTGAATGAAAGGAGCTGGCATCTCACTCTCTTTGAATCTTCTTTATCATGCTAGGATTAGCAGGAAAAAGCAATAAATTTCAGAATTGCACCTTGCAATGCGGAGAAATTACTGTTTGTGCATTTACAATATTCATTGATTTTTGCCATTGAAAAACATCATGTTATTCATATACCAGAAATGTTTGAAGCTACTGACTGAATGAAAAGAGCTGGCATCTCACTCTCTTTGAATCTTCTTTATCATGCTAAGAGGAGCAGGAAAAAGCAAAAAATTTCAGAATTGCACCTTGCAATGTGGAGAAATTACTATTTGTGCATTTACAATATTCATTGATTTTTGCCATTGAAAAACGTCCAGAAATGTTTGAAGCTCCTGACTGAATGAAAGGAGCTGGCATCTCACTCTCTTTGAATCTTCTTTATCATGCTAGGATTAGCAGGAAAAAGCAAAAAATTTCAGAATTGCACCTTGCAATGCGGAGAAATTACTGTTTGTGCATTTACAATATTCATTGATTTTTGCCATTGAAAAACATCATGTTATTCATATACCAGAAATGTTTGAAGCTACTGACTGAATGAAAAGAGCTGGCATCTCACTCTCTTTGAATCTTCTTTATCATGCTAAGAGGAGCAGGAAAAGCAAAAAATTTCAGAATTGCACTTTGCAATGTGGAGAAATTACTGTTTGTGCATTTACAATATTCATTGGTTTTTGCCATTGAAAAACGTCCAGAAATGTTTGAAGCTACTGAATGAATGAAAGGAGCCGGCATATCACTCTCTTTGAGTCTTCTTTATCATGCTAGGATTAGCAGGAAAAAGCAAAAAATTTCAGAATTGCACCTTGCAATGCGGAAAAATTACTGTGTGTGCATTTACAATATTCATTGGTTTTTGCCATTGAAAAACGTCCAGAAATGTTTGAAGCTACTGACTGAATGAAAGGAGCTGGCATCTCACTCTCTTTGAATCTTCTTTATCATGCTAGGATTAGCAGGAAAGAGCAAAAAATTTCAGAATTGCACCTTGCAATGCGGAGAAATTACTGTTTGTGCATTTACAATATTCATTGATTTTTGCCATTGAAAAACATCATGTTATTCATATACCAGAAATGTTTGAAGCTACTGACTGAATGAAAAGAGCTGGCATCTCACTCTCTTTGAATCTTCTTTATCATGCTAAGAGGAGCAGGAAAAAGCAAAAAAATTCAGAATTGCACCTTGCAATGTGGAGAAATTACTGTTTGTGCATTTACAATATTCATTGGTTTTTGCCATTGAAAAACGTCCAGAAATGTTTGAAGCTACTGACTGAATGAAAGGAGCTGGCATCTCACTCTCTTTGAATCTTCTTTATCATGCTAGGATTAGCAGGAAAAAGCAAAAAATTTCAGAATTGCACCTTGCAATGCGGAGAAATTACTGTTTGTGCATTTACAATATTCATTGATTTTTGCCATTGAAAAACATCATGTTATTCATATACCAGAAATGTTTGAAGCTACTGACTGAATGAAAAGAGCTGGCATCTCACTCTCTTTGAATCTTCTTTATCATGCTAAGAGGAGCAGGAAAAAGCAAAAAATTTCAGAATTGCACCTTGCAATGTGGAGAAATTACTGTTTGTGCATTTACAATATTCATTGGTTTTTGCCATTGAAAAACGTCCAGAAATGTTTGAAGCTCCTGACTGAATGAAAGGAGCTGGCATCTCACTCTCTTTGAATCTTCTTTATCATGCTAGGATTAGCAGGAAAAAGCAAAAAATTTCAGAATTGCACCTTGCAATGCGGAGAAATTACTGTTTGTGCATTTACAATATTCATTGATTTTTGCCATTGAAAAACATCATGTTATTCATATACCAGAAATGTTTGAAGCTACTGACTGAATGAAAAGAGCTGGCATCTCACTCTCTTTGAATCTTCTTTATCATGCTAAGAGGAGCAGGAAAAAGCAAAAAATTTCAGAATTGCACCTTGCAATGTGGAGAAATTACATTTTGTGCATTTACAATATTCATTGGTTTTTGCCATTGAAAAACGTCCAGAAATGTTTGAAGCTACTGACTGAATGAAAGGAGCTGGCATCTCATTCTCTTTGAATCTTCTTTATCATGCTAAGAGGAGCAGGAAAAAGCAAAAAATTTCAGAATTGCACCTTGCAATGCGGAGAAATTACTGTTTGTGCATTTACAATATTCATTGATTTTTGCCATTGAAAAACATCATGTTATTCATATACCAGAAATGTTTGAAGCTACTGACTGAATGAAAAGAGCTGGCATCTCACTCTCTTTGACTCTTCTTTATCATGCTAAGAGGAGCAGGAAAAAGCAAAAAATTTCAGAATTGCACCTTGCAATGTGGAGAAATTACTGTTTGTGCATTTACAATATTCATTGGTTTTTGCCATTGAAAAACGTCCAGAAATGTTTGAAGCTCCTGACTGAATGAAAGGAGAGGCATCTCACTCTCTTTGAATCTTCTTTATCATGCTAGGATTAGCAGGAAAAAGCAAAAAATTTCAGAATTGCACCTTGCAATGCGGAGAAATTACTGTTTGTGCATTTACAATATTCATTGATTTTTGCCATTGAAAAACATCATGTTATTCATATACCAGAAATGTTTGAAGCTACTGACTGAATGAAAAGAGCTGGCATCTCACTCTCTTTGAATCTTCTTTATCATGCTAAGAGGAGCAGGAAAAAGCAAAAAATTTCAGAATTGCACCTTGCAATGTGGAGAAATTACTATTTGTGCATTTACAATATTCATTGATTTTTGCCATTGAAAAACATCCAGAAATATTTGAAGCTACTGACTGAATGAAAGGAGCTGGCATCTCACTCTCTTTGAATCTTCTTTATCATGCTAATAGGGGCAGGAAAAAGCAAAAAATTTCAGAATTGCACCTTGCAATGCGGAGAAATTACTGTTTGTGCATTTACAATATTCATTGATTTTTGCCATTGAAAAACATCATGTTATTCATATACCAGAAATGTTTGAAGCTACTGACAATGAAAAGAGCTGGCATCTCACTCTCTTTGAATCTTCTTTATCATGCTAAGAGGAGCAGGAAAAAGGAAAAAATTTCAGAATTACACCTTGCAATGTGGAGAAATTACTGTTTGTGCATTTACAATATTCATTGATTTTTGCCATTGAAAAACGTCCAGAAATGTTTGAAACTACTGACTGAATGAAAGGAGCTGGCATCTCACTCTCTTTGAATCTTATTTATCATGCTAAGAGGAGCAGGAAAAAGCAAAAAATTTCAGAATTGCACCTTGCAATGCGGAGAAATTACTGTTTGTGCATTTACAATATTCATTGATTTTTGCCATTGAAAAACATCATGTTATTCATATACCAGAAATGTTTGAAGCTACTGACTGAATGAAAAGAGCTGGCATCTCACTCTCTTTGAATCTTCTTTATCATGCTAAGAGGAGCAGGAAAAAGCAAAAAATTTCAGAATTGCACCTTGCAATGTGGAGAAATTACTGTTTGTGCATTTACAATATTCATTGGTTTTTGCCATTGAAAAACGTCCAGAAATGTTTGAAGCTACTGACTGAATGAAAGGAGCTGGCATCTCACTCTCTTTGAATCTTCTTTATCATGCTAAGAGGAGCAGGAAAAAGCAAAAAATTTCAGAATTGCACCTTGCAATGCGGAGAAATTACTGTTTGTGCATTTACAATATTCATTGATTTTTGCCATTGAAAAACATCATGTTATTCATATTCCAGAAATGTTTGAAGCTACTGACTGAATGAAAAGAGCTGGCATCTCACTCTCTTTGAATCTTCTTTATCATGCTAAGAGGAGCAGGAAAAGGAAAAAATTTCAGAATTGCACCTTGCAATGTGGAGAAATTACTGTTTGTGCATTTACAATATTCATTGATTTTTGCCATTGAAAAACATCATGTTATTCATATACCAGAAATGTTTGAAGCTACTGACAATGAAAAGAGCTGGCATCTCACTCTCTTTGAATCTTCTTTATCATGCTAAGAGGAGCAGGAAAAAGCAAAAAATTTCAGAATTACACCTTGCAATGTGGAGAAATTACTGTTTGTGCATTTACAATATTCATTGGTTTTTGCCATTGAAAAACGTCCAGAAATGTTTGAAGCTACTGACTGAATGAAAGGAGCTGGCATCTCACTCTCTTTGAATCCTCTTTATCATGCTAGGATTAGCAGGAAAAAGCAATAAATTTCAGAATTGCACCTTGCAATGCGGAGAAATTACTGTTTGTGCATTTACAATATTCATTGATTTTTGCCATTGAAAAACATCATGTTATTCATATACCAGAAATGTTTGAAGCTACTGACTGAATGAAAAGAGCTGGCATCTCACTCTCTTTGAATCTTCTTTATCATGCTAAGAGGAGCAGGAAAAAGCAAAAAATTTCAGAATTGCACCTTGCAATGTGGAGAAATTACTATTTGTGCATTTACAATATTCATTGATTTTTGCCATTGAAAAACGTCCAGAAATGTTTGAAGCTCCTGACTGAATGAAAGGAGCTGGCATCTCACTCTCTTTGAATCTTCTTTATCATGCTAGGATTAGCAGGAAAAAGCAAAAAATTTCAGAATTGCACCTTGCAATGCGGAGAAATTACTGTTTGTGCATTTACAATATTCATTGATTTTTGCCATTGAAAAACATCATGTTATTCATATACCAGAAATGTTTGAAGCTACTGACTGAATGAAAAGAGCTGGCATCTCACTCTCTTTGAATCTTCTTTATCATGCTAAGAGGAGCAGGAAAAGCAAAAAATTTCAGAATTGCACCTTGCAATGTGGAGAAATTACTGTTTGTGCATTTACAATATTCATTGGTTTTTGCCATTGAAAAACGTCCAGAAATGTTTGAAGCTACTGAATGAATGAAAGGAGCCGGCATATCACTCTCTTTGAGTCTTCTTTATCATGCTAGGATTAGCAGGAAAAAGCAAAAAATTTCAGAATTGCACCTTGCAATGCGGAAAAATTACTGTTTGTGCATTTACAATATTCATTGGTTTTTGCCATTGAAAAACGTCCAGAAATGTTTGAAGCTACTGACTGAATGAAAGGAGCTGGCATCTCACTCTCTTTGAATCTTCTTTATCATGCTAGGATTAGCAGGAAAGAGCAAAAAATTTCAGAATTGCACCTTGCAATGCGGAGAAATTACTGTTTGTGCATTTACAATATTCATTGATTTTTGCCATTGAAAAACATCATGTTATTCATATACCAGAAATGTTTGAAGCTACTGACTGAATGAAAAGAGCTGGCATCTCACTCTCTTTGAATCTTCTTTATCATGCTAAGAGGAGCAGGAAAAAGCAAAAAAATTCAGAATTGCACCTTGCAATGTGGAGAAATTACTGTTTGTGCATTTACAATATTCATTGGTTTTTGCCATTGAAAAACGTCCAGAAATGTTTGAAGCTACTGACTGAATGAAAGGAGCTGGCATCTCACTCTCTTTGAATCTTCTTTATCATGCTAGGATTAGCAGGAAAAAGCAAAAAATTTCAGAATTGCACCTTGCAATGCGGAGAAATTACTGTTTGTGCATTTACAATATTCATTGATTTTTGCCATTGAAAAACATCATGTTATTCATATACCAGAAATGTTTGAAGCTACTGACTGAATGAAAAGAGCTGGCATCTCACTCTCTTTGAATCTTCTTTATCATGCTAAGAGGAGCAGGAAAAAGCAAAAAATTTCAGAATTGCACCTTGCAATGTGGAGAAATTACTGTTTGTGCATTTACAATATTCATTGATTTTTGCCATTGAAAAACATCATGTTATTCATATACCAGAAATGTTTGAAGCTACTGACTGAATGAAAAGAGCTGGCATCTCACTCTCTTTGAATCTTCTTTATCATGCTAAGAGGAGCAGGAAAAAGCAAAAAATTTCAGAATTGCACCTTGCAATGTGGAGAAATTACTGTTTGTGCATTTACAATATTCATTGGTTTTTGCCATTGAAAAACGTCCAGAAATGTTTGAAGCTCCTGACTGAATGAAAGGAGCTGGCATCTCACTCTCTTTGAATCTTCTTTATCATGCTAGGATTAGCAGGAAAAAGCAAAAAATTTCAGAATTGCACCTTGCAATGCGGAGAAATTACTGTTTGTGCATTTACAATATTCATTGATTTTTGCCATTGAAAAACATCATGTTATTCATATACCAGAAATGTTTGAAGCTACTGACTGAATGAAAAGAGCTGGCATCTCACTCTCCTTGAATCTTCTTTATCATGCTAAGAGGAGCAGGAAAAAGCAAAAAATTTCAGAATTGCACCTTGCAATGTGGAGAAATTACATTTTGTGCATTTACAATATTCATTGGTTTTTGCCATTGAAAAACGTCCAGAAATGTTTGAAGCTACTGACTGAATGAAAGGAGCTGGCATCTCATTCTCTTTGAATCTTCTTTATCATGCTAAGAGGAGCAGGAAAAAGCAAAAAATTTCAGAATTGCACCTTGCAATGCGGAGAAATTACTGTTTGTGCATTTACAATATTCATTGATTTTTGCCATTGAAAAACATCATGTTATTCATATACCAGAAATGTTTGAAGCTACTGACTGAATGAAAAGAGCTGGCATCTCACTCTCTTTGACTCTTCTTTATCATGCTAAGAGAAGCAGGAAAAAGCAAAAAATTTCAGAATTGCACCTTGCAATGTGGAGAAATTACTGTTTGTGCATTTACAATATTCATTGGTTTTTGCCATTGAAAAACGTCCAGAAATGTTTGAAGCTCCTGACTGAATGAAAGGAGAGGCATCTCACTCTCTTTGAATCTTCTTTATCATGCTAGGATTAGCAGGAAAAAGCAAAAAATTTCAGAATTGCACCTTGCAATGCGGAGAAATTACTGTTTGTGCATTTACAATATTCATTGATTTTTGCCATTGAAAAACATCATGTTATTCATATACCAGAAATGTTTGAAGCTACTGACTGAATGAAAAGAGCTGGCATCTCACTCTCTTTGAATCTTCTTTATCATGCTAAGAGGAGCAGGAAAAAGCAAAAAATTTCAGAATTGCACCTTGCAATGTGGAGAAATTACTATTTGTGCATTTACAATATTCATTGATTTTTGCCATTGAAAAACGTCCAGAAATATTTGAAGCTACTGACTGAATGAAAGGAGCTGGCATCTCACTCTCTTTGAATCTTCTTTATCATGCTAAGAGGGGCAGGAAAAAGCAAAAAATTTCAGAATTGCACCTTGCAATGCGGAGAAATTACTGTTTGTGCATTTACAATATTCATTGATTTTTGCCATTGAAAAACATCATGTTATTCATATACCAGAAATGTTTGAAGCTACTGACAATGAAAAGAGCTGGCATCTCACTCTCTTTGAATCTTCTTTATCATGCTAAGAGGAGCAGGAAAAAGGAAAAAAATTCAGAATTACACCTTGCAATGTGGAGAAATTACTGTTTGTGCATTTACAATATTCATTGATTTTTGCCATTGAAAAACGTCCAGAAATGTTTGAAACTACTGACTGAATGAAAGGAGCTGGCATCTCACTCTCTTTGAATCTTCTTTATCATGCTAAGAGGAGCAGGAAAAAGCAAAAAATTTCAGAATTGCACCTTGCAATGCGGAGAAATTACTGTTTGTGCATTTACAATATTCATTGATTTTTGCCATTGAAAAACATCATGTTATTCATATACCAGAAATGTTTGAAGCTACTGACTGAATGAAAAGAGCTGGCATCTCACTCTCTTTGAATCTTCTTTATCATGCTAAGAGGAGCAGGAAAAGGAAAAAATTTCAGAATTGCACCTTGCAATGTGGAGAAATTACTGTTTGTGCATTTACAATATTCATTGATTTTTGCCATTGAAAAACATCATGTTATTCATATACCAGAAATGTTTGAAGCTACTGACTGAATGAAAAGAGCTGGCATCTCACTCTCTTTGAATCTTCTTTATCATGCTAAGAGGAGCAGGAAAAGGAAAAAATTTCAGAATTGCACCTTGCAATGTGGAGAAATTACTGTTTGTGCATTTACAATATTCATTGATTTTTGCCATTGAAAAACGTCCAGAAATGTTTGAAGCTCCTGACTGAATGAAAGGAGCTGGCATCTCACTCTCTTTGAATCTTCTTTATCATGCTAGTATTAGCAGGAAAAAGCAAAAAATTTCAGAATTGCACCTTGCAATGTGGAGAAATTACTATTTGTGCATTTACAATATTCATTGATTTTTGCCATTGAAAAACGTCCAGAAATGTTTGAAGCTACTGACTGAATGAAAGGAGCTGGCATCTCACTCTCTTTGAATCTTCTTTATCATGCTAAGAGGAGCAGGAAAAAGCAAAAAATTTCAGAATTGCACATTGCAATGCGGAGAAATTACTGTTTGTGCATTTACAATATTCATTGATTTTTGCCATTGAAAAACATCATGTTATTCATATACCAGAAATGTTTGAAGCTACTGACTGAATGAAAAGAGCTGGCATCTCACTCTCTTTGAATCTTCTTTATCATGCTAAGAGGAGCAGGAAAAAGCAAAAAATTTCAGAATTGCACCTTGCAATGTGGAGAAATTACTGTTTGTGCATTTACAATATTCATTGGTTTTTGCCATTGAAAAACATCCAGAAATGTTTGAAGCTACTGACTGAATGAAAGGAGCTGGCATCTCACTCTCTTTGAATCTTCTTTATCATGCTAGGATTAGCAGGAAAAAGCAAAAAATTTCAGAATTGCACCTTGCAATGCGGAGAAATTACTGTTTGTGCATTTACAATAATCATTGATTTTTGCCATTGAAAAACATCATGTTATTCATATACCAGAAATGTTTGAAGCTACTGACTGAATGAAAAGAGCTGGCATCTCACTCTCTTTGAATCTTCTTTATCATGCTAAGAGGAGCAGGAAAAGGAAAAAATTTCAGAATTGCACCTTGCAATGTGGAGAAATTACTGTTTGTGCATTTACAATATTCATTGACTTTTGCCATTGAAAAACATCATGTTATTCATATACCAGAAATGTTTGAAGCTACTGACTGAATGAAAAGAGCTGGCATCTCACTCTCTTTGAATCTTCTTTATCATGCTAAGAGGAGCAGGAAAAGGAAAAAATTTCAGAATTGCACCTTGCAATGTGGAGAAATTACTGTTTGTGCATTTACAATATTCATTGATTTTTGCCATTGAAAAACGTCCAGAAATGTTTGAAGCTCCTGACTGAATGAAAGGAGCTGGCATCTCACTCTCTTTGAATCTTCTTTATCATGCTAGTATTAGCAGGAAAAAGCAAAAAATTTCAGAATTGCACCTTGCAATGTGGAGAAATTACATTTTGTGCATTTACAATATTCATTGGTTTTTGCCATTGAAAAACGTCCAGAAATGTTTGAAGCTACTGACTGAATGAAAGGACCTGGCATCTCATTCTCTTTGAATCTTCTTTATCATGCTAAGAGGAGCAGGAAAAAGCAAAAAATTTCAGAATTGCACCTTGCAATGCGGAGAAATTACTGTTTGTGCATTTACAATATTCATTGATTTTTGCCATTGAAAAACATCATGTTATTCATATACCAGAAATGTTTGAAGCTACTGACTGAATGAAAAGAGCTGGCATCTCACTCTCTTTGACTCTTCTTTATCATGCTAAGAGGAGCAGGAAAAAGCAAAAAATTTCAGAATTGCACCTTGCAATGTGGAGAAATTACTGTTTGTGCATTTACAATATTCATTGGTTTTTGCCATTGAAAAACGTCCAGAAATGTTTGAAGCTCCTGACTGAATGAAAGGAGAGGCATCTCACTCTCTTTGAATCTTCTTTATCATGCTAGGATTAGCAGGAAAAAGCAAAAAATTTCAGAATTGCACCTTGCAATGCGGAGAAATTACTGTTTGTGCATTTACAATATTCATTGATTTTTGCCATTGAAAAACATCATGTTATTCATATACCAGAAATGTTTGAAGCTACTGACTGAATGAAAAGAGCTGGCATCTCACTCTCTTTGAATCTTCTTTATCATGCTAAGAGGAGCAGGAAAAAGCAAAAAATTTCAGAATTGCACCTTGCAATGTGGAGAAATTACTATTTGTGCATTTACAATATTCATTGATTTTTGCCATTGAAAAACGTCCAGAAATATTTGAAGCTACTGACTGAATGAAAGGAGCTGGCATCTCACTCTCTTTGAATCTTCTTTATCATGCTAAGAGGGGCAGGAAAAAGCAAAAAATTTCAGAATTGCACCTTGCAATGCGGAGAAATTACTGTTTGTGCATTTACAATATTCATTGATTTTTGCCATTGAAAAACATCATGTTATTCATATACCAGAAATGTTTGAAGCTACTGACAATGAAAAGAGCTGGCATCTCACTCTCTTTGAATCTTCTTTATCATGCTAAGAGGAGCAGGAAAAAGGAAAAAAATTCAGAATTACACCTTGCAATGTGGAGAAATTACTGTTTGTGCATTTACAATATTCATTGATTTTTGCCATTGAAAAACGTCCAGAAATGTTTGAAACTACTGACTGAATGAAAGGAGCTGGCATCTCACTCTCTTTGAATCTTCTTTATCATGCTAAGAGGAGCAGGAAAAAGCAAAAAATTTCAGAATTGCACCTTGCAATGCGGAGAAATTACTGTTTGTGCATTTACAATATTCATTGATTTTTGCCATTGAAAAACATCATGTTATTCATATACCAGAAATGTTTGAAGCTACTGACTGAATGAAAAGAGCTGGCATCTCACTCTCTTTGAATCTTCTTTATCATGCTAAGAGGAGCAGGAAAAGGAAAAAATTTCAGAATTGCACCTTGCAATGTGGAGAAATTACTGTTTGTGCATTTACAATATTCATTGATTTTTGCCATTGAAAAACGTCCAGAAATGTTTGAAGTTCCTGACTGAATGAAAGGAGCTGGCATCTCACTCTCTTTGAATCTTCTTTATCATGCTAGTATTAGCAGGAAAAAGCAAAAAATTTCAGAATTGCACCTTGCAATGTGGAGAAATTACTATTTGTGCATTTACAATATTCATTGATTTTTGCCATTGAAAAACATCCAGAAATGTTTGAAGCTACTGACTGAATGAAAGGAGCTGGCATCTCACTCTCTTTGAATCTTCTTTATCATGCTAAGAGGAGCAGGAAAAAGCAAAAAATTTCAGAATTGCACCTTGCAATGCGGAGAAATTACTGTTTGTGCATTTACAATATTCATTGATTTTTGCCATTGAAAAACATCATGTTATTCATATACCAGAAATGTTTGAAGCTACTGACTGAATGAAAAGAGCTGGCATCTCACTCTCTTTGAATCTTCTTTATCATGCTAAGAGGAGCAGGAAAAAGCAAAAAATTTCAGAATTGCACCTTGCAATGTGGAGAAATTACTGTTTGTGCATTTACAATATTCATTGGTTTTTGCCATTGAAAAACATCCAGAAATGTTTGAAGCTACTGACTGAATGAAAGGAGCTGGCATCTCACTCTCTTTGAATCTTCTTTATCATGCTAGGATTAGCAGGAAAAAGCAAAAAAATTCAGAATTGCACCTTGCAATGCGGAGAAATTACTGTTTGTGCATTTACAATATTCATTGATTTTTGCCATTGAAAAACATCATGTTATTCATATACCAGAAATGTTTGAAGCTACTGACTGAATGAAAAGAGCTGGCATCTCACTCTCTTTGAATCTTCTTTATCATGCTAAGAGGAGCAGGAAAAAGCAAAAAATTTCAGAATTGCACCTTGCAATGTGGAGAAATTACTGTTTGTGCATTTACAATATTCATTGGTTTTTGCCATTGAAAAACGTCCAGAAATGTTTGAAGCTACTGACTGAATGAAAGGAGCTGGCATCTCACTCTCTTTGAATCTTCTTTATCATGCTAAGAGGAGCAGGAAAAAGCAAAAAATTTCAGAATTGCACCTTGCAATGCGGAGAAATTACTGTTTGTGCATTTACAATATTCATTGATTTTTGCCATTGAAAAACATCATGTTATTCATATTCCAGAAATGTTTGAAGCTACTGACTGAATGAAAAGAGCTGGCATCTCACTCTCTTTGAATCTTCTTTATCATGCTAAGAGGAGCAGGAAAAGGAAAAAATTTCAGAATTGCACCTTGCAATGTGGAGAAATTACTGTTTGTGCATTTACAATATTCATTGATTTTTGCCATTGAAAAACATCATGTTATTCATATACCAGAAATGTTTGAAGCTACTGACAATGAAAAGAGCTGGCATCTCACTCTCTTTGAATCTTCTTTATCATGCTAAGAGGAGCAGGAAAAAGCAAAAAATTTCAGAATTACACCTTGCAATGTGGAGAAATTACTGTTTGTGCATTTACAATATTCATTGGTTTTTGCCATTGAAAAACGTCCAGAAATGTTTGAAGCTACTGACTGAATGAAAGGAGCTGGCATCTCACTCTCTTTGAATCCTCTTTATCATGCTAGGATTAGCAGGAAAAAGCAATAAATTTCAGAATTGCACCTTGCAATGCGGAGAAATTACTGTTTGTGCATTTACAATATTCATTGATTTTTGCCATTGAAAAACATCATGTTATTCATATACCAGAAATGTTTGAAGCTACTGACTGAATGAAAAGAGCTGGCATCTCACTCTCTTTGAATCTTCTTTATCATGCTAAGAGGAGCAGGAAAAAGCAAAAAATTTCAGAATTGCACCTTGCAATGTGGAGAAATTACTATTTGTGCATTTACAATATTCATTGATTTTTGCCATTGAAAAACGTCCAGAAATGTTTGAAGCTCCTGACTGAATGAAAGGAGCTGGCATCTCACTCTCTTTGAATCTTCTTTATCATGCTAGGATTAGCAGGAAAAAGCAAAAAATTTCAGAATTGCACCTTGCAATGCGGAGAAATTACTGTTTGTGCATTTACAATATTCATTGATTTTTGCCATTGAAAAACATCATGTTATTCATATACCAGAAATGTTTGAAGCTACTGACTGAATGAAAAGAGCTGGCATCTCACTCTCTTTGAATCTTCTTTATCATGCTAAGAGGAGCAGGAAAAGCAAAAAATTTCAGAATTGCACCTTGCAATGTGGAGAAATTACTGTTTGTGCATTTACAATATTCATTGGTTTTTGCCATTGAAAAACGTCCAGAAATGTTTGAAGCTACTGAATGAATGAAAGGAGCCGGCATATCACTCTCTTTGAGTCTTCTTTATCATGCTAGGATTAGCAGGAAAAAGCAAAAAATTTCAGAATTGCACCTTGCAATGCGGAAAAATTACTGTTTGTGCATTTACAATATTCATTGGTTTTTGCCATTGAAAAACGTCCAGAAATGTTTGAAGCTACTGACTGAATGAAAGGAGCTGGCATCTCACTCTCTTTGAATCTTCTTTATCATGCTAGGATTAGCAGGAAAGAGCAAAAAATTTCAGAATTGCACCTTGCAATGCGGAGAAATTACTGTTTGTGCATTTACAATATTCATTGATTTTTGCCATTGAAAAACATCATGTTATTCATATACCAGAAATGTTTGAAGCTACTGACTGAATGAAAAGAGCTGGCATCTCACTCTCTTTGAATCTTCTTTATCATGCTAAGAGGAGCAGGAAAAAGCAAAAAAATTCAGAATTGCACCTTGCAATGTGGAGAAATTACTGTTTGTGCATTTACAATATTCATTGGTTTTTGCCATTGAAAAACGTCCAGAAATGTTTGAAGCTACTGACTGAATGAAAGGAGCTGGCATCTCACTCTCTTTGAATCTTCTTTATCATGCTAGGATTAGCAGGAAAAAGCAAAAAATTTCAGAATTGCACCTTGCAATGCGGAGAAATTACTGTTTGTGCATTTACAATATTCATTGATTTTTGCCATTGAAAAACATCATGTTATTCATATACCAGAAATGTTTGAAGCTACTGACTGAATGAAAAGAGCTGGCATCTCACTCTCTTTGAATCTTCTTTATCATGCTAAGAGGAGCAGGAAAAAGCAAAAAGTTTCAGAATTGCACCTTGCAATGTGGAGAAATTACTGTTTGTGCATTTACAATATTCATTGATTTTTGCCATTGAAAAACATCATGTTATTCATATACCAGAAATGTTTGAAGCTACTGACTGAATGAAAAGAGCTGGCATCTCACTCTCTTTGAATCTTCTTTATCATGCTAAGAGGAGCAGGAAAAAGCAAAAAATTTCAGAATTGCACCTTGCAATGTGGAGAAATTACTGTTTGTGCATTTACAATATTCATTGGTTTTTGCCATTGAAAAACGTCCAGAAATGTTTGAAGCTCCTGACTGAATGAAAGGAGCTGGCATCTCACTCTCTTTGAATCTTCTTTATCATGCTAGGATTAGCAGGAAAAAGCAAAAAATTTCAGAATTGCACCTTGCAATGCGGAGAAATTACTGTTTGTGCATTTACAATATTCATTGATTTTTGCCATTGAAAAACATCATGTTATTCATATACCAGAAATGTTTGAAGCTACTGACTGAATGAAAAGAGCTGGCATCTCACTCTCCTTGAATCTTCTTTATCATGCTAAGAGGAGCAGGAAAAAGCAAAAAATTTCAGAATTGCACCTTGCAATGTGGAGAAATTACATTTTGTGCATTTACAATATTCATTGGTTTTTGCCATTGAAAAACGTCCAGAAATGTTTGAAGCTACTGACTGAATGAAAGGAGCTGGCATCTCATTCTCTTTGAATCTTCTTTATCATGCTAAGAGGAGCAGGAAAAAGCAAAAAATTTCAGAATTGCACCTTGCAATGCGGAGAAATTACTGTTTGTGCATTTACAATATTCATTGATTTTTGCCATTGAAAAACATCATGTTATTCATATACCAGAAATGTTTGAAGCTACTGACTGAATGAAAAGAGCTGGCATCTCACTCTCTTTGACTCTTCTTTATCATGCTAAGAGAAGCAGGAAAAAGCAAAAAATTTCAGAATTGCACCTTGCAATGTGGAGAAATTACTGTTTGTGCATTTACAATATTCATTGGTTTTTGCCATTGAAAAACGTCCAGAAATGTTTGAAGCTCCTGACTGAATGAAAGGAGAGGCATCTCACTCTCTTTGAATCTTCTTTATCATGCTAGGATTAGCAGGAAAAAGCAAAAAATTTCAGAATTGCACCTTGCAATGCGGAGAAATTACTGTTTGTGCATTTACAATATTCATTGATTTTTGCCATTGAAAAACATCATGTTATTCATATACCAGAAATGTTTGAAGCTACTGACTGAATGAAAAGAGCTGGCATCTCACTCTCTTTGAATCTTCTTTATCATGCTAAGAGGAGCAGGAAAAAGCAAAAAATTTCAGAATTGCACCTTGCAATGTGGAGAAATTACTATTTGTGCATTTACAATATTCATTGATTTTTGCCATTGAAAAACGTCCAGAAATATTTGAAGCTACTGACTGAATGAAAGGAGCTGGCATCTCACTCTCTTTGAATCTTCTTTATCATGCTAAGAGGGGCAGGAAAAAGCAAAAAATTTCAGAATTGCACCTTGCAATGCGGAGAAATTACTGTTTGTGCATTTACAATATTCATTGATTTTTGCCATTGAAAAACATCATGTTATTCATATACCAGAAATGTTTGAAGCTACTGACAATGAAAAGAGCTGGCATCTCACTCTCTTTGAATCTTCTTTATCATGCTAAGAGGAGCAGGAAAAAGGAAAAAAATTCAGAATTACACCTTGCAATGTGGAGAAATTACTGTTTGTGCATTTACAATATTCATTGATTTTTGCCATTGAAAAACGTCCAGAAATGTTTGAAACTACTGACTGAATGAAAGGAGCTGGCATCTCACTCTCTTTGAATCTTCTTTATCATGCTAAGAGGAGCAGGAAAAAGCAAAAAATTTCAGAATTGCACCTTGCAATGCGGAGAAATTACTGTTTGTGCATTTACAATATTCATTGATTTTTGCCATTGAAAAACATCATGTTATTCATATACCAGAAATGTTTGAAGCTACTGACTGAATGAAAAGAGCTGGCATCTCACTCTCTTTGAATCTTCTTTATCATGCTAAGAGGAGCAGGAAAAGGAAAAAATTTCAGAATTGCACCTTGCAATGTGGAGAAATTACTGTTTGTGCATTTACAATATTCATTGATTTTTGCCATTGAAAAACATCATGTTATTCATATACCAGAAATGTTTGAAGCTACTGACTGAATGAAAAGAGCTGGCATCTCACTCTCTTTGAATCTTCTTTATCATGCTAAGAGGAGCAGGAAA
This sequence comes from Phyllobates terribilis, assembly GCF_046119375.1. Taxonomy (NCBI): domain Eukaryota; kingdom Metazoa; phylum Chordata; class Amphibia; order Anura; family Dendrobatidae; genus Phyllobates; species Phyllobates terribilis. The sequence goes on along the minus strand of NW_027362942.1, from coordinate 906,172 downwards.
AGGAAAAAATTTCAGAATTGCACCTTGCAATGTGGAGAAATTACTGTTTGTGCATTTACAATATTCATTGATTTTTGCCATTGAAAAACGTCCAGAAATGTTTGAAGCTCCTGACTGAATGAAAGGAGCTGGCATCTCACTCTCTTTGAATCTTCTTTATCATGCTAGTATTAGCAGGAAAAAGCAAAAAATTTCAGAATTGCACCTTGCAATGTGGAGAAATTACTATTTGTGCATTTACAATATTCATTGATTTTTGCCATTGAAAAACGTCCAGAAATGTTTGAAGCTACTGACTGAATGAAAGGAGCTGGCATCTCACTCTCTTTGAATCTTCTTTATCATGCTAAGAGGAGCAGGAAAAAGCAAAAAATTTCAGAATTGCACATTGCAATGCGGAGAAATTACTGTTTGTGCATTTACAATATTCATTGATTTTTGCCATTGAAAAACATCATGTTATTCATATACCAGAAATGTTTGAAGCTACTGACTGAATGAAAAGAGCTGGCATCTCACTCTCTTTGAATCTTCTTTATCATGCTAAGAGGAGCAGGAAAAAGCAAAAAATTTCAGAATTGCACCTTGCAATGTGGAGAAATTACTGTTTGTGCATTTACAATATTCATTGGTTTTTGCCATTGAAAAACATCCAGAAATGTTTGAAGCTACTGACTGAATGAAAGGAGCTGGCATCTCACTCTCTTTGAATCTTCTTTATCATGCTAGGATTAGCAGGAAAAAGCAAAAAATTTCAGAATTGCACCTTGCAATGCGGAGAAATTACTGTTTGTGCATTTACAATAATCATTGATTTTTGCCATTGAAAAACATCATGTTATTCATATACCAGAAATGTTTGAAGCTACTGACTGAATGAAAAGAGCTGGCATCTCACTCTCTTTGAATCTTCTTTATCATGCTAAGAGGAGCAGGAAAAGGAAAAAATTTCAGAATTGCACCTTGCAATGTGGAGAAATTACTGTTTGTGCATTTACAATATTCATTGACTTTTGCCATTGAAAAACATCATGTTATTCATATACCAGAAATGTTTGAAGCTACTGACTGAATGAAAAGAGCTGGCATCTCACTCTCTTTGAATCTTCTTTATCATGCTAAGAGGAGCAGGAAAAGGAAAAAATTTCAGAATTGCACCTTGCAATGTGGAGAAATTACTGTTTGTGCATTTACAATATTCATTGATTTTTGCCATTGAAAAACGTCCAGAAATGTTTGAAGCTCCTGACTGAATGAAAGGAGCTGGCATCTCACTCTCTTTGAATCTTCTTTATCATGCTAGTATTAGCAGGAAAAAGCAAAAAATTTCAGAATTGCACCTTGCAATGTGGAGAAATTACATTTTGTGCATTTACAATATTCATTGGTTTTTGCCATTGAAAAACGTCCAGAAATGTTTGAAGCTACTGACTGAATGAAAGGACCTGGCATCTCATTCTCTTTGAATCTTCTTTATCATGCTAAGAGGAGCAGGAAAAAGCAAAAAATTTCAGAATTGCACCTTGCAATGCGGAGAAATTACTGTTTGTGCATTTACAATATTCATTGATTTTTGCCATTGAAAAACATCATGTTATTCATATACCAGAAATGTTTGAAGCTACTGACTGAATGAAAAGAGCTGGCATCTCACTCTCTTTGACTCTTCTTTATCATGCTAAGAGGAGCAGGAAAAAGCAAAAAATTTCAGAATTGCACCTTGCAATGTGGAGAAATTACTGTTTGTGCATTTACAATATTCATTGGTTTTTGCCATTGAAAAACGTCCAGAAATGTTTGAAGCTCCTGACTGAATGAAAGGAGAGGCATCTCACTCTCTTTGAATCTTCTTTATCATGCTAGGATTAGCAGGAAAAAGCAAAAAATTTCAGAATTGCACCTTGCAATGCGGAGAAATTACTGTTTGTGCATTTACAATATTCATTGATTTTTGCCATTGAAAAACATCATGTTATTCATATACCAGAAATGTTTGAAGCTACTGACTGAATGAAAAGAGCTGGCATCTCACTCTCTTTGAATCTTCTTTATCATGCTAAGAGGAGCAGGAAAAAGCAAAAAATTTCAGAATTGCACCTTGCAATGTGGAGAAATTACTATTTGTGCATTTACAATATTCATTGATTTTTGCCATTGAAAAACGTCCAGAAATATTTGAAGCTACTGACTGAATGAAAGGAGCTGGCATCTCACTCTCTTTGAATCTTCTTTATCATGCTAAGAGGGGCAGGAAAAAGCAAAAAATTTCAGAATTGCACCTTGCAATGCGGAGAAATTACTGTTTGTGCATTTACAATATTCATTGATTTTTGCCATTGAAAAACATCATGTTATTCATATACCAGAAATGTTTGAAGCTACTGACAATGAAAAGAGCTGGCATCTCACTCTCTTTGAATCTTCTTTATCATGCTAAGAGGAGCAGGAAAAAGGAAAAAAATTCAGAATTACACCTTGCAATGTGGAGAAATTACTGTTTGTGCATTTACAATATTCATTGATTTTTGCCATTGAAAAACGTCCAGAAATGTTTGAAACTACTGACTGAATGAAAGGAGCTGGCATCTCACTCTCTTTGAATCTTCTTTATCATGCTAAGAGGAGCAGGAAAAAGCAAAAAATTTCAGAATTGCACCTTGCAATGCGGAGAAATTACTGTTTGTGCATTTACAATATTCATTGATTTTTGCCATTGAAAAACATCATGTTATTCATATACCAGAAATGTTTGAAGCTACTGACTGAATGAAAAGAGCTGGCATCTCACTCTCTTTGAATCTTCTTTATCATGCTAAGAGGAGCAGGAAAAGGAAAAAATTTCAGAATTGCACCTTGCAATGTGGAGAAATTACTGTTTGTGCATTTACAATATTCATTGATTTTTGCCATTGAAAAACGTCCAGAAATGTTTGAAGTTCCTGACTGAATGAAAGGAGCTGGCATCTCACTCTCTTTGAATCTTCTTTATCATGCTAGTATTAGCAGGAAAAAGCAAAAAATTTCAGAATTGCACCTTGCAATGTGGAGAAATTACTATTTGTGCATTTACAATATTCATTGATTTTTGCCATTGAAAAACATCCAGAAATGTTTGAAGCTACTGACTGAATGAAAGGAGCTGGCATCTCACTCTCTTTGAATCTTCTTTATCATGCTAAGAGGAGCAGGAAAAAGCAAAAAATTTCAGAATTGCACCTTGCAATGCGGAGAAATTACTGTTTGTGCATTTACAATATTCATTGATTTTTGCCATTGAAAAACATCATGTTATTCATATACCAGAAATGTTTGAAGCTACTGACTGAATGAAAAGAGCTGGCATCTCACTCTCTTTGAATCTTCTTTATCATGCTAAGAGGAGCAGGAAAAAGCAAAAAATTTCAGAATTGCACCTTGCAATGTGGAGAAATTACTGTTTGTGCATTTACAATATTCATTGGTTTTTGCCATTGAAAAACATCCAGAAATGTTTGAAGCTACTGACTGAATGAAAGGAGCTGGCATCTCACTCTCTTTGAATCTTCTTTATCATGCTAGGATTAGCAGGAAAAAGCAAAAAAATTCAGAATTGCACCTTGCAATGCGGAGAAATTACTGTTTGTGCATTTACAATATGCATTGATTTTTGCCATTGAAAAACATCATGTTATTCATATACCAGAAATGTTTGAAGCTACTGACTGAATGAAAAGAGCTGGCATCTCACTCTCTTTGAATCTTCTTTATCATGCTAAGAGGAGCAGGAAAAGGAAAAAATTTCAGAATTGCACCTTGCAATGTGGAGAAATTACTGTTTGTGCATTTACAATATTCATTGACTTTTGCCATTGAAAAACATCATGTTATTCATATACCAGAAATGTTTGAAGCTACTGACTGAATGAAAAGAGCTGGCATCTCACTCTCTTTGAATCTTCTTTATCATGCTAAGAGGAGCAGAAAAAGGAAAAAATTTCAGAATTGCACCTTGCAATGTGGAGAAATTACTGTTTGTGCATTTACAATATTCATTGATTTTTGCCATTGAAAAACGTCCAGAAATGTTTGAAGCTCCTGACTGAATGAAAGGAGCTGGCATCTCACTCTCTTTGAATCTTCTTTATCATGCTAGTATTAGCAGGAAAAAGCAAAAAATTTCAGAATTGCACCTTGCAATGTGGAGAAATTACTATTTGTGCATTTACAATATTCATTGATTTTTGCCATTGAAAAACGTCCAGAAATGTTTGAAGCTACTGACTGAATGAAAGGAGCTGGCATCTCACTCTCTTTGAATCTTCTTTATCATGCTAAGAGGAGCAGGAAAAAGCAAAAAATTTCAGAATTGCACCTTGCAATGCGGAGAAATTACTGTTTGTGCATTTACAATATTCATTGATTTTTGCCATTGAAAAACATCATGTTATTCATATACCAGAAATGTTTGAAGCTACTGACTGAATGAAAAGAGCTGGCATCTCACTCTCTTTGAATCTTCTTTATCATGCTAAGAGGAGCAGGAAAAAGCAAAAAATTTCAGAATTGCACCTTGCAAAGTGGAGAAATTACTGTTTGTGCATTTACAATATTCATTGGTTTTTGCCATTGAAAAACATCCAGAAATGTTTGAAGCTACTGAATGAATGAAAGGAGCTGGCATCTCACTCTCTTTGAATCTTCTTTATCATGCTAGGATTAGCAGGAAAAAGCAAAAAATTTCAGAATTGCACCTTGCAATGCGGAGAAATAACTGTTTGTGCATTTACAATATTCATTGATTTTTGCCATTGAAAAACATCATGTTATTCATATACCAGAAATGTTTGAAGCTACTGACTGAATGAAAAGAGCTGGCATCTCACTCTCTTTGAATCTTCTTTATCATGCTAAGAGGAGCAGGAAAAAGCAAAAAATTTCAGAATTGCACCTTCAATGTGGAGAAATTACTGTTTGTGCATTTACAATATTCATTGATTTTTGCCATTGAAAAACATCATGTTATTCATATACCAGAAATGTTTGAAGCTACTGACTGAATGAAAAGAGCTGGCATCTCACTCTCTTTGAATCTTCTTTATCATGCTAAGAGGAGCAGGAAAAGGAAAAAATTTCAGAATTGCACCTTGCAATGTGGAGAAATTACTGTTTGTGCATTTACAATATTCATTGATTTTTGCCATTGAAAAACGTCCAGAAATGTTTGAAGCTCCTGACTGAATGAAAGGAGCTGGCATCTCACTCTCTTTGAATCTTCTTTATCATGCTAGGATTAGCAGGAAAAAGCAAAAAATTTCAGAATTGCACCTTGCAATGTGGAGAAATTACTATTTGTGCATTTACAATATTCATTGATTTTTGCCATTGAAAAACGTAAAGAAATGTTTGAAGCTACTGACTGAATGAAAGGAGCTGGCATCTCACTCTCTTTGAATCTTCTTTATCATGCTAAGAGGAGCAGGAAAAAGCAAAAAATTTCAGAATTGCACCTTGCAATGCGGAGAAATTACTGTTTGTGCATTTACAATATTCATTGATTTTTGCCATTGAAAAACATCATGTTATTCATATACCAGAAATGTTTGAAGCTACTGACTGAATGAAAAGAGCTGGCATCTCACTCACTTTGAATCTTCTTTATCATGCTAAGAGGAGCAGGAAAAAGCAAAAAATTTCAGAATTGCACCTTGCAATGCGGAGAAATTACAGTTTGTGCATTTACAATATTCATTGATTTTTGCAATTGAAAAACATCATGTTATTCATATACCAGAAATGTTTGAACCTACTGACAATGAAAAGAGCTGGCATCTCACTCTCTTTGAATCTTCTTTATCATGCTAAGAGGAGCAGGAAAAAGCAAAAAATTTCAGAATTACACCTTGCAATGTGGAGAAATTACTGTTTGTGCATTTACAATATTCAATGGTTTTTGCCATTGAAAAACGTCCAGAAATGTTTGAAGCTACTGACTGAATGAAAGGAGTTGGCATCTCACTCTCTTTGAATCTTCTTTATCATGCTAGGATTAGCAGGAAAAAGCAAAAAATTTCAGAATTGCACCTTGCAATGCGGAGAAATTACTGTTTGTGCATTTACAATATTCATTGATTTTTGCCATTGAAAAACATCATGTTATTCATATACCAGAAATGTTTGAAGCTACTGACTGAATGAAAAGAGCTGGCATCTCACTCTCTTTGAATCTTCTTTATCATGCTAAGAGGAGAAGGAAAAAGCAAAAAATTTCAGAATTGCACCTTGCAATGTGGAGAAATTACTATTTGTGCATTTACAATATTCATTGATTTTTGCCATTGAAAAACGTCCAGAAATGTTTGAAGCTCCTGACTGAATGAAAGGAGCTGGCATCTCACTCTCTTTGAATCTTCTTTATCATGCTAGGATTAGCAGGAAAAAGCAAAAAATTTCAGAATTGCACCTTGCAATGCGGAGAAATTACTGTTTGTGCATTTACAATATTCATTGATTTTTGCCATTGAAAAACATCATGTTATTCATATACCAGAAATGTTTGAAGCTACTGACTGAATGAAAAGAGCTGGCATCTCACTCTCTTTGAATCTTCTTTATCATGCTAAGAGGAGCAGGAAAAGCAAAAAATTTCAGAATTGCACCTTGCAATGTAGAGAAATTACTGTTTGTGCATTTACAATATTCATTGGTTTTTGCCATTGAAAAACGTCCAGAAATGTTTGAAGCTACTGAATGAATGAAAGGAGCCGGCATATCACTCTCTTTGAGTCTTCTTTATCATGCTAGGATTAGCAGGAAAAAGCAAAAAATTTCAGAATTGCACCTTGCAATGCGGAAAAATTACTGTTTGTGCATTTACAATATTCATTGGTTTTTGCCATTGAAAAACGTCCAGAAATGTTTGAAGCTACTGACTGAATGAAAGGAGCTGGCATCTCACTCTCTTTGAATCTTCTTTATCATGCTAGGATTAGCAGGAAAGAGCAAAAAATTTCAGAATTGCACCTTGCAATGCGGAGAAATTACTGTTTGTGCATTTACAATTTTCATTGATTTTTGCCATTGAAAAACATCATGTTATTCATATACCAGAAATGTTTGAAGCTACTGACTGAATGAAAAGAGCTGGCATCTCACTCTCTTTGAATCTTCTTTATCATGCTAAGAGGAGCAGGAAAAAGCAAAAAAATTCAGAATTGCACCTTGCAATGTGGAGAAATTACTGTTTGTGCATTTACAATATTCATTGGTTTTTGCCATTGAAAAACGTCCAGAAATGTTTGAAGCTACTGACTGAATGAAAGGAGCTGGCATCTCACTCTCTTTGAATCTTCTTTATCATGCTAGGATTAGCAGGAAAAAGCAAAAAATTTCAGAATTGCACCTTGCAATGCGGAGAAATTACTGTTTGTGCATTTACAATATTCATTGATTTTTGCCATTGAAAAACATCATGTTATTCATGTACCAGAAATGTTTGAAGCTACTGACTGAATGAAAAGAGCTGGCATCTCACTCTCTTTGAATCTTCTTTATCATGCTAAGAGGAGCAGGAAAAAGCAAAAAATTTCAGAATTGCACCTTGCAATGTGGAGAAATTACTGTTTGTGCATTTACATTATTCATTGATTTTTGCCATTGAAAAACATCATGTTATTCATATACCAGAAATGTTTGAAGCTACTGACTGAATGAAAAGAGCTGGCATCTCACTCTCTTTAAATCTTCTTTATCATGCTAAGAGGAGCAGGAAAAAGCAAAAAATTTCAGAATTGCACCTTGCAATGTGGAGAAATTACTGTTTGTGCATTTACAATATTCATTGGTTTTTGCCATTGAAAAACGTCCAGAAATGTTTGAAGCTCCTGACTGAATGAAAGGAGCTGGCATCTCACTCTCTTTGAATCTTCTTTATCATGCTAGGATTAGCAGGAAAAAGCAAAAAATTTCAGAATTGCACCTTGCAATGCGGAGAAATTACTGTTTGTGCATTTACAATATTCATTGATTTTTGCCATTGAAAAACATCATGTTATTCATATACCAGAAATGTTGAAGCTACTGACTGAATGAAAAGAGCTGGCATCTCACTCTCTTTGAATCTTCTTTATCATGCTAAGAGGAGCAGGAAAAGGAAAAAAATTCAGAATTGCACCTTGCAATGTGGAGAAATTACTGTTTGTGCATTTACAATATTCATTAATTTTTGCCATTGAAAAACGTCCAGAAATGTTTGAAGCTCCTGACTGAATGAAAGGAGCTGGCATCTCACTCTCTTTGAATCTTCTTTATCATGGTAGGATTAGCAGGAAAAAGCAAAAAATTTCAGAATTGCACCTTGCAATGTGGAGAAATTACTATTTGTGCATTTACAATATTCATTGATTTTTGCCATTGAAAAACGTCCAGAAATGTTTGAAACTACTGACTGAATGAAAGGAGCTGGCATCTCACTCTCTTTGAATCTTCTTTATCATGCTAAGAGGAGCAGGAAAAAGCAAAAAATTTCAGATTTGCACCTTGCAATGCGGAGAAATTACTGTTTGTGCATTTACAATATTCATTGATTTTTGCCATTGAAAAACATCATGTTATTCATATACCAGAAATGTTTGAAGCTACTGACAATGAAAAGAGCTGGCATCTCACTCTCTTTGAATCTTCTTTATCATGCTAAGAGGAGCAGGAAAAAGCAAAAAATTTCAGAATTACACCTTGCAATGTGGAGAAATTACTGTTTGTGCATTTACAATATTCATTGATTTTTGCCATTGAAAAACGTCCAGAAATGTTTGAAGCTACTGACTGAATGAAAGGAGCTGGCATCTCACTCTCTTTGAATCTTCTTTATCATGCTAAGAGGAGCAGGAAAAAGCAAAAAATTTCAGAATTGCACCTTGCAATGCGGAGAAATTACTGTTTGTGCATTTGCAATATTCATTGATTTTTGCCATTGAAAAACATCATGTTATTCATATACCAGAAATGTTTGAAGCTACTGACTGAATGAAAAGAGCTGGCATCTCACTCTCTTTGAATCTTCTTTATCATGCTAAGAGGAGCAGGAAAAAGCAAAAAATTTCAGAATTGCACCTTGCAATATGGAGAAATTACTGTTTGTGCATTTACAATATTCATTGGTTTTTGCCATTGAAAAACGTCCAGAAATGTTTGAAGCTACTGACTGAATGAAAGGAGCTGGCATCTCACTCTCTTTGAATCTTATTTATCATGCTAGGATTAGCAGGAAAAAGCAAAAAATTTCAGAATTGCACCTTGCAATGCGTAGAAATTACTGTTTGTGCATTTACAATATTCATTGATTTTTGCCATTGAAAAACATCATGTTATTCATATACCAGAAATGTTTGAAGCTACTGACTGAATGAAAAGAGCTGGCATCTCACTCTCTTTGAATCTTCTTTATCATGCTAAGAGGAGCAGGAAAAAGCAAAAAATTTCAGAATTGCACCTTGCAATGCGGAGAAATTACTGTTTGTGCATTTACAATATTCATTGATTTTTGCAATTGAAAAACATCATGTTATTCATATACCAGAAATGTTTGAAGCTACTGACAATGAAAAGAGCTGGCATCTCACTCTCTTTGAATCTTCTTTATCATGCTAAGTGGAGCAGGAAAAAGCAAAAAATTTCAGAATTACACCTTGCAATGTGGAGAAATTACTGTTTGTGCATTTACAATATTCATTGGTTTTTGCCATTGAAAAACGTCCAGAAATGTTTGAAGCTACTGACTGAATGAAAGGAGCTGGCATCTCACTCTCTTTGAATCTTCTTTATCATGCTAGGATTAGCAGGAAAAGGCAATAAATTTCAGAATTGCACCTTGCAATGCGGAGAAATTACTGTTTGTGCATTTACAATATTCATTGATTTTTGCCATTGAAAAACATCATGTTATTCATATACCAGAAATGTTTGAAGCTACTGACTGAATGAAAAGAGCTGGCATCTCACTCTCTTTGAATCTTCTTTATCATGCTAAGAGGAGCAGGAAAAAGCAAAAAATTTCAGAATTGCACCTTGCAATGTGGAGAAATTACTATTTGTGCATTTACAATATTCATTGATTTTTGCCATTGAAAAACGTCCAGAAATGTTTGAAGCTCCTGACTGAATGAAAGGAGCTGGCATCTCACTCTCTTTGAATCTTCTTTATCATGCTAGGATTAGCAGGAAAAAGCAAAAAATTTCAGAATTGCACCTTGCAATGCGGAGAAATTACTGTTTGTGCATTTACAATATTCATTGATTTTTGCCATTGAAAAACATCATGTTATTCATATACCAGAAATGTTTGAAGCTACTGACTGAATGAAAAGAGCTGGCATCTCACTCTCTTTGAATCTTCTTTATCATGCTAAGAGGAGCAGGAAAAGCAAAAAATTTCAGAATTGCACATTGCAATGTGGAGAAATTACTGTTTGTGCATTTACAATATTCATTGGTTTTTGCCATTGAAAAACGTCCAGAAATGTTTGAAGCTACTGAATGAATGAAAGGAGCCGGCATATCACTCTCTTTGAGTCTTCTTTATAATGCTAGGATTAGCAGGAAAAAGCAAAAAATTTCAGAATTGCACCTTGCAATGCGGAAAAATTACTGTTTGTGCATTTACAATATTCATTGGTTTTTGCCATTGAAAAACGTCCAGAAATGTTTGAAGCTACTGACTGAATGAAAGGAGCTGGCATCTCACTCTCTTTGAATCTTCTTTATCATGCTAGGATTAGCAGGAAAGAGCAAAAAATTTCAGAATTGCACCTTGCAATGCGGAGAAATTACTGTTTGTGCATTTACAATATTCATTGATTTTTGCCATTGAAAAACATCATGTTATTCATATACCAGAAATGTTTGAAGCTACTGACTGAATGAAAAGAGCTGGCATCTCACTCTCTTTGAATTTTCTTTATCATGCTAAGAGGAGCAGGAAAAAGCAAAAAAATTCAGAATTGCACCTTGCAATGCGGAGAAATTACTGTTTGTGCATTTACAATATTCATTGAATTTTGCCATTGAAAAACATCATGTTATTCATATACCAGAAATGTTTGAAGCTACTGACTGAATGAAAAGAGCTGGCATCTCACTCTCTTTGAATCTTCTTTATCATGCTAAGAGGAGCAGGAAAAAGCAAAAAATTTCAGAATTGCACCTTGCAATGTGGAGAAATTACTATTTGTGCATTTACAATATTCATTGATTTTTGCCATTGAAAAACGTCCAGAAATGTTTGAAGCTCCTGACTGAATGAAAGGAGCTGGCATCTCACTCTCTTTGAATCTTCTTTATCATGCTAGGATTAGCAGGAAAAAGCAAAAAATTTCAGAATTGCACCTTGCAATGCGGAGAAATTACTGTTTGTGCATTTACAATATTCATTGATTTTTGCCATTGAAAAACATCATGTTATTCATATACCAGAAATGTTTGAAGCTACTGACTGAATGAAAAGAGCTGGCATCTCACTCTCTTTGAATCTTCTTTATCATGCTAAGAGGAGCAGGAAAGCAAAAAATTTCAGAATTGCACATTGCAATGTGGAGAAATTACTGTTTGTGCATTTACAATATTCATTGGTTTTTGCCATTGAAAAACGTCCAGAAATGTTTGAAGCTACTGAATGAATGAAAGGAGCCGGCATATCACTCTCTTTGAGTCTTCTTTATAATGCTAGGATTAGCAGGAAAAAGCAAAAAATTTCAGAATTGCACCTTGCAATGCGGAAAAATTACTGTTTGTGCATTTACAATATTCATTGGTTTTTGCCATTGAAAAACGTCCAGAAATGTTTGAAGCTACTGACTGAATGAAAGGAGCTGGCATCTCACTCTCTTTGAATCTTCTTTATCATGCTAGGATTAGCAGGAAAGAGCAAAAAATTTCAGAATTGCACCTTGCAATGCGGAGAAATTACTGTTTGTGCATTTACAATATTCATTGATTTTTGCCATTGAAAAACATCATGTTATTCATATACCAGAAATGTTTGAAGCTACTGACTGAATGAAAAGAGCTGGCATCTCACTCTCTTTGAATTTTCTTTATCATGCTAAGAGGAGCAGGAAAAAGCAAAAAAATTCAGAATTGCACCTTGCAATGTGGAGAAATTACTGTTTGTGCATTTACAATATTCATTGGTTTTTGCCATTGAAAAACGTCCAGAAATGTTTGAAGCTACTGACTGAATGAAAGGAGCTGGCATCTCACTCTCTTTGAATCTTCTTTATCATGCTAGGATTAGCAGGAAAAAGCAAAAAGTTTCAGAATTGCACCTTGCAATGCGGAGAAATTACTGTTTGTGCATTTACAATATTCATTGATTTTTGCCATTGAAAAACATCATGTTATTCATATACCAGAAATGTTTGAAGCTACTGACTGAATGAAAAGAGCTGGCATCTCACTCTCTTTGAATCTTCTTTATCATGCTAAGAGGAGCAGGAAAAAGCAAAAAATTTCAGAATTGCACCTTGCAATGTGGAGAAATTACTGTTTGTGCCTTTACAATATTCATTGATTTTTGCCATTGAAAAACATCATGTTATTCATATACCAGAAATGTTTGAAGCTACTGACTGAATGAAAAGAGCTGGCATCTCACTCTCTTTGAATCTTCTTTATCATGCTAAGAGGAGCAGGAAAAAGCAAAAAATTTCAGAATTGCACCTTGCAATGTGGAGAAATTACTGTTTGTGCATTTACAATATTCATTGGTTTTTGCCATTGAAAAACGTCCAGAAATGTTTGAAGCTCCTGACTGAATGAAAGGAGCTGGCATCTCACTCTCTTTGAATCTTCTTTATCATGCTAGGATTAGCAGGAAAAAGCAAAAAATTTCAGAATTGCACATTGCAATGCGGAGAAATTACTGTTTGTGCATTTACAATATTCATTGATTTTTGCCATTGAAAAACATCATGTTATTCATATACCAGAAATATTTGAAGCTACTGACTGAATGAAAAGAGCTGGCATCTCACTCTCTTTGAATCTTCTTTATCATGCTAAGAGGAGCAGGAAAAAGCAAAAAATTTCAGAATTGCACCTTGCAATGTGGAGAAATTACATTTTGTGCATTTACAATATTCATTGGTTTTTGCCATTGAAAAACGTCCAGAAATGTTTGAAGCTACTGACTGAATGAAAGGAGCTGGCATCTCATTCTCTTTGAATCTTCTTTATCATGCTAAGAGGAGCAGGAAAAAGCAAAAAATTTCAGAATTGCACCTTGCAATGCGGAGAAATTACTGTTTGTGCATTTACAATATTCATTGATTTTTGCCATTGAAAAACATCATGTTATTCATATACCAGAAATGTTTGAAGCTACTGACTGAATGAAAAGAGCTGGCATCTCACTCTCTTTGACTCTTCTTTATCATGCTAAGAGGAGCAGGAAAAAGCAAAAAATTTCAGAATTGCACCTTGCAATGTGGAGAAATTACTGTTTGTGCATTTACAATATTCATTGGTTTTTGCCATTGAAAAACGTCCAGAAATGTTTGAAGCTCCTGACTGAATGAAAGGAGAGGCATCTCACTCTCTTTGAATCTTCTTTATCATGCTAGGATTAGCAGGAAAAAGCAAAAAATTTCAGAATTGCACCTTGCAATGCGGAGAAATTACTGTTTGTGCATTTACAATATTCATTGATTTTTGCCATTGAAAAACATCATGTTATTCATATACCAGAAATGTTTGAAGCTACTGACTGAATGAAAAGAGCTGGCATCTCACTCTCTTTGAATCTTCTTTATCATGCTAAGAGGAGCAGGAAAAAGCAAAAAATTTCAGAATTGCACCTTGCAATGTGGACAAATTACTATTTGTGCATTTACAATATTCATTGATTTTTGCCATTGAAAAACGTCCAGAAATATTTGAAGCTACTGACTGAATGAAAGGAGCTGGCATCTCACTCTCTTTGAATCTTCTTTATCATGCTAAGAGGGGCAGGAAAAAGCAAAAAATTTCAGAATTGCACCTTGCAATGCGGAGAAATTACTGTTTGTGCATTTACAATATTCATTGATTTTTGCCATTGAAAAACATCATGTTATTCATATACCAGAAATGTTTGAAGCTACTGACAATGAAAAGAGCTGGCATCTCACTCTCTTTGAATCTTCTTTATCATGCTAAGAGGAGCAGGAAAAAGGAAAAAATTTCAGAATTACACCTTGCAATGTGGAGAAATTACTGTTTGTGCATTTACAATATTCATTGATTTTTGCCATTGAAAAACGTCCAGAAATGTTTGAAACTACTGACTGAATGAAAGGAGCTGGCATCTCACTCTCTTTGAATCTTCTTTATCATGCTAAGAGGAGCAGGAAAAAGCAAAAAATTTCAGAATTGCACCTTGCAATGCGGAGAAATTACTGTTTGTGCATTTACAATATTCATTGATTTTTGCCATTGAAAAACATCATGTTATTCATATACCAGAAATGTTTGAAGCTACTGACTGAATGAAAAGAGCTGGCATCTCACTCTCTTTGAATCTTCTTTATCATGCTAAGAGGAGCAGGAAAAAGCAAAAAATTTCAGAATTGCACCTTGCAATGTGGAGAAATTACTGTTTGTGCATTTACAATATTCATTGGTTTTTGCCATTGAAAAACGTCCAGAAATGTTTGAAGCTACTGACTGAATGAAAGGAGCTGGCATCTCACTCTCTTTGAATCTTCTTTATCATGCTAAGTGGAGCAGGAAAAACCAAAAAATTTCAGAATTGCACCTTGCAATGCGGAGAAATTACTGTTTGTGCATTTACAATATTCATTGATTTTTGCCATTGAAAAACATCATGTTATTCATATACCAGAAATGTTTGAAGCTACTGACTGAATGAAAAGAGCTGGCATCTCACTCTCTTTGAATCTTCTTTATCATGCTAAGAGGAGCAGGAAAAGGAAAAAATTTCAGAATTGCACCTTGCAATGTGGAGAAATTACTGTTTGTGCATTTACAATATTCATTGATTTTTGCCATTGAAAAACGTCCAGAAATGTTTGAAGCTCCTGACTGAATGAAAGGAGCTGGCATCTCACTCTCTTTGAATCTTCTTTATCATGCTAGGATTAGCAGGAAAAAGCAAAAAATTTCAGAATTGCACCTTGCAATGTGGAGAAATTACTATTTGTGCATTTACAATATTCATTGATTTTTGCCATTGAAAAACGTCCAGAAATGTTTGAAGCTACTGACTGAATGAAAGGAGCTGGCATCTCACTCTCTTTGAATCTTCTTTATCATGCTAAGAGGAGCAGGAAAAAGCAAAAAATTTCAGAATTGCACCTTGCAATGCGGAGAAATTACTGTTTGTGCATTTACAATATTCATTGATTTTTGCCATTGAAAAACATCATGTTATTCATATACCAGAAATGTTTGAAGCTACTGACTGAATGAAAAGAGCTGGCATCTCACTCTCTTTGAATCTTTTTTATCATGCTAAGAGGAGCAGGAAAAAGCAAAAAATTTCAGAATTGCACCTTGCAATGTGGAGAAATTACTGTTTGTGCATTTACAATATTCATTGGTTTTTGCCATTGAAAAACGTCCAGAAATGTTTGAAGCTCCTGACTGAATGAAAGGAGCTGGCATCTCACTCTCTTTGAATCTTCTTTATCATGCTAGGATTAGCAGGAAAAAGCAAAAAATTTCAGAATTGCACCTTGCAATGCGGAGAAATTACTGTTTGTGCATTTACAATATTCATTGATTTTTGCCATTGAAAAACATCATGTTATTCATATACCAGAAATGTTTGAAGCTACTGACTGAATGAAAAGAGCTGGCATCTCACTCTCTTTGAATCTTCTTTATCATGCTAAGAGGAGCAGAAAAAAGCAAAAAATTTCAGAATTGCACCTTGCAATGTGGAGAAATTACATTTTGTGCATTTACAATATTCATTGGTTTTTGCCATTGAAAAACGTCCAGAAATGTTTGAAGCTACTGACTGAATGAAAGGAGCTGGCATCTCATTCTCTTTGAATCTTCTTTATCATGCTAAGAGGAGCAGGAAAAAGCAAAAAATTTCAGAATTGCACCTTGCAATGCGGAGAAATTACTGTTTGTGCATTTACAATATTCATTGATTTTTGCCATTGAAAAACATCATGTTATTCATATACCAGAAATGTTTGAAGATACTGACTGAATGAAAAGAGCTGGCATCTCACTCTCTTTGAATCTTCTTTATCATGCTAAGAGGAGCAGGAAAAAGCAAAAAATTTCAGAATTGCACCTTGCAATGTGGAGAAATTACTGTTTGTGCATTTACAATATTCATTGGTTTTTGCCATTGAAAAACGTCCAGAAATGTTTGAAGCTCCTGACTGAATGAAAGGAGAGGCATCTCACTCTCTTTGAATCTTCTTTATCATGCTAGGATTAGCAGGAAAAAGCAAAAAATTTCAGAATTGCACCTTGCAATGCGGAGAAATTACTGTTTGTGCATTTACAATATTCATTGATTTTTGCCATTGAAAAACATCATGTTATTCATATACCAGAAATGTTTGAAGCTACTGACTGAATGAAAAGAGCTGGCATCTCACTCTCTTTGAATCTTCTTTATCATGCTAAGAGGAGCAGGAAAAGCAAAAAATTTCAGAATTGCACCTTGCAATGTAGAGAAATTACTGTTTGTGCATTTACAATATTCATTGGTTTTTGCCATTGAAAAACGTCCAGAAATGTTTGAAGCTACTGAATGAATGAAAGGAGCCGGCATATCACTCTCTTTGAGTCTTCTTTATCATGCTAGGATTAGCAGGAAAAAGCAAAAAATTTCAGAATTGCACCTTGCAATGCGGAAAAATTACTGTTTGTGCATTTACAATATTCATTGGTTTTTGCCATTGAAAAACGTCCAGAAATGTTTGAAGCTACTGACTGAATGAAAGGAGCTGGCATCTCACTCTCTTTGAATCTTCTTTATCATGCTAGGATTAGCAGGAAAGAGCAAAAAATTTCAGAATTGCACCTTGCAATGCGGAGAAATTACTGTTTGTGCATTTACAATTTTCATTGATTTTTGCCATTGAAAAACATCATGTTATTCATATACCAGAAATGTTTGAAGCTACTGACTGAATGAAAAGAGCTGGCATCTCACTCTCTTTGAATCTTCTTTATCATGCTAAGAGGAGCAGGAAAAAGCAAAAAAATTCAGAATTGCACCTTGCAATGTGGAGAAATTACTGTTTGTGCATTTACAATATTCATTGGTTTTTGCCATTGAAAAACGTCCAGAAATGTTTGAAGCTACTGACTGAATGAAAGGAGCTGGCATCTCACTCTCTTTGAATCTTCTTTATCATGCTAGGATTAGCAGGAAAAAGCAAAAAATTTCAGAATTGCACCTTGCAATGCGGAGAAATTACTGTTTGTGCATTTACAATATTCATTGATTTTTGCCATTGAAAAACATCATGTTATTCATGTACCAGAAATGTTTGAAGCTACTGACTGAATGAAAAGAGCTGGCATCTCACTCTCTTTGAATCTTCTTTATCATGCTAAGAGGAGCAGGAAAAAGCAAAAAATTTCAGAATTGCACCTTGCAATGTGGAGAAATTACTGTTTGTGCATTTACATTATTCATTGATTTTTGCCATTGAAAAACATCATGTTATTCATATACCAGAAATGTTTGAAGCTACTGACTGAATGAAAAGAGCTGGCATCTCACTCTCTTTAAATCTTCTTTATCATGCTAAGAGGAGCAGGAAAAAGCAAAAAATTTCAGAATTGCACCTTGCAATGTGGAGAAATTACTGTTTGTGCATTTACAATATTCATTGGTTTTTGCCATTGAAAAACGTCCAGAAATGTTTGAAGCTCCTGACTGAATGAAAGGAGCTGGCATCTCACTCTCTTTGAATCTTCTTTATCATGCTAGGATTAGCAGGAAAAAGCAAAAAATTTCAGAATTGCACCTTGCAATGCGGAGAAATTACTGTTTGTGCATTTACAATATTCATTGATTTTTGCCATTGAAAAACATCATGTTATTCATATACCAGAAATGTTTGAAGCTACTGACTAAATGAAAAGAGCTGGCATCTCACTCTCTTTGAATCTTCTTTATCATGCTAAGAGGAGCAGGAAAAGGAAAAAAATTCAGAATTGCACCTTGCAATGTGGAGAAATTACTGTTTGTGCATTTACAATATTCATTGGTTTTTGCCATTGAAAAACGTCCAGAAATGTTTGAAGCTCCTGACTGAATGAAAGGAGCTGGCATCTCACTCTCTTTGAATCTTCTTTATCATGGTAGGATTAGCAGGAAAAAGCAAAAAATTTCAGAATTGCACCTTGCAATGTGGAGAAATTACTATTTGTGCATTTACAATATTCATTGATTTTTGCCATAGAAAAACGTCCAGAAATGTTTGAAACTACTGACTGAATGAAAGGAGCTGGCATCTCACTCTCTTTGAATCTTCTTTATCATGCTAAGAGGAGCAGGAAAAAGCAAAAAATTTCAGATTTGCACCTTGCAATGCGGAGAAATTACTGTTTGTGCATTTACAATATTCATTGATTTTTGCCATTGAAAAACATCATGTTATTCATATACCAGAAATGTTTGAAGCTACTGACAATGAAAAGAGCTGGCATCTCACTCTCTTTGAATCTTCTTTATCATGCTAAGAGGAGCAGGAAAAAGCAAAAAATTTCAGAATTACACCTTGCAATGTGGAGAAATTACTGTTTGTGCATTTACAATATTCATTGATTTTTGCCATTGAAAAACGTCCAGAAATGTTTGAAGCTACTGACTGAATGAAAGGAGCTGGCATCTCACTCTCTTTGAATCTTCTTTATCATGCTAAGAGGAGCAGGAAAAAGCAAAAAATTTCAGAATTGCACCTTGCAATGCGGAGAAATTACTGTTTGTGCATTTGCAATATTCATTGATTTTTGCCATTGAAAAACATCATGTTATTCATATACCAGAAATGTTTGAAGCTACTGACTGAATGAAAAGAGCTGGCATCTCACTCTCTTTGAATCTTCTTTATCATGCTAAGAGGAGCAGGAAAAAGCAAAAAATTTCAGAATTGCACCTTGCAATATGGAGAAATTACTGTTTGTGCATTTACAATATTCATTGGTTTTTGCCATTGAAAAACGTCCAGAAATGTTTGAAGCTACTGACTGAATGAAAGGAGCTGGCATCTCACTCTCTTTGAATCTTATTTATCATGCTAGGATTAGCAGGAAAAAGCAAAAAATTTCAGAATTGCACCTTGCAATGCGTAGAAATTACTGTTTGTGCATTTACAATATTCATTGATTTTTGCCATTGAAAAACATCATGTTATTCATATACCAGAAATGTTTGAAGCTACTGACTGAATGAAAAGAGCTGGCATCTCACTCTCTTTGAATCTTCTTTATCATGCTAAGAGGAGCAGGAAAAAGCAAAAAATTTCAGAATTGCACCTTGCAATGCGGAGAAATTACTGTTTGTGCATTTACAATATTCATTGATTTTTGCAATTGAAAAACATCATGTTATTCATATACCAGAAATGTTTGAAGCTACTGACAATGAAAAGAGCTGGCATCTCACTCTCTTTGAATCTTCTTTATCATGCTAAGTGGAGCAGGAAAAAGCAAAAAATTTCAGAATTACACCTTGCAATGTGGAGAAATTACTGTTTGTGCATTTACAATATTCATTGGTTTTTGCCATTGAAAAACGTCCAGAAATGTTTGAAGCTACTGACTGAATGAAAGGAGCTGGCATCTCACTCTCTTTGAATCTTCTTTATCATGCTAGGATTAGCAGGAAAAGGCAATAAATTTCAGAATTGCACCTTGCAATGCGGAGAAATTACTGTTTGTGCATTTACAATATTCATTGATTTTTGCCATTGAAAAACATCATGTTATTCATATACCAGAAATGTTTGAAGCTACTGACTGAATGAAAAGAGCTGGCATCTCACTCTCTTTGAATCTTCTTTATCATGCTAAGAGGAGCAGGAAAAAGCAAAAAATTTCAGAATTGCACCTTGCAATGTGGAGAAATTACTATTTGTGCATTTACAATATTCATTGATTTTTGCCATTGAAAAACGTCCAGAAATGTTTGAAGCTCCTGACTGAATGAAAGGAGCTGGCATCTCACTCTCTTTGAATCTTCTTTATCATGCTAGGATTAGCAGGAAAAAGCAAAAAATTTCAGAATTGCACCTTGCAATGCGGAGAAATTACTGTTTGTGCATTTACAATATTCATTGATTTTTGCCATTGAAAAACATCATGTTATTCATATACCAGAAATGTTTGAAGCTACTGACTGAATGAAAAGAGCTGGCATCTCACTCTCTTTGAATCTTCTTTATCATGCTAAGAGGAGCAGGAAAAGCAAAAAATTTCAGAATTGCACATTGCAATGTGGAGAAATTACTGTTTGTGCATTTACAATATTCATTGGTTTTTGCCATTGAAAAACGTCCAGAAATGTTTGAAGCTACTGAATGAATGAAAGGAGCCGGCATATCACTCTCTTTGAGTCTTCTTTATAATGCTAGGATTAGCAGGAAAAAGCAAAAAATTTCAGAATTGCACCTTGCAATGCGGAAAAATTACTGTTTGTGCATTTACAATATTCATTGGTTTTTGCCATTGAAAAACGTCCAGAAATGTTTGAAGCTACTGACTGAATGAAAGGAGCTGGCATCTCACTCTCTTTGAATCTTCTTTATCATGCTAGGATTAGCAGGAAAGAGCAAAAAATTTCAGAATTGCACCTTGCAATGCGGAGAAATTACTGTTTGTGCATTTACAATATTCATTGATTTTTGCCATTGAAAAACATCATGTTATTCATATACCAGAAATGTTTGAAGCTACTGACTGAATGAAAAGAGCTGGCATCTCACTCTCTTTGAATTTTCTTTATCATGCTAAGAGGAGCAGGAAAAAGCAAAAAAATTCAGAATTGCACCTTGCAATGCGGAGAAATTACTGTTTGTGCATTTACAATATTCATTGATTTTTGCCATTGAAAAACATCATGTTATTCATATACCAGAAATGTTTGAAGCTACTGACTGAATGAAAAGAGCTGGCATCTCACTCTCTTTGAATCTTCTTTATCATGCTAAGAGGAGCAGGAAAAAGCAAAAAATTTCAGAATTGCACCTTGCAATGTGGAGAAATTACTATTTGTGCATTTACAATATTCATTGATTTTTGCCATTGAAAAACGTCCAGAAATGTTTGAAGCTCCTGACTGAATGAAAGGAGCTGGCATCTCACTCTCTTTGAATCTTCTTTATCATGCTAGGATTAGCAGGAAAAAGCAAAAAATTTCAGAATTGCACCTTGCAATGCGGAGAAATTACTGTTTGTGCATTTACAATATTCATTGATTTTTGCCATTGAAAAACATCATGTTATTCATATACCAGAAATGTTTGAAGCTACTGACTGAATGAAAAGAGCTGGCATCTCACTCTCTTTGAATCTTCTTTATCATGCTAAGAGGAGCAGGAAAAGCAAAAAATTTCAGAATTGCACATTGCAATGTGGAGAAATTACTGTTTGTGCATTTACAATATTCATTGGTTTTTGCCATTGAAAAACGTCCAGAAATGTTTGAAGCTACTGAATGAATGAAAGGAGCCGGCATATCACTCTCTTTGAGTCTTCTTTATAATGCTAGGATTAGCAGGAAAAAGCAAAAAATTTCAGAATTGCACCTTGCAATGCGGAAAAATTACTGTTTGTGCATTTACAATATTCATTGGTTTTTGCCATTGAAAAACGTCCAGAAATGTTTGAAGCTACTGACTGAATGAAAGGAGCTGGCATCTCACTCTCTTTGAATCTTCTTTATCATGCTAGGATTAGCAGGAAAGAGCAAAAAATTTCAGAATTGCACCTTGCAATGCGGAGAAATTACTGTTTGTGCATTTACAATATTCATTGATTTTTGCCATTGAAAAACATCATGTTATTCATATACCAGAAATGTTTGAAGCTACTGACTGAATGAAAAGAGCTGGCATCTCACTCTCTTTGAATTTTCTTTATCATGCTAAGAGGAGCAGGAAAAAGCAAAAAAATTCAGAATTGCACCTTGCAATGTGGAGAAATTACTGTTTGTGCATTTACAATATTCATTGGTTTTTGCCATTGAAAAACGTCCAGAAATGTTTGAAGCTACTGACTGAATGAAAGGAGCTGGCATCTCACTCTCTTTGAATCTTCTTTATCATGCTAGGATTAGCAGGAAAAAGCAAAAAGTTTCAGAATTGCACCTTGCAATGCGGAGAAATTACTGTTTGTGCATTTACAATATTCATTGATTTTTGCCATTGAAAAACATCATGTTATTCATATACCAGAAATGTTTGAAGCTACTGACTGAATGAAAAGAGCTGGCATCTCACTCTCTTTGAATCTTCTTTATCATGCTAAGAGGAGCAGGAAAAAGCAAAAAATTTCAGAATTGCACCTTGCAATGTGGAGAAATTACTGTTTGTGCCTTTACAATATTCATTGATTTTTGCCATTGAAAAACATCATGTTATTCATATACCAGAAATGTTTGAAGCTACTGACTGAATGAAAAGAGCTGGCATCTCACTCTCTTTGAATCTTCTTTATCATGCTAAGAGGAGCAGGAAAAAGCAAAAAATTTCAGAATTGCACCTTGCAATGTGGAGAAATTACTGTTTGTGCATTTACAATATTCATTGGTTTTTGCCATTGAAAAACGTCCAGAAATGTTTGAAGCTCCTGACTGAATGAAAGGAGCTGGCATCTCACTCTCTTTGAATCTTCTTTATCATGCTAGGATTAGCAGGAAAAAGCAAAAAATTTCAGAATTGCACATTGCAATGCGGAGAAATTACTGTTTGTGCATTTACAATATTCATTGATTTTTGCCATTGAAAAACATCATGTTATTCATATACCAGAAATATTTGAAGCTACTGACTGAATGAAAAGAGCTGGCATCTCACTCTCTTTGAATCTTCTTTATCATGCTAAGAGGAGCAGGAAAAAGCAAAAAATTTCAGAATTGCACCTTGCAATGTGGAGAAATTACATTTTGTGCATTTACAATATTCATTGGTTTTTGCCATTGAAAAACGTCCAGAAATGTTTGAAGCTACTGACTGAATGAAAGGAGCTGGCATCTCATTCTCTTTGAATCTTCTTTATCATGCTAAGAGGAGCAGGAAAAAGCAAAAAATTTCAGAATTGCACCTTGCAATGCGGAGAAATTACTGTTTGTGCATTTACAATATTCATTGATTTTTGCCATTGAAAAACATCATGTTATTCATATACCAGAAATGTTTGAAGCTACTGACTGAATGAAAAGAGCTGGCATCTCACTCTCATTGACTCTTCTTTATCATGCTAAGAGGAGCAGGAAAAAGCAAAAAATTTCAGAATTGCACCTTGCAATGTGGAGAAATTACTGTTTGTGCATTTACAATATTCATTGGTTTTTGCCATTGAAAAACGTCCAGAAATGTTTGAAGCTCCTGACTGAATGAAAGGAGAGGCATCTCACTCTCTTTGAATCTTCTTTATCATGCTAGGATTAGCAGGAAAAAGCAAAAAATTTCAGAATTGCACCTTGCAATGCGGAGAAATTACTGTTTGTGCATTTACAATATTCATTGATTTTTGCCATTGAAAAACATCATGTTATTCATATACCAGAAATGTTTGAAGCTACTGACTGAATGAAAAGAGCTGGCATCTCACTCTCTTTGAATCTTCTTTATCATGCTAAGAGGAGCAGGAAAAAGCAAAAAATTTCAGAATTGCACCTTGCAATGTGGACAAATTACTATTTGTGCATTTACAATATTCATTGATTTTTGCCATTGAAAAACGTCCAGAAATATTTGAAGCTACTGACTGAATGAAAGGAGCTGGCATCTCACTCTCTTTGAATCTTCTTTATCATGCTAAGAGGGGCAGGAAAAAGCAAAAAATTTCAGAATTGCACCTTGCAATGCGGAGAAATTACTGTTTGTGCATTTACAATATTCATTGATTTTTGCCATTGAAAAACATCATGTTATTCATATACCAGAAATGTTTGAAGCTACTGACAATGAAAAGAGCTGGCATCTCACTCTCTTTGAATCTTCTTTATCATGCTAAGAGGAGCAGGAAAAAGGAAAAAATTTCAGAATTACACCTTGCAATGTGGAGAAATTACTGTTTGTGCATTTACAATATTCATTGATTTTTGCCATTGAAAAACGTCCAGAAATGTTTGAAACTACTGACTGAATGAAAGGAGCTGGCATCTCACTCTCTTTGAATCTTCTTTATCATGCTAAGAGGAGCAGGAAAAAGCAAAAAATTTCAGAATTGCACCTTGCAATGCGGAGAAATTACTGTTTGTGCATTTACAATATTCATTGATTTTTGCCATTGAAAAACATCATGTTATTCATATACCAGAAATGTTTGAAGCTACTGACTGAATGAAAAGAGCTGGCATCTCACTCTCTTTGAATCTTCTTTATCATGCTAAGAGGAGCAGGAAAAAGCAAAAAATTTCAGAATTGCACCTTGCAATGTGGAGAAATTACTGTTTGTGCATTTACAATATTCATTGGTTTTTGCCATTGAAAAACGTCCAGAAATGTTTGAAGCTACTGACTGAATGAAAGGAGCTGGCATCTCACTCTCTTTGAATCTTCTTTATCATGCTAAGTGGAGCAGGAAAAACCAAAAAATTTCAGAATTGCACCTTGCAATGCGGAGAAATTACTGTTTGTGCATTTACAATATTCATTGATTTTTGCCATTGAAAAACATCATGTTATTCATATACCAGAAATGTTTGAAGCTACTGACTGAATGAAAAGAGCTGGCATCTCACTCTCTTTGAATCTTCTTTATCATGCTAAGAGGAGCAGGAAAAGGAAAAAATTTCAGAATTGCACCTTGCAATGTGGAGAAATTACTGTTTGTGCATTTACAATATTCATTGATTTTTGCCATTGAAAAACGTCCAGAAATGTTTGAAGCTCCTGACTGAATGAAAGGAGCTGGCATCTCACTCTCTTTGAATCTTCTTTATCATGCTAGGATTAGCAGGAAAAAGCAAAAAATTTCAGAATTGCACCTTGCAATGTGGAGAAATTACTATTTGTGCATTTACAATATTCATTGATTTTTGCCATTGAAAAACGTCCAGAAATGTTTGAAGCTACTGACTGAATGAAAGGAGCTGGCATCTCACTCTCTTTGAATCTTCTTTATCATGCTAAGAGGAGCAGGAAAAAGCAAAAAATTTCAGAATTGCACCTTGCAATGCGGAGAAATTACTGTTTGTGCATTTACAATATTCATTGATTTTTGCCATTGAAAAACATCATGTTATTCATATACCAGAAATGTTTGAAGCTACTGACTGAATGAAAAGAGCTGGCATCTCACTCTCTTTGAATCTTTTTTATCATGCTAAGAGGAGCAGGAAAAAGCAAAAAATTTCAGAATTGCACCTTGCAATGTGGAGAAATTACTGTTTGTGCATTTACAATATTCATTGGTTTTTGCCATTGAAAAACGTCCAGAAATGTTTGAAGCTCCTGACTGAATGAAAGGAGCTGGCATCTCACTCTCTTTGAATCTTCTTTATCATGCTAGGATTAGCAGGAAAAAGCAAAAAATTTCAGAATTGCACCTTGCAATGCGGAGAAATTACTGTTTGTGCATTTACAATATTCATTGATTTTTGCCATTGAAAAACATCATGTTATTCATATACCAGAAATGTTTGAAGCTACTGACTGAATGAAAAGAGCTGGCATCTCACTCTCTTTGAATCTTCTTTATCATGCTAAGAGGAGCAGAAAAAAGCAAAAAATTTCAGAATTGCACCTTGCAATGTGGAGAAATTACATTTTGTGCATTTACAATATTCATTGGTTTTTGCCATTGAAAAACGTCCAGAAATGTTTGAAGCTACTGACTGAATGAAAGGAGCTGGCATCTCATTCTCTTTGAATCTTCTTTATCATGCTAAGAGGAGCAGGAAAAAGCAAAAAATTTCAGAATTGCACCTTGCAATGCGGAGAAATTACTGTTTGTGCATTTACAATATTCATTGATTTTTGCCATTGAAAAACATCATGTTATTCATATACCAGAAATGTTTGAAGATACTGACTGAATGAAAAGAGCTGGCATCTCACTCTCTTTGAATCTTCTTTATCATGCTAAGAGGAGCAGGAAAAAGCAAAAAAATTTCAGAATTGCACCTTGCAATGTGGAGAAATTACTGTTTGTGCATTTACAATATTCATTGGTTTTTGCCATTGAAAAACGTCCAGAAATGTTTGAAGCTCCTGACTGAATGAAAGGAGAGGCATCTCACTCTCTTTGAATCTTCTTTATCATGAAAGGATTAGCAGGAAAAAGCAAAAAATTTCAGAATTGCACCTTGCAATGCGGAGAAATTACTGTTTGTGCATTTACAATATTCATTGATTTTTGCCATTGAAAAACATCATGTTATTCATATACCAGAAATGTTTGAAGCTACTGACTGAATGAAAAGAGTTGACATCTCACTCTCTTTGAATCTTCTTTATCATGCTAAGAGGAGCAGGAAAAAGCAAAAAATTTCAGAATTGCACCTTGCAATGTGGAGAAATTACTATTTGTGCATTTACAATATTCATTGATTTTTGCCATTGAAAAACGTCCAGAAATGTTTGAAGCTACTGACTGAATGAAAGGAGCTGGCATCTCACTCTCTTTGAATCTTCTTTATCATGCTAAGAGGAGCAGGAAAAAGCAAAAAATTTCAGAATTGCACCTTGCAATGCGGAGAAATTACTGTTTGTGCATTTACAATATTCATTGATTTTTGCCATTGAAAAACATCATGTTATTCATATACCAGAAATGTTTGAAGCTACTGACAATGAAAAGAGCTGGCATCTCACTCTCTTTGAATCTTCTTTATCATGCTAAGAGGAGCAGGAAAAAGGAAAAAATTTCAGAATTACACCTTGCAATGTGGAGAAATTACTGTTTGTGCATTTACAATATTCATTGGTTTTTGCCATTGAAAAACGTCCAGAAATGTTTGAAGCTACTGACTGAATGAAAGGAGCTGGCATCTCATTCTCTTTGAATCTTCTTTATCATGCTAAGAGGAGCAGGAAAAAGCAAAAAATTTCAGAATTGCACCTTGCAATGCGGAGAAATTACTGTTTGTGCATTTACAATATTCATTGATTTTTGCCATTGAAAAACATCATGTTATTCATATACCAGAAATGTTTGAAGCTACTGACTGAATGAAAAGAGCTGGCATCTCACTCTCTTTGACTCTTCTTTATCATGCTAAGAGGAGCAGGAAAAAGCAAAAAATTTCAGAATTGCACCTTGCAATGTGGAGAAATTACTGTTTGTGCATTTACAATATTCATTGGTTTTTGCCATTGAAAAACGTCCAGAAATGTTTGAAGCTCCTGACTGAATGAAAGGAGAGGCATCTCACTCTCTTTGAATCTTCTTTATCATGCTAGGATTAGCAGGAAAAAGCAAAAAATTTCAGAATTGCACCTTGCAATGCGGAGAAATTACTGTTTGTGCATTTACAATATTCATTGATTTTTGCCATTGAAAAACATCATGTTATTCATATACCAGAAATGTTTGAAGCTACTGACTGAATGAAAAGAGCTGGCATCTCACTCTCTTTGAATCTTCTTTATCATGCTAAGAGGAGCAGGAAAAAGCAAAAAATTTCAGAATTGCACCTTGCAATGTGGACAAATTACTATTTGTGCATTTACAATATTCATTGATTTTTGCCATTGAAAAACGTCCAGAAATATTTGAAGCTACTGACTGAATGAAAGGAGCTGGCATCTCACTCTCTTTGAATCTTCTTTATCATGCTAAGAGGGGCAGGAAAAAGCAAAAAATTTCAGAATTGCACCTTGCAATGCGGAGAAATTACTGTTTGTGCATTTACAATATTCATTGATTTTTGCCATTGAAAAACATCATGTTATTCATATACCAGAAATGTTTGAAGCTACTGACAATGAAAAGAGCTGGCATCTCACTCTCTTTGAATCTTCTTTATCATGCTAAGAGGAGCAGGAAAAAGGAAAAAATTTCAGAATTACACCTTGCAATGTGGAGAAATTACTGTTTGTGCATTTACATTATTCATTGATTTTTGCCATTGAAAAACGTCCAGAAATGTTTGAAACTACTGACTGAATGAAAGGAGCTGGCATCTCACTCTCTTTGAATCTTCTTTATCATGCTAAGAGGAGCAGGAAAAAGCAAAAAATTTCAGAATTGCACCTTGCAATGCGGAGAAATTACTGTTTGTGCATTTACAATATTCATTGATTTTTGCCATTGAAAAACATCATGTTATTCATATACCAGAAATGTTTGAAGCTACTGACTGAATGAAAAGAGCTGGCATCTCACTCTCTTTGAATCTTCTTTATCATGCTAAGAGGAGCAGGAAAAAGCAAAAAATTTCAGAATTGCACCTTGCAATGTGGAGAAATTACTGTTTGTGCATTTACAATATTCATTGGTTTTTGCCATTGAAAAACGTCCAGAAATGTTTGAAGCTACTGACTGAATGAAAGGAGCTGGCATCTCACTCTCTTTGAATCTTCTTTATCATGCTAAGAGGAGCAGGAAAAACCAAAAAATTTCAGAATTGCACCTTGCAATGCGGAGAAATTACTGTTTGTGCATTTACAATATTCATTGATTTTTGCCATTGAAAAACATCATGTTATTCATATACCAGAAATGTTTGAAGCTACTGACTGAATGAAAAGAGCTGGCATCTCACTCTCTTTGAATCTTCTTTATCATGCTAAGAGGAGCAGGAAAAGGAAAAAATTTCAGAATTGCACCTTGCAATGTGGAGAAATTACTGTTTGTGCATTTACAATATTCATTGATTTTTGCCATTGAAAAACATCATGTTATTCATATACCAGAAATGTTTGAAGCTACTGACTGAATGAAAAGAGCTGGCATCTCACTCTCTTTGAATCTTCTTTATCATGCTAAGAGGAGCAGGAAAAGGAAAAAATTTCAGAATTGCACCTTGCAATGTGGAGAAATTACTGTTTGTGCATTTACAATATTCATTGATTTTTGCCATTGAAAAACGTCCAGAAATGTTTGAAGCTCCTGACTGAATGAAAGGAGCTGGCATCTCACTCTCTTTGAATCTTCTTTATCATGCTAGTATTAGCAGGAAAAAGCAAAAAATTTCAGAATTGCACCTTGCAATGTGGAGAAATTACTATTTGTGCATTTACAATATTCATTGATTTTTGCCATTGAAAAACGTCCAGAAATGTTTGAAGCTACTGACTGAATGAAAGGAGCTGGCATCTCACTCTCTTTGAATCTTCTTTATCATGCTAAGAGGAGCAGGAAAAAGCAAAAAATTTCAGAATTGCACCTTGCAATGCGGAGAAATTACTGTTTGTGCATTTACAATATTCATTGATTTTTGCCATTGAAAAACATCATGTTATTCATATACCAGAAATGTTTGAAGCTACTGACTGAATGAAAAGAGCTGGCATCTCACTCTCTTTGAATCTTCTTTATCATGCTAAGAGGAGCAGGAAAAAGCAAAAAATTTCAGAATTGCACCTTGCAATGTGGAGAAATTACTGTTTGTGCACTTACAATATTCATTGGTTTTTGCCATTGAAAAACATCCAGAAATGTTTGAAGCTACTGACTGAATGAAAGGAGCTGGCATCTCACTCTCTTTGAATCTTCTTTATCATGCTAGGATTAGTAGGAAAAAGCAAAAAATTTCAGAATTGCACCTTGCAATGTGGAGAAATTACTGTTTGTGCATTTACAATATTCATTGATTTTTGCCATTGAAAAACATCATGTTATTCATATACCAGAAATGTTTGAAGCTACTGACTGAATGAAAAGAGCTGGCATCTCACTCTCTTTGAATCTTCTTTATCATGCTAAGAGGAGCAGGAAAAGGAAAAAATTTCAGAATTGCACCTTGCAATGTGGAGAAATTACTGTTTGTGCATTTACAATATTCATTGATTTTTGCCATTGAAAAACGTCCAGAAATGTTTGAAGCTCCTGACTGAATGAAAGGAGCTGGCATCTCACTCTCTTTGAATCTTCTTTATCATGCTAGGATTAGCAGGAAAAAGCAAAAAATTTCAGAATTGCACCTTGCAATGTGGAGAAATTACTATTTGTGCATTTACAATATTCATTGATTTTTGCCATTGAAAAACGTCCAGAAATGTTTGAAGCTACTGACTGAATGAAAGGAGCTGGCATCTCACTCTCTTTGAATCTTCTTTATCATGCTAAGAGGAGCAGGAAAAAGCAAAAAATTTCAGAATTGCATCTTGCAATGCGGAGAAATTACTGTTTGTGCATTTACAATATTCATTGATTTTTGCCATTGAAAAACATCATGTTATTCATATACCAGAAATGTTTGAAGCTACTGACTGAATGAAAAGAGCTGGCATCTCACTCTCTTTGAATCTTCTTTATCATGCTAAGAGGAGCAGGAAAAAGCAAAAAATTTCAGAATTGCACCTTGCAATGTGGAGAAATTACTGTTTGTGCATTTACAATATTCATTGGTTTTTGCCATTGAAAAACGTCCAGAAATGTTTGAAGCTCCTGACTGAATGAAAGGAGCTGGCATCTCACTCTCTTTGAATCTTCTTTATCATGCTAGGATTAGCAGGAAAAAGCAAAAAATTTCAGAATTGCACCTTGCAATGCGGAGAAATTACTGTTTGTGCATTTACAATATTCATTGATTTTTGCCATTGAAAAACATCATGTTATTCATATACCAGAAATGTTTGAAGCTACTGACTGAATGAAAAGAGCTGGCATCTCACTCTCTTTGAATCTTCTTTATCATGCTAAGAGGAGCAGGAAAAAGCAAAAAATTTCAGAATTGCACCTTGCAATGTGGAGAAATTACATTTTGTGCATTTACAATATTCATTGGTTTTTGCCATTGAAAAACGTCCAGAAATGTTTGAAGCTACTGACTGAATGAAAGGAGCTGGCATCTCATTCTCTTTGAATCTTCTTTATCATGCTAAGAGGAGCAGGAAAAAGCAAAAAATTTCAGAATTGCACCTTGCAATGCGGAGAAATTACTGTTTGTGCATTTACAATATTCATTGATTTTTGCCATTGAAAAACATCATGTTATTCATATACCAGAAATGTTTGAAGCTACTGACTGAATGAAAAGAGCTGGCATCTCACTCTCTTTGAATCTTCTTTATCATGCTAAGAGGAGCAGGAAAAAGCAAAAAATTTCAGAATTGCACCTTGCAATGTGGAGAAATTACTGTTTGTGCATTTACAATATTCATTGGTTTTTGCCATTGAAAAACGTCCAGAAATGTTTGAAGCTCCTGACTGAATGAAAGGAGAGGCATCTCACTCTCTTTGAATCTTCTTTATCATGCTAGGATTAGCAGGAAAAAGCAAAAAATTTCAGAATTGCACCTTGCAATGCGGAGAAATTACTGTTTGTGCATTTACAATATTCATTGATTTTTGCCATTGAAAAACATCATGTTATTCATATACCAGAAATGTTTGAAGCTACTGACTGAATGAAAAGAGCTGACATCTCACTCTCTTTGAATCTTCTTTATCATGCTAAGAGGAGCAGGAAAAAGCAAAAAATTTCAGAATTGCACCTTGCAATGTGGAGAAATTACTATTTGTGCATTTACAATATTCATTGATTTTTGCCATTGAAAAACGTCCAGAAATGTTTGAAGCTACTGACTGAATGAAAGGAGCTGGCATCTCACTCTCTTTGAATCTTCTTTATCATGCTAAGAGGAGCAGGAAAAAGCAAAAAATTTCAGAATTGCACCTTGCAATGCGGAGAAATTACTGTTTGTGCATTTACAATATTCATTGATTTTTGCCATTGAAAAACATCATGTTATTCATATACCAGAAATGTTTGAAGCTACTGACAATGAAAAGAGCTGGCATCTCACTCTCTTTGAATCTTCTTTATCATGCTAAGAGGAGCAGGAAAAAGGAAAAAATTTCAGAATTACACCTTGCAATGTGGAGAAATTACTGTTTGTGCATTTACAATATTCATTGATTTTTGCCATTGAAAAACGTCCAGAAATGTTTGAAGCTCCTGACTGAATGAAAGGAGAGGCATCTCACTCTCTTTGAATCTTCTTTATCATGCTAGGATTAGCAGGAAAAAGCAAAAAATTTCAGAATTGCACCTTGCAATGCGGAGAAATTACTGTTTGTGCATTTACAATATTCATTGATTTTTGCCATTGAAAAACATCATGTTATTCATATACCAGAAATGTTTGAAGCTACTGACTGAATGAAAGGAGCTGGCATCTCACTCTCTTTGAATCTTCTTTATCATGCTAAGAGGAGCAGGAAAAAGCAAAAAATTTCAGAATTGCACCTTGCAATGCGGAGAAATTACTGTTTGTGCATTTACAATATTCATTGATTTTTGCCATTGAAAAACATCATGTTATTCATATACCAGAAATGTTTGAAGCTACTGACAATGAAAAGAGCTGGCATCTCACTCTCTTTGAATCTTCTTTATCATGCTAAGAGGAGCAGGAAAAAGGAAAAAATTTCAGAATTACACCTTGCAATGTGGAGAAATTACTGTTTGTGCATTTACAATATTCATTGATTTTTGCCATTGAAAAACGTCCAGAAATGTTTGAAGCTCCTGACTGAATGAAAGGAGAGGCATCTCACTCTCTTTGAATCTTCTTTATCATGCTAGGATTAGCAGGAAAAAGCAAAAAATTTCAGAATTGCACCTTGCAATGCGGAGAAATTACTGTTTGTGCATTTACAATATTCATTGATTTTTGCCATTGAAAAACATCATGTTATTCATATACCAGAAATGTTTGAAGCTACTGACTGAATGAAAAGAGCTGGCATCTCACTCTCTTTGAATCTTCTTTATCATGCTAAGAGGAGCAGGAAAAAGCAAAAAATTTCAGAATTGCACCTTGCAATGTGGACAAATTACTGTTTGTGCATTTACAATATTCATTGATTTTTGCCATTGAAAAACGTCCAGAAATATTTGAAGCTACTGACTGAATGAAAGGAGCTGGCATCTCACTCTCTTTGAATCTTCTTTATCATGCTAAGAGGGGCAGGAAAAAGCAAAAAATTTCAGAATTGCACCTTGCAATGCGGAGAAATTACTGTTTGTGCATTTACAATATTCATTGATTTTTGCCATTGAAAAACATCATGTTATTCATATACCAGAAATGTTTGAAGCTACTGACAATGAAAAGAGCTGGCATCTCACTCTCTTTGAATCTTCTTTATCATGCTAAGAGGAGCAGGAAAAAGGAAAAAATTTCAGAATTACACCTTGCAATGTGGAGAAATTACTGTTTGTGCATTTACAATATTCATTGATTTTTGCCATTGAAAAACGTCCAGAAATGTTTGAAACTACTGACTGAATGAAAGGAGCTGGCATCTCACTCTCTTTGAATCTTCTTTATCATGCTAAGAGGAGCAGGAAAAAGCAAAAAATTTCAGAATTGCACCTTGCAATGCGGAGAAATTACTGTTTGTGCATTTACAATATTCATTGATTTTTGCCATTGAAAAACATCATGTTATTCATATACCAGAAATGTTTGAAGCTACTGACTGAATGAAAAGAGCTGGCATCTCACTCTCTTTGAATCTTCTTTATCATGCTAAGAGGAGCAGGAAAAAGCAAAAAATTTCAGAATTGCACCTTGCAATGTGGAGAAATTACTGTTTGTGCATTTACAATATTCATTGGTTTTTGCCATTGAAAAACGTCCAGAAATGTTTGAAGCTACTGACTGAATGAAAGGAGCTGGCATCTCACTCTCTTTGAATCTTCTTTATCATGCTAAGAGGAGCAGGAAAAACCAAAAAATTTCAGAATTGCACCTTGCAATGCGGAGAAATTACTGTTTGTGCATTTACAATATTCATTGGTTTTTGCCATTGAAAAACATCATGTTATTCATATACCAGAAATGTTTGAAGCTACTGACTGAATGAAAAGAGCTGGCATCTCACTCTCTTTGAATCTTCTTTATCATGCTAAGAGGAGCAGGAAAAGGAAAAAAATTCAGAATTGCACCTTGCAATGTGGAGAAATTACTGTTTGTGCATTTACAATATTCATTGATTTTTGCCATTGAAAAACATCATGTTATTCATATACCAGAAATGTTTGAAGCTACTGACTGAATGAAAAGAGCTGGCATCTCACTCTCTTTGAATCTTCTTTATCATGCTAAGAGGAGCAGGAAAAGGAAAAAATTTCAGAATTGCACCTTGCAATGTGGAGAAATTACTGTTTGTGCATTTACAATATTCATTGATTTTTGCCATTGAAAAACGTCCAGAAATGTTTGAAGCTCCTGACTGAATGAAAGGAGCTGGCATCTCACTCTCTTTGAATCTTCTTTATCATGCTAGTATTAGCAGGAAAAAGCAAAAAATTTCAGAATTGCACCTTGCAATGTGGAGAAATTACTATTTGTGCATTTACAATATTCATTGATTTTTGCCATTGAAAAACGTCCAGAAATGTTTGAAGCTACTGACTGAATGAAAGGAGCTGGCATCTCACTCTCTTTGAATCTTCTTTATCATGCTAAGAGGAGCAGGAAAAAGCAAAAAATTTCAGAATTGCACCTTGCAATGCGGAGAAATTACTGTTTGTGCATTTACAATATTCATTGATTTTTGCCATTGAAAAACATCATGTTATTCATATACCAGAAATGTTTGAAGCTACTGACTGAATGAAAAGAGCTGGCATCTCACTCTCTTTGAATCTTCTTTATCATGCTAAGAGGAGCAGGAAAAAGCAAAAAATTTCAGAATTGCACCTTGCAATGTGGAGAAATTACTGTTTGTGCATTTACAATATTCATTGGTTTTTGCCATTGAAAAACATCCAGAAATGTTTGAAGCTACTGACTGAATGAAAGGAGCTGGCATCTCACTCTCTTTGAATCTTCTTTATCATGCTAGGATTAGTAGGAAAAAGCAAAAAATTTCAGAATTGCACCTTGCAATGTGGAGAAATTACTGTTTGTGCATTTACAATATTCATTGATTTTTGCCATTGAAAAACATCATGTTATTCATATACCAGAAATGTTTGAAGCTACTGACTGAATGAAAAGAGCTGGCATCTCACTCTCTTTGAATCTTCTTTATCATGCTAAGAGGAGCAGGAAAAGGAAAAAATTTCAGAATTGCACCTTGCAATGTGGAGAAATTACTGTTTGTGCATTTACAATATTCATTGATTTTTGCCATTGAAAAACGTCCAGAAATGTTTGAAGCTCCTGACTGAATGAAAGGAGCTGGCATCTCACTCTCTTTGAATCTTCTTTATCATGCTAGGATTAGCAGGAAAAAGCAAAAAATTTCAGAATTGCACCTTGCAATGTGGAGAAATTACTATTTGTGCATTTACAATATTCATTGATTTTTGCCATTGAAAAACGTCCAGAAATGTTTGAAGCTACTGACTGAATGAAAGGAGCTGGCATCTCACTCTCTTTGAATCTTCTTTATCATGCTAAGAGGAGCAGGAAAAAGCAAAAAATTTCAGAATTGCACCTTGCAATGCGGAGAAATTACTGTTTGTGCATTTACAATATTCATTGATTTTTGCCATTGAAAAACATCATGTTATTCATATACCAGAAATGTTTGAAGCTACTGACTGAATGAAAAGAGCTGGCATCTCACTCTCTTTGAATCTTCTTTATCATGCTAAGAGGAGCAGGAAAAAGCAAAAAATTTCAGAATTGCACCTTGCAATGTGGAGAAATTACTGTTTGTGCATTTACAATATTCATTGGTTTTTGCCATTGAAAAACGTCCAGAAATGTTTGAAGCTCCTGACTGAATGAAAGGAGCTGGCATCTCACTCTCTTTGAATCTTCTTTATCATGCTAGGATTAGCAGGAAAAAGCAAAAAATTTCAGAATTGCACCTTGCAATGCGGAGAAATTACTGTTTGTGCATTTACAATATTCATTGATTTTTGCCATTGAAAAACATCATGTTATTCATATACCAGAAATGTTTGAAGCTACTGACTGAATGAAAAGAGCTGGCATCTCACTCTCTTTGAATCTTCTTTATCATGCTAAGAGGAGCAGGAAAAAGCAAAAAATTTCAGAATTGCACCTTGCAATGTGGAGAAATTACATTTTGTGCATTTACAATATTCATTGGTTTTTGCCATTGAAAAACGTCCAGAAATGTTTGAAGCTACTGACTGAATGAAAGGAGCTGGCATCTCATTCTCTTTGAATCTTCTTTATCATGCTAAGAGGAGCAGGAAAAAGCAAAAAATTTCAGAATTGCACCTTGCAATGCGGAGAAATTACTGTTTGTGCATTTACAATATTCATTGATTTTTGCCATTGAAAAACATCATGTTATTCATATACCAGAAATGTTTGAAGCTACTGACTGAATGAAAAGAGCTGGCATCTCACTCTCTTTGAATCTTCTTTATCATGCTAAGAGGAGCAGGAAAAAGCAAAAAATTTCAGAATTGCACCTTGCAATGTGGAGAAATTACTGTTTGTGCATTTACAATATTCATTGGTTTTTGCCATTGAAAAACGTCCAGAAATGTTTGAAGCTCCTGACTGAATGAAAGGAGAGGCATCTCACTCTCTTTGAATCTTCTTTATCATGCTAGGATTAGCAGGAAAAAGCAAAAAATTTCAGAATTGCACCTTGCAATGCGGAGAAATTACTGTTTGTGCATTTACAATATTCATTGATTTTTGCCATTGAAAAACATCATGTTATTCATATACCAGAAATGTTTGAAGCTACTGACTGAATGAAAAGAGCTGACATCTCACTCTCTTTGAATCTTCTTTATCATGCTAAGAGGAGCAGGAAAAAGCAAAAAATTTCAGAATTGCACCTTGCAATGTGGAGAAATTACTATTTGTGCATTTACAATATTCATTGATTTTTGCCATTGAAAAACGTCCAGAAATGTTTGAAGCTACTGACTGAATGAAAGGAGCTGGCATCTCACTCTCTTTGAATCTTCTTTATCATGCTAAGAGGAGCAGGAAAAAGCAAAAAATTTCAGAATTGCACCTTGCAATGCGGAGAAATTACTGTTTGTGCATTTACAATATTCATTGATTTTTGCCATTGAAAAACATCATGTTATTCATATACCAGAAATGTTTGAAGCTACTGACAATGAAAAGAGCTGGCATCTCACTCTCTTTGAATCTTCTTTATCATGCTAAGAGGAGCAGGAAAAAGGAAAAAATTTCAGAATTACACCTTGCAATGTGGAGAAATTACTGTTTGTGCATTTACAATATTCATTGATTTTTGCCATTGAAAAACGTCCAGAAATGTTTGAAACTACTGACTGAATGAAAGGAGCTGGCATCTCACTCTCTTTGAATCTTCTTTATCATGCTAAGAGGAGCAGGAAAAGGAAAAAATTTCAGAATTGCACCTTGCAATGTGGAGAAATTACTGTTTGTGCATTTACAATATTCATTGATTTTTGCCATTGAAAAACGTCCAGAAATGTTTGAAGCTCCTGACTGAATGAAAGGAGCTGGCATCTCACTCTCTTTGAATCTTCTTTATCATGCTAGGATTAGCAGGAAAAAGCAAAAAATTTCAGAATTGCACCTTGCAATGTGGAGAAATTACTATTTGTGCATTTACAATATTCATTGATTTTTGCCATTGAAAAACGTCCAGAAATGTTTGAAGCTACTGACTGAATGAAAGGAGCTGGCATCTCACTCTCTTTGAATCTTCTTTATCATGCTAAGAGGAGCAGGAAAAAGCAAAAAATTTCAGAATTGCACCTTGCAATGCGGAGAAATTACTGTTTGTGCATTTACAATATTCATTGATTTTTGCCATTGAAAAACATCATGTTATTCATATACCAGAAATGTTTGAAGCTACTGACTGAATGAAAAGAGCTGGCATCTCACTCTCTTTGAATCTTCTTTATCATGCTAAGAGGAGCAGGAAAAAGCAAAAAATTTCAGAATTGCACCTTGCAATGTGGAGAAATTACTGTTTGTGCATTTACAATATTCATTGGTTTTTGCCATTGAAAAACGTCCAGAAATGTTTGAAGCTACTGACTGAATGAAAGGAGCTGGCATCTCACTCTCTTTGAATCTTCTTTATCATGCTAGGATTAGCAGGAAAAAGCAAAAAATTTCAGAATTGCACCTTGCAATGCGGAGAAATTACTGCTTGTGCATTTACAATATTCATTGATTTTTGCCATTGAAAAACATCATGTTATTCATATACCAGAAATGTTTGAAGCTACTGACTGAATGAAAAGAGCTGGCATCTCACTCTCTTTGAATCTTCTTTATCATGCTAAGAGGAGCAGGAAAAAGCAAAAAATTTCAGAATTGCACCTTGCAATGTGGAGAAATTACTATTTGTGCATTTACAATATTCATTGATTTTTGCCATTGAAAAATGTCCAGAAATGTTTGAAGCTACTGACTGAATGAAAGGAGCTGGCATCTCACTCTCTTTGAAATTTCTTTATCATGCTAAGAGGAGCAGGAAAAAGCAAAAAATTTCAGAATTGCACCTTGCAATGCGGAGAAATTACTGTTTGTGCATTTACAATATTCATTGATTTTTGCCATTGAAAAACATCATGTT
Source organism: Phyllobates terribilis (assembly GCF_046119375.1). Taxonomy (NCBI): domain Eukaryota; kingdom Metazoa; phylum Chordata; class Amphibia; order Anura; family Dendrobatidae; genus Phyllobates; species Phyllobates terribilis. Next base: position 867,343 of record NW_027362942.1, on the reverse strand, counting down.
ATTCATATACCAGAAATGTTTGAAGCTACTGACTGAATGAAAAGAGCTGGCATTTCACTCTCTTTGAATCTTCTTTATCATGCTAAGAGGAGCAGGAAAAAGCAAAAAATTTCAGAATTGCACCTTGCAATGTGGAGAAATTACTGTTTGTGCATTTACAATATTCATTGGTTTTTGCCATTGAAAAACGTCCAGAAATGTTTGAAGCTCCTGACTGAATGAAAGGAGCTGGCATCTCACTCTCTTTGAATCTTCTTTATCATGCTAGGATTAGCAGGAAAAGGCAAAAAATTTCAGAATTGCACCTTGCAATGCGGAGAAATTACTGTTTGTGCATTTACAATATTCATTGATTTTTGCCATTGAAAAACATCATGTTATTCATATACCAGAAATGTTTGAAGCTACTGACTGAATGAAAAGAGCTGGCATCTCACTCTCTTTGAATCTTCTTTATCATGCTAAGAGGAGCAGGAAAAAGCAAAAAATTTCAGAATTGCACCTTGCAATGTGGAGAAATTACTGTTTGTGCATTTACAATATTCATTGGTTTTTGCCATTGAAAAACGTCCAGAAATGTTTGAAGCTACTGACTGAATGAAAGGAGCTGGCATCTCACTCTCTTTGAATCTTCTTTATCATGCTAAGAGGAGCAGGAAAAAGCAAAAAATTTCAGAATTGCACCTTGCAATGCGGAGAAATTACTGTTTGTGCATTTACAATATTCATTGATTTTTGCCTTTGAAAAACATCATGTTATTCATATACCAGAAATGTTTGAAGCTACTGACTGAATGAAAAGAGCTGGCATCTCACTCTCTTTGAATCTTCTTTATCATGCTAAGCGGAGCAGGAAAAAGCAAAAAATTTCAGAATTACACCTTGCAATGTGGAGAAATTACTGTTTGTGCATTTACAATATTCATTGGTTTTTGCCATTGAAAAACGTCCAGAAATGTTTGAAGCTCCTGACTGAATGAAAGGAGAGGCATCTCACTCTCTTTGAATCTTCTTTATCATGCTAGGATTAGCAGGAAAAAGCAAAAAATTTCAGAATTGCACCTTGCAATGCGGAGAAATTACTGTTTGTGCATTTACAATATTCATTGATTTTTGCCATTGAAAAACATCATGTTATTCATATACCAGAAATGTTTGAAGCTACTGACTGAATGAAAAGAGCTGGCATCTCACTCTCTTTGAATCTTCTTTATCATGCTAAGAGGAGCAGGAAAAAGCAAAAAATTTCAGAATTGCACCTTGCAATGTGGACAAATTACTATTTGTGCATTTACAATATTCATTGATTTTTGCCATTGAAAAACGTCCAGAAATATTTGAAGCTACTGACTGAATGAAAGGAGCTGGCATCTCACTCTCTTTGAATCTTCTTTATCATGCTAAGAGGGGCAGGAAAAAGCAAAAAATTTCAGAATTGCACCTTGCAATGCGGAGAAATTACTGTTTGTGCATTTACAATATTCATTGATTTTTGCCATTGAAAAACATCATGTTATTCATATACCAGAAATGTTTGAAGCTACTGACAATGAAAAGAGCTGGCATCTCACTCTCTTTGAATCTTCTTTATCATGCTAAGAGGAGCAGGAAAAAGGAAAAAATTTCAGAATTACACCTTGCAATGTGGAGAAATTACTGTTTGTGCATTTACAATATTCATTGATTTTTGCCATTGAAAAACGTCCAGAAATGTTTGAAACTACTGACTGAATGAAAGGAGCTGGCATCTCACTCTCTTTGAATCTTCTTTATCATGCTAAGAGGAGCAGGAAAAAGCAAAAAATTTCAGAATTGCACCTTGCAATGCGGAGAAATTACTGTTTGTGCATTTACAATATTCATTGATTTTTGCCATTGAAAAACATCATGTTATTCATATACCAGAAATGTTTGAAGCTACTGACTGAATGAAAAGAGCTGGCATCTCACTCTCTTTGAATCTTCTTTATCATGCTAAGAGGAGCAGGAAAAAGCAAAAAATTTCAGAATTGCACCTTGCAATGTGGAGAAATTACTGTTTGTGCATTTACAATATTCATTGGTTTTTGCCATTGAAAAACGTCCAGAAATGTTTGAAGCTACTGACTGAATGAAAGGAGCTGGCATCTCACTCTCTTTGAATCTTCTTTATCATGCTAAGAGGAGCAGGAAAAAGCAAAAAATTTCAGAATTGCACCTTGCAATGCGGAGAAATTACTGTTTGTGCATTTACAATATTCATTGATTTTTGCCTTTGAAAAACATCATGTTATTCATATACCAGAAATGTTTGAAGCTACTGACTGAATGAAAAGAGCTGGCATCTCACTCTCTTTGAATCTTCTTTATCATGCTAAGAGGAGCAGGAAAAAGCAAAAAATTTCAGAATTACACCTTGCAATGTGGAGAAATTACTGTTTGTGCATTTACAATATTCATTGGTTTTTGCCATTGAAAAACGTCCAGAAATGTTTGAAGCTCCTGACTGAATGAAAGGAGAGGCATCTCACTCTCTTTGAATCTTCTTTATCATGCTAGGATTAGCAGGAAAAAGCAAAAAATTTCAGAATTGCACCTTGCAATGCGGAGAAATTACTGTTTGTGCATTTACAATATTCATTGATTTTTGCCATTGAAAAACATCATGTTATTCATATACCAGAAATGTTTGAAGCTACTGACTGAATGAAAAGAGCTGGCATCTCACTCTCTTTGAATCTTCTTTATCATGCTAAGAGGAGCAGGAAAAAGCAAAAAATTTCAGAATTGCACCTTGCAATGTGGACAAATTACTATTTGTGCATTTACAATATTCATTGATTTTTGCCATTGAAAAACGTCCAGAAATATTTGAAGCTACTGACTGAATGAAAGGAGCTGGCATCTCACTCTCTTTGAATCTTCTTTATCATGCTAAGAGGGGCAGGAAAAAGCAAAAAATTTCAGAATTGCACCTTGCAATGCGGAGAAATTACTGTTTGTGCATTTACAATATTCATTGGTTTTTGCCATTGAAAAACGTCCAGAAATGTTTGAAGCTCCTGACTGAATGAAAGGAGAGGCATCTCACTCTCTTTGAATCTTCTTTATCATGCTAGGATTAGCAGGAAAAAGCAAAAAATTTCAGAATTGCACCTTGCAATGCGGAGAAATTACTGTTTGTGCATTTACAATATTCATTGATTTTTGCCATTGAAAAACATCATGTTATTCATATACCAGAAATGTTTGAAGCTACTGACTGAATGAAAAGAGCTGGCATCTCACTCTCTTTGAATCTTCTTTATCATGCTAAGAGGAGCAGGAAAAAGCAAAAAATTTCAGAATTGCACCTTGCAATGTGGACAAATTACTATTTGTGCATTTACAATATTCATTGATTTTTGCCATTGAAAAACGTCCAGAAATATTTGAAGCTACTGACTGAATGAAAGGAGCTGGCATCTCACTCTCTTTGAATCTTCTTTATCATGCTAAGAGGGGCAGGAAAAAGCAAAAAATTTCAGAATTGCACCTTGCAATGCGGAGAAATTACTGTTTGTGCATTTACAATATTCATTGATTTTTGCCATTGAAAAACATCATGTTATTCATATACTAGAAATGTTTGAAGCTACTGACAATGAAAAGAGCTGGCATCTCACTCTCTTTGAATCTTCTTTATCATGCTAAGAGGAGCAGGAAAAAGGAAAAAATTTCAGAATTACACCTTGCAATGTGGAGAAATTACTGTTTGTGCATTTACAATATTCATTGATTTTTGCCATTGAAAAACGTCCAGAAATGTTTGAAACTACTGACTGAATGAAAGGAGCTGGCATCTCACTCTCTTTGAATCTTCTTTATCATGCTAAGAGGAGCAGGAAAAAGCAAAAAATTTCAGAATTGCACCTTGCAATGCGGAGAAATTACTGTTTGTGCATTTACAATATTCATTGATTTTTGCCATTGAAAAACATCATGTTATTCATATACCAGAAATGTTTGAAGCTACTGACTGAATGAAAAGAGCTGGCATCTCACTCTCTTTGAATCTTCTTTATCATGCTAAGAGGAGCAGGAAAAAGCAAAAAATTTCAGAATTGCACCTTGCAATGTGGAGAAATTACTGTTTGTGCATTTACAATATTCATTGGTTTTTGCCATTGAAAAACGTCCAGAAATGTTTGAAGCTACTGACTGAATGAAAGGAGCTGGCATCTCACTCTCTTTGAATCTTCTTTATCATGCTAAGAGGAGCAGGAAAAAGCAAAAAATTTCAGAATTGCACCTTGCAATGCGGAGAAATTACTGTTTGTGCATTTACAATATTCATTGATTTTTGCCATTGAAAAACATCATGTTATTCATATACCAGAAATGTTTGAAGCTACTGACTGAATGAAAAGAGCTGGCATCTCACTCTCTTTGAAACTTCTTTATCATGCTAAGAGGAGCAGGAAAAGGAAAAAAATTCAGAATTGCACCTTGCAATGTGGAGAAATTACTGTTTGTGCATTTACAATATTCATTGATTTTTGCCATTGAAAAACATCATGTTATTCATATACCAGAAATGTTTGAAGCTACTGACTGAATGAAAAGAGCTGGCATCTCACTCTCTTTGAATATTCTTTATCATGCTAAGAGGAGCAGGAAAAGGAAAAAATTTCAGAATTGCACCTTGCAATGTGGAGAAATTACTGTTTGTGCATTTACAATATTCATTGATTTTTGCCATTGAAAAACGTCCAGAAATGTTTGAAGCTCCTGACTGAATGAAAGGAGCTGGCATCTCACTCTCTTTGAATCTTCTTTATCATGCTAGTATTAGCAGGAAAAAGCAAAAAATTTCAGAATTGCACCTTGCAATGTGGAGAAATTACTATTTGTGCATTTACAATATTCATTGATTTTTGCCATTGAAAAACGTCCAGAAATGTTTGAAGCTACTGACTGAATGAAAGGAGCTGGCATCTCACTCTCTTTGAATCTTCTTTATCATGCTAAGAGGAGCAGGAAAAAGCAAAAAATTTCAGAATTGCACCTTGCAATGCGGAGAAATTACTGTTTGTGCATTTACAATATTCATTGATTTTTGCCATTGAAAAACATCATGTTATTCATATACCAGAAATGTTTGAAGCTACTGACTGAATGAAAAGAGCTGGCATCTCACTCTCTTTGAATCTTCTTTATCATGCTAAGAGGAGCAGGAAAAAGCAAAAAATTTCAGAATTGCACCTTGCAATGTGGAGAAATTACTGTTTGTGCATTTACAATATTCATTGGTTTTTGCCATTGAAAAACATCCAGAAATGTTTGAAGCTACTGACTGAATGAAAGGAGCTGGCATCTCACTCTCTTTGAATCTTCTTTATCATGCTAGGATTATTAGTAAAAAGCAAAAAATTTCAGAATTGCACCTTGCAATGTGGAGAAATTACTGTTTGTGCATTTACAATATTCATTGATTTTTGCCATTGAAAAACATCATGTTATTCATATACCAGAAATGTTTGAAGCTACTGACTGAATGAAAAGAGCTGGCATCTCACTCTCTTTGAATCTTCTTTATCATGCTAAGAGGAGCAGGAAAAGGAAAAAATTTCAGAATTGCACCTTGCAATGTGGAGAAATTACTGTTTGTGCATTTACAATATTCATTGATTTTTGCCATTGAAAAACGTCCAGAAATGTTTGAAGCTCCTGACTGAATGAAAGGAGCTGGCATCTCACTCTCTTTGAATCTTCTTTATCATGCTAGGATTAGCAGGAAAAAGCAAAAAATTTCAGAATTGCACCTTGCAATGTGGAGAAATTACTATTTGTGCATTTACAATATTCATTGATTTTTGCCATTGAAAAACGTCCAGAAATGTTTGAAGCTACTGACTGAATGAAAGGAGCTGGCATCTCACTCTCTTTGAATCTTCTTTATCATGCTAAGAGGAGCAGGAAAAAGCAAAAAATTTCAGAATTGCACCTTGCAATGCGGAGAAATTACTGTTTGTGCATTTACAATATTCATTGATTTTTGCCATTGAAAAACATCATGTTATTCATATACCAGAAATGTTTGAAGCTACTGACTGAATGAAAAGAGCTGGCATCTCACTCTCTTTGAATCTTCTTTATCATGCTAAGAGGAGCAGGAAAAAGCAAAAAATTTCAGAATTGCACCTTGCAATGTGGAGAAATTACTGTTTGTGCATTTACAATATTCATTGGTTTTTGCCTTTGAAAAACGTCCAGAAATGTTTGAAGCTACTGACTGAATGAAAGGAGCTGGCATCTCACTCTCTTTGAATCTTCTTTATCATGCTAGGATTAGCAGGAAAAAGCAAAAAATTTCAGAATTGCACCTTGCAATGCGGAGAAATTACTCTTTGTGCATTTACAATATTCATTGATTTTTGCCATTGAAAAACATCATGTTATTCATATACCAGAAATGTTTGAAGCTACTGACTGAATGAAAAGAGCTGGCATCTCACTCTCTTTGAATCTTCTTTATCATGCTAAGAGGAGCAGGAAAAAGCAAAAAATTTCAGAATTGCACCTTGCAATGTGGAGAAATTACTGTTTGTGCATTTACAATATTCATTGATTTTTGCCATTGAAAAACATCATGTTATTCATATACCAGAAATGTTTGAAGCTACTGACTGAATGAAAAGAGCTGGCATCTCACTCTCTTTGAATCTTCTTTATCATGCTAAGAGGAGCAGGAAAAAGCAAAAAATTTCAGAATTGCACCTTGCAATGTGGAGAAATTACTGTTTGTGCATTTACAATATTCATTGGTTTTTGCCATTGAAAAACGTCCAGAAATGTTTGAAGCTCCTGACTGAATGAAAGGAGCTGGCATCTCACTCTCTTTGAATCTTCTTTATCATGCTAGGATTAGCAGGAAAAAGCAAAAAATTTCAGAATTGCACCTTGCAATGCGGAGAAATTACTGTTTGTGCATTTACAATATTCATTGATTTTTGCCATTGAAAAACATCATGTTATTCATATACCAGAAATGTTTGAAGCTACTGACTGAATGAAAAGAGCTGGCATCTCACTCTCTTTGAATCTTCTTTATCATGCTAAGAGGAGCAGGAAAAAGCAAAAAATTTCAGAATTGCACCTTGCAATGTGGAGAAATTACATTTTGTGCATTTACAATATTCATTGGTTTTTGCCATTGAAAAACGTCCAGAAATGTTTGAAGCTACTGACTGAATGAAAGGAGCTGGCATCTCATTCTCTTTGAATCTTCTTTATCATGCTAAGAGGAGCAGGAAAAAGCAAAAAATTTCAGAATTGCACCTTGCAATGCGGAGAAATTACTGTTTGTGCATTTACAATATTCATTGATTTTTGCCATTGAAAAACATCATGTTATTCATATACCAGAAATGTTTGAAGCTACTGACTGAATGAAAAGAGCTGGCATCTCACTCTCTTTGAATCTTCTTTATCATGCTAAGAGGAGCAGGAAAAAGCAAAAAATTTCAGAATTGCACCTTGCAATGTGGAGAAATTACTGTTTGTGCATTTACAATATTCATTGGTTTTTGCCATTGAAAAACGTCCAGAAATGTTTGAAGCTCCTGACTGAATGAAAGGAGAGGCATCTCACTCTCTTTGAATCTTCTTTATCATGCTAGGATTAGCAGGAAAAAGCAAAAAATTTCAGAATTGCACCTTGCAATGCGGAGAAATTACTGTTTGTGCATTTACAATATTCATTGATTTTTGCCATTGAAAAACATCATGTTATTCATATACCAGAAATGTTTGAAGCTACTGACTGAATGAAAAGAGCTGACATCTCACTCTCATTGAATCTTCTTTATCATGCTAAGAGGAGCAGGAAAAAGCAAAGAATTTCAGAATTGCACCTTGCAATGTGGAGAAATTACTATTTGTGCATTTACAATATTCATTGATTTTTGCCATTGAAAAACGTCCAGAAATGTTTGAAGCTACTGACTGAATGAAAGGAGCTGGCATCTCACTCTCTTTGAATCTTCTTTATCATGCTAAGAGGAGCAGGAAAAAGCAAAAAATTTCAGAATTGCACCTTGCAATGCGGAGAATTACTGTTTGTGCATTTACAATATTCATTGATTTTTGCCATTGAAAAACATCATGTTATTCATATACCAGAAATGTTTGAAGCTACTGACAATGAAAAGAGCTGGCATCTCACTCTCTTTGAATCTTCTTTATCATGCTAAGAGGAGCAGGAAAAAGGAAAAAATTTCAGAATTACACCTTGCAATGTGGAGAAATTACTGTTTGTGCATTTACAATATTCATTGATTTTTGCCATTGAAAAACGTCCAGAAATGTTTGAAACTACTGACTGAATGAAAGGAGCTGGCATCTCACTCTCTTTGAATCTTCTTTATCATGCTAAGAGGAGCAGGAAAAAGCAAAAAATTTCAGAATTGCACCTTGCAATGCGGAGAAATTACTGTTTGTGCATTTACAATATTCATTGATTTTTGCCATTGAAAAACATCATGTTATTCATATACCAGAAATGTTTGAAGCTACTGACTGAATGAAAAGAGCTGGCATCTCACTCTCTTTGAATCTTCTTTATCATGCTAAGAGGAGCAGGAAAAAGCAAAAAATTTCAGAATTGCACCTTGCAATGTGGAGAAATTACTGTTTGTGCATTTACAATATTCATTGGTTTTTGCCATTGAAAAACGTCCAGAAATGTTTGAAGCTACTGACTGAATGAAAGGAGCTGGCATCTCACTCTCTTTGAATCTTCTTTATCATGCTAAGAGGAGCAGGAAAAAGCAAAAAATTTCAGAATTGCACCTTGCAATGCGGAGAAATTACTGTTTGTGCATTTACAATATTCATTGATTTTTGCCATTGAAAAACATCATGTTATTCATATACCAGAAATGTTTGAAGCTACTGACTGAATGAAAAGAGCTGGCATCTCACTCTCTTTGAATCTTCTTTATCATGCTAAGAGGAGCAGGAAAAGGAAAAAATTTCAGAATTGCACCTTGCAATGTGGAGAAATTACTGTTTGTGCATTTACAATATTCATTGATTTTTGCCATTGAAAAACGTCCAGAAATGTTTGAAGCTCCTGACTGAATGAAAGGAGCTGGCATCTCACTCTCTTTGAATCTTCTTTATCATGCTAGGATTAGCAGGAAAAAGCAAAAAATATCAGAATTGCACCTTGCATTGTGGAGAAATTACTATTTGTGCATTTACAATATTCATTGATTTTTGCCATTGAAAAACGTCCAGAAATGTTTGAAGCTACTGACTGAATGAAAGGAGCTGGCATCTCACTCTCTTTGAATCTTCTTTATCATGCTAAGAGGAGCAGGAAAAAGCAAAAAATTTCAGAATTGCACCTTGCAATGCGGAGAAATTACTGTTTGTGCATTTACAATATTCATTGATTTTTGCCATTGAAAAACATCATGTTATTCATATACCAGAAATGTTTGAAGCTACTGACTGAATGAAAAGAGCTGGCATCTCACTCTCTTTGAATCTTCTTTATCATGCTAAGAGGAGCAGGAAAAAGCAAAAAATTTCAGAATTGCACCTTGCAATGTGGAGAAATTACTGTTTGTGCATTTACAATATTCATTGGTTTTTGCCATTGAAAAACGTCCAGAAATGTTTGAAGCTACTGACTGAATGAAAGGAGCTGGCATCTCACTCTCTTTGAATCTTCTTTATCATGCTAGGATTAGCAGGAAAAAGCAAAAAATTTCAGAATTGCACCTTGCAATGCGGAGAAATTACTGTTTGTGCATTTACAATATTCATTGATTTTTGCCATTGAAAAACATCATGTTATTCATATACCAGAAATGTTTGAAGCTACTGACTGAATTAAAAGAGCTGGCATCTCACTCTCTTTGAATCTTCTTTATCATGCTAAGAGGAGCAGGAAAAAGCAAAAAATTTCAGAATTGCACCTTGCAATGTGGAGAAATTACTATTTGTGCATTTACAATATTCATTGATTTTTGCCATTGAAAAATGTCCAGAAATGTTTGAAGCTACTGACTGAATGAAAGGAGCTGGCATCTCACTCTCTTTGAAATTTCTTTATCATGCTAAGAGGAGCAGGAAAAAGCAAAAAATTTCAGAATTGCACCTTGCAATGCGGAGAAATTACTGTTTGTGCATTTACAATATTCATTGATTTTTGCCATTGAAAAACATCATGTTATTCATATACCAGAAATGTTTGAAGCTACTGACTGAATGAAAAGAGCTGGCATTTCACTCTCTTTGAATCTTCTTTATCATGCTAAGAGGAGCAGGAAAAAGCAAAAAATTTCAGAATTGCACCTTGCAATGTGGAGAAATTACTGTTTGTGCATTTACAATATTCATTGGTTTTTGCCATTGAAAAACGTCCAGAAATGTTTGAAGCTCCTGACTGAATGAAAGGAGCTGGCATCTCACTCTCTTTGAATCTTCTTTATCATGCTAGGATTAGCAGGAAAAGGCAAAAAATTTCAGAATTGCACCTTGCAATGCGGAGAAATTACTGTTTGTGCATTTACAATATTCATTGATTTTTGCCATTGAAAAACATCATGTTATTCATATACCAAAAATGTTTGAAGCTACTGACTGAATGAAAAGAGCTGGCATCTCACTCTCTTTGAATCTTCTTTATCATGCTAAGAGGAGCAGGAAAAAGCAAAAAATTTCAGAATTGCACCTTGCAATGTGGAGAAATTACTGTTTGTGCATTTACAATATTCATTGGTTTTTGCCATTGAAAAATGTCCAGAAATGTTTGAAGCTACTGACTGAATGAAAGGAGCTGGCATCTCACTCTCTTTGAATCTTCTTTATCATGCTAAGAGGAGCAGGAAAAAGCAAAAAATTTCAGAATTGCACCTTGCAATGCGGAGAAATTACTGTTTGTGCATTTACAATATTCATTGATTTTTGCCTTTGAAAAACATCATGTTATTCATATACCAGAAATGTTTGAAGCTACTGACTGAATGAAAAGAGCTGGCATCTCACTCTCTTTGAATCTTCTTTATCATGCTAAGCGGAGCAGGAAAAATCAAAAAATTTCAGAATTACACCTTGCAACGTGGAGAAATTACTGTTTGTGCATTTACAATATTCATTGGTTTTTGCCATTGAAAAACGTCCAGAAATGTTTGAAGCTCCTGACTGAATGAAAGGAGCTTGCATCTCACTCTCTTTGAATTTCCTTTATCATGCTAGGATTAGCAGGAAAAAGCAAAAAATTTCAGAATTGCACCTTGCAATACGGAGAAATTACTGTTTGTGCATTTACAATATTCATTGATTTTTGCCATTGAAAAACATCATGTTATTCATATACCAGAAATGTTTGAAGCTACTGACTGAATGAAAAGAGCTGGCATCTTACTCTCTTTGAATCTTCTTTATCATGCTAAGAGGAGCAGGAAAAAGCAAAAAATTTCAGAATTGCAGCTTGCAATGTGGAGAAATTACTATTTGTGCATTTACAATATTCATTGATTTTTGCCATTGAAAAACGTCCAGAAATGTTTGAAGCTACTGACTGAATGAAAGGAGCTGGCATCTCACTCTCTTTGAATCTTCTTTATCATGCTAAGAGGAGCAGGAAAAAGCAAAAAATTTCAGAATTGCACCTTGCAATGCGGAGAAATTACTGTTTGTGCATTTACAATATTCATTGATTTTTGCCATTGAAAAACGTCCAGAAATGTTTGAAGCTACTGACTGAATGAAAGGAGCTGGCATCTCACTGTCTTTGAATCTTCTTTATCATGCTAAGAGGAGCAGGAAAAATCAAAAAATTTCAGAATTGCACCTTGCAATGCGGAGAAATTACTGTTTGTGCATTTACAATATTCATTGATTTTTGCCATTGAAAAACATCATGTTATTCATATACCAGAAATGTTTGAAGCTACTGACTGAATGAAAAGATCTGGCATCTCACTCTCTTTGAATCTTCTTTATCATGCTAAGAGGAGCAGGAAAAAGCAAAAAATTTTAGAATTGCACCTTGCAATGTGGAGAAATTACTGTTTGTGCATTTACAATATTCATTGGTTTTTGCCATTGAAAAACGTCCAGAAATGTTTGAAGCTACTGACTGAATGAAAGGAGCTGGCATCTCACTCTCTTTGAATCTTCTTTATCATGCTAAGAGGAGCAGGAAAAAGCAAAAAATTTCAGAATTGCACCTTGCAATGCGGAGAAATTACTGTTTGTGCATTTACAATATTCATTGATTTTTGCCATTGAAAAACATCATGTTATTCATATACCAGAAATGTTTGAAGCTACTGACTGAATGAAAAGAGCTGGCATCTCACTCTCTTTGAATCTTCTTTATCATGCTAAGAGGAGCAGGAAAAAGCAAAAAATTTCAGAATTGCACCTTGCAATGTGGAGAAATTACTCTTTGTGCATTTACAATATTCATTGGTTTTTGCCATTGAAAAACGTCCAGAAATGTTTGAAGCTCCTGACTGAATGAAAGGAGCTGGCATCTCACTCTCTTTGAATCTTCTTTATCATGCTAAGAGGAGCAGGAAAAAGCAAAAAATTTCAGAATTACACCTTGCAATGTGGAGAAATTACTGTTTGTGCATTTACAATATTCATTGATTTTTGCCATTGAAAAACGTCCAGAAATGTTTGAAGCTACTGACTGAATGAAAGGAGCTGGCATCTCACTCTCTTTGAATCTTCTTTATCATGCTAAGAGGAGCAGGAAAAAGCAAAAAATTTCAGAATTGCACCTTGCAATGCGGAGAAATTACTGTTTGTGCATTTACAATATTCATTGATTTTTGCCATTGAAAAACATCATGTTATTCATATACCAGAAATGTTTGAAGCTACTGACTGAATGAAAAGAGCTGGCATCTCACTCTCTTTGAATCTTCTTTATCATGCTAAGAGGAGCAGGAAAAAGCAAAAAATTTCAGAATTGCTCCTTGCAATGTGGAGAAATTACTGTTTGTGCATTTACAATATTCATTGGTTTTTGCCATTGAAAAACGTCCAGAAATGTTTGAAGCTACTGACTGAATGAAAGGAGCTGGCATCTCACTCTCTTTGAATCTTCTTTATCATGCTAGGATTAGCAGGAAAAAGCAAAAAATTTCAGAATTGCACCTTGCAATGCGGAGAAATTACTGTTTGTGCATTTACAATATTCATTGATTTTTGCCATTGAAAAACATCATGTTATTCATATACCAGAAATGTTTGAAGCTACTGACTGAATGAAAAGAGCTGGCATCTCACTCTCTTTGAATCTTCTTTATTATGCTAAGAGGAGCAGGAAAAAGCAAAAAATTTCAGAATTGCACCTTGCAATGTGGAGAAATTACTATTTGTGCATTTACAATATTCATTGATTTTTGCCATTGAAAAATGTCCAGAAATGTTTGAAGCTACTGACTGAATGAAAGGAGCTGGCATCTCACTCTCTTTGAATCTTCTTTATCATGCTAAGAGGAGCAGGAAAAAGCAAAAAATTTCAGAATTGCACCTTGCAATGCGGAGAAATTACTGTTTGTGCATTTACAATATTCATTGATTTTTGCCATTGAAAAACATCATGTTATTCATATACCAGAAATGTTTGAAGCTACTGACTGAATGAAAAGAGCTGGCATCTCACTCTCTTTGAATCTTCTTTATCATGCTAAGAGGAGCAGGAAAAAGCAAAAAATTTCAGAATTGCACCTTGCAATGTGGAGAAATTACTGTTTGTGCATTTACAATATTCATTGGTTTTTGCCATTGAAAAACGTCCAGAAATGTTTGAAGCTCCTGACTGAATGAAAGGAGTTGGCATCTCACTCTCTTTGAATCTTCTTTATCATGCTAGGATTAGCAGGAAAAAGCAAAAAATTTCAGAATTGCACCTTGCAATGCGGAGAAATTACTGTTTGTGCATTTACAATATTCATTGATTTTTGCCATTGAAAAACATCATGTTATTCATATACCAGAAATGTTTGAAGCTACTGACTGAATGAAAAGAGCTGGCATCTCACTCTCTTTGAATCTTCTTTATTATGCTAAGAGGAGCAGGAAAAAGCAAAAAATTTCAGAATTGCACCTTGCAATGTGGAGAAATTACTATTTGTGCATTTACAATATTCATTGGTTTTTGCCATTGAAAAACGTCCAGAAATGTTTGAAGCTCCTGACTGAATGAAAGGAGCTGGCATCTCACTCTCTTTGAATCTTCTTTATCATGCTAGGATTAGCAGGAAACAGCAAAAAAATTCAGAATTGCACCTTGCAATGCGGAGAAATTACTGTTTGTGCATTTACAATATTCATTGATTTTTGCCATTGAAAAACATCATGTTATTCATATACCAGAAATGTTTGAAGCTACTGACTGAATGAAAAGAGCTGGCATCTCACTCTCTTTGAATCTTCTTTATCATGCTAAGAGGAGCAGGAAAAAGCAAAAAATTTCAGAATTGCACCTTGCAATGTGGAGAAATTACTGTTTGTGCATTTACAATATTCATTGGTTTTTGCCTTTGAAAAACGTCCAGAAATGTTTGAAGCTACTGACTGAATGAAAGGAGCTGGCATCTCACTCTCTTTGAATCTTCTTTATCCAGCTAAGAGGAGCAGGAAAAAGCAAAAAATTTCAGAATTGCACCTTGCAATGCGGAGAAATTACTGTTTGTGCATTTACAATATTCATTGATTTTTGCCATTGAAAAACATCATGTTATTCATATACCAGAAATGTTTGAAGCTACTGACTGAATGAAAAGAGCTGGCATATCACTCTCTTTGAATCTTCTTTATCATGCTAAGCGGAGCACGAAAAAGCAAAAAATTTCAGAATTACACCTTGCAATGTGGAGAAATTACTGTTTGTTCATTTACAATATTCATTGGTTTTTGCCATTGAAAAACGTCCAGAAATGTTTGAAGCTCCTGACTGAATGAAAGGAGCTTGCATCTCACTCTCTTTGAATCTTCTTTATCATGCTAGGATTAGCAGGAAAAAGCAAAAAATTTCAGAATTGCACCTTGCAATGTGGAGAAATTACTATTTGTGCATTTACAATATTCATTGATTTTTGCCATTGAAAAACGTCCAGAAATGTTTGAAGCTACTGACCGAATGAAAGGAGCTGGCATCTCACTCTCTTTGAATCTTCTTTATCATGCTAAGAGGAGCAGGAAAAAGCAAAAAATTTCAGAATTGCACCTTGCAATGCGGAGAAATTACTGTTTGTGCATTTACAATATTCATTGATTTTTGCCATTGAAAAACGTCCAGAAATGTTTGAAGCTACTGACTGAATGAAAGGAGCTGGCATCTCACTCTCTTTGAATCTACTTTATCATGCTAAGAGGAGCAGGAAAAAGCAAAAAATTTCAGAATTTCACCTTGCAATGCGGAGAAATTACTGTTTGTGCATTTACAATATTCATTGATTTTTGCCATTGAAAAACATCATGTTATTCATATACCAGAAATGTTTGAAGCTACTGACAATGAAAAGAGCTGGCATCTCACTCTCTTTGAATCTTCTTTATCATGCTAAGAGGAGCAGGAAAAAGCAAAAAATTTCAGAATTGCACCTTGCAATGCGGAGATATTACTGTTTGTGCATTTACAATATTCATTGATTTTTGCCATTGAAAAACGTCCAGAAATGTTTGAAGCTACTGACTGAATGAAAGGAGCTGGCATCTCACTCTCTTTGAATCTTCTTTATCATGCTAGGATTAGCAGGAAAAAGCAAAAAATTTCAGAATTGCACCTTGCAATGCGGAGAAATTACTGTTTGTGCATTTACAATATTCATTGATTTTTGCCATTGAAAAACATCATGTTATTCATATACCAGAAATGTTTGAAACTACTGACTGAATGAAAAGAGCTGGCATCTCACTCTCTTTGAATCTTCTTTATCATGCTAAGAGGAGCAGGAAAAAGCAAAAAATTTCAGAATTGCACCTTGCAATGTGGAGATATTACTGTTTGTGCATTTACAATATTCATTGATTTTTGCCATTGAAAAACGTCCAGAAATGTTTGAAGCTACTGACTGAATGAAAGGAGCTGGCATCTCACTCTCTTTGAATCTTCTTTATCATGCTAGGATTAGCAGGAGAAAGCAAAAAATTTCAGAATTGCACCTTGCAATGCGGAGAAATTACGGTTTGTGCATTTACAATATTCATTGATTTTTGCCATTGAAAAACATCATGCTATTCATATACCAGAAATGTTTGAAGCTACTGACTGAATGAAAAGAGCTGGCATCTCACTCTCTTTGAATCTTCTTTATCATGCTAAGAGGAGCAGGAAAAAGCAAAAAATTTCAGAATTGCACCTTGCAATGTGGAGATATTACTGTTTGTGCATTTACAATATTCATTGATTTTTGCCATTAAAAAACGTCCAGAAATGTTTGAAGCTACTGACTGAATGAAAGGAGCTGGCATCTCACTCTCTTTGAATCTTCTTTATCATGCTAGGATTAGCAGGAAAAAGCAAAAAATTTCAGAATTGCACCTTGCAATGTGGAGAAATTACTGTTTGTGCATTTACAATATTCATTGATTTTTGCCATTGAAAAACATCATGTTATTCATATACCAGAAATGTTTGAAGCTACTGACTGAATGAAAAGAGCTGGCATCTCACTCTCTTTGAATCTTCTTTATCATGCTAAGAGGAGCAGGAAAGAGCAAAAAATTTCAGAATTGCACCTTGCAATGTGGAGATATTACTGTTTGTGCATTTACAATATTCATTGATTTTTGCCATTGAAAAACGTCCAGAAATGCTTGAAGCTACTGACTGAATGAAAGGAGCTGGCATCTCACTCTCTTTGAATCTTCTTTATCATGCTAGGATTAGCAGGAAAAAGCAAAAAATTTCAGAATTGCACCTTGCAATGTGGAGATATTACTGTTTGTACATTTACAATATTCATTGATTTTTGCCATTGAAAAACGTCCAGAAATGTTTGAAGCTACTGACTGAATGAAAGGAGCTGGCATCTCACTCTCTTTGAATCTTCTTTATCATGCTAGGATTAGCAGGAAAAAGCAAAAAAATTCAGAATTGCACCTTGCAATGCGGAGAAATTACTGTTTGTGCATTTACAATATTCATTGATTTTTGCCATTGAAAAACATCATGTTATTCATATACCAGAAATGTTTGAAGCTACTGACTGAATGAAAAGAGCTGGCATCTCACTCGTTTGAATCTTCTTTATCATGCTAAGAAATTTTTTGCTTTTTCCTGCTCCTCTTAGCATGATAAAGAAGATTCAAAGAGAGTGAGATGCCAGCTCTTTTCATTCAGTCAGTAGCTTCAAACATTTCTGGTATATGAATAACATGATGTTTTTCAATGACAAAAATCAATGAATATTGTAAATGCACAAACAGTAATGTCTCCACATTGCAAGGTGCAATTCTGAAATTTTTTGCTTTTTCCTGCTAATCCTAGCATGATAAAGAAGATTCAAAGAGAGTGAGATGCCAGCTCCTTTCATTCAGTCAGTAGCTTCAAACATTTCTGGACGTTTTTCAATGGCAAAAATCAATGAATATTGTAAATGCACAAACAGTAATATCTCCACATTGCAAGGTGCAATTCTGAAATTTTTTGCTTTTTCCTGCTAATCCTAGCATGATAAAGAAGATTCAAAGAGAGTGAGATGCCAGCTCCTTTCATTCAGTCAGTAGCTTCAAACATTTCTGGACGTTTTTCAATGGCAAAAATCAATGAATATTGTAAATGCACAAACAGTAATATCTCCACATTGCAAGGTGCAATTCTGAAATTTTTTGCTTTTTCCTGCTAATCCTAGCATGATAAAGAAGATTCAAAGAGATTGAGATGCCAGCTCCTTTCATTCAGTCAGTAGCTTCAAACATTTCTGGACGTTTTTCAATGGCAAAAATCAATGAATATTGTAAATGCACAAACAGCAATATCTCCACATTGCAAGGTGCAATTCTGAAATTTTTTGCTTTTTCCTGCTAATCCTAGCATGATAAAGAAGATTCAAAGAGAGTGAGATGCCAGCTCCTTTCATTCAGTCAGTAGCTTCAAACATTTCTGGACGTTTTTCAATGGCAAAAATCAATGAATATTGTAAATGCACAAACAGTAATATCTCCACATTGCAAGGTGCAATTCTAAATTTTTTTGCTTTTTCCTGCTAATCCTAGCATGATAAAGAAGATTCAAAGAGAGTGAGATGCCAGCTCCTTTCATTCAGTCAGTAGCTTCAAACATTTCTGGACGTTTTTCAATGGCAAAAATCAATGAATATTGTAAATGCACAAACAGTAATATCTCCACATTGCAAGGTGCAATTCTGAAATTTTTTGCTTTTTCCTGCTAATCCTAGCATGATAAAGAAGATTCAAAGAGAGTGAGATGCCAGCTCCTTTCATTCAGTCAGTAGCTTCAAACATTTCTGGATGTTTTTCAATGGCAAAAATCAATGAATATTGTAAATGCACAAACAGTAATATCTCCACATTGCAAGGTGCAATTCTGAAATTTTTTGCTTTTTCCTGCTAATCCTAGCATGATAAAGAAGATTCAAAGAGAGTGAGATGCCAGCTCCTTTCATTCAGTCAGTAGCTTCAAACATTTCTGGACGTTTTTCAATGGCAAAAATCAATGAATATTGTAAATGCACAAACAGTAATATTTCCACATTGCAAGGTGCAATTCTGAAATTTTTTGCTTTTTCCTGCTCCTCTTAGCATGATAAAGAAGATTCAAAGAGAGTGAGATGCCAGCTCTTTTCATTCAGTCAGTAGCTTCAAACATTTCTGGTATATGAATAACATGATGTTTTTCAATGGCAAAAATCAATGAATATTGTAAATACACAAACAGTAATTTCTCCGCATTGCAAGGTGCAATTCTGAAATTTTTTGCTTTTTCCTGCTAATCCTAGCATGATAAAGAAGATTCAAAGAGAGTGAGATGCCAGCTCTTTTCATTCAGTCAGTAGCTTCAAATATTTCTGGACGTTTTTCAATGGCAAAAATCAATGAATATTGTAAATGCACAAACAGTAATATCTTCACATTGCAAGGTGCAATTCTGAAATTTTTTGCTTTTTCCTGCTCCTCTTAGCATGATAAAGAAGATTCAAAGAGAGTGAGATGCCAGCTCCTTTCCTTCAGTCAGTAGCTTCAAACATTTCTGGACGTTTTTCAATGGCAAAAATCAATGAATATTGTAAATGCACAAACAGTAATATCTCCACATTGCAAGGTGCAATTCTGACATTTTTTGCTTTTTCCTGCTAATCCTAGCATGATAAAGAAGATTCAAAGAGAGTGAGATGCCAGCTCCTTTCATTCAGTCAGTAGCTTCAAACATTTCTGGACGTTTTTCAATGGCAAAAATCAATGAATATTGTAAATGCACAAACAGTAATATCTCCACATTGCAAGGTGCAATTCTGAAATTTTTTGCTTTTTCCTGCTCCTCTTAGCATGATAAAGAAGATTCAAAGAGAGTGAGATGCCAGCTCTTTTCATTCAGTCAGTAGCTTCAAACATTTCTGGTATATGAATAACATGATGTTTTTCAATGGCAAAAATCAATGAATATTGTAAATGCACAAACAGTAATTTCTCCGCATTGCAAGGTGCAATTCTGAAATTTTTTGCTTTTTCCTGCTAATCCTAGCATGATAAAGAAGATTCAAAGAGAGTGAGATGCCAGCTCCTTTCATTCAGTCAGTAGCTTCAAACATTTCTGGACGTTTTTCAATGGCAAAAATCAATGAATATTGTAAATGCACAAACAGTAATATCTCCACATTGCAAGGTGCAATTCTGAAATTTTTTGCTTTTTCCTGCTCCTCTTAGCATGATAAAGAAGATTCAAAGAGAGTGAGATGCCAGCTCTTTTCATTCAGTCAGTAGCTTCAAACATTTCTGGTATATGAATAACATGATGTTTTTCAATGGCAAAAATCAATGAATATTGTAAATGCACAAACAGTAATTTCTCCGCATTGCAAGGTGCAATTCTGAAATTTTTTGCTTTTTCCTGCTCCTCTTAGCATGATAAAGAAGATTCAAAGAGAGTGAGATGCCAGCTCTTTTCATTCAGTCAGTAGCTTCAAACATTTCTGGTATATGAATAACATGATGTTTTTCAATGGCAAAAATCAATGAATATTGTAAATGCACAAACAGTAATTTCTCCGCATTGCAAGGTGCAATTCTGAATTTTTTTGCTTTTTCCTGCTAATCCTAGCATGATAAAGAAGATTCAAAGAGAGTGAGATGCCAGCTCCTTTCATTCAGTCAGTAGCTTCAAACATTTCTGGACGTTTTTCAATGGCAAAAATCAATGAATATTGTAAATGCACAAACAGTAATATCTCCACATTGCAAGGTGCAATTCTGAAATTTTTTGCTTTTTCCTGCTCCTCTTAGCATGATAAAGAAGATTCAAAGAGAGTGAGATGCCAGCTCTTTTCATTCAGTCAGTAGCTTCAAACATTTCTGGTATATGAATAACATGATGTTTTTCAATGGCAAAAATCAATGAATATTGTAAATGCACAAACAGTAATTTCTCCGCATTGCAAGGTGCAATTCTGAATTTTTTTGCTTTTTCCTGCTAATCCTAGCATGATAAAGAAGATTCAAAGAGAGTGAGATGCCAGCTCCTTTCATTCAGTCAGTAGCTTCAAATATTTCTGGACGTTTTTCAATGGCAAAAATCAATGAATATTGTAAATGCACAAACAGTAATATCTCCACATTGCAAGGTGCAATTCTGAAATTTTTTGCTTTTTCCTGCTCCTCTTAGCATGATAAAGAAGATTCAAAGAGAGTGAGAAGCCAGCTCTTTTCATTCAGTCAGTAGCTTCAAACATTTCTGGTATATGAATAACATGATGTTTTTCAATGGCAAAAATCAATGAATATTGTAAATGCACAAACAGTAATTTCTCCGCATTGCAAGGTGCAATTCTGAAATTTTTTGCTTTTTCCTGCTAATCCTAGCATGATAAAGAAGATTCAAAGAGAGTGAGATGCCAGCTCCTTTCATTCAGTCAGTAGCTTCAAACATTTCTGGACGTTTTTCAATGGCAAAAATCAATGAATATTGTAAATGCACAAACAGTAATATCTCCACATTGCAAGGTGCAATTCTGAAATTTTTTGCTTTTTCCTGCTCCTCTTAGCATGATAAAGAAGATTCAAAGAGAGTGAGATGCCAGCTCTTTTCATTCAGTCAGTAGCTTCAAACATTTCTGGTATATGAATAACATGATGTTTTTCAATGGCAAAAATCAATGAATATTGTAAATGCACAAACAGTAATTTCTCCGCATTGCAAGGTGCAATTCTGAAATTTTTTGCTTTTTCCTGCTAATCCTAGCATGATAAAGAAGATTCAAAGAGAGTGAGATGCCAGCTCCTTTCATTCAGTCAGTAGCTTCAAACATTTCTGGACGTTTTTCAATGGCAAAAATCAATGAATATTGTAAATGCACAAACAGTAATATCTCCACATTGCAAGGTGCAATTCTGAAATTTTTTGCTTTTTCCTGCTCCTCTTAGCATGATAAAGAAGATTCAAAGAGAGTGAGATGCCAGCTCTTTTCATTCAGTCAGTAGCTTCAAACATTTCTGGTATATGAATAACATGATGTTTTTCAATGGCAAAAATCAATGAATATTGTAAATGCACAAACAGTAATTTCTCCGCATTGCAAGGTGCAATTCTGAAATTTTTTGCTTTTTCCTGCTAATCCTAGCATGATAAAGAAGATTCAAAGAGAGTGAGATGCCAGCTCCTTTCATTCAGTCAGTAGCTTCAAACATTTCTGGACGTTTTTCCATGGCAAAAATCAATGAATATTGTAAATGCACAAACAGTAATATCTCCACATTGCAAGGTGCAATTCTGAAATTTTTTGCTTTTTCCTGCTCCTCTTAGCATGATAAAGAAGATTCAAAGAGAGTGAGATGCCAGCTCTTTTCATTCAGTCAGTAGCTTCAAACATTTCTGGTATATGAATAACATGATGTTTTTCAATGGCAAAAATCAATGAATATTGTAAATGCACAAACAGTAATTTCTCCGCATTGCAAGGTGCAATTCTGAAATTTTTTGCTTTTTCCTGCTAATCCTAGCACGATAAAGAAGATTCAAAGAGAGTGAGATGCCAGCTCTTTTCATTCAGTCAGTAGCTTCAAACATTTCTGGTATATGAATAACATGATGTTTTTCAATGGCAAAAATCAATGAATATTGTAAATGCACAAACAGTAATTTCTCCGCATTGCAAGGTGCAATTCTGAAATTTTTTGCTTTTTCCTGCTAATCCTAGCATGATAAAGAAGATTCAAAGAGAGTGAGATGCCAGCTCCTTTCATTCAGTCAGTAGCTTCAAACATTTCTGGACGTTTTTCAATGGCAAAAATCAATGAATATTGTAAATGCACAAACAGTAATATCTCCACATTGCAAGGTGCAATTCTGAAATTTTTTGCTTTTTCCTGCTCCTCTTAGCATGATAAAGAAGATTCAAAGAGAGTGAGATGCCAGCTCTTTTCATTCAGTCAGTAGCTTCAAACATTTCTGGTATATGAATAACATGATGTTTTTCAATGGCAAAAATCAATGAATATTGTAAATGCACAAACAGTAATTTCTCCGCATTGCAAGGTGCAATTCTGAAATTTTTTGCTTTTTCCTGCTAATCCTAGCATGATAAAGAAGATTCAAAGAGAGTGAGATGCCAGCTCCTTTCATTCAGTCAGTAGCTTCAAACATTTCTGGACGTTTTTCAATGGCAAAAATCAATGAATATTGTAAATGCACAAACAGTAATATCTCCACATTGCAAGGTGCAATTCTGAAATTTTTTGCTTTTTCCTGCTCCTCTTAGCATGATAAAGAAGATTCAAAGAGAGTGAGATGCCAGCTCTTTTCATTCAGTCAGTAGCTTCAAACATTTCTGGTATATGAATAACATGATGTTTTTCAATGGCAAAAATCAATGAATATTGTAAATGCACAAACAGTAATTTCTCCGCATTGCAAGGTGCAATTCTGAAATTTTTTGCTTTTTCCTGCTAATCCTAGCATGATAAAGAAGATTCAAAGAGAGTGAGATGCCAGCTCCTTTCATTCAGTCAGTAGCTTCAAACATTTCTGGACGTTTTTCAATGGCATAAATCAATGAATATTGTAAATGCACAAACAGTAATATCTCCACATTGCAAGGTGCAATTCTGAAATTTTTTGCTTTTTCCTGCTCCTCTTAGCATGATAAAGAAGATTCAAAGAGAGTGAGATGCCAGCTCTTTTCATTCAGTCAGTAGCTTCAAACATTTCTGGTATATGAATAACATGATGTTCTTCAATGGCAAAAATCAATGAATATTGTAAATGCACAAACAGTAATTTCTCCGCATTGCAAGGTGCAATTCTGATATTTTTTGCTTTTTCCTGCTAATCCTAGCATGATAAAGAAGATTCAAAGAGAGTGAGATGCCAGCTCCTTTCATTCAGTCAGTAGCTTCAAACATTTCTGGACGTTTTTCAATGGCAAAAATCAATGAATATTGTAAATGCACAAACAGTAATATCTCCACATTGCAAATTGCAATTCTGAATTTTTTTGCTTTTTCCTGCTCCTCTTAGCATGATAAAGAAGATTCAAAGAGAGTGAGATGCCAGCTCTTTTCATCCAGTCAGTAGCTTCAAACATTTCTGGTATATGAATAACATGATGTTTTTCAATGGCAAAAATCAATGAATATTGTAAATGCACAAACAGTAATTTCTCCGCATTGCAAGGTGCAATTCTGAAATTTTTTGCTTTTTCCTGCTAATCCTAGCATGATAAAGAAGATTCAAAGAGAGTGAGATGCCAGCTCCTTTCATTCAGTCAGTAGCTTCAAACATTTCTGGACTTTTTCAATGGCAAAAATCAATGAATATTGTAAATGCACAAACAGTAATATCTCCACATTGCAAATTGCAATTCTGAAATTTTTTGCTTTTTCCTGCTCCTCTTAGCATGATAAAGAAGATTCAAAGAGAGTGAGATGCCAGCTCTTTTCATTCAGTCAGTAGCTTCAAACATTTCTGGTATATGAATAACATGATGTTTTTCAATGGCAAAAATCAATGAATATTGTAAATGCACAAACAGTAATTTCTCCGCATTGCAAGGTGCAATTCTGAAATTTTTTGCTTTTTCCTGCTAATCCTAGCATGATAAAGAACATTCAAAGAGAGTGAGATGCCAGCTCCTTTCATTCAGTCAGTAGCTTCAAACATTTCTGGACGTTTTTCAATGGCAAAAATCAATGAATATTGTAAATGCACAAACAGTAATATCTCCACATTGCAAGGTGCAATTCTGAAATTTTTTGCTTTTTCCTGCTCCTCTTAGCATGATAAAGAAGATTCAAAGAGAGTGAGATGCCAGCTCTTTTCATTCAGTCAGTAGCTTCAAACATTTCTGGTATATGAATAACATGATGTTTTTCAATGGCAAAAATCAATGAATATTGTAAATGCACAAACAGTAATTTCTCCGCATTGCAAGGTGCAATTCTGAAATTTTTTGCTTTTTCCTGCTAATCCTAGCATGATAAAGAAGATTCAAAGAGAGTGAGATGCCAGCTCCTTTCATTCAGTCAGGAGCTTCAAACATTTCTGGACGTTTTTCAATGGCAAAAATCAATGAATATTGTAAATGCACAAACAGTAATATCTCCACATTGCAAGGTGCAATTCTGAAATTTTTTGCTTTTTCCTGCTCCTCTTAGCATGATAAAGAAGATTCAAAGAGAGTGAGATGCCAGCTCTTTTCATTCAGTCAGTAGCTTCAAACATTTCTGGTATATGAATAACATGATGTTTTTCAATGGCAAAAATCAATGAATATTGTAATTGCGCAAACAGTAATATCTCCACATTGCAAGGTGCAATTCTGAAATTTTTTGCTTTTTCCTGCTAATCCTAGCATGATAAAGAACATTCAAAGAGAGTGAGATGCCAGCTCCTTTCATTCAGTCAGTAGCTTCAAACATTTCTGTACGTTTTTCAATGGCAAAAATCAATGAATATTGTAAATGCACAAACAGTAATATCTCCACATTGCAAGGTGCAATTCTGAAATTTTTTGCTTTTTCCTGCTCCTCTTAGCATGATAAAGAAGATTCAAAGAGAGTGAGATGCCAGCTCTTTTCATTCAGTCAGTAGCTTCAAACATTTCTGGTATATGAATAACATGATGTTTTTCAATGGCAAAAATCAATGAATATTGTAAATGCACAAACAGTAATTTCTCCGCATTGCAAGGTGCAATTCTGAAATTTTTTGCTTTTTCCTGCTAATCCTAGCATGATAAAGAAGATTCAAAGAGAGTGAGATGCCAGCTCCTTTCATTCAGTCAGTAGCTTCAAACATTTCTGGACGTTTTTCAATGGCAAAAATAAATGAATATTGTAAATGCACAAACAGTAATATCTCCACATTGCAAGGTGCAATTCTGAAATTTTTTGCTTTTTCCTGCTCCTCTTAGCATGATAAAGAAGATTCAAAGAGAGTGAGATGCCAGCTCTTTTCATTCAGTCAGTAGCTTCAAACATTTCTGGTATATGAATAACATGATGTTTTTCAATGGCAAAAATCAATGAATATTGTAAATGCACAAACAGTAATTTCTCCGCATTGCAAGGTGCAATTCTGAAATTTTTTGCTTTTTCCTGCTAATCCTAGCATGATAAAGAAGATTCAAAGAGAGTGAGATGCCAGCTCCTTTCATTCAGTCAGTAGCTTCAAACATTTCTGGACGTTTTTCAATGGCAAAAATCAATGAATATTGTAAATGCACAAACAGTAATATCTCCACATTGCAAGATGCAATTCTGAAATTTTTTGCTTTTTCCTGCTCCTCTTAGCATGATAAAGAAGATTCAAAGAGAGTGAGATGCCAGCTCTTTTCATTCAGTCAGTAGCTTCAAACATTTCTGGTATATGAATAACATGATGTTTTTCAATGGCAAAAATCAATGAATATTGTAAATGCACAAACAGTAATTTCTCCGCATTGCAAGGTGCAATTCTGAAATTTTTTGCTTTTTCCTGCTAATCCTAGCATGATAAAGAAGATTCAAAGAGAGTGAGATGCCAGCTCCTTTCATTCAGTCAGTAGCTTCAAACATTTCTGGACGTTTTTCAATGGCAAAAATCAATGAATATTGTAAATGCACAAACAGTAATATCTCCACATTGCAAGGTGCAATTCTGAAATTTATTGCTTTTTCCTGCTAATCCTAGCATGATAAAGAAGATTCAAAGAGAGTGAGATGCCAGCTCCTTTCATTCAGTCAGTAGCTTCAAACATTTCTGGACGTTTTTCAATTGCAAAAATCAATGAATATTGTAAATGCACAAACAGTAATATCTCCACATTGCAAATTGCAATTCTGAAATTTTTTGCTTTTTCCTGCTCCTCTTAGCATGATAAAGAAGATTCAAAGAGAGTGAGATGCCAGCTCTTTTCATTCAGTCAGTAGCTTCAAACATTTCTGGTATATGAATAACATGATGTTTTTCAATGGCAAAAATCAATGAATATTGTAAATGCACAAACAGTAATTTCTCCGCATTGCAAGGTGCAATTCTGAAATTTTTTGCTTTTTCCTGCTAATCCTAGCATGATAAAGAAGATTCAAAGAGAGTGAGATGCCAGCTCCTTTCATTCAGTCAGGAGCTTCAAACATTTCTGGACGTTTTTCAATGGCAAAAATCAATGAATATTGTAAATGCACAAACAGTAATATCTCCACATTGCAAGGTGCAATTCTGAAATTTTTTGCTTTTTCCTGCTCCTCTTAGCATGATAAAGAAGATTCAAAGAGAGTGAGATGCCAGCTCTTTTCATTCAGTCAGTAGCTTCAAACATTTCTGGTATATGAATAACATGATGTTTTTCAATGGCAAAAATCAATGAATATTGTAAATGCACAAACAGTAATATCTCCACATTGCAAGGTGCAATTCTGAAATGTTTTGCTTTTTCCTGCTAATCCTAGCATGATAAAGAACATTCAAAGAGAGTGAGATGCCAGCTCCTTTCATTCAGTCAGTAGCTTCAAACATTTCTGTACGTTTTTCAATGGCAAAAATCAATGAATATTGTAAATGCACAAACAGTAATATCTCCACATTGCAAGGTGCAAGTCTGAAATTTTTTGCTTTTTCCTGCTCCTCTTAGCATGATAAAGAAGATTCAAAGAGAGTGAGATACCAGCTCTTTTCATTCAGTCAGTAGCTTCAAACATTTCTGGTATATGAATAACATGATGTTTTTCAATGGCAAAAATCAATGAATATTGTAAATGCACAAACAGTAATTTCTCCGCATTGCAAGGTGCAATTCTGAAATTTTTTGCTTTTTCCTGCTAATCCTAGCATGATAAAGAAGATTCAAAGAGAGTGAGATGCCAGCTCCTTTCATTCAGTCAGTAGCTTCAAACATTTCTGGACGTTTTTCAATGGCAAAAATAAATGAATATTGTAAATGCACAAACAGTAATATCTCCACATTGCAAGGTGCAATTCTGAAATTTTTTGCTTTTTCCTGCTCCTCTTAGCATGATAAAGAAGATTCAAAGAGAGTGAGATGCCAGCTCTTTTCATTCAGTCAGTAGCTTCAAACATTTCTGGTATATGAATAACATGATGTTTTTCAATGGCAAAAATCAATGAATATTGTAAATGCACAAACAGTAATTTCTCCGCATTGCAAGGTGCAATTCTGAAATTTTTTGCTTTTTCCTGCTAATCCTAGCATGATAAAGAAGATTCAAAGAGAGTGAGATGCCAGCTCCTTTCATTCAGTCAGTAGCTTCAAACATTTCTGGACGTTTTTCAATGGCAAAAATCAATGAATATTGTAAATGCACAAACAGTAATATCTCCACATTGCAAGATGCAATTCTGAAATTTTTTGCTTTTTCCTGCTCCTCTTAGCATGATAAAGAAGATTCAAAGAGAGTGAGATGCCAGCTCTTTTCATTCAGTCAGTAGCTTCAAACATTTCTGGTATATGAATAACATGATGTTTTTCAATGGCAAAAATCAATGAATATTGTAAATGCACAAACAGTAATTTCTCCGCATTGCAAGGTGCAATTCTGAAATTTTTTGCTTTTTCCTGCTAATCCTAGCATGATAAAGAAGATTCAAAGAGAGTGAGATGCCAGCTCCTTTCATTCAGTCAGTAGCTTCAAACATTTCTGGACGTTTTTCAATGGCAAAAATCAATGAATATTGTAAATGCACAAACAGTAATATCTCCACATTGCAAGGTGCAATTCTGAAATTTATTGCTTTTTCCTGCTAATCCTAGCATGATAAAGAAGATTCAAAGAGAGTGAGATGCCAGCTCCTTTCATTCAGTCAGTAGCTTCAAACATTTCTGGACGTTTTTCAATGGCAAAAATCAATGAATATTGTAAATGCACAAACAGTAATATCTCCACATTGCAAGGTGCAATTCTGAAATTTTTTGCTTTTTCCTGCTCCTCTTAGCATGATAAAGAAGATTCAAAGAGAGTGAGATGCCAGCTCTTTTCATTCATTCAGTAGCTTCAAACATTTCTGGTATATGAATAACATGATGTTTTTCAATGGCAAAAATCAATGAATATTGTAAATGCACAAACAGTAATTTCTCCGCATTGAAAGGTGCAATTCTGAAATTTTTTGCTTTTTCCTGCTAATCCTAGCATGATAAAGAATATTCAAAGAGAGTGAGATGCCAGCTCCTTTCATTCAGTCAGTAGCTTCAAACATTTCTGGACATTTTTCAATGGCAAAAATCAATGAATATTGTAAATGCACAAACAGTAATATCTACACATTGCAAGGTGCAATTCTGAAATTTTTTGCTTTTTCCTGCTCCTCTTAGCATGATAAAGAAGATTCAAAGAGAGTGAGATGCCAGCTCTTTTCATTCAGTCAGTAGCTTCAAACATTTCTGGTATATGAATAACATGATGTTTTTCAATGGCAAAAATCAATGAATATTGTAAATGCACAAACAGTAATTTCTCCGCATTGCAAGGTGCAATTCTGAAATTTTTTGCTTTTTCCTGCTAATCCTAGCATGATAAAGAACATTCAAAGAGAGTGAGATGCCAGCTCCTTTCATTCAGTCAGTAGCTTCAAACATTTCTGGACGTTTTTCAATGGCAAAAATCAATGAATATTGTAAATGCACAAACAGTAATATCTCCACATTGCAAGGTGCAATTCTGAAATTTTTTGCTTTTTCCTGCTCCTCTTAGCATGATAAAGAAGATTCAAAGAGAGTGAGATGCCAGCTCTTTTCATTCAGTCAGTAGCTTCAAACATTTCTGGTATATGAATAACATGATGTTTTTCAATGGCAAAAATCAATGAATATTGTAAATGCACAAACAGTAATTTCTCCGCATTGCAAGGTGCAATTCTGAAATTTTTTGCTTTTTCCTGCTAATCCTAGCATGATAAAGAAGATTCAAAGAGAGGGAGATGCCAGCTCCTTTCATTCAGTCAGTAGCTTCAAACATTTCTGGACGTTTTTCAATGGCAAAAATCCATGAATATTGTAAATGCACAAACAGTAATATCTCCACATTGCAAGGTGCAATTCTGAAATTTTTTGCTTTTTCCTGCTCCTCTTAGCATGATAAAGAAGATTCAAAGAGAGTGAGATGCCAGCTCTTTTCATTCAGTCAGTAGCTTCAAACATTTCTGGTATATGAATAACATGATGTTTTTCAATGGCAAAAATCAATGAATATTGTAAATGCACAAACAGTAATTTCTCCGCATTGCAAGGTGCAATTCTGAAATTTTTTGCTTTTTCCTGCTAATCCTAGCATGATAAAGAAGATTCAAAGAGAGTGAGATGCCAGCTCCTTTCATTCAGTCAGTAGCTTCAAACATTTCTGGACGTTTTTCAATGGCAAAAATCAATGAATATTGTAAATGCACAAACAGTAATATCTCCACATTGCAAGGTGCAATTCTGAAATTTTTTGCTTTTTCCTGCTCCTCTTAGCATGATAAAGAAGATTCAAAGAGAGTGAGAGGCCAGCTCTTTTCATTCAGTCAGTAGCTTCAAACATTTCTGGTATATGAATAACATGATGTTTTTCAATGGCAAAAATCAATGAATATTGTAAATGCACAAACAGTAATTTCTCCGCATTGCAAGGTGCAATTCTGAAATTTTTTGCTTTTTCCTGCTAATCCTAGCATGATAAAGAAGATTCAAAGAGAGTGAGATGCCCGCTCCTTTCATTCAGTCAGTAGCTTCAAACATTTCTGGACGTTTTTCAATGGCAAAAATCAATGAATATTGTAAATGCACAAACAGTAATATCTCCACATTGCAAGATGCAATTCTGAAATTTTTTGCTTTTTCCTGCTCCTCTTAGCATGATAAAGAAGATTCAAAGAGAGTGAGATGCCAGCTCTTTTCATTCAGTCAGTAGCTTCAAACATTTCTGGTATATGAATAACATGATGTTTTTCAATGGCAAAAATCAATGAATATTGTAAATGCACAAACAGTAATTTCTCCGCATTGCAAGGTGCAATTCTGAAATTTTTTGCTTTTTCCTGCTAATCCTAGCATGATAAAGAAGATTAATAGAGAGTGAGATGCCAGCTCTTTTCATTCAGTCAGTAGCTTCAAACATTTCTGGACGTTTTTAAATGGCAAAAATCAATGAATATTGTAAATGCACAAACAGTAATATCTCCACATTGCAAGGTGCAATTCTGAAATTTTTTGCTTTTTCCTGCTCCTCTTAGCATGATAAAGAAGATTCAAAGAGAGTGAGATGCCAGCTCTTTTCAGTCAGTAGCTTCAAACATTTCTGGTATATGAATAACATGCTGTTTTTCAATGGCAAAAATCAATGAATATTGTAAATGCACAAACAGTAATTTCTCCGCATTGCAAGGTGCAATTCTGAAATTTTTTGCTTTTTCCTGCTAATCCTAGCATGATAAAGAAGATTCAAAGAGAGTGAGATGCCAGCTCCTTTCATTCAGTCAGTAGCTTCAAACATTTCTGGACGTTTTTCAATGGCAAAAATCAATGAATATTGTAAATGCACAAACAGTAATATCTCCACATTGCAAGGTGCAATTCTGAAATTTATTGCTTTTTCCTGCTAATCCTAGCATGATAAAGAAGATTCAAAGAGAGTGAGATGCCAGCTCCTTTCATTCAGTCAGTAGCTTCAAACATTTCTGGACGTTTTTCAATGGCAAAAATCAATGAATATTGTAAATGCACAAACAGTAATATCTCCACATTGCAAGGTGCAATTCAGAAATTTTTTGCTTTTTCCTGCTCCTCTTAGCATGATAAAGAAGATTCAAAGAGAGTGAGATGCCAGCTCTTTTCATTCATTCAGTAGCTTCAAACATTTCTGGTATATGAATAACATGATGTTTTTTAATGGCAAAAATCAATGAATATTGTAAATGCACAAACAGTAATTTCTCCGCATTGCAAGGTGCAATTCTGAAATTTTTTGCTTTTTCCTGCTAATCCTAGCATGATAAAGAAGATTCAAAGAGAGTGAGATGCCAGCTCCTTTCATTCAGTCAGTAGCTTCAAACATTTCTGGACATTTTTCAATGGCAAAAATCAATGAATATTGTAAATGCACAAACAGTAATATCTACACATTGCAAGGTGCAATTCTGAAATTTTTTGCTTTTTCCTGCTCCTCTTAGCATGATAAAGAAGATTCAAAGAGAGTGAGATGCCAGCTCTTTTCATTCAGTCAGTAGCTTCAAACATTTCTGGTATATGAATAACATGATGTTTTTCAATGGCAAAAATCAATGAATATTGTAAATGCACAAACAGTAATTTCTCCGCATTGCAAGGTGCAATTCTGAAATTTTTTGCTTTTTCCTGCTAATCCTAGCATGATAAAGAAGATTCAAAGAGAGTGAGATGCCAGCTCCTTTCATTCAGTCAGTAGCTTCAAACATTTCTGGACGTTTTTCAATGGCAAAAATCAATGAATATTGTAAATGCACAAACAGTAATATCTCCACATTGCAAGGTGCAATTCTGAAATTTTTTGCTTTTTCCTGCTCCTCTTAGCATGATAAAGAAGATTCAAAGAGAGTGAGATGCCAGCTCTTTTCATTCAGTCAGTAGCTTCAAACATTTCTGGTATATGAATAACATGATGTTTTTCAATGGCAAAAATCAATGAATATTGTAAATGCACAAACAGTAATTTCTCCGCATTGCAAGGTGCAATTCTGAAATTTTTTGCTTTTTCCTGCTAATCCTAGCATGACAAAGAAGATTCAAAGAGAGTGAGATGCCAGCTCCTTTCATTCAGTCAGTAGCTTCAAACATTTCTGGACGTTTTTCAATGGCAAAAATCAATGAATATTGTAAATGCACAAACAGTAATATCTCCACATTGAAAGGTGCAATTCTGAAATTTTTTGCTTTTTCCTGCTCCTCTTAGCATGATAAAGAAGATTCAAAGAGAGTGAGATGCCAGATCTTTTCATTCAGTCAGTAGCTTCAAACATTTCTGGTATATGAATAACATGATGTTTTTCAATGGCAAAAATCAATGAATATTGCAAATGCACAAACAGTAATTTCTCCGCATTGCAAGGTGCAATTCTGAAATTTTTTGCTTTTTCCTGCTAATCCTAGCATGATAAAGAAGATTCAAAGAGAGTGAGATGCCAGCTCCTTTCATTCAGTCAGTAGCTTCAAACATTTCTGGACGTTTTTCAATGGCAAAAATCAATGAATATTGTAAATGCACAAACAGTAATATCTCCACATTGCAAGGTGCAATTCTGAAATTTTTTGCTTTTTCCTGCTCCTCTTAGCA
The DNA here is from genome assembly GCF_046119375.1 of Phyllobates terribilis. Classification (NCBI taxonomy): domain Eukaryota; kingdom Metazoa; phylum Chordata; class Amphibia; order Anura; family Dendrobatidae; genus Phyllobates; species Phyllobates terribilis. The sequence goes on along the minus strand of NW_027362942.1, from coordinate 834,394 downwards.
TGATAAAGAAGATTCAAAGAGAGTGAGATGCCAGCTCTTTTCATTCAGTCAGTAGCTTCAAACATTTCTGGTATATGAATAACATGATGTTTTTCAATGGCAAAAATCAATGAATATTGTAAATGCACAAACAGTAATTTCTCCGCATTGCAAGGTGCAATTCTGAAATTTTTGCTTTTTCCTGCTCCTCTTAGCATGATAAAGAAGATTCAAAGAGAGTGAGATGCCAGCTCCTTTCATTCAGTCAGTAGCTTCAAACATTTCTGGACGTTTTTCAATGGCAAAAATCAATGAATATTGTAAATGCACAAACAGTAATATCTCCACATTGCAAGGTGCAATTCTGAAATTTTTGCTTTTTCCTGCTCCTCTTAGCATGATAAAGAAGATTCAAAGAGAGTGAGATGCCAGCTCTTTTCATTCAGTCAGTAGCTTCAAACATTTCTGGTATATGAATAACATGATGTTTTTCAATGGCAAAAATCAATGAATATTGTAAATGCACAAACAGTAATTTCTCCGCATTGCAAGGTGCAATTCTGAAATTTTTTGCTTTTTTCTGCTAATCCTAGCATGATAAAGAAGATTCAAAGAGAGTGACATGCCAGCTCCTTTCATTCAGTCAGTAGCTTCAAACATTTCTGGACGTTTTTCAATGGCAAAAATCAATGAATATTGTAAATGCACAAACAGTAATATCTCCACATTGCAAGGTGCAATTCTGGAATTTTTTTGCTTTTTCCTGCTCCTCTTAGCATGATAAAGAAGATTCAAAGAGAGTGAGATGGCAGCTCTTTTCATTCAGTCAGTAGCTTCAAACATTTCTGGTATATGAATAACATGATGTTTTTCAATGGCAAAAATCAATGAATATTGTAAATGCACAAACAGTAATTTCTCCGCATTGCAAGGTGCAATTCTGAAATTTTTTGCTTTTTCCTGCTAATCCTAGCATGATAAAGAAGATTCAAAGAGAGTGAAATGCCAGCTCCTTTCATTCAGTCAGTAGCTTCAAACATTTCTGGACGTTTTTCAATGGCAAAAATCAATGAATATTGTAAATGCACAAACAGTAATTTCTCCGCATTGCAAGGTGCAATTCTGAAATTTTTTGCTTTTTCCTGCTAATCCTAGCATGATAAAGAAGATTCAAAGAGAGTGAGATGCCAGCTCTTTTCATTCAGTCAGTAGCTTCAAACATTTCTGGTATATGAATAACATGATGTTTTTCAATGGCAAAAATCAATGAATATTGTAAATGCACAAACAGTAATTTCTCCGCATTGCAAGGTGCAATTCTGAAATTTTTTGCTTTTTCCTGCTAATCCTAGCATGATAAAGAAGATTCAAAGAGAGTGAGATGCCAGCTCCTTTCATTCAGTCAGTAGCTTCAAACATTTCTGGACGTTTTTCAATGGCAAAAATCAATGAATATTGTAAATGCACAAACAGTAATATCTCCACATTGCAAGGTGCAATTCTGAAATTTTTTGCTTTTTCCTGCTCCTCTTAGCATGATAAAGAAGATTCAAAGAGAGTGAGATGCCAGCTCTTTTCATTCAGTCAGTAGCTTCAAACATTTCTGGTATATGAATAACATGATGTTTTTCAATGGCAAAAATCAATGAATATTGTAAATGCACAAACAGTAATTTCTCCGCATTGCAAGGTGCAATTCTGAAATTTTTTGCTTTTTCCTGCTAATCCTAGCATGATAAAGAAGATTCAAAGAGAGTGAGATGCCAGCTCCTTTCATTCAGTCAGTAGCTTCAAACATTTCTGGACGTTTTTCAATGGCAAAAATCAATGAATATTGTAAATGCACAAACAGTAATATCTCCACATTGCAAGGTGCAATTCTGAAATTTTTTGCTTTTTCCTGCTCCTCTTAGCATGATAAAGAAGATTCAAAGAGAGTGAGATGCCAGCTCTTTTCATTCAGTCATTAGCTTCAAACATTTCTGGTATATGAATAACATGATGTTTTTCAATGGCAAAAATCAATGAATATTGTAAATGCACAAACAGTAATTTCTCCGCATTGCAAGGTGCAATTCTGAAATTTTTTGCTTTTTCCTGCTAATCCTAGCATGATAAAGAAGATTCAAAGAGAGTGAGATGCCAGCTCCTTTCATTCAGTCAGTAGCTTCAAACATTTCTGGACGTTTTTCAATGGCAAAAATCAATGAATATTGTAAATGCACAAACAGTAATATCTCCACATTGCAAGGTGCAATTCTGAAATTTTTTGCTTTTTCCTGCTAATCCTAGCATGATAAAGAAGATTCAAAGAGAGTGAGATGCCAGCTCCTTTCATTCAGTCAGTAGCTTCAAACATTTCTGGACGTTTTTCAATGGCAAAAATCAATGAATATTGTAAATGCACAAACAGTAATATCTCCACATTGCAAGGTGCAATTCTGAAATTTTTTGCTTTTTCCTGCTCCTCTTAGCATGATAAAAAAGATTCAAAGAGAGTGAGATGCCAGCTCTTTTCATTCAGTCAGTAGCTTCAAACATTTCTGGTATATGAATAACATGATGTTTTTCAATGGCAAAAATCAATGAATATTGTAAATGCATAAACAGTAATTTCTCCGCATTGCAAGGTGCAATTCTGAAATTTTTTGCTTTTTCCTGCTAATCCTAGCATGATAAAGAAGATTCAAAGAGAGTGAGATGCCAGCTCCTTTCATTCAGTCAGTAGCTTCAAACATTTCTGGACGTTTTTCAATGGCAAAAATCAATGAATATTGTAAATGCACAAACAGTAATATCTCCACATTGCAAGGTGCAATTCTGAAATTTTTTGCTTTTTCCTGCTCCTCTTAGCATGATAAAGAAGATTCAAAGAGAGTGAGATGCCAGCTCTTTTCATTCAGTCAGTAGCTTCAAACATTTCTGGTATATGAATAACATGATGTTTTTCAATGGCAAAAATCAATGAATATTGTAAATGCACAAACAGTAATTTCTCCGCATTGCAAGGTGCAATTCTGAAATTTTTTGCTTTTTCCTGCTCCTCTTAGCATGATAAAGAAGATTCAAAGAGAGTGAGATGCCAGCTACTTTCATTCAGTCAGTAGCTTCAAATATTTCTGGACGTTTTTCAATGGCAAAAATCAATGAATATTGTAAATCCACAAACAGTAATATCTCCACATTGCAAGGTGCAATTCTGAAATTTTTTGCTTTTTCCTGCTCCTCTTAGCATGATAAAGAAGATTCAAAGAGAGTGAGATGCCAGCTCTTTTCATTCAGTCAGTAGCTTCAAACATTTCTGGTATATGAATAACATGATGTTTTACAATGGCAAAAATCAATGAATATTGTAAATGCACAAACAGTAATTTCTCCGCATTGCAAGGTGCAATTCTGAAATTTTTTGCTTTTTCCTGCTAATCCTAGCATGATAAAGAAGATTCAAAGAGAGTGATATGCCAGCTCCTTTCATTCAGTCAGTAGCTTCAAACATTTCTGGACGTTTTTCAATGGCAAAAATCAATGAATATTGTAAATGCACAAACAGTAATATCTCCACATTGCAATGTGCAATTCTGAAATTTTTTGCTTTTTCCTGCTCCTCTTAGCATGATAAAGAAGATTCAAAGAGAGTGAGATGCCAGCTCTTTTCATTCAGTCAGTAGCTTCAAACATTTCTGGTATATGAATAACATGATGTTTTTCAATGGCAAAAATCAATGAATATTGTAAATGCACAAACAGTAATTTCTCCGCATTGCAAGGTGCAATTCTGAAATTTTTTGCTTTTTCCTGCTAATCCTAGCATGATAAAGAAGATTCAAAGAGAGTGAGATGCCAGCTCCTTTCATTCAGTCAGTAGCTTCAAACATTTCTGGATGTTTTTCAATGGCAAAAATCAATGAATATTGTAAATGCACAAACAGTAATATCTCCACATTGCAAATTGCAATTCTGAATTTTTTTGCTTTTTCCTGCTCCTCTTAGCATGATAAAGAAGATTCAAAGAGAGTGAGATGCCAGCTCTTTTCATTCAGTCAGTAGCTTCAAACATTTCTGGTATATGAATAACATGATGTTTTTCAATGGCAAAAATCAATGAATATTGTAAATGCTCAAACAGTAATTTCTCCGCATTGGAAGGTGCAATTCTGAAATTTTTTGCTTTTTCCTGCTAATCCTAGCATGATAAAGAAGATTCAAAGAGAGTGAGATGCCAGCTCCTTTCATTCAGTCAGTAGCTTCAAACATTTCTGGACGTTTTTCAATGGCAAAAATCAATGAATATTGTAAATGCACAAACAGTAATATCTCCACATTGCAAGGTGCAATTCTGAAATTTTTTGCTTTTTCCTGCTCCTCTTAGCATGATAAAGAAGATTCAAAGAGAGTGAGATGCCAGCTCTTTTCATTCAGTCGGTAGCTTCAAACATTTCTGGTATATGAATAACATGATGTTTTTCAATGGCAAAAATCAATGAATATTGTAAATGCACAAACAGTAATTTCTCCGCATTGCAAGGTGCAATTCTGAAATTTTTTGCTTTTTCCTGCTAATCCTAGCATGATAAAGAAGATTCAAAGAGAGTGAGATGCCAGCTCCTTTCATTTAGTCAGTAGCTTCAAACATTTCTGGACGTTTTTCAATGGCAAAAATCAATGAATATTGTAAATGCACAAACAGTAATATCTCCACATTGCAAATTGCAATTCTGAAATTTTTTGCTTTTTCCTGCTCCTCTTAGCATGATAAAGAAGATTCAAAGAGAGTGAGATGCCAGCTCTTTTCATTCAGTCAGTAGCTTCAAACATTTCTGGTATATGAATAACATGATGTTTTTCAATGGCAAAAATCAATGAATATTGTAAATGCACAAACAGTAATTTCTCCGCATTGCAAGGTGCAATTCTGAAATTTTTTGCTTTTTCCTGCTAATCCTAGCATGATAAAGAAGATTCAAATAGAGTGAGATGCCAGCTCCTTTCATTCAGTCAGTAGCTTCAAACATTTCTGGACGTTTTTCAATGGCAAAAATCAATGAATATTGTAAATGCACAAACAGTAATATCTCCACATTGCAAGGTGCAATTCTGAAATTTTTTGCTTTTTCCTGCTCCTCTTAGCATGATAAAGAAGATTCAAAGAGAGTGAGATGCCAGCTCTTTTCATTCAGTCAGTAGCTTCAAACATTTCTGGTATATGAATAACATGATGTTTTTCAATGGCAAAAATCAATGAATATTGTAAATGCACAAACAGTAATATCTCCACATTGCAAGGTGCAATTCTGAAATTTTTTGCTTTTTCCTGCTAATCCTAGCATGATAAAGAAGATTCAAAGAGAGTGAGATGCCAGCTCCTTTCATTCAGTCATTAGCTTCAAACATTTCTGGACGTTTTTCAATGGCAAAAATCAATGAATATTGTAAATGCACAAACAGTAATATCTCCACATTGCAAGGTGCAATTCTGAAATTTTTTGCTTTTTCCTGCTCCTCTTAGCATGGTAAAGAAGATTCAAAGAGAGTGAGATGCCAGCTCTTTTCATTCAGTCAGTAGCTTCAAACATTTCTGGTATATGAATAACATGATGTTTTTCAATGGCAAAAATCAATGAATATTGTAAATGCACAAACAGTAATTTCTCCGCATTGCAAGGTGCAATTCTGAAATTTTTTGCTTTTTCCTGCTAATCCTAGCATGATAAAGAAGATTCAAAGAGAGTGAGATGCCAGCTCCTTTCATTCAGTCAGTAGCTTCAAACATTTCTGGACGTTTTTCAATGGCAAAAATCAATGAATATTGTAAATGCACAAACAGTAATATCTCCACATTGCAAGGTGCAATTCTGAAATTTTTTGCTTTTTCCTGCTCCTCTTAGCATGATAAAGAAGATTCAAAGAGAGTGAGATGCCAGCTCTTTTCATTCAGTCAGTAGCTTCAAACATTTCTGGTATATGAATAACATGATGTTTTTCAATGGCAAAAATCAATGAATATTGTAAATGCACAAACAGTAATTTCTCCGCATTGCAAGGTGCAATTCTGAAATTTTTTGCTTTTTCCTGCTAATCCTAGCATGATAAAGAAGATTCAAAGAGAGTGAGATGCCAGCTCTTTTCATTCAGTCAGTAGCTTCAAACATTTCTGGACGTTTTTCAATGGCAAAAATCAATGAATATTGTAAATGCACAAACAGTAATATCTCCACATTGCAAGGTGCAATTCTGAAATTTTTTGCTTTTTCCTGCTCCTCTTAGCATGATAAGATTCAAAGAGAGTGAGATGCCAGCTCTTTTCATTCAGTCAGTAGCTTCAAACATTTCTGGTATATGAATAACATGATGTTTTTCAATGGCAAAAATCAATGAATATTGTAAATGCACAAACAGTAATTTCTCCGCATTGCAAGGTGCAATTCTGAAATTTTTTGCTTTTTCCTGCTAATCCTAGCATGATAAAGAAGATTCAAAGAGAGTGAGATGCCAGCTCCTTTCATTCAGTCAGTAGCTTCAAACATTTCTGGACGTTTTTCAATGGCAAAAATCAATGAATATTGTAAATGCACAAACAGTAATATCTCCACATTGCAAGGTGCAATTCTGAAATTTTTTGCTTTTTCCTGCTCCTCTTAGCATGATAAAGAAGATTCAAAGAGAGTGAGATGCCAGCTCTTTTCATTCAGTCAGTAGCTTCAAACATTTCTGGTATATGAATAACATGATGTTTTTCAATGGCAAAAATCAATGAATATTGTAAATGCACAAACAGTAATTTCTCCGCATTGCAAGGTGCAATTCTGAAATTTTTTGCTTTTTCCTGCTAATCCTAGCATGATAAAGAAGATTCAAAGAGAGTGAGATGCCAGCTCCTTTCATTCAGTCAGTAGCTTCAAACATTTCTGGACGTTTTTCAATGGCAAAAATCAATGAATATTGTAAATGCACAAACAGTAATATCTCCACATTGCAAGGTGCAATTCTGAAATTTTTTGCTTTTTCCTGCTCCTCTTAGCATGATAAAGAAGATTCAAAGAGAGTGAGATGCCAGCTCTTTTCATTCAGTCAGTAGCTTCAAACATTTCTGGTATATGAATAACATGATGTTTTTCAATGGCAAAAATCAATGAATATTGTAAATGCACAAACAGTAATTTCTCCGCATTGCAAGGTGCAATTCTGAAATTTTTTGCTTTTTCCTGCTAATCCTAGCATGATAAAGAAGATTCAAAGAGAGTGAGATGCCAGCTCTTTTCATTCAGTCAGTAGCTTCAAACATTTCTGGACGTTTTTCAATGGCAAAAATCAATGAATATTGTAAATGCACAAACAGTAATATCTCCACATTGCAAGGTACAATTCTGAAATTTTTTGCTTTTTCCTGCTCCTCTTAGCATGATAAGATTCAAAGAGAGTGAGATGCCAGCTCTTTTCATTCAGTCAGTAGCTTCAAACATTTCTGGTATATGAATAACATGATGTTTTTCAATGGCAAAAATCAATGAATATTGTAAATGCACAAACAGTAATTTCTCCGCATTGCAAGGTGCAATTCTGAAATTTTTTGCTTTTTCCTGCTAATCCTAGCATGATAAAGAAGATTCAAAGAGAGTGAGATGCCAGCTCCTTTCATTCAGTCAGTAGCTTCAAACATTTCTGGACGTTTTTCAATGGCAAAAATCAATGAATATTGTAAATGCACAAACAGTAATATCTCCACATTGCAAGGTGCAATTCTGAAATTTTTTGCTTTTTCCTGCTCCTCTTAGCATGATAAAGAAGATTCAAAGAGAGTGAGATGCCAGCTCTTTTCATTCAGTCAGTAGCTTCAAACATTTCTGGTATATGAATAACATGATGTTTTTCAATGGCAAAAATCAATGAATATTGTAAATGCACAAACAGTAATTTCTCCGCATTGCAAGGTGCAATTCTGAAATTTTTTGCTTTTTCCTGCTAATCCTAGCATGATAAAGAAGATTCAAAGAGAGTGAGATGCCAGCTCCTTTCATTCAGTCAGTAGCTTCAAACATTTCTGGACGTTTTTCAATGGCAAAAATCAATGAATATTGTAAATGCACAAACAGTAATATCTCCACATTGCAATTTGCAATTCTGAAATTTTTTGCTTTTTCCTGCTCCTCTTAGCATGATAAAGAAGATTCAAAGAGAGTGAGATGCCAGCTCTTTTCATTCAGTCAGTAGCTTCAAACATTTCTGGTATATGAATAACATGATGTTTTTCAATGGCAAAAATCAATGAATATTGTAAATGCACAAACAGTAATTTCTCCGCATTGCAAGGTGCAATTCTGAATTTTTTTGCTTTTTCCTGCTAATCCTAGCATGATAAAGAAGATTCAAAGAGAGTGAGATGCCAGTTCCTTTCATTCAGTCAGTAGCTTCAAACATTTCTGCACGTTTTTCAATGGCAAAAATCAATGAATATTGTAAATGCACAAACAGTAATATCTCCACATTGCAAGGTGTAATTCTGAAATTTTTTGCTTTTTCCTGCTCCTCTTAGCATGATAAAGAAGATTCAAAGAGAGTGAGATGCCAGCTCTTTTCATTCAGTCAGTAGCTTCAAACATTTCTGGTATATGAATAACATGATGTTTTTCAATGGCAAAAATCAATGAATATTGTAAATGCACAAACAGTAATTTCTCCACATTGCAAGGTGCAATTCTGAAATTTTTTGCTTTTTCCTGCTAATCCTATTATGTTAAAGAAGATTCAAAGAGAGTGAGATGCCAGCTCCTTTCATTCAGTCAGTAGCTTCAAACATTTCTGGACGTTTTTCAATGGCAAAAATCAATGAATATTGTAAATGCACAAACAGTAATATCTCCACATTGCAAGGTGCAATTCTGAAATTTTTTGCTTTTTCCTGCTCCTCTTAGCATGATAAAGAAGATTCAAAGAGTGAGATGCCAGCTCTTTTCATTCAGTCAGTAGCTTCAAACATTTCTGGTATATGAATAACATGATGTTTTTCAATGGCAAAAATCAATGAATATTGTAAATGCACAAACAGTAATTTCTCCGCATTGCAAGGTGCAATTCTGAAATTTTTTGCTTTTTCCTGCTAATCCTAGCATGATAAAGAAGATTAAAAGAGAGTGAGATGCCAGCTCCATTCATTCAGTCAGTAGCTTCAAACATTTCTGGACATTTTTCAATGGCAAAAATCAATGAATATTGTAAATGCACAAACAGTAATATCTCCACATTGCAAGGTGCAATTCTGAAATTTTTTGCTTTTTCCTGCTCCTCTTAGCATGATAAAGAAGATTCAAAGAGAGTGAGATGCCAGCTCTTTTCATTCAGTCAGTAGCTTCAAACATTTCTGGTATATGAATAACATGATGTTTTTCAATGGCAAAAATCAATGAATATTGTAAATGCACAAACAGTAATTTCTCCGCATTGCAAGGTGCAATTCTGAAATTTTTTGCTTTTTCCTGCTAATCCTAGCATGATAAAGAAGATTCAAAGAGAGTGAGATGCCAGCTCTTTTCATTCAGTCAGTAGCTTCAAACATTTCTGGTATATGAATAACATGATGTTTTTCAATGGCAAAAATCAATGAATATTGTAAATGCACAAACAGTAATTTCTCCGCATTGCAAGGTGCAATTCTGAAATTTTTTGCTTTTTCCTGCTAATCCTAGCATGATAAAGAAGATTCAAAGAGAGTGAGATGCCAGCTCCTTTCATTCAGTCAGTAGCTTCAAACATTTCTGGAAGTTTTTCAATGGCAAAAATCAATGAATATTGTAAATGCACAAACAGTAATATCTCCACATTGCAAGGTGCAATTCTGAAATTTTTTGCTTTTTCCTGCTCCTCTTAGCATGATAAAGAAGATTCAAAGAGAGTGAGATGCCAGCTCTTTTCATTCAGTCAGTAGCTTCAAACATTTCTGGTATATGAATAACATGATGTTTTTCAATGGCAAAAATCAATGAATATTGTAAATGCACAAACAGTAATTTCTCCGCATTGCAAGGTGCAATTCTGAAATTTTTTGCTTTTTCCTGCTAATCCTAGCATGATAAGGAAGATTCAAAGAGAGTGAGATGCCAGCTCCTTTCATTCAGTCAGTAGCTTCAAACATTTCTGGACGTTTTTCAATGGCAAAAATCAATGAATATTGTAAATGCACAAACAGTAATATCTCCACATTGCAAGGTGCAATTCTGAAATTTTTTGCTTTTTCCTGCTCCTCTTAGCATGATAAAGAAGATTCAAAGAGAGTGAGATGCCAGCTCTTTTCATTCAGTCAGTAGCTTCAAACATTTCTGGTATATGAATAACATGATGTTTTTCAATGGCAAAAATCAATGAATATTGTAAATGCACAAACAGTAATTTCTCCGCATTGCAAGGTGCAATTCTGAAATTTTTTGCTTTTTCCTGCTAATCCTAGCATGATAAAGAAGATTCAAAGAGAGTGAGATGCCAGCTCCTTTCATTCAGTCAGTAGCTTCAAACATTTCTGGACGTTTTTCAATGGCAAAAATCAATGAATATTGTAAATGCACAAACAGTAATATCTCCACATTGCAAGGTGCAATTCTGAAATTTTTTGCTTTTTCCTGCTCCTCTTAGCATGATAAAGAAGATTCAAAGAGAGTGAGATGCCAGCTCTTTTCATTCAGTCAGTAGCTTCAAACATTTCTGGTATATGAATAACATGATGTTTTTCAATGGCAAAAATCAATGAATATTGTAAATGCACAAAGAGTAATTTCTCCGCATTGCAAGGTGCAATTCTGAAATTTTTTGCTTTTTCCTGCTAATCCTTGCATGATAAAGAAGATTCAAAGAGAGTGAGATGCCAGCTCCTTTCATTCAGTCAGTAGCTTCAAACATTTCTGGACGTTTTTCAATGGCAAAAATCAATGAATATTGTAAATGCACAAACAGTAATATCTCCACATTGCAAGGTGCAATTCTGAAATTTTTTGCTTTTTCCTGCTAATCCTAGCATGATAAAGAAGATTCAAAGAGAGTGAGATGCCAGCTCTTTTCATTCAGTCAGTAGCTTCAAACATTTCTGGTATATGAATAACATGATGTTTTTCAATGGCAAAAATCAATGAATATTGTAAATGCACAAACAGTAATTTCTCCGCATTGCAAGGTGCAATTCTGAAATTTTTTGCTTTTTCCTGCTAATCCTAGCATGATAAAGAAAATTCAAAGAGAGTGAGATGCCAGCTCCTTTCATTCAGTCAGTAGCTTCAAACATTTCTGGACGTTTTTCAATGGCAAAAATCAATGAATATTGTAAATGCACAAACAGTAATATCTCCACATTGCAAATTGCAATTGTGAAATTTTTTGCTTTTTCCTGCTCCTCTTAGCATGATAAAGAAGATTCAAAGAGAGTGAGATGCCAGCTCTTTTCATTCAGTCAGTAGCTTCAAACATTACTGGTATATGAATAACATGATGTTTTTCAATGGCAAAAATCAGTGAATATTGTAAATGCACAAACAGTAATTTCTCCGCATTGTAAGGTGCAATTCTGAAATTTTTGCTTTTTCCTGCTAATCCTAGCATGATAAAGAAGATTCAAAGAGAGTGAGATGCCAGCTCCTTTCATTCAGTCAGTAGCTTCAAACATTTCTGGATGTTTTTCAATGGCAAAAATCAATGAATATTGTAAATGCACAAACAGTAATATCTCCACATTGCAAGGTGCAATTCTGAAATTTTTTGCTTTTTCCTGCTCCTCTTAGCATGATAAAGAAGATTCAAAGAGAGTGAGATGCCAGCTCTTTTCATTCAGTCAGTAGCTTCAAACATTTCTGGTATATGAATAACATGATGTTTTTCAATTGCAAAAATCAATGAATATTGTAAATGCACAAACAGTAATATCTCCACATTGCAAGGTGCAATTCTGAAATTTTTTGCTTTTTCCTGCTAATCCTAGCATGATAAAGAAGATTCAAAGAGAGTGAGATGCCAGCTCCTTTCATTCAGTCAGTAGCTTCAAACATTTCTGGACGTTTTTCAATGGCAAAAATCAATGAATATTGTAAATGCACAAACAGTAATATCTCCACATTGCAAGGTGCAATTCTGAAATTTTTTGCTTTTTCCTGCTCCTCTTAGCATGATAAAGAAGATTCAAAGAGAGTGAGTTGCCAGCTCTTTTCATTCAGTCAGTAGCTTCAAACTTTTCTGGTATATGAATAACATGATGTTTTTCAATGGCAAAAATCAATGAATATTGTAAATGCACAAACAGTAATTTCTCCGCATTGCAAGGTGCAATTCTGAAATTTTTTGCTTTTTCCTGCTAATCCTAGCATGATAAAGAAGATTCAAAGAGAGTGAGATGCCAGCTCCTTTCATTCAGTCAGTAGCTTCAAACATTTCTGGACGTTTTTCAATGGCAAAAATCAATGAATATTGTAAATGCACAAACAGTAATATCTCCACATTGCAAGGTGCAATTCTGAAATTTTTTGCTTTTTCCTGCTCCTCTTAGCATGATAAAGAAGATTCAAAGAGAGTGAGATGCCAGCTCTTTTCATTCAGTCAGTAGCTTCAAACATTTCTGGTATAAGAATAACATGATGTTTTTCAACGGCAAAAATCAATGAATATTGTAAATGCACAAACAGTAATTTCTCCGCATTGCAAGGTGCAATTCTGAAATTTTTTGCTTTTTCCTGCTAATCCTAGCATGATAAAGAAGATTCAAAGAGAGTGAGATGCCAGCTCCTTTCATTCAGTCAGTAGCTTCAAACATTTCTGGACGTTTTTCAATGGCAAAAAATCAATGAATATTGTAAATGCACAAACAGTAATATCTCCACATTGCAAGGTGCAATTCTGAAATTTTTTGCTTTTTCCTGCTCCTCTTAGCATGATAAAGAAGATACAAAGAGAGTGAGATGCCAGCTCTTTTCATTCAGTCAGTAGCTTCAAACATTTCTGGTATATGAATAACATGATGTTTTTCAATGGCAAAAATCAATGAATATTGTAAATGCACAAAGAATAATTTCTCCGCATTGCAAGGTGCAATTCTGAAATTTTTTGCTTTTTCCTGCTAATCCTAGCATGATAAAGAAGATTCAAAGAGAGTGAGATGCCAGCTCCTTTCATTCAGTCAGTAGCTTCAAACATTTCTGGACGTTTTTCAATGGCAAAAATCAATGAATATTGTAAATGCACAAACAGTAATATCTCCACAATGCAAGGTGCAATTCTGAAATTTTTTGCTTTTTCCTGCTAATCCTAGCATGATAAAGAAGATTCAAAGAGAGGGAGATGCCAGCTCTTTTCATTCAGTCAGTAGCTTCAAACATTTCTGGTATATGAATAACATGATGTTTTTCAATGGCAAAAATCAATGAATATTGTAAATGCACAAACAGTAATTTCTCCGCATTGCAAGGTGCAATTCTGAAATTTTTTGCTTTTTCCTGCTAATCCTAGCATGATAAAGAAGATTCAAAGAGAGTGAGATGCCAGCTCCTTTCATTCAGTCAGTAGCTTCAAACATTTCTGGACGTTTTTCAATGGCAAAAATCAATGAATATTGTAAATGCACAAACAGTAATATCTCCACATTGCAAATTGCAATTCTGAAATTTTTTGCTTTTTCCTGCTCCTCTTAGCATGATAAAGAAGATTCAAAGAGAGTGAGATGCCAGCTCTTTTCATTCAGTCAGTAGCTTCAAACATTTCTGGTATATGAATAACATGATGTTTTTCAATGGCAAAAATCAATGAATATTGTAAATGCACAAACAGTAATATCTCCACATTGCAAGGTGCAATTCTGAAATTTTTTGCTTTTTCCTGCTAATCCTAGCATGATAAAGAAGATTCAAAGAGAGTGAGATGCCAGCTCCTTTCATTCAGTCAGTAGCTTCAAACATTTCTGGACGTTTTTCAATGGCAAAAATCAATGAATATTGTAAATGCACAAACAGTAATATCTCCACATTGCAAGGTGCAATTCTGAAATTTTTTGCTTTTTCCTGCTCCTCTTAGCATGATAAAGAAGATTCAAAGAGAGTGAGATGCCAGCTCTTTTCATTCAGTCAGTAGCTTCAAACATTTCTGGTATAAGAATAACATGATGTTTTTCAATGGCAAAAATCAATGAATATTGTAAATGCACAAACAGTAATTTCTCCGCATTGCAAGGTGCAATTCTGAAATTTTTTGCTTTTTCCTGCTAACCCTAGCATGATAAAGAAGATTCAAAGAGAGTGAGATGCCAGCTCCTTTCATTCAGTCAGTAGCTTCAAACATTTCTGGACGTTTTTCAATGGCAAAAATCAATGAATATTGTAAATGCACAAACAGTAATATCTCCACATTGCAAGGTGCAATTCTGAAATTTTTTGCTTTTTCCTGCTCCTCTTAGCATGATAAAGAAGATACAAAGAGAGTGAGATGCCAGCTCTTTTCATTCAGTCAGTAGCTTCAAACATTTCTGGTATATGAATAACATGATGTTTTTCAATGGCAAAAATCAATGAATATTGTAAATGCACAAAGAATAATTTCTCCGCATTGCAAGGTGCAATTCTGAAATTTTTTGCTTTTTCCTGCTAATCCTAGCATGATAAAGAAGATTCAAAGAGAGTGAGATGCCAGCTCCTTTCATTCAGTCAGTAGCTTCAAACATTTCTGGACGTTTTTCAATGGCAAAAATCAATGAATATTGTAAATGCACAAACAGTAATATCTCCACAATGCAAGGTGCAATTCTGAAATTTTTTGCTTTTTCCTGCTAATCCTAGCATGATAAAGAAGATTCAAAGAGAGTGAGATGCCAGCTCCTTTCATTCAGTCAGTAGCTTCAAACATTTCTGGACGTTTTTCAATGGCAAAAATCAATGAATATTGTAAATGCACAAACAGTAATATCTCCACATTGCAAGGTGCAATTCTGAAATTTTTTTCTTTTTCCTGCTCCTCTTAGCATTATAAAGAAGATTCAAAGAGAGGGAGATGCCAGCTCTTTTCATTCAGTCAGTAGCTTCAAACATTTCTGGTATATGAATAACATGATGTTTTTCAATGGCAAAAATCAATGAATATTGTAAATGCACAAACAGTAATTTCTCCGCATTGCAAGGTGCAATTCTGAAATTTTTTGCTTTTTCCTGCTAATCCTAGCATGATAAAGAAGATTCAAAGAGAGTGAGATGCCAGCTCCTTTCATTCAGTCAGTAGCTTCAAACATTTCTGGACGTTTTTCAATGGCAAAAATCAATGAATATTGTAAATGCACAAACAGTAATATCTCCACATTGCAAATTGCAATTCTGAAATTTTTTGCTTTTCCTGCTCCTCTTAGCATGATAAAGAAGATTCAAAGAGAGTGAGATGCCAGCTCTTTTCATTCAGTCAGTAGCTTCAAACATTACTGGTATATGAATAACATGATGTTTTTCAATGGCAAAAATCAGTGAATATTGTAAATGCACAAACAGTAATTTCTCCGCATTGTAAGGTGCAATTCTGAAATTTTTGCTTTTTCCTGCTAATCCTAGCATGATAAAGAAGATTCAAAGAGAGTGAGATGCCAGCTCCTTTCATTCAGTCAGTAGCTTCAAACATTTCTGGATGTTTTTCAATGGCAAAAATCAATGAATATTGTAAATGCACAAACAGTAATATCTCCACATTGCAAGGTGCAATTCTGAAATTTTTTGCTTTTTCCTGCTCCTCTTAGCATGATAAAGAAGATTCAAAGAGAGTGAGATGCCAGCTCTTTTCATTCAGTCAGTAGCTTCAAACATTTCTGGTATATGAATAACATGATGTTTTTCAATGGCAAAAATCAATGAATATTGTAAATGCACAAACAGTAATATCTCCACATTGCAAGGTGCAATTCTGAAATTTTTTGCTTTTTCCTGCTAATCCTAGCATGATAAAGAAGATTCAAAGAGAGTGAGATGCCAGCTCCTTTCATTCAGTCAGTAGCTTCAAACATTTCTGGACGTTTTTAAATGGCAAAAATCAATGAATATTGTAAATGCACAAACAGTAATATCTCCACATTGCAAGGTGCAATTCTGAAATTTTTTTCTTTTTCCTGCTCCTCTTAGCATGATAAAGAAGATTCAAAGAGAGTGAGTTGCCAGCTCTTTTCATTCAGTCAGTAGCTTCAAACATTTCTGGTATATGAATAACATGATGTTTTTCAATGGCAAAAATCAATGAATATTGTAAATGCACAAACAGTAATTTCTCCGCATTGCAAGGTGCAATTCTGAAATTTTTTGCTTTTTCCTGCTAATCCTAGCATGATAAAGAAGATTCAAAGAGAGTGAGATGCCAGCTCCTTTCATTCAGTCAGTAGCTTCAAACATTTCTGGACGTTTTTCAATGGCAAAAATCAATGAATATTGTAAATGCACAAACAGTAATATCTCCACATTGCAAGGTGCAATTCTGAAATTTTTTGCTTTTTCCTGCTAGTCTTAGCATGATAAAGAAGATTCAAAGAGAGTGAGATGCCAGCTCTTTTCATTCAGTCAGTAGCTTCAAACATTTCTGGTATAAGAATAACATGATGTTTTTCAATGGCAAAAATCAATGAATATTGTAAATGCACAAACAGTAATTTCTCCGCATTGCAAGGTGCAATTCTGAAATTTTTTGCTTTTTCCTGCTAATCCTAGCATGATAAAGAAGATTCAAAGAGAGTGAGATGCCAGCTCCTTTCATTCAGTCAGTAGCTTCAAACATTTCTGGACGTTTTTCAATGGCAAAAATCAATGAATATTGTAAATGCACAAACAGTAATATCTCCACATTGCAAGGTGCAATTCTGAAATTTTTTGCTTTTTCCTGCTCCTCTTAGCATGATAAAGAAGATACAAAGAGAGTGAGATGCCAGCTCTTTTCATTCAGTCAGTAGCTTCAAACATTTCTGGTATATGAATAACATGATGTTTTTCAATGGCAAAAATCAATGAATATTGTAAATGCACAAAGAATAATTTCTCCGCATTGCAAGGTGCAATTCTGAAATTTTTTGCTTTTTCCTGCTAATCCTAGCATGATAAAGAAGATTCAAAGAGAGTGAGATGCCAGCTCCTTTCATTCAGTCAGTAGCTTCAAACATTTCTGGACGTTTTTCAATGGCAAAAATCAATGAATATTGTAAATGCACAAACAGTAATATCTCCACAATGCAAGGTGCAATTCTGAAATTTTTTGCTTTTTCCTGCTAATCCTAGCATGATAAAGAAGATTCAAAGAGAGTGAGATGCCAGCTCCTTTCATTCAGTCAGTAGCTTCAAACATTTCTGGACGTTTTTCAATGGCAAAAATCAATGAATATTGTAAATGCACAAACAGTAATATCTCCACATTGCAAGGTGCAATTCTGAAATTTTTTTCTTTTTCCTGCTCCTCTTAGCATTATAAAGAAGATTCAAAGAGAGGGAGATGCCAGCTCTTTTCATTCAGTCAGTAGCTTCAAACATTTCTGGTATATGAATAACATGATGTTTTTCAATGGCAAAAATCAATGAATATTGTAAATGCACAAACAGTAATTTCTCCGCATTGCAAGGTGCAATTCTGAAATTTTTTGCTTTTTCCTGCTAATCCTAGCATGATAAAGAAGATTCAAAGAGAGTGAGATGCCAGCTCCTTTCATTCAGTCAGTAGCTTCAAACATTTCTGGACGTTTTTCAATGGCAAAAATCAATGAATATTGTAAATGCACAAACAGTAATATCTCCACATTGCAAATTGCAATTCTGAAATTTTTTGCTTTTTCCTGCTCCTCTTAGCATGATAAAGAAGATTCAAAGAGAGTGAGATGCCAGCTCTTTTCATTCAGTCAGTAGCTTCAAACATTTCTGGTATATGAATAACATGATGTTTTTCAATGGCAAAAATCAATGAATATTGTAAATGCACAAACTGTAATTTCTCCGCATTGCAAGGTGCAATTCTGAAATTTTTTGCTTTTTCCTGCTAATCCTAGCATGATAAAGAAGATTCAAAGAGAGTGAGATGCCAGCTCCTTTCATTCAGTCAGTAGCTTCAAACATTTCTGGACGTTTTTCAATGGCAAAAATCAATGAATATTGTAAATGCACAAACAGTAATATCTCCACATTGCAAGGTGCAATTCTGAAATTTTTTGCTTTTTCCTGCTCCTCTTAGCATGATAAAGAAGATTCAAAGAGAGTGAGATGCCAGCTCTTTTCATTCAGTCAGTAGCTTCAAACATTTCTGGTATATGAATAACATGATGTTTTTCAGAGGCAAAAATCAATGAATATTGTAAATGCACAAACAGTAATATCTCCACATTGCAAGGTGCAATTCTGAAATTTTTTGCTTTTTCCTGCTAATCCTAGCATGATAAAGAAGATTCAAAGAGAGTGAGATGCCAGCTCCTTTCATTCAGTCAGTAGCTTCAAACATTTCTGGACGTTTTTCAATGGCAAAAATCAATGAATATTGTAAATGCACAAACAGTAATATCTCCACATTGCAAGGTGCAATTCTGAAATTTTTTGCTTTTTCCTGCTCCTCTTAGCATGATAAAGAAGATTCAAAGAGAGTGAGATGCCAGCTCTTTTCATTCAGTCAGTAGCTTCAAACATTTCTGGTATAAGAATAACATGATGTTTTTCAATGGCAAAAATCAATGAATATTGTAAATGCACAAACAGTAATTTCTCCGCATTGCAAGGTGCAATTCTGAAATTTTTTGCTTTTTCCTGCTAATCCTAGCATGATAAAGAAGATTCAAAGAGAGTGAGATGCCAGCTCCTTTCATTCAGTCAGTAGCTTCAAACATTTCTGGACGTTTTTCAATGGCAAAAATCAATGAATATTGTAAATGCACAAACAGTAATATCTCCACATTGCAAGGTGCAATTCTGAAATTTTTTGCTTTTTCCTGCTCCTCTTAGCATGATAAAGAAGATACAAAGAGAGTGAGATGCCAGCTCTTTTCATTCAGTCAGTAGCTTCAAACATTTCTGGTATATGAATAACATGATGTTTTTCAATGGCAAAAATCAATGAATATTGTAAATGCACAAAGAATAATTTCTCCGCATTGCAAGGTGCAATTCTGAAATTTTTTGCTTTTTCCTGCTAATCCTAGCATGATAAAGAAGATTCAAAGAGAGTGAGATGCCAGCTCCTTTCATTCAGTCAGTAGCTTCAAACATTTCTGGACGTTTTTCAATGGCAAAAATCAATGAATATTGTAAATGCACAAACAGTAATATCTCCACAATGCAAGGTGCAATTCTGAAATTTTTTGCTTTTTCCTGCTAATCCTAGCATGATAAAGAAGATTCAAAGAGAGTGAGATGCCAGCTCCTTTCATTCAGTCAGTAGCTTCAAACATTTCTGGACGTTTTTCAATGGCAAAAATCAATGAATATTGTAAATGCACAAACAGTAATATCTCCACATTGCAAGGTGCAATTCTGAAATTTTTTTCTTTTTCCTGCTCCTCTTAGCATTATAAAGAAGATTCAAAGAGAGGGAGATGCCAGCTCTTTTCATTCAGTCAGTAGCTTCAAACATTTCTGGTATATGAATAACATGATGTTTTTCAATGGCAAAAATCAATGAATATTGTAAATGCACAAACAGTAATTTCTCCGCATTGCAAGGTGCAATTCTGAAATTTTTTGCTTTTTCCTGCTAATCCTAGCATGATAAAGAAGATTCAAAGAGAGTGAGATGCCAGCTCCTTTCATTCAGTCAGTAGCTTCAAACATTTCTGGACGTTTTTCAATGGCAAAAATCAATGAATATTGTAAATGCACAAACAGTAATATCTCCACATTGCAAATTGCAATTCTGAAATTTTTTGCTTTTTCCTGCTCCTCTTAGCATGATAAAGAAGATTCAAAGAGAGTGAGATGCCAGCTCTTTTCATTCAGTCAGTAGCTTCAAACATTTCTGGTATATGAATAACATGATGTTTTTCAATGGCAAAAATCAATGAATATTGTAAATGCACAAACTGTAATTTCTCCGCATTGCAAGGTGCAATTCTGAAATTTTTTGCTTTTTCCTGCTAATCCTAGCATGATAAAGAAGATTCAAAGAGAGTGAGATGCCAGCTCCTTTCATTCAGTCAGTAGCTTCAAACATTTCTGGACGTTTTTCAATGGCAAAAATCAATGAATATTGTAAATGCACAAACAGTAATATCTCCACATTGCAAGGTGCAATTCTGAAATTTTTTGCTTTTTCCTGCTCCTCTTAGCATGATAAAGAAGATTCAAAGAGAGTGAGATGCCAGCTCTTTTCATTCAGTCAGTAGCTTCAAACATTTCTGGTATATGAATAACATGATGTTTTTCAATGGCAAAAATCAATGAATATTGTAAATGCACAAACAGTAATATCTCCACATTGCAAGGTGCAATTCTGAAATTTTTTGCTTTTTCCTGCTAATCCTAGCATGATAAAGAAGATTCAAAGAGAGTGAGATGCCAGCTCCTTTCATTCAGTCAGTAGCTTCAAACATTTCTGGACGTTTTTCAATGGCAAAAATCAATGAATATTGTAAATGCACAAACAGTAATATCTCCACATTGCAAGGTGCAATTCTGAAATTTTTTGCTTTTTCCTGCTCCTCTTAGCATGATAAAGAAGATTCAAAGAGAGTGAGATGCCAGCTCTTTTCATTCAGTCAGTAGCTTCAAACATTTCTGGTATATGAATAACATGATGTTTTTCAATGGCAAAAATCAATGAATATTGTAAATGCACAAACAGTAATTTCTCCGCATTGCAAGGTGCAATTCTGAAATTTTTTGCTTTTTCCTGCTAATCCTAGCATGATAAAGAAGATTCAAAGAGAGTGAGATGCCAGCTCCTTTCATTCAGTCAGTAGCTTCAAACATTTCTGGACGTTTTTCAATGGCAAAAATCAATGAATATTGTAAATGCACAAACAGTAATATCTCCACATTGCAAGGTGCAATTCTGAAATTTTTTGCTTTTTCCTGCTCCTCTTAGCATGATAAAGAAGATTCAAAGAGAGTGAGATGCCAGCTCTTTTCATTCAGTCAGTAGCTTCAAACATTTCTGGTATATGAATAACATGATGTTTTTCAATGGCAAAAATCAATGAATATTGTAAATGCACAAACAGTAATTTCTCCGCATTGCAAGGTGCAATTCTGAAATTTTTTGCTTTTTCCTGCTAATCCTAGCATGATAAAGAAGATTCAAAGAGAGTGAGATGCCAGCTCCTTTCATTCAGTCAGTAGCTTCAAACATTTCTGGACGTTTTTCAATGGCAAAAATCAATGAATATTGTAAATGCACAAACAGTAATATCTCCACATTGCAAAGTGCAATTCTGAAATTTTTTGCTTTTTCCTGCTCCTCTTAGCATGATAAAGAAGATTCAAAGAGAGTGAGATGCCAGCTCTTTTCATTCAGTCAGTAGCTTCAAACATTTCTGGTATATGAATAACATGATGTTTTTCAATGGCAAAAATCAATGAATATTGTAAATGCACAAACAGTAATTTCTCCGCATTGCAAGGTGCAATTCTGAAATTTTTTGCTTTTTCCTGCTAATCCTAGCATGATAAAGAAGATTCAAAGAGAGTGAGATGCCAGCTCCTTTCATTCAGTCAGTAGCTTCAAACATTTCTGGACGTTTTTCAATGGCAAAAATCAATGAATATTGTAAATGCACAAACAGTAATATCTCCACATTGCAAGGTGCAATTCTGAAATTTTTTGCTTTTTCCTGCTAATCCTAGCATGATAAAGAAGATTCAAAGAGAGTGAGATGCCAGCTCCTTTCATTCAGTCAGTAGCTTCAAACATTTCTGGACATTTTTCAATGGCAAAAATCAATGAATATTGTAAATGCACAAACAGTAATATCTCCACATTGCAAGGTGCAATTCTGAAATTTTTTGCTTTTTCCTGCTCCTCTTAGCATGATAAAGAAGATTCAAAGAGAGTGAGATGCCAGCTCTTTTCATTCAGTCAGTAGCTTCAAACATTTCTGGTATATGAATAACATGATGTTTTTCAATGGCAAAAATCAATGAATATTGTAAATGCACAAACAGTAATTTCTCCGCATTGCAAGGTGCAATTCTGAAATTTTTTGCTTTTTCCTGCTAATCCTAGCATGATAAAGAAGATTCAAAGAGAGTGAGATGCCAGCTCCTTTCATTCAGTCAGTAGCTTCAAACATTTCTGGACGTTTTTCAATGGCAAAAATCAATGAATATTGTAAATGCACAAACAGTAATATCTCCACATTGCAAGGCGCAATTCTGAAATTTTTTGCTTTTTCCTGCTAATCCTAGCATGATAAAGAAGATTCAAAGAGAGTGAGATGCCAGCTCCTTTCATTCAGTCAGTAGCTTCAAACATTTCTGGACGTTTTTCAATGGCAAAAATCAATGAATATTGTAAATGCACAAACAGTAATATCTCCACATTGCAAGGTGCAATTCTGAAATTTTTTGCTTTTTCCTGCTCCTCTTACCATGATAAAGAAGATTCAAAGAGAGTGAGATGCCAGCTCTTTTCATTCAGTCAGTAGCTTCAAACATTTCTGGTATATGAATAACATGATGTTTTTCAATGGCAAAAATCAATGAATATTGTAAATGCACAAACAGTAATTTCTCCGCATTGCAAGGTGCAATTCTGAAATATTTTGCTTTTTCCTGCTAATCCTAGCATGATAAAGAAGATTCAAAGAGAGTGAGATGCCAGCTCCTTTCATTCAGTCAGTAGCTTCAAACATTTCTGGACGTTTTTCAATGGCAAAAATCAATGAATATTGTAAATGCACAAACAGTAATATCTCCACATTGCAAGGTGCAATTCTGAAATTTTTTGCTTTTTCCTGCTAATCCTAGCATGATAAAGAAGATTCAAAGAGAGTGAGATGCCAGCTCCTTTCATTCAGTCAGTAGCTTCAAACATTTCTGGACGTTTTTCAATGGCAAAAATCAATGAATATTGTAAATGCACAAACAGTAATATCTCCACATTGCAAGGTGCAATTCTGAAATTTTTTGCTTTTTCCTGCTCCTCTTAGCATGATAAAGAAGATTCAAAGAGAGTGAGATGCCAGCTCTTTTCATTCAGTCAGTAGCTTCAAACATTTCTGGTATATGAATAACATGATGTTTTTCAATGGCAAAAATCAATGAATATTGTAAATGCACAAACAGTAATTTCTCCGCATTGCAAGGTGCAATTCTGAAATTTTTTGCTTTTTCCTGCTCCTCTTAGCATAATAAAGAAGATACAAAGAGAGTGAGATGCCAGCTCTTTTCATTCAGTCAGTAGCTTCAAACATTTCTGGTATATGAATAACATGATGTTTTTCAATGGCAAAAATCAATGAATATTGTAAATGCACAAAGAATAATTTCTCCGCATTGCAAGGTGCAATTCTGAAATTTTTTGCTTTTTCCTGCTAATCCTAGCATGATAAAGAAGATTCAAAGAGAGTGAGATGCCAGCTCCTTTCATTCAGTCAGTAGCTTCAAACATTTCTGGACGTTTTTCAATGGCAAAAATCAATGAATATTGTAAATGCACAAACAGTAATATCTCCACAATGCAAGGTGCAATTCTGAAATTTTTTGCTTTCTCCTGCTAATCCTAGCATGATAAAGAAGATTCAAAGAGAGTGAGATGCCAGCTCCTTTCATTCAGTCAGTAGCTTCAAACATTTCTGGACGTTTTTCAATGGCAAAAATCAATGAATATTGTAAATGCACAAACAGTAATATCTCCACATTGCAAGGTGCAATTCTGAAATTTTTTGCTTTTTCCTGCTCCTCTTAGCATTATAAAGAAGATTCAAAGAGAGGGAGATGCCAGCTCTTTTCATTCAGTCAGTAGCTTCAAACATTTCTGGTATATGAATAACATGATGTTTTTCAATGGCAAAAATCAATGAATATTGTAAATGCACAAACAGTAATTTCTCCGCATTGCAAGGTGCAATTCTGAAATTTTTTGCTTTTTCCTGCTAATCCTAGCATGATAAAGAAGATTCAAAGAGAGTGAGATGCCAGCTCCTTTCATTCAGTCAGTAGCTTCAAACATTTCTGGACGTTTTTCAATGGCAAAAATCAATGAATATTGTAAATGCACAAACAGTAATATCTCCACATTGCAAATTGCAATTCTGAAATTTTTTGCTTTTTCCTGCTCCTCTTAGCATGATAAAGAAGATTCAAAGAGAGTGAGATGCCAGCTCTTTTCATTCAGTCAGTAGCTTCAAACATTTCTGGTATATGAATAACATGATGTTTTTCAATGGCAAAAATCAATGAATATTGTAAATGCACAAACTGTAATTTCTCCGCATTGCAAGGTGCAATTCTGAAATTTTTTGCTTTTTCCTGCTAATCCTAGCATGATAAAGAAGATTCAAAGAGAGTGAGATGCCAGCTCCTTTCATTCAGTCAGTAGCTTCAAACATTTCTGGACGTTTTTCAATGGCAAAAATCAATGAATATTGTAAATGCACAAACAGTAATATCTCCACATTGCAAGGTGCAATTCTGAAATTTTTTGCTTTTTCCTGCTCCTCTTAGCATGATAAAGAAGATTCAAAGAGAGTGAGATGCCAGCTCTTTTCATTCAGTCAGTAGCTTCAAACATTTCTGGTATATGAATAACATGATGTTTTTCAATGGCAAAAATCAATGAATATTGTAAATGCACAAACAGTAATATCTCCACATTGCAAGGTGCAATTCTGAAATTTTTTGCTTTTTCCTGCTAATCCTAGCATGATAAAGAAGATTCAAAGAGAGTGAGATGCCAGCTCCTTTCATTCAGTCAGTAGCTTCGAACATTTCTGGACGTTTTTCAATGGCAAAAATCAATGAATATTGTAAATGCACAAACAGTAATATCTCCACATTGCAAGGTGCAATTCTGAAATTTTTTGCTTTTTCCTGCTCCTCTTAGCATGATAAAGAAGATTCAAAGAGAGTGAGATGCCAGCTCTTTTCATTCAGTCAGTAGCTTCAAACATTTCTGGTATATGAATAACATGATGTTTTTCAATGGCAAAAATCAATGAATATTGTAAATGCACAAACAGTAATTTCTCCGCATTGCAAGGTGCAATTCTGAAATTTTTTGCTTTTTCCTGCTAATCCTAGCATGATAAAGAAGATTCAAAGAGAGTGAGATGCCAGCTCCTTTCATTCAGTCAGTAGCTTCAAACATTTCTGGACGTTTTTCAATGGCAAAAATCAATGAATATTGTAAATGCACAAACAGTAATATCTCCACATTGCAAGGTGCAATTCTGAAATTTTTTGCTTTTTCCTGCTCCTCTTAGCATGATGAAGAAGATTCAAAGAGAGTGAGATGCCAGCTCTTTTCATTCAGTCAGTAGCTTCAAACATTTCTGGTATATGAATAACATGATGTTTTTCAATGGCAAAAATCAATGAATATTGTAAATGCACAAACAGTAATTTCTCCGCATTGCAAGGTGCAATTCTGAAATTTTTTGCTTTTTCCTGCTAATCCTAGCATGATAAAGAAGATTCAAAGAGAGTGAGATGCCAGCTCCTTTCATTCAGTCAGTAGCTTCAAACATTTCTGGACGTTTTTCAATGGCAAAAATCAATGAATATTGTAAATGCACAAACAGTAATATCTCCACATTGCAAAGTGCAATTCTGAAATTTTTTGCTTTTTCCTGCTCCTCTTAGCATGATAAATAAGATTCAAAGAGAGTGAGATGCCAGCTCTTTTCATTCAGTCAGTAGCTTCAAACATTTCTGGTATATGAATAACATGATGTTTTTCAATGGCAAAAATCAATGAATATTGTAAATGCACAAACAGTAATTTCTCCGCATTGCAAGGTGCAATTCTGAAATTTTTTGCTTTTTCCTGCTAATCCTAGCATGATAAAGAAGATTCAAAGAGAGTGAGATGCCAGCTCCTTTCATTCAGTCAGTAGCTTCAAACATTTCTGGACGTTTTTCAATGGCAAAAATCAATGAATATTGTAAATGCACAAACAGTAATATCTCCACATTGCAAGGTGCAATTCTGAATTTTTTTGCTTTTTCCTGCTAATCCTAGCATGATAAAGAAGATTCAAAGAGAGTGAGATGCCAGCTCCTTTCATTCAGTCAGTAGCTTCAAACATTTCTGGACATTTTTCAATGGCAAAAATCAATGAATATTGTAAATGCACAAACAGTAATATCTCCACATTGCAAGGTGCAATTCTGAAATTTTTTGCTTTTTCCTGCTCCTCTTAGCATGATAAAGAAGATTCAAAGAGAGTGAGATGCCAGCTCTTTTCATTCAGTCAGTAGCTTCAAACATTTCTGGTTTATGAATAACATGATGTTTTTCAATGGCAAAAATCAATGAATATTGTAAATGCACAAACAGTAATTTCTCCGCATTGCAAGGTGCAATTCTGAAATTTTTTGCTTTTTCCTGCTAATCCTAGCATGATAAAGAAGATTCAAAGAGAGTGAGATGCCAACTCCTTTCATTCAGTCAGTAGCTTCAAACATTTCTGGACGTTTTTCAATGGCAAAAATCAATGAATATTGTAAATGCACAAACAGTAATATCTCCACATTGCAAGGTGCAATTCTGAAATTTTTTGCTTTTTCCTGCTAATCCTAGCATGATAAAGAAGATTCAAAGAGAGTGAGATGCCAGCTCCTTTCATTCAGTCAGTAGCTTCAAACATTTCTGGACGTTTTTCAATGGCAAAAATCAATGAATATTGTAAATGCACAAACAGTAATATCTCCACATTGCAAGGTGCAATTCTGAAATTTTTTGCTTTTTCCTGCTCCTCTTAGCATGATAAAGAAGATTCAAAGAGAGTGAGATGCCAGCTCTTTTCATTCAGTCAGTAGCTTCAAACATTTCTGGTATATGAATAACATGATGTTTTTCAATGGCAAAAATCAATGAATATTGTAAATGCACAAACAGTAATTTCTCCGCATTGCAAGGTGCAA
This sequence comes from Phyllobates terribilis, assembly GCF_046119375.1. Lineage (NCBI taxonomy): Eukaryota > Metazoa > Chordata > Amphibia > Anura > Dendrobatidae > Phyllobates > Phyllobates terribilis. Next base: position 807,398 of record NW_027362942.1, on the reverse strand, counting down.
TTCTGAAATATTTTGCTTTTTCCTGCTAATCCTAGCATGATAAAGAAGATTCAAAGAGAGTGAGATGCCAGCTCCTTTCATTCAGTCAGTAGCTTCAAACATTTCTGGACGTTTTTCAATGGCAAAAATCAATGAATATTGTAAATGCACAAACAGTAATATCTCCACATTGCAAGGTGCAATTCTGAAATTTTTTGCTTTTTCCTGCTAATCCTAGCATGATAAAGAAGATTCAAAGAGAGTGAGATGCCAGCTCCTTTCATTCAGTCAGTAGCTTCAAACATTTCTGGACGTTTTTCAATGGCAAAAATCAATGAATATTGTAAATGCACAAACAGTAATATCTCCACATTGCAAGGTGCAATTCTGAAATTTTTTGCTTTTTCCTGCTCCTCTTAGCATGATAAAGAAGATTCAAAGAGAGTGAGATGCCAGCTCTTTTCATTCAGTCAGTAGCTTCAAACATTTCTGGTATATGAATAACATGATGTTTTTCAATGGCAAAAATCAATGAATATTGTAAATGCACAAACAGTAATTTCTCCGCATTGCAAGGTGCAATTCTGAAATTTTTTGCTTTTTCCTGCTAATCCTAGCATGATAAAGAAGATTCAAAGAGAGTGAGATGCCAGCTCCTTTCATTCAGTCAGTAGCTTCAAACATTTCTGGACGTTTTTCAATGGCAAAAATCAATGAATATTGTAAATGCACAAACAGTAATATCTCCACATTGCAAGGTGCAATTCTGAAATTTTTTGCTTTTTCCTGCTCCTCTTAGCATGATAAAGAAGATTCAAAGAGAGTGAGATGCCAGCTCTTTTCATTCAGTCAGTAGCTTCAAACATTTCTGGTATATGAATAACATGATGTTTTTCAATGGCAAAAATCAATGAATATTGTAAATGCACAAACAGTAATTTCTCCGCATTGCAAGGTGCAATTCTGAAATTTTTTGCTTTTTCCTGCTAATCCTAGCATGATAAAGAAGATTCAAAGAGAGTGAGATGCCAGCTCCTTTCATTCAGTCAGTAGCTTCAAACATTTCTGGACGTTTTTCAATGGCAAAAATCAATGAATATTGTAAATGCACAAACAGTAATATCTCCACATTGCAAGGTGCAATTCTGAAATTTTTTGCTTTTTCCTGCTCCTCTTAGCATGATAAAGAAGATTCAAAGAGAGTGAGATGCCAGCTCTTTTCATTCAGTCAGTAGCTTCAAACATTTCTGGTATATGAATAACATGATGTTTTTCAATGGCAAAAATCAATGAATATTGTAAATGCACAAACAGTAATTTCTCCGCATTGCAAGGTGCAATTCTGAAATTTTTTGCTTTTTCCTGCTAATCCTAGCATGATAAAGAAGATTCAAAGAGAGTGAGATGCCAGCTCCTTTCATTCAGTCAGTAGCTTCAAACATTTCTGGACGTTGTTCAATGGCAAAAATCAATGAATATTGTAAATGCACAAACAGTAATATCTCCACATTGCAAAGTGCAATTCTGAAATTTTTTGCTTTTTCCTGCTCCTCTTAGCATGATAAAGAAGATTCAAAGAGAGTGAGATGCCAGCTCTTTTCATTCAGTCAGTAGCTTAAAACATTTCTGGTATATGAATAACATGATGTTTTTCAATGGCAAAAATCAATGAATATTGTAAATGCACAAACAGTAATTTCTCCGCATTGCAAGGTGCAATTCTGAAATTTTTTGCTTTTTCCTGCTAATCCTAGCATGATAAAGAAGATTCAAAGAGAGTGAGATGCCAGCTCCTTTCATTCAGTCAGTAGCTTCAAACATTTCTGGACGTTTTTCAATGGCAAAAATCAATGAATATTGTAAATGCACAAACAGTAATATCTCCACATTGCAAGGTGCAATTCTGAAATTTTTTGCTTTTTCCTGCTAATCCTAGCATGATAAAGAAGATTCAAAGAGAGTGAGATGCCAGCTCCTTTCATTCAGTCAGTAGCTTCAAACATTTCTGGACATTTTTCAATGGCAAAAATCAATGAATATTGTAAATGCACAAACAGTAATATCTCCACATTGCAAGGTGCAATTCTGAAATGTTTTGCTTTTTCCTGCTCCTCTTAGCATGATAAAGAAGATTCAAAGAGAGTGAGATGCCAGCTCTTTTCATTCAGTCAGTAGCTTCAAACATTTCTGGTATATGAATAACATGATGTTTTTCAATGGCAAAAATCAATGAATATTGTAAATGCACAAACAGTAATTTCTCCGCATTGCAAGGTGCAATTCTGAAATTTTTTGCTTTTTCCTGCTAATCCTAGCATGATAAAGAAGATTCAAAGAGAGTGAGATGCCAGCTCCTTTCATTCAGTCAGTAGCTTCAAACATTTCTGGACGTTTTTCAATGGCAAAAATCAATGAATATTGTAAATGCAGAAACAGTAATATCTCCACATTGCAAGGTGCAATTCTGAAATCTTTTGCTTTTTCCTGCTAATCCTAGCATGATAAAGAAGATTCAAAGAGAGTGAGATGCCAGCTCCTTTCATTCATTCAGTAGCTTCAAACATTTCTGGACGTTTTTCAATGGCAAAAATCAATGAATATTGTAAATGCACAAACAGTAATATCTCCACATTGCAAGGTGCAATTCTGAAATTTTTTGCTTTTTCCTGCTCCTCTTAGCATGATAAAGAAGATTCAAAGAGAGTGAGATGCCAGCTCTTTTCATTCAGTCAGTAGCTTCAAACATTTCTGGTATATGAATAACATGATGTTTTTCAATGGCAAAAATCAATGAATATTGTAAATGCACAAACAGTAATTTCTCCGCATTGCAAGGTGCAATTCTGAAATTTTTTGCTTTTTCCTGCTAATCCTAGCATGATAAAGAAGATTCAAAGAGAGTGAGATGCCAGCTCCTTTCATTCAGTCAGTAGCTTCAAACATTTCTGGACGTTTTTCAATGGCAAAAATCAATGAATATTGTAAATGCACAAACAGTAATATCTCCACATTGCAAGGTGCAATTCTGAAATTTTTTACTTTTTCCAGCTCCTCTTAGCATGATAAAGAAGATTCAAAGAGAGTGAGATGCCAGCTCTTTTCATTCAGTCAGTAGCTTCAAACATTTCTGGTATATGAATAACATGATGTTTTTCAATGGCAAAAATCAATGAATATTGTAAATGCACAAACAGTAATTTCTCCGCATTGCAAGGTGCAATTCTGAAATTTTTTGCTTTTTCCTGCTAATCCTAGCATGATAAAGAAGATTCAAAGAGAGTGAGATGCCAGCTTCTTTCATTCAGTCAGTAGCTTCAAACATTTCTGGACGTTTTTCAATGGCAAAAATCAATGAATATTGTAAATGCACAAACAGTAATATCTCCACATTGCAAGGTGCAATTCTGAAATTTTTTGCTTTTTCCTGCTCCTCTTAGCATGATAAAGAAGATTCAAAGAGAGTGAGATGCCAGCTCTTTTCATTCAGTCAGTAGCTTCAAACATTTCTGGTATATGAATAACATGATGTTTTTCAATGGCAAAAATCAATGAATATTGTAAATGCACAAACAGTAATTTCTCCGCATTGCAAGGTGCAATTCTGAAATTTTTTGCTTTTTCCTGCTAATCCTAGCATGATAAAGAAGATTCAAAGAGAGTGAGATGCCAGCTCCTTTCATTCAGTCAGTAGCTTCAAACATTTCTGGACGTTTTTCAATGGCAAAAATCAATGAATATTGTAAATGCACAAACAGTAATATCTCCACATTGCAAGGTGCAATTCTGAAATTTTTTGCTTTTTCCTGCTCCTCTTAGCATGATAAAGAAGATTCAAAGAGAGTGAGATGCCAGCTCTTTTCATTCAGTCAGTAGCTTCAAACATTTCTGGTATATGAATAACATGATGTTTTTCAATGGCAAAAATCAATGAATATTGTAAATGCACAAACAGTAATTTCTCCGCATTGCAAGGTGCAATTCTGAAATTTTTTGCTTTTTCCTGCTAATCCTAGCATGATAAAGAAGATTCAAGGAGAGTGAGATGCCAGCTCCTTTCATTCAGTCAGTAGCTTCAAACATTTCTGGACGTTTTTCAATGGCAAAAATCAATGAATATTGTAAATGCACAAACAGTAATATCTCCACATTGCAAGGTGCAATTCTGAAATTTTTTGCTTTTTCCTGCTCCTCTTAGCATGATAAAGAAGATTCAAAGAGAGTGAGATGCCAGCTCTTTTCATTCAGTCAGTAGCTTCAAACATTTCTGGTATATGAATAACATGATGTTTTTCAATGGCAAAAATCAATGAATATTGTAAATGCACAAACAGTAATTTCTCCGCATTGCAAGGTGCAATTCTGAAATTTTTTGCTTTTTCCTGCTAATCATAGCATGATAAAGAAGATTCAAAGAGAGTGAGATGCCAGCTCTTTTCATTCAGTCAGTAGCTTCAAACATTTCTGGTATATGAATAACATGATGTTTTTCAATGGCAAAAATCAATGAATATTGTAAATGCACAAACAGTAATTTCTCCGCATTGCAAGGTGCAATTCTGAAATTTTTTGCTTTTTCCTGCTAACCCTAGCATGATAAAGAAGATTCAAAGAGAGTGAGATGCCAGCTCCTTTCATTCAGTCAGTAGCTTCAAACATTTCTGGACGTTTTTCAATGGCAAAAATCAATGAATATTGTAAATGCACAAACAGTAATATCTCCACATTGCAAGGTGCAATTCTGAAATTTTTTGCTTTTTCCTGCTCCTCTTAGCATGATAAAGAAGATTCAAAGAGAGTGAGATGCCAGCTCTTTTCATTCAGTCAGTAGCTTCAAACATTTCTGGTATATGAATAACATGATGTTTTTCAATGGCAAAAATCAATGAATATTGTAAATGCACAAACAGTAATTTCTCCGCATTGCAAGGTGCAATTCTGAAATTTTTTGCTTTTTCCTGCTAATCCTAGCATGATAAAGAAGATTCAAAGAGAGTGAGATGCCAGCTCCTTTCATTCAGTCAGTAGCTTCAAACATTTCTGGACGTTTTTCACTGGCAAAAATCAATGAATATTGTAAATGCACAAACAGTAATAGCTCCACATTGCAAGGTGCAATTCTGAAATTTTTTGCTTTTTCCTGCTAATCCTAGCATGATAAAGATTCAAAGAGAGTGAGATGCCAGCTCCTTTCATTCAGTCAGTAGCTTCAAACATTTCTGGACGTTTTTCAATGGCAAAAATCAATGAATATTGTAAATGCACAAACAGTAATATCTCCACATTGCAAGGTGCAATTCTGAAATTTTTTGCTTTTTCCTGCTCCTCTTAGCATGATAAAGAAGATTCAAAGAGAGTGAGATGCCAGCTCTTTTCATTCAGTCAGTAGCTTCAAACATTTCTGGTATATGAATAACATGATGTTTTTCAATGGCAAAAATCAATGAATATTGTAAATGCACAAACAGTAATTTCTCCGCATTGCAAGGTGCAATTCTGAAATTTTTTGCTTTTTCCTGCTAATCCTAGCATGATAAAGAAGATTCAAAGAGAGTGAGATGCCAGCTCCTTTCATTCAGTCAGTAGCTTCAAACATTTCTGGACGTTTTTCAATGGCAAAAATCAATGAATATTGTAAATGCACAAACAGTAATATCTCCACATTGCAAGGTGCAATTCTGAAATTTTTTGCTTTTTCCTGCTCCTCTTAGCATGATAAAGAAGATTCAAAGAGAGTGAGATGCCAGCTCTTTTCATTCAGTCAGTAGCTTCAAACATTTCTGGTATATGAATAACATGATGTTTTTCAATGGCAAAAATCAATGAATATTGTAAATGCACAAACAGTAATTTCTCCGCATTGCAAGGTGCAATTCTGAAATTTTTTGCTTTTTCCTGCTAATCCTAGCATGATAAAGAAAATTCAAAGAGAGTGAGATGCCAGCTCCTTTCATTCAGTCAGTAGCTTCAAACATTTCTGGACGTTTTTCAATGGCAAAAATCAATGAATATTGTAAATGCACAAACAGTAATATCTCCACATTGCAAGGTGCAATTCTGAAATTTTTTGCTTTTTCCTGCTCCTCTTAGCATGATAAAGAAGATTCAAAGAGAGTGAGATGCCAGCTCTTTTCATTCAGTCAGTAGCTTCATACATTTCTGGTATATGAATAACATGATGTTTTTCAATGGCAAAAATCAATGAATATTGTAAATGCACAAACAGTAATTTCTCCGCATTGCAAGGTGCAATTCTGAAATTTTTTGCTTTTTCCTGCTAATCCTAGCATGATAAAGAAGATTCAAAAAGAGTGAGATGCCAGCTCCTTTCATTCAGTCAGTAGCTTCAAACATTTCTGGACGTTTTTCAATGGCAAAAATCAATGAATATTGTAAATGCACAAACAGTAATATCTCCACATTGCAAGGTGCAATTCTGAAATTTTTTGCTTTTTCCTGCTCCTCTTAGCATGATAAAGAAGATTCAAAGAGAGTGAGATGCCAGCTCTTTTCATTCAGTCAGTAGCTTCAAACATTTCTGGTATATGAATAACATGATGTTTTTCAATGGCAAAAATCAATGAATATTGTAAATGCACAAACAGTAATTTCTCCGCATTGCAAGGTGCAATTCTGAAATTTTTTGCTTTTTCCTGCTAATCCTAGCATGATAAAGAAGATTCAAAGAGAGTGAGATGCCAGCTCCTTTCATTCAGTCAGTAGCTTCAAACATTTCTGGACGTTTTTCAATGGCAAAAATCAATGAATATTGTAAATGCACAAACAGTAATATCTCCACATTGCAAGGTGCAATTCTGAAATTTTTTGCTTTTTCCTGCTCCTCTTAGCATGATAAAGAAGATTCAAAGAGAGTGAGATGCCAGCTCTTTTCATTCAGTCAGTAGCTTCAAACATTTCTGGTATATGAATAACATGATGTTTTTCAATGGCAAAAATCAATGAATATTGTAAATGCACAAACAGTAATTTCTCCGCATTGCAAGGTGCAATTCTGAAATTTTTTGCTTTTTCCTGCTAATCCTAGCATGATAAAGAAGATTCAAAGAGAGTGAGATGCCAGCTCTTTTCATTCAGTCAGTAGCTTCAAACATTTCTGGTATATGAATAACATGATGTTTTTCAATGGCAAAAATCAATGAATATTGTAAATGCACAAACAGTAATTTCTCCGCATTGCAAGGTGCAATTCTGAAATTTTTTGCTTTTTCCTGCTAATCCTAGCATGATAAAGAAGATTCAAAGAGAGTGAGATGCCAGCTCCTTTCATTCAGTCAGTAGCTTCAAACATTTCTGGACGTTTTTCAATGGCAAAAATCAATGAATATTGTAAATGCACAAACAGTAATATCTCCACATTGCAAGGTGTAATTCTGAAATTTTTTGCTTTTTCCTGCTCCTCTTAGCATGATAAAGAAGATTCAAAGAGAGTGAGATGCCAGCTCTTTTCATTCAGTCAGTAGCTTCAAACATTTCTGGTATATGAATAACATGATGTTTTTCAATGGCAAAAATCAATGAATATTGTAAATGCACAAACAGTAATTTCTCCGCATTGCAAGGTGCAATTCTGAAATTTTTTGCTTTTTCCTGCTAATCCTAGCATGATAAAGAAGATTCAAAGAGAGTGAGATGCCAGCTCCTTTCATTCAGTCAGTAGCTTCAAACATTTCTGGACGTTTTTCAATGGCAAAAATCAATGAATATTGTAAATGCACAAACAGTAATATCTCCACATTGCAAGGTGCAATTCTGAAATTTTTTGCTTTTTCCTGCTCCTCTTAGCATGATAAAGAAGATTCAAAGAGAGTGAGATGCCAGCTCTTTTCATTCAGTCAGTAGCTTCAAACATTTCTGGTATATGAATAACATGATGTTTTTCAATGGCAAAAATCAATGAATATTGTAAATGCACAAACAGTAATTTCTCCGCATTGCAAGGTGCAATTCTGAAATTTTTTGCTTTTTCCTGCTAATCCTAGCATGATAAAGAAGATTCAAAGAGAGTGAGATGCCAGCTCTTTTCATTCAGTCAGTAGCTTCAAACATTTCTGGTATATGAATATCATGATGTTTTTCAATGGCAAAAATCAATGAATATTGTAAATGCACAAACAGTAATTTCTCCGCATTGCAAGGTGCAATTCTGAAATTTTTTGCTTTTTCCTGCTAATCCTAGCATGATAAAGAAGATTCAAAGAGAGTGAGATGCCAGCTCCTTTCATTCAGTCAGTAGCTTCAAACATTTCTGGACGTTTTTCAATGGCAAAAATCAATGAATATTGTAAATGCACAAACAGTAATATCTCCACATTGCAAGGTGCAATTCTGAAATTTTTTGCTTTTTCCTGCTCCTCTTAGCATGATAAAGAAGATTCAAAGAGAGTGAGATGCCAGCTCTTTTCATTCAGTCAGTAGCTTCAAACATTTCTGGTATATGAATAACATGATGTTTTTCAATGGCAAAAATCAATGAATATTGTAAATGCACAAACAGTAATTTCTTCGCATTGCAAGGTGCAATTCTGAAATTTTTTGCTTTTTCCTGCTAATCCTAGCATGATAAAGAAGATTCAAAGAGAGTGAGATGCCAGCTCCTTTCAATCAGTCAGTAGCTTCAAACATTTCTGGACGTTTTTCAATGGCAAAAATCAATGAATATTGTAAATGCACAAACAGTAATATCTCCACATTGCAAGGTGCAATTCTGAAATTTTTTGCTTTTTCCTGCTCCTCTTAGCATGATAAAGAAGATTCAAAGAGAGTGAGATGCCAGCTCTTTTCATTCAGTCAGTAGCTTCAAACATTTCTGGTATATGAATAACATGATGTTTTTCAATGGCAAAAATCAATGAATATTGTAAATGCACAAACAGTAATTTCTCCGCATTGCAAGGTGCAATTCTGAAATTTTTTGCTTTTTCCTGCTAATCCTAGCATGATAAAGAAGATTCAAAGAGAGTGAGATGCCAGCTCCTTTCATTCAGTCAGTAGCTTCAAACATTTCTGGACGTTTTTCAATGGCAAAAATCAATGAATATTGTAAATGCACAAACAGTAATATCTCCACATTGCAAGGTGCAATTCTGAAATTTTTTACTTTTTCCAGCTCCTCTTAGCATGATAAAGAAGACTCAAAGAGAGTGAGATGCCAGCTCTTTTCATTCAGTCAGTAGCTTCAAACATTTCTGGTATATGAATAACATGATGTTTTTCAATGGCAAAAATCAATGAATATTGTAAATGCACAAACAGTAATTTCTCCGCATTGCAAGGTGCAATTCTGAAATTTTTTGCTTTTTCCTGCTAATCCTAGCATGATAAAGAAGATTCAAAGAGAGTGAGATGCCAGCTTCTTTCATTCAGTCAGTAGCTTCAAACATTTCTGGACGTTTTTCAATGGCAAAAATCAATGAATATTGTAAATGCACAAACAGTAATATCTCCACATTGCAAGGTGCAATTCTGAAATTTTTTGCTTTTTCCTGCTCCTCTTAGCATGATAAAGAAGATTCAAAGAGAGTGAGATGCCAGCTCTTTTCATTCAGTCAGTAGCTTCAAACATTTCTGGTATATGAATAACATGATGTTTTTCAATGGCAAAAATCAATGAATATTGTAAATGCACAAACAGTAATTTCTCCGCATTGCAAGGTGCAATTCTGAAATTTTTTGCTTTTTCCTGCTAATCCTAGCATGATAAAGAAGATTCAAAGAGAGTGAGATGCCAGCTCCTTTCATTCAGTCAGTAGCTTCAAACATTTCTGGACGTTTTTCAATGGCAAAAATCAATGAATATTGTAAATGCACAAACAGTAATATCTCCACATTGCAAGGTGCAATTCTGAAATTTTTTGCTTTTTCCTGCTCCTCTTAGCATGATAAAGAAGATTCAAAGAGAGTGAGATGCCAGCTCTTTTCATTCAGTCAGTAGCTTCAAACATTTCTGGTATATGAATAACATGATGTTTTTCAATGGCAAAAATCAATGAATATTGTAAATGCACAAACAGTAATTTCTCCGCATTGCAAGGTGCAATTCTGAATTTTTTTGCTTTTTCCTGCTAATCCTAGCATGATAAAGAAGATTCAAGGAGAGTGAGATGCCAGCTCCTTTCATTCAGTCAGTAGCTTCAAACATTTCTGGACGTTTTTCAATGGCAAAAATCAATGAATATTGTAAATGCACAAACAGTAATATCTCCACATTGCAAGGTGCAATTCTGAAATTTTTTGCTTTTTCCTGCTCCTCTTAGCATGATAAAGAAGATTCAAAGAGAGTGAGATGCCAGCTCTTTTCATTCAGTCAGTAGCTTCAAACATTTCTGGTATATGAATAACATGATGTTTTTCAATGGCAAAAATCAATGAATATTGTAAATGCACAAACAGTAATTTCTCCGCATTGCAAGGTGCAATTCTGAAATTTTTTGCTTTTTCCTGCTAATCATAGCATGATAAAGAAGATTCAAAGAGAGTGAGATGCCAGCTCTTTTCATTCAGTCAGTAGCTTCAAACATTTCTGGTATATGAATAACATGATGTTTTTCAATGGCAAAAATCAATGAATATTGTAAATGCACAAACAGTAATTTCTCCGCATTGCAAGGTGCAATTCTGAAATTTTTTGCTTTTTCCTGCTAACCCTAGCATGATAAAGAAGATTCAAAGAGAGTGAGATGCCAGCTCCTTTCATTCAGTCAGTAGCTTCAAACATTTCTGGACGTTTTTCAATGGCAAAAATCAATGAATATTGTAAATGCACAAACAGTAATATCTCCACATTGCAAGGTGCAATTCTGAAATTTTTTGCTTTTTCCTGCTCCTCTTAGCATGATAAAGAAGATTCAAAGAGAGTGAGATGCCAGCTCTTTTCATTCAGTCAGTAGCTTCAAACATTTCTGGTATATGAATAACATGATGTTTTTCAATGGCAAAAATCAATGAATATTGTAAATGCACAAACAGTAATTTCTCCGCATTGCAAGGTGCAATTCTGAAATTTTTTGCTTTTTCCTGCTAATCCTAGCATGATAAAGAAGATTCAAAGAGAGTGAGATGCCAGCTCCTTTCATTCAGTCAGTAGCTTCAAACATTTCTGGACGTTTTTCACTGGCAAAAATCAATGAATATTGTAAATGCACAAACAGTAATAGCTCCACATTGCAAGGTGCAATTCTGAAATTTTTTGCTTTTTCCTGCTAATCCTAGCATGATAAAGATTCAAAGAGAGTGAGATGCCAGCTCCTTTCATTCAGTCAGTAGCTTCAAACATTTCTGGACGTTTTTCAATGGCAAAAATCAATGAATATTGTAAATGCACAAACAGTAATATCTCCACATTGCAAGGTGCAATTCTGAAATTTTTTGCTTTTTCCTGCTCCTCTTAGCATGATAAAGAAGATTCAAAGAGAGTGAGATGCCAGCTCTTTTCATTCAGTCAGTAGCTTCAAACATTTCTGGTATATGAATAACATGATGTTTTTCAATGGCAAAAATCAATGAATATTGTAAATGCACAAACAGTAATTTCTCCGCATTGCAAGGTGCAATTCTGAAATTTTTTGCTTTTTCCTGCTAATCCTAGCATGATAAAGAAGATTCAAAGAGAGTGAGATGCCAGCTCCTTTCATTCAGTCAGTAGCTTCAAACATTTCTGGACGTTTTTCAATGGCAAAAATCAATGAATATTGTAAATGCACAAACAGTAATATCTCCACATTGCAAGGTGCAATTCTGAAATTTTTTGCTTTTTCCTGCTCCTCTTAGCATGATAAAGAAGATTCAAAGAGAGTGAGATGCCAGCTCTTTTCATTCAGTCAGTAGCTTCAAACATTTCTGGTATATGAATAACATGATGTTTTTCAATGGCAAAAATCAATGAATATTGTAAATGCACAAACAGTAATTTCTCCGCATTGCAAGGTGCAATTCTGAAATTTTTTGCTTTTTCCTGCTAATCCTAGCATGATAAAGAAAATTCAAAGAGAGTGAGATGCCAGCTCCTTTCATTCAGTCAGTAGCTTCAAACATTTCTGGACGTTTTTCAATGGCAAAAATCAATGAATATTGTAAATGCACAAACAGTAATATCTCCACATTGCAAGGTGCAATTCTGAAATTTTTTGCTTTTTCCTGCTCCTCTTAGCATGATAAAGAAGATTCAAAGAGAGTGAGATGCCAGCTCTTTTCATTCAGTCAGTAGCTTCATACATTTCTGGTATATGAATAACATGATGTTTTTCAATGGCAAAAATCAATGAATATTGTAAATGCACAAACAGTAATTTCTCCGCATTGCAAGGTGCAATTCTGAAATTTTTTGCTTTTTCCTGCTAATCCTAGCATGATAAAGAAGATTCAAAAAGAGTGAGATGCCAGCTCCTTTCATTCAGTCAGTAGCTTCAAACATTTCTGGACGTTTTTCAATGGCAAAAATCAATGAATATTGTAAATGCACAAACAGTAATATCTCCACATTGCAAGGTGCAATTCTGAAATTTTTTGCTTTTTCCTGCTCCTCTTAGCATGATAAAGAAGATTCAAAGAGAGTGAGATGCCAGCTCTTTTCATTCAGTCAGTAGCTTCAAACATTTCTGGTATATGAATAACATGATGTTTTTCAATGGCAAAAATCAATGAATATTGTAAATGCACAAACAGTAATTTCTCCGCATTGCAAGGTGCAATTCTGAAATTTTTTGCTTTTTCCTGCTAATCCTAGCATGATAAAGAAGATTCAAAGAGAGTGAGATGCCAGCTCCTTTCATTCAGTCAGTAGCTTCAAACATTTCTGGACGTTTTTCAATGGCAAAAATCAATGAATATTGTAAATGCACAAACAGTAATATCTCCACATTGCAAGGTGCAATTCTGAAATTTTTTGCTTTTTCCTGCTCCTCTTAGCATGATAAAGAAGATTCAAAGAGAGTGAGATGCCAGCTCTTTTCATTCAGTCAGTAGCTTCAAACATTTCTGGTATATGAATAACATGATGTTTTTCAATGGCAAAAATCAATGAATATTGTAAATGCACAAACAGTAATTTCTCCGCATTGCAAGGTGCAATTCTGAAATTTTTTGCTTTTTCCTGCTAATCCTAGCATGATAAAGAAGATTCAAAGAGAGTGAGATGCCAGCTCTTTTCATTCAGTCAGTAGCTTCAAACATTTCTGGTATATGAATAACATGATGTTTTTCAATGGCAAAAATCAATGAATATTGTAAATGCACAAACAGTAATTTCTCCGCATTGCAAGGTGCAATTCTGAAATTTTTTGCTTTTTCCTGCTAATCCTAGCATGATAAAGAAGATTCAAAGAGAGTGAGATGCCAGCTCCTTTCATTCAGTCAGTAGCTTCAAACATTTCTGGACGTTTTTCAATGGCAAAAATCAATGAATATTGTAAATGCACAAACAGTAATATCTCCACATTGCAAGGTGTAATTCTGAAATTTTTTGCTTTTTCCTGCTCCTCTTAGCATGATAAAGAAGATTCAAAGAGAGTGAGATGCCAGCTCTTTTCATTCAGTCAGTAGCTTCAAACATTTCTGGTATATGAATAACATGATGTTTTTCAATGGCAAAAATCAATGAATATTGTAAATGCACAAACAGTAATTTCTCCGCATTGCAAGGTGCAATTCTGAAATTTTTTGCTTTTTCCTGCTAATCCTAGCATGATAAAGAAGATTCAAAGAGAGTGAGATGCCAGCTCCTTTCATTCAGTCAGTAGCTTCAAACATTTCTGGACGTTTTTCAATGGCAAAAATCAATGAATATTGTAAATGCACAAACAGTAATATCTCCACATTGCAAGGTGCAATTCTGAAATTTTTTGCTTTTTCCTGCTCCTCTTAGCATGATAAAGAAGATTCAAAGAGAGTGAGATGCCAGCTCTTTTCATTCAGTCAGTAGCTTCAAACATTTCTGGTATATGAATAACATGATGTTTTTCAATGGCAAAAATCAATGAATATTGTAAATGCACAAACAGTAATTTCTCCGCATTGCAAGGTGCAATTCTGAAATTTTTTGCTTTTTCCTGCTAATCCTAGCATGATAAAGAAGATTCAAAGAGAGTGAGATGCCAGCTCTTTTCATTCAGTCAGTAGCTTCAAACATTTCTGGTATATGAATATCATGATGTTTTTCAATGGCAAAAATCAATGAATATTGTAAATGCACAAACAGTAATTTCTCCGCATTGCAAGGTGCAATTCTGAAATTTTTTGCTTTTTCCTGCTAATCCTAGCATGATAAAGAAGATTCAAAGAGAGTGAGATGCCAGCTCCTTTCATTCAGTCAGTAGCTTCAAACATTTCTGGACGTTTTTCAATGGCAAAAATCAATGAATATTGTAAATGCACAAACAGTAATATCTCCACATTGCAAGGTGCAATTCTGAAATTTTTTGCTTTTTCCTGCTCCTCTTAGCATGATAAAGAAGATTCAAAGAGAGTGAGATGCCAGCTCTTTTCATTCAGTCAGTAGCTTCAAACATTTCTGGTATATGAATAACATGATGTTTTTCAATGGCAAAAATCAATGAATATTGTAAATGCACAAACAGTAATTTCTTCGCATTGCAAGGTGCAATTCTGAAATTTTTTGCTTTTTCCTGCTAATCCTAGCATGATAAAGAAGATTCAAAGAGAGTGAGATGCCAGCTCCTTTCAATCAGTCAGTAGCTTCAAACATTTCTGGACGTTTTTCAATGGCAAAAATCAATGAATATTGTAAATGCACAAACAGTAATATCTCCACATTGCAAGGTGCAATTCTGAAATTTTTTGCTTTTTCCTGCTCCTCTTAGCATGATAAAGAAGATTCAAAGAGAGTGAGATGCCAGCTCTTTTCATTCAGTCAGTAGCTTCAAACATTTCTGGTATATGAATAACATGATGTTTTTCAATGGCAAAAATCAATGAATATTGTAAATGCACAAACAGTAATTTCTCCGCATTGCAAGGTGCAATTCTGAAATTTTTTGCTTTTTCCTGCTAATCCTAGCATGATAAAGAAGATTCAAAGAGAGTGAGATGCCAGCTCCTTTCATTCAGTCAGGAGCTTCAAACATTTCTGGACGTTTTTCAATGGCAAAAATCAATGAATATTGTAAATGCACAAACAGTAATATCTCAACATTGCAAGGTGCAATTCTGAAATTTTTTGCTTTTTCCTGCTCCTCTTAGCATGATAAAGAAGATTCAAAGAGAGTGAGATGCCAGCTCTTTTCATTCAGTCAGTAGCTTCAAACATTTCTGGTATATGAATAACATGATGTTTTTCAATGGCAAAAATCAATGAATATTGTAAATGCACAAACAGTAATTTCTCCGCATTGCAAGGTGCAATTCTGAAATTTTTTGCTTTTTCCTGCTAATCCTAGCATGATAAAGAAGATTCAAAGAGAGTGAGATGCCAGCTCTTTTCATTCAGTCAGTAGCTTCAAACATTTCTGGTATATGAATAACATGATGTTTTTCAATGGCAAAAATCAATGAATATTGTAAATGCACAAACAGTAATTTCTCCGCATTGCAAGGTGCAATTCTGAAATTTTTTGCTTTTTCCTGCTAACCCTAGCATGATAAAGAAGATTCAAAGAGAGTGAGATGCCAGCTCCTTTCATTCAGTCAGTAGCTTCAAACATTTCTGGACGTTTTTCAATGGCAAAAATCAATGAATATTGTAAATGCACAAACAGTAATATCTCCACATTGCAAGGTGAAATTCTGAAATTTTTTGCTTTTTCCTGCTCCTCTTAGCATGATAAAGAAGATTCAAAGAGAGTGAGATGCCAGCTCTTTTCATTCAGTCAGTAGCTTCAAACATTTCTGGTATATGAATAACATGATGTTTTTCAATGGCAAAAATCAATGAATATTGTAAATGCACAAACAGTAATTTCTCCGCATTGCAAGGTGCAATTCTGAAATTTTTTGCTTTTTCCTGCTAATCCTAGCATGATAAAGAAGATTCAAAGAGAGTGAGATGCCAGCTCCTTTCATTCAGTCAGTAGCTTCAAACATTTCTGGACGTTTTTCACTGGCAAAAATCAATGAATATTGTAAATGCACAAACAGTAATAGCTCCACATTGCAAGGTGCAATTCTGAAATTTTTTGCTTTTTCCTGCTAATCCTAGCATGATAAAGATTCAAAGAGAGTGAGATGCCAGCTCCTTTCATTCAGTCAGAAGCTTCAAACATTTCTGGACGTTTTTCAATGGCAAAAATCAATGAATATTGTAAATGCACAAACAGTAATATCTCCACATTGCAAGGTGCAATTCTGAAATTTTTTGCTTTTTCCTGCTCCTCTTAGCATGATAAAGAAGATTCAAAGAGAGTGAGATGCCAGCTCTTTTCATTCAGTCAGTAGCTTCAAACATTTCTGGACGTTTTTCAATGGCAAAAATCAATGAATATTGGAAATGCACAAACAGTAATATCTCCACATTGCAAGGTGCAATTCTGAAATTTTTTGCTTTTTCCTGCTCCTCTTAGCATGATAAAGAAGATTCAAAGAGAGTGAGATGCCAGCTCTTTTCATTCAGTCAGTAGCTTCAAACATTTCTGGTATATGAATAACATGATGTTTTTCAATGGCAAAAATCAATGAATATTGTAAATGCACAAACAGTAATTTCTCCGCATTGCAAGGTGCAATTCTGAAATTTTTTGCTTTTTCCTGCTAATCCTAGCATGATAAAGAAGATTCAAAGAGAGTGAGATGCCAGCTCCTTTCATTCAGTCAGTAGCTTCAAACATTTCTGGACGTTTTTCAATGGCAAAAATCAATGAATATTGTAAATGCACAAACAGTAATATCTCCACATTGCAAGGTGCAATTCTGAAATTTTTTGCTTTTTCCTGCTCCTCTTAGCATGATAAAGAAGATTCAAAGAGAGTGAGATGCCAGCTCTTTTCATTCAGTCAGTAGCTTCATACATTTCTGGTATATGAATAACATGATGTTTTTCAATGGCAAAAATCAATGAATATTGTAAATGCACAAACAGTAATTTCTCCGCATTGCAAGGTGCAATTCTGAAATTTTTTGCTTTTTCCTGCTAATCCTAGCATGATAAAGAAGATTCAAAAAGAGTGAGATGCCAGCTCCTTTCATTCAGTCAGTAGCTTCAAACATTTCTGGACATTTTTCAATGGCAAAAATCAATGAATATTGTAAATGCACAAACAGTAATATCTCCACATTGCAAGGTGCAATTCTGAAATTTTTTGCTTTTTCCTGCTCCTCTTAGCATGATAAAGAAGATTCAAAGAGAGTGAGATGCCAGCTCTTTTCATTCAGTCAGTAGCTTCAAACATTTCTGGTATATGAATAACATGATGTTTTTCAATGGCAAAAATCAATGAATATTGTAAATGCACAAACAGTAATTTCTCCGCATTGCAAGGTGCAATTCTGAAATTTTTTGCTTTTTCCTGCTAATCCTAGCATGATAAAGAAGATTCAAAGAGAGTGAGATGCCAGCTCCTTTCATTCAGTCAGTAGCTTCAAACATTTCTGGACGTTTTTCAATGGCAAAAATCAATGAATATTGTAAATGCACAAACAGTAATATCTCCACATTGCAAGGTGCAATTCTGAAATTTTTTGCTTTTTCCTGCTCCTCTTAGCATGATAAAGAAGATTCAAAGAGAGTGAGATGCCAGCTCTTTTCATTCAGTCAGTAGCTTCAAACATTTCTGGTATATGAATAACATGATGTTTTTCAATGGCAAAAATCAATGAATATTGTAAATGCACAAACAGTAATTTCTCCGCATTGCAAGGTGCAATTCTGAAATTTTTTGCTTTTTCCTGCTAATCCTAGCATGATAAAGAAGATTCAAAGAGAGTGAGATGCCAGCTCTTTTCATTCAGTCAGTAGCTTCAAACATTTCTGGTATATGAATAACATGATGTTTTTCAATGGCAAAAATCAATGAATATTGTAAATGCACAAACAGTAATTTCTCCGCATTGCAAGGTGCAATTCTGAAATTTTTTGCTTTTTCCTGCTAATCCTAGCATGATAAAGAAGATTCAAAGAGAGTGAGATGCCAGCTCCTTTCATTCAGTCAGTAGCTTCAAACATTTCTGGACGTTTTTCAATGGCAAAAATCAATGAATATTGTAAATGCACAAACAGTAATATCTCCACATTGCAAGGTGTAATTTTGAAATTTTTTGCTTTTTCCTGCTCCTCTTAGCATGATAAAGAAGATTCAAAGAGAGTGAGATGCCAGCTCTTTTCATTCAGTCAGTAGCTTCAAACATTTCTGGTATATGAATAACATGATGTTTTTCAATGGCAAAAATCAATGAATATTGTAAATGCACAAACAGTAATTTCTCCGCATTGCAAGGTGCAATTCTGAAATTTTTTGCTTTTTCCTGCTAATCCTAGCATGATAAAGAAGATTCAAAGAGAGTGAGATGCCAGCTCCTTTCATTCAGTCAGTAGCTTCAAACATTTCTGGACGTTTTTCAATGGCAAAAATCAATGAATATTGTAAATGCACAAACAGTAATATCTCCACATTGCAAGGTGCAATTCTGAAATTTTTTGCTTTTTCCTGCTCCTCTTAGCATGATAAAGAAGATTCAAAGAGAGTGAGATGCCAGCTCTTTTCATTCAGTCAGTAGCTTCAAACATTTCTGGTATATGAATAACATGATGTTTTTCAATGGCAAAAATCAATGAATATTGTAAATGCACAAACAGTAATTTCTCCGCATTGCAAGGTGCAATTCTGAAATTTTTTGCTTTTTCCTGCTAATCCTAGCATGATAAAGAAGATTCAAAGAGAGTGAGATGCCAGCTCTTTTCATTCAGTCAGTAGCTTCAAACATTTCTGGTATATGAATATCATGATGTTTTTCAATGGCAAAAATCAATGAATATTGTAAATGCACAAACAGTAATTTCTCCGCATTGCAAGGTGCAATTCTGAAATTTTTTGCTTTTTCCTGCTAATCCTAGCATGATAAAGAAGATTCAAAGAGAGTGAGATGCCAGCTCCTTTCATTCAGTCAGTAGCTTCAAACATTTCTGGACGTTTTTCAATGGCAAAAATCAATGAATATTGTAAATGCACAAACAGTAATATCTCCACATTGCAAGGTGCAATTCTGAAATTTTTTGCTTTTTCCTGCTCCTCTTAGCATGATAAAGAAGATTCAAAGAGAGTGAGATGCCAGCTCTTTTCATTCAGTCAGTAGCTTCAAACATTTCTGGTATATGAACAACATGATGTTTTTCAATGGCAAAAATCAATGAATATTGTAAATGCACAAACAGTAATTTCTTCGCATTGCAAGGTGCAATTCTGAAATTTTTTGCTTTTTCCTGCTAATCCTAGCATGATAAAGAAGATTCAAAGAGAGTGAGATGCCAGCTCCTTTCAATCAGTCAGTAGCTTCAAACATTTCTGGACGTTTTTCAATGGCAAAAATCAATGAATATTGTAAATGCACAAACAGTAATATCTCCACATTGCAAGGTGCAATTCTGAAATTTTTTGCTTTTTCCTGCTCCTCTTAGCATGATAAAGAAGATTCAAAGAGAGTGAGATGCCAGCTCTTTTCATTCAGTCAGTAGCTTCAAACATTTCTGGTATATGAATAACATGATGTTTTTCAATGGCAAAAATCAATGAATATTGTAAATGCACAAACAGTAATTTCTCCGCATTGCAAGGTGCAATTCTGAAATTTTTTGCTTTTTCCTGCTAATCCTAGCATGATAAAGAAGATTCAAAGAGAGTGAGATGCCAGCTCCTTTCATTCAGTCAGGAGCTTCAAACATTTCTGGACGTTTTTCAATGGCAAAAATCAATGAATATTGTAAATGCACAAACAGTAATATCTCCACATTGAAAGGTGCAATTCTGAAATTTTTTGCTTTTTCCTGCTCCTCTTAGCATGATAAAGAAGATTCAAAGAGAGTGAGATGCCAGCTCTTTTCATTCAGTCAGTAGCTTCAAACATTTCTGGTATATGAATAACATGATGTTTTTCAATGGCAAAAATCAATGAATATTGTAAATGCACAAACAGTAATTTCTCCGCATTGCAAGGTGCAATTCTGAAACTTTTTGCTTTTTCCTTCTAATCCTAGCATGATAAAGAAGATTCAAAGAGAGTGAGATGCCAGCTCTTTTCATTCAGTCAGTAGCTTCAAACATTTCTGGTATATGAATAACATGATGTTTTTCAATGGCAAAAATCAATGAATATTGTAAATGCACAAACAGTAATTTCTCCGCATTGCAAGGTGCAATTCTGAAATTTTTTGCTTTTTCCTGCTAATCCTAGCATGATAAAGAAGATTCAAAGAGAGTGAGATGCCAGCTCCTTTCATTCAGTCAGTAGCTTCAAACATTTCTGGACGTTTTTCAATGGCAAAAATCAATGAATATTGTAAATGCACAAACAGTAATATCTCCACATTGCAAGGTGCAATTCTGAAATTTTTTGCTTTTTCCTGCTCCTCTTAGCATGATAAAGAAGATTCAAAGAGAGTGAGATGCCAGCTCTTTTCATTCAGTCAGTAGCTTCAAACATTTCTGGTATATGAATAACATGATGTTTTTCAATGGCAAAAATCAATGAATATTGTAAATGCACAAACAGTAATTTCTCCGCATTGCAAGGTGCAATTCTGAAATTTTTTGCTTTTTCCTGCTAATCCTAGCATGATAAAGAAGATTCAAAGAGAGTGAGATTCCAGCTCCTTTCATTCAGTCAGTAGCTTCAAACATTTCTGGACGTTTTTAAATGGCAAAAATCAATGAATATTGTAAATGCACAAACAGTAATATCTCCACATTGCAAGGTGTAATTCTGAAATTTTTTGCTTTTTCCTGCTCCTCTTAGCATGATAAAGAAGATTCAAAGAGAGTGAGATGCCAGCTCTTTTCATTCAGTCAGTAGCTTCAAACATTTCTGGTATATGAATAACATGATGTTTTTCAATGGCAAAAATCAATGAATATTGTAAATGCACAAACAGTAATTTCTCCGCATTGCAAGGTGCAATTCTGAAATTTTTTGCTTTTTCCTGCTAATCCTAGCATGATAAAGAAGATTCAAAGAGAGTGAGATGCCAGCTCCTTTCATTCAGTCAGTAGCTTCAAACATTTCTGGACGTTTTTCAATGGCAAAAATCAATGAATATTGTAAATGCACAAACAGTAATATCTCCACATTGCAAGGTGCAATTCTGAAATTTTTTGCTTTTTCCTGCTCCTCTTAGCATGATAAAGAAGATTCAAAGAGAGTGAGATGCCAGCTCTTTTCATTCAGTCAGTAGCTTCAAACATTTCTGGTATATGAATAACATGATGTTTTTCAATGGCAAAAATCAATGAATATTGTAAATGCACAAACAGTAATTTCTCCGCATTGCAAGGTGCAATTCTGAAATTTTTTGCTTTTTCCTGCTAATCCTAGCATGATAAAGAAGATTCAAAGAGAGTGAGATGCCAGCTCTTTTCATTCAGTCAGTAGCTTCAAACATTTCTGGTATATGAATATCATGATGTTTTTCAATGGCAAAAATCAATGAATATTGTAAATGCACAAACAGTAATTTCTCCGCATTGCAAGGTGCAATTCTGAAATTTTTTGCTTTTTCCTGCTAATCCTAGCATGATAAAGAAGATTCAAAGAGAGTGAGATGCCAGCTCCTTTCATTCAGTCAGTAGCTTCAAACATTTCTGGACGTTTTTCAATGGCAAAAATCAATGAATATTGTAAATGCACAAACAGTAATATCTCCACATTGCAAGGTGCAATTCTGAAATTTTTTGCTTTTTCCTGCTCCTCTTAGCATGATAAAGAAGATTCAAAGAGAGTGAGATGCCAGCTCTTTTCATTCAGTCAGTAGCTTCAAACATTTCTGGTATATGAATAACATGATGTTTTTCAATGGCAAAAATCAATGAATATTGTAAATGCACAAACAGTAATTTCTCCGCATTGCAAGGTGCAATTCTGAAATTTTTTGCTTTTTCCTGCTAATCCTAGCATGATAAAGAAGATTCAAAGAGAGTGAGATGCCAGCTCCTTTCATTCAGTCAGGAGCTTCAAACATTTCTGGACGTTTTTCAATGGCAAAAATCAATGAATATTGTAAATGCACAAACAGTAATATCTCCACATTGCAAGGTGCAATTCTGAAATTTTTTGCTTTTTCCTGCTCCTCTTAGCATGATAAAGAAGATTCAAAGAGAGTGAGATGCCAGCTCTTTTCATTCAGTCAGTAGCTTCAAACATTTCTGGTATATGAATAACATGATGTTTTTCAATGGCAAAAATCAATGAATATTGTAAATGCACAAACAGTAATTTCTCCGCATTGCAAGGTGCAATTCTGAAATTTTTTGCTTTTTCCTGCTAATCCTAGCATGATAAAGAAGATTCAAAGAGAGTGAGATGCCAGCTCCTTTCATTCAGTCAGTAGCTTCAAACATTTCTGGACGTTTTTCAATGGCAAAAATCAATGAATATTGTAAATGCACAAACAGTAATATCTCCACATTGCAAGGTGCAATTCTGAAATTTTTTGCTTTTTCCTGCTCCTCTTAGCATGATAAAGAAGATTCAAAGAGAGTGAGATGCCAGCTCTTTTCATTCAGTCAGTAGCTTCAAACATTTCTGGTATATGAATAACATGATGTTTTTCAATGGCAAAAATCAATGAATATTGTAAATGCACAAACAGTAATTTCTCCGCATTGCAAGGTGCAATTCTGAAATTTTTTGCTTTTTCCTGCTAATCCTAGCATGATAAAGAAGATTCAAAGAGAGTGAGATGCCAGCTCCTTTCATTCAGTCAGTAGCTTCAAACATTTCTGGACGTTTTTCAATGGCAAAAATCAATGAATATTGTAAATGCACAAACAGTAATATCTCCACATTGCAAGGTGCAATTCTGAAATTTTTTGCTTTTTCCTGCTCCTCTTAGCATGATAAAGAAGATTCAAAGAGAGTGAGATGCCAGCTCTTTTCATTCAGTCAGTAGCTTCAAACATTTCTGGTATATGAATAACATGATGTTTTTCAATGGCAAAAATCAATGAATATTGTAAATGCACAAACAGTAATTTCTCCGCATTGCAAGGTGCAATTCTGAAACTTTTTGCTTTTTCCTGCTAATCCTAGCATGATAAAGAAGATTCAAAGAGAGTGAGATGCCAGCTCTTTTCATTCAGTCAGTAGCTTCAAACATTTCTGGTATATGAATAACATGATGTTTTTCAATGGCAAAAATCAATGAATATTGTAAATGCACAAACAGTAATTTCTCCGCATTGCAAGGTGCAATTCTGAAATTTTTTGCTTTTTCCTGCTAATCCTAGCATGATAAAGAAGATTCAAAGAGAGTGAGATGCCAGCTCATTTCATTGAGTCAGTAGCTTCAAACATTTCTGGACGTTTTTCAATGGCAAAAATCAATGAATATTGTAAATGCACAAACAGTAATATCTCCACATTGCAAGGTGCAATTCTGAAATTTTTTGCTTTTTCCTGCTCCTCTTAGCATGATAAAGAAGATTCAAAGAGAGTGAGATGCCAGCTCTTTTCATTCAGTCAGTAGCTTCAAACATTTCTGGTATATGAATAACATGATGTTTTTCAATGGCAAAAATCAATGAATATTGTAAATGCACAAACAGTAATTTCTCCGCATTGCAAGGTGCAATTCTGAAATTTTTTGCTTTTTCCTGCTAATCCTAGCATGATAAAGAAGATTCAAAGAGAGTGAGATGCCAGCTCCTTTCATTCAGTCAGTAGCTTCAAACATTTCTGGACGTTTTTCAATGGCAAAAATCAATGAATATTGTAAATGCACAAACAGTAATATCTCCACATTGCAAGGTGCAATTCTGAAATTTTTTGCTTTTTCCTGCTCCTCTTAGCATGATAAAGAAGATTCAAAGAGAGTGAGATGCCAGCTCTTTTCATTCAGTCAGTAGCTTCAAACATTTCTGGTATATGAATAACATGATGTTTTTCAATGGCAAAAATCAATGAATATTGTAAATGCACAAACAGTAATTTCTCCGCATTGCAAGGTGCAATTCTGAAATTTTTTGCTTTTTCCAGCTAATCCTAGCATGATAAAGAAGATTCAAAGAGAGTGAGATGCCAGCTCTTTTCATTGTCAGTAGCTTCAAACATTTCTGGTATATGAATATCATGATGTTTTTCAATGGCAAAAATCAATGAATATTGTAAATGCACAAACAGTAATTTCTCCGCATTGCAAGGTGCAATTCTGAAATTTTTTGCTTTTTCCTGCTAATCCTAGCATGATAAAGAAGATTCAAAGAGAGTGAGATGCCAGCTCCTTTCATTCAGTCAGTAGCTTCAAACATTTCTGGACGTTTTTCAATGGCAAAAATCAATGAATATTGTAAATGCACAAACAGTAATATCTCCACATTGCAAGGTGCAATTCTGAAATTTTTTGCTTTTTCCTGCTCCTCTTAGCATGATAAAGAAGATTCAAAGAGAGTGAGATGCCAGCTCTTTTCATTCAGTCAGTAGCTTCAAACATTTCTGGTATATGAATAACATGATGTTTTTCAATGGCAAAAATCAATGAATATTGTAAATGCACAAACAGTAATTTCTTCGCATTGCAAGGTGCAATTCTGAAATTTTTTGCTTTTTCCTGCTAATCCTAGCATGATAAAGAAGATTCAAAGAGAGTGAGATGCCAGCTCCTTTCATTCAGTCAGTAGCTTCAAACATTTCTGGACGTTTTTCAATGGCAAAAATCAATGAATATTGTAAATGCACAAACAGTAATATCTCCACATTGCAAGGTGCAATTCTGAAATTTTTTGCTTTTTCCTGCTCCTCTTAGCATGATAAAGAAGATTCAAAGAGAGTGAGATGCCAGCTCTTTTCATTCAGTCAGTAGCTTCAAACATTTCTGGTATATGAATAACATGATGTTTTTCAATGGCAAAAATCAATGAATATTGTAAATGCACAAACAGTAATTTCTCCGCATTGCAAGGTGCAATTCTGAAATTTTTTGCTTTTTCCTGCTAATCCTAGCATGATAAAGAAGATTCAAAGAGAGTGAGATGCCAGCTCCTTTCATTCAGTCAGGAGCTTCAAACATTTCTGGACGTTTTTCAATGGCAAAAATCAATGAATATTGTAAATGCACAAACAGTAATATCTCCACATTGCAAGGTGCAATTCTGAAATTTTTTGCTTTTTCCTGCTCCTCTTAGCATGATAAAGAAGATTCAAAGAGAGTGAGATGCCAGCTCTTTTCATTCAGTCAGTAGCTTCAAACATTTCTGGTATATGAATAACATGATGTTTTTCAATGGCAAAAATCAATGAATATTGTAAATGCACAAACAGTAATTTCTCCGCATTGCAAGGTGCAATTCTGAAATTTTTTGCTTTTTCCTGCTAATCCTAGCATGATAAAGAAGATTCAAAGAGAGTGAGATGCCAGCTCCTTTCATTCAGTCAGTAGCTTCAAACATTTCTGGACGTTTTTCAATGGCAAAAATCAATGAATATTGTAAATGCACAAACAGTAATATCTCCACATTGCAAGGTGCAATTCTGAAATTTTTTGCTTTTTCCTGCTCCTCTTAGCATGATAAAGAAGATTCAAAGAGAGTGAGATGCCAGCTCTTTTCATTCAGTCAGTAGCTTCAAACATTTCTGGTATATGAATAACATGATGTTTTTCAATGGCAAAAATCAATGAATATTGTAAATGCACAAACAGTAATTTCTCCGCATTGCAAGGTGCAATTCTGAAATTTTTTGCTTTTTCCTGCTAATCCTAGCATGATAAAGAAGATTCAAAGAGAGTGAGATGCCAGCTCCTTTCATTCAGTCAGTAGCTTCAAACATTTCTGGACGTTTTTCAATGGCAAAAATCAATGAATATTGTAAATGCACAAACAGTAATATCTCCACATTGCAAGGTGCAATTCTGAAATTTTTTGCTTTTTCCTGCTCCTCTTAGCATGATAAAGAAGATTCAAAGAGAGTGAGATGCCAGCTCTTTTCATTCAGTCAGTAGCTTCAAACATTTCTGGTATATGAATAACATGATGTTTTTCAATGTCAAAAATCAATGAATATTGTAAATGCACAAACAGTAATTTCTCCGCATTGCAAGGTGCAATTCTGAAACTTTTTGCTTTTTCCTGCTAATCCTAGCATGATAAAGAAGATTCAAAGAGAGTGAGATGCCAGCTCTTTTCATTCAGTCAGTAGCTTCAAACATTTCTGGTATAAGAATAACATGATGTTTTTCAATGGCAAAAATCAATGAATATTGTAAATGCACAAACAGTAATTTCTCCGCATTGCAAGGTGCAATTCTGAAATTTTTTGCTTTTTCCTGCTAATCCTAGCATGATAAAGAAGATTCAAAGAGAGTGAGATGCCAGCTCCTTTCATTCAGTCAGTAGCTTCAAACATTTCTGGACGTTTTTCAATGGCAAAAATCAATGAATATTGTAAATGCACAAACAGTAATATCTCCACATTGCAAGGTGCAATTCTGAAATTTTTTGCTTTTTCCTGCTCCTCTTAGCATGATAAAGAAGATTCAAAGAGAGTGAGATGCCAGCTCTTTTCATTCAGTCAGTAGCTTCAAACATTTCTGGTATATGAATAACATGATGTTTTTCAATGGCAAAAATCAATGAATATTGTAAATGCACAAACAGTAATTTCTCCGCATTGCAAGGTGCAATTCTGAAATGTTTTGCTTTTTCCTGCTAATCCTAGCATGATAAAGAAGATTCAAAGAGAGTGAGATGCCAGCTCATTTCATTGAGTCAGTAGCTTCAAACATTTCTGGACGTTTTTCAATGTCAAAAATCAATGAATATTGTAAATGCACAAACAGTAATATCTCCACATTGCAAGGTGCAATTCTGAAATTTTTTGCTTTTTCCTGCTCCTCTTAGCATGATAAAGAAGATTCAAAGAGAGTGAGATGCCAGCTTTTTTCATTCAGTCAGTAGCTTCAAACATTTCTGGTATATGAATAACATGATGTTTTTCAATGGCAAAAATCAATGAATATTGTAAATGCACAAACAGTAATTTCTCCGCATTGCAAGGTGCAATTCTGAAATTTTTTGCTTTTTCCTGCTAATCCTAGCATGATAAAGAAGATTCAAAGAGAGTGAGATGCCAGCTCCTTTCATTCAGTCAGTAGCTTCAAACATTTCTGGACGTTTTTCAATGGCAAAAATCAATGAATATTGTAAATGCACAAACAGTAATATCTCCACATTGCAAGGTGCAATTCTGAAATTTTTTGCTTTTTCCTGCTCCTCTTAGCATGATAAAGAAGATTCAAAGAGAGTGAGATGCCAGCTCTTTTCATTCAGTCAGTAGCTGCAAACATTTCTGGTATATGAATAACATGATGTTTTTCAATGGCAAAAATCAATGAATATTGTAAATGCACAAACAGTAATTTCTCCGCATTGCAAGGTGCAATTCTGAAATTTTTTGCTTTTTCCTGCTAATCCTAGCATGATAAAGAAGATTCAAAGAGAGTGAGATGCCAGCTCCTTTCATTCAGTCAGTAGCTTCAAACATTTCTGGACATTTTTCAATGGCAAAAATCAATGAATATTGTAAATGCACAAACAGTAATATCTCCACATTGCAAGGTGCAATTCTGAAATTTTTTGCTTTTTCCTGCTCCTCTTAGCATGATAAAGAAGATTCAAAGAGAGTGAGATGCCAGCTCTTTTCATTCAGTCAGTAGCTTCAAACATTTCTGGTATATGAATAACATGATGTTTTTCAATGGCAAAAATCAATGAATATTGTAAATGCACAAACAGTAATTTCTCCGCATTGCAAGGTGCAATTCTGAAATTTTTTGCTTTTTCCTGCTAATCCTAGCATGATAAAGAAGATTCAAAGAGAGTGAGATGCCAGCTCCTTTCATTCAGTCAGTAGCTTCAAACATTTCTGGACGTTTTTCAATGTCAAAAATCAATGAATATTGTAAATGCACAAACAGTAATATCTCCACATTGCAAGGTGCAATTCTGAAATTTTTTGCTTTTTCCTGCTCCTCTTAGCATGATAAAGAAGATTCAAAGAGAGTGAGATGCCAGCTCTTTTCATTCAGTCAGTAGCTTCAAACATTTCTGGTATATGAATAACATGATGTTTTTCAATGGCAAAAATCAATGAATATTGTAAATGCACAAACAGTAATTTCTCCGCATTGCAAGGTGCAATTCCGAAATTTTTTGCTTTTTCCTGCTAATCCTAGCATGATAAAGAAGATTCAAAGAAAGTGAGATGCCAGCTCCTTTCATTCAGTCAGTAGCTTCAAACATTTCTGGACGTTTTTCAATGGCAAAAATCAATGAATATTGTAAATGCACAAACAGTAATATCTCCACATTGCAAGGTGCAATTCTGAAATTTTTTGCTTTTTCCTGCTCCTCTTAGCATGATAAAGAAGATTCAAAGAGAGTGAGATGCCAGCTCTTTTCATTCAGTCAGTAGCTTCAAACATTTCTGGTATATGAATAACATGATGTTTTTCAATGGCAAAAATCAATGAATATTGTAAATGCACAAACAGTAATTTCTCCGCATTGCAAGGTGCAATTCTGAAATTTTTTGCTTTTTCCTGCTAATCCTAGCATGATAAAGAAGATTCAAAGAGAGTGAGATGCCAGCTCCTTTCATTCAGTCAGTAGCTTCAAACATTTCTGGACGTTTTTCAATGGCAAAAATCAATGAATATTGTAAATGCACAAACAGTAATATCTCCACATTGCAAGGTGCAATTCTGAAATTTTTTGCTTTTTCCTGCTCCTCTTAGCATGATAAAGAAGATTCAAAGAGAGTGAGATGCCAGCTCTTTTCATTCAGTCAGTAGCTTCAAACATTTCTGGTATATGAATAACATGATGTTTTTCAATGGCAAAAATCAATGAATATTGTAAATGCACAAACAGTAATTTCTCCGCATTGCAAGGTGCAATTCTGAAATTTTTTGCTTTTTCCTGCTAATCCTAGCATGATAAAGAAGATTCAAAGAGAGTGAGATGCCAGCTCCTTTCATTCAGTCAGTAGCTTCAAACATTTCTGGACGTTTTTCAATGGCAAAAATCAATGAATATTGTAAATGCACAAACAGTAATATCTCCACATTGCAAGGTGCAATTCTGAAATTTTTGCTTTTTCCTGCTCCTCTTAGCATGATAAAGAAGATTCAAAGAGAGTGAGATGCCAGCTCTTTTCATTCAGTCAGTAGCTTCAAACATTTCTGGTATATGAATAACATGATGTTTTTCAATGGCAAAAATCAATGAATATTGTAAATGCACAAACAGTAATTTCTCCGCATTGCAAGGTGCAATTCCGAAATTTTTTGCTTTTTCCTGCTAATCCTAGCATGATAAAGAAGATTCAAAGAAAGTGAGATGCCAGCTCCTTTCATTCAGTCAGTAGCTTCAAACATTTCTGGACGTTTTTCAATGGCAAAAATCAATGAATATTGTAAATGCACAAACAGTAATATCTCCACATTGCAAGGTGCAATTCTGAAATTTTTTGCTTTTTCCTGCTCCTCTTAGCATGATAAAGAAGATTCAAAGAGAGTGAGATGCCAGCTCTTTTCATTCAGTCAGTAGCTTCAAACATTTCTGGTATATGAATAACATGATGTTTTTCAATGGCAAAAATCAATGAATATTGTAAATGCACAAACAGTAATTTCTCCGCATTGCAAGGTGCAATTCTGAAATTTTTTGCTTTTTCCTGCTAATCCTAGCATGATAAAGAAGATTCAAAGAGAGTGAGATGCCAGCTCCTTTCATTCAGTCAGTAGCTTCAAACATTTCTGGACGTTTTTCAATGGCAAAAATCAATGAATATTGTAAATGCACAAACAGTAATATCTCCACATTGCAAGGTGCAATTCTGAAATTTTTTGCTTTTTCCTGCTCCTCTTAGCATGATAAAGAAGATTCAAAGAGAGTGAGATGCCAGCTCTTTTCATTCAGTCAGTAGCTTCAAACATTTCTGGTATATGAATAACATGATGTTTTTCAATGGCAAAAATCAATGAATATTGTAAATGCACAAACAGTAATTTCTCCGCATTGCAAGGTGCAATTCTGAAATTTTTTGCTTTTTCCTGCTAATCCTAGCATGATAAAGAAGATTCAAAGAGAGTGAGATGCCAGCTCCTTTCATTCAGTCAGTAGCTTCAAACATTTCTGGACGTTTTTCAATGGCAAAAATCAATGAATATTGTAAATGCACAAACAGTAATATCTCCACATTGCAAGGTGCAATTCTGAAATTTTTGCTTTTTCCTGCTCCTCTTAGCATGATAAAGAAGATTCAAAGAGAGTGAGATGCCAGCTCTTTTCATTCAGTCAGTAGCTTCAAACATTTCTGGTATATGAATAACATGATGTTTTTCAATGGCAAAAATCAATGAATATTGTAAATGCACAAACAGTAATTTCTCCGCATTGCAAGGTGCAATTCTGAAATTTTTTGCTTTTTCCTGCTAATCCTAGCATGATAAAGAAGATTCAAAGAGAGTGAGATGCCAGCTCCTTTCATTCAGTCAGTAGCTTCAAACATTTCTGGACGTTTTTCAATGGCAAAAATCAATGAATATTGTAAATGCACAAACAGTAATATCTCCACATTGCAAGGTGCAATTCTGAAATTTTTTGCTTTTTCCTGCTCCTCTTAGCATGATAAAGAAGATTCAAAGAGAGTGAGATGCCAGCTCTTTTCATTCAGTCAGTAGCTTCAAACATTTCTGGTATATGAATAACATGATGTTTTTCAATGGCAAAAATCAATGAATATTGTAAATGCACAAACAGTAATTTCTCCGCATTGCAAGGTGCAATTCTGAAATTTTTTGCTTTTTCCTGTTAATCCTAGCATGATAAAGAAGATTCAAAGAGAGTGAGATGCCATCTCCTTTCATTCAGTCAGTAGCTTCAAACATTTCTGGACGTTTTTCAATGGCAAAAATCAATGAATATTGTAAATGCACAAACAGTAATATCTCCACATTGCAAGGTGCAATTCTGAAATTTTTTGCTTTTTCCTGCTCCTCTTAGCATGATAAAGAAGATTCAAAGAGAGTGAGATGCCAGCTCTTTTCATTCAGTCAGTAGCTGCAAACATTTCTGGTATATGAATAACATGATGTTTTTCAATGGCAAAAATCAATGAATATTGTAAATGCACAAACAGTAATTTCTCCGCATTGCAAGGTGCAATTCTGAAATTTTTTGCCTTTTCCTGCTAATCCTAGCATGATAAAGAAGATTCAAAGAGAGTGAGATGCCAGCTCCTTTCATTCAGTCAGTAGCTTCAAACATTTCTGGACGTTTTTCAATGGCAAAAATCAATGAATATTGTAAATGCACAAACAGTAATATCTCCACATTGCAAGGTGCAATTCTGAAATTTTTTGCTTTTTCCTGCTCCTCTTAGCATGATAAAGAAGATTCAAAGAGAGTGAGATGCCAGCTCTTTTCATTCAGTCAGTAGCTGCAAACATTTCTGGTATATGAATAACATGATGTTTTTCAATGGCAAAAATCAATGAATATTGTAAATGCACAAACAGTAAGTTCTCCGCATTGCAAGGTGCAATTCTGAAATTTTTTGCTTTTTCCTGCTAATCCTAGCATGATAAAGAAGATTCAAAGAGAGTGAGATGCCAGCTCTTTTCATTCAGTCAGTAGCTTCAAACATTTCTGGTATATGAATAACATGATGTTTTTCAATGGCAAAAATCAATGAATATTGTAAATGCACAAACAGTAATTTCTCCGCATTGCAAGGTGCAATTCTGAAATTTTTTGCTTTTTCCTGCTAATCCTAGCATGATAAAGAAGATTCAAAGAGAGTGAGATGCCAGCTCCTTTCATTCAGTCAGTAGCTTCAAACATTTCTGGACGTTTTTCAATGGCAAAAATCAATGAATATTGTAAATGCACAAACAGTAATATCTCCACATTGCAAGGTGCAATTCTGAAATTTTTTGCTTTTTCCTGCTCCTCTTAGCATGATAAAGAAGATTCAAAGAGAGTGAGATGCCAGCTCTTTTCATTCAGTCAGTAGCTTCAAACATTTCTGGTATATGAATAACATGATGTTTTTCAATGGCAAAAATCAATGAATATTGTAAATGCACAAACAGTAATTTCTCCGCATTGCAAGGTGCAATTCTGAAATTTTTTGCTTTTTCCTGCTAATCCTAGCATGATAAAGAAGATTCAAAGAGAGTGAGATGCCAGCTCCTTTCATTCAGTCAGTAGCTTCAAACATTTCTGGACGTTTTTCAATGGCAAAAATCAATGAATATTGTAAATGCACAAACAGTAATATCTCCACATTGCAAGGTGCAATTCTGAAAATTTTTGCTTTTTCCTGCTCCTCTTAGCATGATAAAGAAGATTCAAAGAGAGTGAGATGCCAGCTCTTTTCATTCAGTCAGTAGCTTCAAACATTTCTGGTATATGAATAACATGATGTTTTTCAATGGCAAAAATCAATGAATATTGTAAATGCACAAACAGTAATTTCTCCGCATTGCAAGGTGCAATTCTGAAATTTTTTGCTTTTTCCTGTTAATCCTAGCATGATAAAGAAGATTCAAAGAGAGTGAGTTGCCATCTCCTTTCATTCAGTCAGTAGCTTCAAACATTTCTGGACGTTTTTCAATGGCAAAAATCAATGAATATTGTAAATGCACAAACAGTAATATCTCCACATTGCAAGGTGCAATTCTGAAATTTTTTGCTTTTTCCTGCTCCTCTTAGCATGATAAAGAAGATTCAAAGAGAGTGAGATGCCAGCTCTTTTCATTCAGTCAGTAGCTGCAAACATTTCTGGTATATGAATAACATGATGTTTTTCAATGGCAAAAATCAATGAATATTGTAAATGCACAAACAGTAATTTCTCCGCATTGCAAGGTGCAATTCTGAAATTTTTTGCTTTTTCCTGCTAATCCTAGCATGATAAAGAAGATTCAAAGAGAGTGAGATGCCAGCTCCTTTCATTCAGTCAGTAGCTTCAAACATTTCTGGACGTTTTTCAATGGCAAAAATCAATGAATATTGTAAATGCACAAACAGTAATATCTCCACATTGCAAGGTGCAATTCTGAAATTTTTTGCTTTTTCCTGCTCCTCTTAGCATGATAAAGAAGATTCAAAGAGAGTGAGATGCCAGCTCTTTTCATTCAGTCAGTAGCTGCAAACATTTCTGGTATGTGAATAACATGATGTTTTTCAATGGCAAAAATCAATGAATATTGTAAATGCACAAACAGTAATTTCTCCGCATTGCAAGGTGCAATTCTGAAATTTTTTGCTTTTTCCTGCTAATCCTAGCATGATAAAGAAGATTCAAAGAGAGTGAGATGCCAGCTCCTTTCATTCAGTCAGTAGCTTCAAACATTTCTGGACGTTTTTCAATGGCAAAAATCAATGAATATTGTAAATGCACAAACAGTAATATCTCCACATTGCAAGGTGCAATTCTGAAATTTTTTGCTTTTTCCTGCTCCTCTTAGCATGATAAAGAAGATTCAAAGAGAGTGAGATGCCAGCTCTTTTCATTCAGTCAGTAGCTTCAAACATTTCTGGTATATGAATAACATGATGTTTTTCAATGGCAAAAATCAATGAATATTGTAAATGCACAAACAGTAATTTCTCCGCATTGCAAGGTGCAATTCTGAAATTTTTTGCTTTTTCCTGCTAATCCTAGCATGATAAAGAAGATTCAAAGAGAGTGAGATGCCAGCTCCTTTCATTCAGTCAGTAGCTTCAAACATTTCTGGACGTTTTTCAATGTCAAAAATCAATGAATATTGTAAATGCACAAACAGTAATATCTCCACATTGCAAGGTGCAATTCTGAAATTTTTTGCTTTTTCCTGCTCCTCTTAGCATGATAAAGAAGATTCAAAGAGAGTGAGATGCCAGCTCTTTTCATTCAGTCAGTAGCTTCAAACATTTCTGGTATATGAATAACATGATGTTTTTCAATGGCAAAAATCAATGAATATTGTAAATGCACAAACAGTAATTTCTCCGCATTGCAAGGTGCAATTCTGAAATTTTTTGCTTTTTCCTGCTAATCCTAGCATGATAAAGAAGATTCAAAGAAAGTGAGATGCCAGCTCCTTTCATTCAGTCAGTAGCTTCAAACATTTCTGGACGTTTTTCAATGGCAAAAATCAATGAATATTGTAAATGCACAAACAGTAATATCTCCACATTGCAAGGTGCAATTCTGAAATTTTTTGCTTTTTCCTGCTCCTCTTAGCATGATAAAGAAGATTCAAAGAGAGTGAGATGCCAGCTCTTTTCATTCAGTCAGTAGCTTCAAACATTTCTGGTATATGAATAACATGATGTTTTTCAATGGCAAAAATCAATGAATATTGTAAATGCACAAACAGTAATTTCTCCGCATTGCAAGGTGCAATTCTGAAATTTTTTGCTTTTTCCTGCTAATCCTAGCATGATAAAGAAGATTCAAAGAGAGTGAGATGCCAGCTCCTTTCATTCAGTCAGTAGCTTCAAACATTTCTGGACGTTTTTCAATGGCAAAAATCAATGAATATTGTAAATGCACAAACAGTAATATCTCCACATTGCAAGGTGCAATTCTGAAATTTTTTGCTTTTTCCTGCTCCTCTTAGCATGATAAAGAAGATTCAAAGAGAGTGAGATGCCAGCTCTTTTCATTCAGTCAGTAGCTTCAAACATTTCTGGTATATGAATAACATGATGTTTTTCAATGGCAAAAATCAATGAATATTGTAAATGCACAAACAGTAATTTCTCCGCATTGCAAGGTGCAATTCTGAAATTTTTTGCTTTTTCCTGCTAATCCTAGCATGATAAAGAAGATTCAAAGAGAGTGAGATGCCAGCTCTTTTCATTCAGTCAGTAGCTTCAAACATTTCTGGTATATGAATAACATGATGTTTTTCAATGGCAAAAATCAATGAATATTGTAAATGCACAAACAGTAATTTCTCCGCATTGCAAGGTGCAATTCTGAATTTTTTTGCTTTTTCCTGCTAATCCTAGCATGATAAAGAAGATTCAAAGAGAGTGAGATGCCAGCTCCTTTCATTCAGTCAGTAGCTTCAAACATTTCTGGACGTTTTTCAATGGCAAAAATCAATGAATATTGTAAATGCACAAACAGTAATATCTCCACATTGCAAGGTGCAATTCTGAAATTTTTTGCTTTTTCCTGCTCCTCTTAGCATGATAAAGAAGATTCAAAGAGAGTGAGATGCCAGCTCTTTTCATTCAGTCAGTAGCTTCAAACATTTCTGGTATATGAATAACATGATGTTTTTCAATGGCAAAAATCAATGAATATTGTAAATGCACAAACAGTAATTTCTCCGCATTGCAAGGTGCAATTCTGAAATTTTTTGCTTTTTCCTGCTAATCCTAGCATGATAAAGAAGATTCAAAGAGAGTGAGATGCCAGCTCCTTTCATTCAGTCAGTAGCTTCAAACATTTCTGGACGTTTTTCAATGGCAAAAATCAATGAATATTGTAAATGCACAAACAGTAATATCTCCACATTGCAAGGTGCAATTCTGAAATTTTTTGCTTTTTCCTGCTCCTCTTAGCATGATAAAGAAGATTCAAAGAGAGTGAGATGCCAGCTCTTTTCATTCAGTCAGTAGCTTCAAACATTTCTGGTATATGAATAACATGATGTTTTTCAATGGCAAAAATCAATGAATATTGTAAATGCACAAACAGTAATTTCTCCGCATTGCAAGGTGCAATTCTGAAATTTTTTGCTTTTTCCTGTTAATCCTAGCATGATAAAGAAGATTCAAAGAGAGTGAGTTGCCATCTCCTTTCATTCAGTCAGTAGCTTCAAACATTTCTGGACGTTTTTCAATGGCAAAAATCAATGAATATTGTAAATGCACAAACAGTAATATCTCCACATTGCAAGGTGCAATTCTGAAATTTTTTGCTTTTTCCTGCTCCTCTTAGCATGATAAAGAAGATTCAAAGAGAGTGAGATGCCAGCTCTTTTCATTCAGTCAGTAGCTGCAAACATTTCTGGTATATGAATAACATGATGTTTTTCAATGGCAAAAATCAATGAATATTGTAAATGCACAAACAGTAATTTCTCCGCATTGCAAGGTGCAATTCTGAAATTTTTTGCTTTTTCCTGCTAATCCTAGCATGATAAAGAAGATTCAAAGAGAGTGAGATGCCAGCTCCTTTCATTCAGTCAGTAGCTTCAAACATTTCTGGACGTTTTTCAATGGCAAAAATCAATGAATATTGTAAATGCACAAACAGTAATATCTCCACATTGCAAGGTGCAATTCTGAAATTTTTTGCTTTTTCCTGCTCCTCTTAGCATGATAAAGAAGATTCAAAGAGAGTGAGATGCCAGCTCTTTTCATTCAGTCAGTAGCTGCAAACATTTCTGGTATATGAATAACATGATGTTTTTCAATGGCAAAAATCAATGAATATTGTAAATGCACAAACAGTAATTTCTCCGCATTGCAAGGTGCAATTCTGAAATTTTTTGCTTTTTCCTGCTAATCCTAGCATGATAAAGAAGATTCAAAGAGAGTGAGATGCCAGCTCCTTTCATTCAGTCAGTAGCTTCAAACATTTCTGGACGTTTTTCAATGGCAAAAATCAATGAATATTGTAAATGCACAAACAGTAATATCTCCACATTGCAAGGTGCAATTCTGAAATTTTTTGCTTTTTCCTGCTCCTCTTAGCATGATAAAGAAGATTCAAAGAGAGTGAGATGCCAGCTCTTTTCATTCAGTCAGTAGCTTCAAACATTTCTGGTATATGAATAACATGATGTTTTTCAATGGCAAAAATCAATGAATATTGTAAATGCACAAACAGTAATTTCTCCGCATTGCAAGGTGCAATTCTGAAATTTTTTGCTTTTTCCTGCTAATCCTAGCATGATAAAGAAGATTCAAAGAGAGTGAGATGCCAGCTCCTTTCATTCAGTCAGTAGCTTCAAACATTTCTGGACGTTTTTCAATGGCAAAAATCAATGAATATTGTAAATGCACAAACAGTAATATCTCCACATTGCAAGGTGCAATTCTGAAATTTTTTGCTTTTTCCTGCTCCTCTTAGCATGATAAAGAAGATTCAAAGAGAGTGAGATGCCAGCTCTTTTCATTCAGTCAGTAGCTTCAAACATTTCTGGTATATGAATAACATGATGTTTTTCAATGGCAAAAATCAATGAATATTGTAAATG
This sequence comes from Phyllobates terribilis, assembly GCF_046119375.1. NCBI lineage: Eukaryota > Metazoa > Chordata > Amphibia > Anura > Dendrobatidae > Phyllobates > Phyllobates terribilis. The sequence continues at coordinate 770,047 of NW_027362942.1, read as the reverse complement.
CACAAACAGTAATTTCTCCGCATTGCAAGGTGCAATTCTGAAATTTTTTGCTTTTTCCTGCTAATCCTAGCATGATAAAGAAGATTCAAAGAGAGTGAGATGCCAGCTCTTTTCATTCAGTCAGTAGCTTCAAACATTTCTGGTATATGAATAACATGATGTTTTTCAATGGCAAAAATCAATGAATATTGTAAATGCACAAACAGTAATTTCTCCGCATTGCAAGGTGCAATTCTGAAATTTTTTGCTTTTTCCTGCTAATCCTAGCATGATAAAGAAGATTCAAAGAGAGTGAGATGCCAGCTCCTTTCATTCAGTCAGTAGCTTCAAACATTTCTGGACGTTTTTCAATGGCAAAAATCAATGAATATTGTAAATGCACAAACAGTAATATCTCCACATTGCAAGGTGCAATTCTGAAATTTTTTGCTTTTTCCTGCTCCTCTTAGCATGATAAAGAAGATTCAAAGAGAGTGAGATGCCAGCTCTTTTCATTCAGTCAGTAGCTTCAAACATTTCTGGTATATGAATAACATGATGTTTTTCAATGGCAAAAATCAATGAATATTGTAAATGCACAAACAGTAATTTCTCCGCATTGCAAGGTGCAATTCTGAAATTTTTTGCTTTTTCCTGCTAATCCTAGCATGATAAAGAAGATTCAAAGAGAGTGAGATGCCAGCTCCTTTCATTCAGTCAGTAGCTTCAAACATTTCTGGACGTTTTTCAATGGCAAAAATCAATGAATATTGTAAATGCACAAACAGTAATATCTCCACATTGCAAGGTGCAATTCTGAAATTTTTTGCTTTTTCCTGCTCCTCTTAGCATGATAAAGAAGATTCAAAGAGAGTGAGATGCCAGCTCTTTTCATTCAGTCAGTAGCTTCAAACATTTCTGGTATATGAATAACATGATGTTTTTCAATGGCAAAAATCAATGAATATTGTAAATGCACAAACAGTAATTTCTCCGCATTGCAAGGTGCAATTCTGAAATTTTTTGCTTTTTCCTGTTAATCCTAGCATGATAAAGAAGATTCAAAGAGAGTGAGTTGCCATCTCCTTTCATTCAGTCAGTAGCTTCAAACATTTCTGGACGTTTTTCAATGGCAAAAATCAATGAATATTGTAAATGCACAAACAGTAATATCTCCACATTGCAAGGTGCAATTCTGAAATTTTTTGCTTTTTCCTGCTCCTCTTAGCATGATAAAGAAGATTCAAAGAGAGTGAGATGCCAGCTCTTTTCATTCAGTCAGTAGCTGCAAACATTTCTGGTATATGAATAACATGATGTTTTTCAATGGCAAAAATCAATGAATATTGTAAATGCACAAACAGTAATTTCTCCGCATTGCAAGGTGCAATTCTGAAATTTTTTGCTTTTTCCTGCTAATCCTAGCATGATAAAGAAGATTCAAAGAGAGTGAGATGCCAGCTCCTTTCATTCAGTCAGTAGCTTCAAACATTTCTGGACGTTTTTCAATGGCAAAAATCAATGAATATTGTAAATGCACAAACAGTAATATCTCCACATTGCAAGGTGCAATTCTGAAATTTTTTGCTTTTTCCTGCTCCTCTTAGCATGATAAAGAAGATTCAAAGAGAGTGAGATGCCAGCTCTTTTCATTCAGTCAGTAGCTGCAAACATTTCTGGTATATGAATAACATGATGTTTTTCAATGGCAAAAATCAATGAATATTGTAAATGCACAAACAGTAATTTCTCCGCATTGCAAGGTGCAATTCTGAAATTTTTTGCTTTTTCCTGCTAATCCTAGCATGATAAAGAAGATTCAAAGAGAGTGAGATGCCAGCTCCTTTCATTCAGTCAGTAGCTTCAAACATTTCTGGACGTTTTTCAATGGCAAAAATCAATGAATATTGTAAATGCACAAACAGTAATATCTCCACATTGCAAGGTGCAATTCTGAAATTTTTTGCTTTTTCCTGCTCCTCTTAGCATGATAAAGAAGATTCAAAGAGAGTGAGATGCCAGCTCTTTTCATTCAGTCAGTAGCTTCAAACATTTCTGGTATATGAATAACATGATGTTTTTCAATGGCAAAAATCAATGAATATTGTAAATGCACAAACAGTAATTTCTCCGCATTGCAAGGTGCAATTCTGAAATTTTTTGCTTTTTCCTGCTAATCCTAGCATGATAAAGAAGATTCAAAGAGAGTGAGATGCCAGCTCCTTTCATTCAGTCAGTAGCTTCAAACATTTCTGGACGTTTTTCAATGTCAAAAATCAATGAATATTGTAAATGCACAAACAGTAATATCTCCACATTGCAAGGTGCAATTCTGAAATTTTTTGCTTTTTCCTGCTCCTCTTAGCATGATAAAGAAGATTCAAAGAGAGTGAGATGCCAGCTCTTTTCATTCAGTCAGTAGCTTCAAACATTTCTGGTATATGAATAACATGATGTTTTTCAATGGCAAAAATCAATGAATATTGTAAATGCACAAACAGTAATTTCTCCGCATTGCAAGGTGCAATTCTGAAATTTTTTGCTTTTTCCTGCTAATCCTAGCATGATAAAGAAGATTCAAAGAAAGTGAGATGCCAGCTCCTTTCATTCAGTCAGTAGCTTCAAACATTTCTGGACGTTTTTCAATGGCAAAAATCAATGAATATTGTAAATGCACAAACAGTAATATCTCCACATTGCAAGGTGCAATTCTGAAATTTTTTGCTTTTTCCTGCTCCTCTTAGCATGATAAAGAAGATTCAAAGAGAGTGAGATGCCAGCTCTTTTCATTCAGTCAGTAGCTTCAAACATTTCTGGTATATGAATAACATGATGTTTTTCAATGGCAAAAATCAATGAATATTGTAAATGCACAAACAGTAATTTCTCCGCATTGCAAGGTGCAATTCTGAAATTTTTTGCTTTTTCCTGCTAATCCTAGCATGATAAAGAAGATTCAAAGAGAGTGAGATGCCAGCTCCTTTCATTCAGTCAGTAGCTTCAAACATTTCTGGACGTTTTTCAATGGCAAAAATCAATGAATATTGTAAATGCACAAACAGTAATATCTCCACATTGCAAGGTGCAATTCTGAAATTTTTTGCTTTTTCCTGCTCCTCTTAGCATGATAAAGAAGATTCAAAGAGAGTGAGATGCCAGCTCTTTTCATTCAGTCAGTAGCTTCAAACATTTCTGGTATATGAATAACATGATGTTTTTCAATGGCAAAAATCAATGAATATTGTAAATGCACAAACAGTAATTTCTCCGCATTGCAAGGTGCAATTCTGAAATTTTTTGCTTTTTCCTGCTAATCCTAGCATGATAAAGAAGATTCAAAGAGAGTGAGATGCCAGCTCCTTTCATTCAGTCAGTAGCTTCAAACATTTCTGGACGTTTTTCAATGGCAAAAATCAATAAATATTGTAAATGCACAAACAGTAATATCTCCACATTGCAAGGTGCAATTCTGAAATTTTTTGCTTTTTCCTGCTCCTCTTAGCATGATAAAGAAGATTCAAAGAGAGTGAGATGCCAGCTCTTTTCATTCAGTCAGTAGCTTCAAACATTTCTGGTATATGAATAACATGATGTTTTTCAATGGCAAAAATCAATGAATATTGTAAATGCACAAACAGTAATTTCTCCGCATTGCAAGGTGCAATTCTGAAATTTTTTGCTTTTTCCTGCTAATCCTAGCATGATAAAGAAGATTCAAAGAGAGTGAGATGCCAGCTCCTTTCATTCAGTCAGTAGCTTCAAACATTTCTGGACGTTTTTCAATGGCAAAAATCAATGAATATTGTAAATGCACAAACAGTAATATCTCCACATTGCAAGGTGCAATTCTGAAATTTTTTGCTTTTTCCTGCTCCTCTTAGCATGATAAAGAAGATTCAAAGAGAGTGAGATGCCAGCTCTTTTCATTCAGTCAGTAGCTTCAAACATTTCTGGTATATGAATAACATGATGTTTTTCAATGGCAAAAATCAATGAATATTGTAAATGCACAAACAGTAATTTCTCCGCATTGCAAGGTGCAATTCTGAAATTTTTTGCTTTTTCCTGTTAATCCTAGCATGATAAAGAAGATTCAAAGAGAGTGAGATGCCATCTCCTTTCATTCAGTCAGTAGCTTCAAACATTTCTGGACGTTTTTCAATGGCAAAAATCAATGAATATTGTAAATGCACAAACAGTAATATCTCCACATTGCAAGGTGCAATTCTGAAATTTTTTGCTTTTTCCTGCTCCTCTTAGCATGATAAAGAAGATTCAAAGAGAGTGAGATGCCAGCTCTTTTCATTCAGTCAGTAGCTTCAAACATTTCTGGTATATGAATAACATGATGTTTTTCAATGGCAAAAATCAATGAATATTGTAAATGCACAAACAGTAATTTCTCCGCATTGCAAGGTGCAATTCTGAATTTTTTTGCGTTTTCCTGCTAATCCTAGCATGATAAAGAAGATTCAAAGAGAGTGAGATGCCAGCTCCTTTCATTCAGTCAGTAGCTTCAAACATTTCTGGACGTTTTTCAATGGCAAAAATCAATGAATATTGTAAATGCACAAACAGTAATATCTCCACATTGCAAGGTGCAATTCTGAAATTTTTTGCTTTTTCCTGCTCCTCTTAGCATGATAAAGAAGATTCAAAGAGAGTGAGATGCCAGCTCTTTTCATTCAGTCAGTAGCTTCAAACATTTCTGGTATATGAATAACATGATGTTTTTCAATGGCAAAAATCAATGAATATTGTAAATGCACAAACAGTAATTTCTCCGCATTGCAAGGTGGAATTCTGAAATTTTTTGCTTTTTCCTGCTAATCCTAGCATGATAAAGAAGATTCAAAGAGAGTGAGATGCCAGGTCCTTTCATTCAGTCAGTAGCTTCAAACATTTCTGGACGTTTTTCAATGTCAAAAATCAATGAATATTGTAAATGCACAAACAGTAATATCTCCACATTGCAAGGTGCAATTCTGAAATTTTTTGCTTTTTCCTGCTCCTCTTAGCATGATAAAGAAGATTCAAAGAGAGTGAGATGCCAGCTCTTTTCATTCAGTCAGTAGCTTCAAACATTTCTGGTATATGAATAACATGATGTTTTTCAATGGCAAAAATCAATGAATATTGTAAATGCACAAACAGTAATTTCTCCGCATTGCAAGGTGCAATTCTGAAATTTTTTGCTTTTTCCTGCTAATCCTAGCATGATAAAGAAGATTCAAAGAGAGTGAGATGCCAGCTCCTTTCATTCAGTCAGTAGCTTCAAACATTTCTGGACGTTTTTCAATGGCAAAAATCAATGAATATTGTAAATGCACAAACAGTAATTTCTCCGCATTGCAAGGTGCAATTCTGAAATTTTTTGCTTTTTCCTGCTCCTCTTAGCATGATAAAGAAGATTCAAAGAGAGTGAGATGCCAGCTCTTTTCATTCAGTCAGTAGCTTCAAACATTTCTGGTATATGAATAACATGATGTTTTTCAATGGCAAAAATCAATGAATATTGTAAATGCACAAACAGTAATTTCTCCGCATTGCAAGGTGCAATTCTGAAATTTTTTGCTTTTTCCTGCTAATCCTAGCATGATAAAGAAGATTCAAAGAGAGTGAGATGCCAGCTCCTTTCATTCAGTCAGTAGCTTCAAACATTTCTGGACGTTTTTCAATGGCAAAAATCAATGAATATTGTAAATGCACAAACAGTAATATCTCCACATTGCAAGGTGCAATTCTGAAATTTTTTGCTTTTTCCTGCTCCTCTTAGCATGATAAAGAAGATTCAAAGAGAGTGAGATGCCAGCTCTTTTCATTCAGTCAGTAGCTTCAAACATTTCTGGTATATGAATAACATGATGTTTTTCAATGGCAAAAATCAATGAATATTGTAAATGCACAAACAGTAATTTCTCCGCATTGCAAGGTGCAATTCTGAAATTTTTTGCTTTTTTCTGCTAATCCTAGCATGATAAAGAAGATTCAAAGAGAGTGAGATGCCAGCTCCTTTCATTCAGTCAGGAGCTTCAAACATTTCTGGACGTTTTTCAATGGCAAAAATCAATAAATATTGTAAATGCACAAACAGTAATATCTCCACATTGCAAGGTGCAATTCTGAAATTTTTTGCTTTTTCCTGCTCCTCTTAGCATGATAAAGAAGATTCAAAGAGAGTGAGATGCCAGCTCTTTTCATTCAGTCAGTAGCTTCAAACATTTCTGGTATATGAATAACATGATGTTTTTCAATGGCAAAAATCAATGAATATTGTAAATGCACAAACAGTAATTTCTCCGCATTGCAAGGTGCAATTCTGAAATTTTTTGCTTTTTCCTGCTAATCCTAGCATGATAAAGAAGATTCAAAGAGAGTGAGATGCCAGCTCCTTTCATTCAGTCAGTAGCTTCAAACATTTCTGGACGTTTTTCAATTGCAAAAATCAATGAATATTGTAAATGCACAAACAGTAATATCTCCACATTGCAAGTTGCAATTCTGAATTTTTTTGCTTTTTCATGCTCCTCTTAGCATGATAAAGAAGATTCAAAGAGAGTGAGATGCCAGCTCTTTTTATTCAGCCAGTAGCTTCAAACATTTCTGGTATATGAATAACATGATGTTTTTCAATGGCAAAAATCAATGAATATTGTAAATGCACAAACAGTAATTTCTCCGCATTGCAAGGTGCAATTCTGAAATTTTTTGCTTTTTCCTGCTAATCCTAGCATGATAAAGAAGATTCAAAGAGAGTGAGATGCCAGCTCCTTTCATTCAGTCAGTAGCTTCAAACATTTCTGGACGTTTTTCAATTGCAAAAATCAATGAATATTGTAAATGCACAAACAGTAATATCTCCACATTGCAAATTGCAATTCTGAATTTTTTTGCTTTTTCCTGCTCCTCTTAGCATGATAAAGAAGATTCAAAGAGAGTGAGATGCCAGCTCTTTTCATTCAGTCAGTAGCTTCAAACATTTCTGGTATATGAATAACATGATGTTTTTCAATGGCAAAAATCAATGAATATTGTAAATGCACAAACAGTAATTTCTCCGCATTGCAAGGTGCAATTCTGAAATTTTTTGCTTTTTCCTGCTAATCCTAGCATGATAAAGAAGATTCAAAGAGAGTGAGATGCCAGCTCCTTTCATTCAGTCAGTAGCTTCAAACATTTCTGGACGTTTTTCAATGGCAAAAATCAATGAATATTGTAAATGCACAAACAGTAATATCTCCACATTGCAAGGTGCAATTCTGAAATTTTTTGCTTTTTCCTGCTCCTCTTAGCATGATAAAGAAGATTCAAAGAGAGTGAGATGCCAGCTCTTTTCATTCAGTCAGTAGCTTCAAACATTTCTGGTATATGAATAACATGATGTTTTTCAATGGCAAAAATCAATGAATATTGTAAATGCACAAACAGTAATTTCTCCGCATTGCAAGGTGCAATTCTGAAATTTTTTGCTTTTTTCTGCTAATCCTAGCATGATAAAGAAGATTCAAAGAGAGTGAGATGCCAGCTCCTTTCATTCAGTCAGGAGCTTCAAACATTTCTGGACGTTTTTCAATGGCAAAAATCAATGAATATTGTAAATGCACAAACAGTAATATCTCCACATTGCAAGGTGCAATTCTGAAATTTTTTGCTTTTTCCTGCTCCTCTTAGCATGATAAAGAAGATTCAAAGAGAGTGAGATGCCAGCTCTTTTCATTCAGTCAGTAGCTTCAAACATTTCTGGTATATGAATAACATGATGTTTTTCAATGGCAAAAATCAATGAATATTGTAAATGCACAAACAGTAATTTCTCCGCATTGCAAGGTGCAATTCTGAAATTTTTTGCTTTTTCCTGCTAATCCTAGCATGATAAAGAAGATTCAAAGAGAGTGAGATGCCAGCTCCTTTCATTCAGTCAGTAGCTTCAAACATTTCTGGACGTTTTTCAATTGCAAAAATCAATGAATATTGTAAATGCACAAACAGTAATATCTCCACATTGCAAATTGCAATTCTGAATTTTTTTGCTTTTTCCTGCTCCTCTTAGCATGATAAAGAAGATTCAAAGAGAGTGAGATGCCAGCTCTTTTCATTCAGTCAGTAGCTTCAAACATTTCTGGTATATGAATAACATGATGTTTTTCAATGGCAAAAATCAATGAATATTGTAAATGCACAAACAGTAATTTCTCCGCATTGCAAGGTGCAATTCTGAAATTTTTTGCTTTTTCCTGCTAATCCTAGCATGATAAAGAAGATTCAAAGAGAGTGAGATGCCAGCTCCTTTCATTCAGTCAGTAGCTTCAAACATTTCTGGACGTTTTTCAATGGCAAAAATCAATGAATATTGTAAATGCACAAACAGTAATATCTCCACATTGCAAGGTGCAATTCTGAAATTTTTTGCTTTTTCCTGCTCCTCTTAGCATGATAAAGAAGATTCAAAGAGAGTGAGATGCCAGCTCTTTTCATTCAGTCAGTAGCTTCAAACATTTCTGGTATATGAATAACATGATGTTTTTCAATGGCAAAAATCAATGAATATTGTAAATGCACAAACAGTAATTTCTCCGCATTGCAAGGTGCAATTCTGAAATTTTTTGCTTTTTCCTGCTAATTCTAGCATGATAAAGAAGATTCAAAGAGAGTGAGATGCCAGCTTCTTTCATTCAGTCAGTAGCTTCAAACATTTCTGGACGTTTTTCAATGGCAAAAATCAATGAATATTGTAAATGCACAAACAGTAATATCTCCACATTGCAAGGTGCAATTCTGAAATTTTTTGCTTTTTCCTGCTCCTCTTAGCATGATAAAGAAGATTCAAAGAGAGTGAGATGCCAGCTCTTTTCATTCAGTCAGTAGCTTCAAGCATTTCTGGTATATGAATAACATGATGTTTTTCAATGGCAAAAATCAATGAATATTGTAAATGCACAAACAGTAATATCTCCACATTGCAAGGTGCAATTCTGAAATTTTTTGCTTTTTCCTGCTAATCCTAGCATGATAAAGAAGATTCAAAGAGAGTGAGATGCCAGCTACTTTCATTCAGACAGTAGCTTCAATCATTTCTGGACGTTTTTCAATGGCAAAAATCAATGAATATTGTAAATTCACAAACAGTAATATCTCCACATTGCAAGGTGCAATTCTGATTTTTTTTGCTTTTTCCTGCTCCTCTTAGCATGATAAAGAAGATTCAAAGAGAGTGAGATGCCAGCTCTTTTCATTCAGTCAGTAGCTTCAAACATTTCTGGTATATGAATAACATGATGTTTTTCAATGGCAAAAATCAATGAATATTGTAAATGCACAAACAGTAATATCTCCACATTGCAAGGTGCAATTCTGAAAATTTTTGCTTTTTCCTGCTAATCCTAGCATGATAAAGAAGATTCAAAGAGAGTGAGATGCCAGCTCTTTTCATTCAGTCAGTAGCTTCAAACATTTCTGGTATATGAATAACATGATGTTTTTCAATGGCAAAAATCAATGAATATTGTAAATGCACAAACAGTAATTTCTCCGCATTGCAAGGTGCAATTCTGAAATTTTTTGCTTTTTCCTGCTAATCCTAGCATGATAAAGAAGATTCAAAGAGAGTGAGATGCCAGCTCCTTTCATTCAGTCAGTAGCTTCAAACATTTCTGGACGTTTTTCAATGGCAAAAATCAATGAATATTGTAAATGCACAAACAGTAATATCTCCACACTGCAAGGTGCAATTCTGAAATTTTTTGCTTTTTCCTGCTCCTCTTAGCATGATAAAGAAGATTCAAAGAGAGTGAGATGCCAGCTCTTTTCATTCAGTCAGTAGCTTCAAACATTTCTGGTATATGAATAACATGATGTTTTTCAATGGCAAAAATCAATGAATATTGTAAATGCACAAACAGTAATTTCTCCGCATTGCAAGGTGCAATTCTGAAATTTTTTGCTTTTTCCTGCTAATCCTAGCATGATAAAGAAGATTCAAAGAGAGTGAGATGCCAGCTCCTTTCATTCAGTCAGTAGCTTCAAACATTTCTGGAGGTTTTTCAATGGCAAAAATCAATGAATATTGTAAATGCACAAACAGTAATATCTCCACATTGCAAATTGCAATTCTGAAATTTTTTGCTTTTTCCTGCTCCTCTTAGCATGATAAAGAAGATTCAAAGAGAGTGAGATGCCAGCTCTTTTCATTCAGTCAGTAGCTTCAAACATTTCTGGTATATGAATAACATGTTTTTCAATGGCAAAAATCAATGAATATTGTAAATGCACAAACAGTAATTTCTCCACATTGCAAGGTGCAATTCTGAAATTTTTTGCTTTTTCCTGCTCCTCTTAGCATGATAAAGAAGATTCAAAGAGAGTGAGATGCCAGCTCTTTTCATTCAGTCAGTAGCTTCAAACATTTCTGGTATATGAATAACATGATGTTTTTCAATGGCAAAAATCAATGAATATTGTAAATGCACAAACAGTAATATCTCCACATTGCAAGGTGCAATTCTGAAAATTTTTGCTTTTTCCTGCTAATCCTAGCATGATAAAGAAGATTCAAAGAGAGTGAGATGCCAGCTCTTTTCATTCAGTCAGTAGCTTCAAACATTTCTGGTATATGAATAACATGATGTTTTTCAATGGCAAAAATCAATGAATATTGTAAATGCACAAACAGTAATTTCTCCGCATTGCAAGGTGCAATTCTGAAATTTTTTGCTTTTTCCTGCTAATCCTAGCATGATAAAGAAGATTCAAAGAGAGTGAGATGCCAGCTCCTTTCATTCAGTCAGTAGCTTCAAACATTTCTGGACGTTTTTCAATGGCAAAAATCAATGAATATTGTAAATGCACAAACAGTAATATCTCCACACTGCAAGGTGCAATTCTGAAATTTTTTGCTTTTTCCTGCTCCTCTTAGCATGATAAAGAAGATTCAAAGAGAGTGAGATGCCAGCTCTTTTCATTCAGTCAGTAGCTTCAAACATTTCTGGTATATGAATAACATGATGTTTTTCAATGGCAAAAATCAATGAATATTGTAAATGCACAAACAGTAATTTCTCCGCATTGCAAGGTGCAATTCTGAAATTTTTTGCTTTTTCCTGCTAATCCTAGCATGATAAAGAAGATTCAAAGAGAGTGAGATGCCAGCTCCTTTCATTCAGTCAGTAGCTTCAAACATTTCTGGAGGTTTTTCAATGGCAAAAATCAATGAATATTGTAAATGCACAAACAGTAATATCTCCACATTGCAAATTGCAATTCTGAAATTTTTTGCTTTTTCCTGCTCCTCTTAGCATGATAAAGAAGATTCAAAGAGAGTGAGATGCCAGCTCCTTTCATTCAGTCAGTAGCTTCAAACATTTCTGGACGTTTTTCAATGGCAAAAATCAATGAATATTGTAAATGCACAAACAGTAATATCTCCACATTGCAAGGTGCAATTCTGAAATTTTTTGCTTTTTCCTGCTCCTCTTAGCATGATAAAGAAGATTCAAAGAGAGTGAGATGCCAGCTCTTTTCATTCAGTCAGTAGCTTCAAACATTTCTGGTATATGAATAACATGATGTTTTTCAATGGCAAAAATCAATGAATATTGTAAATGCACAAACAGTAATTTCTCCACATTGCAAGGTGCAATTCTGAAATTTTTTGCTTTTTCCTGCTCCTCTTAGCATGATAAAGAAGATTCAAAGAGAGTGAGATGCCAGCTCTTTTCATTCAGTCAGTAGCTTCAAACATTTCTGGTATATGAATAACATGATGTTTTTCAATGGCAAAAATCAATGAATATTGTAAATGCACAAACAGTAATTTCTCCGCATTGCAAGGTGCAATTCTGAAATTTTTTGCTTTTTCCTGCTTATCCTAGCATGATAAAGAAGATTCAAAGAGAGTGAGATGCCAGCTCCTTTCATTCAGTCAGTACCTTCAAACATTTCTGGACGTTTTTCAATGGCAAAAATCAATGAATATTGTAAATGCACAAACAGTAATATCTCCACATTGCAAATTGCAATTCTGAAATTTTTTGCTTTTTCCTGCTCCTCTTAGCATGATAAAGAAGATTCAAAGAGAGTGAGATGCCAGCTCTTTTCATTCAGTCAGTAGCTTCAAACATTTCTGGTATATGAATAACATGATGTTTTTCAATGGCAAAAATCAATGAATATTGTAAATGCACAATCAGTAATTTCTCCGCATTGCAAGGTGCAATTCTGAAATTTTTTGCTTTTTCCTGCTAATCCTAGCATGATAAAGAAGATTCAAAGAGAGTGAGATGCCAGCTCCTTTCATTCAGTCAGTAGCTTCAAACATTTCTGGACGTTTTTCAATGGCAAAAATCAATGAATATTGTAAATGCACAAACAGTAATATCTCCACATTGCAAGGTGCAATTCTGAAATTTTTTGCTTTTTCCTGCTCCTCTTAGCATGATAAAGAAGATTCAAAGAGAGTGAGATGCCAGCTCTTTTCATTCAGTCAGTAGCTTCAAACATTTCTGGTATATGAATAACATGATGTTTTTCAATGGCAAAAATCAATGAATATTGTAAATGCACAAACAGTAATTTCTCCGCATTGCAAGGTGCAATTCTGAAATTTTTTGCTTTTTCCTGCTAATCCTAGCATGATAAAGAAGATTCAAAGAGAGTGAGATGCCAGCTCCTTTCATTCAGTCAGTAGCTTCAAACATTTCTGGACGTTTTTCAATGGCAAAAATCAATGAATATTGTAAATGCACAAACAGTAATATCTCCACATTGCAAATTGCAATTCCGAAATTTTTTGCTTTTTCCTGCTCCTCTTAGCATGATAAAGAAGATTCAAAGAGAGTGAGATGCCAGCTCTTTTCATTCAGTCAGTAGCTTCAAACATTTCTGGTATATGAATAACATGATGTTTTTCAATGGCAAAAATCAATGAATATTGTAAATGCACAAACAGTAATTTCTCCGCATTGCAAGGAGCAATTCTGAAATTTTTTGCTTTTTCCTGCTAATCCTAGCATGATAAAGAAGATTCAAAGAGAGTGAGATGCCAGCTCCTTTCATTCAGTCAGTAGCTTCAAACATTTCTGGACGTTTTTCAATGGCAAAAATCAATGAATATTGTAAATGCACAAACAGTAATATCTCCACATTGCAAGGTGCAATTCTGAAATTTTTTGCTTTTTCCTGCTCCTCTTAGCATGATAAAGAAGATTCAAAGAGAGTGAGATGCCAGCTCTTTTCATTCAGTCAGTAGCTTCAAACATTTCTGGTATATGAATAACATGATGTTTTTCAATGGCAAAAATCAATGAATATTGTAAATGCACAAACAGTAATTTCTCCACATTGCAAGGTGCAATTCTGAAATTTTTTGCTTTTTCCTGCTCCTCTTAGCATGATAAAGAAGATTCATAGAGAGTGAGATGCCAGCTCTTTTCATTCAGTCAGTAGCTTCAAACATTTCTGGTATATGAATAACATGATGTTTTTCAATGGCAAAAATCAATGAATATTGTAAATGCACAAACAGTAATTTCTCCACATTGCAAGGTGCAATTCTGAAATTTTTTGCTTTTTCCTGCTCCTCTTAGCATGATAAAGAAGATTCAAAGAGAGTGAGATGCCAGCTCTTTTCATTCAGTCAGTAGCTTCAAACATTTCTGGTATATGAATAACATGATGTTTTTCAATGGCAAAAATCAATGAATATTGTAAATGCACAAACAGTAATTTCTCCGCATTGCAAGGTGCAATTCTGAAATTTTTTGCTTTTTCCTGCTTATCCTAGCATGATAAAGAAGATTCAAAGAGAGTGAGATGCCAGCTCCTTTCATTCAGTCAGTACCTTCAAACATTTCTGGACGTTTTTCAATGGCAAAAATCAATGAATATTGTAAATGCACAAACAGTAATATCTCCACATTGCAAATTGCAATTCTGAAATTTTTTGCTTTTTCCTGCTCCTCTTAGCATGATAAAGAAGATTCAAAGAGAGTGAGATGCCAGCTCTTTTCATTCAGTCAGTAGCTTCAAACATTTCTGGTATATGAATAACATGATGTTTTTCAATGGCAAAAATCAATGAATATTGTAAATGCACAAACAGTAATTTCTCCGCATTGCAAGGTGCAATTCTGAAATTTTTTGCTTTTTCCTGCTAATCCTAGCATGATAAAGAAGATTCAAAGAGAGTGAGATGCCAGCTCCTTTCATTCAGTCAGTAGCTTCAAACATTTCTGGACGTTTTTCAATGGCAAAAATCAATGAATATTGTAAATGCACAAACAGTAATATCTCCACATTGCAAGGTGCAATTCTGAAATTTTTTGCTTTTTCCTGCTCCTCTTAGCATGATAAAGAAGATTCAAAGAGAGTGAGATGCCAGCTCTTTTCATTCAGTCAGTAGCTTCAAACATTTCTGGTATATGAATAACATGATGTTTTTCAATGGCAAAAATCAATGAATATTGTAAATGCACAAACAGTAATTTCTCCGCATTGCAAGGTGCAATTCTGAAATTTTTTGCTTTTTCCTGCTAATCCTAGCATGATAAAGAAGATTCAAAGAGAGTGAGATGCCAGCTCCTTTCATTCAGTCAGTAGCTTCAAACATTTCTGGACGTTTTTCAATGGCAAAAATCAATGAATATTGTAAATGCACAAACAGTAATATCTCCACATTGCAAATTGCAATTCCGAAATTTTTTGCTTTTTCCTGCTCCTCTTAGCATGATAAAGAAGATTCAAAGAGAGTGAGATGCCAGCTCTTTTCATTCAGTCAGTAGCTTCAAACATTTCTGGTATATGAATAACATGATGTTTTTCAATGGCAAAAATCAATGAATATTGTAAATGCACAAACAGTAATTTCTCCGCATTGCAAGGAGCAATTCTGAAATTTTTTGCTTTTTCCTGCTAATCCTAGCATGATAAAGAAGATTCAAAGAGAGTGAGATGCCAGCTCCTTTCATTCAGTCAGTAGCTTCAAACATTTCTGGACGTTTTTCAATGGCAAAAATCAATGAATATTGTAAATGCACAAACAGTAATATCTCCACATTGCAAGGTGCAATTCTGAAATTTTTTGCTTTTTCCTGCTCCTCTTAGCATGATAAAGAAGATTCAAAGAGAGTGAGATGCCAGCTCTTTTCATTCAGTCAGTAGCTTCAAACATTTCTGGTATATGAATAACATGATGTTTTTCAATGGCAAAAATCAATGAATATTGTAAATGCACAAACAGTAATATCTCCACATTGCAAGGTGCAATTCTGAAATTTTTTGCTTTTTCCTGCTAATCCTAGCATGAAAAAGAAGATTCAAAGAGAGTGAGATGCCAGCTCTTTTCATTCAGTCAGTAGCTTCAAACATTTCTGGTATATGAATAACATGATGTTTTTCAATGGCAAAAATCAATGAATATTGTAAATGCACAAACAGTAATTTCTCCGCATTGCAAGGTGCAATTCTGAAATTTTTTGCTTTTTAATGCTAATCCTAGCATGATAAAGAAGAATCAAAGAGAGTGAGATGCCAGCTCCTTTCATTCACTCAGTAGCTTCAATCATTTCTGGACGTTTTTCAATGGCAAAAATCAATGAATATTGTAAATGCACAAACAGTAAAATCTCCACATTGCAAGGTGCAATTCTGAAATTTTTTGCTTTTTCCTGCTCCTCTTAGCATGATAAAGAAGATTCAAAGAGAGTGAGATGCCAGCTCTTTTCATTCAGTCAGTAGCTTCAAACATTTCTGGTATATGAATAACATGATGTTTTTCAATGACAAAAATCAATGAATATTGTAAATGCACAAACTGTAATTTCTCCGCATTGCAAGGTGCAATTCTGAAATTTTTTGCTTTTTCCTGCTAATCCTAGCATGATAAAGAAGATTCAAAGAGAGTGAGATGCCAGCTACTTTCATTCAGTCAGTAGCTTCAATCATTTCTGGACGTTTTTCAATGGCAAAAATCAATGAATATTGTAAATGCACAAACAGTAATATCTCCACATTGCAAGGTGCAATTCTGAAATTTTTTGCTTTTTCCTGCTCCTCTTAGCATGATAAAGAAGATTCAAAGAGAGTGAGATGCCAGCTCTTTTCATTCAGTCAGTAGCTTCAAACATTTCTGGTATATGAATAACATGATGTTTTTCAATGGCAAAAATCAATGAATATTGTAAATGCACAAACAGTAATTTCTCTGCATTGCAAGGTGCAATTCTGAAATTTTTTGCTTTTTCCTGCTAAGCCTAGCATGATAAAGAAGATTCAAAGAGAGTGAGATGCCAGCTCCTTTCATTCAGTCAGTAGCTTCAAACATTTCTGGACGTTTTTCAATGGCAAAAATCAATGAATATTGTAAATGCACAAACAGTAATATCTCCACATTGCAAATTGCAATTCTGAAATTTTTTGCTTTTTCCTGCTCCTCTTAGCATGATAAAGAAGATTCAAAGAGAGTGAGATGCCAGCTCTTTTCATTCAGTCAGTAGCTTCAAACATTTCTGGTACATCAATAACATGATGTTTTTCAATGACAAAAATCAATGAATATTGTAAATGCACAAACAGTAATTTCTCCGCATTGCAAGGTGCAATTCTGAAATTTTTTGCTTTTTCCTGCTAATCCTAGCATGATAAAGAAGATTCAAAGAGAGTGAGATGCCAGCTACTTTCATTCAGACAGTAGCTTCAATCATTTCTGGACGTTTTTCAATGGCAAAAATCAATGAATATTGTAAATGCACAAACAGTAATATCTCCACATTGCAAGGTGCAATTCTGATTTTTTTTGCTTTTTCCTGCTCCTCTTAGCATGATAAAGAAGATTCAAAGAGAGTGAGATGCCAGCTCTTTTCATTCAGTCAGTAGCTTCAAACATTTCTGGTATATGAATAACATGATGTTTTTCAATGGCAAAAATCAATGAATATTGTAAATGCACAAACAGTAATTTCTCCGCATTGCAAGGTGCAATTCTGAAATTTTTTGCTTTTTCCTGCTAATCCTAGCATGATAAAGAATATTCAAAGAGAGTGAGATGCCAGCTCCTTTCATTCAGTCAGTAGCTTCAAACATTTCTGGACGTTTTTCAATGGCAAAAATCAATGAATATTGTAAATGCACAAACAGTAATATCTCCACACTGCAAGGTGCAATTCTGAAATTTTTTGCTTTTTCCTGCTCCTCTTAGCATGATAAAGAAGATTCAAAGAGAGTGAGATGCCAGCTCTTTTCATTCAGTCAGTAGCTTCAAACATTTCTGGTATATGAATAACATGATGTTTTTCAATGGCAAAAATCAATGAATATTGTAAATGCACAAACAGTAATTTCTCCGCATTGCAAGGTGCAATTCTGAAATTTTTTGCTTTTTCCTGCTAATCCTAGCATGATAAAGAAGATTCAAAGAGAGTGAGATGCCAGCTCCTTTCATTCAGTCAGTAGCTTCAAACATTTCTGGAGGTTTTTCAATGGCAAAAATCAATGAATATTGTAAATGCACAAACAGTAATATCTCCACATTGCAAATTGCAATTCTGAAATTTTTTGCTTTTTCCTGCTCCTCTTAGCATGATAAAGAAGATTCAAAGAGAGTGAGATGCCAGCTCTTTTCATTCAGTCAGTAGCTTCAAACATTTCTGGTATATGAATAACTTGTTTTTCAATGGCAAAAATCAATGAATATTGTAAATGCACAAACAGTAATTTCTCCGCATTGCAAGGTGCAATTCTGAAATTTTTTGCTTTTTCCTGCTAATCCTAGCATGATAAAGAAGATTCAAAGAGAGTGAGATGCCAGCTCCTTTCATTCAGTCAGTAGCTTCAAACATTTCTGGACGTTTTTCAATGGCAAAAATCAATGAATATTGTAAATGCACAAACAGTAATATCTCCACATTGCAAGGTGCAATTCTGAAATTTTTTGCTTTTTCCTGCTCCTCTTAGCATGATAAAGAAGATTCAAAGAGAGTGAGATGCCAGCTCTTTTCATTCAGTCAGTAGCTTCAAACATTTCTGGTATATGAATAACATGATGTTTTTCAATGGCAAAAATCAATGAATATTGTAAATGCACAAACAGTAATTTCTCCGCATTGCAAGGTGCAATTCTGAAATTTTTTGCTTTTTCCTGCTAATCCTAGCATGATAAAGAAGATTCAAAGAGAGTGAGATGCCAGCTCCTTTCATTCAGTCAGTAGCTTCAAACATTTCTGGATGTTTTTCAATGGCAAAAATCAATGAATATTGTAAATGCACAAACAGTAATATCTCCACATTGCAAGGTGTAATTCTGAAATTTTTTGCTTTTTCCTGCTCCTCTTAGCATGATAAAGAAGATTCAAAGAGAGTGAGATGCCAGCTCTTTTCATTCAGTCAGTAGCTTCAAACATTTCTGGTACATCAATAACATGATGTTTTTCAATGACAAAAATCAATGAATATTGTAAATGCACAAACAGTAATTTCTCCGCATTGCAAGGTGCAATTCTGAAATTTTTTGCTTTTTCCTGCTAATCCTAGCATGATAAAGAAGATTCAAAGAGAGTGAGATGCCAGCTACTTTCATTCAGACAGTAGCTTCAATCATTTCTGGACGTTTTTCAATGGCAAAAATCAATGAATATTGTAAATGCACAAACAGTAATATCTCCACATTGCAAGGTGCAATTCTGATTTTTTTTGCTTTTTCCTGCTCCTCTTAGCATGATAAAGAAGATTCAAAGAGAGTGAGATGCCAGCTCTTTTCATTCAGTCAGTAGATTCAAACATTTCTGGTATATGAATAACATGATGTTTTTCAATGGCAAAAATCAATGAATATTGTAAATGCACAAACAGTAATATCTCCACATTGCAAGGTGCAATTCTGAAAATTTTTGCTTTTTCCTGCTAATCCTAGCATGATAAAGAAGATTCAAAGAGAGTGAGATGCCAGCTCTTTTCATTCAGTCAGTAGCTTCAAACATTTCTGGTATATGAATAACATGATGTTTTTCAATGGCAAAAATCAATGAATATTGTAAATGCACAAACAGTAATTTCTCCGCATTGCAAGGTGCAATTCTGAAATTTTTTGCTTTTTCCTGCTAATCCTAGCATGATAAAGAAGATTCAAAGAGAGTGAGATGCCAGCTCCTTTCATTCAGTCAGTAGCTTCAAACATTTCTGGACGTTTTTCAATGGCAAAAATCAATGAATATTGTAAATGCACAAACAGTAATATCTCCACACTGCAAGGTGCAATTCTGAAATTTTTTGCTTTTTCCTGCTCCTCTTAGCATGATAAAGAAGATTCAAAGAGAGTGAGATGCCAGCTCTTTTCATTCAGTCAGTAGCTTCAAACATTTCTGGTATATGAATAACATGATGTTTTTCAATGGCAAAAATCAATGAATATTGTAAATGCACAAACAGTAATTTCTCCGCATTGCAAGGTGCAATTCTGAAATTTTTTGCTTTTTCCTGCTAATCCTAGCATGATAAAGAAGATTCAAAGAGAGTGAGATGCCAGCTCCTTTCATTCAGTCAGTAGCTTCAAACATTTCTGGAGGTTTTTCAATGGCAAAAATCAATGAATATTGTAAATGCACAAACAGTAATATCTCCACATTGCAAATTGCAATTCTAAAATTTTTTGCTTTTTCCTGCTCCTCTTAGCATGATAAAGAAGATTCAAAGAGAGTGAGATGCCAGCTCTTTTCATTCAGTCAGTAGCTTCAAACATTTCTGGTATATGAATAACTTGTTTTTCAATGGCAAAAATCAATGAATATTGTAAATGCACAAACAGTAATTTCTCCGCATTGCAAGGTGCAATTCTGAAATTTTTTGCTTTTTCCTGCTAATCCTAGCATGATAAAGAAGATTCAAAGAGAGTGAGATGCCAGCTCCTTTCATTCAGTCAGTAGCTTCAAACATTTCTGGACGTTTTTCAATGGCAAAAATCAATGAATATTGTAAATGCACAAACAGTAATATCTCCACATTGCAAGGTGCAATTCTGAAATTTTTTGCTTTTTCCTGCTCCTCTTAGCATGATAAAGAAGATTCAAAGAGAGTGAGATGCCAGCTCTTTTCATTCAGTCAATAGCTTCAAACATTTCTGGTATATGAATAACATGATGTTTTTCAATGGCAAAAATCAATGAATATTGTAAATGCACAAACAGTAATTTCTCCGCATTGCAAGGTGCAATTCTGAAATTTTTTGCTTTTTCCTGCTAATCCTAGCATGATAAAGAAGATTCAAAGAGAGTGAGATGCCAGCTCCTTTCATTCAGTCAGTAGCTTCAAACATTTCTGGATGTTTTTCAATGGCAAAAATCAATGAATATTGTAAATGCACAAACAGTAATATCTCCACATTGCAAGGTGTAATTCTGAAATTTTTTGCTTTTTCCTGCTCCTCTTAGCATGATAAAGAAGATTCAAAGAGAGTGAGATGCCAGCTCTTTTCATTCAGTCAGTAGCTTCAAACATTTCTGGTATATGAATAACATGATGTTTTTCAATGGCAAAAATCAATGAATATTGTAAATGCACAAACAGTAATATCTCCACATTGCAAGGTGCAATTCTGAAATTTTTTGCTTTTTCCTGCTCCTCTTAGCATGATAAAGAAGATTCAAAGAGAGTGAGATGCCAGCTCTTTTCATTCAGTCAGTAGCTTCAAACATTTCTGGTATATGAATAACATGATGTTTTTCAATGGCAAAAATCAATGAATATTGTAAATGCACAAACAGTAATTTCTCCGCATTGCAAGGTGCAATTCTGAAATTTTTTGCTTTTTCCTGCTAATCCTAGCATGATAAAGAAGATTCAAAGAGAGTGAGATGCCAGCTCCTTTCATTCAATCAGTAGCTTCAAACATTTCTGGACGTTTTTCAATGGCAAAAATCAATGAATATTGTAAATGCACAAACAGTAATATCTCCACATTGCAAATTGCAATTCTGAAATTTTTTGCTTTTTCCTGCTCCTCTTAGCATGATAAAGAAGATTCAAAGAGAGTGAGATGCCAGCTCTTTTCATTCAGTCAGTAGCTTCAAACATTTCTGGTATATGAATAACATGATGTTTTTCAATGGCAAAAATCAATGAATATTGTAAATGCACAAACAGTAATTTCTCCGCATTGCAAGGTGCAATTCTGAAATTTTTTGCTTTTTCCTGCTAATCCTAGCATGATAAAGAAGATTCAAAGAGAGTGAGATGCCAGCTCCTTTCATTCAGTCAGTAGCTTCAAACATTTCTGGATGTTTTTCAATGGCAAAAATCAATGAATATTGTAAATGCACAAACAGTAATATCTCCACATTGCAAGGTGCAATTCTGAAATTTTTTGCTTTTTCCTGCTCCTCTTAGCATGATAAAGAAGATTCAAAGAGAGTGAGATGCCAGCTCTTTTCATTCAGTCAGTAGCTTCAAACATTTCTGGTATATGAATAACATGATGTTTTTCAATGGCAAAAATCAATGAATATTGTAAATGCACAAACAGTAATTTCTCCGCATTGCAAGGTGCAATTCTGAAATTTTTTGTTTTTCCTGCTAATCCTAGCATGATAAAGAAGATTCAAAGAGAGTGAGATGCCAGCTCCTTTCATTCAGTCAGTAGCTTCAAACATTTCTGGACGTTTTTCAATGGCAAAAATCAATGAATATTGTAAATGCACAAACAGTAATATCTCCACATTGCAAGGTGCAATTCTGAAATTTTTTGCTTTTTCCTGCTCCTCTTAGCATGATAAAGAAGATTCAAAGAGAGTGAGATGCCAGCTCTTTTCATTCAGTCAGTAGCTTCAAACATTTCTGGTATATGAATAACATGATGTTTTTCAATGGCAAAAATCAATGAATATTGTAAATGCACAAACAGTAATTTCTCCGCATTGCAAGGTGCAATTCTGAAATTTTTTGCTTTTTCCTGCTAATCCTAGCATGATAAAGAAGATTCAAAGAGAGTGAGATGCCAGCTCCTTTCATTCAGTCAGTAGCTTCAAACATTTCTGGACGTTTTTCAATGGCAAAAATCAATGAATATTGTAAATGCACAAACAGTAATATCTCCACATTGCAAATTGCAATTCCGAAATTTTTTGCTTTTTCCTGCTCCTCTTAGCATGATAAAGAAGATTCAAAGAGAGTGAGATGCCAGCTCTTTTCATTCAGTCAGTAGCTTCAAACATTTCTGGTATATGAATAACATGATGTTTTTCAATGGCAAAAATCAATGAATATTGTAAATGCACAAACAGTAATTTCTCCGCATTGCAAGGAGCAATTCTGAAATTTTTTGCTTTTTCCTGCTAATCCTAGCATGATAAAGAAGATTCAAAGAGAGTGAGATGCCAGCTCCATTCATTCAGTCAGTAGCTTCAAACATTTCTGGACGTTTTTCAATGGCAAAAATCAATGAATATTGTAAATGCACAAACAGTAATATCTCCACATTGCAAGGTGCAATTCTGAAATTTTTTGCTTTTTCCTGCTCCTCTTAGCATGATAAAGAAGATTCAAAGAGAGTGAGATGCCAGCTCTTTTCATTCAGTCAGTAGCTTCAAACATTTCTGGTATATGAATAACATGATGTTTTTCAATGGCAAAAATCAATGAATATTGTAAATGCACAAACAGTAATATCTCCACATTGCAAGGTGCAATTCTGAAATTTTTTGCTTTTTCCTGCTAATCCTAGCATGATAAAGAAGATTCAAAGAGAGTGAGATGCCAGCTCTTTTCATTCAGTCAGTAGCTTCAAACATTTCTGGTATATGAATAACATGATGTTTTTCAATGGCAAAAATCAATGAATATTGTAAATGCACAAACAGTAATTTCTCCGCATTGCAAGGTGCAATTCTGAAATTTTTTGCTTTTTCCTGCTAATCCTAGCATGATAAAGAAGATTCAAAGAGAGTGAGATGCCAGCTCCTTTCATTCAGTCAGTAGCTTCAAACATTTCTGGACGTTTTTCAATGGCAAAAATCAATGAATATTGTAAATGCACAAACAGTAATATCTCCACATTGCAAGGTGCAATTCTGAAATTTTTTGCTTTTTCCTGCTCCTCTTAGCATGATAAAGAAGATTCAAAGAGAGGGAGATGCCAGCTCTTTTCATTCAGTCAGTAGCATCAAACATTTCTGGTATATGAATAACATGATGTTTTTCAATGGCAAAAATCAATGAATATTGTAAATGCACAAACAGTAATTTCTCCGCATTGCAAGGTGCAATTTTGAAATTTTTTGCTTTTTCCTGCTAATCCTAGCATGATAAAGAAGATTCAAAGAGAGTGAGATGCCAGCTCCTTTCATTCAGTCAGTAGCTTCAAACATTTCTGGAGGTTTTTCAATGGCAAAAATCAATGAATATTGTAAATGCACAAACAGTAATATCTCCACATTGCAAATTGCAATTCTGAAATTTTTTGCTTTTTCCTGCTCCTCTTAGCATGATAAAGAAGATTCAAAGAGAGTGAGATGCCAGCTCTTTTCATTCAGTCAGTAGCTTCAAACATTTCTGGTATATGAATAACTTGTTTTTCAATGGCAAAAATCAATGAATATTGTAAATGCACAAACAGTAATTTCTCCGCATTGCAAGGTGCAATTCTGAAATTTTTTGCTTTTTCCTGCTAATCCTAGCATGATAAAGAAGATTCAAAGAGAGTGAGATGCCAGCTCCTTTCATTCAGTCAGTAGCTTCAAACATTTCTGGACGTTTTTCAATGGCAAAAATCAATGAATATTGTAAATGCACAAACAGTAATATCTCCACATTGCAAGGTGCAATTCTGAAATTTTTTGCTTTTTCCTGCTCCTCTTAGCATGATAAAGAAGATTCAAAGAGAGTGAGATGCCAGCTCTTTTCATTCAGTCAGTAGCTTCAAACATTTCTGGTATATGAATAACATGATGTTTTTCAATGGCAAAAATCAATGAATATTGTAAATGCACAAACAGTAATTTCTCCGCATTGCAAGGTGCAATTCTGAAATTTTTTGCTTTTTCCTGCTAATCCTAGCATGATAAAGAAGATTCAAAGAGAGTGAGATGCCAGCTCCTTTCATTCAGTCAGTAGCTTCAAACATTTCTGGATGTTTTTCAATGGCAAAAATCAATGAATATTGTAAATGCACAAACAGTAATATCTCCACATTGCAAGGTGTAATTCTGAAATTTTTTGCTTTTTCCTGCTCCTCTTAGCATGATAAAGAAGATTCAAAGAGAGTGAGATGCCAGCTCTTTTCATTCAGTCAGTAGCTTCAAACATTTCTGGTACATCAATAACATGATGTTTTTCAATGACAAAAATCAATGAATATTGTAAATGCACAAACAGTAATTTCTCCGCATTGCAAGGTGCAATTCTGAAATTTTTTGCTTTTTCCTGCTAATCCTAGCATGATAAAGAAGATTCAAAGAGAGTGAGATGCCAGCTACTTTCATTCAGACAGTAGCTTCAATCATTTCTGGACGTTTTTCAATGGCAAAAATCAATGAATATTGTAAATGCACAAACAGTAATATCTCCACATTGCAAGGTGCAATTCTGATTTTTTTTGCTTTTTCCTGCTCCTCTTAGCATGATAAAGAAGATTCAAAGAGAGTGAGATGCCAGCTCTTTTCATTCAGTCAGTAGATTCAAACATTTCTGGTATATGAATAACATGATGTTTTTCAATGGCAAAAATCAATGAATATTGTAAATGCACAAACAGTAATATCTCCACATTGCAAGGTGCAATTCTGAAAATTTTTGCTTTTTCCTGCTAATCCTAGCATGATAAAGAAGATTCAAAGAGAGTGAGATGCCAGCTCTTTTCATTCAGTCAGTAGCTTCAAACATTTCTGGTATATGAATAACATGATGTTTTTCAATGGCAAAAATCAATGAATATTGTAAATGCACAAACAGTAATTTCTCCGCATTGCAAGGTGCAATTCTGAAATTTTTTGCTTTTTCCTGCTAATCCTAGCATGATAAAGAAGATTCAAAGAGAGTGAGATGCCAGCTCCTTTCATTCAGTCAGTAGCTTCAAACATTTCTGGACGTTTTTCAATGGCAAAAATCAATGAATATTGTAAATGCACAAACAGTAATATCTCCACACTGCAAGGTGCAATTCTGAAATTTTTTGCTTTTTCCTGCTCCTCTTAGCATGATCAAGAAGATTCAAAGAGAGTGAGATGCCAGCTCTTTTCATTCAGTCAGTAGCTTCAAACATTTCTGGTATATGAATAACATGATGTTTTTCAATGGCAAAAATCAATGAATATTGTAAATGCACAAACAGTAATTTCACCGCATTGCAAGGTGCAATTCTGAAATTTTTTGCTTTTTCCTGCTAATCCTAGCATGATAAAGAAGATTCAAAGAGAGTGAGATGCCAGCTCCTTTCATTCAGTCAGTAGCTTCAAACATTTCTGGAGGTTTTTCAATGGCAAAAATCAATGAATATTGTAAATGCACAAACAGTAATATCTCCACATTGCAAATTGCAATTCTGAAATTTTTTGCTTTTTCCTGCTCCTCTTAGCATGATAAAGAAGATTCAAAGAGAGTGAGATGCCAGCTCTTTTCATTCAGTCAGTAGCTTCAAACATTTCTGGTATATGAATAACTTGTTTTTCAATGGCAAAAATCAATGAATATTGTAAATGCACAAACAGTAATTTCTCCGCATTGCAAGGTGCAATTCTGAAATTTTTTGCTTTTTCCTGCTAATCCTAGCATGATAAAGAAGATTCAAAGAGAGTGAGATGCCAGCTCCTTTCATTCAGTCAGTAGCTTCAAACATTTCTGGACGTTTTTCAATGGCAAAAATCAATGAATATTGTAAATGCACAAACAGTAATATCTCCACATTGCAAGGTGCAATTCTGAAATTTTTTGCTTTTTCCTGCTCCTCTTAGCATGATAAAGAAGATTCAAAGAGAGTGAGATGCCAGCTCTTTTCATTCAGTCAATAGCTTCAAACATTTCTGGTATATGAATAACATGATGTTTTTCAATGGCAAAAATCAATGAATATTGTAAATGCACAAACAGTAATTTCTCCGCATTGCAAGGTGCAATTCTGAAATTTTTTGCTTTTTCCTGCTAATCCTAGCATGATAAAGAAGATTCAAAGAGAGTGAGATGCCAGCTCCTTTCATTCAGTCAGTAGCTTCAAACATTTCTGGATGTTTTTCAATGGCAAAAATCAATGAATATTGTAAATGCACAAACAGTAATATCTCCACATTGCAAGGTGTAATTCTGAAATTTTTTGCTTTTTCCTGCTCCTCTTAGCATGATAAAGAAGATTCAAAGAGAGTGAGATGCCAGCTCTTTTCATTCAGTCAGTAGCTTCAAACATTTCTGGTATATGAATAACATGATGTTTTTCAATGGCAAAAATCAATGAATATTGTAAATGCACAAACAGTAATATCTCCACATTGCAAGGTGCAATTCTGAAATTTTTTGCTTTTTCCTGCTCCTCTTAGCATGATAAAGAAGATTCAAAGAGAGTGAGATGCCAGCTCTTTTCATTCAGTCAGTAGCTTCAAACATTTCTGGTATATGAATAACATGATGTTTTTCAATGGCAAAAATCAATGAATATTGTAAATGCACAAACAGTAATTTCTCCGCATTGCAAGGTGCAATTCTGAAATTTTTTGCTTTTTCCTGCTAATCCTAGCATGATAAAGAAGATTCAAAGAGAGTGAGATGCCAGCTCCTTTCATTCAGTCAGTAGCTTCAAACATTTCTGGACGTTTTTCAATGGCAAAAATCAATGAATATTGTAAATGCACAAACAGTAATATCTCCACATTGCAAGGTGCAATTCTGAAATTTTTTGCTTTTTCCTGCTCCTCTTAGCATGATAAAGAAGATTCAAAGAGAGTGAGATGCCAGCTCTTTTCATTCAGTCAGTAGCTTCAAACATTTCTGGTATATGAATAACATGATGTTTTTCAATGGCAAAAATCAATGAATATTGTAAATGCACAAACAGTAATTTCTCCGCATTGCAAGGTGCAATTCTGAAATTTTTTGCTTTTTCCTGCTAATCCTAGCATGATAAAGAAGATTCAAAGAGAGTGAGATGCCAGCTCCTTTCATTCAATCAGTAGCTTCAAACATTTCTGGACGTTTTTCAATGGCAAAAATCAATGAATATTGTAAATGCACAAACAGTAATATCTCCACATTGCAAATTGCAATTCTGAAATTTTTTGCTTTTTCCTGCTCCTCTTAGCATGATAAAGAAGATTCAAAGAGAGTGAGATGCCAGCTCTTTTCATTCAGTCAGTAGCTTCAAACATTTCTGGTATATGAATAACATGATGTTTTTCAATGGCAAAAATCAATGAATATTGTAAATGCACAAACAGTAATTTCTCCGCATTGCAAGGTGCAATTCTGAAATTTTTTGCTTTTTCCTGCTAATCCTAGCATGATAAAGAAGATTCAAAGAGAGTGAGATGCCAGCTCCTTTCATTCAGTCAGTAGCTTCAAACATTTCTGGATGTTTTTCAATGGCAAAAATCAATGAATATTGTAAATGCACAAACAGTAATATCTCCACATTGCAAGGTGCAATTCTGAAATTTTTTGCTTTTTCCTGCTCCTCTTAGCATGATAAAGAAGATTCAAAGAGAGTGAGATGCCAGCTCTTTTCATTCAGTCAGTAGCTTCAAACATTTCTGGTATATGAATAACATGATGTTTTTCAATGGCAAAAATCAATGAATATTGTAAATGCACAAACAGTAATTTCTCCGCATTGCAAGGTGCAATTCTGAAATTTTTTGCTTTTTCCTGCTAATCCTAGCATGATAAAGAAGATTCAAAGAGAGTGAGATGCCAGCTCCTTTCATTCAGTCAGTAGCTTCAAACATTTCTGGACGTTTTTCAATGGCAAAAATCAATGAATATTGTAAATGCACAAACAGTAATATCTCCACATTGCAAGGTGCAATTCTGAAATTTTTTGCTTTTTCCTGCTCCTCTTAGCATGATAAAGAAGATTCAAAGAGAGTGAGATGCCAGCTCTTTTCATTCAGTCAGTAGCTTCAAACATTTCTGGTATATGAATAACATGATGTTTTTCAATGGCAAAAATCAATGAATATTGTAAATGCACAAACAGTAATTTCTCCGCATTGCAAGGTGCAATTCTGAAATTTTTTGCTTTTTCCTGCTAATCCTAGCATGATAAAGAAGATTCAAAGAGAGTGAGATGCCAGCTCCTTTCATTCAGTCAGTAGCTTCAAACATTTCTGGACGTTTTTCAATGGCAAAAATCAATGAATATTGTAAATGCACAAACAGTAATATCTCCACATTGCAAATTGCAATTCCGAAATTTTTTGCTTTTTCCTGCTCCTCTTAGCATGATAAAGAAGATTCAAAGAGAGTGAGATGCCAGCTCTTTTCATTCAGTCAGTAGCTTCAAACATTTCTGGTATATGAATAACATGATGTTTTTCAATGGCAAAAATCAATGAATATTGTAAATGCACAAACAGTAATTTCTCCGCATTGCAAGGAGCAATTCTGAAATTTTTTGCTTTTTCCTGCTAATCCTAGCATGATAAAGAAGATTCAAAGAGAGTGAGATGCCAGCTCCTTTCATTCAGTCAGTAGCTTCAAACATTTCTGGACGTTTTTCAATGGCAAAAATCAATGAATATTGTAAATGCACAAACAGTAATATCTCCACATTGCAAGGTGCAATTCTGAAATTTTTTGCTTTTTCCTGCTCCTCTTAGCATGATAAAGAAGATTCAAAGAGAGTGAGATGCCAGCTCTTTTCATTCAGTCAGTAGCTTCAAACATTTCTGGTATATGAATAACATGATGTTTTTCAATGGCAAAAATCAATGAATATTGTAAATGCACAAACAGTAATATCTCCACATTGCAAGGTGCAATTCTGAAATTTTTTGCTTTTTCCTGCTAATCCTAGCATGATAAAGAAGATTCAAAGAGAGTGAGATGCCAGCTCTTTTCATTCAGTCAGTAGCTTCAAACATTTCTGGTATATGAATAACATGATGTTTTTCAATGGCAAAAATCAATGAATATTGTAAATGCACAAACAGTAATTTCTCCGCATTGCAAGGTGCAATTCTGAAATTTTTTGCTTTTTCCTGCTAATCCTAGCATGATAAAGAAGATTCAAAGAGAGTGAGATGCCAGCTCCTTTCATTCAGTCAGTAGCTTCAAACATTTCTGGACGTTTTTCAATGGCAAAAATCAATGAATATTGTAAATGCACAAACAGTAATATCTCCACATTGCAAGGTGCAATTCTGAAATTTTTTGCTTTTTCCTGCTCCTCTTAGCATGATAAAGAAGATTCAAAGAGAGGGAGATGCCAGCTCTTTTCATTCAGTCAGTAGCATCAAACATTTCTGGTATATGAATAACATGATGTTTTTCAATGGCAAAAATCAATGAATATTGTAAATGCACAAACAGTAATTTCTCCGCATTGCAAGGTGCAATTCTGAAATTTTTTGCTTTTTCCTGCTAATCCTAGCATGATAAAGAAGATTCAAAGAGAGTGAGATGCCAGCTCCTTTCATTCAGTCAGTAGCTTCAAACATTTCTGGAGGTTTTTCAATGGTAAAAATCAATGAATATTGTAAATGCACAAACAGTAATATCTCCACATTGCAAATTGCAATTCTGAATTTTTTTGCTTTTTCCTGCTCCTCTTAGCATGATAAAGAAGATTCAAAGAGAGTGAGATGCCAGCTCTTTTCATTCAGTCAGTAGCTTCAAACATTTCTGGTATATGAATAACATGATGTTTTTCAATGGCAAAAATCAATGAATATTGTAAATGCACAAACAGTAATATCTCCACATTGCAAGGTGCAATTCTGAAATTTTTTGCTTTTTCCTGCTAATCCTAGCATGATAAAGAAGATTCAAAGAGAGTGAGATGCCAGCTCTTTTCATTCAGTCAGTAGCTTCAAACATTTCTAGTATATGAATAACATGATGTTTTTCAATGGCAAAAATCAATGAATATTGTAAATGCACAAACAGTAATTTCTCCGCATTGCAAGGTGCAATTCTGAAATTTTTTGCTTTTTCCTGCTAATCCTAGCATGATAAAGAAGATTCAAAGAGAGTGAGATGCCAGCTCCTTTCATTCAGTCAGTAGCTTCAAACATTTCTGGACGTTTTTCAATGGCAAAAATCAATGAATATTGTAAATGCACAAACAGTAATATCTCCACATTGCAAGGTGCAATTCTGAAATTTTTTGCTTTTTCCTGCTCCTCTTAGCATGATAAAGAAGATTCAAAGAGAGTGAGATGCCAGCTCTTTTCATTCAGTCAGTAGCTTCAAACATTTCTGGTATATGAATAACAAGATGTTTTTCAATGGCAAAAATCAATGAATATTGTAAATGCACAAACAGTAATTTCTCCGCATTGCAAGGTGCAATTCTGAAATTTTTTGCTTTTTCCTGCTAATCCTAGCATGATAAAGAAGATTCAAAGAGAGTGAGATGCCAGCTCCTTTCATTCAGTCAGTAGCTTCAATCATTTCTGGACGTTTTTCAATGGCAAAAATCAATGAATATTGTAAATGCACAAACAGTAATATCTCCACATTGCAAATTGCAATTCTGAAATTTTTTGCTTTTTCCTGCTCCTCTTAGCATGATAAAGAAGATTCAAAGAGAGTGAGATGCCAGCTCTTTTCATTCAGTCAGTAGCTTCAAACATTTCTGGTATATGAATAACATGATGTTTTTCAATGGCAAAAATCAATGAATATTGTAAATGCACAAACAGTAATTTCTCCGCATTGCAAGGTGCAATTCTGAAATTTTTTGCTTTTTCCTGCTAATCCTAGCATGATAAAGAAGATTCAAAGAGAGTGAGATGCCAGCTCCTTTCATTCAGTCAGTAGCTTCAAACATTTCTGGACGTTTTTCAATGGCAAAAATCAATGAATATTGTAAATGCACAAACAGTAATATCTCCACATTGCAAGGTGCAATTCTGAAATTTTTTGCTTTTTCCTGCTCCTCTTAGCATGATAAAGAAGATTCAAAGAGAGTGAGATGCCAGCTCTTTTCATTCAGTCAGTAGCTTCAAACATTTCTGGTATATGAATAACATGATGTTTTTCAATGGCAAAAATCAATGAATATTGTAAATGCACAAACAGTAATATCTCCACATTGCAAGGAGCAATTCTGAATTTTTTTGCTTTTTCCTGCTAATCCTAGCATGATAAAGAAGATTCAAAGAGAGTGAGATGCCAGCTCTTTTCATTCAGTCAGTAGCTTCAAACATTTCTGGTATATGAATAACATGATGTTTTTCAATGGCAAAAATCAATGAATATTGTAAATGCACAAACAGTAATTTCTCCGCATTGCAAGGTGCAATTCTGAAATTTTTTGCTTTTTCCTGCTAATCCTAGCATGATAAAGAAGATTCAAAGAGAGTGAGATGCCAGCTCCTTTCATTCAGTCAGTAGCTTCAAACATTTCTGGACGTTTTTCAATGGCAAAAATCAATGAATATTGTAAATGCACAAACAGTAATATCTCCACATTGCAAGGTGCAATTCTGACATTTTTTGCTTTATCCTGCTCCTCTTAGCATGATAAAGAAGATTCAAAGAGAGTGAGATGCCAGCTCTTTTCATTCAGTCAGTAGCTTCAAACATTTCTGGTATATGAATAACATGATGTTTTTCAATGGCAAAAATCAATGAATATTGTAAATGCACAAACAGTAATTTCTCCGCATTGCAAGGTGCAATTCTGAAATTTTTTGCTTTTTCCTGCTAATCCTAGCATGATAAAGAAGATTCAAAGAGAGTGAGATGCCAGCTCCTTTCATTCAGTCAGTAGCTTCAAACATTTCTGGACGTTTTTCAATGGCAAAAATCAATGAATATTGTAAATGCACAAACAGTAATATCTCCACATTGCAAATTGCAATTCTGAAATTTTTTGCTTTTTCCTGCTCCTCTTAGCATGATAAAGAAGATTCAAAGAGAGTGAGATGCCAGCTCTTTTCATTCAGTCAGTAGCTTCAAACATTTCTGGTATATGAATAACATGATGTTTTTCAATGGCAAAAATCAATGAATATTGTAAATGCACAAACAGTAATTTCTCCGCATTGCAAGGTGCAATTCTGAAATTTTTTGCTTTTTCCTGCTAATCCTAGCATGATAAAGAAGATTCAAAGAGAGTGAGATGCCAGCTCCTTTCATTCAGTCAGTAGCTTCAAACATTTCTGGACGTTTTTCAATGGCAAAAATCAATGAATATTGTAAATGCACAAACAGTAATATCTCCACATTGCAAGGTGCAATTCTGAAATTTTTTGCTTTTTCCTGCTCCTCTTAGCATGATAAAGAAGATTCAAAGAGAGTGAGATGCCAGCTCTTTTCATTCAGTCAGTAGCTTCAAACATTTCTGGTATATGAATAACATGATGTTTTTCAATGGCAAAAATCAATGAATATTGTAAATGCACAAACAGTAATTTCTCCGCATTGCAAGGTGCAATTCTGAAATTTTTTGCTTTTTCCTGCTAATCCTAGCATGATAAAGAAGATTCAAAGAGAGTGAGATGCCAGCTCCTTTCATTCAGTCAGTAGCTTCAAACATTTCTGGACGTTTTTCAATGGCAAAAATCAATGAATATTGTAAATGCACAAACAGTAATATCTCCACATTGCAAATTGCAATTCTGAATTTTTTTGCTTTTTCCTGCTCCTCTCAGCATGATAAAGAAGATTCAAAGAGAGTGAGATGCCAGCTCTTTTCATTCAGTCAGTAGCTTCAAACATTTCTGGTATATGAATAACATGATGTTTTTCAATGGCAAAAATCAATGAATATTGTAAATGCACAAAAAGTAATTTCTCCGCATTGCAAGGTGCAATTCTGAAATTTTTTGCTTTTTCCTGCTAATCCTAGCATGATAAAGAAGATTCAAAGAGAGTGAGATGCCAGTTCCTTTCATTCAGTCAGTAGCTTCAAACATTTCTGGACTTTTTTCAATGGCAAAAATCAATGAATATTGTAAATGCACAAACAGTAATATCTCCACATTGCAAGGTGCAATTCTGAAATTTTTTGCTTTTTCATGCTCCTCTTAGCATGATAAAGAAGATTCAAAGAGAGTGAGATGCCAGCTCTTTTCATTCAGTCAGTAGCTTCAAACATTTCTGGTATATGAATAACATGATGTTTTTCAATGGCAAAAATCAATGAATATTGTAAATGCACAAACAGTAATTTCTCCGCATTGCAAGGTGCAATTCTGAAATTTTTTGCTTTTTCCTGCTAATCCTAGCATGATAAAGAAGATTCAAAGAGAGTGAGATGCCAGCTCCTTTCATTCAGTCAGTAGCTTCAAACATTTCTGGACGTTTTTCAATGGCAAAAATCAATGAATATTGTAAATGCACAAACAGTAATATCTCCACATTGCAAGGTGCAATTCTGAAATTTTTTGCTTTTTCCTGCTCCTCTTAGCATGATAAAGAAGATTCAAAGAGAGTGAGATGCCAGCTCTTTTCATTCAGTCAGTAGCTTCAAACATTTCTGGTATATGAATAACATGATGTTTTTCAATGGCAAAAATCAATGAATATTGTAAATGCACAAACAGTAATTTCTCCGCATTGCAAGGTGCAATTCTGAAATTTTTTGCTTTTTCCTGCTAATCCTAGCATGATAAAGAAGATTCAAAGAGAGTGAGATGCCAGCTCCTTTCATTCAGTCAGTAGCTTCAAACATTTCTGGACGTTTTTCAATGGCAAAAATCAATGAATATTGTAAATGCACAAACAGTAATATCTCCACATTGCAAATTGCAATTCTGAAATTTTTTGCTTTTTCCTGCTCCTCTTAGCATGATAAAGAAGATTCAAAGAGAGTGAGATGCCAGCTCTTTTCATTCAGTCAGTAGCTTCAAACATTTCTGGTATATGAATAACATGATGTTTTTCAATGGCAAAAATCAATGAATATTGTAAATGCACAAACAGTAATTTCTCCGCATTGCAAGGTGCAATTCTGAAATTTTTTGCTTTTTCCTGCTAATCCTAGCATGATAAAGAAGATTCAAAGAGAGTGAGATGCCAGCTCCTTTCATTCAGTCAGTAGCTTCAAACATTTCTGGACGTTTTTCAATGGCAAAAATCAATGAATATTGTAAATGCACAAACAGTAATATCTCCACATTGCAAGGTGCAATTCTGAAATTTTTTGCTTTTTCCTGCTCCTCTTAGCATGATAAAGAAGATTCAAAGAGAGTGAGATGCCAGCTCTTTTCATTCAGTCAGTAGCTTCAAACATTTCTGGTATATGAATAACATGATGTTTTTCAATGGCAAAAATCAATGAATATTGTAAATGCACAAACAGTAATATCTCCACATTGCAAGGTGCAATTCTGAAATTTTTTGCTTTTTCCTGCTAATCCTAGCATGATAAAGAAGATTCAAAGAGAGTGAGATGCCAGCTCTTTTCATTCAGTCAGTAGCTTCAAACATTTCTGGTATATGAATAACATGATGTTTTTCAATGGCAAAAATCAATGAATATTGTAAATGCACAAACAGTAATTTCTCCGCATTGCAAGGTGCAATTCTGAAATTTTTTGCTTTTTCCTGCTAATCCTAGCATGATAAAGAAGATTCAAAGAGAGTGAGATGCCAGCTCTTTTCATTCAGTCAGTAGCTTCAAACATTTCTGGACGTTTTTCAATGGCAAAAATCAATGAATATTGTAAATGCACAAACAGTAATATCTCCACATTGCAAATTGCAATTCTGAAATTTTTTGCTTTTTCCTGCTCCTCTTAGCATGATAAAGAAGATTCAAAGAGAGTGAGATGCCAGCTCTTTTCATTCAGTCAGTAGCTTCAAACATTTCTGGTATATGAATAACATGATGTTTTTCAATGGCAAAAATCAATGAATATTGTAAATGCACAAACAGTATTTTCTCCGCATTGCAAGGTGCAATTCTGAAATTTTTTGCATTTTCCTTCTAATCCTAGCATGATAAAGAAGATTCAAAGAGAGTGAGATGCCAGCTCCTTTCATTCAGTCAGTAGCTTCAAACATTTCTGGACGTTTTTCAATGGCAAAAATCAATGAATATTGTAAATGCACAAACAGTAATATCTCCACATTGCAAGGTGCAATTCTGAAATTTTTTGCTTTTTCCTGCTCCTCTTAGCATGATAAAGAAGATTCAAAGAGAGTGAGATGCCAGCTCTTTTCATTCAGTCAGTAGCTTCAAACATTTCTGGTATATGAATAACATGATGTTTTTCAATGGCAAAAATCAATGACTATTGTAAATGCACAAACAGTAATATCTCCACATTGCAAGGTGCAATTCTGAAATTTTTTGCTTTTTCCTGCTAATCCTAGCATGATAAAGAAGATTCAAAGAGAGTGAGATGTCAGCTCTTTTCATTCAGTCAGTAGCTTCAAACATTTCTGGTATATGAATAACATGATGTTTTTCAATGGCAAAAATCAATGAATATTGTAAATGCACAAACAGTAATTTCTCCGCATTGCAAGGTGCAATTCTGAAATTTTTTGCTTTTTCCTGCTAATCCTAGCATGATAAAGAAGATTCAAAGAGAGTGAGATGCCAGCTCCTTTCATTCAGTCAGTAGCTTCAAACATTTCTGGACGTTTTTCAATGGCAAAAATCAATGAATATTGTAAATGCACAAACAGTAATATCTCCACATTGCAAATTGCAATTCTGAAATTTTTTGCTTTTTCCTGCTCCTCTTAGCATGATAAAGAAGATTCAAAGAGAGTGAGATGCCAGCTCTTTTCATTCAGTCAGTAGCTTCAAACATTTCTGGTATATGAATAACATGATGTTTTTCAATGGCAAAAATCAATGAATATTGTAAATGCACAAACAGTAATTTCTCCGCATTGCAAGGTGCAATTCTGAAATTTTTTGCTTTTTCCTGCTAATCCTAGCATGATAAAGAAGATTCAAAGATAGTGAGATGCCAGCTCCTTTCATTCAGTCAGTAGCTTCAAACATTTCTGGACGTTTTTCAATGGCAAAAATCAATGAATATTGTAAATGCACAAACAGTAATATCTCCACATTGCAAGGTGCAATTCTGAAATTTTTTGCTTTTTCCTGCTCCTCTTAGCATGATAAAGAAGATTCAAAGAGAGTGAGATGCCAGCTCTTTTCATTCAGTCAGTAGCTTCAAACATTTCTGGACGTTTTTCAATGGCAAAAATCAATGAATATTGTAAATGCACAAACAGTAATATCTCCACATTGCAAATTGCAATTCTGAAATTTTTTGCTTTTTCCTGCTCCTCTTAGCATGATAAAGAAGATTCAAAGAGAGTGAGATGCCAGCTCTTTTCATTCAGTCAGTAGCTTCAAACATTTCTGGTATATGAATAACATGATGTTTTTCAATGGCAAAAATCTATGAATATTGTAAATGCACAAACAGTATTTTCTCCGCATTGCAAGGTGCAATTCTGAAATTTTTTACATTTTCCTGCTAATCCTAGCATGATAAAGAAGATTCAAAGAGAGTGAGATGCCAGCTCCTTTCATTCAGTCAGTAGCTTCAAACATTTCTGGACGTTTTTCAATGGCAAAAATCAATGAATATTGTAAATGCACAAACAGTAATATCTCCACATTGCAAGGTGCAATTCTGAAATTTTTTGCTTTTTCCTGCTCCTCTTAGCATGATAAAGAAGATTCAAAGAGAGTGAGATGCCAGCTCTTTTCATTCAGTCAGTAGCTTCAAACATTTCTGGTATATGAATAACATGATGTTTTTCAATGGCAAAAATCAATGACTATTGTAAATGCACAAACAGTAATATCTCCACATTGCAAGGTGCAATTCTGAAATTTTTTGCTTTTTCCTGCTAATCCTAGCATGATAAAGAAGATTCAAAGAGAGTGAGATGCCAGCTCTTTTCATTCAGTCAGTAGCTTCAAACATTTCTGGTATATGAATAACATGATGTTTTTCAATGGCAAAAATCAATGAATATTGTAAATGCACAAACAGTAATTTCTCCGCATTGCAAGGTGCAATTCTGAAATTTTTTGCTTTTTCCTGCTAATCCTAGCATGATAAAGAAGATTCAAAGAGAGTGAGATGCCAGCTCCTTTCATTCAGTCAGTAGCTTCAAACATTTCTGGACGTTTTTCAATGGCAAAAATCAATGAATATTGTAAATGCACAAACAGTAATATCTCCACATTGCAAATTGCAATTCTGAAATTTTTTGCTTTTTCCTGCTCCTCTTAGCATGATAAAGAAGATTCAAAGAGAGTGAGATGCCAGCTCTTTTCATTCAGTCAGTAGCTTCAAACATTTCTGGTATATGAATAACATGATGTTTTTCAATGGCAAAAATCAATGAATATTGTAAATGCACAAACAGTAATTTCTCCGCATTGCAAGGTGCAATTCTGAAATTTTTTGCTTTTTCCTGCTAATCCTAGCATGATAAAGAAGATTCAAAGATAGTGAGATGCCAGCTCCTTTCATTCAGTCAGTAGCTTCAAACATTTCTGGACGTTTTTCAATGGCAAAAATCAATGAATATTGTAAATGCACAAACAGTAATATCTCCACATTGCAAGGTGCAATTCTGAAATTTTTTGCTTTTTCCTGCTCCTCTTAGCATGATAAAGAAGATTCAAAGAGAGTGAGATGCCAGCTCTTTTCATTCAGTCAGTAGCTTCAAACATTTCTGGTATATGAATAACATGATGTTTTTCAATGGCAAAAATCAATGAATATTGTAAATGCACAAACAGTAATATCTCCACATTGCAAGGTGCAATTCTGAAATTTTTTGCTTTTTCCTGCTAATCCTAGCATGATAAAGAAGATTCAAATAGAGTGAGATGCCAGCTCTTTTCATTCAGTCAGTAGCTTCAAACATTTCTGGTATATGAATAACATGATGTTTTTCAATGGCAAAAATCAATGAATATTGTAAATGCACAAACAGTAATTTCTCCGCATTGCAAGGTGCAATTCTGAAATTTTTTGCTTTTTCCTGCTAATCCTAGCATGATAAAGAAGATTCAAAGAGAGTGAGATGCCAGCTCCTTTCATTCAGTCAGTAGCTTCAAACATTTCTGGACGTTTTTCAATGGCAAAAATCAATGAATATTGTAAATGCACAAACAGTAATATCTCCACATTGCAAGGTGCAATTCTGAAATTTTTTGCTTTTTCCTGCTCCTCTTAGCATGATAAAGAAGATTCAAAGAGAGTGAGATGCCAGCTCTTTTCATTCAGTCAGTAGCTTCAAACATTTCTGGTATATGAATAACATGATGTTTTTCAATGGCAAAAATCAATGAATATTGTAAATGCACAAACAGTAATATCTCCACATTGCAAGGTGCAATTCTGAAATTTTTTGCTTTTTCCTGCTAATCCTAGCATGATAAAGAAGATTCAAAGAGAGTGAGATGCCAGCTCTTTTCATTCAGTCAGTAGCTTCAAACATTTCTGGTATATGAATAACATGATGTTTTTCAATGGCAAAAATCAATGAATATTGTAAATGCACAAACAGTAATTTCTCCGCATTGCAAGGTGCAATTCTGAAATTTTTTGCTTTTTCCTGCTAATCCTAGCATGATAAAGAAGATTCAAAGAGAGTGAGATGCCAGCTCCTTTCATTCAGTCAGTAGCTTCAAACATTTGTGGACGTTTTTCAATGGCAAAAATCAATGAATATTGTAAATGCACAAACAGTAATATCTCCACATTGCAAGGTGCAATTCTGAAATTTTTTGCTTTTTCCTGCTCCTCTTAGCATGATAAAGAAGATTCAAAGAGAGTGAGATGCCAGCTCTTTTCATTCAGTCAGTAGCTTCAAACATTTCTGGTATATGAATAACATGATGTTTTTCAATGGCAAAAATCAATGACTATTGTAAATGCACAAACAGTAATATCTCCACATTGCAAGGTGCAATTCTGAAATTTTTTGCTTTTTCCTGCTAATCCTAGCATGATAAAGAAGATTCAAAGAGAGTGAGATGCCAGCTCTTTTCATTCAGTCAGTAGCTTCAAACATTTCTGGTATATGAATAACATGATGTTTTTCAATGGCAAAAATCAATGAATATTGTAAATGCACAAACAGTAATTTCTCCGCATTGCAAGGTGCAATTCTGAAATTTTTTGCTTTTTCCTGCTAATCCTAGCATGATAAAGAAGATTCAAAGAGAGTGAGATGCCAGCTCCTTTCATTCAGTCAGTAGCTTCAAACATTTCTGGACGTTTTTCAATGGCAAAAATCAATGAATATTGTAAATGCACAAACAGTAATATCTCCACATTGCAAGGTGCAATTCTGAAATTTTTTGCTTTTTCCTGCTCCTCTTAGCATGATAAAGAAGATTCAAAGAGAGTGAGATGCCAGCTCTTTTCATTCAGTCAGTAGCTTCAAGCATTTCTGGTATATGAATAACATGATGTTTTTCAATGGCAAAAATCAATGAATATTGTAAATGCACAAACAGTAATATCTCCACATTGCAAGGTGCAATTCTGAAATTTTTTGCTTTTTCCTGCTAATCCTAGCATGATAAAGAAGATTCAAATAGAGTGAGATGCCAGCTCTTTTCATTCAGTCAGTAGCTTCAAACATTTCTGGTATATGAATAACATGATGTTTTTCAATGGCAAAAATCAATGAATATTGTAAATGCACAAACAGTAATTTCTCCGCATTGCAAGGTGCAATTCTGAAATTTTTTGCTTTTTCCTGCTAATCCTAGCATGATAAAGAAGATTCAAAGAGAGTGAGATGCCAGCTCCTTTCATTCAGTCAGTAGCTTCAAACATTTCTGGACGTTTTTCAATGGCAAAAATCAATGAATATTGTAAATGCACAAACAGTAATATCTCCACATTGCAAATTGCAATTCTGAAATTTTTTGCTTTTTCCTGCTCCTCTTAGCATGATAAAGAAGATTCAAAGAGAGTGAGATGCCAGCTCTTTTCATTCAGTCAGTAGCTTCAAACATTTCTGGTATATGAATAACATGATGTTTTTCAATGGCAAAAATCAATGAATATTGTAAATGCACAAACAGTAATTTCTCCGCATTGCAAGGTGCAATTCTGAAATTTTTTGCTTTTTCCTGCTAATCCTAGCATGATAAAGAAGATTCAAAGAGAGTGAGATGCCAGCTCCTTTCATTCAGTCAGTAGCTTCAAACATTTCTGGACGTTTTTCAATGGCAAAAATCAATGAATATTGTAAATGCACAAACAGTAATATCTCCACATTGCAAGGTGCAATTCTGAAATTTTTTGCTTTTTCCTGCTAATCCTAGCATGATAAAGAAGATTCAAAGAGAGTGAGATGCCAGCTCTTTTCATTCAGTCAGTAGCTTCAAACATTTCTGGTATATGAATAACATGATGTTTTTCAATGGCAAAAATCAATGAATATTGTAAATGTACAAACAGTAATTTTTCCGCATTGCAAGGTGCAATTCTGAAAGTTTTTGCTTTTTCCTGCTAATCCTAGCATGATAAAGAAGATTCAAAGAGAGTGAGATGCCAGCTCCTTTCATTCAGTCAGTAGCTTCAAACATTTCTGGACGTTTTTCAATGGCAAAAATCAATGAATATTGTAAATGCACAAACAGTAATATCTCCACATTGCAAATTGCAATTCTGAAATTTTTTGCTTTTTCCTGCTCCTCTTAGCATGATAAAGAAGATTCAAAGAGAGTGAGATGCCAGCTCTTTTCATTCAGTCAGTAGCTTAAACATTTCTGGTATATGAATAACATGATGTTTTTCAATGGCAAAAATCAAGGAATATTGTAAATGCACAAACAGTAATTTCTCCGCATTGCAAGGTGCAATTCTGAAATTTTTTGCTTTTTCCTGCTAATCCTAGCATGATAAAGAAGATTCAAAGAGAGTGAGATGCCAGCTCTTTTCATTCAGTCAGTAGCTTCAAACATTTCTGGTATATGAATAACATGATGTTTTTCAATGGCAAAAATCAATGAATATTGTAAATGCACAAACAGTAATTTCTCCGCATTGCAAGGTGCAATTCTGAAATTTTTTGCTTTTTCCTGCTAATCCTAGCATGATAAAGAAGATTCAAAGAGAGTGAGATGCCAGCTCCTTTCATTCAGTCAGTAGCTTCAAACATTTCTGGACGTTTTTCAATGGCAAAAATCAATGAATATTGTAAATGCACAAACAGTAATACCTCCACATTGCAAGGTGCAATTCTGAAATTTTTTGCTTTTTCCTGCTCCTCTTAGCATGATAAAGAAGATTCAAAGAGAGTGAGATGCCAGCTCTTTTCATTCAGTCAGTAGCTTCAAACATTTCTGGTATATGAATAACATGATGTTTTTCAATGGCAAAAATCAATGAATATTGTAAATGCACAAACAGTAATTTCTCCGCATTGCAAGGTGCAATTCTGAAATTTTTTGCTTTTTCCTGCTAATCCTAGCATGATAAAGAAGATTCAAAGAGAGTGAGATGCCAGCTCCTTTCATTCAGTCAGTAGCTTCAAACATTTCTGGACGTTTTTCAATGGCAAAAATCAATGAATATTGTAAATGCACAAACAGTAATATCTCCACATTGCAAATTGCAATTCTGAAATTTTTTCTTTTTCCTGCTCCTCTTAGCATGATAAAGAAGATTCAAAGAGAGTGAGATGCCAGCTCTTTTCATTCAGTCAGTAGCTTCAAACATTTCTGGTATATGAATAACATGATGTTTTTCAATGGCAAAAATCAATGAATATTGTAAATGCACAAACAGTAATTTCTCCGCATTGCAAGGTGCAATTCTGAAATTTTTTGCTTTTTCCTGCTAATCCTAGCATGATAAAGAAGATTCAAAGAGAGTGAGATGCCAGCTCCTTTCATTCAGTCAGTAGCTTCAAACATTTCTGGACGTTTTTCAATGGCAAAAATCAATGAATATTGTAAATGCACAAACAGTAATATCTCCACATTGCAAGGTGCAATTCTGAAATTTTTTGCTTTTTCCTGCTCCTCTTAGCATGATAAAGAAGATTCAAAGAGAGTGAGATGCCAGCTCTTTTCATTCAGTCAGTAGCTTCAAACATTTCTGG
The DNA here is from genome assembly GCF_046119375.1 of Phyllobates terribilis. Classification (NCBI taxonomy): domain Eukaryota; kingdom Metazoa; phylum Chordata; class Amphibia; order Anura; family Dendrobatidae; genus Phyllobates; species Phyllobates terribilis. The sequence goes on along the minus strand of NW_027362942.1, from coordinate 727,885 downwards.
TATATGAATAACATGATGTTTTTCAATGGCAAAAATCAATGAATATTGTAAATGCACAAACAGTAATTTCTCCGCATTGCAAGGTGCAATTCTGAAATTTTTTGCTTTTTCCTGCTAATCCTAGCATGATAAAGAAGATTCAAAGAGAGTGAGATGCCAGCTCCTTTCATTCAGTCAGTAGCTTCAAACATTTCTGGACGTTTTTCAACGGCAAAAATCAATGAATATTGTAAATGCACAAACAGTAATATCTCCACATTGCAAATTGCAATTCTGAAATTTTTTGCTTTTTCCTGCTCCTCTTAGCATGATAAAGATGATTCAAAGAGAGTGAGATGCCAGCTCTTTTCATTCAGTCAGTAGCTTCAAACATTTCTGGTATATGAATAACATGATGTTTTTCAATGGCAAAAATCAATGAATATTGTAAATGCACAAACAGTAATTTCTCCGCATTGTAAGGTGCAATTCTGAAATTTTTTGCTTTTTCCTGCTAATCCTAGCATGATAAAGAAGATTCAAAGAGAGTGAGATGCCAGTTCCTTTCATTCAGTCAGTAGCTTCAAACATTTCTGGACATTTTTCAATGGCAAAAATCAATGAATATTGTAAATGCACAAACAGTAATATCTCCACATTGCAAGGTGCAATTCTGAAATTTTTTGCTTTTTCATGCTTCTCTTAGCATGATAAAGAAGATTCAAAGAGAGTGAGATGCCAGCTCTTTTCATTCAGTCAGTAGTTTCAAACATTTCTGGTATATGAATAACATGATGTTTTTCAATGGCAAAAATCAATGAATATTGTAAATGCACAAACAGTAATATCTCCACATTGCAAGGTGCAATTCTGAAATTTTTTGCTTTTTCCTGCTAATCCTAGCATGATAAAGAAGATTCAAAGAGAGTGAGATGCCAGCTCTTTTCATTCAGTCAGTAGCTTCAAACATTTCTGGTATATGAATAACATGATGTTTTTCAATGGCAAAAATCAATGAATATTGTAAATGCACAAACAGTAATTTCTCCGCATTGCAAGGTGCAATTCTGAAATTTTTTGCTTTTTCCTGCTAATCCTAGCATGATAAAGAAGATTCAAAGAGAGTGAGATGCCAGCTCCTTTCATTCAGTCAGTAGCTTCAAACATTTCTGGACGTTTTTCAATGGCAAAAATCAATGAATATTGTAAATGCACAAACAGTAATATCTCCACATTGCAAGGTGCAATTCTGAAATTTTTTGCCTTTTCCTGCTAATCCTAGCATGATAAAGAAGATTCAAAGAGAGTGAGATGCCAGCTCTTTTCATTCAGTCAGTAGCTTCAAACATTTCTGGTATATGAATAACATGATGTTTTTCAATGGCAAAAATCAATGAATATTGTAAATGCACAAACAGTAATTTCTCCGCATTGCAAGGTGCAATTCTGAAATTTTTTGCTTTTTCCTGCTAATCCTAGCATGATAAAGAAGATTCAAAGAGAGTGAGATGCCAGCTCCTTTCATTCAGTCAGTAGCTTCAAACATTTCTGGACGTTTTTCAATGGCAAAAATCAATGAATATTGTAAATGCACAAACAGTAATATCTCCACATTGCAAATTGCAATTCTGAAATTTTTTGCTTTTTCCTGCTCCTCTTAGCATGATAAAGAAGATTCAAAGAGAGTGAGATGCCAGCTCTTTTCATTCAGTCAGTAGCTTCAAACATTTCTGGTATATGAATAACATGATGTTTTTCAATGGCAAAAATCAATGAATATTGTAAATGCACAAACAGTAATTTCTCCGCATTGCAAGGTGCAATTCTGAAATTTTTTGCTTTTTCCTGCTAATCCTAGCATGATAAAGAAGATTCAAAGAGAATGAGATGCCAGCTCCTTTCATTCAGTCAGTAGCTTCAAACATTTCTGGACGTTTTTCAATGGCAAAAATCAATGAATATTGTAAATGCACAAACAGTAATATCTCCACATTGCAAATTGCAATTCTGAAATTTTTTGCTTTTTCCTGCTCCTCTTAGCATGATAAAGAAGATTCAAAGAGAGTGAGATGCCAGCTCTTTTCATTCAGTCAGTAGCTTCAAACATTTCTGGTATATGAATAACATGATGTTTTTCAATGGCAAAAATCAATGAATATTGTAAATGCACAAACAGTAATTTCTCCGCATTGCAAGGTGCAATTCTGAAATATTTTGCTTTTTCCTGCTAATCCTAGCATGATAAAGAAGATTCAAAGAGAGTGAGATGCCAGCTCCTTTCATTCAGTCAGTAGCTTCAAACATTTCTGGACGTTTTTCAATGGCAAAAATCAATGAATATTGTAAATGCACAAACAGTAATATCTCCACATTGCAAGGTGCAATTCTGAAATTTTTTGCTTTTTCCTGCTCCTCTTAGCATGATAAAGAAGATTCAAAGAGAGTGAGATGCCAGCTCTTTTCATTCAGTCAGTAGCTTCAAACATTTCTGGTATATGAATAACATGATGTTTTTCAATGGCAAAAATCAATGAATATTGTAAATGCACAAACAGTAATTTCTCCGCATTGCAAGGTGCAATTCTGAAATTTTTTGCTTTTTCCTGCTAATCCTAGCATGATAAAGAAGATTCAAAGAGAGTGAGATGCCAGCTCCTTTCATTCAGTCAGTAGCTTCAAACATTTCTGGACGTTTTTCAATGGCAAAAATCAATGAATATTGTAAATGCACAAACAGTAATATCTCCACATTGCAAATTGCAATTCTGAAATTTTTTGCTTTTTCCTGCTCCTCTTAGCATGATAAAGATGATTCAAAGAGAGTGAGATGCCAGCTCTTTTCATTCAGTCAGTAGCTTCAAACATTTCTGGTATATGAATAACATGATGTTTTTCAATGGCAAAAATCAATGAATATTGTAAATGCACAAACAGTAATTTCTCCGCATTGCAAGGTGCAATTCTGAAATTTTTTGCTTTTTCCTGCTCCTCTTAGCATGATAAAGAAGATTCAAGGAGAGTGAGATGCCAGCTCTTTTCATTCAGTCAGTAGCTTCAAACATTTCTGGTATATGAATAACATGATGTTTTTCAATGGCAAAAATCAATGAATATTGTAAATGCACAAACAGTAATTTCTCCGCATTGTAAGGTGCAATTCTGAAATTTTTTGCTTTTTCCTGCTAATCCTAGCATGATAAAGAAGATTCAAAGAGAGTGAGATGCCAGTTCCTTTCATTCAGTCAGTAGCTTCAAACATTTCTGGACATTTTTCAATGGCAAAAATCAATGAATATTGTAAATGCACAAACAGTAATATCTCCACATTGCAAGGTGCAATTCTGAAATTTTTTGCTTTTTCATGCTCCTCTTAGCATGATAAAGAAGATTCAAAGAGAGTGAGATGCCAGCTCTTTTCATTCAGTCAGTAGTTTAAAAACATTTCTGGTATATGAATAACATGATGTTTTTCAATGGCAAAAATCAATGAATATTGTAAATGCACAAACAGTAATATCTCCACATTGCAAGGTGCAATTCTGAAATTTTTTGCTTTTTCCTGCTAATCCTAGCATGATAAAGAAGATTCAAAGAGAGTGAGATGCCAGCTCTTTTCAGTCAGTAGCTTCAAACATTTCTGGTATATGAATGACATGATGTTTTTCAATGGCAAAAATCAATGAATATTGTAAATGCACAAACAGTGATTTCTCCGCATTGCAAGGTGCAATTCTGAAATTTTTTGCCTTTTCCTGCTAATCCTAGCATGATAAAGAAGATTCAAAGAGAGTGAGATGCCAGCTCCTTTCATTCAGTCAGTAGCTTCAAACATTTCTGGACGTTTTTCAATGGCAAAAATCAATGAATATTGTAAATGCACAAACACTAATATCTCCACATTGCAAGGTGCAATTCTGAAATTTTTTGCTTTTTCCTGCTCCTCTTAGCATGATAAAGAAGATTCAAAGAGAGTGAGATGCCAGCTCTTTTCATTCAGTCAGTAGCTTCAAACATTTCTGGTATATGAATAACATGATGTTTTTCAATTGCAAAAATCAATGAATATTGTAAATGCACAAACAGCAATTTCTCCGCATTGCAAGGTGCAATTCTGAAATTTTTTGCTTTTTCCTGCTAATCCTAGCATGATAAAGAAGATTCAAAGAGAGTGAGATGCCAGCTCCTTTCATTCAGTCAGTAGCTTCAAACATTTCTAGACGTTTTTCAATGGCAAAATTCAATGAATATTGTAAATGCACAAACAGTAATATCTCCACATTGCAAATTGCAATTCTGAAATTTTTTGCTTTTTCCTGCTCCTCTTAGCATGATAAAGAAGATTCAAAGAGAGTGAGATGCCAGCTCTTTTCATTCAGTCAGTAGCTTCAAACATTTCTGGTATATGAATAACATGATGTTTTTCAATAGCAAAAATCAATGAATATTGTAAATGCACAAACAGTAATTTCTCCGCATTGCAAGGTGCAATTCTGAAATTTTTTGCTTTTTCCTGCTAATCCTAGCATGATAAAGAAGATTCAAAGAGAGTGAGATGCCAGCTCCTTTCATTCAGTCAGTAGCTTCAAACATTTCTGGACGTTTTTCAATGGCAAAAATCAATGAATATTGTAAATGCACAAACAGTAATATCTCCACATTGCAAGGTGCAATTCTGAAATTTTTTGCTTTTTCCTGCTATTCCTAGCATGATAAAGAAGATTCAAAGAGAGTGAGATGCCAGCTCTTTTCATTCAGTCAGTAGCTTCAAACATTTCTGGTATATGAATAACATGATGTTTTTCAATGGCAAAAATCAATAAACAGTAATTTCTCCGCATTGCAAGGTGCAATTATGAAATTTTTTGCTTTTTCCTGCTAATCCTAGCATGATAAAGAAGATTCAAAGAGAGTGAGATGCCAGCTCTTTTCATTCAGTCAGTAGCTTCAAACATTTCTGGTATATGAATAACATGATGTTTTTCAATGGCAAAAATCAATAATCAGTAATTTCTCCGCATTGCAAGGTGCAATTCTGAAATTTTTTGCTTTTTCCTGCTAATCCTAGCATGATAAAGAAGATTCAAAGAGAGTGAGATGCCAGCTCCTTTCATTCAGTCAGTAGCTTCTAACATTTCTGGACGTTTTTCAATGGCAAAAATCAATGAATATTGTAAATGCACAAACAGTAATATCTCCACATTGCAAATTGCAATTCTGAAATCTTTTGCTTTTTCCTGCTCCTCTTAGCATGATAAAGAAGATTCAAAGAGAGTGAGATGCCAGCTCTTTTTATTCAGTCAGTAACTTCAAACATTTCTGGTATATGAATAACATGATGTTTTTCAATGGCAAAAATCAATGAATATTGTAAATGCACAAACAGTAATTTCTCCGCATTGCAAGGTGCAATTCTGAAATTTTTTGCTTTTTCCTGCTAATCCTAGCATGATAAAGAAGATTCAAAGAGAGTGAGATGCCAGCTCCTTTCATTCAGTCAGTAGCTTCAAACATTTCTGGACGTTTTTCAATGGCAAAAATCAATGAATATTGTAAATGCACAAACAGTAATATCTCCACATTGCAAGGTGCAATTCTGAAATTTTTTGCTTTTTCCTGCTCCTCTTAGCATGATAAAGAAGATTCAAAGAGAGTGAGATGCCAGCTCTTTTCATTCAGTCAGTAGCTTCAAACATTTCTGGTATATGAATAACATGATGTTTTTCAATGGCAAAAATCAATAAACAGTAATTTCTCCGCATTGCAAGGTGCAATTCTGAAATTTTTTGCTTTTTCCTGCTAATCCTAGCATGATAAAGAAGATTCAAAGAGAGTGAGATGCCAGCTCCTTTCATTCAGTCAGTAGCTTCAAACATTTCTGGACGTTTTTCAATGGCAAAAATCAATGAATATTGTAAATGCACAAACAGTAATATCTCCACATTGCAAATTGCAATTCTGAAATCTTTTGCTTTTTCCTGCTCCTCTTAGCATGATAAAGAAGATTCAAAGAGAGTGAGATGCCAGCTCTTTTTATTCAGTCAGTAGCTTCAAACATTTCTGGTATATGAATAACATGATGTTTTTCAATGGCAAAAATCAATGAATATTGTAAATGCACAAACAGTAATTTCTCCGCATTGCAAGGTGCAATTCTGAAATTTTTTGCTTTTTCCTGCTAATCCTAGCATGATAAAGAAGATTCAAAGAGAGTGAGATGCCAGCTCCTTTCATTCAGTCAGTAGCTTCAAACATTTCTGGACGTTTTTCAATGGCAAAAATCAATGAATATTGTAAATGCACAAACAGTAATATCTCCACATTGCAAGGTGCAATTCTGAAATTTTTTGCTTTTTCCTGCTCCTCTTAGCATGATAAAGAAGATTCAAAGAGAGTGAGATGCCAGCTCTTTTCATTCAGTCAGTAGCTTCAAACATTTCTGGTATATGAATAACATGATGTTTTTCAATGGCAAAAATCAATGAATATTGTAAATGCACAAACAGTAATTTCTCCGCATTGCAAGGTGCAATTCTGAAATTTTTTGCTTTTTCCTGCTAATCCTAGCATGATAAAGAAGATTCAAAGAGAGTGAGATGCCAGCTCCTTTCATTCAGTCAGTAGCTTCAAACATTTCTGGACGTTTTTCAATGGCAAAAATCAATGAATATTGTAAAGGCACAAACAGTAATATCTCCACATTGCAAGGTGCAATTCAGAAATTTTTTGCTTTTTCCTGCTCCTCTTAGCATGATAAAGAAGATTCAAAGAGAGTGAGATGCCAGCTCTTTTCATTCAGTCAGTAGCTTCAAACATTTCTGGTATATGAATAACATGATGTTTTTCAATGGCAAAAATCAATGAATTTTGTAAATGCACAAACAGTAATTTCTCCGCATTGCAAGGTGCAATTCTGAAATTTTTTGCTTTTTCCTGCTAATCCTAGCATGATAAAGAAGATTCAAAGAGAGTGAGATGCCAGCTCCTTTCATTCAGTCAGTAGCTTCAAACATTTCTGGACGTTTTTCAATGGCAAAAATCAATGAATATTGTAAATGCACAAACAGTAATATCTCCACATTGCAAGGTGCAATTCTGAAATGTTTTGCTTTTTCCTGCTCCTCTTAGCCTGATAAAGAAGATTCAAAGAGAGTGAGATGCCAGCTCTTTTCATTCAGTCAGTAGCTTCAAACATTTCTGGTATATGAATAACGATGTTTTTCAATGGCAAAAATCAATGAATATTGTAAATGCACAAACAGTAATATCTCCACATTGCAAGGTGCAATTCTGAATCTTTTTGCTTTTTCCTGCTAATCCTAGCATGATAAAGAAGATTCAAAGAGATTGAGATGCCAGCTCTTTTCATTCAGTCAGTAGCTTCAAACATTTCTGGTATATGAATAACATGATGTTTTTCAATGGCAAAAATCAATGAATATTGTAAATGCACAAACAGTAATTTCTCCGCATTGCAAGGTGCAATTCTGAAATTTTTTGCTTTTTCCTGCTAATCCTAGCATGATAAAGAAGATTCAAAGAGAGTGAGATGCCAGCTCCTTTCATTCAGTCAGTAGCTTCAAACATTTCTGAACGTTTTTCAATGGCAAAAATCAATGAATATTGTAAATGCACAAACAGTAATATCTCCACATTGCAAGGTGCAATTCTGAAATTTTTTGCTTTTTCCTGCTCCTCTTAGCATGATAAAGAAGATTCAAAGAGAGTGAGATGCCAGCTCTTTTCATTCAGTCAGTAGCTTCAAACATTTCTGGTATATGAATAACATGATGTTTTTCAATGGCAAAAATCAATGAATATTGTAAATGCACAAACAGTAATTTCTCCGCATTGCAAGGTGCAATTCTGAAATTTTTTGCTTTTTCCTGCTAATCCTAGCATGATAAAGAAGATTCAAAGAGAGTGAGATGCCAGCTCCTTTCATTCAGTCAGTAGCTTCAAACATTTCTGGACGTTTTTCAATGGCAAAAATCAATGAATATTGTAAATGCACAAACAGTAATATCTCCACATTGCAAATTGCAATTCTGAAATTTTTTGCTTTTTCCTGCTCCTCTTAGCATGATAAAGAAGATTCAAAGAGAGTGAGATGCCAGCTCTTTTCATTCAGTCAGTAGCTTCAAACATTTCTGGTATATGAATAACATGATATTTTTCAATGGCAAAAATCAATGAATATTGTAAATGCACAAACAGTAATTTCTCCGCATTGCAAGGTGCAATTCTGAAATTTTTTGCTTTTTCCTGCTAATCCTAGCATGATAAAGAAGATTCAAAGAGAGTGAGATGCCAGCTCCTTTCATTCAGTCAGTAGCTTCAAACATTTCTGGACGTTTTTCAATGGCAAAAATCAATGAATATTGTAAATGCACAAACAGTAATATCTCCACATTGCAAGGTGCAATTCTGAAATTTTTTGCTTTTTCCTGCTCCTCTTAGCATGATAAAGAAGATTCAAAGAGAGTGAGATGCCAGCTCTTTTCATTCAGTCAGTAGCTTCAAACATTTCTGGTATATGAATAACATGATGTTTTTCAATGGCAAAAATCAATGAATATTGTAAATGCACAAACAGTAATATCTCCACATTGCATGGTGCAATTCTGAATTTTTTTGCTTTTTCCTGCTAATCCTAGCATGATAAAGAAGATTCAAAGAGAGTGAGATGCCAGCTCCTTTCATTCAGTCAGTAGCTTCAAACATTTCTGGACGTTTTTCAATGGCAAAAATCAATGAATATTGCAAATGCACAAACAGTAATATCTCCACATTGCAAGGTGCAATTCTGAAATTTTTTGCTTTTTCCTGCTCCTCTTAGCATGATAAAGATTCAAAGAGAGTGAGATGCCAGCTCTTTTCATTCAGTCAGTAGCTTCAAACATTTCTGGTATATGAATAACATGATGTTTTTCAATGGCAAAAATCAATGAATATTGTAAATGCACAAACAGTAATTTCTCCGCATTACAAGGTGCAATTCTGAAATTTTTTGCTTTTTCCTGCTAAGCCTAGCATGATAAAGAAGATTCAAAGAGATTGAGATGCCAGCTCCTTTCATTCAGTCAGTAGCTTCAAACATTTCTGGACGTTTTTCAATGGCAAAAATCAATGAATATTGTAAATGCACAAACAGTAATATCTCCACATTGCAAGGTGCAATTCTGAAATTTTTTGCTTTTTCCTGCTCCTCTTAGCATGATAAAGAAGATTCAAAGTGAGTGAGATGCCAGCTCTTTTCATTCAGTCAGTATCTTCAAACATTTCTGGTATATGAATAACATGATGTTTTTCAATGGCAAAAATCAATGAATATTGTAAATGCACAAACAGTAATTTCTCCGCATTGCAAGGTGCAATTCTGAAATTTTTTGCTTTTTCCTGCTAATCCTAGCATGATAAAGAAGATTCAAAGAGAGTGAGATGCCAGCTCCTTTCATTCAGTCAGTAGCTTCAAACATTTCTGGACGTTTTTCAATGGCAAAAATCAATGAATATTGTAAATGCACAAACAGTAATATCTCCACATTGCAAGGTGCAATTCTGAAATTTTTTGCTTTTTCCTGCTCCTCTTAGCATGATAAAGAAGATTCAAAGAGAGTGAGATGCCAGCTCTTTTCATTCAGTCAGTAGCTTCAAACATTTCTGGTATATGAATAACATGATGTTTTTCAATGGCAAAAATCAATGAATATTGTAAATGCACAAACAGTAATTTCTCCGCATTGCAAGGTGCAATTCTGAAATTTTTTGCTTTTTCCTGCTAATCCTAGCATGATAAAGAAGATTCAAAGAGAGTGAGATGCCAGCTCCTTTCATTCAGTCAGTAGCTACAAACATTTCTGGACGTTTTTCAATGGCAAAAATCAATGAATATTGTAAATGCACAAACAGTAATATCTCCACATTGCAAATTGCAATTCTGAAATTTTTTGCTTTTTCCTGCTCCTCTTGGCATGATAAAGAAGATTCAAAGAGAGTGAGATGCCAGCTCTTTTCATTCAGTCAGTAGCTTCAAACATTTCTGGTATATGAATAACATGATATTTTTCAATGGCAAAAATCAATGAATATTGTAAATGCACAAACAGTAATATCTCCACATTGCAAGGTGCAATTCTGAAATTTTTTGCTTTTTCCTGCTCCTCTTAGCATGATAAAGAAGATTCAAAGAGAGTGAGATGCCAGCTCTTTTCATTCAGTCAGTAGCTTCAAACATTTCTGGTATATGAATAACATGATGTTTTTCAATGGCAAAAATCAATGAATATTGTAAATGCACAAACAGTAATATCTCCACATTGCATGGTGCAATTCTGAAATTTTTTGCTTTTTCCTGCTAATCCTAGCATGATAAAGAAGATTCAAAGAGAGTGAGATGCCAGCTCCTTTCATTCAGTCAGTAGCTTCAAACATTTCTGGACGTTTTTCAATGGCAAAAATCAATGAATATTGTAAATGCACAAACAGTAATATCTCCACATTGCAAGGTGCAATTCTGAAATTTTTTGCTTTTTCCTGCTCCTCTTAGCATGATAAAGAAGATTCAAAGAGAGTGAGATGCCAGCTCTTTTCATTCAGTCAGTAGCTTGAAACATTTCTGGTATATGAATAACATGATGTTTTTCAATGGCAAAAATCAATGAATATTGTAAATGCACAAACAGTAATTTCTCCGCATTGCAAGGTGCAATTCTGAAATTTTTTGCTTTTTCCTGCTAATCCTAGCATGATAAAGAAGATTCAAAGAGAGTGAGATGCCAGCTCCTTTCATTCAGTCAGTAGCTTCAAACATTTCTGGACGTTTTTCAATGGCAAAAATCAATGAATATTGTAAATGCACAAACAGTAATATCTCCACATTGCAAGGTGCAATTCTGAAATTTTTTGCTTTTTCCTGCTCCTCTTAGCATGATAAAGAAGATTCAAAGAGAGTGAGATGCCAGCTCCTTTCATTCAGTCAGTAGCTTCAAACATTTCTGGTATATGAATAACATGATGTTTTTCAATGGCAAAAATCAATAAATATTGTAAATGCACAAACAGTAATTTCTCCGCATTGCAAGGTGCAATTCTGAAATTTTTTGCTTTTTCCTGCTAATCCTAGCATGATAAAGAAGATTCAAAGAGAGTGAGATGCCAGCTCCTTTCATTCAGTCAGTAGCTTCAAACATTTCTGGACGTTTTTCAATGGCAAAAATCAATGAATATTGTAAATGCACAAACAGTAATATCTCCACATTGCAAATTGCAATTCTGAAATTTTTTGCATTTTCCTGCTCCTCTTAGCATGATAAAGAAGATTCAAAGAGAGTGAGATGCCAGCTCTTTTCATTCAGTCAGTAGCTTCAAACATTTCTGGTATATGAATAACATGATGTTTTTCAATGGCAAAAATCAATGAATATTGTAAATGCACAAACAGTAATTTCTCCGCATTGCAAGGTGCAATTCTGAAATTTTTTGCTTTTTCCTGCTAATCCTAGAATGAAAAGAAGATTCAAAGAGAGTGAGATGCCAGCTCCTTTCATTCAGTCAGTAGCTTCAAACATTTCTGGACGTTTTTCAATGGCAAAAATCAATGAATATTGTAAATGCACAAACAGTAATATCTCCACATTGCAAGGTGCAATTCTGAAATTTTTTGCTTTTTCCTGCTCCTCTTAGCATGATAAAGAAGATTCAAAGAGAGTGAGATGCCAGCTCTTTTCATTCAGTCAGTAGCTTCAAACATTTCTGGTATATGAATAACATGATGTTTTTCAATGGCAAAAATCAATGAATATTGTAAATGCACAAACAGTAATTTCTCCGCATTGCAAGGTGCAATTCTGAAATTTTTTGCTTTTTCCTGCTAATCCTAGCATGATAAAGAAGATTCAAAGAGAGTGAGATGCCAGCTCCTTTCATTCAGTCAGTAGCTTCAAACATTTCTGGACGTTTTTCAATGGCAAAAATCAATGAATATTGTAAATGCACAAACAGTAATATCTCCACATTGCAAGGTGCAATTCTGAAATTTTTTGCTTTTTCCTGCTCCTCTTAGCATGATAAAGAAGATTCAAAGAGAGTGAGATGCCAGCTCTTTTCATTCAGTCAGTAGCTTCAAACCTTTCTGGTATATGAATAACATGATGTTTTTCAATGGCAAAAATCAATGAATATTGTAAATGCACAAACAGTAATTTCTCCGCATTGCAAGGTGCAATTCTGAAATTTTTTGCTTTTTCCTGCTAATCCTAGCATGATAAAGAAGATTCAAAGAGAGTGAGATGCCAGCTCCTTTCATTCAGTCAGTAGCTTCAAACATTTCTGGACGTTTTTCAATGGCAAAAATCAATGAATATTGTAAATGCACAAACAGTAATATCTCCACATTGCAAGGTGCAATTCTGAAATTTTTTGCTTTTTCCTGCTCCTCTTAGCATGATAAAGAAGATTCAAAGAGAGTGAGATGCCAGCTCTTTTCATTCAGTCAGTAGCTTCAAACATTTCTGGTATATGAATAACATGATGTTTTTCAATGGCAAAAATCAATGAATATTGTAAATGCACAAACAGTAATTTCTCCGCATTGCAAGGTGCAATTCTGAAATTTTTTGCTTTTTCCTGCTAATCCTAGCATGATAAAGAAGATTCAAAGAGAGTGAGATGCCAGCTCCTTTCATTCAGTCAGTAGCTTCAAACATTTCTGGACGTTTTTCAATGGCAAAAATCAATGAATATTGTAAATGCACAAACAGTAATATCTCCACATTGCAAGGTGCAATTCTGAAATTTTTTGCTTTTTCCTGCTCCTCTTAGCATGATAAAGAAGATTCAAAGAGAGTGAGATGCCAGCTCTTTTCATTCAGTCAGTAGCTTCAAACATTTCTGGTATATGAATAACATGATGTTTTTCAATGGCAAAAATCAATGAATATTGTAAATGCACAAACAGTAATATCTCCACATTGCAAGGTGCAATTCTGAAATTTTTTGCTTTTTCCTGCTAATCCTAGCATGATAAAGAAGATTCAAAGAGAGTGAGATGCCAGCTCTTTTCATTCAGTCAGTAGCTTCAAACATTTCTGGTATATGAATAACATGATGTTTTTCAATGGCAAAAATCAATAAATATTGTAAATGCACAAACAGTAATTTCTCCGCATTGCAAGGTGCAATTCTGAAATTTTTTGCTTTTTCCTGCTAATCCTAGCATGATAAAGAAGATTCAAAGAGAGTGAGATGCCAGCTCCTTTCATTCAGTCAGTAGCTTCAAACATTTCTGGACGTTTTTCAATGGCAAAAATCAATGAATATTGTAAATGCACAAACAGTAATATCTCCACATTGCAAATTGCAATTCTGAAATTTTTTGCATTTTCCTGCTCCTCTTAGCATGATAAAGAAGATTCAAAGAGAGTGAGATGCCAGCTCTTTTCATTCAGTCAGTAGCTTCAAACCTTTCTGGTATATGAATAACATGATGTTTTTCAATGGCAAAAATCAATGAATATTGTAAATGCACAAACAGTAATTTCTCCGCATTGCAAGGTGCAATTCTGAAATTTTTTGCTTTTTCCTGCTAATCCTAGCATGATAAAGAAGATTCAAAGAGAGTGAGATGCCAGCTCCTTTCATTCAGTCAGTAGCTTCAAACATTTCTGGACGTTTTTCAATGGCAAAAATCAATGAATATTGTAAATGCACAAACAGTAATATCTCCACATTGCAAGGTGCAATTCTGAAATTTTTTGCTTTTTCCTGCTCCTCTTAGCATGATAAAGAAGATTCAAAGAGAGTGAGATGCCAGCTCTTTTCATTCAGTCAGTAGCTTCAAACATTTCTGGTATATGAATAACATGATGTTTTTCAATGGCAAAAATCAATGAATATTGTAAATGCACAAACAGTAATTTCTCCGCATTGCAAGGGGCAATTCTGAAATTTTTTGCTTTTTCCTGCTAATCCTAGCATGATAAAGAAGATTCAAAGAGAGTGAGATGCCAGCTCCTTTCATTCAGTCAGTAGCTTCAAACATTTCTGGACGTTTTTCAATGGCAAAAATCAATGAATATTGTAAATGCACAAACAGTAATATCTCCACATTGCAAATTGCAATTCTGAAATTTTTTGCTTTTTCCTGCTCCTCTTAGCATGATAAAGAAGATTCAAAGAGAGTGAGATGCCAGCTCTTTTCATTCAGTCAGTAGCTTCAAACATTTCTGGTATATGAATAACATGATGTTTTTCAATGGCAAAAATCAATGAATATTGTAAATGCACAAACAGTAATTTCTCCGCATTGCAAGGTGCAATTCTGAAATTTTTTGCTTTTTCCTGCTAATCCTAGCATGATAAAGAAGATTCAAAGAGAGTGAGATGCCAGCTCCTTTCATTCAGTCAGTAGCTTCAAACATTTCTGGACGTTTTTCAATGGCAAAAATCAATGAATATTGTAAATGCACAAACAGTAATATCTCCACATTGCAAGGTGCAATTCTGAAATTTTTTGCTTTTTCCTGCTCCTCTTAGCATGATAAAGAAGATTCAAAGAGAGTGAGATGCCAGCTCTTTTCATTCAGTCAGTAGCTTCAAACATTTCTGGTATATGAATAACATGATGTTTTTCAATGGCAAAAATCAATGAATATTGTAAATGCACAAACAGTAATTTCTCCGCATTGCAAGGTGCAATTCTGAAATTTTTTGCTTTTTCCTGCTAATCCTAGCATGATAAAGAAGATTCAAAGAGAGTGAGATGCCAGCTCCTTTCATTCAGTCAGTAGCTTCAAACATTTCTGGACGTTTTTCAATGGCAAAAATCAATGAATATTGTAAATGCACAAACAGTAATATCTCCACATTGCAAGGTGCAATTCTGAAATTTTTTGCTTTTTCCTGCTCCTCTTAGCATGATAAAGAAGATTCAAAGAGAGTGAGATGCCAGCTCCTTTCATTCAGTCAGTAGCTTCAAACATTTCTGGTATATGAATAACATGATGTTTTTCAATGGCAAAAATCAATAAATATTGTAAATGCACAAACAGTAATTTCTCCGCATTGCAAGGTGCAATTCTGAAATTTTTTGCTTTTTCCTGCTAATCCTAGCATGATAAAGAAGATTCAAAGAGAGTGAGATGCCAGCTCCTTTCATTCAGTCAGTAGCTTCAAACATTTCTGGACGTTTTTCAATGGCAAAAATCAATGAATATTGTAAATGCACAAACAGTAATATCTCCACATTGCAAATTGCAATTCTGAAATTTTTTGCATTTTCCTGCTCCTCTTAGCATGATAAAGAAGATTCAAAGAGAGTGAGATGCCAGCTCTTTTCATTCAGTCAGTAGCTTCAAACATTTCTGGTATATGAATAACATGATGTTTTTCAATGGCAAAAATCAATGAATATTGTAAATGCACAAACAGTAATTTCTCCGCATTGCAAGGTGCAATTCTGAAATTTTTTGCTTTTTCCTGCTAATCCTAGAATGAAAAGAAGATTCAAAGAGAGTGAGATGCCAGCTCCTTTCATTCAGTCAGTAGCTTCAAACATTTCTGGACGTTTTTCAATGGCAAAAATCAATGAATATTGTAAATGCACAAACAGTAATATCTCCACATTGCAAGGTGCAATTCTAAAATTTTTTGCTTTTTCCTGCTCCTCTTAGCATGATAAAGAAGATTCAAAGAGAGTGAGATGCCAGCTCTTTTCATTCAGTCAGTAGCTTCAAACATTTCTGGTATATGAATAACATGATGTTTTTCAATGGCAAAAATCAATGAATATTGTAAATGCACAAACAGTAATTTCTCCGCATTGCAAGGTGCAATTCTGAAATTTTTTGCTTTTTCCTGCTAATCCTAGCATGATAAAGAAGATTCAAAGAGAGTGAGATGCCAGCTCCTTTCATTCAGTCAGTAGCTTCAAACATTTCTGGACGTTTTTCAATGGCAAAAATCAATGAATATTGTAAATGCACAAACAGTAATATCTCCACATTGCAAGGTGCAATTCTGAAATTTTTTGCTTTTTCCTGCTCCTCTTAGCATGATAAAGAAGATTCAAAGAGAGTGAGATGCCAGCTCTTTTCATTCAGTCAGTAGCTTCAAACATTTCTGGTATATGAATAACATGATGTTTTTCAATGGCAAAAATCAATGAATATTGTAAATGCACAAACAGTAATTTCTCCGCATTGCAAGGTGCAATTCTGAAATTTTTTGCTTTTTCCTGCTAATCCTAGCATGATAAAGAAGATTCAAAGAGAGTGAGATGCCAGCTCCTTTCATTCAGTCAGTAGCTTCAAACATTTCTGGACGTTTTTCAATGGCAAAAATCAATGAATATTGTAAATGCACAAACAGTAATATCTCCACATTGCAAGGTGCAATTCTGAAATTTTTTGCTTTTTCCTGCTCCTCTTAGCATGATAAAGAAGATTCAAAGAGAGTGAGATGCCAGCTCTTTTCATTCAGTCAGTAGCTTCAAACATTTCTGGTATATGAATAACATGATGTTTTTCAATGGCAAAAATCAATGAATATTGTAAATGCACAAACAGTAATTTCTCCGCATTGCAAGGTGCAATTCTGAAATTTTTTGCTTTTTCCTGCTAATCCTAGCATGATAAAGAAGATTCAAAGAGAGTGAGATGCCAGCTCCTTTCATTCAGTCAGTAGCTTCAAACATTTCTGGACGTTTTTCAATGGCAAAAATCAATGAATATTGTAAATGCACAAACAGTAATATCTCCACATTGCAAATTGCAATTCTGAAATTTTTTGCTTTTTCCTGCTCCTCTTAGCATGATAAAGAAGATTCAAAGAGAGTGAGATGCCAGCTCTTTTCATTCAGTCAGTAGCTTCAAACATTTCTGGTATATGAATAACATGATGTTTTTCAATGGCAAAAATCAATGAATATTGTAAATGCACAAACAGTAATTTCTCCGTATTGCAAGGTGCAATTCTGAAATTTTTTGCTTTTTCCTGCTAATCCTAGCATGATAAAGAAGATTCAAAGAGAGTGAGATGCCAGCTCCTTTCATTCAGTCAGTAGCTTCAAACATTTCTGGACGTTTTTCAATGGCAAAAATCAATGAATATTGTAAATGCACAAACAGTAATATCTCCACATTGCAAATTGCAATTCTGAAATTTTTTGCTTTTTCCTGCTCCTCTTAGCATGATAAAGAAGATTCAAAGAGAGTGAGATGCCAGCTCTTTTCATTCAGTCAGTAGCTTCAAACATTTCTGGTATATGAATAACATGATGTTTTTCAATGGCAAAAATCAATGAATATTGTAAATGCACAAACAGTAATTTCTCCGCATTGCAAGGTGCAATTCTGAAATTTTTTGCTTTTTCCTGCTAATCCTAGCATGATAAAGAAGATTCAAAGAGAGTGAGATGCCAGCTCCTTTCATTCAGTCAGTAGCTTCAAACATTTCTGGACGTTTTTCAATGGCAAAAATCAATGAATATTGTAAATGCACAAACAGTAATATCTCCACATTGCAAGGTGCAATTCTGAAAT
This sequence comes from Phyllobates terribilis, assembly GCF_046119375.1. NCBI lineage: Eukaryota > Metazoa > Chordata > Amphibia > Anura > Dendrobatidae > Phyllobates > Phyllobates terribilis. The sequence continues at coordinate 710,369 of NW_027362942.1, read as the reverse complement.
TTTTTGCTTTTTCCTGCTCCTCTTAGCATGATAAAGAAGATTCAAAGAGAGTGAGATGCCAGCTCTTTTCATTCAGTCAGTAGCATCAAACATTTCTGGTATATGAATAACATGATGTTTTTCAATGGCAAAAATCAATGAATATTGTAAATGCACAAACAGTAATTTCTCCGCATTGCAAGGTGCAATTCTGAAATTTTTTGCTTTTTCCTGCTAATCCTAGCATGATAAAGAAGATTCAAAGAGAGTGAGATGCCAGCTCCTTTCATTCAGTCAGTAGCTTCAAACATTTCTGGACGTTTTTCAATGGCAAAAATCAATGAATATTGTAAATGCACAAACAGTAATATCTCCACATTGCAAGGTGCAATTCTGAAATTTTTTGCTTTTTCCTGCTCCTCTTAGCATGATAAAGAAGATTCAAAGAGAGTGAGATGCCAGCTCCTTTCATTCAGTCAGTAGCTTCAAACATTTCTGGTATATGAATAACATGATGTTTTTCAATGGCAAAAATCAATAAATATTGTAAATGCACAAACAGTAATTTCTCCGCATTGCAAGGTGCAATTCTGAAATTTTTTGCTTTTTCCTGCTAATCTTAGCATGATAAAGAAGATTCAAAGAGAGTGAGATGCCAGCTCCTTTCATTCAGTCAGTAGCTTCAAACATTTCTGGACGTTTTTCAATGGCAAAAATCAATGAATATTGTAAATGCACAAACAGTAATATCTCCACATTGCAAATTGCAATTCTGAAATTTTTTGCATTTTCCTGCTCCTCTTAGCATGGTAAAGAAGATTCAAAGAGAGTGAGATGCCAGCTCTTTTCATTCAGTCAGTAGCTTCAAACATTTCTGGTATATGAATAACATGATGTTTTTCAATGGCAAAAATCAATGAATATTGTAAATGCACAAACAGTAATTTCTCCGCATTGCAAGGTGCAATTCTGAAATTTTTTGCTTTTTCCTGCTAATCCTAGAATGAAAAGAAGATTCAAAGAGAGTGAGATGCCAGCTCCTTTCATTCAGTCAGTAGCTTCAAACATTTCTGGACGTTTTTCAATGGCAAAAATCAATGAATATTGTAAATGCACAAACAGTAATATCTCCACATTGCAAGGTGCAATTCTGAAATTTTTTGCTTTTTCCTGCTCCTCTTAGCATGATAAAGAAGATTCAAAGAGAGTGAGATGCCAGCTCTTTTCATTCAGTCAGTAGCTTCAAACATTTCTGGTATATGAATAACATGATGTTTTTTCAATGGCAAAAATCAATGAATATTGTAAATGCACAAACAGTAATTTCTCCGCATTGCAAGGTGCAATTCTGAAATTTTTTGCTTTTTCCTGCTAATCCTAGCATGATAAAGAAGATTCAAAGAGAGTGAGATGCCAGCTCCTTTCATTCAGTCAGTAGCTTCAAACATTTCTGGACGTTTTTCAATGGCAAAAATCAATGAATATTGTAAATGCACAAACAGTAATATCTCCACATTGCAAGGTGCAATTCTGAAATTTTTTGCTTTTTCCTGCTCCTCTTAGCATGATAAAGAAGATTCAAAGAGAGTGAGATGCCAGCTCTTTTCATTCAGTCAGTAGCTTCAAACATTTCTGGTATATGAATAACATGATGTTTTTCAATGGCAAAAATCAATGAATATTGTAAATGCACAAACAGTAATTTCTCCGCATTGCAAGGTGCAATTCTGAAATTTTTTGCTTTTTCCTGCTAATCCTAGCATGATAAAGAAGATTCAAAGAGAGTGAGATGCCAGCTCCTTTCATTCAGTCAGTAGCTTCAAACATTTCTGGACGTTTTTCAATGGCAAAAATCAATGAATATTGTAAATGCACAAACAGTAATATCTCCACATTGCAAGGTGCAATTCTGAAATTTTTTGCTTTTTCCTGCTCCTCTTAGCATGATAAAGAAGATTCAAAGAGAGTGAGATGCCAGCTCTTTTCATTCAGTCAGTAGCTTCAAACATTTCTGGTATATGAATAACATGATGTTTTTCAATGGCAAAAATCAATGAATATTGTAAATGCACAAACAGTAATTTCTCCGCATTGCAAGGTGCAATTCTGAAATTTTTTGCTTTTTCCTGCTAATCCTAGCATGATAAAGAAGATTCAAAGAGAGTGAGATGCCAGCTCCTTTCATTCAGTCAGTAGCTTCAAACATTTCTGGACGTTTTTCAATGGCAAAAATCAATGAATATTGTAAATGCACAAACAGTAATATCTCCACATTGCAAATTGCAATTCTGAAATTTTTTGCTTTTTCCTGCTCCTCTTAGCATGATAAAGAAGATTCAAAGAGAGTGAGATGCCAGCTCTTTTCATTCAGTCAGTAGCTTCAAACATTTCTGGTATATGAATAACATGATGTTTTTCAATGGCAAAAATCAATGAATATTGTAAATGCACAAACAGTAATTTCTCCGCATTGCAAGGTGCAATTCTGAAATTTTTTGCTTTTTCCTGCTAATCCTAGCATGATAAAGAAGATTCAAAGAGAGTGAGATGCCAGCTCCTTTCATTCAGTCAGTAGCTTCAAACATTTCTGGACGTTTTTCAATGGCAAAAATCAATGAATATTGTAAATGCACAAACAGTAATATCTCCACATTGCAAGGTGCAATTCTGAAATTTTTTGCTTTTTCCTGCTCCTCTTAGCATGATAAAGAAGATTCAAAGAGAGTGAGATGCCAGCTCTTTTCATTCAGTCAGTAGCTTCAAACATTTCTGGTATATGAATAACATGATGTTTTTCAATGGCAAAAATCAATGAATATTGTAAATGCACAAACAGTAATTTCTCCGCATTGCAAGGTGCAATTCTGAAATTTTTTGCTTTTTCCTGCTAATCCTAGCATGATAAAGAAGATTCAAAGAGAGTGAGATGCCAGCTCCTTTCATTCAGTCAGTAGCTTCAAACATTTCTGGACGTTTTTCAATGGCAAAAATCAATGAATATTGTAAATGCACAAACAGTAATATCTCCACATTGCAAGGTGCAATTCTGAAATTTTTTGCTTTTTCCTGCTCCTCTTAGCATGATAAAGAAGATTCAAAGAGAGTGAGATGCCAGCTCTTTTCATTCAGTCAGTAGCTTCAAACATTTCTGGTATATGAATAACATGATGTTTTTCAATGGCAAAAATCAATGAATATTGTAAATGCACAAACAGTAATTTCTCCGCATTGCAAGGTGCAATTCTGAAATTTTTTGCTTTTTCCTGCTAATCCTAGCATGATAAAGAAGATTCAAAGAGAGTGAGATGCCAGCTCCTTTCATTCAGTCAGTAGCTTCAAACATTTCTGGACGTTTTTCAATGGCAAAAATCAATGAATATTGTAAATGCACAAACAGTAATATCTCCACATTGCAAGGTGCAATTCTGAAATTTTTTGCTTTTTCCTGCTCCTCTTAGCATGATAAAGAAGATTCAAAGAGAGTGAGATGCCAGCTCTTTTCATTCAGTCAGTAGCTTCAAACATTTCTGGTATATGAATAACATGATGTTTTTCAATGGCAAAAATCAATGAATATTGTAAATGCACAAACAGTAATTTCTCCGCATTGCAAGGTGCAATTCTGAAATTTTTTGCTTTTTCCTGCTAATCCTAGCATGATAAAGAAGATTCAAAGAGAGTGAGATGCCAGCTCCTTTCATTCAGTCAGTAGCTTCAAACATTTCTGGACGTTTTTCAATGGCAAAAATCAATGAATATTGTAAATGCACAAACAGTAATATCTCCACATTGCAAATTGCAATTCTGAAATTTTTTGCTTTTTCCTGCTCCTCTTAGCATGATAAAGAAGATTCAAAGAGAGTGAGATGCCAGCTCTTTTCATTCAGTCAGTAGCTTCAAACATTTCTGGTATATGAATAACATGATGTTTTTCAATGGCAAAAATCAATGAATATTGTAAATGCACAAACAGTAATTTCTCCGCATTGCAAGGTGCAATTCTGAAATTTTTTGCTTTTTCCTGCTAATCCTAGCATGATAAAGAAGATTCAAAGAGAGTGAGATGCCAGCTCCTTTCATTCAGTCAGTAGCTTCAAACATTTCTGGACGTTTTTCAATGGCAAAAATCAATGAATATTGTAAATGCACAAACAGTAATATCTCCACATTGCAAGGTGCAATTCTGAAATTTTTTGCTTTTTCCTGCTCCTCTTAGCATGATAAAGAAGATTCAAAGAGAGTGAGATGCCAGCTCTTTTCATTCAGTCAGTAGCTTCAAACATTTCTGGTATATGAATAACATGATGTTTTTCAATGGCAAAAATCAATGAATATTGTAAATGCACAAACAGTAATTTCTCCGCATTGCAAGGTGCAATTCTGAAATTTTTTGCTTTTTCCTGCTAATCCTAGCATGATAAAGAAGATTCAAAGAGAGTGAGATGCCAGCTCCTTTCATTCAGTCAGTAGCTTCAAACATTTCTGGACGTTTTTCAATGGCAAAAATCAATGAATATTGTAAATGCACAAACAGTAATATCTCCACATTGCAAATTGCAATTCTGAAATTTTTTGCATTTTCCTGCTCCTCTTAGCATGATAAAGAAGATTCAAAGAGAGTGAGATGCCAGCTCTTTTCATTCAGTCAGTAGCTTCAAACATTTCTGGTATATGAATAACATGATGTTTTTCAATGGCAAAAATCAATGAATATTGTAAATGCACAAACAGTAATTTCTCCGCATTGCAAGGTGCAATTCTGAAATTTTTTGCTTTTTCCTGCTAATCCTAGAATGAAAAGAAGATTCAAAGAGAGTGAGATGCCAGCTCCTTTCATTCAGTCAGTAGCTTTAAACATTTCTGGACGTTTTTCAATGGCAAAAATCAATGAATATTGTAAATGCACAAACGGTAATATCTCCACATTGCAAGGTGCAATTCTGAAATTTTTTGCTTTTTCCTGCTCCTCTTAGCATGATAAAGAAGATTCAAAGAGAGTGAGATGCCAGCTCTTTTCATTCAGTCAGTAGCTTCAAACATTTCTGGTATATGAATAACATGATGTTTTTCAATGGCAAAAATCAATGAATATTGTAAATGCACAAACAGTAATTTCTCCGCATTGCAAGGTGCAATTCTGAAATTTTTTGCTTTTTCCTGCTAATCCTAGCATGATAAAGAAGATTCAAAGAGAGTGAGATGCCAGCTCCTTTCATTCAGTCAGTAGCTTCAAACATTTCTGGACGTTTTTCAATGGCAAAAATCAATGAATATTGTAAATGCACAAACAGTAATATCTCCACATTGCAAGGTGCAATTCTGAAATTTTTTGCTTTTTCCTGCTCCTCTTAGCATGATAAAGAAGATTCAAAGAGAGTGAGATGCCAGCTCTTTTCATTCAGTCAGTAGCTTCAAACATTTCTGGTATATGAATAACATGATGTTTTTCAATGGCAAAAATCAATGAATATTGTAAATGCACAAACAGTAATTTCTCCGCATTGCAAGGTGCAATTCTGAAATTTTTTGCTTTTTCCTGCTAATCCTAGCATGATAAAGAAGATTCAAAGAGAGTGAGATGCCAGCTCCTTTCATTCAGTCAGTAGCTTCAAACATTTCTGGACGTTTTTCAATGGCAAAAATCAATGAATATTGTAAATGCACAAACAGTAATATCTCCACATTGCAAGGTGCAATTCTGAAATTTTTTGCTTTTTCCTGCTCCTCTTAGCATGATAAAGAAGATTCAAAGAGAGTGAGATGCCAGCTCTTTTCATTCAGTCAGTAGCTTCAAACATTTCTGGTATATGAATAACATGATGTTTTTCAATGGCAAAAATCAATGAATATTGTAAATGCACAAACAGTAATTTCTCCGCATTGCAAGGTGCAATTCTGAAATTTTTTGCTTTTTCCTGCTAATCCTAGCATGATAAAGAAGATTCAAAGAGAGTGAGATGCCAGCTCCTTTCATTCAGTCAGTAGCTTCAAACATTTCTGGACGTTTTTCAATGGCAAAAATCAATGAATATTGTAAATGCACAAACAGTAATATCTCCACATTGCAAGGTGCAATTCTGAAATTTTTTGCTTTTTCCTGCTCCTCTTAGCATGATAAAGAAGATTCAAAGAGAGTGAGATGCCAGCTCTTTTCATTCAGTCAGTAGCTTCAAACATTTCTGGTATATGAATAACATGATGTTTTTCAATGGCAAAAATCAATGAATATTGTAAATGCACAAACAGTAATTTCTCCGCATTGCAAGGTGCAATTCTGAAATTTTTTGCTTTTTCCTGCTAATCCTAGCATGATAAAGAAGATTCAAAGAGAGTGAGATGCCAGCTCCTTTCATTCAGTCAGTAGCTTCAAACATTTCTGGACGTTTTTCAATGGCAAAAATCAATGAATATTGTAAATGCACAAACAGTAATATCTCCACATTGCAAATTGCAATTCTGAAATTTTTTGCTTTTTCCTGCTCCTCTTAGCATGATAAAGAAGATTCAAAGAGAGTGAGATGCCAGCTCTTTTCATTCAGTCAGTAGCTTCAAACATTTCTGGTATATGAATAACATGATGTTTTTCAATGGCAAAAATCAATGAATATTGTAAATGCACAAACAGTAATTTCTCCGCATTGCAAGGTGCAATTCTGAAATTTTTTGCTTTTTCCTGCTAATCCTAGCATGATAAAGAAGATTCAAAGAGAGTGAGATGCCAGCTCCTTTCATTCAGTCAGTAGCTTCAAACATTTCTGGACGTTTTTCAATGGCAAAAATCAATGAATATTGTAAATGCACAAACAGTAATATCTCCACATTGCAAGGTGCAATTCTGAAATTTTTTGCTTTTTCCTGCTCCTCTTAGCATGATAAAGAAGATTCAAAGAGAGTGAGATGCCAGCTCTTTTCATTCAGTCAGTAGCTTCAAACATTTCTGGTATATGAATAACATGATGTTTTTCAATGGCAAAAATCAATGAATATTGTAAATGCACAAACAGTAATTTCTCCGCATTGCAAGGTGCAATTCTGAAATTTTTTGCTTTTTCCTGCTAATCCTAGCATGATAAAGAAGATTCAAAGAGAGTGAGATGCCAGCTCCTTTCATTCAGTCAGTAGCTTCAAACATTTCTGGACGTTTTTCAATGGCAAAAATCAATGAATATTGTAAATGCACAAACAGTAATATCTCCACATTGCAAGGTGCAATTCTGAAATTTTTTGCTTTTTCCTGCTCCTCTTAGCATGATAAAGAAGATTCAAAGAGAGTGAGATGCCAGCTCTTTTCATTCAGTCAGTAGCTTCAAACATTTCTGGTATATGAATAACATGATGTTTTTCAATGGCAAAAATCAATGAATATTGTAAATGCACAAACAGTAATTTCTCCGCATTGCAAGGTGCAATTCTGACATTTTTTGCTTTTTCCTGCTAATCCTAGCATGATAAAGAAGATTCAAAGAGAGTGAGATGCCAGCTCCTTTCATTCAGTCAGTAGCTTCAAACATTTCTGGACGTTTTTCAATGGCAAAAATCAATGAATATTGTAAATGCACAAACAGTAATATCTCCACATTGCAAGGTGCAATTCTGAAATTTTTTGCTTTTTCCTGCTCCTCTTAGCATGATAAAGAAGATTCAAAGAGAGTGAGATGCCAGCTCTTTTCATTCAGTCAGTAGCTTCAAACATTTCTGGTATATGAATAACATGATGTTTTTCAATGGCAAAAATCAATGAATATTGTAAATGCACAAACAGTAATTTCTCCGCATTGCAAGGTGCAATTCTGAAATTTTTTGCTTTTTCCTGCTAATCCTAGCATGATAAAGAAGATTCAAAGAGAGTGAGATGCCAGCTCCTTTCATTCAGTCAGTAGCTTCAAACATTTCTGGACGTTTTTCAATGGCAAAAATCAATGAATATTGTAAATGCACAAACAGTAATATCTCCACATTGCAAATTGCAATTCTGAAATTTTTTGCTTTTTCCTGCTCCTCTTAGCATGATAAAGAAGATTCAAAGAGAGTGAGATGCCAGCTCTTTTCATTCAGTCAGTAGCTTCAAACATTTCTGGTATATGAATAACATGATGTTTTTCAATGGCAAAAATCAATGAATATTGTAAATGCACAAACAGTAATTTCTCCGCATTGCAAGGTGCAATTCTGAAATTTTTTGCATTTTCCTGCTAATCCTAGCATGATAAAGAAGATTCAAAGAGAGTGAGATGCCAGCTCCTTTCATTCAGTCAGTAGCTTCAAACATTTCAGGACGTTTTTCAATGGCAAAAATCAATGAATATTGTAAATGCACAAACAGTAATATCTCCACATTGCAAGGTGCAATTCTGAAATTTTTTGCTTTTTCCTGCTCCTCTTAGCATGATAAAGAAGATTCAAAGAGAGTGAGATGCCAGCTCTTTTCATTCAGTCACTAGCTTCAAACATTTCTGGTATATGAATAACATGATGTTTTTCAATGGCAAAAATCAATGAATATTGTAAATGCACAAACAGTAATTTCTCCGCATTGCAAGGTGCAATTCTGAAATTTTTTGCTTTTTCCTGCTAATCCTAGCATGATAAAGAAGATTCAAAGAGAGTGAGATGCCAGCTCCTTTCATTCAGTCAGTAGCTTCAAACATTTCTGGACGTTTTTCAATGGCAAAAATCAATGAATATTGTAAATGCACAAACAGTAATATATCCACATTGCAAATTGCAATTCTGAAATTTTTTGCATTTTCCTGCTCCTCTTAGCATGATAAAGAAGATTCAAAGAGAGTGAGATGCCAGCTCTTTTCATTCAGTCAGTAGCTTCAAACATTTCTGGTATATGAATAACATGATGTTTTTCAATGGCAAAAATCAATGAATATTGTAAATGCACAAACAGTAATTTCTCCGCATTGCAAGGTGCAATTCTGAAATTTTTTGCTTTTTCCTGCTAATCCTAGCATGATAAAGAAGATTCAAAGAGAGTGAGATGCCAGCTCCTTTCATTCAGTCAGTAGCTTCAAACATTTCTGGACGTTTTTCAATGGCAAAAATCAATGAATATTGTAAATGCACAAACAGTAATATCTCCACATTGCAAATTGCAATTCTGAAATTTTTTGCTTTTTCCTGCTCCTCTTAGCATGATAAAGAAGATTCAAAGAGAGTGAGATGCCAGCTCTTTTCATTCAGTCAGTAGCTTCAAACATTTCTGGTATATGAATAACATGATGTTTTTCAATGGCAAAAATCAATGAATATTGTAAATGCACAAACAGTAATTTCTCCGTATTGCAAGGTGCAATTCTGAAATTTTTTGCTTTTTCCTGCTAATCCTAGCATGATAAAGAAGATTCAAAGAGAGTGAGATGCCAGCTCCTTTCATTCAGTCAGTAGCTTCAAACATTTCTGGACGTTTTTCAATGGCAAAAATCAATGAATATTGTAAATGCACAAACAGTAATATCTCCACATTGCAAATTGCAATTCTGAAATTTTTTGCTTTTTCCTGCTCCTCTTAGCATGATAAAGAAGATTCAAAGAGAGTGAGATGCCAGCTCTTTTCATTCAGTCAGTAGCTTCAAACATTTCTGGTATATGAATAACATGATGTTTTTCAATGGCAAAAATCAATGAATATTGTAAATGCACAAACAGTAATTTCTCCGCATTGCAAGGTGCAATTCTGAAATTTTTTGCTTTTTCCTGCTAATCCTAGCATGATAAAGAAGATTCAAAGAGAGTGAGATGCCAGCTCCTTTCATTCAGTCAGTAGCTTCAAACATTTCTGGACGTTTTTCAATGGCAAAAATCAATGAATATTGTAAATGCACAAACAGTAATATCTCCACATTGCAAGGTGCAATTCTGAAATTTTTTGCTTTTTCCTGCTCCTCTTAGCATGATAAAGAAGATTCAAAGAGAGTGAGATGCCAGCTCTTTTCATTCAGTCAGTAGCTTCAAACATTTCTGGTATATGAATAACATGATGTTTTTCAATGGCAAAAATCAATAAATATTGTAAATGCACAAACAGTAATTTCTCCGCATTGCAAGGTGCAATTCTGAAATTTTTTGCTTTTTCCTGCTAATCCTAGCATGATAAAGAAGATTCAAAGAGAGTGAGATGCCAGCTCCTTTCATTCAGTCAGTAGCTTCAAACATTTCTGGACGTTTTTCAATGGCAAAAATCAATGAATATTGTAAATGCACAAACAGTAATATCTCCACATTGCAAATTGCAATTCTGAAATTTTTTGCATTTTCCTGCTCCTCTTAGCATGGTAAAGAAGATTCAAAGAGAGTGAGATGCCAGCTCTTTTCATTCAGTCAGTAGCTTCAAACATTTCTGGTATATGAATAACATGATGTTTTTCAATGGCAAAAATCAATGAATATTGTAAATGCACAAACAGTAATTTCTCCGCATTGCAAGGTGCAATTCTGAAATTTTTTGCTTTTTCCTGCTAATCCTAGAATGAAAAGAAGATTCAAAGAGAGTGAGATGCCAGCTCCTTTCATTCAGTCAGTAGCTTCAAACATTTCTGGACGTTTTTCAATGGCAAAAATCAATGAATATTGTAAATGCACAAACAGTAATATCTCCACATTGCAAGGTGCAATTCTGAAATTTTTTGCTTTTTCCTGCTCCTCTTAGCATGATAAAGAAGATTCAAAGAGAGTGAGATGCCAGCTCTTTTCATTCAGTCAGTAGCTTCAAACATTTCTGGTATATGAATAACATGATGTTTTTCAATGGCAAAAATCAATGAATATTGTAAATGCACAAACAGTAATTTCTCCGCATTGCAAGGTGCAATTCTGAAATTTTTTGCTTTTTCCTGCTAATCCTAGCATGATAAAGAAGATTCAAAGAGAGTGAGATGCCAGCACCTTTCATTCAGTCAGTAGCTTCAAACATTTCTGGACGTTTTTCAATGGCAAAAATCAATGAATATTGTAAATGCACAAACAGTAATATCTCCACATTGCAAATTGCAATTCTGAAATTTTTTGCTTTTTCCTGCTCCTCTTAGCATGATAAAGAAGATTCAAAGAGAGTGAGATGCCAGCTCTTTTCATTCAGTCAGTAGCTTCAAATATTTCTGGTATATGAATAACATGATGTTTTTCAATGGCAAAAATCAATGAATATTGTAAATGCACAAACAGTAATTTCTCCGCATTGCAAGGTGCAATTCTGAAATTTTTTGCTTTTTCCTGCTAATCCTAGCATGATAAAGAAGATTCAAAGAGAGTGAGATGCCAGCTCCTTTCATTCAGTCAGTAGCTTCAAACATTTCTGGACGTTTTTCAATGGCAAAAATCAATGAATATTGTAAATGCACAAACAGTAATATCTCCACATTGCAAGGTGCAATTCTGAAATTTTTTGCTTTTTCCTGCTCCTCTTAGCATGATAAAGAAGATTCAAAGAGAGTGAGATGCCAGCTCTTTTCATTCAGTCAGTAGCTTCAAACATTTCTGGTATATGAATAACATGATGTTTTTCAATGGCAAAAATCAATGAATATTGTAAATGCACAAACAGTAATTTCTCCGCATTGCAAGGTGCAATTCTGAAATTTTTTGCTTTTTCCTGCTAATCCTAGCATGATAAAGAAGATTCAAAGAGAGTGAGATGCCAGCTCCTTTCATTCAGTCAGTAGCTTCAAACATTTCTGGACGTTTTTCAATGACAAAAATCAATGAATATTGTAAATGCACAAACAGTAATATCTCCACATTGCAAGGTGCAATTCTGAAATTTTTTGCTTTTTCCTGCTCCTCTTAGCATGATAAAGAAGATTCAAAGAGAGTGAGATGCCAGCTCTTTTCATTCAGTCAGTAGCTTCAAACATTTCTGGTATATGAATAACATGATGTTTTTCAATGGCAAAAATCAATGAATATTGTAAATGCACAAACAGTAATTTCTCCGCATTGCAAGGTGCAATTCTGACATTTTTTGCTTTTTCCTGCTAATCCTAGCATGATAAAGAAGATTCAAAGAGAGTGAGATGCCAGCTCCTTTAATTCAGTCAGTAGCTTCAAACATTTCTGGACGTTTTTCAATGGCAAAAATCAATGAATATTGTAAATGCACAAACAGTAATATCTCCACATTGCAAGGTGCAATTCTGAATTTTTTTGCTTTTTCCTGCTCCTCTTAGCATGATAAAGAAGATTCAAAGAGAGTGAGATGCCAGCTCTTTTCATTCAGTCAGTAGCTTCAAACATTTCTGGTATATGAATAACATGATGTTTTTCAATGGCAAAAATCAATGAATATTGTAAATGCACAAACAGTAATATCTCCACATTGCAAGGTGCAATTCTGAAATTTTTTGCTTTTTCCTGCTAATCCTAGCATGATAAAGAAGATTCAAAGAGAGTGAGATGCCAGATCTTTTCATTCAGTCAGTAGCTTCAAACATTTCTGGTATATGAATAACATGATGTTTTTCAATGGCAAAAATCAATGAATATTGTAAATGCACAAACAGTAATTTCTCCGCATTGCAAGGTGCAATTCTGAAATTTTTTGCTTTTTCCTGCTAATCCTAGCATGATAAAAAAGATTCAATGAGAGTGAGATGCCAGCTCCTTTCATTCAGTCAGTAGCTTCAAACATTTCTGGACGTTTTTCAATGGCAAAAATCAATGAATATTGTAAATGCACAAACAGTAATATCTCCACATTGCAAATTGCAATTCTGAAATTTTTTGCTTTTTCCTGCTCCTCTTAGCATGATAAAGAAGATTCAAAGAGAGTGAGATGCCAGCTCTTTTCATTCAGTCAGTAGCTTCAAACATTTCTGGTATATGAATAACATGATGTTTTTCAATGGCAAAAATCAATGAATATTGTAAATGCACAAACAGTAATTTCTCCGCATTGCAAGGTGCAATTCTGAAATTTTTTGCTTTTTCCTGCTAATCCTAGCATGATAAAGAAGATTCAAAGAGAGTGAGATGCCAGCTCCTTTCATTCAGTCAGTAGCTTCAAACATTTCTGGACGTTTTTCAATGGCAAAAATCAATGAATATTGTAAATGCACAAACAGTAATATCTCCACATTGCAAGGTGCAATTCTGAAATTTTTTGCTTTCTCCTGCTCCTCTTAGCATGATAAAGAAGATTCAAAGAGAGTGAGATGCCAGCTCTTTTCATTCAGTCAGTAGCTTCAAACATTTCTGGTATATGAATAACATGATGTTTTTCAGTGGCAAAAATCAATGAATATTGTAAATGCACAAACAGTAATTTCTCCGCATTGCAAGGTGCAATTCTGAAATTTTTTGCTTTTTCCTGCTAATCCTAGCATGATAAAGAAGATTCAAAGAGAGTGAGATGCCAGCTCCTTTCATTCAGTCAGTAGCTTCAAACATTTCTGGACGTTTTTCAATGACAAAAATCAATGAATATTGTAAATGCACAAACAGTAATATCTCCACATTGCAAGGTGCAATTCTGAAATTTTTTGCTTTTTCCTGCTCCTCTTAGCATGATAAAGAAGATTCAAAGAGAGTGAGATGTCAGCTCTTTTCATTCAGTCAGTAGCTTCAAACATTTCTGGTATATGAATAACATGATGTTTTTCAATGGCAAAAATCAATGAATATTGTAAATGCACAAACAGTAATTTCTCCGCATTGCAAGGTGCAATTCTGACATTTTTTGCTTTTTCCTGCTAATCCTGGCATGATAAAGAAGATTCAAAGAGAGTGAGATGCCAGCTCCTTTCATTCAGTCAGTAGCTTCAAACATTTCTGGACGTTTTTCAATGGCAAAAATCAATGAATATTGTAAATGCACAAACAGTAATATCTCCACATTGCAAGGTGCAATTCTGAAATTTTTTGCTTTTTCCTGCTCCTCTTAGCATGATAAAGAAGATTCAAAGACAGTGAGATGCCAGCTCTTTTCATTCAGTCAGTAGCTTCAAACATTTCTGGTATATGAATAACATGATGTTTTTCAATGGCAAAAATCAATGAATATTGTAAATGCACAAACAGTAATATCTCCACATTGCAAGGTGCAATTCTGAAATTTTTTGCTTTTTCCTGCTAATCTTAGCATGATAAAGAAGATTCAAAGAGAGTGAGATGCCAGCTCTTTTCATTCAGTCAGTAGCTTCAAACATTTCTGGTATATGAATAACATGATGTTTTTCAATGGCAAAAATCAATGAATATTGTAAATGCACAAACAGTAATTTCTCCGCATTGCAAGGTGCAATTCTGAAATTTTTTGCTTTTTCCTGCTAATCCTAGCATGATAAAGAAGATTCAAAGAGAGTGAGATGCCAGCTCCTTTCATTCAGTCAGTAGCTTCAAACATTTCTGGACGTTTTTCAATGACAAAAATCAATGAATATTGTAAATGCACAAACAGTAATATCTCCACATTGCAAGGTGCAATTCTGAAATTTTTTGCTTTTTCCTGCTCCTCTTAGCATGATAAAGAAGATTCAAAGAGAGTGAGATGCCAGCTCTTTTCATTCAGTCAGTAGCTTCAAACATTTCTGGTATATGAATAACATGATGTTTTTCAATGGCAAAAATCAATGAATATTGTAAATGCACAAACAGTAATTTCTCCGCATTGCAAGGTGCAATTCTGACATTTTTTGCTTTTTCCTGCTAATCCTAGCATGATAAAGAAGATTCAAAGAGAGTGAGATGCCAGCTCCTTTCATTCAGTCAGTAGCTTCAAACATTTCTGGACGTTTTTCAATGGCAAAAATCAATGAATATTGTAAATGCACAAACAGTAATATCTCCACATTGCAAGGTGCAATTCTGAATTTTTTTGCTTTTTCCTGCTCCTCTTAGCATGATAAAGAAGATTCAAAGAGAGTGAGATGCCAGCTCTTTTCATTCAGTCAGTAGCTTCAAACATTTCTTGTATATGAATAACATGATGTTTTTCAATGGCAAAAATCAATGAATATTGTAAATGCACAAACAGTAATATCTCCACATTGCAAGGTGCAATTCTGAAATTTTTTGCTTTTTCCTGCTAATCCTAGCATGATAAAGAAGATTCAAAGAGAGTGAGATGCCAGCACTTTTCATTCAGTCAGTAGCTTCAAACATTTCTGGTATATGAATAACATGATGTTTTTCAATGGCAAAAATCAATGAATATTGTAAATGCACAAACAGTAATTTCTCCGCATTGCAAGGTGCAATTCTGAAATTTTTTGCTTTTTCCTGCTAATCCTAGCATGATAAAAAAGATTCAAAGAGAGTGAGATGCCAGCTCCTTTCATTCAGTCAGTAGCTTCAAACATTTCTGGACGTTTTTCAATGGCAAAAATCAATGAATATTGTAAATGCACAAACAGTAATATCTCCACATTGCAAGGTGCAATTCTGAAATTTTTTGCTTTTTCCTGCTCCTCTTAGCATGATAAAGAAGATTCAAAGAGAGTGAGATGTCAGCTCTTTTCATTCAGTCAGTAGCTTCAAACATTTCTGGTATATGAATAACATGATGTTTTTCAATGGCAAAAATCAATGAATATTGTAAATGCACAAACAGTAATTTCTCCGCATTGCAAGGTGCAATTCTGACATTTTTTGCTTTTTCCTGCTAATCCTAGCATGATAAAGAAGATTCAAAGAGAGTGAGATGCCAGCTCCTTTCATTCAGTCAGTAGCTTCAAACATTTCTGGACGTTTTTCAATGGCAAAAATCAATGAATATTGTAAATGCACAAACAGTAATATCTCCACATTGCAAGGTGCAATTCTGAAATTTTTTGCTTTTTCCTGCTCCTCTTAGCATGATAAAGAAGATTCAAAGAGAGTGAGATGCCAGCTCTTTTCATTCAGTCAGTAGCTTCAAACATTTCTGGTATATGAATAACATGATGTTTTTCAATGGCAAAAATCAATGAATATTGTAAATGCACAAACAGTAATATCTCCACATTGCAAGGTGCAATTCTGAAATTTTTTGCTTTTTCCTGCTAATCTTAGCATGATAAAGAAGATTCAAAGAGAGTGAGATGCCAGCTCTTTTCATTCAGTCAGTAGCTTCAAACATTTCTGGTATATGAATAACATGATGTTTTTCAATGGCAAAAATCAATGAATATTGTAAATGCACAAACAGTAATTTCTCCGCATTGCAAGGTGCAATTCTGAAATTCTTTGCTTTTTCTTGCTAATCCTAGCATGATAAAAAAGATTCAAAGAGAGTGAGATGCCAGCTCTTTTAATTCAGTCAGTAGCTTCAAACATTTCTGGTATATGAATAACATGATGTTTTTCAATGGCAAAAATCAATGAATATTGTAAATGCACAAACAGTAATTTCTCCGCATTGCAAGGTGCAATTCTGAAATTTTTTGCTTTTTCCTGCTAATCCTAGCATGATAAAGAAGATTCAAAGAGAGTGAGATGCCAGCTCCTTTCATTCAGTCAGTAGCTTCAAACATTTCTGGACGTTTTTCAATGGCAAAAATCAATGAATATTGTAAGTGCACAAACAGTAATATCTCCACATTGCAAGGTGCAATTCTGAAATTTTTTGCTTTTTCCTGCTCCTCTTAGCATGATAAAGAAGATTCAAAGAGAGTGAGATGCCAGCTCTTTTCATTCAGTCAGTAGCTTCAAACATTTCTGGTATATGAATAACATGATGTTTTTCAATGGCAAAAATCAATGAATATTGTAAATGCACAAACAGTAATTTCTCCGCATTGCAAGGTGCAATTCTGAAATTTTTTGCTTTTTCCTGCTAATCCTAGCATGATAAAGAAGATTCAAAGAGAGTGAGATGCCAGCTCCTTTCATTCAGTCAGTAGCTTCAAACATTTCTGGACGTTTTTCAATGGCAAAAATCAATGAATATTGTAAATGCACAAACAGTAATATCTCCACATTGCAAGGTGCAATGCTGAATTTTTTTGCTTTTTCCTGCTCCTCTTAGCATGATAAAGAAGATTCAAAGAGAGTGAGATGCCAGCTCTTTTCATTCAGTCAGTAGCTTCAAACATTTCTGGTATATGAATAACATGATGTTTTTCAATGGCAAAAATCAATGAATATTGTAAATGCACAAACAGTAATTTCTCCGCATTGCAAGGTGCAATTCTGAAATTTTTTGCTTTTTCCTGCTAATCCTAGCATGATAACGAAGATTCAAAGAGAGTGAGATGCCAGCTAATTCATTCAGTCAGTAGCTTCAAACATTTCTGGACGTTTTTCAATGGCAAAAATCAATGAATATTGTAAATGCACAAACAGTAATATCTCCACATTGCAAGGTGCAATTCTGTAATTTTTTGCTTTTTCCTGCTCCTCTTAGCATGATAAAGAAGATTCAAAGAGAGTGAGATGCCAGCTCTTTTAATTCAGTCAGTAGCTTCAAACATTTCTGGTATATGAATAACATGATGTTTTTCAATGGCAAAAATCAATGAATATTGTAAATGCACAAACAGTAATTTCTCCGCATTGCAAGGTGCAATTCTGAAATTTTTTGCTTTTTCCTGCTAATCCTAGCATGATAAAGAAGATTCAAAGAGAGTGAGATGCCAGCTCCTTTCATTCAGTCAGTAGCTTCAAACATTTCAGGACGTTTTTCAATGGCAAAAATCAATGAATATTGTAAATGCACAAACAGTAATATCTCCACATTACAAGGTGCAATTCTGAAATTTTTTGCTTTTTCCTGCTCCTCTTAGCATGATAAAGAAGATTCAAAGAGAGTGAGATGCCAGCTCTTTTCATTCAGTCAGTAGCTTCAAACATTTCTGGTATATGAATAACATGATGTTTTTCAATGGCAAAAATCAATGAATATTGTAAATGCACAAACAGTAATATCTCCACATTGCATGGTGCAATTCTGAAATTTTTTGCTTTTTCCTGCTAATCCTAGCATGATAAAGAAAATTCAAAGAGAGTGAGATGCCAGCTCTTTTCATTCAGTCAGTAGCTTCAAACATTTCTGGTATATGAATAACATGATGTTTTTCAATGGCAAAAATCAATGAATATTGTAAATGCACAAACAGTAATTTCTCCGCATTGCAAGGTGCAATTCTGAAATTTTTTGCTTTTTCCTGCTAATCCTAGCATGATAAAGAAGATTCAAAGAGAGTGAGATGCCAGCTCCTTTCATTCAGTCAGTAGCTTCAAACATTTCTGGACGTTTTTCAATGGCAAAAATCAATGAATATTGTAAATGCACAAACAGTAATATCTCCACATTGCAAGGTGCAATTCTGAAATTTTTTGCTTTTTCCTGCTCCTCTTAGCATGATAAAGAAGATTCAAAGAGAGTGAGATGCCAGCTCTTTTCATTCAGTCAGTAGCTTCAAACATTTCTGGTATATGAATAACATGATGTTTTTCAATGGCAAAAATCAATGAATATTGTAAATGCACAAACAGTAATTTCTCCGCATTGCAAGGTGCAATTCTGAAATTTTTTGCTTTTTCCTGCTAATCCTAGCATGATAAAGAAGATTCAAAGAGAGTGAGATGCCAGCTCCTTTCATTCAGTCAGTAGCTTCAAACATTTCTGGACGTTTTTCAATGGCAAAAATCAATGAATATTGTAAATGCACAAACAGTAATATCTCCACATTGCAGGGTGCAATGCTGAAATTTTTTGCTTTTTCCTGCTCCTCTTAGCATGATAAAGAAGATTCAAAGAGAGTGAGATGCCAGCTCTTTTCATTCAGTCAGTAGCTTCAAACATTTCTGGTATATGAATAACATGATGTTTTTCAATGGCAAAAATCAATGAATATTGTAAATGCACAAACAGTAATTTCTCCGCATTGCAAGGTGCAATTCTGAAATTTTTTGCTTTTTCCTGCTAATCCTAGCATGATAACGAAGATTCAAAGAGAGTGAGATGCCAGCTCCTTTCATTCAGTCAGTAGCTTCAAACATTTCTGGACGTTTTTCAATGGCAAAAATCAATGAATATTGTAAATGCACAAACAGTAATATCTCCACATTGCAAGGTGCAATTCTGAAATTTTTTGCTTTTTCCTGCTAATCCTAGCATGATAAAGAAGATTCAAAGAGAGTGAGATGCCAGCTCCTTTCATTCAGTCAGTAGCTTCAAACATTTCTGGACGTTTTTCAATGGCAAAAATCAATGAATATTGTAAATGCACAAACAGTAATATCTCCACATTGCAAGGTGCAATTCTGAAATTTTTTGCTTTTTCCTGCTCCTCTTAGCATGATAAAGAAGATTCAAAGAGAGTGAGATGCCAGCTCTTTTCATTCAGTCAGTAGCTTCAAACATTTCTGGTATATGAATAACATGATGTTTTTCAATGGCAAAAATCAATGAATATTGTAAATGCATACAGTAATTTCTCCGCATTGCAAGGTGCAATTCTGAAATTTTTTGCTTTTTCCTGCTAATCCTAGCATGATAAAGAAGATTCAAAGAGAGTGAGATGCCAGCTCCTTTCATTCAGTCAGTAGCTTCAAACATTTCTGGACGTTTTTCAATGGCAAAAATCAATGAATATTGTAAATGCACAAACAGTAATATCTCCACATTGCAAATTGCAATTCTGAAATTTTTTGCTTTTTCCTGCTCCTCTTAGCATGATAAAGAAGATTCAAAGAGAGTGAGATGCCAGCTCTTTTCATTCAGTCAGTAGCTTCAAACATTTCTGGTATATGAATAACATGATGTTTTTCAATGGCAAAAATCAATGAATATTGTAAATGCACAAACAGTAATTTCTCCGCATTGCAGGGTGCAATTCTGAAATTTTTTGCTTTTTCCTGCTAATCCTAGCATGATAAAGAAGATTCAAAGAGAGTGAGATGCCAGCTCCTTTCATTCAGTCAGTAGCTTCAAACATTTCTGGACGTTTTTCAATGGCAAAAATCAATGAATATTGTAAATGCACAAACAGTAATATCTCCACATTGCAAGGTGCAATTCTGAAATTTTTTGCTTTTTCCTGCTCCTCTTAGCATGATAAAGAAGATTCAAAGAGAGTGAGATGCCAGCTCTTTTCATTCAGTCAGTAGCTTCAAACATTTCTGGTATATGAATAACATGATGTTTTTCAATGGCAAAAATCAATGAATATTGTAAATGCACAAACAGTAATTTCTCCGCATTGCAAGGTGCAATTCTGAAATTTTTTGCTTTTTCCTGCTAATCCTAGCATGATAAAGAAGATTCAAAGAGAGTGAGATGCCAGCTCCTTTCATTCAGTCAGTAGCTTCAAACATTTCTGGACGTTTTTCAATGACAAAAATCAATGAATATTGTAAATGCACAAACAGTAATATCTCCACATTGCAAGGTGCAATTCTGAAATTTTTTGCTTTTTCCTGCTCCTCTTAGCATGATAAAGAAGATTCAAAGAGAGTGAGATGCCAGCTCTTTTCATTCAGTCAGTAGCTTCAAACATTTCTGGTATATGAATAACATGATGTTTTTCAATGGCAAAAATCAATGAATATTGTAAATGCACAAACAGTAATTTCTCCGCATTGCAAGGTGCAATTCTGACATTTTTTGCTTTTTCCTGCTAATCCTAGCATGATAAAGAAGATTCAAAGAGAGTGAGATGCCAGCTCCTTTCATTCAGTCAGTAGCTTCAAACATTTCTGGACGTTTTTCAATGGCAAAAATCAATGAATATTGTAAATGCACAAACAGTAATATCTCCACATTGCAAGGTGCAATTCTGAAATTTTTTGCTTTTTCCTGCTCCTCTTAGCATGATAAAGAAGATTCAAAGAGAGTGAGATGCCAGCTCTTTTCATTCAGTCAGTAGCTTCAAACATTTCTGGTATATGAATAACATGATGTTTTTCAATGGCAAAAATCAATGAATATTGTAAATGCACAAACAGTAATATCTCCACATTGCAAGGTGCAATTCTGAAATTTTTTGCTTTTTCTTGCTAATCCTAGCATGATAGAGAAGATTCAAAGAGAGTGAGATGCCAGCTCTTTTCATTCAGTCAGTAGCTTCAAACATTTCTGGTATATGAATAACATGATGTTTTTCAATGGCAAAAATCAATGAATATTGTAAATGCACAAACAGTAATTTCTCCGCATTGCAAGGTGCAATTCTGAAATTTTTTGCTTTTTCCTGCTAATCCTAGCATGATAAAAAAGATTCAAAGAGAGTGAGATGCCAGCTCCTTTCATTCAGTCAGTAGCTTCAAACATTTCTGGACGTTTTTCAATGGCAAAAATCAATGAATATTGTAAATGCACAAACAGTAATATCTCCACATTGCAAGGTGCAATTCTGTAATTTTTTGCTTTTTCCTGCTCCTCTTAGCATGATAAAGAAGATTCAAAGAGAGTGAGATGCCAGCTCTTTTAATTCAGTCAGTAGCTTCAAACATTTCTGGTATATGAATAACATGATGTTTTTCAATGGCAAAAATCAATGAATATTGTAAATGCACAAACAGTAATTTCTCCGCATTGCAAGGTGCAATTCTGAAATTTTTTGCTTTTTCCTGCTAATCCTAGCATGATAAAGAAGATTCAAAGAGAGTGAGATGCCAGCTCCTTTCATTCAGTCAGTAGCTTCAAACATTTCTGGACGTTTTTCAATGGCAAAAATCAATGAATATTGTAAATGCACAAACAGTAATATCTCCACATTGCAAATTGCAATTCTGAAATTTTTTGCTTTTTCCTGCTCCTCTTAGCATGATAAAGAAGATTCAAAGAGAGTGAGATGCCAGCTCTTTTCATTCAGTCAGTAGCTTCAAACATTTCTGTTATATGAATAACATGATGTTTTTCAATGGCAAAAATCAATGAATATTGTAAATGCACAAACAGTAATTTCTCCGCATTGCAAGGTGCAATTCTGAAATTTTTTGCTTTTTCCTGCTAATCCTAGCATGATAAAGAAGATTCAAAGAGAGTGAGATGCCAGCTCCTTTCATTCAGTCAGTAGCTTCAAACATTTCTGGACGTTTTTCAATGGCAAAAATCAATGAATATTGTAAATGCACAAACAGTAATATCTCCACATTGCAAGGTGCAATTCTGAAATTTTTTGCTTTTTCCTGCTCCTCTTAGCATGATAAAGAAGATTCAAAGAGAGTGAGATGTCAGCTCTTTTCATTCAGTCAGTAGCTTCAAACATTTCTGGTATATGAATAACATGATGTTTTTCAATGGCAAAAATCAATGAATATTGTAAATGCACAAACAGTAATATCTCCACATTGCATGGTGCAATTCTGAAATTTTTTGCTTTTTCCTGCTAATCCTAGCATGATAAAGAAGATTCAAAGAGAGTGAGATGCCAGCTCTTTTCATTCAGTCAGTAGCTTCAAACATTTCTGGTATATGAATAACATGATGTTTTTCAATGGCAAAAATCAATGAATATTGTAAATGCACAAACAGTAATTTCTCCGCATTGCAAGGTGCAATTCTGAAATTTTTTGCTTTTTCCTGCTAATCCTAGCATGATAAAGAAGAATCAAAGAGAGTGAGATGCCAGCTCCTTTCATTCAGTCAGTAGCTTCAAACAATTCTGGACGTTTTTCAATGGCAAAAATCAATGAATATTGTAAATGCACAAACAGTAATATCTCCACATTGCAAGGTGCAATTCTGAAATTTTTTGCTTTTTCCTGCTCCTCTTAGCATGATAAAGAAGATTCAAATAGAGTGAGATGCCAGCTCTTTTCATTCAGTCACTAGCTTCAAACATTTCTGGTATATGAATTACATGATGTTTTTCAATGGCAAAAATCAATGAATATTGTAAATGCACAAACAGTAATTTCTCCGCATTGCAAGGTGCAATTCTGAAATTTTTTGCTTTTTCCTGCTAATCCTAGCATGATAAAGAAGATTCAAAGAGAGTGAGATGCCAGCTCCTTTCATTCAGTCAGTAGCTTCAAACATTTCTGGACGTTTTTCAATGGCAAAAATCAATGAATATTGTAAATGCACAAACAGTAATATCTCCACATTGCAAGGTGCAATTCTGAAATTTTTTGCTTTTTCCTGCTCCTCTTAGCATGATAAAGAAGATTCAAAGAGAGTGAGATGCCAGCTCTTTTCATTCAGTCAGTAGCTTCAAACATTTCTGGTATATGAATAACATGATGTTTTTCAATGGCAAAAATCAATGAATATTGTAAATGCACAAACAGTAATTTCTCCGCATTGCAAGGTGCAATTCTGAAATTTTTTGCTTTTTCCTGCTAATCCTAGCATGATAAAAAAGATTCAAAGAGAGTGAGATGCCAGCTCCTTTCATTCAGTCAGTAGCTTCAAACATTTCTGGACGTTTTTCAATGGCAAAAATCAATGAATATTGTAAATGCACAAACAGTAATATCTCCACATTGCAAGGTGCAATTCTGTAATTTTTTGCTTTTTCCTGCTCCTCTTAGCATGATAAAGAAGATTCAAAGAGAGTGAGATGCCAGCTCTTTTAATTCAGTCAGTAGCTTCAAACATTTCTGGTATATGAATAACATGATGTTTTTCAATGGCAAAAATCAATGAATATTGTAAATGCACAAACAGTAATTTCTCCGCATTGCAAGGTGCAATTCTGAAATTTTTTGCTTTTTCCTGCTAATCCTAGCATGATAAAGAAGATTCAAAGAGAGTGAGATGCCAGCTCCTTTCATTCAGTCAGTAGCTTCAAACATTTCTGGACGTTTTTCAATGGCAAAAATCAATGAATATTGTAAATGCACAAACAGTAATATCTCCACATTGCAAATTGCAATTCTGAAATTTTTTGCTTTTTCCTGCTCCTCTTAGCATGATAAAGAAGATTCAAAGAGAGTGAGATGCCAGCTCTTTTCATTCAGTCAGTAGCTTCAAACATTTCTGTTATATGAATAACATGATGTTTTTCAATGGCAAAAATCAATGAATATTGTAAATGCACAAACAGTAATTTCTCCGCATTGCAAGGTGCAATTCTGAAATTTTTTGCTTTTTCCTGCTAATCCTAGCATGATAAAGAAGATTCAAAGAGAGTGAGATGCCAGCTCCTTTCATTCAGTCAGTAGCTTCAAACATTTCTGGACGTTTTTCAATGGCAAAAATCAATGAATATTGTAAATGCACAAACAGTAATATCTCCACATTGCAAGGTGCAATTCTGAAATTTTTTGCTTTTTCCTGCTCCTCTTAGCATGATAAAGAAGATTCAAAGAGAGTGAGATGTCAGCTCTTTTCATTCAGTCAGTAGCTTCAAACATTTCTGGTATATGAATAACATGATGTTTTTCAATGGCAAAAATCAATGAATATTGTAAATGCACAAACAGTAATATCTCCACATTGCATGGTGCAATTCTGAAATTTTTTGCTTTTTCCTGCTAATCCTAGCATGATAAAGAAGATTCAAAGAGAGTGAGATGCCAGCTCTTTTCATTCAGTCAGTAGCTTCAAACATTTCTGGTATATGAATAACATGATGTTTTTCAATGGCAAAAATCAATGAATATTGTAAATGCACAAACAGTAATTTCTCCGCATTGCAAGGTGCAATTCTGAAATTTTTTGCTTTTTCCTGCTAATCCTAGCATGATAAAGAAGAATCAAAGAGAGTGAGATGCCAGCTCCTTTCATTCAGTCAGTAGCTTCAAACAATTCTGGACGTTTTTCAATGGCAAAAATCAATGAATATTGTAAATGCACAAACAGTAATATCTCCACATTGCAAGGTGCAATTCTGAAATTTTTTGCTTTTTCCTGCTCCTCTTAGCATGATAAAGAAGATTCAAATAGAGTGAGATGCCAGCTCTTTTCATTCAGTCACTAGCTTCAAACATTTCTGGTATATGAATTACATGATGTTTTTCAATGGCAAAAATCAATGAATATTGTAAATGCACAAACAGTAATTTCTCCGCATTGCAAGGTGCAATTCTGAAATTTTTTGCTTTTTCCTGCTAATCCTAGCATGATAAAGAAGATTCAAAGAGAGTGAGATGCCAGCTCCTTTCATTCAGTCAGTAGCTTCAAACATTTCTGGACGTTTTTCAATGGCAAAAATCAATGAATATTGTAAATGCACAAACAGTAATATCTCCACATTGCAAGGTGCAATTCTGAAATTTTTTGCTTTTTCCTGCTCCTCTTAGCATGATAAAGAAGATTCAAAGAGAGTGAGATGCCAGCTCTTTTAATTCAGTCAGTAGCTTCAAACATTTCTGGTATATGAATAACATGATGTTTTTCAATGGCAAAAATCAATGAATATTGTAAATGCACAAACAGTAATTTCTCCGCATTGCAAGGTGCAATTCTGAAATTTTTTGCTTTTTCCTGCTAATCCTAGCATGATAAAGAAGATTCAAAGAGAGTGAGATGCCAGCTCCTTTCATTCAGTCAGTAGCTTCAAACATTTCTGGACGTTTTTCAATGTCAAAAATCAATGAATATTGTAAATGCACAAACAGTAATATCTCCACATTGCAAATTGCAATTCTGAAATTTTTTGCTTTTTCCTGCTCCTCTTAGCATGATAAAGAAGATTCAAAGAGAGTGAGATGCCAGCTCTTTTCATTCAGTCTGTAGCTTCAAACATTTCTGTTATATGAATAACATGATGTTTTTCAATGGCAAAAATCAATGAATATTGTAAATGCACAAACAGTAATTTCTCCGCATTGCAAGGTGCAATTCTGAAATTTTTTGCTTTTTCCTGCTAATCCTAGCATGATAAAGAAGATTCAAAGAGAGTGAGATGCCAGCTCCTTTCATTCAGTCAGTAGCTTCAAACATTTCTGGACGTTTTTCAATGGCAAAAATCAATGAATATTGTAAATGCACAAACAGTAATATCTCCACATTGCAAGGTGCAATTCTGAAATTTTTTGCTTTTTCCTGCTCCTCTTAGCATGATAAAGAAGATTCAAAGAGAGTGAGATGTCAGCTCTTTTCATTCAGTCAGTAGCTTCAAACATTTCTGGTATATGAATAACATGATGTTTTTCAATGGCAAAAATCAATGAATATTGTAAATGCACAAACAGTAATATCTCCACATTGCATGGTGCAATTCTGAAATTTTTTGCTTTTTCCTGCTAATCCTAGCATGATAAAGAAGATTCAAAGAGAGTGAGATGCCAGCTCTTTTCATTCAGTCAGTAACTTCAAACATTTCTGGTATATGAATAACATGATTTTTTTCAATGGCAAAAATCAATGAATATTGTAAATGCACAAACAGTAATTTCTCCGCATTGCAAGGTGCAATTCTGAAATTTTTTGCTTTTTCCTGCTAATCCTAGCATGATAAAGAAGAATCAAAGAGAGTGAGATGCCAGCTCCTTTCATTCAGTCAGTAGCTTCAAACATTTCTGGACGTTTTTCAATGGCAAAAATCAATGAATATTGTAAATGCACAAACAGTAATATCTCCACATTGCAAGGTGCAATTCTGAAATTTTTTGCTTTTTCCTGCTCCTCTTAGCATGATAAAGAAGATTCAAATAGAGTGAGATGCCAGCTCTTTTCATTCAGTCACTAGCTTCAAACATTTCTGGTATATGAATAACATGATGTTTTTCAATGGCAAAAATCAATGAATATTGTAAATGCACAAACAGTAATTTCTCCGCATTGCAAGGTGCAATTCTGAAATTTTTTGCTTTTTCCTGCTAATCCTAGCATGATAACGAAGATTCAAAGAGAGTGAGATGCCAGCTCCTTTCATTCAGTCAGTAGCTTCAAACATTTCTGGACGTTTTTCAATGGCAAAAATCAATGAATATTGTAAATGCACAAACAGTAATATCTCCACATTGCAAGGTGCAATTCTGAAATTTTTTGCTTTTTACTGCTAATCCTAGCATGATAAAGAAGATTCAAAGAGAGTGAGATGCCAGCTCCTTTCATTCAGTCAGTAGCTTCAAACATTTCTGGACGTTTTTCAATGGCAAAAATCAATGAATATTGTAAATGCACAAACAGTAATATCTCCACATTGCAAGGTGCAATTCTGAAATTTTTTGCATTTTCCTGCTCCTCTTAGCATGATAAAGAAGATTCAAAGAGAGTGAGATGCCAGCTCTTTTCATTCAGTCAGTAGCTTCAAACATTTCTGGTATATGAATAACATGATGTTTTTCAATGGCAAAAATCAATGAATATTGTAAATGCACAAACAGTAATATCTCCACATTGCATGGTGCAATTCTGAAATTTTTTGCTTTTTCCTGCTAATCCTAGCATGATAAAGAAGATTCAAAGAGAGTGAGATGCCAGCTCTTTTCATTCAGTCAGTAGCTTCAAACATTTCTGGTATATGAATAACATGATGTTTTTCAATGGCAAAAATCAATGAATATTGTAAATGCACAAACAGTAATTTCTCCGCATTGCAAGGTGCAATTCTGAAATTTTTTGCTTTTTCCTGCTAATCCTAGCATGATAAAGAAGATTCAAAGAGAGTGAGATGCCAGCTCCTTTCATTCAGTCAGTAGCTTCAAACATTTCTGGACGTTTTTCAATGGCAAAAATCAAATAATATTGTAAATGCACAAACAGTAATATCTCCACATTGCAAGGTGCAATTCTGAATTTTTTTGCTTTTTCCTGCTCCTCTTAGCATGATAAAGAAGATTCAAAGAGAGTGAGATGCCAGCTCTTTTCATTCAGTCAGTAGCTTCAAACATTTCTGGTATATGAATAACATGATGTTTTTCAATGGCAAAAATCAATGAATATTGTAAATGCACAAACAGTAATTTCTCCGCATTGCAAGGTGCAATTCTGAAATTTTTTGCTTTTTCCTGCTTATCCTAGCATGATAAAGAAGATTCAAAGAGAGTGAGATGCCAGCTCCTTTCATTCAGTCAGTAGCTTCAAACATTTCTGGACGTTTTTCAATGGCAAAAATCAATGAATATTGTAAATGCACAAACAGTAATATCTCCACATTGCAAGGTGCAATTCTGAAATTTTTTGCTTTTTCCTGCTAATCCTAGCATGATAAAGAAGCTTCAAAGAGAGTGAGATGCCAGCTCCTTTCATTCAGTCAGTAGCTTCAAACATTTCTGGACGTTTTTCAATGGCAAAAATCAATGAATATTGTAAATGCACAAACAGTAATATCTCCACATTGCAAATTGCAATTCTGAAATTTTTTGCTTTTTCCTGCTCCTCTTAGCATGATAAAGAAGATTCAAAGAGAGTGAGATGCCAGCTCTTTTCATTCAGTCAGTAGCTTCAAACATTTCTGTTATATGAATAACATGATGTTTTTCAATGGCAAAAATCAATGAATATTGTAAATGCACAAACAGTAATTTCTCCGCATTGCAAGGTGCAATTCTGAAATTTTTTGCTTTTTCCTGCTAATCCTAGCATGATCAAAGAGAGTGAGATGCCAGCTCCTTTCATTCAGTCAGTAGCTTCAAACATTTCTGGACGTTTTTCAATGGCAAAAAGCAATGAATATTGTAAATGCACAAACAGTAATATCTCCACATTGCAAAGTGCAATTCTGAAATTTTTTGCTTTTTCCTGCTCCTCTTAGCATGATAAAGAAGATTCAAAGAGAGTGAGATGCCAGCTCTTTTCATTCAGTCAGTAGCTTCAAACATTTCTGGTATATGAATAACATGATGTTTTTCAATGGCAAAAATCAATGAATATTGTAAATGCACAAACAGTAATATCTCCACATTGCATGGTGCAATTCTGAAATTTTTTGCTTTTTCCTGCTAATCCTAGCATGATAAAGAAGATTCAAAGAGAGTGAGATGCCAGCTCTTTTCATTCAGTCAGTAGCTTCAAACATTTCTGGTATATGAATAACATGATGTTTTTCAATGGCAAAAATCAATGAATATTGTAAATGCACAAACAGTAATTTCTCCGCATTGCAAGGTGCAATTCTGAAATTTTTTGCTTTTTCCTGCTAATCCTAGAATGAAAAGAAGATTCAAAGAGAGTGAGATGCCAGCTCCTTTCATTCAGTCAGTAGCTTCAAACATTTCTGGACGTTTTTCAATGGCAAAAATCAATGAATATTGTAAATGCACAAACAGTAATATCTCCACATTGCAAGGTGCAATTCTGAAATTTTTTGCTTTTTCCTGCTCCTCTTAGCATGATAAAGAAGATTCAAAGAGAGTGAGATGCCAGCTCTTTTCATTCAGTCAGTAGCTTCAAACATTTCTGGTATATGAATAACATGATGTTTTTCAATGGCAAAAATCAATGAATATTGTAAATGCACAAACAGTAATATCTCCACATTGCATGGTGCAATTCTGAAATTTTTTGCTTTTTCCTGCTAATCCTAGCATGATAAAGAAGATTCAAAGAGAGTGAGATGCCAGCTCTTTTCATTCAGTCAGTAGCTTCAAACATTTCTGGTATATGAATAACATGATGTTTTTCAATGGCAAAAATCAATGAATATTGTAAATGCACAAACAGTAATTTCTCCGCATTGCAAGGTGCAATTCTGAAATTTTTTGCTTTTTCCTGCTAATCCTAGAATGAAAAGAAGATTCAAAGAGAGTGAGATGCCAGCTCCTTTCATTCAGTCAGTAGCTTCAAACATTTCTGGACGTTTTTCAATGGCAAAAATCAATGAATATTGTAAATGCACAAACAGTAATATCTCCACATTGCAAGGTGCAATTCTGAAATTTTTTGCTTTTTCCTGCTCCTCTTAGCATGATAAAGAAGATTCAAAGAGAGTGAGATGCCAGCTCTTTTCATTCAGTCAGTAGCTTCAAACATTTCTGGTATATGAATAACATGATGTTTTTCAATGGCAAAAATCAATGAATATTGTAAATGCACAAACAGTAATTTCTCCGCATTGCAAGGTGCAATTCTGAAATTTTTTGCTTTTTCCTGCTAATCCTAGCATGATAAAGAAGATTCAAAGAGAGTGAGATGCCAGCTCCTTTCATTCAGTCAGTAGCTTCAAACATTTCTGGACGTTTTTCAATGGCAAAAATCAATGAATATTGTAAATGCACAAACAGTAATATCTCCACATTGCAAGGTGCAATTCTGAAATTTTTTGCTTTTTCCTGCTAATCCTAGCATGATAAAGAAGCTTCAAAGAAAGTGAGATGCCAGCTCCTTTCATTCAGTCAGTAGCTTCAAACATTTCTGGACGTTTTTCAATGGCAAAAATCAATGAATATTGTAAATGCACAAACAGTAATATCTCCACATTGCAAATTGCAATTCTGAAATTTTTTGCTTTTTCCTGCTCCTCTTAGCATGATAAAGAAGATTCAAAGAGAGTGAGATGCCAGCTCTTTTCATTCAGTCAGTAGCTTCAAACATTTCTGTTATATGAATAACATGATGTTTTTCAATGGCAAAAATCAATGAATATTGTAAATGCACAAACAGTAATTTCTCCGCATTGCAAGGTGCAATTCTGAAATTTTTTGCTTTTTCCTGCTAATCCTAGCATGATCAAAGAGAGTGAGATGCCAGCTCCTTTCATTCAGTCAGTAGCTTCAAACATTTCTGGACGTTTTTCAATGGCAAAAAGCAATGAATATTGTAAATGCACAAACAGTAATATCTCCACATTGCAAAGTGCAATTCTGAAATTTTTTGCTTTTTCCTGCTCCTCTTAGCATGATAAAGAAGATTCAAAGAGAGTGAGATGCCAGCTCTTTTCATTCAGTCAGTAGCTTCAAACATTTCTGGTATATGAATAACATGATGTTTTTCAATGGCAAAAATCAATGAATATTGTAAATGCACAAACAGTAATATCTCCACATTGCATGGTGCAATTCTGAAATTTTTTGCTTTTTCCTGCTAATCCTAGCATGATAAAGAAGATTCAAAGAGAGTGAGATGCCAGCTCTTTTCATTCAGTCAGTAGCTTCAAACATTTCTGGTATATGAATAACATGATGTTTTTCAATGGCAAAAATCAATGAATATTGTAAATGCACAAACAGTAATTTCTCCGCATTGCAAGGTGCAATTCTGAAATTTTTTGCTTTTTCCTGCTAATCCTAGAATGAAAAGAAGATTCAAAGAGAGTGAGATGCCAGCTCCTTTCATTCAGTCAGTAGCTTCAAACATTTCTGGACGTTTTTCAATGGCAAAAATCAATGAATATTGTAAATGCACAAACAGTAATATCTCCACATTGCAAGGTGCAATTCTGAAATTTTTTGCTTTTTCCTGCTCCTCTTAGCATGATAAAGAAGATTCAAAGAGAGTGAGATGCCAGCTCTTTTCATTCAGTCAGTAGCTTCAAACATTTCTGGTATATGAATAACATGATGTTTTTCAATGGCAAAAATCAATGAATATTGTAAATGCACAAACAGTAATATCTCCACATTGCATGGTGCAATTCTGAAATTTTTTGCTTTTTCCTGCTAATCCTAGCATGATAAAGAAGATTCAAAGAGAGTGAGATGCCAGCTCTTTTCATTCAGTCAGTAGCTTCAAACATTTCTGGTATATGAATAACATGATGTTTTTCAATGGCAAAAATCAATGAATATTGTAAATGCACAAACAGTAATTTCTCCGCATTGCAAGGTGCAATTCTGAAATTTTTTGCTTTTTCCTGCTAATCCTAGAATGAAAAGAAGATTCAAAGAGAGTGAGATGCCAGCTCCTTTCATTCAGTCAGTAGCATCAAACATTTCTGGACGTTTTTCAATGGCAAAAATCAATGAATATTGTAAATGCACAAACAGTAATATCTCCACATTGCAAGGTGCAATTCTGAAATTTTTTGCTTTTTCCTGCTCCTCTTAGCATGATAAAGAAGATTCAAAGAGAGTGAGATGCCAGCTCTTTTCATTCAGTCAGTAGCTTCAAACATTTCTGGTATATGAATAACATGATGTTTTTCAATGGCAAAAATCAATGAATATTGTAAATGCACAAACAGTAATTTCTCCGCATTGCAAGGTGCAATTCTGAAATTTTTTGCTTTTTCCTGCTAATCCTAGCATGATAAAGAAGATTCAAAGAGAGTGAGATGCCAGCTCCTTTCATTCAGTCAGTAGCTTCAAACATTTCTGGACGTTTTTCAATGGCAAAAATCAATGAATATTGTAAATGCACAAACAGTAATATCTCCACATTGCAAGGTGCAATTCTGAAATTTTTTGCTTTTTCCTGCTCCTCTTAGCATGATAAAGAAGATTCAAAGAGAGTGAGATGCCAGCTCTTTTCATTCAGTCAGTAGCTTCAAACATTTCTGGTATATGAATAACATGATGTTTTTCAATGGCAAAAATCAATGAATATTGTAAATACACAAACAGTAATTTCTCCGCATTGCAAGGTGCAATTCTGAAATTTTTTGCTTTTTCCTGCTAATCCTAGCATGATAAAGAAGATTCAAAGAGAGTGAGATGCCAGCTCCTTTCATTCAGTCAGTAGCTTCAAACATTTCTGGACGTTTTTCAATGGCAAAAATCAATGAATATTGTAAATGCACAAACAGTAATATCTCCACATTGCAAGGTGCAATTCTGAAATTTTTTGCTTTTTCCTGCTCCTCTTAGCATGATAAAGAAGATTCAAAGAGAGTGAGATGCCAGCTCTTTTCATTCAGTCAGTAGCTTCAAACATTTCTGGAATATGAATAACATGATGTTTTTCAATGGCAAAAATCAATGAATATTGTAAATGCACAAACAGTAATTTCTCCGCATTGCAAGGTGCAATTCTGAAATTTTTTGCTTTTTCCTGCTAATCCTAGCATGATAAAGAAGATTCAAAGAGAGTGAGATGCCAGCTCCTTTCATTCAGTCAGTAGCTTCAAACATTTCTGGACGTTTTTCAATGGCAAAAATCAATGAATATTGTAAATGCACAAACAGTAATATCTCCACATTGCAAATTGCAATTCTGAAATTTTTTGCTTTTTCCTGCTCCTCTTAGCATGATAAAGAAGATTCAAAGAGAGTGAGATGCCAGCTCTTTTCATTCAGTCAGTAGCTTCAAACATTTCTGGTATATGAATAACATGATGTTTTTCAATGGCAAAAATCAATGAATATTGTAAATGCACAAACAGTAATATCTCCACATTGCAAGGTGCAATTCTGAAATTTTTTGCTTTTTCCTGCTCCTCTTAGCATGATAAAGAAGATTCAAAGAGAGTGAGATGCCAGCTCTTTTCATTCAGTCAGTAGCTTCAAACATTTCTGGTATATGAATAACATGATGTTTTTCAATGGCAAAAATCAATGAATATTGTAAATGCACAAACAGTAATTTCTCCGCATTGCAAGGTGCAATTCTGAAATTTTTTGCTTTTTCCTGCTAATCCTAGCATGATAAAGAAGATTCAAAGAGAGTGAGATGCCAGCTCCTTTCATTCAGTCAGTAGCTTCAAACATTTCTGGACGTTTTTCAATGACAAAAATCAATGAATATTGTAAATGCACAAACAGTAATATCTCCACATTGCAAGGTGCAATTCTGAAATTTTTTGCTTTTTCCTGCTCCTCTTAGCATGATAAAGAAGATTCAAATAGAGTGAGATGCCAGCTCTTTTCATTCAGTCACTAGCTTCAAACATTTCTGGTATATGAATAACATGATGTTTTTCAATGGCAAAAATCAATGAATATTGTAAATGCACAAACAGTAATTTCTCCGCATTGCAAGGTGCAATTCTGAAATTTTTTGCTTTTTCCTGCTAATCCTAGCATGATAAAGAAGATTCAAAGAGAGTGAGATGCCAGCTCCTTTCATTCAGTCAGTAGCTTCAAACATTTCTGGACGTTTTTCAATGGCAAAAATCAATGAATATTGTAAATGCACAAACAGTAATATCTCCACATTGCAAGGTGCAATTCTGAAATTTTTTGCTTTTTCCTGCTCCTCTTAGCATGATAAAGAAGATTCAAAGAGAGTGAGATGCCAGCTCTTTTAATTCAGTCAGTAGCTTCAAACATTTCTGGTATATGAATAACATGATGTTTTTCAATGGCAAAAATCAATGAATATTGTAAATGCACAAACAGTAATTTCTCCGCATTGCAAGGTGCAATTCTGAAATTTTTTGCTTTTTCCTGCTAATCCTAGCATGATAAAGAAGATTCAAAGAGAGTGAGATGCCAGCTCCTTTCATTCAGTCAGTAGCTTCAAACATTTCTGGACGTTTTTCAATGGCAAAAATCAATGAATATTGTAAATGCACAAACAGTAATATCTCCACATTGCAAATTGCAATTCTGAAATTTTTTGCTTTTTCCTGCTCCTCTTAGCATGATAAAGAAGATTCAAAGAGAGTGAGATGCCAGCTCTTTTCATTCAGTCAGTAGCTTCAAACATTTCTGTTATATGAATAACATGATGTTTTTCAATGGCAAAAATCAATGAATATTGTAAATGCACAAACAGTAATTTCTCCGCATTGCAAGGTGCAATTCTGAAATTTTTTGCTTTTTCCTGCTAATCCTAGCATGATAAAGAAGATTCAAAGAGAGTGAGATGCCAGCTCCTTTCATTCAGTCAGTAGCTTCAAACATTTCTGGACGTTTTTCAATGGCAAAAATCAATGAATATTGTAAATGCACAAACAGTAATATCTCCACATTGCAAGGTGCAATTCTGAAATTTTTTGCTTTTTCCTGCTCCTCTTAGCATGATAAAGAAGATTCAAAGAGAGTGAGATGTCAGCTCTTTTCATTCAGTCAGTAGCTTCAAACATTTCTGGTATATGAATAACATGATGTTTTTCAATGGCAAAAATCAATGAATATTGTAAATGCACAAACAGTAATATCTCCACATTGCATGGTGCAATTCTGAAATTTTTTGCTTTTTCCTGCTAATCCTAGCATGATAAAGAAGATTCAAAGAGAGTGAGATGCCAGCTCTTTTCATTCAGTCAGTAGCTTCAAACATTTCTGTTATATGAATAACATGATGTTTTTCAATGGCAAAAATCAATGAATATTGTAAATGCACAAACAGTAATTTCTCCGCATTGCAAGGTGCAATTCTGAAATTTTTTGCTTTTTCCTGCTAATCCTAGCATGATAAAGAAGAATCAAAGAGAGTGAGATGCCAGCTCCTTTCATTCAGTCAGTAGCTTCAAACATTTCTGGACGTTTTTCAATGGCAAAAATCAATGAATATTGTAAATGCACAAACAGTAATATCTCCACATTGCAAGGTGCAATTCTGAAATTTTTTGCTTTTTCCTGCTCCTCTTAGCATGATAAAGAAGATTCAAATAGAGTGAGATGCCAGCTCTTTTCATTCAGTCACTAGCTTCAAACATTTCTGGAATATGAATAACATGATGTTTTTCAATGGCAAAAATCAATGAATATTGTAAATGCACAAACAGTAATTTCTCCGCATTGCAAGGTGCAATTCTGAAATTTTTTGCTTTTTCCTGCTAATCCTAGCATGATAAAGAAGATTCAAAGAGAGTGAGATGCCAGCTCCTTTCATTCAGTCAGTAGCTTCAAACATTTCTTGACGTTTTTCAATGGCAAAAATCAATGAATATTGTAAATGCACAAACAGTAATATCTCCACATTGCAAGGTGCAATTCTGAAATTTTTTGCTTTTTCCTGCTCCTCTTAGCATGATAAAGAAGATTCAAAGAGAGTGAGATGCCAGCTCTTTTCATTCAGTCAGTAGCTTCAAACATTTCTGGTATATGAATAACATGATGTTTTTCAATGGCAAAAATCAATGAATATTGTAAATGCACAAACAGTAATTTCTCCGCATTGCAAGGTGCAATTCTGAAATTTTTTGCTTTTTCCTGCTAATCCTAGCATGATAACGAAGATTCAAAGAGAGTGAGATGCCAGCTCCTTTCATTCAGTCAGTAGCTTCAAACATTTCTGGACGTTTTTCAATGGCAAAAATCAATGAATATTGTAAATGCACAAACAGTAATATCTCCACATTGCAAGGTGCAATTCTGAAATTTTTTGCTTTTTACTGCTAATCCTAGCATGATAAAGAAGATTCAAAGAGAGTGAGATGCCAGCTCCTTTCATTCATTCAGTAGCTTCAAACATTTCTGGACGTTTTTCAATGGCAAAAATCAATGAATATTGTAAATGCACAAACAGTAATTTCTCCGCATTGCAAGGTGCAATTCTGAAATTTTTTGCTTTTTCCTGCTAATCCTAGCATGATAAAGAAGATTCAAAGAGAGTGAGATGCCAGCTCCTTTCATTCAGTCAGTAGCTTCAAACATTTCTGGACGTTTTTCAATGGCAAAAATCAAATAATATTGTAAATGCACAAACAGTAATATCTCCACATTGCAAGGTGCAATTCTGAAATTTTTTGCTTTTTCCTGCTCCTCTTAGCATGATAATGAAGATTCAAAGAGAGTGAGATGCCAGCTCTTTTCATTCAGTCAGTAGCTTCAAACATTTCTGGTATATGAATAACATGATGTTTTTCAATGGCAAAAATCAATGAATATTGTAAATGCACAAACAGTAATTTCTCCGCATTGCAAGGTGCAATTCTGAAATTTTTTGCTTTTTCCTGCTAATCCTAGCATGATCAAAGAGAGTGAGATGCCAGCTCCTTTCATTCAGTCAGTAGCTTCAAACATTTCTGGACGTTTTTCAATGGCAAAAATCAATGAATATTGTAAATGCACAAACAGTAATATCTCCACATTGCAAAGTGCAATTCTGAAATTTTTTGCTTTTTCCTGCTCCTCTTAGCATGATAAAGAAGATTCAAAGAGAGTGAGATGCCAGCTCTTTTCATTCAGTCAGTAGCTTCAAACATTTCTGGTATATGAATAACATGATGTTTTTCAATGGCAAAAATCAATGAATATTGTAAATGCACAAACAGTAATATCTCCACATTGCATGGTGCAATTCTGAAATTTTTTGCTTTTTCCTGCTAATCCTAGCATGATAAAGAAGATTCAAAGAGAGTGAGATGCCAGCTCTTTTCATTCAGTCAGTAGCTTCAAACATTTCTGGTATATGAATAACATGATGTTTTTCAATGGCAAAAATCAATGAATATTGTAAATGCACAAACAGTAATTTCTCCGCATTGCAAGGTGCAATTCTGAAATTTTTTGCTTTTTCCTGCTAATCCTAGAATGAAAAGAAGATTCAAAGAGAGTGAGATGCCAGCTCCTTTCATTCAGTCAGTAGCTTCAAACATTTCTGGACGTTTTTCAATGGCAAAAATCAATGAATATTGTAAATGCACAAACAGTAATATCTCCACATTGCAAGGTGCAATTCTGAAATTTTTTGCTTTTTCCTGCTCCTCTTAGCATGATAAAGAAGATTCAAAGAGAGTGAGATGCCAGCTCTTTTTATTCAGTCAGTAGCTTCAAACATTTCTGGTATATGAATAACATGATGTTTTTCAATGGCAAAAATCAATGAATATTGTAAATGCACAAACAGTAATATCTCCACATTGCATGGTGCAATTCTGAAATTTTTTGCTTTTTCCTGCTAATCCTAGCATGATAAAGAAGATTCAAAGAGAGTGAGATGCCAGCTCTTTTCATTCAGTCAGTAGCTTCAAACATTTCTGGTATATGAATAACATGATGTTTTTCAATGGCAAAAATCAATGAATATTGTAAATGCACAAACAGTAATTTCTCCGCATTGCAAGGTGCAATTCTGAAATTTTTTGCTTTTTCCTGCTAATCCTAGAATGAAAAGAAGATTCAAAGAGAGTGAGATGCCAGCTCCTTTCATTCAGTCAGTAGCTTCAAACATTTCTGGACGTTTTTCAATGGCAAAAATCAATGAATATTGTAAATGCACAAACAGTAATATCTCCACATTGCAAGGTGCAATTCTGAAATTTTTTGCTTTTTCCTGCTCCTCTTAGCATGATAAAGAAGATTCAAAGAGAGTGAGATGCCAGCTCTTTTCATTCAGTCAGTAGCTTCAAACATTTCTGGTATATGAATAACATGATGTTTTTCAAAGGCAAAAATCAATGAATATTGTAAATGCACAAACAGTAATTTCTCCGCATTGCAAGGTGCAATTCTGAAATTTTTTGCTTTTTCCTGCTAATCCTAGCATGATAAAGAAGATTCAAAGAGAGTGAGATGCCAGCTCCTTTCATTCAGTCAGTAGCTTCAAACATTTCTGGACGTTTTTCAATGGCAAAAATCAATGAATATTGTAAATGCACAAACAGTAATATCTCCACATTGCAAGGTGCAATTCTGAAATTTTTTGCTTTTTCCTGCTCCTCTTAGCATGATAAAGAAGATTCAAAGAGAGTGAGATGCCAGCTCTTTTCATTCAGTCAGTAGCTTCAAACATTTCTGGTATATGAATAACATGATGTTTTTCAATGGCAAAAATCAATGAATATTGTAAATACACAAACAGTAATTTCTCCGCATTGCAAGGTGCAATTCTGAAATTTTTTGCTTTTTCCTGCTAATCCTAGCATGATAAAGAAGATTCAAAGAGAGTGAGATGCCAGCTCCTTTCATTCAGTCAGTAGCTTCAAACATTTCTGGACGTTTTTCAATGGCAAAAATCAATGAATATTGTAAATGCACAAACAGTAATATCTCCACATTGCAAGGTGCAATTCTGAAATTTTTTGCTTTTTCCTGCTCCTCATAGCATGATAAAGAAGATTCAAAGAGAGTGAGATGCCAGCTCTTTTCATTCAGTCAGTAGCTTCAAACATTTCTGGTATATGAATAACATGATGTTTTTCAATGGCAAAAATCAATGAATATTGTAAATGCACAAACAGTAATTTCTCCGCATTGCAAGGTGCAATTCTGAAATTTTTTGCTTTTTCCTGCTAATCCTAGCATGATAAAGAAGATTCAAAGAGAGTGAGATGCCAGCTCCTTTCATTCAGTCAGTAGCTTCAAACATTTCTGGACGTTTTTCAATGGCAAAAATCAATGAATATTGTAAATGCACAAACAGTAATATCTCCACATTGCAAGGTGCAATTCTGAAATTTTTTGCTTTTTCCTGCTCCTCTTAGCATGATAAAGAAGATTCAAAGAGAGTGAGATGCCAGCTCTTTTCATTCAGTCAGTAGCTTCAAACATTTCTGGTATATGAATAACATGATGTTTTTCAATGGCAAAAATCAATGAATATTGTAAATGCACAAACAGTAATTTCTCCGCATTGCAAGGTGCAATTCTGAAATTTTTTGCTTTTTCCTGCTAATCCTAGCATGATAAAGAAGATTCAAAGAGAGTGAGATGCCAGCTCCTTTCATTCAGTCAGTAGCTTCAAACATTTCTGGACGTTTTTCAATGACAAAAATCAATGAATATTGTAAATGCACAAACAGTAATATCTCCACATTGCAAGGTGCAATTCTGAAATTTTTTGCTTTTTCCTGCTCCTCTTAGCATGATAAAGAAGATTCAAAGAGAGTGAGATGCCAGCTCTTTTCATTCAGTCAGTAGCTTCAAACATTTCTGGTATATGAATAACATGCTGTTTTTCAATGGCAAAAATCAATGAATATTGTAAATGCACAAACAGTAATTTCTCCGCATTGCAAGGTGCAATTCTGAAATTTTTTGCTTTTTCCTGCTAATCCTAGCATGATAAAGAAGATTCAAAGAGAGTGAGATGCCAGCTCCTTTCATTCAGTCAGTAGCTTCAAACATTTCTGGACGTTTTTCAATGACAAAAATCAATGAATATTGTAAATGCACAAACAGTAATATCTCCACATTGCAAGGTGCAATTCTGAAATTTTTTGCTTTTTCCTGCTCCTCTTAGCATGATAAAGAAGATTCAAAGAGAGTGAGATACCAGCTCTTTTCATTCAGTCAGTAGCTTCAAACATTTCTGGTATATGAATAACATGATGTTTTTCAATGGCAAAAATCAATGAATATTGTAAATGCACAAACAGTAATTTCTCCGCATTGCAAGGTGCAATTCTGACATTTTTTGCTTTTTCCTGCTAATCCTAGCATGATAAAGAAGATTCAAAGAGAGTGAGATGCCAGCTCCTTTCATTCAGTCAGTAGCTTCAAACATTTCTGGATGTTTTTCAATGGAAAAAAACAATGAATATTGTAAATGCACAAACAGTAATATCTCCACATTGCAAAGTGCAATTCTGAAAT
The DNA here is from genome assembly GCF_046119375.1 of Phyllobates terribilis. Lineage (NCBI taxonomy): Eukaryota > Metazoa > Chordata > Amphibia > Anura > Dendrobatidae > Phyllobates > Phyllobates terribilis. The sequence goes on along the minus strand of NW_027362942.1, from coordinate 670,328 downwards.
TTTTTGCTTTTTCCTGCTCCTCTTAGCATGATAAAGAAGATTCAAAGAGAGTGAGATGCCAGCTCTTTTCATTCAGTCAGTAGCTTCAAACATTTCTGGTATATGAATAACATGATGTTTTTCAATGGCAAAAATCAATGAATATTGTAAATGCACAAACAGTAATATCTCCACATTGCAAGGTGCAATTCTGAAATTTTTTGCTTTTTCCTGCTAATCCTAGCATGATAAGGAAGATTCAAAGAGAGTGAGATGCCAGCTCTTTTAATTCAGTCAGTAGCTTCAAACATTTCTGGTATATGAATAACATGATGTTTTTCAATGGCAAAAATCAATGAATATTGTAAATGCACAAACAGTAATTTCTCCGCATTGCAAGGTGCAATTCTGAAATTTTTGGCTTTTTCCTGCTAATCCTAGCATGATAAAGAAGATTCAAAGAGAGTGAGATGCCAGCTCCTTTCATTCAGTCAGTAGCTTCAAACATTTCTGGACGTTTTTCAATGGCAAAAATCAATGAATATTGTAAATGCACAAACAGTAATATCTCCACATTGCAAATTGCAATTCTGAAATTTTTTGCTTTTTCCTGCTCCTCTTAGCATGATAAAGAAGATTCAAAGAGAGTGAGATGCCAGCTCTTTTCATTCAGTCAGTAGCTTCAAACATTTCTGTTATATGAATAACATGATGTTTTTCAATGGCAAAAATCAATGAATATTGTAAATGCACAAACAGTAATTTCTCCGCATTGCAAGGTGCAATTCTGAAATTTTTTGCTTTTTCCTGCTAATCCTAGCATAATAAAGAAGATTCAAAGAGAGTGAGATGCCAGCTCCTTTCATTCAGTCAGTAGCTTCAAACATTTCTGGACGTTTTTCAATGGCAAAAATCAATGAATATTGTAAATGCACAAACAGTAATATCTCCACATTGCAAGGTGCAATTCTGAAATTTTTTGCTTTTTCCTGCTCCTCTTAGCATGATAAAGAAGATTCAAAGAGAGTGAGATGCCAGCTCTTTTCATTCAGTCAGTAGCTTCAAACATTTCTGGTATATGAATAACATGATGTTTTTCAATGGCAAAAATCAATGAATATTGTAAATGCACAAACAGTAATTTCTCCGCATTGCAAGGTGCAATTCTGAAATTTTTTGCTTTTTCCTGCTAATCCTAGCATGATAAAGAAGATTCAAAGAGAGTGAGATGCCAGCTCCTTTCATTCAGTCAGTAGCTTCAAACATTTCTGGACGTTTTTCAATGGCAAAAATCAATGAATATTGTAAATGCACAAACAGTAATATCTCCACATTGCAAGGTGCAATTCTGAAATTTTTTGCTTTTTCCTGCTCCTCTTTGCATGATAAAGAAGATTCAAAGAGAGTGAGATGCCAGCTCTTTTCATTCAGTCAGTAGCTTCAAACATTTCTGGTATATGAATAACATGATGTTTTTCAATGGCAAAAATCAATGAATATTGTAAATGCACAAACAGTAATTTCTCCGCATTGCAAGGTGCAATTCTGAAATTTTTTGCTTTTTCCTGCTAATCCTAGCATGATAACGAAGATTCAAAGAGAGTGAGATGCCAGCTCCTTTCATTCAGTCAGTAGCTTCAAACATTTCTGGACGTTTTTCAATGGCAAAAATCAATGAATATTGTAAATGCACAAACAGTAATATCTCCACATTGCAAGGTGCAATTCTGAAATTTTTTGCTTTTTCCTGCTAATCCTAGCATAATAAAGAAGATTCAAAGAGAGTGAGATGCCAGCTCCTTTCATTCAGTCAGTAGCTTCAAACATTTCTGGACGTTTTTCAATGGCAAAAATCAATGAATATTGTAAATGCACAAACAGTAATATCTCCACATTGCAAGGTGCAATTCTGAAATTTTTTGCTTTTTCCTGCTCCTCTTAGCATGATAAAGAAGATTCAAAGAGAGTGAGATGCCAGCTCTTTTCATTCAGTCAGTAGCTTCAAACATTTCTGGTATATGAATAACATGATGTTTTTCAATGGCAAAAATCAATGAATATTGTAAATGCACAAACAGTAATTTCTCCGCATTGCAAGGTGCAATTCTGAAATTTTTTGCTTTTTCCTGCTAATCCTAGCATGATAAAGAAGATTCAAAGAGAGTGAGATGCCAGCTCCTTTCATTCAGTCAGTAGCTTCAAACATTTCTGGACGTTTTTCAATGGCAAAAATCAATGAATATTGTAAATGCACAAACAGTAATATCTCCACATTGCAAGGTGCAATTCTGAAATTTTTTGCTTTTTCCTGCTCCTCTTTGCATGATAAAGAAGATTCAAAGAGAGTGAGATGCCAGCTCTTTTCATTCAGTCAGTAGCTTCAAACATTTCTGGTATATGAATAACATGATGTTTTTCAATGGCAAAAATCAATGAATATTGTAAATGCACAAACAGTAATTTCTCCGCATTGCAAGGTGCAATTCTGAAATTTTTTGCTTTTTCCTGCTAATCCTAGCATGATAACGAAGATTCAAAGAGAGTGAGATGCCAGCTCCTTTCATTCAGTCAGTAGCTTCAAACATTTCTGGACGTTTTTCAATGGCAAAAATCAATGAATATTGTAAATGCACAAACAGTAATATCTCCACATTGCAAGGTGCAATTCTGAAATTTTTTGCTTTTTCCTGCTAATCCTAGCATGATAAAGAAGATTCAAAGAGAGTGAGATGCCAGCTCCTTTCATTCAGTCAGTAGCTTCAAACATTTCTGGACGTTTTTCAATGGCAAAAATCAATGAATATTGTAAATGCACAAACAGTAATATCTCCACATTGCAAGGTGCAATTCTGAAATTTTTTGCTTTTTCCTGCTCCTCTTAGCATGATAAAGAAGATTCAAAGAGAGTGAGATGCCAGCTCTTTTCATTCAGTCAGTAGCTTCAAACATTTCTGGTATATGAATAACATGATGTTTTTCAATGGCAAAAATCAATGAATATTGTAAATGCACAAACAGTAATATCTCCACATTGCATGGTGCAATTCTGAAATTTTTTGCTTTTTTCCTGCTAATCCTAGCATGATAAAGAAGATTCAAAGAGAGTGAGATGCCAGCTCTTTTCATTCAGTCAGTAGCTTCAAACATTTCTGGTATATGAATAACATGATGTTTTTCAATTGCAAAAATCAATGAATATTGTAAATGCACAAACAGTAATTTCTCCGCATTGCAAGATGCATTTCTGAAATTTTTTGCTTTTTCCTGCTAATCCTAGCATGATAAAGAAGATTCAAAGAGAGTGAGATGCCAGCTCCTTTCATTCAGTCAGTAGCTTCAAACATTTCTGGACGTTTTTCAATGGCAAAAATCAATGAATATTGTAAATGCACAAACAGTAATATCTCCACACTGCAAGGTGCAATTCTGAAATTTTTTGCTTTTTCCTGCTCCTCTTAGCATGATAAAGAAGATTCAAAGAGAGTGAGATGCCAGCTCTTTTCATTCAGTCAGTAGCTTCAAACATTTCTGGTATATGAATAACATGATGTTTTTCAATGGCAAAAATCAATGAATATTGTAAATGCACAAACAGTAATTTCTCCGCATTGCAAGGTGCAATTCTGAAATTTTTTGCTTTTTCCTGCTAATCCTAGCATGATAAAGAAGATTCAAAGAGAGTGAGATGCCAGCTCCTTTCATTCAGTCAGTAGCTTCAAACATTTCTGGACGTTTTTCAATGGCAAAAATCAATGAATATTGTAAATGCACAAACAGTAATATCTCCACATTGCAAGGTGCAATTCTGAAATTTTTTGCTTTTTCCTGCTCCTCTTAGCATGATAAAGAAGATTCAAAGAGAGTGAGATGCCAGCTCTTTTCATTCAGTCAGTAGCTTCAAACATTTCTGGTATATGAATAACATGATGTTTTTCAATGGCAAAAATCAATGAATATTGTAAATGCACAAACAGTAATTTCTCCGCATTGCAAGGTGCAATTCTGAAATTTTTTGCTTTTTCCTGCTAATCCTAGCATGATAAAGAAGATTCAAAGAGAGTGAGATGCCAGCTCCTTTCATTCAGTCAGTAGCTTCAAACATTTCTGGATGTTTTTCAATGGCAAAAATCAATGAATATTGTAAATGCACAAACAGTAATATCTCCACATTGCAAGGTGCAATTCTGAAATTTTTTGCTTTTTCCTGCTAATCCTAGCATGATAAAGAAGATTCAAAGAGAGTGAGATGCCAGCTCCTTTCATTCAGTCAGTAGCTTCAAACATTTCTGGACGTTTTTCAATGACAAAAATCAATGAATATTGTAAATGCACAAACAGTAATATCTCCACATTGCAAGGTGCAATTCTGAAATTTTTTGCTTTTTCCTGCTCCTCTTAGCATGATAAAGAAGATTCAAAGAGAGTGAGATGCCAGCTCTTTTCATTCAGTCAGTAGCTTCAAACATTTCTGGTATATGAATAACATGCTGTTTTTCAATGGCAAAAATCAATGAATATTGTAAATGCACAAACAGTAATTTCTCCGCATTGCAAGGTGCAATTCTGAAATTTTTTGCTTTTTCCTGCTAATCCTAGCATGATAAAGAAGATTCAAAGAGAGTGAGATGCCAGCTCCTTTCATTCAGTCAGTAGCTTCAAACATTTCTGGACGTTTTTCAATGACAAAAATCAATGAATATTGTAAATGCACAAACAGTAATATCTCCACATTGCAAGGTGCAATTCTGAAATTTTTTGCTTTTTCCTGCTCCGCTTAGCATGATAAAGAAGATTCAAAGAGAGTGAGATACCAGCTCTTTTCATTCAGTCAGTAGCTTCAAACATTTCTGGTATATGAATAACATGATGTTTTTCAATGGCAAAAATCAATGAATATTGTAAATGCACAAACAGTAATTTCTCCGCATTGCAAGGTGCAATTCTGACATTTTTTGCTTTTTCCTGCTAATCCTAGCATGATAAAGAAGATTCAAAGAGAGTGAGATGCCAGCTCCTTTCATTCAGTCAGTAGCTTCAAACATTTCTGGATGTTTTTCAATGGAAAAAAACAATGAATATTGTAAATGCACAAACAGTAATATCTCCACATTGCAAAGTGCAATTCTGAAATTTTTTGCTTTTTCCTGCTCCTCTTAGCATGATAAAGAAGATTCAAAGAGAGTGAGATGCCAGCTCTTTTCATTCAGTCAGTAGCTTCAAACATTTCTGGTATATGAATAACATGATGTTTTTCAATGGCAAAAATCAATGAATATTGTAAATGCACAAACAGTAATATCTCCACATTGCAAGGTGCAATTCTGAAATTTTTTGCTTTTTCCTGCTAATCCTAGCATGATAAGGAAGATTCAAAGAGAGTGAGATGCCAGCTCTTTTAATTCAGTCAGTAGCTTCAAACATTTCTGGTATATGAATAACATGATGTTTTTCAATGGCAAAAATCAATGAATATTGTAAATGCACAAACAGTAATTTCTCCGCATTGCAAGGTGCAATTCTGAAATTTTTGGCTTTTTCCTGCTAATCCTAGCATGATAAAGAAGATTCAAAGAGAGTGAGATGCCAGCTCCTTTCATTCAGTCAGTAGCTTCAAACATTTCTGGACGTTTTTCAATGGCAAAAATCAATGAATATTGTAAATGCACAAACAGTAATATCTCCACATTGCAAATTGCAATTCTGAAATTTTTTGCTTTTTCCTGCTCCTCTTAGCATGATAAAGAAGATTCAAAGAGAGTGAGATGCCAGCTCTTTTCATTCAGTCAGTAGCTTCAAACATTTCTGTTATATGAATAACATGATGTTTTTCAATGGCAAAAATCAATGAATATTGTAAATGCACAAACAGTAATTTCTCCGCATTGCAAGGTGCAATTCTGAAATTTTTTGCTTTTTCCTGCTAATCCTAGCATAATAAAGAAGATTCAAAGAGAGTGAGATGCCAGCTCCTTTCATTCAGTCAGTAGCTTCAAACATTTCTGGACGTTTTTCAATGGCAAAAATCAATGAATATTGTAAATGCACAAACAGTAATATCTCCACATTGCAAGGTGCAATTCTGAAATTTTTTGCTTTTTCCTGCTCCTCTTAGCATGATAAAGAAGATTCAAAGAGAGTGAGATGCCAGCTCTTTTCATTCAGTCAGTAGCTTCAAACATTTCTGGTATATGAATAACATGATGTTTTTCAATGGCAAAAATCAATGAATATTGTAAATGCACAAACAGTAATTTCTCCGCATTGCAAGGTGCAATTCTGAAATTTTTTGCTTTTTCCTGCTAATCCTAGCATGATAAAGAAGATTCAAAGAGAGTGAGATGCCAGCTCCTTTCATTCAGTCAGTAGCTTCAAACATTTCTGGACGTTTTTCAATGGCAAAAATCAATGAATATTGTAAATGCACAAACAGTAATATCTCCACATTGCAAGGTGCAATTCTGAAATTTTTTGCTTTTTCCTGCTCCTCTTTGCATGATAAAGAAGATTCAAAGAGAGTGAGATGCCAGCTCTTTTCATTCAGTCAGTAGCTTCAAACATTTCTGGTATATGAATAACATGATGTTTTTCAATGGCAAAAATCAATGAATATTGTAAATGCACAAACAGTAATTTCTCCGCATTGCAAGGTGCAATTCTGAAATTTTTTGCTTTTTCCTGCTAATCCTAGCATGATAACGAAGATTCAAAGAGAGTGAGATGCCAGCTCCTTTCATTCAGTCAGTAGCTTCAAACATTTCTGGACGTTTTTCAATGGCAAAAATCAATGAATATTGTAAATGCACAAACAGTAATATCTCCACATTGCAAGGTGCAATTCTGAAATTTTTTGCTTTTTCCTGCTAATCCTAGCATAATAAAGAAGATTCAAAGAGAGTGAGATGCCAGCTCCTTTCATTCAGTCAGTAGCTTCAAACATTTCTGGACGTTTTTCAATGGCAAAAATCAATGAATATTGTAAATGCACAAACAGTAATATCTCCACATTGCAAGGTGCAATTCTGAAATTTTTTGCTTTTTCCTGCTCCTCTTAGCATGATAAAGAAGATTCAAAGAGAGTGAGATGCCAGCTCTTTTCATTCAGTCAGTAGCTTCAAACATTTCTGGTATATGAATAACATGATGTTTTTCAATGGCAAAAATCAATGAATATTGTAAATGCACAAACAGTAATTTCTCCGCATTGCAAGGTGCAATTCTGAAATTTTTTGCTTTTTCCTGCTAATCCTAGCATGATAAAGAAGATTCAAAGAGAGTGAGATGCCAGCTCCTTTCATTCAGTCAGTAGCTTCAAACATTTCTGGACGTTTTTCAATGGCAAAAATCAATGAATATTGTAAATGCACAAACAGTAATATCTCCACATTGCAAGGTGCAATTCTGAAATTTTTTGCTTTTTCCTGCTCCTCTTTGCATGATAAAGAAGATTCAAAGAGAGTGAGATGCCAGCTCTTTTCATTCAGTCAGTAGCTTCAAACATTTCTGGTATATGAATAACATGATGTTTTTCAATGGCAAAAATCAATGAATATTGTAAATGCACAAACAGTAATTTCTCCGCATTGCAAGGTGCAATTCTGAAATTTTTTGCTTTTTCCTGCTAATCCTAGCATGATAACGAAGATTCAAAGAGAGTGAGATGCCAGCTCCTTTCATTCAGTCAGTAGCTTCAAACATTTCTGGACGTTTTTCAATGGCAAAAATCAATGAATATTGTAAATGCACAAACAGTAATATCTCCACATTGCAAGGTGCAATTCTGAAATTTTTTGCTTTTTCCTGCTAATCCTAGCATGATAAAGAAGATTCAAAGAGAGTGAGATGCCAGCTCCTTTCATTCAGTCAGTAGCTTCAAACATTTCTGGACGTTTTTCAATGGCAAAAATCAATGAATATTGTAAATGCACAAACAGTAATATCTCCACATTGCAAGGTGCAATTCTGAAATTTTTTGCTTTTTCCTGCTCCTCTTAGCATGATAAAGAAGATTCAAAGAGAGTGAGATGCCAGCTCTTTTCATTCAGTCAGTAGCTTCAAACATTTCTGGTATATGAATAACATGATGTTTTTCAATGGCAAAAATCAATGAATATTGTAAATGCACAAACAGTAATATCTCCACATTGCATGGTGCAATTCTGAAATTTTTTGCTTTTTTCCTGCTAATCCTAGCATGATAAAGAAGATTCAAAGAGAGTGAGATGCCAGCTCTTTTCATTCAGTCAGTAGCTTCAAACATTTCTGGTATATGAATAACATGATGTTTTTCAATTGCAAAAATCAATGAATATTGTAAATGCACAAACAGTAATTTCTCCGCATTGCAAGATGCATTTCTGAAATTTTTTGCTTTTTCCTGCTAATCCTAGCATGATAAAGAAGATTCAAAGAGAGTGAGATGCCAGCTCCTTTCATTCAGTCAGTAGCTTCAAACATTTCTGGACGTTTTTCAATGGCAAAAATCAATGAATATTGTAAATGCACAAACAGTAATATCTCCACACTGCAAGGTGCAATTCTGAAATTTTTTGCTTTTTCCTGCTCCTCTTAGCATGATAAAGAAGATTCAAAGAGAGTGAGATGCCAGCTCTTTTCATTCAGTCAGTAGCTTCAAACATTTCTGGTATATGAATAACATGATGTTTTTCAATGGCAAAAATCAATGAATATTGTAAATGCACAAACAGTAATTTCTCCGCATTGCAAGGTGCAATTCTGAAATTTTTTGCTTTTTCCTGCTAATCCTAGCATGATAAAGAAGATTCAAAGAGAGTGAGATGCCAGCTCCTTTCATTCAGTCAGTAGCTTCAAACATTTCTGGACGTTTTTCAATGGCAAAAATCAATGAATATTGTAAATGCACAAACAGTAATATCTCCACATTGCAAGGTGCAATTCTGAAATTTTTTGCTTTTTCCTGCTCCTCTTAGCATGATAAAGAAGATTCAAAGAGAGTGAGATGCCAGCTCTTTTCATTCAGTCAGTAGCTTCAAACATTTCTGGTATATGAATAACATGATGTTTTTCAATGGCAAAAATCAATGAATATTGTAAATGCACAAACAGTAATTTCTCCGCATTGCAAGGTGCAATTCTGAAATTTTTTGCTTTTTCCTGCTAATCCTAGCATGATAAAGAAGATTCAAAGAGAGTGAGATGCCAGCTCCTTTCATTCAGTCAGTAGCTTCAAACATTTCTGGATGTTTTTCAATGGCAAAAATCAATGAATATTGTAAATGCACAAACAGTAATATCTCCACATTGCAAGGTGCAATTCTGAAATTTTTTGCTTTTTCCTGCTAATCCTAGCATGATAAAGAAGATTCAAAGAGAGTGAGATGCCAGCTCCTTTCATTCAGTCAGTAGCTTCAAACATTTCTGGACGTTTTTCAATGGCAAAAATCAATGAATATTGTAAATGCACAAACAGTAATATCTCCACATTGCAAATTGCAATTCTGAAATTTTTTGCTTTTTCCTGCTCCTCTTAGCATGATAAAGAAGATTCAAAGAGAGTGAGATGCCAGCTCTTTTCATTCAGTCAGTAGCTTCAAACATTTCTGTTATATGAATAACATGATGTTTTTCAATGGCAAAAATCAATGAATATTGTAAATGCACAAACAGTAATTTCTCCGCATTGCAAGGTGCAATTCTGACATTTTTTGCTTTTTCCTGCTAATCCTAGCATAATAAAGAAGATTCAAAGAGAGTGAGATGCCAGCTCCTTTCATTCAGTCAGTAGCTTCAAACATTTCTGGACGTTTTTCAATGGCAAAAATCAATGAATATTGTAAATGCACAAACAGTAATATCTCCACATTGCAAGGTGCAATTCTGAAATTTTTTGCTTTTTCCTGCTCCTCTTAGCATGATAAAGAAGATTCAAAGAGAGTGAGATGTCAGCTCTTTTCATTCAGTCAGTAGCTTCAAACATTTCTGGTATATGAATAACATGATGTTTTTCAATGGCAAAAATCAATGAATATTGTAAATGCACAAACAGTAATAGCTCCACATTGCATGGTGCAATTCTGAATTTTTTTGCTTTTTCCTGCTAATCCTAGCATGATAAAGAAGATTCAAAGAGAGTGAGATGCCAGCTCTTTTCATTCAGTCAGTAGCTTCAAACATTTCTGGTATATGAATAACATGATGTTTTTCAATGGCAAAAATCAATGAATATTGTAAATGCACAAACAGTAATTTCTCCGCATTGCAAGGTGCAATTCTGAAATTTTTTGCTTTTTCCTGCTAATACTAGCATGATAAAGAAGATTCAAAGAGAGTGAGATGCCAGCTCCTTTCATTCAGTCAGTAGCTTCAAACATTTCTGGACGTTTTTCAATGGCAAAAATCAATGAATATTGGAAATGCACAAACAGTAATATCTCCACATTGCAAGGTGCAATTCTGAAATTTTTTGCTTTTTCCTGCTCCTCTTAGCATGATAAAGAAGATTCAAAGAGAGTGAGATGCCAGCTCTTTTCATTCAGTCAGTAGCTTCAAACATTTCTGGTATATGAATAACATGATGTTTTTCAATGGCAAAAATCAATGAATATTGTAAATGCACAAACAGTAATTTCTCCGCATTGCAAAGTGCAATTCTGAAATGTTTTACTTTTTCCTGCTAATCCTAGCATGATAAAAAAGATTCAAAGAGATTGAGATGCCAGCTCCTTTCATTCAGTCAGTAGCTTCAAACATTTCTGGACGTTTTTCAATGGTAAAAATCAATGAATATTGTAAATGCACAAACAGTAATATCTCCACATTGCAAGGCGCAATTCTGAAATTTTTTGCTTTTTCCTGCTCCTCTTAGCATGATAAAGAAGATTCAAAGAGAGTGAGATGCCAGCTCTTTTCATTCAGTCAGTAGCTTGAAACATTTCTGGTATATGAATAACATGATGTTTTTCAATGGCAAAAATCAATGAATATTGTAAATGCACAAACAGTAATTTCTCCGCATTGCAAGGTGCAATTCTGAAATTTTTTGCTTTTTCCTGCTAATCCTAGCATGATAAAGAAGATTCAAAGAGAGTGAGATGCCAGCTCCTTTCATTCAGTCAGTAGCTTCAAACATTTCTGGACGTTTTTCAATGGCAAAAATCAATGAATATTGTAAATGCACAAACAGTAATATCTCCACATTGCAAGGTGCAATTCTGAAATTTTTTGCTTTTTCCTGCTAATCATAGCATGATAAAGAAGATTCAAAGAGAGTGAGATGCCAGCTCCTTTCATTCAGTCAGTAGCTTCAAACATTTCTGGACGTTTTTCAATGGCAAAAATCAATGAATATTGTAAATGCACAAACAGTAATATCTCCACATTGCAAGGTGCAATTCTGAAATTTTTTGCTTTTTCCTGCTAATCCTAGCATGATAAAGAAGATTCAAAGTGAGGGAGATGCCAGCTCCTTTCATTCAGTCAGTAGCTTCAAACATTTCTGGGCGTTTTTCAATGGCAAAAATCAATGAATATTGTAAATGCACAAACAGTAATATCTCCACATTGCAAGGTGCAATTCTGAAATTTTTTGCTTTTTCCTGCTCCTCTTAGCATGATAAAGAAGATTCAAAGAGAGTGAGATGCCAGCTCTTTTCATTCAGTCAGTAGCTTCAAACATTTCTGGTATATGAATAACATGATGTTTTTCAATGGCAAAAATCAATGAATATTGTAAATGCACAAACAGTAATTTCTCCGCATTGCAAGGTGCAATTCTGAAATTTTTTGCTTTTTCCTGCTAATCCTAGCATGATAAAGAAGATTCAAAGAGAGTGAGATGCCAGCTCCTTTCATTCAGTCAGTAGCTTCAAACATTTCTGGACGTTTTTCAATGGCAAAAATCAATGAATATTGTAAATGCACAAACAGTAATATCTCCACATTGCAAGGTGCAATTCTGAAATTTTTTGCTTTTTCCTGCTCCTCTTAGCATGATAAAGAAGATTCAAAGAGAGTGAGATGCCAGCTCTTTTCATTCAGTCAGTAGCTTCAAACATTTCTGGTATATGAATAACATGATGTTTTTCAATGGCAAAAATCAATGAATATTGTAAATGCACAAATAGTAATTTCTCCGCATTGCAAGGTGCAATTCTGAAATTTTTTGCTTTTTCCTGCTAATCCTAGCATGATAAAGAAGATTCAAAGAGAGTGAGATGCCAGCTCCTTTCATTCAGTCAGTAGCTTCAAACATTTCTGGACGTTTTTCAATGGCAAAAATCAATGAATATTGTAAATGCACAAACAGTAATATCTCCACATTGCAAGGTGCAATTCTGAAATTTTTTGCTTTTTCCTGCTCCTCTTAGCATGATAAAGAAGATTCAAAGAGAGTGAGATGCCAGCTCTTTTCATTCAGTCAGTAGCTTCAAACATTTCTGGTATATGAATAACATGATGTTTTTCAATGGCAAAAATCAATGAATATTGTAAATGCACAAACAGTAATATCTCCACATTGCAAGGTGCAATTCTGAAATTTTTTGCTTTTTCCTGCTAATCCTAGCATGATAAAGAAGATTCAAAGAGAGTGAGATGCCAGCTCTTTTCATTCAGTCAGTAGCTTCAAACATTTCTGGTATATGAATAACATGATGTTTTTCAATGGCAAAAATCAATGAATATTGTAAATGCACAAACAGTAATTTCTCCGCATTGCAAGGTGCAATTCTGAAATTTTTTGCTTTTTCCTGCTAATCCTAGAATGAAAAGAAGATTCAAAGAGAGTGAGATGCCACCTCCTTTCATTCAGTCAGTAGCTTCAAACATTTCTGGACGTTTTTCAATGGCAAAAATCAATGAATATTGTAAATGCACAAACAGTAATATCTCCACATTGCAAGGTGCAATTCTGAAATTTTTTGCTTTTTCCTGCTCCTCTTAGCATGATAAAGAAGATTCAAAGAGAGTGAGATGCCAGCTCTTTTCATTCAGTCAGTAGCTTCAAACATTTCTGGTATATGAATAACATGATGTTTTTCAATGGCAAAAATCAATGAATATTGTAAATGCACAAACAGTAATATCTCCACATTGCATGGTGCAATTCTGAAATTTTTTGCTTTTTCCTGCTAATCCTAGCATGATAAAGAAGATTCAAAGAGAGTGAGATGCCAGCTCTTTTCATTCAGTCAGTAGCTTCAAACATTTCTGGTATATGAATAACATGATGTTTTTCAATGGCAAAAATCAATGAATATTGTAAATGCACAAACAGTAATTTCTCCGCATTGCAAGGTGCAATTCTGAAATTTTTTGCTTTTTCCTGCTAATCCTAGAATGAAAAGAAGATTCAAAGAGAGTGAGATGCCAGCTCCTTTCATTCAGTCAGTAGCTTCAAACATTTCTGGACGTTTTTCAATGGCAAAAATCAATGAATATTGTAAATGCACAAACAGTAATATCTCCACATTGCAAGGTGCAATTCTGAAATTTTTTGCTTTTTCCTGCTCCTCTTAGCATGATAAAGAAGATTCAAAGAGAGTGAGATGCCAGCTCTTTTAATTCAGTCAGTAGCTTCAAACATTTCTGGTATATGAATAACATGATGTTTTTCAATGGCAAAAATCAATGAATATTGTAAATGCACAAACAGTAATTTCTCCGCATTGCAAGGTGCAATTCTGAAATTTTTTGCTTTTTCCAGCTAATCCTAGCATGATAAAGAAGATTCAAAGAGAGTGAGATGCCAGCTCCTTTCATTCAGTCAGTAGCTTCAAACATTTCTGGACGTTTTTCAATGGCAAAAATCAATGAATATTGTAAATGCACAAACAGTAATATCTCCACATTGCAAGGTGCAATTCTGAAATTTTTTGCTTTTTCCTGCTCCTCTTAGCATGATAAAGAAGATTCAAAGAGAGTGAGATGCCAGCTCTTTTCATTCAGTCAGTAGCTTCAAACATTTCTGGTATATGAATAACATGATGTTTTTCAATGGCAAAAATCAATGAATATTGTAAATACACAAACAGTAATTTCTCCGCATTGCAAGGTGCAATTCTGAAATTTTTTGCTTTTTCCTGCTAATCCTAGCATGATAAAGAAGATTCAAAGAGAGTGAGATGCCAGCTCCTTTCATTCAGTCAGTAGCTTCAAACATTTCTGGACGTTTTTCAATGGCAAAAATCAATGAATATTGTAAATGCACAAACAGTAATATCTCCACATTGCAAGGTGCAATTCTGAAATTTTTTGCTTTTTCCTGCTCCTCTTAGCATGATAAAGAAGATTCAAAGAGAGTGAGATGCCAGCTCTTTTCATTCAGTCAGTAGCTTCAAACATTTCTGGTATATGAATAACATGATGTTTTTCAATGGCAAAAATCAATGAATATTGTAAATGCACAAACAGTAATTTCTCCGCATTGCAAGGTGCAATTCTGAAATTTTTTGCTTTTTCCTGCTAATCCTAGCATGATAAAGAAGATTCAAAGAGAGTGAGATGCCAGCTCCTTTCATTCAGTCAGTAGCTTCAAACATTTCTGGACGTTTTTCAATGGCAAAAATCAATGAATATTGTAAATGCACAAACAGTAATATCTCCACATTGCAGATTGCAATTCTGAAATTTTTTGCTTTTTCCTGCTCCTCTTAGCATGATAAAGAAGATTCAAAGAGAGTGAGATGCCAGCTCTTTTCATTCAGTCAGTAGCTTCAAACATTTCTGGTATATGAATAACATGATGTTTTTCAATGGCAAAAATCAATGAATATTGTAAATGCACAAACAGTAATATCTCCACATTGCAAGGTGCAATTCTGAAATTTTTTGCTTTTTCCTGCTCTTCTTAGCATGATAAAGAAGATTCAAAGAGAGTGAGATGCCAGCTCTTTTCATTCAGTCAGTAGCTTCAAACATTTCTGGTATATGAATAACATGATGTTTTTCAATGGCAAAAATCAATGAATATTGTAAATGCACAAACAGTAATTTCTCCGCATTGCAAGGTGCAATTCTGAAATTTTTTGCTTTTTCCTGCTAATCCTAGCATGATAAAGAAGATTCAAAGAGAGTGAGATGCCAGCTCCTTTCATTCAGTCAGTAGCTTCAAACATTTCTGGACGTTTTTCAATGACAAAAATCAATGAATATTGTAAATGCACAAACAGTAATATCTCCACATTGCAAGGTGCAATTCTGAAATTTTTTGCTTTTTCCTGCTCCTCTTAGCATGATAAAGAAGATTCAAAGAGAGTGAGATGCCAGCTCTTTTCATTCAGTCAGTAGCTTCAAACATTTCTGGTATATGAATAACATGATGTTTTTCAATGGCAAAAATCAATGAATATTGTAAATGCACAAACAGTAATTTCTCCGCATTGCAAGGTGCAATTCTGAAATTTTTTGCTTTTTCCTGCTAATCCTAGCATGATAAAGAAGATTCAAAGAGAGTGAGATGCCAGCTCCTTTCATTCAGTCAGTAGCTTCAAACATTTCTGGACGTTTTTCAATGACAAAAATCAATGAATATTGTAAATGCACAAACAGTAATATCTCCACATTGCAAGGTGCAATTCTGAAATTTTTTGCTTTTTCCTGCTCCTCTTAGCATGATAAAGAAGATTCAAAGAGAGTGAGATACCAGCTCTTTTCATTCAGTCAGTAGCTTCAAACATTTCTGGTATATGAATAACATGATGTTTTTCAATGGCAAAAATCAATGAATATTGTAAATGCACAAACAGTAATTTCTCCGCATTGCAAGGTGCAATTCTGACATTTTTTGCTTTTTCCTGCTAATCCTAGCATGATAAAGAAGATTCAAAGAGAGTGAGATGCCAGCTCCTTTCATTCAGTCAGTAGCTTCAAACATTTCTGGACGTTTTTCAATGGAAAAAATCAATGAATATTGTAAATGCACAAACAGTAATATCTCCACATTGCAAGGTGCAATTCTGAAATTTTTTGCTTTTTCCTGCTCCTCTTAGCATGATAAAGAAGATTCAAAGAGAGTGAGATGCCAGCTCTTTTCATTCAGTCAGTAGCTTCAAACATTTCTGGTATATGAATAACATGATGTTTTTCAATGGCAAAAATCAATGAATATTGTAAATGCACAAACAGTAATATCTCCACATTGCAAGGTGCAATTCTGAAATTTTTTGCTTTTTCCTGCTAATCCTAGCATGATAAGGAAGATTCAAAGAGAGTGAGATGCCAGCTCTTTTAATTCAGTCAGTAGCTTCAAACATTTCTGGTATATGAATAACATGATGTTTTTCAATGGCAAAAATCAATGAATATTGTAAATGCACAAACAGTAATTTCTCCGCATTGCAAGGTGCAATTCTGAAATTTTTGGCTTTTTCCTGCTAATCCTAGCATGATAAAGAAGATTCAAAGAGAGTGAGATGCCAGCTCCTTTCATTCAGTCAGTAGCTTCAAACATTTCTGGACGTTTTTCAATGGCAAAAATCAATGAATATTGTAAATGCACAAACAGTAATATCTCCACATTGCAAATTGCAATTCTGAAATTTTTTGCTTTTCCTGCTCCTCTTAGCATGATAAAGAAGATTCAAAGAGAGTGAGATGCCAGCTCTTTTCATTCAGTCAGTAGCTTCAAACATTTCTGTTATATGAATAACATGATGTTTTTCAATGGCAAAAATCAATGAATATTGTAAATGCACAAACAGTAATTTCTCCGCATTGCAAGGTGCAATTCTGAAATTTTTTGCTTTTTCCTGCTAATCCTAGCATGATAAAGAAGATTCAAAGAGAGTGAGATGCCAGCTCCTTTCATTCAGTCAGTAGCTTCAAACATTTCTGGACGTTTTTCAATGGCAAAAATCAATGAATATTGTAAATGCACAAACAGTAATATCTCCACATTGCAAGGTGCAATTCTGAAATTTTTTGCTTTTTCCTGCTCCTCTTAGCATGATAAAGAAGATTCAAAGAGAGTGAGATGCCAGCTCTTTTCATTCAGTCAGTAGCTTCAAAGATTTCTGGTATATGAATAACATGATGTTTTTCAATGGCAAAAATCAATGAATATTGTAAATGCACAAACAGTAATTTCTCCGCATTGCAAGGTGCAATTCTGAAATTTTTTGCTTTTTCCTGCTAATCCTAGCATGATAAAGAAGATTCAAAGAGAGTGAGATGCCAGCTCCTTTCATTCAGTCAGTAGCTTCAAACATTTCTGGACGTTTTTCAATGGCAAAAATCAATGAATATTGTAAATGCACAAACAGTAATATCTCCACATTGCAAGGTGCAATTCTGAAATTTTTTGCTTTTTCCTGCTCCTCTTAGCATGATAAAGAAGATTCAAAGAGAGTGAGATGCCAGCTCTTTTCATTCAGTCAGTAGCTTCAAACATTTCTGGTATATGAATAACATGATGTTTTTCAATGGCAAAAATCAATGAATATTGTAAATGCACAAACAGTAATTTCTCCGCATTGCAAGGTGCAATTCTGAAATTTTTTGCTTTTTCCTGCTAATCCTAGCATGATAACGAAGATTCAAAGAGAGTGAGATGCCAGCTCCTTTCATTCAGTCAGTAGCTTCAAACATTTCTGGACGTTTTTCAATGGCAAAAATCAATGAATATTGTAAATGCACAAACAGTAATATCTCCACATTGCAAGGTGCAATTCTGAAATTTTTTGCTTTTTCCTGCTAATCCTAGCATGATAAAGAAGATTCAAAGAGAGTGAGATGCCAGCTCCTTTCATTCAGTCAGTAGCTTCAAACATTTCTGGACGTTTTTCAATGGCAAAAATCAATGAATATTGTAAATGCACAAACAGTAATATCTCCACATTGCAAGGTGCAATTCTGAAATTTTTTGCTTTTTCCTGCTCCTCTTAGCATGATAAAGAAGATTCAAAGAGAGTGAGATGCCAGCTCTTTTCATTCAGTCAGTAGCTTCAAACATTTCTGGTATATGAATAACATGATGTTTTTCAATGGCAAAAATCAATGAATATTGTAAAAGCACAAACAGTAATATCTCCACATTGCATGGTGCAATTCTGAAATTTTTTGCTTTTTCCTGCTAATCCTAGCATGATAAAGAAGATTCAAAGAGAGTGAGATGCCAGCTCTTTTCATTCAGTCAGTAGCTTCAAACATTTCTGGTATATGAATAACATGATGTTTTTCAATGGCAAAAATCAATGAATATTGTAAATGCACAAACAGTAATTTCTCCGCATTGCAAGGTGCAATTCTGAAATTTTTTGCTTTTTCCTGCTAATCCTAGCATGATAAAGAAGATTCAAAGAGAGTGAGATGCCAGCTCCTTTCATTCAGTCAGTAGCTTCAAACATTTCTGGACGTTTTTCAATGGCAAAAATCAATGAATATTGTAAATGCACAAACAGTAATATCTCCACATTGCAAGGTGCAATTCTGAAATTTTTTGCTTTTTCCTGCTCCTCTTAGCATGATAAAGAAGATTCAAAGAGAGTGAGATGCCAGCTCTTTTCATTCAGTCAGTAGCTTCAAACATTTCTGGTATATGAATAACATGATGTTTTTCAATGGCAAAAATCAATGAATATTGTAAATGCACAAACAGTAATTTCTCCGCATTGCAAGGTGCAATTCTGAAATGTTTTACTTTTTCCTGCTAATCCTAGCATGATAAAAAAGATTCAAAGAGATTGAGATGCCAGCTCCTTTCATTCAGTCAGTAGCTTCAAACATTTCTGGACGTTTTTCAATAGTAAAAATCAATGAATATTGTAAATGCACAAACAGTAATATCTCCACATTGCAAGGCGCAATTCTGAAATTTTTTGCTTTTTCCTGCTCCTCTTAGCATGATAAAGAAGATTCAAAGAGAGTGAGATGCCAGCTCTTTTCATTCAGTCAGTAGCTTCAAACATTTCTGGTATATGAATAACATGATGTTTTTCAATGGCAAAAATCAATGAATATTGTAAATGCACAAACAGTAATTTCTCCGCATTGCAAGGTGCAATTCTGAAATATTTTGCTTTTTCCTGCTAATCCTAGCATGATAAAGAAGATTCAAAGAGAGTGAGATGCCAGCTCCTTTAATTCAGTCAGTAGCTTCAAACATTTCTGGACGTTTTTCAATGGCAAAAATCAATGAATATTGTAAATGCACAAACAGTAATATCTCCACATTGCAAGGTGCAATTCTGAAATTTTTTGCTTTTTCATGCTAATCCTAGCATGATAAAGAAGATTCAAAGAGACTGAGATGCCAGCTCCTTTCATTCAGTCAGTAGCTTCAAACATTTCTGGACGTTTTTCAATGGCAAAAATCAATGAATATTGTAAATGCACAAACAGTAATATCTCCACATTGCAAGGTGCAATTCTGAAATTTTTTGCTTTTTCCTGCTAATCCTAGCATGATAAAGAAGATTCAAAGTGAGTGAGATGCCAGCTCCTTTCATTCAGTCAGTAGCTTCAAACATTTCTGGACGTTTTTCAATGGCAAAAATCAATGAATATTGTAAATGCACAAACAGTAATATCTCCACATTGCAAGGTGCAATTCTGAAATTTTTTGCTTTTTCCTGCTCCTCTTAGCATGATAAAGAAGATTCAAAGAGAGTGAGATGCCAGCTCTTTTCATTCAGTCAGTAGCTTCAAACATTTCTGGTATATGAATAACATGATGTTTTTCAATGGCAAAAATCAATGAATATTGTAAATGCACAAACAGTAATTTCTCCGCATTGCAAGGTGCAATTCTGAAATTTTTTGCTTTTTCCTGCTAATCCTAGCATGATAAAGAAGATTCAAAGAGAGTGAGATGCCAGCTCCTTTCATTCAGTCAGTAGCTTCAAACATTTCTGGACGTTTTTCAATGGCAAAAATCAATGAATATTGTAAATGCACAAACAGTAATATCTCCACATTGCAAGGTGCAATTCTGAAATTTTTTGCTTTTTCCTGCTCCTCTTAGCATGATAAAGAAGATTCAAAGAGAGTGAGATGCCAGCTCTTTTCATTCAGTCAGTAGCTTCAAACATTTCTGGTATATGAATAACATGATGTTTTTCAATGGCAAAAATCAATGAATATTGTAAATGCACAAATAGTAATTTCTCCGCATTGCAAGGTGCAATTCTGAAATTTTTTGCTTTTTCCTGCTAATCCTAGCATGATAAAGAAGATTCAAAGAGAGTGAGATGCCAGCTCCTTTCATTCAGTCAGTAGCTTCAAACATTTCTGGACGTTTTTCAATGGCAAAAATCAATGAATATTGTAAATGCACAAACAGTAATATCTCCACATTGCAAGGTGCAATTCTGAAATTTTTTGCTTTTTCCTGCTCCTCTTAGCATGATAAAGAAGATTCAAAGAGAGTGAGATGCCAGCTCTTTTCATTCAGTCAGTAGCTTCAAACATTTCTGGTATATGAATAACATGATGTTTTTCAATGGCAAAAATCAATGAATATTGTAAATGCGCAAACAGTAATATCTCCACATTGCAAGGTGCAATTCTGAAATTTTTTGCTTTTTCCTGCTAATCCTAGCATGATAAAGAAGATTCAAAGAGAGTGAGATGCCAGCTCTTTTCATTCAGTCAGTAGCTTCAAACATTTCTGGTATATGAATAACATGATGTTTTTCAATGGCAAAAATCAATGAATATTGTAAATGCACAAACAGTAATTTCTCCGCATTGCAAGGTGCAATTCTGAAATTTTTTGCTTTTTCCTGCTAATCCTAGCATGATAAAGAAGATTCAAAGAGAGTGAGATGCCAGCTCCTTTCATTCAGTCAGTAGCTTCAAACATTTCTGGACGTTTTTCAATGGCAAAAATCAATGAATATTGTAAATGCACAAACAGTAATATCTCCACATTGCAAGGTGCAATTCTGAAATTTTTTGCTTTTTCCTGCTCCTCTTAGCATGATAAAGAAGATTCAAAGAGAGTGAGATGCCAGCTCTTTTCATTCAGTCAGTAGCTTCAAACATTTCTGGTATATGAATAACATGATGTTTTTCAATGGCAAAAATCAATGAATATTGTAAATGCACAAACAGTAATTTCTCCGCATTGCAAGGTGCAATTCTGAAATTTTTTGCTTTTTCCTGCTAATCCTAGCATGATAAAGAAGATTCAAAGAGAGTGAGATGCCAGCTCCTTTCATTCAGTCAGTAGCTTCAAACATTTCTGGACGTTTTTCAATGGCAAAAATCAATGAATATTGTAAATGCACAAACAGTAATATCTCCACATTGCAAATTGCAATTCTGAAATTTTTTGCTTTTTCCTGCTCCTCTTAGCATGATAAAGAAGATTCAAAGAGAGTGAGATGCCAGCTCTTTTCATTCAGTCAGTAGCTTCAAACATTTCTGGTATATGAATAACATGATGTTTTTCAATGGCAAAAATCAATGAATATTGTAAATGCACAAACAGTAATATCTCCACATTGCAAGGTGCAATTCTGAAATTTTTTGCTTTTTCCTGCTCTTCTTAGCATGATAAAGAAGATTCAAAGAGAGTGAGATGCCAGCTCTTTTCATTCAGTCAGTAGCTTCAAACATTTCTGGTATATGAATAACATGATGTTTTTCAATGGCAAAAATCAATGAATATTGTAAATGCACAAACAGTAATTTCTCCACATTGCAAGGTGCAATTCTGAAATTTTTTGCTTTTTCCTGCTAATCCTAGCATGATAAAGAGGATTCAAAGAGAGTGAGATGCCAGCTCCTTTCATTCAGTCAGTAGCTTCAAACATTTCTGGACGTTTTTCAATGACAAAAATCAATGAATATTGTAAATGCACAAACAGTAATATCTCCACATTGCAAGGTGCAATTCTGAAATTTTTTGCTTTTTCCTGCTCCTCTTAGCATGATAAAGAAGATTCAAAGAGAGTGAGATGCCAGCTCTTTTCATTCAGTCAGTAGCTTCAAACATTTCTGGTATATGAATAACATGATGTTTTTCAATGGCAAAAATCAATGAATATTGTAAATGCACAAACAGTAATTTCTCCGCATTGCAAGGTGCAATTCTGAAATTTTTTGCTTTTTCCTGCTAATCCTAGCATGATAAAGAAGATTCAAAGAGAGTGAGATGCCAGCTCCTTTCATTCAGTCAGTAGCTTCAAACATTTCTGGACGTTTTTCAATGGCAAAAATCAATGAATATTGTAAATGCACAAACAGTAATATCTCCACATTGCAAGGTGCAATTCTGAAATTTTTTGCTTTTTCCTGCTCCTCTTAGCATGATAAAGAAGATTCAAAGAGAGTGAGATGCCAGCTCTTTTCATTCAGTCAGTAGCTTCAAACATTTCTGGTATATGAATAACATGATGTTTTTCAATGGCAAAAATCAATGAATATTGTAAATGCGCAAACAGTAATATCTCCACATTGCAAGGTGCAATTCTGAAATTTTTTGCTTTTTCCTGCTAATCCTAGCATGATAAAGAAGATTCAAAGAGAGTGAGATGCCAGCTCTTTTCATTCAGTCAGTAGCTTCAAACATTTCTGGTATATGAATAACATGATGTTTTTCAATGGCAAAAATCAATGAATATTGTAAATGCACAAACAGTAATTTCTCCGCATTGCAAGGTGCAATTCTGAAATTTTTTGCTTTTTCCTGCTAATCCTAGCATGATAAAGAAGATTCAAAGAGAGTGAGATGCCAGCTCCTTTCATTCAGTCAGTAGCTTCAAACATTTCTGGACGTTTTTCAATGGCAAAAATCAATGAATATTGTAAATGCACAAACAGTAATATCTCCACATTGCAAGGTGCAATTCTGAAATTTTTTGCTTTTTCCTGCTCCTCTTAGCATGATAAAGAAGATTCAAAGAGAGTGAGATGCCAGCTCTTTTCATTCAGTCAGTAGCTTCAAACATTTCTGGTATATGAATAACATGATGTTTTTCAATGGCAAAAATCAATGAATATTGTAAATGCACAAACAGTAATTTCTCCGCATTGCAAGGTGCAATTCTGAAATTTTTTGCTTTTTCCTGCTAATCCTAGCATGATAAAGAAGATTCAAAGAGAGTGAGATGCCAGCTCCTTTCATTCAGTCAGTAGCTTCAAACATTTCTGGACATTTTTCAATGGCAAAAATCAATGAATATTGTAAATGCACAAACAGTAATATCTCCACATTGCAAATTGCAATTCTGAAATTTTTTGCTTTTTCCTGCTTCTCTTAGCATGATAAAGAAGATTCAAAGAGAGTGAGATGCCAGCTCTTTTCATTCAGTCAGTATCTTCAAACATTTCTGGTATATGAATAACATGATGTTTTTCAATGGCAAAAATCAATGAATATTGTAAATGCACAAACAGTAATATCTCCACATTGCAAGGTGCAATTCTGAAATTTTTTGCTTTTTCCTGCTCTTCTTAGCATGATAAAGAAGATTCAAAGAGAGTGAGATGCCAGCTCTTTTCATTCAGTCAGTAGCTTCAAACATTTCTGGTATATGAATAACATGATGTTTTTCAATGGCAAAAATCAATGAATATTGTAAATGCACAAACAGTAATTTCTCCGCATTGCAAGGTGCAATTCTGAAATTTTTTGCTTTTTCCTGCTAATCCTAGCATGATAAAGAAGATTCAAAGAGAGTGAGATGCCAGCTCCTTTCATTCAGTCAGTAGCTTCAAACATTTCTGGACGTTTTTCAATGACAAAAATCAATGAATATTGTAAATGCACAAACAGTAATATCTCCACATTGCAAGGTGCAATTCTGAAATTTTTTGCTTTTTCCTGCTCCTCTTAGCATGATAAAGAAGATTCAAAGAGAGTGAGATGCCAGCTCTTTTCATTCAGTCAGTAGCTTCAAACATTTCTGGTATATGAATAACATGATGTTTTTCAATGGCAAAAATCAATGAATATTGTAAATGCACAAACAGTAATTTCTCCGCATTGCAAGGTGCAATTCTGAAATTTTTTGCTTTTTCCTGCTAATCCTAGCATGATAAAGAAGATTCAAAGAGAGTGAGATGCCAGCTCCTTTCATTCAGTCAGTAGCTTCAAACATTTCTGGACGTTTTTCAATGACAAAAATCAATGAATATTGTAAATGCACAAACAGTAATATCTCCACATTGCAAGGTGCAATTCTGAAATTTTTTGCTTTTTCCTGCTCCTCTTAGCATGATAAAGAAGATTCAAAGAGAGTGAGATACCAGCTCTTTTCATTCAGTCAGTAGCTTCAAACATTTCTGGTATATGAATAACATGATGTTTTTCAATGGCAAAAATCAATGAATATTGTAAATACACAAACAGTAATTTCTCCGCATTGCAAGGTGCAATTCTGACATTTTTTGCTTTTTCCTGCTAATCCTAGCATGATAAAGAAGATTCAAAGAGAGTGAGATGCCAGCTACTTTCATTCAGTCAGTAGCTTCAAACATTTCTGGACGTTTTTCAATGGAAAAAATCAATGAATATTGTAAATGCACAAACAGTAATATCTCCACATTGCAAGGTGCAATTCTGAAATTTTTTGCTTTTTCCTGCTCCTCTTAGCATGATAAAGAAGATTCAAAGAGAGTGAGATGCCAGCTCTTTTCATTCAGTCAGTAGCTTCAAACATTTCTGGTATATGAATAACATGATGTTTTTCAATGGCAAAAATCAATGAATATTGTAAATGCACAAACAGTAATATCTCCACATTGCAAGGTGCAATTCTGAAATTTTTTGCTTTTTCCTGCTAATCCTAGCATCATAAGGAAGATTCAAAGAGAGTGAGATGCCAGCTCTTTTAATTCAGTCAGTAGCTTCAAACATTTCTGGTATATGAATAACATGATGTTTTTCAATGGCAAAAATCAATGAATATTGTAAATGCACAAACAGTAATTTCTCCGCATTGCAAGGTGCAATTCTGAAATTTTTGGCTTTTTCCTGCTAATCCTAGCATGATAAAGAAGATTCAAAGAGAGTGAGATGCCAGCTCCTTTCATTCAGTCAGTAGCTTCAAACATTTCTGGACGTTTTTCAATGGCAAAAATCAATGAATATTGTAAATGCACAAACAGTAATATCTCCACATTGCAAATTGCAATTCTGAAATTTTTTGCTTTTTCCTGCTCCTCTTAGCATGATAAAGAAGATTCAAAGAGAGTGAGATGCCAGCTCTTTTCATTCAGTCAGTAGCTTCAAACATTTCTGTTATATGAATAACATGATGTTTTTCAATGGCAAAAATCAATGAATATTGTAAATGCACAAACAGTAATTTCTCCGCATTGCAAGGTGCAATTCTGAAATTTTTTGCTTTTTCCTGCTAATCCTAGCATGATAAAGAAGATTCAAAGAGAGTGAGATGCCAGCTCCTTTCATTCAGTCAGTAGCTTCAAACATTTCTGGACGTTTTTCAATGGCAAAAATCAATGAATATTGTAAATGCACAAACAGTAATATCTCCACATTGCAAGGTGCAATTCTGAAATTTTTTGCTTTTTCCTGCTCCTCTTAGCATGATAAAGAAGATTCAAAGAGAGTGAGATGCCAGCTCTTTTCATTCAGTCAGTAGCTTCAAACATTTCTGGTATATGAATAACATGATGTTTTTCAATGGCAAAAATCAATGAATATTGTAAATGCACAAACAGTAATTTCTCCGCATTGCAAGGTGCAATTCTGAAATTTTTTGCTTTTTCCTGCTAATCCTAGCATGATAAAGAAGATTCAAAGAGAGTGAGATGCCAGCTCCTTTCATTCAGTCAGTAGCTTCAAACATTTCTGGACGTTTTTCAATGGCAAAAATCAATGAATATTGTAAATGCACAAACAGTAATATCTCCACATTGCAAGGTGCAATGCTGAAATTTTTTGCTTTTTCCTGCTCCTCTTAGCATGATAAAGAAGATTCAAAGAGAGTGAGATGCCAGCTCTTTTCATTCAGTCAGTAGCTTCAAACATTTCTGGTATATGAATAACATGATGTTTTTCAATGGCAAAAATCAATGAATATTGTAAATGCACAAACAGTAATTTCTCCGCATTGCAAGGTGTAATTCTGAAATTTTTTGCTTTTTCCTGCTAATCCTAGCATGATAACGAAGATTCAAAGAGAGTGAGATGCCAGCTCCTTTCATTCAGTCAGTAGCTTCAAACATTTCTGGACGTTTTTCAATGGCAAAAATCAATGAATATTGTAAATGCACAAACAGTAATATCTCCACATTGCAAGGTGCAATTCTGAAATTTTTTGCTTTTTCCTGCTAATCCTAGCATGATAAAGAAGATTCAAAGAGAGTGAGATGCCAGCTCCTTTCATGCAGTCAGTAGCTTCAAACATTTCTGGACGTTTTTCAATGGCAAAAATCAATGAATATTGTAAATGCACAAACAGTAATATCTCCACATTGCAAGGTGCAATTCTGAAATTTTTTGCTTTTTCCTGCTCCTCTTAGCATGATAAAGAAGATTCAAAGAGAGTGAGATGCCAGCTCTTTTCATTCAGTCAGTAGCTTCAAACATTTCTGGTATATGAATAACATGATGTTTTTCAATGGCAAAAATCAATGAATATTGTAAATGCACAAACAGTAATATCTCCACATTGCATGGTGCAATTCTGAAATTTTTTGCTTTTTCCTGCTAATCCTAGCATGATAAAGAAGATTCAAAGAGAGTGAGATGCCAGCTCTTTTCATTCAGTCAGTAGCTTCAAACATTTCTGGTATATGAATAACATGATGTTTTTCAATGGCAAAAATCAATGAATATTGTAAATGCACAAACAGTAATTTCTCCACATTGCAAGGTGCAATTCTGAAATTTTTTACTTTTTCCTGCTAATCCTAGCATGATAAAGAAGATTCAAAGAGAGTGAGATGCCAGCTCCTTTCATTCAGTCAGTAGCTTCAAACATTTCTGGACGTTTTTCAATGGCAAAAATCAATGAATATTGTAAATGCACAAACAGTAATATCTCCACATTGCAAGGTGCAATTCTGAAATTTTTTGCTTTTTCCTGCTCCTCTTAGCATGATAAAGAAGATTCAAAGAGAGTGAGATGCCAGCTCTTTTCATTCAGTCAGTAGCTTCAAACATTTCTGGTATATGAATAACATGATGTTTTTCAATGGCAAAAATCAATGAATATTGTAAATGCACAAACAGTAATTTCTCCGCATTGCAAGGTGCAATTCTGAAATGTTTTACTTTTTCCTGCTAATCCTAGCATGATAAAAAAGATTCAAAGAGATTGAGATGCCAGCTCCTTTCATTCAGTCAGTAGCTTCAAACATTTCTGGACGTTTTTCAATGGTAAAAATCAATGAATATTGTAAATGCACAAACAGTAATATCTCCACATTGCAAGGCGCAATTCTGAAATTTTTTGCTTTTTCCTGCTCCTCTTAGCATGATAAAGAAGATTCAAAGAGAGTGAGATGCCAGCTCTTTTCATTCAGTCAGTAGCTTCAAACATTTCTGGTATATGAATAACATGATGTTTTTCAATGGCAAAAATCAATGAATATTGTAAATGCACAAACAGTAATTTCTCCGCATTGCAAGGTGCAATTCTGAAATTTTTTGCTTTTTCCTGCTAATCCTAGCATGATAAAGCAGATTCAAAGAGAGTGAGATGCCAGCTCCTTTCATTCAGTCAGTAGCTTCAAACATTTCTGGACGTTTTTCAATGGCAAAAATCAATGAATATTGTAAATGCACAAACAGTAATATCTCCACATTGCAAGGTGCAATTCTGAAATTTTTTGCTTTTTCCTGCTAATCCTAGCATGATAAAGAAGATTCAAAGAGAGTGAGATGCCAGCTCCTTTCATTCAGTCAGTAGCTTCAAACATTTCTGGACGTTTTTCAATGGCAAAAATCAATGAATATTGTAAATGCACAAACAGTAATATCTCCACATTGCAAGGTGCAATTCTGAAATTTTTTGCTTTTTCCTGCTAATCCTAGCATGATAAAGAAGATTCAAAGTGAGTGAGATGCCAGCTCCTTTCATTCAGTCAGTAGCTTCAAACATTTCTGGACGTTTTTCAATGGCAAAAATCAATGAATATTGTAAATGCACAAACAGTAATATCTCCACATTGCAAGGTGCAATTCTGAAATTTTTTGCTTTTTCCTGCTCCTCTTAGCATGATAAAGAAGATTCAAAGAGAGTGAGATGCCAGCTCTTTTCATTCAGTCAGTAGCTTCAAACATTTCTGGTATATGAATAACATGATGTTTTTCAATGGCAAAAATCAATGAATATTGTAAATGCACAAACAGTAATTTCTCCGCATTGCAAGGTGCAATTCTGAAATTTTTTGCTTTTTCCTGCTAATCCTAGCATGATAAAGAAGATTCAAAGAGAGTGAGATGCCAGCTCCTTTCATTCAGTCAGTAGCTTCAAACATTTCTGGACGTTTTTCAATGGCAAAAATCAATGAATATTGTAAATGCACAAACAGTAATATCTCCACATTGCAAGGTGCAATTCTGAAATTTTTTGCTTTTTCCTGCTCCTCTTAGCATGATAAAGAAGATTCAAAGAGAGTGAGATGCCAGCTCTTTTCATTCAGTCAGTAGCTTCAAACATTTCTGGTATATGAATAACATGATGTTTTTCAATGGCAAAAATCAATGAATATTGTAAATGCACAAATAGTAATTTCTCCGCATTGCAAGGTGCAATTCTGAAATTTTTTGCTTTTTCCTGCTAATCCTAGCATGACAAAGAAGAGTCAAAGAGAGTGAGATGCCAGCTCCTTTCATTCAGTCAGTAGCTTCAAACATTTCTGGACGTTTTTCAATGGCAAAAATCAATGAATATTGTAAATGCACAAACAGTAATATCTCCACATTGCAAGGTGCAATTCTGAAATTTTTTGCTTTTTCCTGCTCCTCTTAGCATGATAAAGAAGATTCAAAGAGAGTGAGATGCCAGCTCTTTTCATTCAGTCAGTAGCTTCAAACATTTCTGGTATATGAATAACATGATGTTTTTCAATGGCAAAAATCAATGAATATTGTAAATGCGCAAACAGTAATATCTCCACATTGCAAGGTGCAATTCTGAAATTTTTTGCTTTTTCCTGCTAATCCTAGCATGATAAAGAAGATTCAAAGAGAGTGAGATGCCAGCTCTTTTCATTCAGTCAGTAGCTTCAAACATTTCTGGTATATGAATAACATGATGTTTTTCAATGGCAAAAATCAATGAATATTGTAAATGCACAAACAGTAATTTCTCCGCATTGCAAGGTGCAATTCTGAAATTTTTTGCTTTTTCCTGCTAATCCTAGCCTGATAAAGAAGATTCAAAGAGAGTGAGATGCCAGCTCTTTTCATTCAGTCAGTAGCTTCAAACATTTCTGGTATATGAATAACATGATGTTTTTCAATGGCAAAAATCAATGAATATTGTAAATGCACAAACAGTAATTTCTCCGCATTGCAAGGTGCAATTCTGAAATTTTTTGCTTTTTCCTGCTAATCCTAGCATGATAAAGAAGATTCAAAGAGAGTGAGATGCCAGCTCCTTTCATTCAGTCAGTAGCTTCAAACATTTCTGGACGTTTTTCAATGGCAAAAATCAATGAATATTGTAAATGCACAAACAGTAATATCTCCACATTGCAAGGTGCAATTCTGAAATTTTTTGCTTTTTCCTGCTCCTCTTAGCATGATAAAGAAGATTCAAAGAGAGTGAGATGCCAGCTCTTTTCATTCAGTCAGTAGCTTCAAACATTTCTGGTATATGAATAACATGATGTTTTTCAATGGCAAAAATCAATGAATATTGTAAATGCACAAACAGTAATTTCTCCGCATTGCAAGGTGCAATTCTGAAATTTTTTGCTTTTTCCTGCTAATCCTAGCATGATAAAGAAGATTCAAAGAGAGTGAGATGCCAGCTCCTTTCATTCAGTCAGTAGCTTCAAACATTTCTGGACGTTTTTCAATGGCAAAAATCAATGAATATTGTAAATGCACAATCAGTAATATCTCCACATTGCAAGGTGCAATTCTGAAATTTTTTGCTTTTTCCTGCTCCTCTTAGCATGATAAAGAAGATTCAAAGAGAGTGAGATGCCAGCTCTTTTCATTCAGTCAGTAGCTTCAAACATTTCTGGTATATGAATAACATGATGTTTTTCAATGGCAAAAATCAATGAATATTGTAAATGCACAAACAGTAATTTCTCCGCATTGCAAGGTGCAATTCTGAAATTTTTTGCTTTTTCCTGCTAATCCTAGCATGATAAAGAAGATTCAAAGAGAGTGAGATGCCAGCTCCTTTCATTCAGTCAGTAGCTTCAAACATTTCTGGACGTTTTTCAATGGCAAAAATCAATGAATATTGTAAATGCACAAACAGTAATATCTCCACATTGCAAGGAGCAATTCTGAAATTTTTTGCTTTTTCCTGCTAATCCTAGCATGATAAAGAAGATTCAAAGAGAGTGAGATGCCAGCTCCTTTCATTCAGTCAGTAGCTTCAAACATTTCTGGACGTTTTTCAATGGCAAAAATCAATGAATATTGTAAATGCACAAACAGTAATATCTCCACATTGCAAGGTGCAATTCTGAAATTTTTTGCTTTTTCCTGCTAATCTTAGCATGATAAAGAAGATTCAAAGTGAGTGAGATGCCAGCTCCTTTCATTCAGTCAGTAGCTTCAAACATTTCTGGACGTTTTTCAATGGCAAAAATCAATGAATATTGTAAATGCACAAACAGTAATATCTCCACATTGCAAGGTGCAATTCTGAAATTTTTTGCTTTTTCCTGCTCCTCTTAGCATGATAAAGAAGATTCAAAGAGAGTGAGATGCCAGCTCTTTTCATTCAGTCAGTAGCTTCAAACATTTCTGGTATATGAATAACATGATGTTTTTCAATGGCAAAAATCAATGAATATTGTAAATGCACAAACAGTAATTTCTCCGCATTGCAAGGTGCAATTCTGAAATTTTTTGCTTTTTCCTGCTAATCCTAGCATGATAAAGAAGATTCAAAGAGAGTGAGATGCCAGCTCCTTTCATTCAGTCAGTAGCTTCAAATATTTCTGGACGTTTTTCAATGGCAAAAATCAATGAATATTGTAAATGCACAAACAGTAATATCTCCACATTGCAAGGTGCAATTCTGAAATTTTTTGCTTTTTCCTGCTCCTCTTAGCATGATAAAGAAGATTCAAAGAGAGTGAGATGCCAGCTCTTTTCATTCAGTCAGTAGCTTCAAACATTTCTGGTATATGAATAACATGATGTTTTTCAATGGCAAAAATCAATGAATATTGTAAATGCACAAACAGTAATTTCTCCGCATTGCAAGGTGCAATTCTGAAATTTTTTGCTTTTTCCTGCTAATCCTAGCATGATAAAGAAGATTCAAAGAGAGTGAGATGCCAGCTCCTTTCATTCAGTCAGTAGCTTCAAACATTTCTGGACGTTTTTCAATGGCAAAAATCAATGAATATTGTAAATGCACAAACAGTAATATCTCCACATTGCAAGGAGCAATTCTGAAATTTTTTGCTTTTTCCTGCTAATCCTAGCATGATAAAGAAGATTCAAAGAGAGTGAGATGCCAGCTCCTTTCATTCAGTCAGTAGCTTCAAACATTTCTGGACGTTTTTCAATGGCAAAAATCAATGAATATTGTAAATGCACAAACAGTAATATCTCCACATTGCAAGGTGCAATTCTGAAATTTTTTGCTTTTTCCTGCTAATCTTAGCATGATAAAGAAGATTCAAAGTGAGTGAGATGCCAGCTCCTTTCATTCAGTCAGTAGCTTCAAACATTTCTGGACGTTTTTCAATGGCAAAAATCAATGAATATTGTAAATGCACAAACAGTAATATCTCCACATTGCAAGGTGCAATTCTGAAATTTTTTGCTTTTTCCTGCTCCTCTTAGCATGATAAAGAAGATTCAAAGAGAGTGAGATGCCAGCTCTTTTCATTCAGTCAGTAGCTTCAAACATTTCTGGTATATGAATAACATGATGTTTTTCAATGGCAAAAATCAATGAATATTGTAAATGCACAAACAGTAATTTCTCCGCATTGCAAGGTGCAATTCTGAAATTTTTTGCTTTTTCCTGCTAATCCTAGCATGATAAAGAAGATTCAAAGAGAGTGAGATGCCAGCTCCTTTCATTCAGTCAGTAGCTTCAAATATTTCTGGACGTTTTTCAATGGCAAAAATCAATGAATATTGTAAATGCACAAACAGTAATATCTCCACATTGCAAGGTGCAATTCTGAAATTTTTTGCTTTTTCCTGCTCCTCTTAGCATGATAAAGAAGATTCAAAGAGAGTGAGATGCCAGCTCTTTTCATTCAGTCAGTAGCTTCAAACATTTCTGGTATATGAATAACATGATGTTTTTCAATGGCAAAAATCAATGAATATTGTAAATGCACAAATAGTAATTTCTCCGCATTGCAAGGTGCAATTCTGAAATTTTTTGCTTTTTCCTGCTAATCCTAGCATGATAAAGAAGATTCAAAGAAAGTGAGATGCCAGCTCCTTTCATTCAGTCAGTAGCTTCAAACATTTCTGGACGTTTTTCAATGGCAAAAATCAATGAATATTGTAAATGCACAAACAGTAATATCTCCACATTGCAAGGTGCAATTCTGAAATTTTTTGCTTTTTCCTGCTCCTCTTAGCATGATAAAGAAGATTCAAAGAGAGTGAGATGCCAGCTCTTTTCATTCAGTCAGTAGCTTCAAACATTTCTGGTATATGAATAACATGATGTTTTTCAATGGCAAAAATCAATGAATATTGTAAATGCACAAACAGTAATATCTCCACATTGCCAGGTGCAATTCTGAAATTTTTTGCTTTTTCCTGCTCCTCTTAGCATGATAAAGAAGATTCAAAGAGAGTGAGATGCCAGCTCTTTTCATTCAGTCAGTAGCTTCAAACATTTCTGGTATATGAATAACATGATGTTTTTCAATGGCAAAAATCAATGAATATTGTAAATGCACAAACAGTAATTTCTCCGCATTGCAAGGTGCAATTCTGAAATTTTTTGCTTTTTCCTGCTAATCCTAGCATGATAAAGAAGATTCAAAGAGAGTGAGATGCCAGCTCCTTTCATTCAGTCAGTAGCTTCAAACATTTCTGGACGTTTTTCAATGGCAAAAATCAATGAATATTGTAAATGCACAAACAGTAATATCTCCACATTGCAAGGTGCAATTCTGAAATTTTTTGCTTTTTCCTGCTCCTCTTAGCATGATAAAGAAGATTCAAAGAGAGTGAGATGCCAGCTCTTTTCATTCAGTCAGTAGCTTCAAACATTTCTGGTATATGAATAACATGATGTTTTTCAATGGCAAAAATCAATGAATATTGTAAATGCACAAATAGTAATTTCTCCGCATTGCAAGGTGCAATTCTGAAATTTTTTGCTTTTTCCTGCTAATCCTAGCATGATAAAGAAGATTCAAAGAGAGTGAGATGCCAGCTCCTTTCATTCAGTCAGTAGCTTCAAACATTTCTGGACGTTTTTCAATGGCAAAAATCAATGAATATTGTAAATGCACAAACAGTAATATCTCCACATTGCAAGGTGCAATTCTGAAATTTTTTGCTTTTTCCTGCTCCTCTTAGCATGATAAAGAAGATTCAAAGAGAGTGAGATGCCAGCTCTTTTCATTCAGTCAGTAGCTTCAAACATTTCTGGTATATGAATAACATGATGTTTTTCAATGGCAAAAATCAATGAATATTGTAAATGCGCAAACAGTAATATCTCCACATTGCAAGGTGCAATTCTGAAATTTTTTGCTTTTTCCTGCTAATCCTAGCATGATAAAGAAGATTCAAAGAGAGTGAGATGCCAGCTCTTTTCATTCAGTCAGTAGCTTCAAACATTTCTGGTATATGAATAACATGATGTTTTTCAATGGCAAAAATCAATGAATATTGTAAATGCACAAACAGTAATTTCTCCGCATTGCAAGGTGCAATTCTGAAATTTTTTGCTTTTTCCTGCTAATCCTAGCATGATAAAGAAGATTCAAAGAGAGTGAGATGCCAGCTCCTTTCATTCAGTCAGTAGCTTCAAACATTTCTGGACGTTTTTCAATGGCAAAAATCAATGAATATTGTAAATGCACAAACAGTAATATCTCCACATTGCAAGGTGCAATTCTGAAATTTTTTGCTTTTTCCTGCTCCTCTTAGCATGATAAAGAAGATTCAAAGAGAGTGAGATGCCAGCTCTTTTCATTCAGTCAGTAGCTTCAAACATTTCTGGTATATGAATAACATGATGTTTTTCAATGGCAAAAATCAATGAATATTGTAAATGCACAAACAGTAATTTCTCCGCATTGCAAGGTGCAATTCTGAAATTTTTTGCTTTTTCCTGCTAATCCTAGCATGATAAAGAAGATTCAAAGAGAGTGAGATGCCAGCTCCTTTCATTCAGTCAGTAGCTTCAAACATTTCTGGACGTTTTTCAATGGCAAAAATCAATGAATATTGTAAATGCACAAACAGTAATATCTCCACATTGCAAGGTGCAATTCTGAAATTTTTTGCTTTTTCCTGCTCCTCTTAGCATGATAAAGAAGATTCAAAGAGAGTGAGATGCCAGCTCTTTTCATTCAGTCAGTAGCTTCAAACATTTCTGGTATATGAATAACATGATGTTTTTCAATGGCAAAAATCAATGAATATTGTAAATGCACAAACAGTAATTTCTCCGCATTGCAAGGTGCAATTCTGAAATTTTTTGCTTTTTCCTGCTAATCCTAGCATGATAAAGAAGATTCAAAGAGAGTGAGATGCCAGCTCCTTTCATTCAGTCAGTAGCTTCAAACATTTCTGGACGTTTTTCAATGGCAAAAATCAATGAATATTGTAAATGCACAAACAGTAATATCTCCACATTGCAAGGTGCAATTCTGAAATTTTTTGGTTTTTCCTGCTAATCCTAGCATGATAAAGAAGATTCAAAGAGAGTGAGATGCCAGCTCCTTTCATTCAGTCAGTAGCTTCAAACATTTCTGGACGTTTTTCAATGGCAAAAATCAATGAATATTGTAAATGCACAAACAGTAATATCTCCACATTGCAAGGTGCAATTCTGAAATTTTTTGCTTTTTCCTGCTAATCCTAGCATGATAAAGAAGATTCAAAGTGAGTGAGATGCCAGCTCCTTTCATTCAGTCAGTAGCTTCAAACATTTCTGGACGTTTTTCAATGGCAAAAATCAATGAATATTGTAAATGCACAAACAGTAATATCTCCACATTGCAAGGTGCAATTCTGAAATTTTTTGCTTTTTCCTGCTCCTCTTAGCATGATAAAGAAGATTCAAAGAGAGTGAGATGCCAGCTCTTTTCATTCAGTCAGTAGCTTCAAACATTTCTGGTATATGAATAACATGATGTTTTTCAATGGCAAAAATCAATGAATATTGTAAATGCACAAACAGTAATTTCTCCGCATTGCAAGGTGCAATTCTGAAATTTTTTGCTTTTTCCTGCTAATCCTAGCATGATAAAGAAGATTCAAAGAGAGTGAGATGCCAGCTCCTTTCATTCAGTCAGTAGCTTCAAACATTTCTGGACGTTTTTCAATGGCAAAAATCAATGAATATTGTAAATGCACAAACAGTAATATCTCCACATTGCAAGGTGCAATTCTGAAATTTTTTGCTTTTTCCTGCTCCTCTTAGCATGATAAAGAAGATTCAAAGAGAGTGAGATGCCAGCTCTTTTCATTCAGTCAGTAGCTTCAAACATTTCTGGTATATGAATAACATGATGTTTTTCAATGGCAAAAATCAATGAGTATTGTAAATGCACAAATAGTAATTTCTCCGCATTGCAAGGTGCAATTCTGAAATTTTTTGCTTTTTCCTGCTAATCCTAGCATGATAAAGAAGATTCAAAGAGAGTGAGATGCCAGCTCCTTTCATTCAGTCAGTAGCTTCAAACATTTCTGGACGTTTTTCAATGGCAAAAATCAATGAATATTGTAAATGCACAAACAGTAATATCTCCACATTGCAAGGTGCAATTCTGAAATTTTTTGCTTTTTCCTGCTCCTCTTAGCATGATAAAGAAGATTCAAAGAGAGTGAGATGCCAGCTCTTTTCATTCAGTCAGTAGCTTCAAACATTTCTGGTATATGAATAACATGATGTTTTTCAATGGCAAAAATCAATGAATATTGTAAATGCACAAACAGTAATATCTCCACATTGCAAGGTGCAATTCTGAAATTTTTTGCTTTTTCCTGCTAATCCTAGCATGATAAAGAAGATTCAAAGAGAGTGAGATGCCAGCTCTTTTCATTCAGTCAGTAGCTTCAAACATTTCTGGTATATGAATAACATGATGTTTTTCAATGGCAAAAATCAATGAATATTGTAAATGCACAAACAGTAATTTCTCCGCATTGCAAGGTGCAATTCTGAAATTTTTTGCTTTTTCCTGCTAATCCTAGCATGATAAAGAAGATTCAAAGAGAGTGAGATGCCAGCTCCTTTCATTCAGTCAGTAGCTTCAAACATTTCTGGACGTTTTTCAATGGCAAAAATCAATGAATATTGTAAATGCACAAACAGTAATATCTCCACATTGCAAGGTGCAATTCTGAAATTTTTTGCTTTTTCCTGCTCCTCTTAGCATGATAAAGAAGATTCAAAGAGAGTGAGATGCCAGCTCTTTTCATTCAGTCAGTAGCTTCAAACATTTCTGGTATATGAATAACATGATGTTTTTCAATGGCAAAAATCAATGAATATTGTAAATGCACAAACAGTAATTTCTCCGCATTGCAAGGTGCAATTCTGAAATTTTTTGCTTTTTCCTGCTAATCCTAGCATGATAAAGAAGATTCAAAGAGAGTGAGATGCCAGCTCCTTTCATTCAGTCAGTAGCTTCAAACATTTCTGGACGTTTTTCAATGGCAAAAATCAATGAATATTGTAAATGCACAAACAGTAATATCTCCACATTGCAAATTGCAATTCTGAAATTTTTTGCTTTTTCCTGCTCCTCTTAGCATGATAAAGAAGATTCAAAGAGAGTGAGATGCCAGCTCTTTTCATTCAGTCAGTAGCTTCAAACATTTCTGTTATATGAATAACATGATGTTTTTCAATGGCAAAAATCAATGAATATTGTAAATGCACAAACAGTAATTTCTCCGCATTGCAAGGTGCAATTCTGAAATTTTTTGCTTTTTCCTGCTAATCCTAGCACGATAAAGAAGATTCAAAGAGAGTGAGATGCCAGCTCCTTTCATTCAGTCAGTAGCTTCAAACATTTCTGGACGTTTTTCAATGGCAAAAATCAATGAATATTGTAAATGCACAAACAGTAATATCTCCACATTGCAAGGTGCAATTCTGAAATTTTTTGCTTTTTCCTGCTCCTCTTAGCATGATAAAGAAGATTCAAAGAGAATGAGATGCCAGCTCTTTTCATTCAGTCAGTAGCTTCAAACATTTCTGGTATATGAATAACATGATGTTTTTCAATGGCAAAAATCAATAAATATTGTAAATGCACAAACAGTAATATCTCCACATTGCATGGTGCAATTCTGAAATTTTTTGCTTTTTCCTGCTAATCCTAGCATGATAAAGAAGATTCAAAGAGAGTGAGATGCCAGCTCTTTTCATTCAGTCAGTAGCTTCAAATATTTCTGGTATATGAATAACATGATGTTTTTCAATGGCAAAAATCTATGAATATTGTAAATGCACAAACAGTAATTTCTCCGCATTGCAAGGTGCAATTCTGAAATTTTTTGCTTTTTCCTGCTAATCCTAGCATGATAAAGAAGATTCAAAGAGAGTGAGATGCCAGCTCCTTTCATTCAGTCAGTAGCTTCAAACATTTCTGGACGTTTTTCAATGGCAAAAATCAATGAATATTGTAAATGCACAAACAGTAATATCTCCACATTGCAAGGTGCAATTCTGAAATATTTTGCTTTTTCCTGCTCCTCTTAGCATGATAAAGAAATTCAAAGAGAGTGAGATGCCAGCTCTTTTCATTCAGTCAGTAGCTTCAAACATTTCTGGTATATGAATAACATGATGTTTTTCAATGGCAAAAATCAATGAATATTGTAAATGCACAAACAGTAATTTCTCCGCATTGCAAGGTGCAATTCTGAAATTTTTTGCTTTTTCCTGCTAATCCTAGCATGATAAAGAAGATTCAAAGAGAGTGAGATGCCAGCTCCTTTCATTCAGTCAGTAGCTTCAAACATTTCTGGACGTTTTTCAATGGCAAAAATCAATGAATATTGTAAATGCACAAACAGTAATATCTAAACATTGCAAGGTGCAATTCTGAAATTTTTTGCTTTTTCCTGCTCCTCTTAGCATGATAAAGAAGATTCAAAGAGAGTGAGATGCCAGCTCTTTTCACTCAGTCAGTAGCTTCAAACATTTCTGGTATATGAATAACATGATGTTTTTCAATGGCAAAAATCAATGAATATTGTAAATGCACAAACAGTAATTTCTCCGCATTGCAAGGTGCAATTCTGAAATTTTTTGCTTTTTCCTGCTAATCCTAGCATGATAAAGAAGATTCAAAGAGAGTGAGATGCCAGCTCCTTTCATTCAGTCAGTAGCTTCAAACATTTCTGGACGTTTTTCAATGGCAAAAATCAATGAATATTGTAAATGCACAAACAGTAATATCTCCACATTGCAAATTGCAATTCTGAAATTTTTTGCTTTTTCCTGCTCCTCTTAGCATGATAAAGAAGATTCAAAGAGAGTGAGATGCCAGCTCTTTTCATTCAGTCAGTAGCTTCAAACATTTCTGGTATATGAATAACATGATGTTTTTCAATGGCAAAAATCAATGAATATTGTAAATGCACAAACAGTAATTTCTCCGCTTTGCAAGGTGCAATTCTGAAATTTTTTGCTTTTTCCTGCTAATCCTAGCATGATAAAGAAGATTCAAAGAGAGTGAGATGCCAGCTCCTTTCATTCAGTCAGTAGCTTCAAACATTTCTGGACGTTTTTCAATGGCAAAAATCAATGAATATTGTAAATGCACAAACAGTAATATCTCCACATTGCAAGGTGCAATTCTGAAATTTTTTGCTTTTTCCTGCTCCTCTTAGCATGATAAAGAAGATTCAAAGAGAGTGAGATGCCAGCTCTTTTCATTCAGTCAGTAGCTTCAAACATTTCTGGTATATGAATAACATGATGTTTTTCAATGGCAAAAATCAATGAATATTGTAAATGCACAAACAGTAATATCTCCACATTGCAAGGTGCAATTCTGAAATTTTTTGCTTTTTCCTGCTAATCCTAGCATGATAAAGAAGATTCAAAGAGAGTGAGATGCCAGCTCTTTTCATTCAGTCAGTAGCTTCAAACATTTCTGGTATATGAATAACATGATGTTTTTCAATGGCAAAAATCAATGAATATTGTAAATGCACAAACAGTAATTTCTCCGCATTGCAAGGTGCAATTCTGAAATTTTTTGCTTTTTCCTGCTAATCCTAGCATGATAAAGAAGATTCAAAGAGAGTGAGATGCCAGCTCCTTTCATTCAGTCAGTAGCTTCAAACATTTCTGGACGTTTTTCAATGGCAAAAATCAATGAATATTGTAAATGCACAAACAGTAATATCTCCACATTGCAAGGTGCAATTCTGAAATTTTTTGCTTTTTCCTGCTCCTCTTAGCATGATAAAGAACATTCAAAGAGAGTGAGATGCCAGCTCTTTTCATTCAGTCAGTAGCTTCAAACATTTCTGGTATATGAATAACATGATGTTTTTCAATGGCAAAAATCAATGAATATTGTAAATGCACAAACAGTAATATCTCCACATTGCAAGGTGCAATTCTGAAATTTTTTGCTTTTTCCTGCTAATCCTAGCATGATAAAGAAGATTCAAAGAGAGTGAGATGCCAGCTCTTTTCATTCAGTCAGTAGCTTCAAACATTTCTGGTATATGAATAACATGATGTTTTTCAATGGCAAAAATCAATGAATATTGTAAATGCACAAACAGTAATTTCTCCGCATTGCAAGGTGCAATTCTGAAATTTTTTGCTTTTTCCTGCTAATCCTAGCATGATAAAGAAGATTCAAAGAGAGTGAGATGCCAGCTCCTTTCATTCAGTCAGTAGCTTCATACATTTCTGGACATTTTTCAATGGCAAAAATCAATGAATATTGTAAATGCACAAATAGTAATATCTCCACATTGCAAGGTGCAATTCTGAAATTTTTTGCTTTTTCCTGCTCCTCTTAGCATGATAAAGAAGATTCAAAGAGAGTGAGATGCCAGCTCTTTTCATTCAGTCAGTAGCTTCAAACATTTCTGGTATATGAATAACATGATGTTTTTCATTGGCAAAAATCAATGAATATTGTAAATGCACAAACAGTAATTTCTCCGCATTGCAAGGTGCAATTCTGAAATTTTTTGCTTTTTCCTGCTAATCCTAGCATGATAAAGAAGATTCAAAGAGAGTGAGATGCCAGCTCCTTTCATTCAGTCAGTAGCTTCAAACATTTCTGGACGTTTTTCAATGGCAAAAATCAATGAATATTGTAAATGCACAAACAGTAATATCTCCACATTGCAAATTGCAATTCTGAAATTTTTTGCTTTTTCCTGCTCCTCTTAGCATGATAAAGAAGATTCAAAGAGAGTGAGATGCCAGCTCTTTTCATTCAGTCAGTAGCTTCAAACATTTCTGGTATATGAATAACATGATGTTTTTCAATGGCAAAAATCAATGAATATTGTAAATGCACAAACAGTAATATCTCCACATTGCAAGGTGCAATTCTGAAATTTTTTGCTTTTTCCTGCTCCTCTTAGCATGATAAAGAAGATTCAAAGAGAGTGAGATGCCAGCTCTTTTCATTCAGTCAGTAGCTTCAAACATTTCTGGTATATGAATAACATGATGTTTTTCAATGGCAAAAATCAATGAATATTGTAAATGCACAAACAGTAATATCTCCACATTGCAAGGTGCAATTCTGAAATTTTTTGCTTTTTCCTGCTAATCCTAGCATGATAAAGAAGATTCAAAGAGAGTGAGATGCCAGCTCCTTTCATTCAGTCAGTAGCTTCAAACATTTCTGGACGTTTTTCAATGGCAAAAATCAATGAATATTGTAAATGCACAAACAGTAATTTCTCCGCATTGCAAGGTGCAATTCTGAAATTTTTTGCTTTTTCCTGCTAATCCTAGCATGATAAAGAAGATTCAAAGAGAGTGAGATGCCAGCTCCTTTCATTCAGTCAGTAGCTTCAAACATTTCTGGACGTTTTTCAATGGCAAAAATCAATGAATATTGTAAATGCACAAACAGTAATATCTCCACATTGCAAGGTGCAATTCTGAAATTTTTTGATTTTTCCTGCTCCTCTTAGCATGATAAAGAAGATTCAAAGAGAGTGAGATGCCAGCTCTTTTCATTCAGTCAGTAGCTTCAAACATTTCTGGTATATGAATAACATGATGTTTTTCATTGGCAAAAATCAATGAATATTGTAAATGCACAAACAGTAATTTCTCCGCATTGCAAGATGCAATTCTGAAATATTTTGCTTTTTCCTGCTAATCCTAGCATGATAAAGAAGATTCAAAGAGAGTGAGATGCCAGCTCCTTTCATTCAGTCAGTAGCTTCAAACATTTCTGGACGTTTTTCAATGGCAAAAATCAATGAATATTGTAAATGCACAAACAGTAATATCTCCACATTGCAAATTGCAATTCTGAAATTTTTTGCTTTTTACTGCTCCTCTTAGCATGATAAAGAAGATTCAAAGAGAGTGAGATGCCAGCTCTTTTCATTCAGTCAGTAGCTTCAAACATTTCTGGTATATGAATAACATGATGTTTTTCAATGGCAAAAATCAATGAATATTGTAAATGCACAAACAGTAATATCTCCACATTGCAAGGTGCAATTCTGAAATTTTTTGCTTTTTCCTGCTCCTCTTAGCATGATAAAGAAGATTCAAAGAGAGTGAGATGCCAGCTCTTTTCATTCAGTCAGTAGCTTCAAACATTTCTGGTATATGAATAACATGATGTTTTTCAATGGCAAAAATCAATGAATATTGTAAATGCACAAACAGTTATATCTCCACATTGCAAGGTGCAATTCTGAAATTTTTTGCTTTTTCCTGCTAATCCTAGCATGATAAAGAAGATTCAAAGAGAGTGGGATGCCTGCTCTTTTCATTCAGTCAGTAGCTTCAAACATTTCTGGTATATGAATAACATGATGTTTTTCAATGGCAAAAATCAATGAATATTGTAAATGCACAAACAGTAATTTCTCCGCATTGCAAGGTGCAATTCTGAAATTTTTCTGCTTTTTCCTGCTAATCCTAGCATGATAAAGAAGATTCAAAGAGAGTGAGATGCCAGCTCCTTTCATTCAGTCAGTAGCTTCAAACATTTCTGGACGTTTTTCAATGGCAAAAATCAATGAATATTGTAAATGCACAAACAGTAATTTCTCCGCATTGCAAGGTGCAATTCTGAAATTTTTTGCTTTTTCCTGCTAATCCTAGCATGATAAAGAAGATTCAAAGAGAGTGAGATGCCAGCTCCTTTCATTCAGTCAGTAGCTTCAAACATTTCTGGACGTTTTTCAATGGCAAAAATCAATGAATATTGTAAATGCACAAACAGTAATATCTCCACATTGCAAGGTGCAATTCTGAAATTTTTTGCTTTTTCCTGCTCCTCTTAGCATGATAAAGAAGATTCAAAGAGAGTGAGATGACAGCTCTTTTCATTCAGTCAGTAGCTTCAAACATTTCTGGTATATGAATAACATGATGTTTTTCAATGGCAAAAATCAATGAATATTGTAAATGCACAAACAGTAATTTCTCCGCATTGCAAGGTGCAATTCTGAAATTTTTTGCTTTTTCCTGCTAATCCTAGCATGATAAAGAAGATTCAAAGAGAGTGAGATGCCAGCTCCTTTCATTCAGTCAGTAGCTTCAAACATTTCTGGACGTTTTTCAATGGCAAAAATCAATGAATATTGTAAATGCACAAACAGTAATATCTCCACATTGCAAGGTGCAATTCTGAAATTTTTTGCTTTTTCCTGCTCCTCTTAGCATGATAAAGAAGATTCAAAGAGAGTGAGATGCCAGCTCTTTTCATTCAGTCAGTAGCTTCAAACATTTCTGGTATATGAATAACATGATGTTTTTCAATGGCAAAAATCAATGAATATTGTAAATGCACAAACAGTAATTTCTCCGCATTGCAAGGTGCAATTCTGAAATTTTTCTGCTTTTTCCTGCTAATCCTAGCATGATAAAGAAGATTCAAAGAGAGTGAGATGCCAGCTCCTTTCATTCAGTCAGTAGCTTCAAACATTTCTGGACGTTTTTCAATGGCAAAAATCAATGAATATTGTAAATGCACAAACAGTAATTTCTCCGCATTGCAAGGTGCAATTCTGAAATTTTTTGCTTTTTCCTGCTAATCCTAGCATGATAAAGAAGATTCAAAGAGAGTGAGATGCCAGCTCCTTTCATTCAGTCAGTAGCTTCAAACATTTCTGGACGTTTTTCAATGGCAAAAATCAATGAATATTGT
The DNA here is from genome assembly GCF_046119375.1 of Phyllobates terribilis. Lineage (NCBI taxonomy): Eukaryota > Metazoa > Chordata > Amphibia > Anura > Dendrobatidae > Phyllobates > Phyllobates terribilis. The sequence goes on along the minus strand of NW_027362942.1, from coordinate 626,762 downwards.
AAATGCACAAACAGTAATATCTCCACATTGCAAGGTGCAATTCTGAAATTTTTTGCTTTTTCCTGCTCCTCTTAGCATGATAAAGAAGATTCAAAGAGAGTGAGATGACAGCTCTTTTCATTCAGTCAGTAGCTTCAAACATTTCTGGTATATGAATAACATGATGTTTTTCAATGGCAAAAATCAATGAATATTGTAAATGCACAAACAGTAATTTCTCCGCATTGCAAGGTGCAATTCTGAAATTTTTTGCTTTTTCCTGCTAATCCTAGCATGATAAAGAAGATTCAAAGAGAGTGAGATGCCAGCTCCTTTCATTCAGTCAGTAGCTTCAAACATTTCTGGACGTTTTTCAATGGCAAAAATCAATGAATATTGTAAATGCACAAACAGTAATATCTCCACATTGCAAGGTGCAATTCTGAAATTTTTTGCTTTTTCCTGCTCCTCTTAGCATGATAAAGAAGATTCAAAGAGAGTGAGATGCCAGCTCTTTTCATTCAGTCAGTAGCTTCAAACATTTCTGGTATATGAATAACATGATGTTTTTCAATGGCAAAAATCAATGAATATTGTAAATGCACAAACAGTAATTTCTCCGCATTGCAAGGTGCAATTCTGAAATTTTTCTGCTTTTTCCTGCTAATCCTAGCATGATAAAGAAGATTCAAAGAGAGTGAGATGCCAGCTCCTTTCATTCAGTCAGTAGCTTCAAACATTTCTGGACGTTTTTCAATGGCAAAAATCAATGAATATTGTAAATGCACAAACAGTAATTTCTCCGCATTGCAAGGTGCAATTCTGAAATTTTTTGCTTTTTCCTGCTAATCCTAGCATGATAAAGAAGATTCAAAGAGAGTGAGATGCCAGCTCCTTTCATTCAGTCAGTAGCTTCAAACATTTCTGGACGTTTTTCAATGGCAAAAATCAATGAATATTGTAAATGCACAAACAGTAATATCTCCACATTGCAAGGTGCAATTCTGAAATTTTTTGCTTTTTCCTGCTCCTCTTAGCATGATAAAGAAGATTCAAAGAGAGTGAGATGCCAGCTCTTTTCATTCAGTCAGTAGCTTCAAACATTTCTGGTATATGAATAACATGATGTTTTTCAATGGCAAAAATCAATGAATATTGTAAATGCACAAACAGTAATTTCTCCGCATTGCAAGGTGCAATTCTGAAATTTTTTGCTTTTTCCTGCTAATCCTAGCATGATAAAGAAGATTCAAAGAGAGTGAGATGCCAGCTCCTTTCATTCAGTCAGTAGCTTCAAACATTTCTGGACGTTTTTCAATGGCAAAAATCAATGAATATTGTAAATGCACAAACAGTAATATCTCCACATTGCAAGGTGCAATTCTGAAATTTTTTGCTTTTTCCTGCTCCTCTTAGCATGATAAAGAAGATTCAAAGAGAGTGAGATGCCAGCTCTTTTCATTCAGTCAGTAGCTTCAAGCATTTCTGGTATATGAATAACATGATGTTTTTCAATGGCAAAAATCAATGAATATTGTAAATGCACAAACAGTAATATCTCCACATTGCAAGGTGCAATTCTGAAATTTTTTGCTTTTTCCTGCTAATCCTAGCATGATAAAGAAGATTCAAAGAGAGTGAGATGCCAGCTCTTTTCATTCAGTCAGTAGCTTCAAACATTTCTGGTATATGAATAACATGATGTTTTTCAATGGCAAAAATCAATGAATATTGTAAATGCACAAACAGTAATTTCTCCACATTGCAAGGTGCAATTCTGAAATTTTTTGCTTTTTCCTGCTAATCCTAGCATGATAAGGAAGATTCAAAGAGAGTGAGATGCCAGCTCCTTTCATTCATTCAGTAGCTTCAAACATTTCTGGACGTTTTTCAATGGCAAAAATCAATGAATATTGTAAATGCACAAACAGTAATATCTCCACATTGCAAGGTGCAATTCTGAAATTTTTTGCTTTTTCCTGCTCCTCTTAGCATGATAAAGAAGATTCAAAGAGAGTGAGATGCCAGCTCTTTTCATTCAGTCAGTAGCTTCAAACATTTCTGGTATATGAATAACATGATGTTTTTCAATGGCAAAAATCAATGAATATTGTAAATGCACAAACAGTAATTTCTCCGCATTGCAAGGTGCAATTCTGAAATTTTTTGCTTTTTCCTGCTAATCCTAGCATGATAAAGAAGATTCAAAGAGAGTGAGATGCCAGCTCCTTTCATTCAGTCAGTAGCTTCAAACATTTCTGGACGTTTTTCAATGGCAAAAATCAATGAATATTGTAAATGCACAAACAGTAATATCTCCACATTGCAAGGTGCAATTCTGAAATTTTTTGCTTTTTCCTGCTCCTCTTAGCATGATAAAGAAGATTCAAAGAGAGTGAGATGCCAGCTCTTTTCATTCAGTCAGTAGCTTCAAACATTTCTGGTATATGAATAACATGATGTTTTTCAATGGCAAAAATCAATGAATATTGTAAATGCACAAACAGTAATATCTTCACATTGCAAGGTGCAATTCTGAAATTTTTTGCTTTTTCCTGCTAATCCTAGCATGATAAAGAAGATTCAAAGAGAGTGAGATGCCAGCTCTTTTCATTCAGTCAGTAGCTTCAAACATTTCTGGTATATGAATAACATGATGTTTTTCAATGGCAAAATTCAATGAATATTGTAAATGCACAAACAGTAATTTCTCCGCATTGCAAGGTGCAATTCTGAAATTTTTTGCTTTTTCCTGCTAATCCTAGCATGATAAAGAAGATTCAAAGAGAGTGAGATGCCAGCTCCTTTCTTTCAGTCAGTAGCTTCAAACATTTCTGGACGTTTTTCAATGGCAAAAATCAATGAATATTGTAAATGCACAAACAGTAATATCTCCACATTGCAAGGTGCAATTCTGAAATTTTTTGCTTTTTCCTGCTCCTCTTAGCATGATAAAGAAGATTCAAAGAGAGTGAGATGCCAGCTCTTTTCATTCAGTCAGTAGCTTCAAACATTTCTGGTATATGAATAACATGATGTTTTTCAATGGCAAAAATCAATGAATATTGTAAATGCACAAACAGTAATTTCTCCGCATTGCAAGGTGCAATTCTGAAATTTTTTGCTTTTTCCTGCTAATCCTAGCATGATAAAGAAGATTCAAAGAGAGTGAGATGCCAGCTCCTTTCATTCAGTCAGTAGCTTCAAACATTTCTGGACGTTTTTCAATGGCAAAAATCAATGAATATTGTAAATGCACAAACAGTAATATCTCCACATTGCAAGGTGCAATTCTGAAATTTTTTGCTTTTTCCTGCTCCTCTTAGCATGATAAAGAAGATTCAAAGAGAGTGAGATGCCAGCTCTTTTCATTCAGTCAGTAGCTTCAAACATTTCTGGAATATGAATAACATGATGTTTTTCAATGGCAAAAATCAATGAATATTGTAAATGCACAAACAGTAATATCTCCACATTGCAAGGTGCAATTCTGAAATTTTTTGCTTTTTCCTGCTAATCCTAGCATGATAAAGAAGATTCAAAGAGAGTGAGATGCCAGCTCTTTTCATTCAGTCAGTAGCTTCAAACATTTCTGGTATATGAATAACATGATGTTTTTCAATGGCAAAAATCAATGAATATTGTAAATGCACAAACAGTAATTTCTCCACATTGCAAGGTGCAATTCTGAAATTTTTTGCTTTTTCCTGCTAATCCTAGCATGATAAGGAAGATTCAAAGAGAGTGAGATGCCAGCTCCTTTCATTCAGTCAGTAGCTTCAAACATTTCTGGACGTTTTTCAATGGCAAAAATCAATGAATATTGTAAATGCACAAACAGTAATATCTCCACATTGCAAGGTGCAATTCTGAATTTTTTTGCTTTTTCCTGCTCCTCTTAGCATGATAAAGAAGATTCAAAGAGAGTGAGATGCCAGCTCTTTTCATTCAGTCAGTAGCTTCAAACATTTCTGGTATATGAATAACATGATGTTTTTCAATGGCAAAAATCAATGAATATTGTAAATGCACAAACAGTAATTTCTCCGCATTGCAAGGTGCAATTCTGAAATTTTTTGCTTTTTCCTGCTAATCCTAGCATGATAAAGAAGATTCAAAGAGAGTGAGATGCCAGCTCCTTTCATTCAGTCAGTAGCTTCAAACATTTCTGGACGTTTTTCAATGGCAAAAATCAATGAATATTGTAAATGCACAAACAGTAATATCTCCACATTGCAAGGTGCAATTCTGAAATTTTTTGCTTTTTCCTGCTCCTCTTAGCATGATAAAGAAGATTCAAAGAGAGTGAGATGCCAGCTCTTTTCATTCAGTCAGTAGCTTCAAACATTTCTGGTATATGAATAACATGATGTTTTTCAATGGCAAAAATCAATGAATATTGTAAATGCACAAACAGTAATTTCTCCGCATTGCAAGGTGCAATTCTGAAATTTTTTCCTTTTTCCTGCTAATCCTAGCATGATAAAGAAGATTCAAAGAGAGTGAGATGCCAGCTCCTTTCATTCAGTCAGTAGCTTCAAACATTTCTGGACGTTTTTCAATGGCAAAAATCAATGAATATTGTAAATGCACAAACAGTAATATCTCCACATTGCAAGGTGCAATTCTGAAATTTTTTGCTTTTTCCTGCTCCTCTTAGCATGATAAAGAAGATTCAAAGAGAGTGAGATGCCAGCTCTTTTCATTCAGTCAGTAGCTTCAAACATTTCTGGTATATGAATAACATGATGTTTTTCAATGGCAAAAATCAATGAATATTGTAAATGCACAAACAGTAATTTCTCCGCATTGCAAGGTGCAATTCTGAAATTTTTTGCTTTTTCCTGCTAATCCTAGCATGATAAAGAAGATTCAAAGAGAGTGAGATGCCAGCTCCTTTCATTCAGTCAGTAGCTTCAAACATTTCTGGACGTTTTTCAATGGCAAAAATCAATGAATATTGTAAATGCACAAACAGTAATATCTCCACATTGCAAGGTGCAATTCTGAAATTTTTTGCTTTTTCCTGCTCCTCTTAGCATGATAAAGAAGATTCAAAGAGAGTGAGATGCCAGCTCTTTTCATTCAGTCAGTAGCTTCAAACATTTCTGGTATATGAATAACATGATGTTTTTCAATGGCAAAAATCAATGAATATTGTAAATGCACAAACAGTAATATCTCCACATTGCAAGGTGCAATTCTGAAATTTTTTGCTTTTTCCTGCTAATCCTAGCATGATAAAGAAGATTCAAAGAGAGTGAGATGCCAGCTCTTTTCATTCAGTCAGTAGCTTCAAACATTTCTGGTATAATAATAACATGATGTTTTTCAATGGCAAAAATCAATGAATATTGTAAATGCACAAACAGTAATTTCTCCGCATTGCAAGGTGCAATTCTGAAATTTTTTGCTTTTTCCTGCTAATCCTAGCATGATAAAGAAGATTCAAAGAGAGTGAGATGCCAGCTCCTTTCATTCAATCAGTAGCTTCAAACATTTCTGGACATTTTTCAATGGCAAAAATCAATGAATATTGTAAATGCACAAACAGTAATATCTCCACATTGCAAGGTGCAATTCTGAAATTTTTTGCTTTTTCCTGCTCCTCTTAGCATGATAAAGAAGATTCAAAGAGAGTGAGATGCCAGCTCTTTTCATTCAGTCAGTAGCTTCAAACATTTCTGGTATATGAATAACATGATGTTTTTCAATGGCAAAAATCAATGAATATTGTAAATGCACAAACAGTAATTTCTCCGCATTGCAAGGTGCAATTCTGAAATTTTTTGCTTTTTCCTGCTAATCCTAGCATGATAAAGAAGATTCAAAGAGAGTGAGATGCCAGCTCCTTTCATTCAGTCAGTAGCTTCAAACATTTCTGGACGTTTTTCAATAGCAAAAATCAATGAATATTGTAAATGCACAAACATTAATATCTCCACATTGCAAGGTGCAATTCTGAAATTTTTTGCTTTTTCCTGCTCCTCTTAGCATGATAAAGAAGATTCAAAGAGAGTGAGATGCCAGCTCTTTTCATTCAGTCAGTAGCTTCAAACATTTCTGGTATATGAATAACATGATGTTTTTCAATGGCAAAAATCAATGAATATTGTAAATGCACAAACAGTAATATCTCCTCATTGCAAGGTGCAATTCTGAAATTTTTTGCTTTTTCCTGTTCATCCTAGCATGATAAAGAAGATTCAAAGAGAGTGAGATGCCAGCTCTTTTCATTCAGTCAGTAGCTTCAAACATTTCTGGTATATGAATAACATGATGTTTTTCAATGGCAAAAATCAATGAATATTGTAAATGCACAAACAGTAATTTCTCCGCATTGCAAGGTGCAATTCTGAAATTTTTTGCTTTTTCCTGCTAATCCTAGCATGATAAAGAAGATTCAAAGAGAGTGAGATGCCAGCTCCTTTCATTCAGTCAGTAGCTTCAAACATTTCTGGACGTTTTTCAATGGCAAAAATCAATGAATATTGTAAATGCACAAACAGTAATATCTCCACATTGCAAGGTGCAATTCTGAAATTTTTTGCTTTTTCCTGCTCCTCTTAGCATGATAAAGAAGATTCAAAGAGAGTGAGATGCCAGCTCTTTTCATTCAGTCAGTAGCTTCAAACATTTCTGGTATATGAATAACATGATGTTTTTCAATGGCAAAAATCAATGAATATTGTAAATGCACAAACAGTAATTTCTCCGCATTGCAAGGTGCAATTCTGAAATTTTTTGCTTTTTCCTGCTAATCCTAGCATGATAAAGAAGATTCAAAGAGAGTGAGATGCCAGCTCCTTTCATTCAGTCAGTAGCTTCAAACATTTCTGGACGTTTTTCAATGGCAAAAATCAATGAATATTGTAAATGCACAAACAGTAATATCTCCACATTGCAAGGTGCAATTCTGAAATTTTTTGCTTTTTCCTGCTCCTCTTAGCATGATAAAGAAGATTCAAAGAGAGTGAGATGCCAGCTCTTTTCATTCAGTCAGTAGCTTCAAACATTTCTGGTATATGAATAACATGATGTTTTTCAATGGCAAAAATCAATGAATATTGTAAATGCACAAACAGTAATTTCTCCGCATTGCAAGGTGCAATTCTGAAATTTTTTGCTTTTTCCTGCTAATCCTAGCATGATAAAGAAGATTCAAAGAGAGTGAGATGCCAGCTCCTTTCATTCAGTCAGTAGCTTCAAACATTTCTGGACGTTTTTCAATGGCAAAAATCAATGAATATTGTAAATGCACAAACAGTAATATCTCCACATTGCAAGGTGCAATTCTGAAATTTTTTGCTTTTTCCTGCTCCTCTTAGTATGATAAAGAAGATTCAAAGAGAGTGAGATGCCAGCTCTTTTCATTCAGTCAGTAGCTTCAAACATTTCTGGTATATGAATAACATGATGTTTTTCAATGGCAAAAATCAATGAATATTGTAAATGCACAAACAGTAATTTCTCCGCATTGCAAGGTGCAATTCTGAAATTTTTTCCTTTTTCCTGCTAATCCTAGCATGATAAAGAAGATTCAAAGAGAGTGAGATGCCAGCTCCTTTCATTCAGTCAGTAGCTTCAAACATTTCTGGACGTTTTTCAATGGCAAAAATCAATGAATATTGTAAATGCACAAACAGTAATATCTCCACATTGCAAGGTGCAATTCTGAAATTTTTTGCTTTTTCCTGCTCCTCTTAGCATGATAAAGAAGATTCAAAGAGAGTGAGATGCCAGCTCTTTTCATTCAGTCAGTAGCTTCAAACATTTCTGGTATATGAATAACATGATGTTTTTCAATGGCAAAAATCAATGAATATTGTAAATGCACAAACAGTAATTTCTCCGCATTGCAAGGTGCAATTCTGAAATTTTTTGCTTTTTCCTGCTAATCCTAGCATGATAAAGAAGATTCAAAGAGAGTGAGATGCCAGCTCCTTTCATTCAGTCAGTAGCTTCAAACATTTCTGGACGTTTTTCAATGGCAAAAATCAATGAATATTGTAAATGCACAAACAGTAATATCTCCACATTGCAAGGTGCAATTCTGAAATTTTTTGCTTTTTCCTGCTCCTCTTAGCATGATAAAGAAGATTCAAAGAGAGTGAGATGCCAGCTCTTTTCATTCAGTCAGTAGCTTCAAACATTTCTGGTATATGAATAACATGATGTTTTTCAATGGCAAAAATCAATGAATATTGTAAATGCACAAACAGTAATATCTCCACATTGCAAGGTGCAATTCTGAAATTTTTTGCTTTTTCCTGCTAATCCTAGCATGATAAAGAAGATTCAAAGAGAGTGAGATGCCAGCTCTTTTCATTCAGTCAGTAGCTTCAAACATTTCTGGTATAATAATAACATGATGTTTTTCAATGGCAAAAATCAATGAATATTGTAAATGCACAAACAGTAATTTCTCCGCATTGCAAGGTGCAATTCTGAAATTTTTTGCTTTTTCCTGCTAATCCTAGCATGATAAAGAAGATTCAAAGAGAGTGAGATGCCAGCTCCTTTCATTCAATCAGTAGCTTCAAACATTTCTGGACATTTTTCAATGGCAAAAATCAATGAATATTGTAAATGCACAAACAGTAATATCTCCACATTGCAAGGTGCAATTCTGAAATTTTTTGCTTTTTCCTGCTCCTCTTAGCATGATAAAGAAGATTCAAAGAGAGTGAGATGCCAGCTCTTTTCATTCAGTCAGTAGCTTCAAACATTTCTGGTATATGAATAACATGATGTTTTTCAATGGCAAAAATCAATGAATATTGTAAATGCACAAACAGTAATTTCTCCGCATTGCAAGGTGCAATTCTGAAATTTTTTGCTTTTTCCTGCTAATCCTAGCATGATAAAGAAGATTCAAAGAGAGTGAGATGCCAGCTCCTTTCATTCAGTCAGTAGCTTCAAACATTTCTGGACGTTTTTCAATAGCAAAAATCAATGAATATTGTAAATGCACAAACATTAATATCTCCACATTGCAAGGTGCAATTCTGAAATTTTTTGCTTTTTCCTGCTCCTCTTAGCATGATAAAGAAGATTCAAAGAGAGTGAGATGCCAGCTCTTTTCATTCAGTCAGTAGCTTCAAACATTTCTGGTATATGAATAACATGATGTTTTTCAATGGCAAAAATCAATGAATATTGTAAATGCACAAACAGTAATATCTCCTCATTGCAAGGTGCAATTCTGAAATTTTTTGCTTTTTCCTGTTCATCCTAGCATGATAAAGAAGATTCAAAGAGAGTGAGATGCCAGCTCTTTTCATTCAGTCAGTAGCTTCAAACATTTCTGGTATATGAATAACATGATGTTTTTCAATGGCAAAAATCAATGAATATTGTAAATGCACAAACAGTAATTTCTCCGCATTGCAAGGTGCAATTCTGAAATTTTTTGCTTTTTCCTGCTAATCCTAGCATGATAAAGAAGATTCAAAGAGAGTGAGATGCCAGCTCCTTTCATTCAGTCAGTAGCTTCAAACATTTCTGGACGTTTTTCAATGGCAAAAATCAATGAATATTGTAAATGCACAAACAGTAATATCTCCACATTGCAAGGTGCAATTCTGAAATTTTTTGCTTTTTCCTGCTCCTCTTAGCATGATAAAGAAGATTCAAAGAGAGTGAGATGCCAGCTCTTTTCATTCAGTCAGTAGCTTCAAACATTTCTGGTATATGAATAACATGATGTTTTTCAATGGCAAAAATCAATGAATATTGTAAATGCACAAACAGTAATTTCTCCGCATTGCAAGGTGCAATTCTGAAATTTTTTGCTTTTTCCTGCTAATCCTAGCATGATAAAGAAGATTCAAAGAGAGTGAGATGCCAGCTCCTTTCATTCAGTCAGTAGCTTCAAACATTTCTGGACGTTTTTCAATGGCAAAAATCAATGAATATTGTAAATGCACAAACAGTAATATCTCCACATTGCAAGGTGCAATTCTGAAATTTTTTGCTTTTTCCTGCTCCTCTTAGCATGATAAAGAAGATTCAAAGAGAGTGAGATGCCAGCTCTTTTCATTCAGTCAGTAGCTTCAAACATTTCTGGTATATGAATAACATGATGTTTTTCAATGGCAAAAATCAATGAATATTGTAAATGCACAAACAGTAATTTCTCCGCATTGCAAGGTGCAATTCTGAAATTTTTTGCTTTTTCCTGCTAATCCTAGCATGATAAAGAAGATTCAAAGAGAGTGAGATGCCAGCTCCTTTCATTCAGTCAGTAGCTTCAAACATTTCTGGACGTTTTTCAATGGCAAAAATCAATGAATATTGTAAATGCACAAACAGTAATATCTCCACATTGCAAGGTGCAATTCTGAAATTTTTTGCTTTTTCCTGCTCCTCTTAGTATGATAAAGAAGATTCAAAGAGAGTGAGATGCCAGCTCTTTTCATTCAGTCAGTAGCTTCAAACATTTCTGGTATATGAATAACATGATGTTTTTCAATGGCAAAAATCAATGAATATTGTAAATGCACAAACAGTAATTTCTCCGCATTGCAAGGTGCAATTCTGAAATTTTTTGCTTTTTCCTGCTAATCCTAGCATGATAAAGAAGATTCAAAGAGAGTGAGATGCCAGCTCCTTTCATTCAGTCAGTAGCTTCAAACATTTCTGGACGTTTTTCAATGGCAAAAATCAATGAATATTGTAAATGCACAAACAGTAATATCTCCACATTGCAAATTGCAATTCTGAAATTTTTTGCTTTTTCCTGCTTCTTTTAACATGATAAAGAAGATTCAAAGAGAGTGAGATGCCAGCTCTTTTCATTCAGTCAGTAGCTTCAAACATTTCTGGTATATGAATAACATGATGTTTTTCAATGGCAAAAATCAATGAATATTGTAAATGCACAAACAGTAATTTCTCCGCATTGCAAGGTGCAATTCTGAAATTTTTTTGCTTTTTCCTGCTAATCCTAGCATGATAAAGAAGATTCAAAGAGAGTGAGATGCCAGCTCCTTTCATTCAGTCAGTAGCTTCAAACATTTCTGGACGTTTTTCAATGGCAAAAATCAATGAATATTGTAAATGCACAAGCAGTAATTTCTCCGCATTGCAAGGTGCAATTCTGAAATTTTTTGCTTTTTCCTGCTAATCCTAGCATGATAAAGAAGATTCAAAGAGAGTGAGATGCCAGCTCCTTTCATTCAGTCAGTAGCTTCAAACATTTCTGGACGTTTTTCAATGGCAAAAATCAATGAATATTGTAAATGCACAAACAGTAATATCTCCACATTGCAAGGTGCAATTCTGAAATTTTTTGCTTTTTCCTGCTCCTCTTAGCATGATAAAGAAGATTCAAAGAGAGTGAGATGCCAGCTCTTTTCATTCAGTCAGTAGCTTCAAACATTTCTGGTATATGAATAACATGATGTTTTTCAATGGCAAAAATCAATGAATATTGTAAATGCACAAACAGTAATTTCTCCGCATTGCAAGGTGCAATTCTGAAATTTTTTGCTTTTTCCTGCTAATTCTAGCATGATAAAGAAGATTCAAAGAGAGTGAGATGCCAGCTCCTTTCATTCAGTCAGTAGCTTCAAACATTTCTGGACGTTTTTCAATGGCAAAAATCAATGAATATTGTAAATGCACAAACAGTAATATCTCCACATTGCAAGGTGCAATTCTGAAATGTTTTGCTTTTTCCTGCTCCTCTTAGCATGATAAAGAAGATTCAAAGAGAGTGAGATGCCAGCTCTTTTCATTCAGTCAGTAGCTTCAAACATTTCTGGTATATGAATAACATGATGTTTTTCAATGGCAAAAATCAATGAATATTGTAAATGCACAAACAGTAATATCTCCACATTGCAAGGTGCAATTCTGAAATTTTTTGCTTTTTCCTGCTAATCCTAGCATGATAAAGAAGATGCAAAGAGAGTGAGATGCCAGCTCTTTTCATTCAGTCAGTAGCTTCAAACATTTCTGGTATATGAATAACATGATATTTTTCAATGGCAAAAATCAATGAATATTGTAAATGCACAAACAGTAATTTCTCCGCATTGCAAGGTGCAATTCTGTAATTTTTTGCTTTTTCCTGCTAATCCTAGCATGATAAAGAAGATTCAAAGAGAGTGAGATGCCAGCTCCTTTCATTCAGTCAGTAGCTTCAAACATTTCTGGACGTTTTTCAATGGCAAAAATCAATGAATATTGTAAATGCACAAACAGTAATATCTCCACATTGCAAGGTGCAATTCTGAAATTTTTTGCTTTTTCCTGCTCCTCTTAGCATGATAAAGAAGATTCAAAGAGAGTGAGATGCCAGCTCTTTTCATTCAGTCAGTAGCTTCAAACATTTCTGGTATATGAATAACATGATATTTTTCAATGGCAAAAATCAATGAATATTGTAAATGCACAAACAGTAATTTCTCCGCATTGCAAGGTGCAATTCTGTAATTTTTTGCTTTTTCCTGCTAATCCTAGCATGATAAAGAAGATTCAAAGAGAGTGAGATGCCAGCTCCTTTCATTCAGTCAGTAGCTTCAAACATTTCTGGACGTTTTTCAATGGCAAAAATCAATGAATATTGTAAATGCACAAACAGTAATATCTCCACATTGCAAATTGCAATTCTGAATTTTTTTGCTTTTTCCTGCTCCTCTTAGCATGATAAAGAAGATTCAAAGAGAGTGAGATGCCAGCTCTTTTCATTCAGTCAGTAGCTTCAAACATTTCTGGTATATGAATAACATGATGTTTTTCAATGGCAAAAATCAATGAATATTGTAAATGCACAAACAGTAATTTCTCCGCATTGCAAGGTGCAATTCTGAAATTTTTTGCTTTTTCCTGCTAATCCTAGCATGATAAAGAAGATTCAAAGAGAGTGAGATGCCAGCTCCTTTCATTCAGTCAGTAGCTTCAAACATTTCTGGACGTTTTTCAATGGCAAAAATCAATGAATATTGTAAATGCACAAACAGTAATATCTCCACATTGCAAGGTGCAATTCTGAAATTTTTTGCTTTTTCCTGCTCCTCTTAGCATGATAAAGAAGATTCAAAGAGAGTGAGATGCCAGCTCTTTTCATTCAGTCAGTAGCTTCAAACATTTCTGGTATATGAATAACATGATGTTTTTCAATGGCAAAAATCAATGAATATTGTAAATGCACAAACAGTAATATCTCCACATTGCAAGGTGCAATTCTGAAATTTTTTGCTTTTTCCTGCTAATCCTAGCATGATAAAGAAGATTCAAAGAGAGTGAGATGCCAGCTCTTTTCATTCAGTCAGTAGCTTCAAACATTTCTGGTATATGAATAACATGATGTTTTTCAATGGCAAAAATCAATGAATATTGTAAATGCACAAACAGTAATTTCTCCGCATTGCAAGGTGCAATTCTGAAATTTTTTGCTTTTTCCTGCTAATCCTAGCATGATAAAGAAGATTCAAAGAGAGTGAGATGCCAGCTCCTTTCATTCAGTCAGTAGCTTCAAACATTTCTGGACGTTTTTCAATGGCAAAAATCAATGAATATTGTAAATGCACAAACAGTAATATCTCCACATTGCAAGGTGCAATTCTGAAATTTTTTGCTTTTTCCTGCTCCTCTTAGCATGATAAAGAAGATTCAAAGAGAGTGAGATGCCAGCTCTTTTCATTCAGTCCGTAGCTTCAAACATTTCTGGTATATGAATAACATGATGTTTTTCAATGGCAAAAATCAATGAATATTGTAAATGCACAAACAGTAATTTCTCCGCATTGCAAGGTGCAATTCTGAAATTTTTTGCTTTTTCCTGCTAATCCTAGCATGATAAAGAAGATTCAAAGAGAGTGAGATGCCAGCTCCTTTCATTCAGTCAGTAGCTTCAAACATTTCTGGACGTTTTTCAATGGCAAAAATCAATGAATATTGTAAATGCACAAACAGTAATATCTCCACATTGCAAATTGCAATTCTGAAATTTTTTGCTTTTTCCTGCTCCTCTTAGCATGATAAAGAAGATTCAAAGAGAGTGAGATGCCAGCTCTTTTCATTCAGTCAGTAGCTTCAAACATTTCTGGTATATGAATAACATGATGTTTTTCAATGGCAAAAATCAATGAATATTGTAAATGCACAAACAGTAATTTCTCCGCATTGCAAGGTGCAATTCTGAAATTTTTTGCTTTTTCCTGCTAATCCTAGCATGATAAAGAAGATTCAAAGAGAGTGAGATGCCAGCTCCTTTCATTCAGTCAGTAGCTTCAAACATTTCTGGACGTTTTTCAATGGCAAAAATCAATGAATATTGTAAATGCACAAACAGTAATATCTCCACATTGCAAGGTGCAATTCTGAAATTTTTTGCTTTTTCCTGCTCCTCTTAGCATGATAAAGAAGATTCAAAGAGAGTGAGATGCCAGCTCTTTTCATTCAGTCAGTAGCTTCAAACATTTCTGGTATATGAATAACATGATGTTTTTCAATGGCAAAAATCAATGAATATTGTAAATGCACAAACAGTAATTTCTCCGCATTGCAAGGTGCAATTCTGAAATTTTTTGCTTTTTCCTGCTAATCCTAGCATGATAAAGAAGATTCAAAGAGAGTGAGATGCCAGCTCCTTTCATTCAGTCAGTAGCTTCAAACATTTCTGGACGTTTTTCAATGGCAAAAATCAATGAATATTGTAAATGCACAAACAGTAATATCTCCACATTGCAAGGTGCAATTCTGAAATTTTTTGCTTTTTCCTGCTCCTCTTAGCATGATAAAGAAGATTCAAAGAGAGTGAGATGCCAGCTCTTTTCATTCAGTCAGTAGCTTCAAACATTTCTGGTATATGAATAACATGATGTTTTTCAATGGCAAAAATCAATGAATATTGTAAATGCACAAACAGTAATTTCTCCACATTGCAAGGTGCAATTCTGAAATTTTTTGCTTTTTCCTGCTAATCCTAGCATGATAAGGAAGATTCAAAGAGAGTGAGATGCCAGCTCCTTTCATTCAGTCAGTAGCTTCAAACATTTCTGGACGTTTTTCAATGGCAAAAATCAATGAATATTGTAAATGCACAAACAGTAATATCTCCACATTGCAAGGTGCAATTCTGAAATTTTTTGCTTTTTCCTGCTCCTCTTAGCATGATAAAGAAGATTCAAAGAGAGTGAGATGCCAGCTCTTTTCATTCAGTCAGTAGCTTCAAACATTTCTGGTATATGAATAACATGATGTTTTTCAATGGCAAAAATCAATGAATATTGTAAATGCACAAACAGTAATTTCTCCGCATTGCAAGGTGCAATTCTGAAATTTTTTGCTTTTTCCTGCTAATCCTAGCATGATAAAGAAGATTCAAAGAGAGTGAGATGCCAGCTCCTTTCATTCAGTCAGTAGCTTCAAACATTTCTGGACGTTTTTCAATGGCAAAAATCAATGAATATTGTAAATGCACAAACAGTAATATCTCCACATTGCAAATTGCAATTCTGAAATTTTTTGCTTTTTCCTGCTCCTCTTAGCATGATAAAGAAGATTCAAAGAGAGTGAGATGCCAGCTCTTTTCATTCAGTCAGTAGCTTCAAACATTTCTGGTATATGAATAACATGATGTTTTTCAATGGCAAAAATCAATGAATATTGTAAATGCACAAACAGTAATTTCTCCGCATTGCAAGGTGCAATTCTGAAATTTTTTGCTTTTTCCTGCTAATCCTAGCATGATAAAGAAGATTCAAAGAGAGTGAGATGCCAGCTCCTTTCATTCAGTCAGTAGCTTCAAACATTTCTGGACGTTTTTCAATGGCAAAAATCAATGAATATTGTAAATGCACAAACAGTAATATCTCCACATTGCAAGGTGCAATTCTGAAATTTTTTGCTTTTTCCTGCTCCTCTTAGCATGATAAAGAAGATTCAAAGAGAGTGAGATGCCAGCTCTTTTCATTCAGTCAGTAGCTTCAAACATTTCTGGTATATGAATAACATGATGTTTTTCAATGGCAAAAATCAATGAATATTGTAAATGCACAAACAGTAATTTCTCCGCATTGCAAGGTGCAATTCTGAAATTTTTTGCTTTTTCCTGCTAATCCTAGCATGATAAAGAAGATTCAAAGAGAGTGAGATGCCAGCTCCTTTCATTCAGTCAGTAGCTTCAAACATTTCTGGACGTTTTTCAATGGCAAAAATCAATGAATATTGTAAATGCACAAACAGTAATATCTCCACATTGCAAATTGCAATTCTGAATTTTTTTGCTTTTTCCTGCTCCTCTTAGCATGATAAAGAAGATTCAAAGAGAGTGAGATGCCAGCTCTTTTCATTCAGTCAGTAGCTTCAAACATTTCTGGTATATGAATAACATGATGTTTTTCAATGGCAAAAATCAATGAATATTGTAAATGCACAAACAGTAATTTCTCCGCATTGCAAGGTGCAATTCTGAAATTTTTTGCTTTTTCCTGCTAATCCTAGCATGATAAAGAAGATTCAAAGAGAGTGAGATGCCAGCTCCTTTCATTCAGTCAGTAGCTTCAAACATTTCTGGACGTTTTTCAATGGCAAAAATCAATGAATATTGTAAATGCACAAACAGTAATATCTCCACATTGCAAGGTGCAATTCTGAAATTTTTTGCTTTTTCCTGCTCCTCTTAGCATGATAAAGAAGATTCAAAGAGAGTGAGATGCCAGCTCTTTTCATTCAGTCAGTAGCTTCAAACATTTCTGGTATATGAATAACATGATGTTTTTCAATGGCAAAAATCAATGAATATTGTAAATGCACAAACAGTAATATCTCCACATTGCAAGGTGCAATTCTGAAATTTTTTGCTTTTTCCTGCTAATCCTAGCATGATAAAGAAGATTCAAAGAGAGTGAGATGCCAGCTCTTTTCATTCAGTCAGTAGCTTCAAACATTTCTGGTATATGAATAACATGATGTTTTTCAATGGCAAAAATCAATGAATATTGTAAATGCACAAACAGTAATTTCTCCGCATTGCAAGGTGCAATTCTGAAATTTTTTGCTTTTTCCTGCTAATCCTAGCATGATAAAGAAGATTCAAAGAGAGTGAGATGCCAGCTCCTTTCATTCAGTCAGTAGCTTCAAACATTTCTGGACGTTTTTCAATGGCAAAAATCAATGAATATTGTAAATGCACAAACAGTAATATCTCCACATTGCAAGGTGCAATTCTGAAATTTTTTGCTTTTTCCTGCTCCTCTTAGCATGATAAAGAAGATTCAAAGAGAGTGAGATGCCAGCTCTTTTCATTCAGTCAGTAGCTTCAAACATTTCTGGTATATGAATAACATGATGTTTTTCAATGGCAAAAATCAATGAATATTGTAAATGCACAAACAGTAATTTCTCCGCATTGCAAGGTGCAATTCTGAAATTTTTTGCTTTTTCCTGCTAATCCTAGCATGATAAAGAAGATTCAAAGAGAGTGAGATGCCAGCTCCTTTCATTCAGTCAGTAGCTTCAAACATTTCTGGACGTTTTTCAATGGCAAAAATCAATGAATATTGTAAATGCACAAACAGTAATATCTCCACATTGCAAATTGCAATTCTGAAATTTTTTGCTTTTTCCTGCTCCTCTTAGCATGATAAAGAAGATTCAAAGAGAGTGAGATGCCAGCTCTTTTCATTCAGTCAGTAGCTTCAAACATTTCTGGTATATGAATAACATGATGTTTTTCAATGGCAAAAATCAATGAATATTGTAAATGCACAAACAGTAATTTCTCCGCATTGCAAGGTGCAATTCTGAAATTTTTTGCTTTTTCCTGCTAATCCTAGCATGATAAAGAAGATTCAAAGAGAGTGAGATGCCAGCTCCTTTCATTCAGTCAGTAGCTTCAAACATTTCTGGACGTTTTTCAATGGCAAAAATCAATGAATATTGTAAATGCACAAACAGTAATATCTCCACATTGCAAGGTGCAATTCTGAAATTTTTTGCTTTTTCCTGCTCCTCTTAGCATGATAAAGAAGATTCAAAGAGAGTGAGATGCCAGCTCTTTTCATTCAGTCAGTAGCTTCAAACATTTCTGGTATATGAATAACATGATGTTTTTCAATGGCAAAAATCAATGAATATTGTAAATGCACAAACAGTAATTTCTCCGCATTGCAAGGTGCAATTCTGAAATTTTTTGCTTTTTCCTGCTAATCCTAGCATGATAAAGAAGATTCAAAGAGAGTGAGATGCCAGCTCCTTTCATTCAGTCAGTAGCTTCAAACATTTCTGGACGTTTTTCAATGGCAAAAATCAATGAATATTGTAAATGCACAAACAGTAATATCTCCACATTGCAAGGTGCAATTCTGAAATTTTTTGCTTTTTCCTGCTCCTCTTAGCATGATAAAGAAGATTCAAAGAGAGTGAGATGCCAGCTCTTTTCATTCAGTCAGTAGCTTCAAACATTTCTGGTATATGAATAACATGATGTTTTTCAATGGCAAAAATCAATGAATATTGTAAATGCACAAACAGTAATTTCTCCACATTGCAAGGTGCAATTCTGAAATTTTTTGCTTTTTCCTGCTAATCCTAGCATGATAAGGAAGATTCAAAGAGAGTGAGATGCCAGCTCCTTTCATTCAGTCAGTAGCTTCAAACATTTCTGGACGTTTTTCAATGGCAAAAATCAATGAATATTGTAAATGCACAAACAGTAATATCTCCACATTGCAAGGTGCAATTCTGAAATTTTTTGCTTTTTCCTGCTCCTCTTAGCATGATAAAGAAGATTCAAAGAGAGTGAGATGCCAGCTCTTTTCATTCAGTCAGTAGCTTCAAACATTTCTGGTATATGAATAACATGATGTTTTTCAATGGCAAAAATCAATGAATATTGTAAATGCACAAACAGTAATTTCTCCGCATTGCAAGGTGCAATTCTGAAATTTTTTGCTTTTTCCTGCTAATCCTAGCATGATAAAGAAGATTCAAAGAGAGTGAGATGCCAGCTCCTTTCATTCAGTCAGTAGCTTCAAACATTTCTGGACGTTTTTCAATGGCAAAAATCAATGAATATTGTAAATGCACAAACAGTAATATCTCCACATTGCAAATTGCAATTCTGAAATTTTTTGCTTTTTCCTGCTCCTCTTAGCATGATAAAGAAGATTCAAAGAGAGTGAGATGCCAGCTCTTTTCATTCAGTCAGTAGCTTCAAACATTTCTGGTATATGAATAACATGATGTTTTTCAATGGCAAAAATCAATGAATATTGTAAATGCACAAACAGTAATTTCTCCGCATTGCAAGGTGCAATTCTGAAATTTTTTGCTTTTTCCTGCTAATCCTAGCATGATAAAGAAGATTCAAAGAGAGTGAGATGCCAGCTCCTTTCATTCAGTCAGTAGCTTCAAACATTTCTGGACGTTTTTCAATGGCAAAAATCAATGAATATTGTAAATGCACAAACAGTAATATCTCCACATTGCAAGGTGCAATTCTGAAATTTTTTGCTTTTTCCTGCTCCTCTTAGCATGATAAAGAAGATTCAAAGAGAGTGAGATGCCAGCTCTTTTCATTCAGTCAGTAGCTTCAAACATTTCTGGTATATGAATAACATGATGTTTTTCAATGGCAAAAATCAATGAATATTGTAAATGCACAAACAGTAATTTCTCCGCATTGCAAGGTGCAATTCTGAAATTTTTTGCTTTTTCCTGCTAATCCTAGCATGATAAAGAAGATTCAAAGAGAGTGAGCTGCCAGTTCCTTTCATTCAGTCAGTAGCTTCAAACATTTCTGGACGTTTTTCAATGGCAAAAATCAATGAATATTGTAAATGCACAAACAGTAATATCTCCACATCGCAAGGTGCAATTCTGAAATTTTTTGCTTTTTCCTGCTCCTCTTAGCATGATAAAGAAGATTCAAAGAGAGTGAGATGCCAGCTCTTTTCATTCAGTCAGTAGCTTCAAACATTTCTGGTATATGAATAACATGATGTTTTTCAATGGCAAAAATCAATGAATATTGTAAATGCACAAACAGTAATTTCTCCGCATTGCAAGGTGCAATTCTGAAATTTTTTGCTTTTTCCTGCTAATCCTAGCATGATAAAGAAGATTCAAAGAGAGTGAGATGCCAGCTCCTTTCATTCAGTCAGTAGCTTCAAACATTTCTGGACGTTTTTCAATGGCAAAAATCAATGAATATTGTAAATGCACAAACAGTAATATCTCCACATTGCAAATTGCAATTCTGAAATTTTTTGCTTTTTCCTGCTCCTCTTAGCATGATGAAGAAGATTCAAAGAGAGTGAGATGCCAGCTCTTTTCATTCAGTCAGTAGCTTCAAACATTTCTGGTATATGAATAACATGATGTTTTTCAATGGCAAAAATCAATGAATATTGTAAATGCACAAACAGTAATTTCTCCGCATTGCAAGGTGCAATTCTGAAATTTTTTGCTTTTTCCTGCTAATCCTAGCATGATAAAGAAGATTCAAAGAGAGTGAGATGCCAGCTCCTTTCATTCAGTCAGTAGCTTCAAACATTTCTGGACGTTTTTCAATGGCAAAAATCAATGAATATTGTAAATGCACAAACAGTAATATCTGCACATTGCAAGGTGCAATTCTGAAATTTTTTGCTTTTTCCTGCTCCTCTTAGCATGATAAAGAAGATTCAAAGAGAGTGAGATGCCAGCTCTTTTCATTCAGTCAGTAGCTTCAAACATTTCTGGTATATGAATAACATGATGTTTTTCAATGGCAAAAATCAATGAATATTGTAAATGCACAAACAGTAATATCTCCACATTGCAAGGTGCAATTCTGAAATTTTTTGCTTTTTCCTGCTAATCCTAGCATGATAAAGAAGATTCAAAGAGAGTGAGATGCCAGCTCTTTTCATTCAGTCAGTAGCTTCAAACATTTCTGGTATATGAATAACATGATGTTTTTCAATGGCAAAAATCAATGAATATTGTAAATGCACAAACAGTAATTTCTCCGCATTGCAAGGTGCAATTCTGAAATTTTTTGCTTTTTCCTGCTAATCCTAGCATGATAAAGAAGATTCAAAGAGAGTGAGATGCCAGCTCCTTTCATTCAGTCAGTAGCTTCAAACATTTCTGGACGTTTTTCAATGGCAAAAATCAATGAATATTGTAAATGCACAAACAGTAATATCTCCACATTGCAAGGTGCAATTCTGAAATTTTTTGCTTTTTCCTGCTCCTCTTAGCATGATAAAGAAGATTCAAAGAGAGTGAGATGCCAGCTCTTTTCATTCAGTCAGTAGCTTCAAACATTTCTGGTATATGAATAACATGATGTTTTTCAATGGCAAAAATCAATGAATATTGTAAATGCACAAACAGTAATTTCTCCGCATTGCAAGGTGCAATTCTGAAATTTTTTGCTTTTTCCTGCTAATCCTAGCATGATAAAGAAGATTCAAAGAGAGTGAGATGCCAGCTCCTTTCATTCAGTCAGTAGCTTCAAACATTTCTGGACGTTTTTCAATGGCAAAAATCAATGAATATTGTAAATGCACAAACAGTAATATCTCCACATTGCAAATTGCAATTCTGAAATTTTTTGCTTTTTCCTGCTCCTCTTAGCATGATAAAGAAGATTCAAAGAGAGTGAGATGCCAGCTCTTTTCATTCAGTCAGTAGCTTCAAACATTTCTGGTATATGAATTACATGATGTTTTTCAATGGCAAAAATCAATGAATATTGTAAATGCACAAACAGTAATTTCTCCGCATTGCAAGGTGCAATTCTGAAATTTTTTGCTTTTTCCTGCTAATCCTAGCATGATAAAGAAGATTCAAAGAGAGTGAGATGCCAGCTCCTTTCATTCAGTCAGTAGCTTCAAACATTTCTGGACGTTTTTCAATGGCAAAAATCAATGAATATTGTAAATGCACAAACAGTAATATCTCCACATTGCAAGGTGCAATTCTGAAATGTTTTGCTTTTTCCTGCTCCTCTTAGCATGATAAAGAAGATTCAAAGAGAGTGAGATGCCAGCTCTTTTCATTCAGTCAGTAGCTTCAAACATTTCTGGTATATGAATAACATGATGTTTTTCAATGGCAAAAATCAATGAATATTGTAAATGCACAAACAGTAATATCTCCACATTGCAAGGTGCAATTCTGAAATTTTTTGCTTTTTCCTGCTAATCCTAGCATGATAAAGAAGATTCAAAGAGAGTGAGATGCCAGCTCTTTTCATTCAGTCAGTAGCTTCAAACATTTCTGGTATATGAATAACATGATGTTTTTCAATGGCAAAAATCAATGAATATTGTAAATGCACAAACAGTAATTTCTCCGCATTGCAAGGTGCAATTCTGAAATTTTTTGCTTTTTCCTGCTAATCCTAGCATGATAAAGAAGATTCAAAGAGAGTGAGATGCCAGCTCCTTTCATTCAGTCAGTAGCTTCAAACATTTCTGGACGTTTTTCAATGGCAAAAATCAATGAATATTGTAAATGCACAAACAGTAATATCTCCACATTGCAAGGTGCAATTCTGACATTTTTTGCTTTTTCCTGCTCCTCTTAGCATGATAAAGAAGATTCAAAGAGAGTGAGATGCCAGCTCTTTTCATTCAGTCAGTAGCTTCAAACATTTCTGGTATATGAATAACATGATGTTTTTCAATGGCAAAAATCAATGAATATTGTAAATGCACAAACAGTAATTTCTCCGCATTGCAAGGTGCAATTCTGAAATTTTTTGCTTTTTCCTGCTAATCCTAGCATGATAAAGAAGATTCAAAGAGAGTGAGATGCCAGCTCCTTTCATTCAGTCAGTAGCTTCAAACATTTCTGGACGTTTTTCAATGGCAAAAATCAATGAATATTGTAAATGCACAAACAGTAATATCTCCACATTGCAAGGTGCAATTCTGAAATTTTTTGCTTTTTCCTGCTCCTCTTAGCATGATACAGAAGATTCAAAGAGAGTGAGATGCCAGCTCTTTTCATTCAGTCAGTAGCTTCAAACATTTCTGGTATATGAATAACATGATGTTTTTCAATGGCAAAAATCAATGAATATTGTAAATGCACAAACAGTAATTTCTCCGCATTGCAAGGTGCAATTCTGAAATTTTTTGCTTTTTCCTGCTAATCCTAGCATGATAAAGAAGATTCAAAGAGAGTGAGATGCCAGCTCCTTTCATTCAGTCAGTAGCTTCAAACATTTCTGGACGTTTTTCAATGGCAAAAATCAATGAATATTGTAAATGCACAAACAGTAATATCTCCACATTGCAAGGTGCAATTCTGAAATTTTTTGCTTTTTCCTGCTCCTCTTAGCATGATAAAGAAGATTCAAAGAGAGTGAGATGCCAGCTCTTTTCATTCAGTCAGTAGCTTCAAACATTTCTGGTATATGAATAACATGATTTTTTTCAATGGCAAAAATCAATGAATATTGTAAATGCACAAACAGTAATTTCTCCGCATTGCAAGGTGCAATTCTGAAATTTTTTGCTTTTTCCTGCTAATCCTAGCATGATAAAGAAGATTCAAAGAGAGTGAGCTGCCAGTTCCTTTCATTCAGTCAGTAGCTTCAAACATTTCTGGACGTTTTTCAATGGCAAAAATCAATGAATATTGTAAATGCACAAACAGTAATATCTCCACATCGCAAGGTGCAATTCTGAAATTTTTTGCTTTTTCCTGCTCCTCTTAGCATGATAAAGAAGATTCAAAGAGAGTGAGATGCCAGCTCTTATCATTCAGTCAGTAGCTTCAAACATTTCTGGTATATGAATAACATGATGTTTTTCAATGGCAAAAATCAATGAATATTGTAAATGCACAAACAGTAATTTCTCCGCATTGCAAGGTGCAATTCTGAAATTTTTTGCTTTTTCCTGCTAATCCTAGCATGATAAAGAAGATTCAAAGAGAGTGAGATGCCAGCTCCTTTCATTCAGTCAGTAGCTTCAAACATTTCTGGACGTTTTTCAATGGCAAAAATCAATGAATATTGTAAATGCACAAACAGTAATATCTCCACATTGCAAGGTGCAATTCTGAAATTTTTTGCTTTTTCCTGCTCCTCTTAGCATGATACAGAAGATTCAAAGAGAGTGAGATGCCAGCTCTTTTCATTCAGTCAGTAGCTTCAAACATTTCTGGTATATGAATAACATGATGTTTTTCAATGGCAAAAATCAATGAATATTGTAAATGCACAAACAGTAATTTCTCCGCATTGCAAGGTGCAATTCTGAAATTTTTTGCTTTTTCCTGCTAATCCTAGCATGATAAAGAAGATTCAAAGAGAGTGAGATGCCAGCTCCTTTCATTCAGTCAGTAGCTTCAAACATTTCTGGACGTTTTTCAATGGCAAAAATCAATGAATATTGTAAATGCACAAACAGTAATATCTCCACATTGCAAGGTGCAATTCTGAAATTTTTTGCTTTTTCCTGCTCCTCTTAGCATGATAAAGAAGATTCAAAGAGAGTGAGATGCCAGCTCTTTTCATTCAGTCAGTAGCTTCAAACATTTCTGGTATATGAATAACATGATTTTTTTCAATGGCAAAAATCAATGAATATTGTAAATGCACAAACAGTAATTTCTCCGCATTGCAAGGTGCAATTCTGAAATTTTTTGCTTTTTCCTGCTAATCCTAGCATGATAAAGAAGATTCAAAGAGAGTGAGCTGCCAGTTCCTTTCATTCAGTCAGTAGCTTCAAACATTTCTGGACGTTTTTCAATGGCAAAAATCAATGAATATTGTAAATGCACAAACAGTAATATCTCCACATCGCAAGGTGCAATTCTGAAATTTTTTGCTTTTTCCTGCTCCTCTTAGCATGATAAAGAAGATTCAAAGAGAGTGAGATGCCAGCTCTTTTCATTCAGTCAGTAGCTTCAAACATTTCTGGTATATGAATAACATGATGTTTTTCAATGGCAAAAATCAATGAATATTGTAAATGCACAAACAGTAATTTCTCCGCA
Source organism: Phyllobates terribilis (assembly GCF_046119375.1). Classification (NCBI taxonomy): domain Eukaryota; kingdom Metazoa; phylum Chordata; class Amphibia; order Anura; family Dendrobatidae; genus Phyllobates; species Phyllobates terribilis. The sequence continues at coordinate 601,826 of NW_027362942.1, read as the reverse complement.
TTGCAAGGTGCAATTCTGAAATTTTTTGCTTTTTCCTGCTAATCCTAGCATGATAAAGAAGATTCAAAGAGAGTGAGATGCCAGCTCCTTTCATTCAGTCAGTAGCTTCAAACATTTCTGGACGTTTTTCAATGGCAAAAATCAATGAATATTGTAAATGCACAAACAGTAATATCTCCACATTGCAAATTGCAATTCTGAAATTTTTTGCTTTTTCCTGCTCCTCTTAGCATGATGAAGAAGATTCAAAGAGAGTGAGATGCCAGCTCTTTTCATTCAGTCAGTAGCTTCAAACATTTCTGGTATATGAATAACATGATGTTTTTCAATGGCAAAAATCAATGAATATTGTAAATGCACAAACAGTAATTTCTCCGCATTGCAAGGTGCAATTCTGAAATTTTTTGCTTTTTCCTGCTAATCCTAGCATGATAAAGAAGATTCAAAGAGAGTGAGATGCCAGCTCCTTTCATTCAGTCAGTAGCTTCAAACATTTCTGGACGTTTTTCAATGGCAAAAATCAATGAATATTGTAAATGCACAAACAGTAATATCTGCACATTGCAAGGTGCAATTCTGAAATTTTTTGCTTTTTCCTGCTCCTCTTAGCATGATAAAGAAGATTCAAAGAGAGTGAGATGCCAGCTCTTTTCATTCAGTCAGTAGCTTCAAACATTTCTGGTATATGAATAACATGATGTTTTTCAATGGCAAAAATCAATGAATATTGTAAATGCACAAACAGTAATATCTCCACATTGCAAGGTGCAATTCTGAAATTTTTTGCTTTTTCCTGCTAATCCTAGCATGATAAAGAAGATTCAAAGAGAGTGAGATGCCAGCTCTTTTCATTCAGTCAGTAGCTTCAAACATTTCTGGTATATGAATAACATGATGTTTTTCAATGGCAAAAATCAATGAATATTGTAAATGCACAAACAGTAATTTCTCCGCATTGCAAGGTGCAATTCTGAAATTTTTTGCTTTTTCCTGCTAATCCTAGCATGATAAAGAAGATTCAAAGAGAGTGAGATGCCAGCTCCTTTCATTCAGTCAGTAGCTTCAAACATTTCTGGACGTTTTTCAATGGCAAAAATCAATGAATATTGTAAATGCACAAACAGTAATATCTCCACATTGCAAGGTGCAATTCTGAAATTTTTTGCTTTTTCCTGCTCCTCTTAGCATGATAAAGAAGATTCAAAGAGAGTGAGATGCCAGCTCTTTTCATTCAGTCAGTAGCTTCAAACATTTCTGGTATATGAATAACATGATGTTTTTCAATGGCAAAAATCAATGAATATTGTAAATGCACAAACAGTAATTTCTCCGCATTGCAAGGTGCAATTCTGAAATTTTTTGCTTTTTCCTGCTAATCCTAGCATGATAAAGAAGATTCAAAGAGAGTGAGATGCCAGCTCCTTTCATTCAGTCAGTAGCTTCAAACATTTCTGGACGTTTTTCAATGGCAAAAATCAATGAATATTGTAAATGCACAAACAGTAATATCTCCACATTGCAAATTGCAATTCTGAAATTTTTTGCTTTTTCCTGCTCCTCTTAGCATGATAAAGAAGATTCAAAGAGAGTGAGATGCCAGCTCTTTTCATTCAGTCAGTAGCTTCAAACATTTCTGGTATATGAATTACATGATGTTTTTCAATGGCAAAAATTAATGAATATTGTAAATGCACAAACAGTAATTTCTCCGCATTGCAAGGTGCAATTCTGAAATTTTTTGCTTTTTCCTGCTAATCCTAGCATGATAAAGAAGATTCAAAGAGAGTGAGATGCCAGCTCCTTTCATTCAGTCAGTAGCTTCAAACATTTCTGGACGTTTTTCAATGGCAAAAATCAATGAATATTGTAAATGCACAAACAGTAATATCTCCACATTGCAAGGTGCAATTCTGAAATGTTTTGCTTTTTCCTGCTCCTCTTAGCATGATAAAGAAGATTCAAAGAGAGTGAGATGCCAGCTCTTTTCATTCAGTCAGTAGCTTCAAACATTTCTGGTATATGAATAACATGATGTTTTTCAATGGCAAAAATCAATGAATATTGTAAATGCACAAACAGTAATATCTCCACATTGCAAGGTGCAATTCTGAAATTTTTTGCTTTTTCCTGCTAATCCTAGCATGATAAAGAAGATTCAAAGAGAGTGAGATGCCAGCTCTTTTCATTCAGTCAGTAGCTTCAAACATTTCTGGTATATGAATAACATGATGTTTTTCAATGGCAAAAATCAATGAATATTGTAAATGCACAAACAGTAATTTCTCCGCATTGCAAGGTGCAATTCTGAAATTTTTTGCTTTTTCCTGCTAATCCTAGCATGATAAAGAAGATTCAAAGAGAGTGAGATGCCAGCTCCTTTCATTCAGTCAGTAGCTTCAAACATTTCTGGACGTTTTTCAATGGCAAAAATCAATGAATATTGTAAATGCACAAACAGTAATATCTCCACATTGCAAGGTGCAATTCTGAAATTTTTTGCTTTTTCCTGCTCCTCTTAGCATGATAAAGAAGATTCAAAGAGAGTGAGATGCCAGCTCTTTTCATTCAGTCAGTAGCTTCAAACATTTCTGGTATATGAATAACATGATGTTTTTCAATGGCAAAAATCAATGAATATTGTAAATGCACAAACAGTAATTTCTCCGCATTGCAAGGTGCAATTCTGAAATTTTTTGCTTTTTCCTGCTAATCCTAGCATGATAAAGAAGATTCAAAGAGAGTGAGATGCCAGCTCCTTTCATTCAGTCAGTAGCTTCAAACATTTCTGGACGTTTTTCAATGGCAAAAATCAATGAATATTGTAAATGCACAAACAGTAATATCTCCACATTGCAAGGTGCAATTCTGAAATTTTTTGCTTTTTCCTGCTCCTCTTAGCATGATACAGAAGATTCAAAGAGAGTGAGATGCCAGCTCTTTTCATTCAGTCAGTAGCTTCAAACATTTCTGGTATATGAATAACATGATGTTTTTCAATGGCAAAAATCAATGAATATTGTAAATGCACAAACAGTAATTTCTCCGCATTGCAAGGTGCAATTCTGAAATTTTTTGCTTTTTCCTGCTAATCCTAGCATGATAAAGAAGATTCAAAGAGAGTGAGATGCCAGCTCCTTTCATTCAGTCAGTAGCTTCAAACATTTCTGGACGTTTTTCAATGGCAAAAATCAATGAATATTGTAAATGCACAAACAGTAATATCTCCACATTGCAAGGTGCAATTCTGAAATTTTTTGCTTTTTCCTGCTCCTCTTAGCATGATAAAGAAGATTCAAAGAGAGTGAGATGCCAGCTCTTTTCATTCAGTCAGTAGCTTCAAACATTTCTGGTATATGAATAACATGATGTTTTTCAATGGCAAAAATCAATGAATATTGTAAATGCACAAACAGTAATTTCTCCGCATTGCAAGGTGCAATTCTGAAATTTTTTGCTTTTTCCTGCTAATCCTAGCATGATAAAGAAGATTCAAAGAGAGTATGATGCCAGCTCCTTTCATTCAGTCAGTAGCTTCAAACATTTCTGGACGTTTTTCAATGGCAAAAATCAATGAATATTGTAAATGCACAAACAGTAATATCTCCACATTGCAAATTGCAATTCTGAAATTTTTTGCTTTTTCCTGCTCCTTTTAACATGATAAAGAAGATTCAAAGAGAGTGAGATGCCAGCTCTTTTCATTCAGTCAGTAGCTTCAAACATTTCTGGTATATGAATAACATGATGTTTTTCAATGGCAAAAATCAATGAATATTGTAAATGCACAAACAGTAATTTCTCCGCATTGCAAGGTGCAATTCTGAAATTTTTTGCTTTTTCCTGCTAATCCTAGCATGATAAAGAAGATTCAAAGAGAGTGAGATGCCAGCTCCTTTCATTCAGTCAGTAGCTTCAAACATTTCTGGACGTTTTTCAATGGCAAAAATCAATGAATATTGTAAATGCACAAACAGTAATATCTCCACATTGCAAGGTGCAATTCTGAAATTTTTTGCTTTTTCCTGCTCCTCTTAGCATGATAAAGAAGATTCAAAGAGAGTGAGATGCCAGCTCTTTTCATTCAGTCAGTAGCTTCAAACATTTCTGGTATATGAATAACATGATGTTTTTCAATGGCAAAAATCAATGAATATTGTAAATGCACAAACAGTAATTTCTCCGCATTGCAAGGTGCAATTCTGAAATTTTTTGCTTTTTCCTGCTAATCCTAGCATGATAAAGAAGATTCAAAGAGAGTGAGATGCCAGCTCCTTTCATTCAGTCAGTAGCTTCAAACATTTCTGGACGTTTTTCAATGGCAAAAATCAATGAATATTGTAAATGCACAAACAGTAATATCTCCACATTGCAAATTGCAATTCTGAAATTTTTTGCTTTTTCCTGCTCCTCTTAGCATGATAAAGAAGATTCAAAGAGAGTGAGATGCCAGCTCTTTTCATTCAGTCAGTAGCTTCAAACATTTCTGGTATATGAATAACATGATGTTTTTCAATGGTAAAAATCAATGAATATTGTAAATGCACAAACAGTAATTTCTCCGCATTGCAAGGTGCAATTCTGAAATTTTTAGCTTTTTCCTGCTAATCCTAGCATGATAAAGAAGATTCAAAGAGAGTGAGATGCCAGCTCCTTTCATTCAGTCAGTAGCTTCAAACATTTCTGGACGTTTTTCAATGGCAAAAATCAATGAATATTGTAAATGCACAAACAGTAATATCTCCACATTGCAAGGTGCAATTCTGAAATTTTTTGCTTTTTCCTGCTCCTCTTAGCATGATAAAGAAGATTCAAAGAGAGTGAGATGCCAGCTCTTTTCATTCAGTCAGTAGCTTCAAACATTTCTGGTATATGAATAACATGATGTTTTTCAATGGCAAAAATCAATGAATATTGTAAATGCACAAACAGTAATATCTCCACATTGCAAGGTGCAATTCTGAAATTTTTTGCTTTTTCCTGCTAATCCTAGCATGATAAAGAAGATTCAAAGAGAGTGAGATGCCAGCTCTTTTCATTCAGTCAGTAGCTTCAAACATTTCTGGTATATGAATAACATGATGTTTTTCAATGGCAAAAATCAATGAATATTGTAAATGCACAAACAGTAATTTCTCCGCATTGCAAGGTGCAATTCTGTAATTTTTTGCTTTTTCCTGCTAATCCTAGCATGATAAAGAAGATTCAAAGAGAGTGAGATGCCAGCTCCTTTCATTCAGTCAGTAGCTTCAAACATTTCTGGACGTTTTTCAATGGCAAAAATCAATGAATATTGTAAATGCACAAACAGTAATATCTCCACATTGCAAGGTGCAATTCTGAAATTTTTTGCTTTTTCCTGCTCCTCTTAGCATGATAAAGAAGATTCAAAGAGAGTGAGATGCCAGCTCTTTTCATTCAGTCAGTAGCTTCAAACATTTCTGGTATATGAATAACATGATGTTTTTCAATGGCAAAAATCAATGAATATTGTAAATGCACAAACAGTAATATCTCCACATTGCAAGGTGCAATTCTGAAATTTTTTGATTTTTCCTGCTAATCCTAGCATGATAAAGAAGATTCAAAGAGAGTGAGATGCCAGCTCTTTTCATTCAGTCAGTAGCTTCAAACATTTCTGGTATATGAATAACATGATGTTTTTCAATGGCAAAAATCAATGAATATTGTAAATGCACAAACAGTAATTTCTCCGCATTGCAAGGTGCAATTCTGAAATTTTTTGCTTTTTCCTGCTAATCCTAGCATGATAAAGAAGATTCAAAGAGAGTGAGATGCCAGCTCCTTTCATTCAGTCAGTAGCTTCAAACATTTCTGGACGTTTTTCAATGGCAAAAATCAATGAATATTGTAAATGCACAAACAGTAATATCTCCACATTGCAAGGTGCAATTCTGAAATTTTTTGCTTTTTCCTGCTCCTCTTAGCATGATAAAGACGATTCAAAGAGAGTGAGATGCCAGCTCTTTTCATTCAGTCAGTAGCTTCAAACATTTCTGGTATATGAATAACATGATGTTTTTCAATGGCAAAAATCAATGAATATTGTAAATGCACAAACAGTAATTTCTCCGCATTGCAAATTGCAATTCTGAAATTTTTTGCTTTTTCCTGCTAATCCTAGCATGATAAAGAAGATTCAAAGAGAGTGAGATGCCAGCTCCTTTCATTCAGTCAGTAGCTTCAAACATTTCTGGACGTTTTTCAATGGCAAAAATCAATGAATATTGTAAATGCACAAACAGTAATATCTCCACATTGCAAATTGCAATTCTGAAATTTTTTGCTTTTTCCTGCTCCTCTTAGCATGATAAAGAAGATTCAAAGAGAGTGAGATGCCAGCTCTTTTCATTCAGTCAGTAGCTTCAAACATTTCTGGTATATGAATAACATGATGTTTTTCAATGGCAAAAATCAATGAATATTGTAAATGCACAAACAGTAATATCTCCACATTGCAAGGTGCAATTCTGAAATTTTTTGCTTTTTCCTGCTAATCCTAGCATGATAAAGAAGATTCAAAGAGAGTGAGATGCCAGCTCTTTTCATTCAGTCAGTAGCTTCAAACATTTCTGGTATATGAATAACATGATGTTTTTCAATGGCAAAAATCAATGAATATTGTAAATGCACAAACAGTAATTTCTCCGCATTGCAAGGTGCAATTCTGAAATTTTTTGCTTTTTCCTGCTAATCCTAGCATGATAAAGAAGATTCAAAGAGAGTGAGATGCCAGCTCCTTTCATTCAGTCAGTAGCTTCAAACATTTCTGGACGTTTTTCAATGGCAAAAATCAATGAATATTGTAAATGCACAAACAGTAATATCTCCACATTGCAAGGTGCAATTCTGAAATTTTTTGCTTTTTCCTGCTCCTCTTAGCATGATAAAGAAGATTCAAAGAGAGTGAGATGCCAGCTCTTTTCATTCAGTCAGTAGCTTCAAACATTTCTGGTATATGAATAACATGATGTTTTTCAATTGCAAAAATCAATGAATATTGTAAATGCACAAACAGTAATTTCTCCGCATTGCAAGGTGCAATTCTGAAAGTTTTTGCTTTTTCCTGCTAATCCTAGCATGATAAAGAAGATTCAAAGAGAGTGAGATGCCAGCTCCTTTCATTCAGTCAGTAGCTTCAAACATTTCTGGACGTTTTTCAATGGCAAAAATCAATGAATATTGTAAATGCACAAACAGTAATATCTCCACATTGCAAGGTGCAATTCTGAAATTTTTTGCTTTTTCCTGCTCCTCTTAGCATGATACAGAAGATTCAAAGAGAGTGAGATGCCAGCTCTTTTCATTCAGTCAGTAGCTTCAAACATTTCTGGTATATGAATAACATGATGTTTTTCAATGGCAAAAATCAATGAATATTGTAAATGCACAAACAGTAATTTCTCCGCATTGCAAGGTGCAATTCTGAAATTTTTTGCTTTTTCCTGCTAATCCTAGCATGATAAAGAAGATTCAAAGAGAGTGAGATGCCAGCTCCTTTCATTCAGTCAGTAGCTTCAAACATTTCTGGACGTTTTTCAATGGCAAAAATCAATGAATATTGTAAATGCACAAACAGTAATATCTCCACATTGCAAGGTGCAATTCTGAAATTTTTTGCTTTTTCCTGCTCCTCTTAGCATGATAAAGAAGATTCAAAGAGAGTGAGATGCCAGCTCTTTTCATTCAGTCAGTAGCTTCAAACATTTCTGGTATATGAATAACATGATGTTTTTCAATGGCAAAAATCAATGAATATTGTAAATGCACAAACAGTAATTTCTCCGCATTGCAAGGTGCAATTCTGAAATTTTTTGCTTTTTCCTGCTAATCCTAGCATGATAAAGAAGATTCAAAGAGAGTGAGATGCCAGCTCCTTTCATTCAGTCAGTAGCTTCAAACATTTCTGGACGTTTTTCAATGGCAAAAATCAATGAATATTGTAAATGCACAAACAGTAATATCTCCACATTGCAAATTGCAATTCTGAAATTTTTTGCTTTTTCCTGCTCCTTTTAACATGATAAAGAAGATTCAAAGAGAGTGAGATGCCAGCTCTTTTCATTCAGTCAGTAGCTTCAAACATTTCTGGTATATGAATAACATGATGTTTTTCAATGGCAAAAATCAATGAATATTGTAAATGCACAAACAGTAATTTCTCCGCATTGCAAGGTGCAATTCTGAAATTTTTTGCTTTTTCCTGCTAATCCTAGCATGATAAAGAAGATTCAAAGAGAGTGAGATGCCATCTCCTTTCATTCAGTCAGTAGCTTCAAACATTTCTGGACGTTTTTCAATGGCAAAAATCAATGAATATTGTAAATGCACAAACAGTAATATCTCCACATTGCAAGGTGCAATTCTGAAATTTTTTGCTTTTTCCTGCTCCTCTTAGCATGATAAAGAAGATTCAAAGAGAGTGAGATGCCAGCTCTTTTCATTCAGTCAGTAGCTTCAAACATTTCTGGTATATGAATAACATGATGTTTTTCAATGGCAAAAATCAATGAATATTGTAAATGCACAAACAGTAATTTCTCCGCATTGCAAGGTGCAATTCTGAAATTTTTTGCTTTTTCCTGCTAATCCTAGCATGATAAAGAAGATTCAAAGAGAGTGAGATGCCAGCTCCTTTCATTCAGTCAGTAGCTTCAAACATTTCTGGACGTTTTTCAATGGCAAAAATCAATGAATATTGTAAATGCACAAACAGTAATATCTCCACATTGCAAATTGCAATTCTGAAATTTTTTGCTTTTTCCTGCTCCTCTTAGCATGATAAAGAAGATTCAAAGAGAGTGAGATGCCAGCTCTTTTCATTCAGTCAGTAGCTTCAAACATTTCTGGTATATGAATAACATGATGTTTTTCAATGGTAAAAATCAATGAATATTGTAAATGCACAAACAGTAATTTCTCCGCATTGCAAGGTGCAATTCTGAAATTTTTAGCTTTTTCCTGCTAATCCTAGCATGATAAAGAAGATTCAAAGAGAGTGAGATGCCAGCTCCTTTCATTCAGTCAGTAGCTTCAAACATTTCTGGACGTTTTTCAATGGCAAAAATCAATGAATATTGTAAATGCACAAACAGTAATATCTCCACATTGCAAGGTGCAATTCTGAAATTTTTTGCTTTTTCCTGCTCCTCTTAGCATGATAAAGAAGATTCAAAGAGAGTGAGATGCCAGCTCTTTTCATTCAGTCAGTAGCTTCAAACATTTCTGGTATATGAATAACATGATGTTTTTCAATGGCAAAAATCAATGAATATTGTAAATGCACAAACAGTAATATCTCCACATTGCAAGGTGCAATTCTGAAATTTTTTGCTTTTTCCTGCTAATCCTAGCATGATAAAGAAGATTCAAAGAGAGTGAGATGCCAGCTCTTTTCATTCAGTCAGTAGCTTCAAACATTTCTGGTATATGAATAACATGATGTTTTTCAATGGCAAAAATCAATGAATATTGTAAATGCACAAACAGTAATTTCTCCGCATTGCAAGGTGCAATTCTGTAATTTTTTGCTTTTTCCTGCTAATCCTAGCATGATAAAGAAGATTCAAAGAGAGTGAGATGCCAGCTCCTTTCATTCAGTCAGTAGCTTCAAACATTTCTGGACGTTTTTCAATGGCAAAAATCAATGAATATTGTAAATGCACAAACAGTAATATCTCCACATTGCAAGGTGCAATTCTGAAATTTTTTGCTTTTTCCTGCTCCTCTTAGCATGATAAAGAAGATTCAAAGAGAGTGAGATGCCAGCTCTTTTCATTCAGTCAGTAGCTTCAAACATTTCTGGTATATGAATAACATGATGTTTTTCAATGGCAAAAATCAATGAATATTGTAAATGCACAAACAGTAATATCTCCACATTGCAAGGTGCAATTCTGAAATTTTTTGATTTTTCCTGCTAATCCTAGCATGATAAAGAAGATTCAAAGAGAGTGAGATGCCAGCTCTTTTCATTCAGTCAGTAGCTTCAAACATTTCTGGTATATGAATAACATGATGTTTTTCAATGGCAAAAATCAATGAATATTGTAAATGCACAAACAGTAATTTCTCCGCATTGCAAGGTGCAATTCTGAAATTTTTTGCTTTTTCCTGCTAATCCTAGCATGATAAAGAAGATTCAAAGAGAGTGAGATGCCAGCTCCTTTCATTCAGTCAGTAGCTTCAAACATTTCTGGACGTTTTTCAATGGCAAAAATCAATGAATATTGTAAATGCACAAACAGTAATATCTCCACATTGCAAGGTGCAATTCTGAAATTTTTTGCTTTTTCCTGCTCCTCTTAGCATGATAAAGACGATTCAAAGAGAGTGAGATGCCAGCTCTTTTCATTCAGTCAGTAGCTTCAAACATTTCTGGTATATGAATAACATGATGTTTTTCAATGGCAAAAATCAATGAATATTGTAAATGCACAAACAGTAATTTCTCCGCATTGCAAATTGCAATTCTGAAATTTTTTGCTTTTTCCTGCTAATCCTAGCATGATAAAGAAGATTCAAAGAGAGTGAGATGCCAGCTCCTTTCATTCAGTCAGTAGCTTCAAACATTTCTGGACGTTTTTCAATGGCAAAAATCAATGAATATTGTAAATGCACAAACAGTAATATCTCCACATTGCAAATTGCAATTCTGAAATTTTTTGCTTTTTCCTGCTCCTCTTAGCATGATAAAGAAGATTCAAAGAGAGTGAGATGCCAGCTCTTTTCATTCAGTCAGTAGCTTCAAACATTTCTGGTATATGAATAACATGATGTTTTTCAATGGCAAAAATCAATGAATATTGTAAATGCACAAACAGTAATTTCTCCGCATTGCAAGGTGCAATTCTGAAATTTTTTGCTTTTTCCTGCTCCTCTTAGCATGATAAAGAAGATTCAAAGAGAGTGAGATGCCAGCTCTTTTCATTCAGTCAGTAGCTTCAAACATTTCTGGTATATGAATAACATGATGTTTTTCAATGGCAAAAATCAATGAATATTGTAAATGCACAAACAGTAATTTCTCCGCATTGCAAGGTGCAATTCTGAAATTTTTTGCTTTTTCCTGCTAATCCTAGCATGATAAAGAAGATTCAAAGAGAGTGAGATGCCAGCTCCTTTCATTCAGTCAGTAGCTTCAAACATTTCTGGACGTTTTTCAATGGCAAAAATCAATGAATATTGTAAATGCACAAACAGTAATATCTCCACATTGCAAGGTGCAATTCTGAAATTTTTTGCTTTTTCCTGCTCCTCTTAGCATGATAAAGAAGATTCAAAGAGAGTGAGATGCCAGCTCTTTTCATTCAGTCAGTAGCTTCAAACATTTCTGGTATATGAATAACATGATGTTTTTCAATGGCAAAAATCAATGAATATTGTAAATGCACAAACAGTAATTTCTCCGCATTGCAAGGTGCAATTCTGAAATTTTTTGCTTTTTCCTGCTAATCCTAGCATGATAAAGAAGATTCAAAGAGAGTGAGATGCCAGCTCCTTTCATTCAGTCAGTAGCTTCAAACATTTCTGGACGTTTTTCAATGGCAAAAATCAATGAATATTGTAAATGCACAAACAGTAATATCTCCACATTGCAAATTGCAATTCTGAAATTTTTTGCTTTTTCCTGCTCCTCTTAGCATGATAAAGAAGATTCAAAGAGAGTGAGATGCCAGCTCTTTTCATTCAGTCAGTAGCTTCAAACATTTCTGGTATATGAATAACATGATGTTTTTCAATGGCAAAAATCAATGAATATTGTAAATGCACAAACAGTAATTTCTCCGCATTGCAAGGTGCAATTCTGAAATTTTTAGCTTTTTCCTGCTAATCCTAGCATGATAAAGAAGATTCAAAGAGAGTGAGATGCCAGCTCCTTTCATTCAGTCAGTAGCTTCAAACATTTCTGGACGTTTTTCAATGGCAAAAATCAATGAATATTGTAAATGCACAAACAGTAATATCTCCACATTGCAAGGTGCAATTCTGAAATTTTTTGCTTTTTCCTGCTCCTCTTAGCATGATAAAGAAGATTCAAAGAGAGTGAGATGCCAGCTCTTTTCATTCAGTCAGTAGCTTCAAACATTTCTGGTATATGAATAACATGATGTTTTTCAATGGCAAAAATCAATGAATATTGTAAATGCACAAACAGTAATATCTCCACATTGCAAGGTGCAATTCTGAAATTTTTTGCTTTTTCCTGCTAATCCTAGCATGATAAAGAAGATTCAAAGAGAGTGAGATGCCAGCTCTTTTCATTCAGTCAGTAGCTTCAAACATTTCTGGTATATGAATAACATGATGTTTTTCAATGGCAAAAATCAATGAATATTGTAAATGCACAAACAGTAATTTCTCCGCATTGCAAGGTGCAATTCTGTAATTTTTTGCTTTTTCCTGCTAATCCTAGCATGATAAAGAAGATTCAAAGAGAGTGAGATGCCAGCTCCTTTCATTCAGTCAGTAGCTTCAAACATTTCTGGACGTTTTTCAATGGCAAAAATCAATGAATATTGTAAATGCACAAACAGTAATATCTCCACATTGCAAGGTGCAATTCTGAAATTTTTTGCTTTTTCCTGCTCCTCTTAGCATGATAAAGAAGATTCAAAGAGAGTGAGATGCCAGCTCTTTTCATTCAGTCAGTAGCTTCAAACATTTCTGGTATATGAATAACATGATGTTTTTCAATGGCAAAAATCAATGAATATTGTAAATGCACAAACAGTAATATCTCCACATTGCAAGGTGCAATTCTGAAATTTTTTGATTTTTCCTGCTAATCCTAGCATGATAAAGAAGATTCAAAGAGAGTGAGATGCCAGCTCTTTTCATTCAGTCAGTAGCTTCAAACATTTCTGGTATATGAATAACATGATGTTTTTCAATGGCAAAAATCAATGAATATTGTAAATGCACAAACAGTAATTTCTCCGCATTGCAAGGTGCAATTCTGAAATTTTTTGCTTTTTCCTGCTAATCCTAGCATGATAAAGAAGATTCAAAGAGAGTGAGATGCCAGCTCCTTTCATTCAGTCAGTAGCTTCAAACATTTCTGGACGTTTTTCAATGGCAAAAATCAATGAATATTGTAAATGCACAAACAGTAATATCTCCACATTGCAAGGTGCAATTCTGAAATTTTTTGCTTTTTCCTGCTCCTCTTAGCATGATAAAGAAGATTCAAAGAGAGTGAGATGCCAGCTCTTTTCATTCAGTCAGTAGCTTCAAACATTTCTGGTATATGAATAACATGATGTTTTTCAATGGCAAAAATCAATGAATATTGTAAATGCACAAACAGTAATTTCTCCGCATTGCAAATTGCAATTCTGAAATTTTTTGCTTTTTCCTGCTAATCCTAGCATGATAAAGAAGATTCAAAGAGAGTGAGATGCCAGCTCCTTTCATTCAGTCAGTAGCTTCAAACATTTCTGGACGTTTTTCAATGGCAAAAATCAATGAATATTGTAAATGCACAAACAGTAATATCTCCACATTGCAAATTGCAATTCTGAAATTTTTTGCTTTTTCCTGCTCCTCTTAGCATGATAAAGAAGATTCAAAGAGAGTGAGATGCCAGCTCTTTTCATTCAGTCAGTAGCTTCAAACATTTCTGGTATATGAATAACATGATGTTTTTCAATGGCAAAAATCAATGAATATTGTAAATGCACAAACAGTAATTTCTCCGCATTGCAAGGTGCAATTCTGAAATTTTTTGCTTTTTCCTGCTAATCCTAGCATGATAAAGAAGATTCAAAGAGAGTGAGATGCCAGCTCCTTTCATTCAGTCAGTAGCTTCAAACATTTCTGGACGTTTTTCAATGGCAAAAATCAATGAATATTGTAAATGCACAAACAGTAATATCTCCACATTGCAAGGTGCAATTCTGAATTTTTTTGCTTTTTCCTGCTCCTCTTAGCATGATAAAGAAGATTCAAAGAGAGTGAGATGCCAGCTCTTTTCATTCAGTCAGTAGCTTCAAACATTTCTGGTATATGAATAACATGATGTTTTTCAATGGCAAAAATCAATGAATATTGTAAATGCACAAACAGTAATTTCTCCGCATTGCAAGGTGCAATTCTGAAATTTTTTGCTTTTTCCTGCTAATCCTAGCATGATAAAGAAGATTCAAAGAGAGTGAGATGCCAGCTCCTTTCATTCAGTCAGTAGCTTCAAACATTTCTGGACGTTTTTCAATGGCAAAAATCAATGAATATTGTAAATGCACAAACAGTAATATCTCCACATTGCAAGGTGCAATTCTGAAATTTTTTGCTTTTTCCTGCTCCTCTTAGCATGATAAAGAAGATTCAAAGAGAGTGAGATGCCAGCTCTTTTCATTCAGTCAGTAGCTTCAAACATTTCTGGTATATGAATAACATGATGTTTTTCAATGGCAAAAATCAATGAATATTGTAAATGCACAAACAGTAATTTCTCCGCATTGCAAGGTGCAATTCTGAAATTTTTTGCTTTTTCCTGCTAATCCTAGCATGATAAAGAAGATTCAAAGAGAGTGAGATGCCAGCTCCTTTCATTCAGTCAGTAGCTTCAAACATTTCTGGACGTTTTTCAATGGCAAAAATCAATGAATATTGTAAATGCACAAACAGTAATATCTCCACATTGCAAGGTGCAATTCTGAAATTTTTTGCTTTTTCCTGCTCCTCTTAGCATGATAAAGAAGATTCAAAGAGAGTGAGATGCCAGCTCTTTTCATTCAGTCAGTAGCTTCAAACATTTCTGGTATATGAATAACATGATGTTTTTCAATGGCAAAAATCAATGAATATTGTAAATGCACAAACAGTAATTTCTCCGCATTGCAAGGTGCAATTCTGAAATTTTTTGCTTTTTCCTGCTAATCCTAGCATGATAAAGAAGATTCAAAGAGAGTGAGATGCCAGCTCCTTTCATTCAGTCAGTAGCTTCAAACATTTCTGGACGATTTTCAATGGCAAAAATCAATGAATATTGTAAATGCACAAACAGTAATATCTCCACATTGCAAGGTGCAATTCTGAAATTTTTTGCTTTTTCCTGCTCCTCTTAGCATGATAAAGAAGATTCAAAGAGAGTGAGATGCCAGCTCTTTTCATTCAGTCAGTAGCTTCAAACATTTCTGGTATATGAATAACATGATGTTTTTCAATGGCAAAAATCAATGAATATTGTAAATGCACAAACAGTAATTTCTCCGCATTGCAAGGTGCAATTCTGAAATTTTTTGCTTTTTCCTGCTAATCCTAGCATGATAAAGAAGATTCAAAGAGAGTGAGATGCCAGCTCCTTTCATTCAGTCAGTAGCTTCAAACATTTCTGGACGTTTTTCAATGGCAAAAATCAATGAATATTGTAAATGCACAAACAGTAATTTCTCCGCATTGCAAGGTGCAATTCTGAAATTTTTTGCTTTTTCCTGCTAATCCTAGCATGATAAAGAAGATTCAAAGAGAGTGAGATGCCAGCTCCTTTCATTCAGTCAGTAGCTTCAAACATTTCTGGACGTTTTTCAATGGCAAAAATCAATGAATATTGTAAATGCACAAACAGTAATATCTCCACATTGCAAGGTGCAATTCTGAAATTTTTTGCTTTTTCCTGCTCCTCTTAGCATGATAAAGAAGATTCAAAGAGAGTGAGATGCCAGCTCTTTTCATTCAGTCAGTAGCTTCAAACATTTCTGGTATATGAATAACATGATGTTTTTCAATGGCAAAAATCAATGAATATTGTAAATGCACAAACAGTAATTTCTCCGCATTGCAAGGTGCAATTCTGAAATTTTTTGCTTTTTCCTGCTAATCCTAGCATGATAAAGAAGATTCAAAGAGAGTGAGATGCCAGCTCCTTTCATTCAGTCAGTAGCTTCAAACATTTCTGGACGTTTTTCAATGGCAAAAATCAATGAATATTGTAAATGCACAAACAGTAATATCTCCACATTGCAAGGTGCAATTCTGAAATTTTTTGCTTTTTCCTGCTAATCCTAGCATGATAAAGAAGATTCAAAGAGAGTGAGATGCCAGCTCTTTTCATTCAGTCAGTAGCTTCAAACATTTCTGGTATATGAATAACATGATGTTTTTCAATGGCAAAAATCAATGAATATTGTAAATGCACAAACAGTAATTTCTCCGCATTGCAAGGTGCAATTCTGAAATTTTTTGCTTTTTCCTGCTAATCCTAGCATGATAAAGAAGATTCAAAGAGAGTGAGATGCCAGCTCCTTTCATTCAGTCAGTAGCTTCAAACATTTCTGGACGTTTTTCAATGGCAAAAATCAATGAATATTGTAAATGCACAAACAGTAATATCTCCACATTGCAAGGTGCAATTCTGAAATTTTTTGCTTTTTCCTGCTCCTCTTAGCATGATAAAGAAGATTCAAAGAGAGTGAGATGCCAGCTCTTTTCATTTAGTCAGTAGCTTCAAACATTTCTGGTATATGAATAACATGATGTTTTTCAATGGCAAAAATCAATGAATATTGTAAATGCACAAACAGTAATTTCTCCGCATTGCAAGGTGCAATTCTGAAATTTTTTGCTTTTTCCTGCTAATCCTAGCATGATAAAGAAGATTCAAAGAGAGTGAGATGCCAGCTCCTTTCATTCAGTCAGTAGCTTCAAACATTTCTGGACGTTTTTCAATGGCAAAAATCAATGAATATTGTAAATGCACAAACAGTAATATCTCCACATTGAAAGGTGCAATTCTGAAATTTTTTGCTTTTTCCTGCTCCTCTTAGCATGATAAAGAAGATTCAAAGAGAGTGAGATGCCAGCTCTTTTCATTCAGTCAGTAGCTTCAAACATTTCTGGTATATGAATAACATGATGTTTTTCAATGGCAAAAATCAATGAATATTGTAAATGCACAAACAGTAATATCTCCACATTGCAAGGTGCAATTCTGAAATTTTTTGCTTTTTCCTGCTAATCCTAGCATGATAAAGAAGATTCAAAGAGAGTGAGATGCCAGCTCTTTTCATTCAGTCAGTAGCTTCAAACATTTCTGGTATATGAATAACATGATGTTTTTCAATGGCAAAAATCAATGAATATTGTAAATGCACAAACAGTAATTTCTCTGCATTGCAAGGTGCAATTCTGAAATTTTTTGCTTTTTCCTGCTAATCCTAGCATGATAAAGAAGATTCAAAGAGAGTGAGATGCCAGCTCCTTTCATTCAGTCAGTAGCTTCAAACATTTCTGGACGTTTTTCAATGGCAAAAATCAATGAATATTGTAAATGCACAAACAGTAATATCTCCACATTGCAAGGTGCAATTCTGAAATTTTTTGCTTTTTCCTGCTCCTCTTAGCATGATAAAGAAGATTCAAAGAGAGTGAGATGCCAGCTCTTTTCATTCAGTCAGTAGCTTCAAACATTTCTGGTATATGAATAACATGATGTTTTTCAATGGCAAAAATCAATGAATATTGTAAATGCACAAACAGTAATTTCTCCGCATTGCAAGGTGCAATTCTGAAATTTTTTGCCTTTTCCTGCTAATCCTAGCATGATAAATAAGATTCAAAGAGAGTGAGATGCCAGCTCCTTTCATTCAGTCAGTAGCTTCAAACATTTCTGGACGTTTTTCAATGGCAAAAATCAATGAATATTGTAAATGCACAAACAGTAATATCTCCACATTGCAAGGTGCAATTCTGACATTTTTTGCTTTTTCCTGCTCCTCTTAGCATGATAAAGAAGATTCAAAGAGGGGGAGATGCCAGCTCTTTTCATTCAGTCAGTAGCTTCAAACATTTCTGGTATATTAATAACATGATGTTTTTCAATGGCAAAAATCAATGAATATTGTAAATGCACAAACAGTAATATCTCCACATTGCAAGGTGCAATTCTGAAATTTTTTGCTTTTTCCTGCTAATCCTAGCATGATAAAGAATATTCAAAGAGAGTGAGATGCCAACTCTTTACATTCAGTCAGTAGCTTCAAACATTTCTGGTATATGAATAACATGATGTTTTTCAATGGCAAAAATCAATGAATATTGTAAATGCACAAACAGTAATTTCTCCGCATTGCAAGGTGCAATTCTGAAATTTTTTGCTTTTTCCTGCTAATCCTAGCATGATAAAGAAGATTCAAAGAGAGTGAGATGCCAGCTCCTTTCATTCAGTCAGTAGCTTCAAACATTTCTGGACGTTTTTCAATGGCAAAAATCAATGAATATTGTAAATGCACAAACAGTAATATCTCCACATTGCAAGGTGCAATTCTGAAATTTTTTGCTTTTTCCTGCTCCTCTTAAATGATAAAGAAGATTCAAAGAAAGTGAGATGCCAGCTCTTTTCATTCAGTCAGTAGCTTCAAACATTTCTGGTATATGAATAACATGATGTTTTTCAATGGCAAAAATCAATGAATATTGTAAATGCACAAACAGTAATTTCTCCGCATTGCAAGGTGCAATTCTGAAATTTTTTGCTTTTTCCAGCTAATCCTAGCATGATAAAGAAGATTCAAAGAGAGTGAGATGCCAGCTCCTTTCATTCAGTCAGTAGCTTCAAACATTTCTGGACGTTTTTCAATGGCAAAAATCAATGAATATTGTAAATGCACAAACAGTAATATCTCCACATTGCAAATTGCAATTCTGAAATTTTTTGCTTTTTCCTGCTCCTCTTAGCATGATAAAGAAGATTCAAAGAGAGTGAGATGCCAGCTCTTTTCATTCAGTCAGTAGCTTCAAACATTTCTGTTATATGAATAACATGATGTTTTTCAATGGCAAAAATCAATGAATATTGTAAATGCACAAACAGTAATTTCTCCGCATTGCAAGGTGCAATTCTGAAATTTTTTGCTTTTTCCTGCTAATCCTAGCATGATAAAGAAGATTCAAAGAGAGTGAGATGCCAGCTCCTTTCATTCAGTCAGTAGCTTCAAACATTTCTGGACGTTTTTCAATGGCAAAAATCAATGAATATTGTAAATGCACAAACAGTAATATCTCCACATTGCAAGGTGCAATTCTGAAATTTTTTGCTTTTTCCTGCTCCTCTTAGCATGATAAAGAAGATTCAAAGAGAGTGAGATGCCAGCTCTTTTCATTCAGTCAGTAGCTTCAAACATTTCTGGTATATGAATAACATGATGTTTTGCAATGGCAAAAATCAATGAATATTGTAAATGCACAAACAGTAATATCTCCACATTGCATGGTGCAATTCTGAAATTTTTTGCTTTTTCCTGCTAATCCTAGCATGATAAAGAAGATTCAAAGAGAGTGAGATGCCAGCTATTTTCATTCAGTCAGTAGCTTCAAACATTTCTGGTATATGAATAACATGATGTTTTTCAATGGCAAAAATCAATGAATATTGTAAATGCACAAACAGTAATTTCTCCGCATTGCAAGGTGCAATTCTGAAATTTTTTGCTTTTTCCTGCTAATCCTAGCATGATAAAGAAGATTAAAAGAGAGTGAGATGCCAGCTCCTTTCATTCAGTCAGTAGCTTCAAACATTTCTGGACGTTTTTCAATGGCAAAAATCAATGAATATTGTAAATGCACAAACAGTAATATCTCCACATTGCAAGGTGCAATTCTGAAATTTTTTGCTTTTTCCTGCTCCTCTTAGCATGATAAAGAAGATTCAAAGAGAGTGAGATGCCAGCTCTTTTCATTCAGTCAGTAGCTTCAAACATTTCTGGTATATGAATAACATGATGTTTTTCAATGGCAAAAATCAATGAATATTGTAAATGCACAAACAGTAATTTCTCCGCATTGCAAGGTGCAATTCTGAAATTTTTTGCTTTTTCCTGCTAATCCTAGCATGATAAAGAAGATTCAAAGAGAGTGAGATGCCAGCTCCTTTCATTCAGTCAGTAGCTTCAAACATTTCTGGACGTTTTTCAATGGCAAAAATCAATGAATATTGTAAATGCACAAACAGTAATATCTCCACATTGCAAGGTGCAATTCTGAAATTTTTTGCTTTTTCCTGCTCCTCTTAGCATGATAAAGAAGATTCAAAGAGAGTGAGATGCCAGCTCTTTTCATTCAGTCAGTAGCTTCAAACATTTCTGGTATATGAATAACATGATGTTTTTCAATGGCAAAAATCAATGAATATTGTAAATGCACAAACAGTAATTTCTCCGCATTGCAAGGTGCAATTCTGAAATTTTTTGCTTTTTCCTGCTAATCCTAACATGATAAAGAATATTCAAAGAGAGTGAGATGCCAGCTCCTTTCATTCAGTCAGTAGCTTCAAACATTTCTGGACGTTTTTCAATGGCAAAAATCAATGAATATTGTAAATGCACAAACAGTAATATCTCCACATTGCAAGGTGCAATTCTGAAATTTTTTGCTTTTTCCTGCTAATCCTAGCATGATAAAGAAGATTCAAAGAGAGTGAGATGCCAGCTCCTTTCATTCAGTCAGTAGCTTCAAACATTTCTGGACGTTTTTCAATGGCAAAAATCAATGAATATTGTAAATGCACAAACAGTAATATCTCCACATTGCAAGGTGCAATTCTGAAATTTTTTGCTTTTTCCTGCTAATCCTAGCATGATAAAGAAGATTCAAAGAGAGTGAGATGCCAGCTCCTTTCATTCAGTCAGTAGCTTCAAACATTTCTGGACGTTTTTCAATGGCAAAAATCAATGAATATTGTAAATGCACAAACAGTAATATCTCCACATTGCAAGGTGCAATTCTGAAATTTTTTGCTTTTTCCTGCTCCTCTTAGCATGATAAAGAAGATTCAAAGAGAGTGAGATGCCAGCTCTTTTCATTCAGTCAGTAGCTTCAAACATTTCTGGTATATGAATAACATGATGTTTTTCAATGGCAAAAATCAATGAATATTGTAAATGCACAAACAGTAATTTCTCCGCATTGCAAGGTGCAATTCTGAAATTTTTTGCTTTTTCCTGCTAATCCTAGCATGATAAAGAAGATTCAAAGAGAGTGAGATGCCAGCTCCTTTCATTCAGTCAGTAGCTTCAAACATTTCTGGACGTTTTTCAATGGCAAAAATCAATGAATATTGTAAATGCACAAACAGTAATATCTCCACATTGCAAGGTGCAATTCTGAAATTTTTTGCTTTTTCCTGCTCCTCTTAGCATGATAAAGAAGATTCAAAGAGAGTGAGATGCCAGCTCTTTTCATTCAGTCAGTAGCTTCAAACATTTCTGGTATATGAATAACATGATGTTTTTCAATGGCAAAAATCAATGAATATTGTAAATGCACAAACAGTAATTTCTCCGCATTGCAAGGTGCAATTCTGAAATTTTTTGCTTTTTCCTGCTAATCCTAGCATGATAAAGAAGATTCAAAGAGAGTGAGATGCCAGCTCCTTTCATTCAGTCAGTAGCTTCAAACATTTCTGGACGTTTTTCAATGGCAAAAATCAATGAATATTGTAAATGCACAAACAGTAATATCTCCACATTGCAAGGTGCAATTCTGAAATTTTTTGCTTTTTCCTGCTCCTCTTAGCATGATAAAGAAGATTCAAAGAGAGTGAGATGCCAGCTCTTTTCATTCAGTCAGTAGCTTCAAACATTTCTGGTATATGAATAACATGATGTTTTTCAATGGCAAAAATCAATGAATATTGTAAATGCACAAACAGTAATATCTCCACATTGCAAGGTGCAATTCTGAAATTTTTTGCTTTTTCCTGCTAATCCTAGCATGATAAAGAAGATTCAAAGAGAGTGAGATGCCAGCTCCTTTCATTCAGTCAGTAGCTTCAAACATTTCTGGACGTTTTTCAATGGCAAAAATCAATGAATATTGTAAATGCACAAACAGTAATATCTCCACATTGCAAGGTGCAATTCTGAAATTTTTTGCTTTTTCCTGCTAATCCTAGCATGATAAAGAAGATTCAAAGAGAGTGA
Organism: Phyllobates terribilis; assembly: GCF_046119375.1. NCBI lineage: Eukaryota > Metazoa > Chordata > Amphibia > Anura > Dendrobatidae > Phyllobates > Phyllobates terribilis. The sequence goes on along the minus strand of NW_027362942.1, from coordinate 579,891 downwards.
GATGCCAGCTCCTTTCATTCAGTCAGTAGCTTCAAACATTTCTGGACGTTTTTCAATGGCAAAAATCAATGAATATTGTAAATGCACAAACAGTAATATCTCCACATTGCAAGGTGCAATTCTGAAATTTTTTGCGTTTTCCTGCTAAACCTAGCATGATAAAGAAGATTCAAAGAAAGTGAGATGCCAGCTCCTTTCATTCAGTCAGTAGCTTCAAACATTTCTGGACGTTTTTCAATGGCAAAAATCAATGAATATTGTAAATGCACAAACAGTAATATCTCCACATTGCAAGGTGCAATTCTGAAATTTTTTGCTTTTTCCTGCTAATCCTAGCATGATAAAGAAGATTCAAAGAGAGTGAGATGCCAGCTCCTTTCATTCAGTCAGTAGCTTCAAACATTTCTGGACGTTTTTCAATGGCAAAAATCAATGAATATTGTAAATGCACAAACAGTAATATCTCCACATTGCAAGGTGCAATTCTGAAATTTTTTGCGTTTTCCTGCTAATCCTAGCATGATAAAGAAGATTCAAAGAAAGTGAGATGCCAGCTCCTTTCATTCAGTCAGTAGCTTCAAACATTTCTGGACGTTTTTCAATGGCAAAAATCAATGAATATTGTAAATGCACAAACAGTAATATCTCCACATTGCAAGGTGCAATTCTGAAATTTTTTGCTTTTTCCTGCTAATCCTAGCATGATAAAGAAGATTCAAAGAGAGTGAGATGCCAGCTCCTTTCATTCAGTCAGTAGCTTCAAACATTTCTGGACGTTTTTCAATGGCAAAAATCAATGAATATTGTAAATGCACAAACAGTAATATCTCCACATTGCAAGGTGCAATTCTGAAATGTTTTGCTTTTTCCTGCTCCTCTTAGCATGATAAAGAAGATTCAAAGAGAGTGAGATGCCAGCTCTTTTCATTCAGTCAGTACCTTCAAACATTTCTGGTATATGAATAACATGATGTTTTTCAATGGCAAAAATCAATGAATATTGTAAATGCACAAACAGTAATTTCTCCGCATTGCAAGGTGCAATTCTGAAATTTTTTGCTTTTTCCTGCTAATCCTAGCATGATAAAGAAGATTCAAAGAGAGTGAGATGCCAGCTCCTTTCATTCAGTCAGTAGCTTCAAACATTTCTGGACTTTTTCAATGGCAAAAATCAATGAATATTGTAAATGCACAAACAGTAATATCTCCACATTGCAAGGTGCAATTCTGAAATTTTTTGCTTTTTCCTGCTCCTCTTAGCATGATAAAGAAGATTCAAAGAGAGTGAGATGCCAGCTCTTTTCATTCAGTCAGTAGCTTCAAACATTTCTGGTATATGAATAACATGATGTTTTTCAATGGCAAAAATCAATGAATATTGTAAATGCACAAACAGTAATTTCTCCGCATTGCAAGGTGCAATTCTGAAATTTTTTGCTTTTTCCTGCTAATCCTAGCATGATAAAGAAGATTCAAAGAGAGTGAGATGCCAGCTCCTTTCATTCAGTCAGTAGCTTCAAACATTTCTGGACGTTTTTCAATGGCAAAAATCAATGAATATTGTAAATGCACAAACAGTAATATCTCCACATTGCAAGGTGCAATTCTGAAATTTTTTGCTTTTTCCTGCTCCTCTTAGCATGATAAAGAAGATTCAAAGAGAGTGAGATGCCAGCTCTTTTCATTCAGTCAGTAGCTTCAAACATTTCTGGTATATGAATAACATGATGTTTTTCAATGGCAAAAATCAATGAATATTGTAAATGCACAAACAGTAATTTCTCCGCATTGCAAGGTGCAATTCTGAAATTTTTTGCTTTTTCCTGCTAATCCTAGCATGATAAAGAAGATTCAAAGAGAGTGAGATGCCAGCTCCTTTCATTCAGTCAGTAGCTTCAAACATTTCTGGACTTTTTTTAATGGCAAAAATCAATGAATATTGTAAATGCACAAACAGTAATATCTCCACATTGCAAGGTGCAATTCTGAAATTTTTTGCTTTTTCCTGCTCCTCTTAGCATGATAAAGAAGATTCAAAGAGAGTGAGATGCCAGCTCTTTTCATTCAGTCAGTAGCTTCAAACATTTCTGGTATATGAATAACATGATGTTTTTCAATGGCAAAAATCAATGAATATTGTAAATGCACAAACAGTAATATCTCCACATTGCATGGTGCAATTCTGAAATTTTTTGCTTTTTCCTGCTAATCCTAGCATGATAAAGAAGATTCAAAGAGAGTGAGATGCCAGCTATTTTCATTCAGTCAGTAGCTTCAAACATTTCTGGTATATGAATAACATGATGTTTTTCAATGGCAAAAATCAATGAATATTGTAAATGCACAAACAGTAATTTCTCCGCATTGCAAGGTGCAATTCTGAAATTTTTTGCTTTTTCCTGCTAATCCTAGCATGATAAAGAAGATTAAAAGAGAGTGAGATGCCAGCTCCTTTCATTCAGTCAGTAGCTTCAAACATTTCTGGACGTTTTTCAATGGCAAAAATCAATGAATATTGTAAATGCACAAACAGTAATATCTCCACATTGCAAGGTGCAATTCTGAAATTTTTTGCTTTTTCCTGCTCCTCTTAGCATGATAAAGAAGATTCAAAGAGAGTGAGATGCCAGCTCTTTTCATTCAGTCAGTAGCTTCAAACATTTCTGGTATATAAATAACATGATGTTTTTCAATGGCAAAAATCAATGAATATTGTAAATGCACAAACAGTAATTTCTCCGCATTGCAAGGTGCAATTCTGAAATTTTTTGCTTTTTCCTGCTAATCCTAGCATGATAAAGAAGATTCAAAGAGAGTGAGATGCCAGCTCCTTTCATTCAGTCAGTAGCTTCAAACATTTCTGGACGTTTTTCAATGGCAAAAATCAATGAATATTGTAAATGCACAAACAGTAATATCTCCACATTGCAAGGTGCAATTCTGAAATTTTTTGCTTTTTCCTGCTCCTCTTAGCATGATAAAGAAGATTCAAAGAGAGTGAGATGCCAGCTCTTTTCATTCAGTCAGTAGCTTCAAACATTTCTGGTATATGAATAACATGATGTTTTTCAATGGCAAAAATCAATGAATATTGTAAATGCACAAACAGTAATTTCTCCGCATTGCAAGGTGCAATTCTGAAATTTTTTGCTTTTTCCTGCTAATCCTAGCATGATAAAGAAGATTCAAAGAGAGTGAGATGCCAGCTCCTTTCATTCAGTCAGTAGCTTCAAACATTTCTGGACGTTTTTCAATGGCAAAAATCAATGAATATTGTAAATGCACAAACAGTAATATCTCCACATTGCAAGGTGCAATTCTGAAATTTTTTGCTTTTTCCTGCTAATCCTAGCATGATAAAGAAGATTCAAAGAGAGTGAGATGCCAGCTCCTTTCATTCAGTCAGTAGCTTCAAACATTTCTGGACGTTTTTCAATGGCAAAAATCAATGAATATTGTAAATGCACAAACAGTAATATCTCCACATTGCAAGGTGCAATTCTGAAATTTTTTGCTTTTTCCTGCTAATCCTAGAATGATAAAGAAGATTCAAAGAGAGTGAGATGCCAGCTCCTTTCATTCAGTCAGTAGCTTCAAACATTTCTGGACGTTTTTCAATGGCAAAAATCAATGAATATTGTAAATGCACAAACAGTAATATCTCCACATTGCAAGGTGCAATTCTGAAATTTTTTGCTTTTTCCTGCTCCTCTTAGCATGATAAAGAAGATTCAAAGAGAGTGAGATGCCAGCTCTTTTCATTCAGTCAGTAGCTTCAAACATTTCTGGTATATGAATAACATGATGTTTTTCAATGGCAAAAATCAATGAATATTGTAAATGCACAAACAGTAATTTCTCCGCATTGCAAGGTGCAATTCTGAAATTTTTTGCTTTTTCCTGCTAATCCTAGCATGATAAAGAAGATTCAAAGAGAGTGAGATGCCAGCTCCTTTCATTCAGTCAGTAGCTTCAAACATTTCTGGACGTTTTTCAATGGCAAAAATCAATGAATATTGTAAATGCACAAACAGTAATATCTCCACATTGCAAGGTGCAATTCTGAAATTTTTTGCTTTTTCCTGCTCCTCTTAGCATGATAAAGAAGATTCAAAGAGAGTGAGATGCCAGCTCTTTTCATTCAGTCAGTAGCTTCAAACAATTCTGGTATATGAATAACATGATGCTTTTCAATGGCAAAAATCAATGAATATTGTAAATGCACAAACAGTAATATCTCCACATTGCAAGGTGCAATTCTGAAATTTTTTGCTTTTTCCTGCTAATCCTAGCATGATAAAGAAGATTCAAAGAGAGTGAGATGCCAGCTCCTTTCATTCAGTCAGTAGCTTCAAACATTTCTGGACGTTTTTCAATGGCAAAAATCAATGAATATTGTAAATGCACAAACAGTAATATCTCCACATTGCAAGGTGCAATTCTGAAATTTTTTGCTTTTTCCTGCTAATCCTAGCATGATAAAGAAGATTCAAAGAGAGTGAGATGCCAGCTCCTTTCATTCAGTCAGTAGCTTCAAACATTTCTGGACGTTTTTCAATGGCAAAAATCAATGAATATTGTAAATGCACAAACAGTAATATCTCCACATTGCAAGGTGCAATTCTGAAATTTTTTGCGTTTTCCTGCTAATCCTAGCATGATAAAGAAGATTCAAAGAGAGTGAGATGCCAGCTCCTTTCATTCAGTCAGTAGCTTCAAACATTTCTGGACGTTTTTCAATGGCAAAAATCAATGAATATTGTAAATGCACAAACAGTAATATCTCCACATTGCAAGGTGCAATTCTGAAATTTTTTGCTTTTTCCTGCTAATCCTAGCATGATAAAGAAGATTCAAAGAGAGTGAGATGCCAGCTCCTTTCATTCAGTCAGTAGCTTCAAACATTTCTGGACGTTTTTCAATGGCAAAAATCAATGAATATTGTAAATGCACAAACAGTAATATCTCCACATTGCAAGGTGCAATTCTGAAATGTTTTGCTTTTTCCTGCTCCTCTTAGCATGATAAAGAAGATTCAAAGAGAGTGAGATGCCAGCTCTTTTCATTCAGTCAGTACCTTCAAACATTTCTGGTATATGAATAACATGATGTTTTTCAATGGCAAAAATCAATGAATATTGTAAATGCACAAACAGTAATTTCTCCGCATTGCAAGGTGCAATTCTGAAATTTTTTGCTTTTTCCTGCTAATCCTAGCATGATAAAGAAGATTCAAAGAGAGTGAGATGCCAGCTCCTTTCATTCAGTCAGTAGCTTCAAACATTTCTGGACTTTTTCAATGGCAAAAATCAATGAATATTGTAAATGCACAAACAGTAATATCTCCACATTGCAAGGTGCAATTCTGAAATTTTTTGCTTTTTCCTGCTCCTCTTAGCATGATAAAGAAGATTCAAAGAGATTGAGATGCCAGCTCTTTTCATTCAGTCAGTAGCTTCAAACATTTCTGGTATATGAATAACATGATGTTTTTCAATGGCAAAAATCAATGAATATTGTAAATGCACAAACAGTAATTTCTCCGCATTGCAAGGTGCAATTCTGAAATTTTTTGCTTTTTCCTGCTAATCCTAGCATGATAAAGAAGATTCAAAGAGAGTGAGATGCCAGCTCCTTTCATTCAGTCAGTAGCTTCAAACATTTCTGGACGTTTTTCAATGGCAAAAATCAATGAATATTGTAAATGCACAAACAGTAATATCTCCACATTGCAAGGTGCAATTCTGAAATTTTTTGCTTTTTCCTGCTCCTCTTAGCATGATAAAGAAGATTCAAAGAGAGTGAGATGCCAGCTCTTTTCATTCAGTCAGTAGCTTCAAACATTTCTGGTATATGAATAACATGATGTTTTTCAATGGCAAAAATCAATGAATATTGTAAATGCACAAACAGTAATTTCTCCGCATTGCAAGGTGCAATTCTGAAATTTTTTGCTTTTTCCTGCTAATCCTAGCATGATAAAGAAGATTCAAAGAGAGTGAGATGCCAGCTCCTTTCATTCAGTCAGTAGCTTCAAACATTTCTGGACTTTTTTTAATGGCAAAAATCAATGAATATTGTAAATGCACAAACAGTAATATCTCCACATTGCAAGGTGCAATTCTGAAATTTTTTGCTTTTTCCTGCTAATCCTAGCATGATAAAGAAGATTCAAAGAGAGTGAGATGCCAGCTCCTTTCATTCAGTCAGTAGCTTCAAACATTTCTGGATGTTTTTCAATGGCAAAAATCAATGAATATTGTAAATGCACAAACAGTAATATCTCCACATTGCAAGGTGCAATTCTGAAATTTTTTGCTTTTTCCTGCTAATCCTAGCATGATAAAGAAGATTCAAAGAGAGTGAGTTGCCAGCTCCTTTCATTCAGTCAGTAGCTTCAAACATTTCTGGACGTTTTTCAATGGCAAAAATCAATGAATATTGTAAATGCACAAACAGTAATATCTCCACATTGCAAGGTGCAATTCTGAAATTTTTTGCTTTTTCCTGCTAATCCTAGCATGATAAAGAAGATTCAAAGAGAGTGAGATGCCAGCTCCTTTCATTCAGTCAGTAGCTTCAAACATTTCTGGACGTTTTTCAATGGCAAAAATCAATGAATATTGTAAATGCACAAACAGTAATATCTCCACATTGCAAGGTGCAATTCTGAAATTTTTTGCTTTTTCCTGCTAATCCTAGCATGATAAAGAAGATTCAAAGAGAGTGAGATGCCAGCTCTTTTCATTCAGTCAGTAGCTTCAAACATTTCTGGTATATGAATAACATGATGTTTTTCAATGGCAAAAATCAATGAATATTGTAAATGCACAAACAGTAATATCTCCACATTGCAAGGTGCAATTCTGAATTTTTTTGCTTTTTCCTGCTAATCCTAGCATGATAAAGAAGATTCAAAGAGAGTGAGATGCCAGCTCCTTTCATTCAGTCAGTAGCTTCAAACATTTCTGGACGTTTTTCAATGGCAAAAATCAATGAATATTGTAAATGCACAAACAGTAATATCTCCACATTGCAAGGTGCAATTCTGAAATTTTTTGCTTTTTCCTGCTAATCCTAGCATGATAAAGAAGATTCAAAGAGAGTGAGATGCCAGCTCCTTTCATTCAGTCAGTAGCTTCAAACATTTCTGGACGTTTTTCAATGGCAAAAATCAATGAATATTGTAAATGCACAAACAGTAATATCTCCACATTGCAAGGTGCAATTCTGAAATTTTTTGCTTTTTCCTGCTAATCCTAGCATGATAAAGAAGATTCAAAGAGAGTGAGATGCCAGCTCCTTTCATTCAGTCAGTAGCTTCAAACATTTCTGGACGTTTTTCAATGGCAAAAATCAATGAATATTGTAAATGCACAAACAGTAATATCTCCACATTGCAAGGTGCAATTCTGAAATGTTTTGCTTTTTCCTGCTCCTCTTAGCATGATAAAGAAGATTCAAAGAGAGTGAGATGCCAGCTCTTTTCATTCAGTCAGTACCTTCAAACATTTCTGGTATATGAATAACATGATGTTTTTCAATGGCAAAAATCAATGAATATTGTAAATGCACAAACAGTAATTTCTCCGCATTGCAAGGTGCAATTCTGAAATTTTTTGCTTTTTCCTGCTAATCCTAGCATGATAAAGAAGATTCAAAGAGAGTGAGATGCCAGCTCCTTTCATTCAGTCAGTAGCTTCAAACATTTCTGGACTTTTTCAATGGCAAAAATCAATGAATATTGTAAATGCACAAACAGTAATATCTCCACATTGCAAGGTGCAATTCTGAAATTTTTTGCTTTTTCCTGCTCCTCTTAGCATGATAAAGAAGATTCAAAGAGAGTGAGATGCCAGCTCTTTTCATTCAGTCAGTAGCTTCAAACATTTCTGGTATATGAATAACATGATATTTTTCAATGGCAAAAATCAATGAATATTGTAAATGCACAAACAGTAATTTCTCCGCATTGCAAGGTGCAATTCTGAAATTTTTTGCTTTTTCCTGCTAATCCTAGCATGATAAAGAAGATTCAAAGAGAGTGAGATGCCAGCTCCTTTCATTCAGTCAGTAGCTTCAAACATTTCTGGACGTTTTTCAATGGCAAAAATCAATGAATATTGTAAATGCACAAACAGTAATATCTCCACATTGCAAGGTGCAATTCTGAATTTTTTTGCTTTTTCCTGCTCCTCTTAGCATGATAAAGAAGATTCAAAGAGAGTGAGATGCCAGCTCTTTTCATTCAGTCAGTAGCTTCAAACATTTCTGGTATATGAATAACATGATGTTTTTCAATGGCAAAAATCAATGAATATTGTAAATGCACAAACAGTAATATCTCCACATTGCAAGGTGCAATTCTGAAATTTTTTGCCTTTTCCTGCTAATCCTAGCATGATAAAGAACATTCAAAGCGAGTGAGATGCCAGCTCTTTTCATTCAGTCAGTAGCTTCAAACATTTCTGGTATATGAATAACATGATGTTTTTCAATGGCAAAAATCAATGAATATTGTAAATGCACAAACAGTAATTTCTCCGCATTGCAAGGTGCAATTCTGAAATTTTTTGCTTTTTCCTGCTAATCCTAGCATGATAAAGAAGATTCAAAGAGAGTGAGATGCCAGCTCCTTTCATTCAGTCAGTAGCTTCAAACATTTCTGGACGTTTTTCAATGGCAAAAATCAATGAATATTGTAAATGCACAAACAGTAATATCTCCACATTGCAAGGTGCAATTCTGAAATTTTTTGCTTTTTCCTGCTCCTCTTAGCATGATAAAGAAGATTCAAAGAGAGTGAGATGCCAGCTCTTTTCATTCAGTCAGTAGATTCAAACATTTCTGGTATATGAATAACATGATATTTTTCAATGGCAAAAATCAATGAATATTGTAAATGCACAAACAGTAATTTCTCCGCATTGCAAGGTGCAATTCTGAAATTTTTTGCTTTTTCCTGCTAATCCTAGCATGATAAAGAAGATTCAAAGAGAGTGAGATGCCAGCTCCTTTCATTCAGTCAGTAGCTTCAAACATTTCTGGACGTTTTTCAATGGCAAAAATCAATGAATATTGTAAATGCACAAACAGTATTATCTCCACATTGCAAGGTGCAATTCTGAAATTTTTTGCTTTTTCCTGCTCCTCTTAGCATGATAAAGAAGATTCAAAGAGAGTGAGATGCCAGCTCTTTTCATTCAGTCAGTAGTTTCAAACATTTCTGGTATATGAATAACATGATGTTTTTCAATGGCAAAAATCAATGAATATTGTAAATGCACAAACAGTAATATCTCCACATTGCAAGGTGCAATTCTGAAATTTTTTGCTTTTTCCTGCTAATCCTAGCATGATAAAGAAGATTCAAAGAGAGTGAGATGCCAGCTCTTTTCATTCAGTCAGTAGCTTCAAACATTTCTGGTATATGAATAATATGATGTTTTTCAATGGCAAAAATCAATGAATATTGTAAATGCACAAACAGTAATTTCTCCGCATTGCAAGGTGCAATTCTGAAATTTTTTGCTTTTTCCTGCTAATCCTAGCATGATAACGAAGATTCAAAGAGAGTGAGATGCCAGCTCCTTTCATTCAGTCAGTAGCTTCAAACATTTCTGGACGTTTTTCAATGGCAAAAATCAATGAATATTGTAAATGCACAAACAGTAATATCTCCACATTGCAAGGTGCAATTCTGAAATTTTTTGCTTTTTCCTGCTCCTCTTAGCATGATAATGAAGATTCAAAGAGAGTGAGATGCCAGCTCTTTTCATTCAGTCAGTAGCTTCAAACATTTCTGGTATATGAATAACATGATGTTTTTCAATGGCAAAAATCAATGAATATTGTAAATGCACAAACAGTAATTTCTCCGCATTGCAAGGTGCAATTCTGAATTTTTTTGCTTTTTCCTGCTAATCCTAGCATGATAAAGAAGATTCAAAGAGAGTGAGATGCCAGCTCCTTTCATTCAGTCAGTAGCTTCAAACATTTCTGGACGTTTTTCAATAGCAAAAATCAATGAATATTGTAAATGCACAAACAGTAATATCTCCACATTGCAAGGTGCAATTCTGAAATTTTTTGCTTTTTCCTGCTCCTCTTAGCATGATAAAGAAGATTCAAAGAGAGTGAGATGCCAGCTCTTTTCATTCAGTCAGTAGCTTCAAACATTTCTGGTATATGAATAACATGATGTTTTTCAATGGCAAAAATCAATGAATATTGTAAATGCACAAACAGTAATTTCTCCGCATTGCAAGGTGCAATTCTGAAATTTTTTGCTTTTTCCTGCTAATCCTAGCATGATAAAGAAGATTCAAAGAGAGTGAGATGCCAGCTCCTTTCATTCAGTCAGTAGCTTCAAACATTTCTGGACGTTTTTCAATGGCAAAAATCAATGAATATTGTAAATGCACAAACAGTAATATCTCCACATTGCAAGGTGCAATTCTGAAATTTTTTGCTTTTTCCTGCTCCTCTTAGCATGATAAAGAAGATTCAAAGAGAGTGAGATGCCAGCTCTTTTCATTCAGTCAGTAGCTTCAAACATTTCTGGTATATGAATAACATGATGTTTTTCAATGGCAAAAATCAATGAATATTGTAAATGCACAAACAGTAATATCTCCACATTGCAAGGTGCAATTCTGAAATTTTTTGCTTTTTCCTGCTAATCCTAGCATGATAAAGAAGATTCAAAGAGAGTGAGATGCCAGCTCTTTTCATTCAGTCAGTAGCTTCAAACATTTCTGGTATATGAATAACATGATGTTTTTCAATGGCAAAAATCAATGAATATTGTAAATGCACAAACAGTAATTTCTCCGCATTGCAAGGTGCAATTCTGAAATTTTTTGCTTTTTCCTGTAAATCCTAGCATGATAAAGAAGATTCAAAGAGAGTGAGATGCCAGCTCCTTTCATTCAGTCAGTAGCTTCAAACATTTCTGGACGTTTTTCAATGGCAAAAATCAATGAATATTGTAAATGCACAAACAGTAATATCTCCACATTGCAAGGTGCATTTCTGAAATTTTTTGCTTTTTCCTGCTCCTCTTAGCATGATAAAGAAGATTCAAAGAGAGTGAGATGCCAGCTCTTTTCATTCAGTCAGTAGCTTCAAACATTTCTGGTATATGAATAACATGATGTTTTTCAATGGCAAAAATCAATGAATATTGTAAATGCACAAACAGTAATTTCTCCGCATTGCAAGGTGCAATTCTGAAATTTTTTGCTTTTTCCTGCTAATCCTAGCATGATAAAGAAGATTCAAAGAGAGTGAGATGCCAGCTCCTTTCATTCAGTCAGTAGCTTCAAACATTTCTGGACGTTTTTCAATGGCAAAAATCAATGAATATTGTAAATGCACAAACAGTAATATCTCCACATTGCAAATTGCAATTCTGAAATTTTTTGCTTTTTCCTGCACCTCTTAGCATGATAAAGTAGATTCAAAGAGAGTGAGATGCCAGCTCTTTTCATTCAGTCAGTAGCTTCAAACATTTCTGTTATATGAATAACTTGATGTTTTTCAATGGCAAAAATCAATGAATATTGTAAATGCACAAACAGTAATTTCTCCGCATTGCAAGGTGCAATTCTGAAATTTTTTGCTTTTTCCTGCTAATCCTAGCATGATAAAGAAGATTCAAAGAGAGTGAGATGCCAGCTCCTTTCATTCAGTCAGTAGCTTCAAACATTTCTGGACGTTTTTCAATGGCAAAAATCAATGAATATTGTAAATGCACAAACAGTAATATCTCCACATTGCAAGGTGCAATTCTGAAATTTTTTGCTTTTTCCTGCTCCTCTTAGCATGATAAAGAAGATTCAAAGAGAGTGAGATGCCAGCTCTTTTCATTCAGTCAGTAGCTTCAAACATTTCTGGTATATGAATAACATGATGTTTTTCAATGGCAAAAATCAATGAATATTGTAAATGCACAAACAGTAATTTCTCTGCATTGCAAGGTGCAATTCTGAAATTTTTTGCTTTTTCCTGCTAATCCTAGCATGATAAAGAAGATTCAAAGAGAGTGAGATGCCAGCTCCTTTCATTCAGTCAGTAGCTTCAAACATTTCTGGACGTTTTTCAATGGCAAAAATCAATGAATATTGTAAATGCACAAACAGTAATATCTCCACATTGCAAGGTGCAATTCTGAAATTTTTTGCTTTTTCCTGCTCCTCTTAGCATGATAAAGAAGATTCAAAGAGAGTGAGATGCCAGCTCTTTTCATTCAGTCAGTAGCTTCAAACATTTCTGGTATATGAATAACATGATGTTTTTCAATGGCAAAAATCAATGAATATTGTAAATGCACAAACAGTAATATCTCCACATTGCAAGGTGCAATTCTGAAATTTTTTGCTTTTTCCTGCTCCTCTTAGCATGATAAAGAAGATTCAAAGAGAGTGAGATGCCAGCTCTTTTCATTCAGTCAGTAGCTTCAAACATTTCTGGTATATGAATAACATGATGTTTTTCAATGGCAAAAATCAATGAATATTGTAAATGCACAAACAGTAATTTCTCTGCATTGCAAGGTGCAATTCTGAAATTTTTTGCTTTTTCCTGCTAATCCTAGCATGATAAAGAAGATTCAAAGAGAGTGAGATGCCAGCTCCTTTCATTCAGTCAGTAGCTTCAAACATTTCTGGACGTTTTTCAATGGCAAAAATCAATGAATATTGTAAATGCACAAACAGTAATATCTCCACATTGCAAGGTGCAATTCTGAAATTTTTTGCTTTTTCCTGCTCCTCTTAGCATGATAAAGAAGATTCAAAGAGAGTGAGATGCCAGCTCTTTTCATTCAGTCAGTAGCTTCAAACATTTCTGGTATATGAATAACATGATGTTTTTCAATGGCAAAAATCAATGAATATTGTAAATGCACAAACAGTAATTTCTCCGCATTGCAAGGTGCAATTCTGAAATTTTTTGCTTTTTCCTGCTAATCCTAGCATGATAAAGAAGATTCAAAGAGAGTGAGATGCCAGCTCCTTTCATTCAGTCAGTAGCTTCAAACATTTCTGGACGTTTTTCAATGGCAAAAATCAATGAATATTGTAAATGCACAAACAGTAATATCTCCACATTGCAAGGTGCAATTCTGAAATTTTTTGCTTTTTCCTGCTCCTCTTAGCATGATAAAGAAGATTCAAAGAGAGTGAGATGCCAGCTCTTTTCATTCAGTCAGTAGCTTCAAACATTTCTGGTATATGAATAACATGATGTTTTTCAATGGCAAAAATCAATGAATATTGTAAATGCACAAACAGTAATTTCTCCGCATTGCAAGGTGCAATTCTGAAATTTTTTGCTTTTTCCTGCTAATCCTAGCATGATAAAGAAGATTCAAAGAGAGTGAGATGCCAGCTCCTTTCATTCAGTCAGTAGCTTCAAACATTTCTGGACGTTTTTCAATGGCAAAAATCAATGAATATTGTAAATGCACAAACAGTAATATCTCCACATTGCAAGGTGCAATTCTGAAATTTTTTGCTTTTTCCTGCTCCTCTTAGCATGATAAAGAAGATTCAAAGAGAGTGAGATGCCAGCTCTTTTCATTCAGTCAGTAGCTTCAAACATTTCTGGTATATGAATAACATGATGTTTTTCAATGGCAAAAATCAATGAATATTGTAAATGCACAAACAGTAATATCTCCACATTGCAAGGTGCAATTCTGAAATTTTTTGCTTTTTCCTGCTAATCCTAGCATGATAAAGAAGATTCAAAGAGAGTGAGATGCCAGCTCTTTTCATTCAGTCAGTAGCTTCAAACATTTCTGGTATATGAATAACATGATGTTTTTCAATGGCAAAAATCAATGAATATTGTAAATGCACAAACAGTAATTTCTCCGCATTGCAAGGTGCAATTCTGAAATTTTTTGCTTTTTCCTGTAAATCCTAGCATGATAAAGAAGATTCAAAGAGAGTGAGATGCCAGCTCCTTTCATTCAGTCAGTAGCTTCAAACATTTCTGGACGTTTTTCAATGGCAAAAATCAATGAATATTGTAAATGCACAAACAGTAATATCTCCACATTGCAAGGTGCATTTCTGAAATTTTTTGCTTTTTCCTGCTCCTCTTAGCATGATAAAGAAGATTCAAAGAGAGTGAGATGCCAGCTCTTTTCATTCAGTCAGTAGCTTCAAACATTTCTGGTATATGAATAACATGATGTTTTTCAATGGCAAAAATCAATGAATATTGTAAATGCACAAACAGTAATTTCTCCGCATTGCAAGGTGCAATTCTGAAATTTTTTGCTTTTTCCTGCTAATCCTAGCATGATAAAGAAGATTCAAAGAGAGTGAGATGCCAGCTCCTTTCATTCAGTCAGTAGCTTCAAACATTTCTGGACGTTTTTCAATGGCAAAAATCAATGAATATTGTAAATGCACAAACAGTAATATCTCCACATTGCAAATTGCAATTCTGAAATTTTTTGCTTTTTCCTGCACCTCTTAGCATGATAAAGAAGATTCAAAGAGAGTGAGATGCCAGCTCTTTTCATTCAGTCAGTAGCTTCAAACATTTCTGGTATATGAATAACTTGATGTTTTTCAATGGCAAAAATCAATGAATATTGTAAATGCACAAACAGTAATTTCTCCGCATTGCAAGGTGCAATTCTGAAATTTTTTGCTTTTTCCTGCTAATCCTAGCATGATAAAGAAGATTCAAAGAGAGTGAGATGCCAGCTCTTTTCATTCAGTCAGTAGCTTCAAACATTTCTGGTATATGAATAACATGATGTTTTTCAATGGCAAAAATCAATGAATATTGTAAATGCACAAACAGTAATTTCTCCGCATTGCAAGGTGCAATTCTGAAATTTTTTGCTTTTTCCTGTAAATCCTAGCATGATAAAGAAGATTCAAAGAGAGTGAGATGCCAGCTCCTTTCATTCAGTCAGTAGCTTCAAACATTTCTGGACGTTTTTCAATGGCAAAAATCAATGAATATTGTAAATGCACAAACAGTAATATCTCCACATTGCAAGGTGCATTTCTGAAATTTTTTGCTTTTTCCTGCTCCTCTTAGCATGATAAAGAAGATTCAAAGAGAGTGAGATGCCAGCTCTTTTCATTCAGTCAGTAGCTTCAAACATTTCTGGTATATGAATAACATGATGTTTTTCAATGGCAAAAATCAATGAATATTGTAAATGCACAAACAGTAATTTCTCCGCATTGCAAGGTGCAATTCTGAAATTTTTTGCTTTTTCCTGCTAATCCTAGCATGATAAAGAAGATTCAAAGAGAGTGAGATGCCAGCTCCTTTCATTCAGTCAGTAGCTTCAAACATTTCTGGACATTTTTCAATGGCAAAAATCAATGAATATTGTAAATGCACAAACAGTAATATCTCCACATTGCAAATTGCAATTCTGAAATTTTTTGCTTTTTCCTGCACCTCTTAGCATGATAAAGAAGATTCAAAGAGAGTGAGATGCCAGCTCTTTTCATTCAGTCAGTAGCTTCAAACATTTCTGTTATATGAATAACTTGATGTTTTTCAATGGCAAAAATCAATGAATATTGTAAATGCACAAACAGTAATTTCTCCGCATTGCAACGTGCAATTCTGAAATTTTTTGCTTTTTCCTGCTAATCCTAGCATGATAAAGAAGATTCAAAGAGAGTGAGATGCCAGCTCCTTTCATTCAGTCAGTAGCTTCAAACATTTCTGGACGTTTTTCAATGGCAAAAATCAATGAATATTGTAAATGCACAAACAGTAATATCTCCACATTGCAAGGTGCAATTCTGAAATTTTTTGCTTTTTCCTGCTCCTGTTAGCATGATAAAGAAGATTCAAAGAGAGTGAGATGCCAGCTCTTTTCATTCAGTCAGTAGCTTCAAACATTTCTGGTATATGAATAACATGATGTTTTTCAATGGCAAAAATCAATGAATATTGTAAATGCACAAACAGTAATATCTCCACATTGCAAGGTGCAATTCTGAAATTTTTTGCTTTTTCCTGCTCCTCTTAGCATGATAAAGAAGATTCAAAGAGAGTGAGATGCCAGCTCTTTTCATTCAGTCAGTAGCTTCAAACATTTCTGGTATATGAATAACATGATGTTTTTCAATGGCAAAAATCAATGAATATTGTAAATGCACAAACAGTAATTTCTCTGCATTGCAAGGTGCAATTCTGAAATTTTTTGCTTTTTCCTGCTAATCCTAGCATGATAAAGAAGATTCAAAGAGAGTGAGATGCCAGCTCCTTTCATTCAGTCAGTAGCTTCAAACATTTCTGGACGTTTTTCAATGGCAAAAATCAATGAATATTGTAAATGCACAAACAGTAATATCTCCACATTGCAAGGTGCAATTCTGAAATTTTTTGCTTTTTCCTTCTCCTCTTAGCATGATAAAGAAGATTCAAAGAGAGTGAGATGCCAGCTCTTTTCATTCAGTCAGTAGCTTCAAACATTTCTGGTATATGAATAACATGATGTTTTTCAATGGCAAAAATCAATGAATATTGTAAATGCACAAACAGTAATTTCTCCGCATTGCAAGGTGCAATTCTGAAATTTTTTGCTTTTTCCTGCTAATCCTAGCATGATAAAGAAGATTCAAAGAGAGTGAGATGCCAGCTCCTTTCATTCAGTCAGTAGCTTCAAACATTTCTGGACGTTTTTCAATGGCAAAAATCAATGAATATTGTAAATGCACAAACAGTAATATCTCCACATTGCAAGGTGCAATTCTGAAATTTTTTGCTTTTTCCTGCTCCTCTTAGCATGATAAAGAAGATTCAAAGAGAGTGAGATGCCAGCTGTTTTCATTCAGTCAGTAGCTTCAAACATTTCTGGTATATGAATAACATGATGTTTTTCAATGGCAAAAATCAATGAATATTGTAAATGCACAAACAGTAATTTCTCCGCATTGCAAGGTGCAATTCTGAAATTTTTTGCTTTTTCCTGCTAATCCTAGCATGATAAAGAAGATTCAAAGAGAGTGAGATGCCAGCTCCTTTCATTCAGTCAGTAGCTTCAAACATTTCTGGACGTTTTTCAATGGCAAAAATCAATGAATATTGTAAATGCACAAACAGTAATATCTCCACATTGCAAGGTGCAATTCTGAAATTTTTTGCTTTTTCCTGCTCCTCTTAGCATGATAAAGAAGATTCAAAGAGAGTGAGATGCCAGCTCTTTTCATTCAGTCAGTAGCTTCAAACATTTCTGGTAAATGAATAACATGATGTTTTTCAATGGCAAAAATCAATGAATATTGTAAATGCACAAACAGTAATATCTCCACATTGCAAGGTGCAATTCTGAAATTTTTTGCTTTTTCCTGCTAATCCTAGCATGATAAAGAAGATTCAAAGAGAGTGAGATGCCAGCTCTTTTCATTCAGTCAGTAGCTTCAAACATTTCTGGTATATGAATAACATGATGTTTTTCAATGGCAAAAATCAATGAATATTGTAAATGCACAAACAGTAATTTCTCCGCATTGCAAGGTGCAATTCTGAAATTTTTTGCTTTTTCCTGTAAATCCTAGCATGATAAAGAAGATTCAAAGAGAGTGAGATGCCAGCTCCTTTCATTCAGTCAGTAGCTTCAAACATTTCTGGACGTTTTTCAATGGCAAAAATCAATGAATATTGTAAATGCACAAACAGTAATATCTCCACATTGCAAGGTGCATTTCTGAAATTTTTTGCTTTTTCCTGCTCCTCTTAGCATGATAAAGAAGATTCAAAGAGAGTGAGATGCCAGCTCTTTTCATTCAGTCAGTAGCTTCAAACATTTCTGGTATATGAATAACATTATGTTTTTCAATGGCAAAAATCAATGAATATTGTAAATGCACAAACAGTAATTTCTCCGCATTGCAAGGTGCAATTCTGAAATTTTTTGCTTTTTCCTGCTAAACCTAGCATGATAAAGAAGATTCAAAGAGAGTGAGATGCCAGCTCCTTTCATTCAGTCAGTAGCTTCAAACATTTCTGGACGTTTTTCAATGGCAAAAATCAATGAATATTGTAAATGCACAAACAGTAATATCTCCACATTGCAAGGTGCAATTCTGAAATTTTTTTCTTTTTCCTGCTCCTCCTAGCATGATAAAGAAGATTCAAAGAGAGTGAGATGCCAGCTCTTTTCAGTCATTCAGTAGCTTCAAACATTTCTGTTATATGAATAACTTGATGTTTTTCAATGGCAAAAATCAATGAATATTGTAAATGCACAAACAGTAATTTCTCCGCATTGCAAGGTGCAATTCTGAAATTTTTTGCTTTTTCCTGCTAATCCTAGCATGATAAAGAAGATTCAAAGAGAGTGAGATGCCAGCTCCTTTCATTCAGTCAGTAGCTTCAAACATTTCTGGACGTTTTTCAATGGCAAAAATCAATGAATATTGTAAATGCACAAACAGTAATATCTCCACATTGCAAGGTGCAATTCTGAAATTTTTTGCTTTTTCCTGCTCCTCTTAGCATGATAAAGAAGATTCAAAGAGAGTGAGATGCCAGCTCTTTTCATTCAGTCAGTAGCTTCAAACATTTCTGTTATATGAATAACTTGATGTTTTTCAATGGCAAAAATCAATGAATATTGTAAATGCACAAACAGTAATTTCTCCGCATTGCAAGGTGCAATTCTGAAATTTTTTGCTTTTTCCTGCTAATCCTAGCATGATAAAGAAGATTCAAAGAGAGTGAGATGCCAGCTCCTTTCATTCAGTCAGTAGCTTCAAACATTTCTGGACGTTTTTCAATGGCAAAAATCAATGAATATTGTAAATGCACAAACAGTAATATCTCCACATTGCAAGGTGCAATTCTGAAATTTTTTGCTTTTTCCTGCTCCTCTTAGCATGATAAAGAAGATTCAAAGAGAGTGAGATGCCAGCTCTTTTCATTCAGTCAGTAGCTTCAAACATTTCTGGTATATGAATAACATGATGTTTTTCAATGGCAAAAATCAATGAATATTGTAAATGCACAAACAGTAATATCTCCACATTGCATGGTGCAATTCTAAAATTTTTTGCTTTTTCCTGCTAATCCTAGCATGATAAAGAAGATTCAAAGAGAGTGAGATGCCAGCTCTTTTCATTCAGTCAGTAGCTTCAAACATTTCTGGTATATGAATAACATGATGTTTTTCAATGGCAAAAATCAATGAATATTGTAAATGCACAAACAGTAATTTCTCCGCATTGCAAGGTGCAATTCTGAAATTTTTTGCTTTTTCCTGCTAATCCTAGCATGATAAAGAAGATTCAAAGAGAGTGAGATGCCAGCTCCTTTCATTCAGTCAGTAGCTTCAAACATTTCTGGACGTTTTTCAATGGCAAAAATCAATGAATATTGTAAATGCACAAACAGTAATATCTCCACATTGCAAGGTGCAATTCTGAATTTTTTTGCTTTTTCCTGCTCCTCTTAGCATGATAAAGAAGATTCAACGAGAGTGAGATGCCAGCTCTTTTCATTCAGTCAGTAGCTTCAAACATTTCTGGTATATGAATAACATGATGTTTTTCAATGGCAAAAATCAATGAATATTGTAAATGCACAAACAGTAATTTCTCCGCATTGCAAGGTGCAATTCTGAAATTTTTTGCTTTTTCCTGCTAATCCTAGCATGATAAAGAAGATTCAAAGAGAGTGAGATGCCAGCTCCTTTCATTCAGTCAGTAGCTTCAAACATTTCTGGACGTTTTTCAATGGCAAAAATCAATGAATATTGTAAATGCACAAACAGTAATATCTCCACATTGCAAGGTGCAATTCTGAAATTTTTTGCTTTTTCCTGCTAATCCTAGCATGATAAAGAAGATTCAAAGAGAGTGAGATGCCAACTCCTTTCATTCAGTCAGTAGCTTCAAACATTTCTGGACGTTTTTCAATGGCAAAAATCAATGAATATTGTAAATGCACAAACAGTAATATCTCCGCATTGCAAGGTGCAATTCTGAATTTTTTTGCTTTTTCCTGCTAATCCTAGCATGATAAAGAAGATTCAAAGAGAGTGAGATGCCAGCTCCTTTCATTCAGTCAGTAGCTTCAAACATTTCTGGACGTTTTTCAATGGCAAAAATCAATGAATATTGTAAAGGCACAAACAGTAATATCTCCACATTGCAAGGTGCAATTCTGAAATTTTTTGCTTTTTCCTGCTCCTCTTAGCATGATAAAGAAGATTCAAAGAGAGTGAGATGCCAGCTCTTTTCATTCAGTCAGTAGCTTCAAACATTTCTGGTATATGAATAACATGATGTTTTTCAATGGCAAAAATCAATGAATATTGTAAATGCACAAACAGTAATTTCTCCGCATTGCAAGGTGCAATTCTGAAATTTTTTGCTTTTTCCTGCTAATCCTAGCATGATAAAGAAGATTCAAAGAGAGTGAGATGCCAGCTCCTTTCATTCAGTCAGTAGCTTCAAATATTTCTGGACGTTTTTCAATGGCAAAAATCAATGAATATTGTAAATGCACAAACAGTAATATCTCCACATTGCAAGGTGCAATTCTGAAATTTTTTGCTTTTTCCTGCTCCTCTTAGCATGATAAAGAAGATTCAAAGAGAGTGAGATGCCAGCTCTTTTCATTCAGTCAGTAGCTTCAAACATTTCTGGTATATGAATAACATGATGTTTTTCAATGGCAAAAATCAATGAATATTGTAAATGCACAAACAGTAATTTCTCTGCATTGCAAGGTGCAATTCTGAAATTTTTTGCTTTTTCCTGCTAATCCTAGCATGATAAAGAAGATTCAAAGAGAGTGAGATGCCAGCTCCTTTCATTCAGTCAGTAGCTTCAAACATTTCTGGACGTTTTTCAATGGCAAAAATCAATGAATATTGTAAATGCACAAACAGTAATATCTCCACATTGCAAGGTGCAATTCTGAAATTTTTTGCTTTTTCCTGCTCCTCTTAGCATGATAAAGAAGATTCAAAGAGAGTGAGATGCCAGCTCTTTTCATTCAGTCAGTAGCTTCAAACATTTCTGGTATATGAATAACATGATGTTTTTCAATGGCAAAAATCAATGAATATTGTAAATGCACAAACAGTAATTTCTCCGCATTGCAAGGTGCAATTCTGAAATTTTTTGCTTTTTCCTGCTAATCCTAGCATGATAAAGAAGATTCAAAGAGAGTGAGATGCCAGCTCCTTTCATTCAGTCAGTAGCTTCAAACATTTCTGGACGTTTTTCAATGGCAAAAATCAATGAATATTGTAAATGCACAAACAGTAATATCTCCACATTGCAAGATGCAATTCTGAAATTTTTTGCTTTTTCCTGCTCCTCTTAGCATGATAAAGAAGATTCAAAGAGAGTGAGATGCCAGCTCTTTTCATTCAGTCAGTAGCTTCAAACATTTCTGGTATATGAATAACATGATGTTTTTCAATGGTAAAAATCAATGAATATTGTAAATGCACAAAGAGTAATTTCTCCGCATTGCAAGGTGCAATTCTGAAATTTTTTGCTTTTTCCTGCTAATCCTAGCATGATAAAGAAGATTCAAAGAGAGTGAGATGCCAGCTCCTTTCATTCAGTCAGTAGCTTCAAACATTTCTGGACGTTTTTCAATGGCAAAAATCAATGAATATTGTAAATGCACAAACAGTAATATCTCCACATTGCAAGGTGCAATTCTGAAATTTTTTGCTTTTTCCTGCTCCTCTTAGCATGATAAAGAAGATTCAAAGAGAGTGAGATGCCAGCTCTTTTCATTCAGTCAGTAGCTTCAAACATTTCTGGTATATGAATAACATGATGTTTTTCAATGGCAAAAATCAATGAATATTGTAAATGCACAAACAGTAATTTCTCCGCATTGCAAGGTGCAATTCTGAAATTTTTTGCTTTTTCCTGCTAATCCTAGCATGATAAAGAAGATTCAAAGAGAGTGAGATGCCAGCTCCTTTCATTCAGTCAGTAGCTTCAAACATTTCTGGACGTTTTTCAATGGCAAAAATCAATGAATATTGTAAATGCACAAACAGTAATATCTCCACATTGCAAGATGCAATTCTGAAATTTTTTGCTTTTTCCTGCTCCTCTTAGCATGATAAAGAAGATTCAAAGAGAGTGAGATGCCAGCTCTTTTCATTCAGTCAGTAGCTTCAAACATTTCTGGTATATGAATAACATGATGTTTTTCAATGGCAAAAATCAATGAATATTGTAAATGCACAAACAGTAATTTCTCCGCATTGCAAGGTGCAATTCTGAAATTTTTTGCTTTTTCCTGCTAATCCTAGCATGATAAAGAAGATTCAAAGAGAGTGAGATGCCAGCTCCTTTCATTCAGTCAGTAGCTTCAAACATTTCTGGACGTTTTTCAATGGCAAAAATCAATGAATATTGTAAATGCACAAACAGTAATATCTCCACATTGCAAGGTGCAATTCTGAAATTTTTTGCTTTTTCCTGCTCCTCTTAGCATGATAAAGAAGATTCAAAGAGAGTGAGATGCCAGCTCTTTTCATTCAGTCAGTAGCTTCAAACATTTCTGGTATATGAATAACATGATGTTTTTCAATGGCAAAAATCAATGAATATTGTAAATGCACAAACAGTAATTTCTCCGCATTGCAAGGTGCAATTCTGAAATTTTTTGCTTTTTCCTGCTAATCCTAGCATGATAAAGAAGATTCAAAGAGAGTGAGATGCCAGCTCCTTTCATTCAGTCAGTAGCTTCAAACATTTCTGGACGTTTTTCAATGGCAAAAATCAATGAATATTGTAAATGCACAAACAGTAATATCTCCACATTGCAAGGTGCAATTCTGAAATTTTTTGCTTTTTCCTGCTCCTCTTAGCATGATAAAGAAGATTCAAAGAGAGTGAGATGCCAGCTCTTTTCATTCAGTCAGTAGCTTCAAACATTTCTGGTATATGAATAACATGATGTTTTTCAATGGCAAAAATCAATGAATATTGTAAATGCACAAACAGTAATATCTCCACATTGCAAGGTGCAATTCTGAAATTTTTTGCTTTTTCCTGCTAATCCTAGCATGATAAAGAAGATTCAAAGAGAGTGAGATGCCAGCTCTTTTCATTCAGTCAGTAGCTTCAAACATTTCTGGTATATGAATAACATGATGTTTTTCAATGGCAAAAATCAATGAATATTGTAAATGCACAAACAGTAATTTCTCCGCATTGCAAGGTGCAATTCTGAAATTTTTTGCTTTTTCCTGCTAATCCTAGCATGATAAAGAAGATTCAAAGAGAGTGAGATGCCAGCTCCTTTCATTCAGTCAGTAGCTTCAAACATTTCTGGACGTTTTTCAATGGCAAAAATCAATGAATATTGTAAATGCACAAACAGTAATATCTCCACATTGCAAGGTGCAATTCTGAATTTTTTTGCTTTTTCCTGCTCCTCTTAGCATGATAAAGAAGATTCAAAGAGAGTGAGATGCCAGCTCTTTTCATTCAGTCAGTAGCTTCAAACATTTCTGGTATATGAATAACATGATGTTTTTCAATGGCAAAAATCAATGAATATTGTAAATGCACAAACAGTAATTTCTCCGCATTGCAAGGTGCAATTCTGAAATTTTTTGCTTTTTCCTGCTAATCCTAGCATGATAAAGAAGATTCAAAGAGAGTGAGATGCCAGCTCCTTTCATTCAGTCAGTAGCTTCAAATATTTCTGGACGTTTTTCAATGGCAAAAATCAATGAATATTGTAAATGCACAAACAGTAATATCTCCACATTGCAAGGTGCAATTCTGAAATTTTTTGCTTTTTCCTGCTCCTCTTAGCATGATAAAGAAGATTCAAAGAGAGTGAGATGCCAGCTCTTTTCATTCAGTCAGTAGCTTCAAACATTTCTGGTATATGAATAACATGATGTTTTTCAATGGCAAAAATCAATGAATATTGTAAATGCACAAACAGTAATTTCTCCGCATTGCAAGGTGCAATTCTGAAATTTTTTGCTTTTTCCTGCTAATCCTAGCATGATAAAGAAGATTCAAAGAGAGTGAGATGCCAGCTCCTTTCATTCAGTCAGTAGCTTCAAACATTTCTGGACGTTTTTCAATGGCAAAAATCAATGAATATTGTAAATGCATAAACAGTAATATCTCCACATTGCAAGGTGCAATTCTGAAATTTTTTGCTTTTTCCTGCTCCTCTTAGCATGATAAAGAAGATTCAAAGAGAGTGAGATGCCAGCTCTTTTCATTCAGTCAGTAGCTTCAAACATTTCTGGTATATGAATAACATGATGTTTTTCAATGGCAAAAATCAATGAATATTGTAAATGCACAAACAGTAATTTCTCCGCATTGCAAGGTGCAATTCTGAAATTTTTTGCTTTTTCCTGCTAATCCTAGCATGATAAAGAAGATTCAAAGAGAGTGAGATGCCAGCTCCTTTCATTCAGTCAGTAGCTTCAAACATTTCTGGACGTTTTTCAATTACAAAAATCAATGAATATTGTAAATGCACAAACAGTAATATCTCCACATTGCAAGGTGCAATTCTGAAATTTTTTGCTTTTTCCTGCTCCTCTTAGCATGATAAAGAAGATTCAAAGAGAGTGAGATGCCAGCTCTTTTCATTCAGTCAGTAGCTTCAAACATTTCTGGTATATGAATAACATGATGTTTTTCAATGGCAAAAATCAATGAATATTGTAAATGCACAAACAGTAATTTCTCCGCATTGCAAGGTGCAATTCTGAATTTTTTTGCTTTTTCCTGCTAATCCTAGCATGATAAAGAAGATTCAAAGAGAGTGAGATGCCAGCTCCTTTCATTCAGTCAGTAGCTTCAAACATTTCTGGACGTTTTTCAATGGCAAAAATCAATGAATATTGTAAATGCACAAACAGTAATATCTTCACATTGCAAGGTGCAATTCTGAAATTTTTTGCTTTTTCCTGCTCCTCTTAGCATGATAAAGAAGATTCAAAGAGAGTGAGATGCCAGCTCTTTTCATTCAGTCAGTAGCTTCAAACATTTCTGGTATATGAATAACATGATGTTTTTCAAAGGCAAAAATCAATGAATATTGTAAATGCACAAACAGTAATTTCTCCGCATTGCAAGGTGCAATTCTGAAATTTTTTGCTTTTTCCTGCTAATCCTAGCATGATAAAGAAGATTCAAAGAGAGTGAGATGCCAGCTCCTTTCATTCAGTCAGTAGCTTCAAACATTTCTGGACGTTTTTCAATGGCAAAAATCAATGAATATTGTAAATGCACAAACAGTAATATCTCCACATTGCAAGGTGCAATTCTGAAATTTTTTGCTTTTTCCTGCTCCTCTTAGCATGATAAAGAAGATTCAAAGAGAGTGAGATGCCAGCTCTTTTCATTCAGTCAGTAGCTTCAAACATTTCTGGTATATGAATAACATGATGTTTTTCAATGGCAAAAATCAATGAATATTGTAAATGCACAAACAGTAATTTCTCCGCATTGCAAGGTGCAATTCTGAAATTGTTTGCTTTTTCCTGCTAATCCTAGCATGATAAAGAAGATTCAAAGAGAGTGAGATGCCAGCTCCTTTCATTCAGTCAGTAGCTTCAAACATTTCTGGACGTTTTTCAATGGCAAAAATCAATGAATATTGTAAATGCACAAACAGTAATATCTCCACATTGCAAGTTGCAATTCTGAAATTTTTTGCTTTTTCCTGCTCCTCTTAGCATGATAAAGAAGATTCAAAGAGAGTGAGATGCCAGCTCTTTTCATTCAGTCAGTAGCTTCAAACATTTCTGGTATATGAATAACATGATGTTTTTCAATGGCAAAAATCAATGAATATTGTAAATGCACAAACAGTAATTTCTCCGCATTGCAAGGTGCAATTCTGAAATTTTTTGCTTTTTCCTGCTAATCCTAGCATGATAAAGAAGATTCAAAGAGAGTGAGATGCCAGCTCCTTTCATTCAGTCAGTAGCTTCAAACATTTCTGGACGTTTTTCAATGGCAAAAATCAATGAATATTGTAAATGCACAAACAGTAATATCTCCACATTGCAAGGTGCAATTCTGAAATTTTTTGCTTTTTCCTGCTCCTCTTAGCATGATAAAGAAGATTCAAAGAGAGTGAGATGCCAGCTCTTTTCATTCAGTCAGTAGCTTCAAACATTTCTGGTATATGAATAACATGATGTTTTTCAAAGGCAAAAATCAATGAATATTGTAAATGCACAAACAGTAATTTCTCCGCATTGCAAGGTGCAATTCTGAAATTTTTTGCTTTTTCCTGCTAATCCTAGCATGATAAAGAAGATTCAAAGAGAGTGAGATGCCAGCTCCTTTCATTCAGTCAGTAGCTTCAAACATTTCTGGACGTTTTTCAATGGCAAAAATCAATGAATATTGTAAATGCACAAACAGTAATATCTCCACATTGCAAGGTGCAATTCTGAAATTTTTTGCTTTTTCCTGCTCCTCTTAGCATGATAAAGAAGATTCAAAGAGAGTGAGATGCCAGCTCTTTTCATTCAGTCTGTAGCTTCAAACATTTCTGGTATATGAATAACATGATGTTTTTCAATGGCAAAAATCAATGAATATTGTAAATGCACAAACAGTAATTTCTCCGCATTGCAAGGTGCAATTCTGAAATTTTTTGCTTTTTCCTGCTAATCCTAGCATGATAAAGAAGATTCAAAGAGAGTGAGATGCCAGCTCCTTTCATTCAGTCAGTAGCTTCAAACATTTCTGGACGTTTTTCAATGGCAAAAATCAATGAATATTGTAAATGCACAAACAGTAATATCTCCACATTGCAAGGTGCAATTCTGAAATTTTTTGCTTTTTCCTGCTCCTCTTAGCAAGATAAAGAAGATTCAAAGAGAGTGAGATGCCAGCTCTTTTCATTCAGTCAGTAGCTTCAAACATTTCTGGTATATGAATAACATGATGTTTTTCAATGGCAAAAATCAATGAATATTGTAAATGCACAAACAGTAATTTCTCCGCATTGCAAGGTGCAATTCTGAAATTTTTTGCTTTTTCCTGCTAATCCTAGCATGATAAAGAAGATTCAAAGAGAGTGAGATGCCAGCTCCTTTCATTCAGTCAGTAGCTTCAAACATTTCTGGACGTTTTTCAATGGCAAAAATCAATGAATATTGTAAATGCACAAACAGTAATATCTCCACATTGCAAGGTGCAATTCTGAAATTTTTTGCTTTTTCCTGCTCCTCTTAGCATGATAAAGAATATTCAAAGAGAGTGAGATGCCAGCTCTTTTCATTCAGTCAGTAGCTTCAAACATTTCTGGTATATGAATAACATGATGTTTTTCAATGGCAAAAATCAATGAATATTGTAAATGCACAAACAGTAATATCTCCACATTGCAAGGTGCAATTCTGAAATTTTTTGCTTTTTCCTGCTAATCCTAGCATGATAAAGAAGATTCAAAGAGAGTGAGATGCCAGCTCTTTTCATTCAGTCAGTAGCTTCAAACATTTCTGGTATATGAATAACATGATGTTTTTCAATGGCAAAAATCAATGAATATTGTAAATGCACAAACAGTAATTTCTCCGCATTGCAAGGTGCAATTCTGAAATTTTTTGCTTTTTCCTGCTAATCCTAGCATGATAAAGAAGATTCAAAGAGAGTGAGATGCCAGCTCCTTTCATTCAGTCAGTAGCTTCAAACATTTCTGGACGTTTTTCAATGGCAAAAATCAATGAATATTGTAAATGCACAAACAGTAATATCTCCACATTGCAAGGTGCAATTCTGAAATTTTTTGCTTTTTCCTGCTCCTCTTAGCATGATAAAGAAGATTCAAAGAGAGTGAGATGCCAGCTCTTTTCATTCAGTCAGTAGCTTCAAACATTTCTGGTATATGAATAACATGATGTTTTTCAATGGCCAAAATCAATGAATATTGTAAATGCACAAACAGTAATTTCTCCGCATTGCAAGGTGCAATTCTGAAATTTTTTGCTTTTTCCTGCTAATCCTAGCATGATAAAGAAGATTCAAAGAGAGTGAGATGCCAGCTCCTTTCATTCAGTCAGTAGCTTCAAACATTTCTGGACGTTTTTCAATGGCAAAAATCAATGAATATTGTAAATGCACAAACAGTAATATCTTCACATTGCAAATTGCAATTCTGAAATTTTTTGCTTTTTCCTGCTCCTCTTAGCATGATAAAGAAGATTCAAAGAGAGTGAGATGCCAGCTCTTTTCATTCAGTCAGTAGCTTCAAACATTTCTGTTATATGAATAACATGATATTTTTCAATGGCAAAAATCGATGAATATTGTAAATGCACAAACAGTAATTTCTCCGCATTGCAAGGTGCAATTCTGAAATTTTTTGCTTTTTCCTGCTAATCCTAGCATGATAAAGAAGATTCAAAGAGAGTGAGATGCCAGCTCCTTTCATTCAGTCAGTAGCTTCAAACATTTCTGGACGTTTTTCAATGGCAAAAATCAATGAATATTGTAAATGCACAAACAGTAATTTCTCCGCATTGCAAGGTGCAATTCTGAAATTTTTTGCTTTTTCCTGCTAATCCTAGCATGATAAAGAAGATTCAAAGAGAGTGAGATGCCAGCTCCTTTCATTCAGTCAGTAGCTTCAAACATTTCTGGACGTTTTTCAATGGCAAAAATCAATGAATATTGTAAATGCACAAACAGTAATATCTCCACATTGCAAGGTGCAATTCTGAAATTTTTTGCTTTTTCCTGCTCCTCTTAGCATGATAAAGAAGATTCAAAGAGAGTGAGATGCCAGCTCTTTTCATTCAGTCAGTAGCTTCAAACATTTCTGGTATATGAATAACATGATGTTTTTCAAAGGCAAAAATCAATGAATATTGTAAATGCACAAACAGTAATATCTCCACATTGCATGGTGCAATTCTGAAATTTTTTGCTTTTTCCTGCTAATCCTAGCATGATAAAGAAGATTCAAAGAGAGTGAGATGCCAGCTCTTTTCATTCAGTCAGTAGCTTCAAACATTTCTGGTATATGAATAACATGATGTTTTTCAATGGCAAAAATCAATGAATATTGTAAATGCACAAACAGTAATTTCTCCGCATTGCAACGTGCAATTCTGAAATTTTTTGCTTTTTCCTGCTAATCCTAGCATGATAAAGAAGATTCAAAGAGAGTGAGATGCCAGCTCCTTTCATTCAGTCAGTAGCTTCAAACATTTCTGGACGTTTTTCAATGGCAAAAATCAATGAATATTGTAAATGCACAAACAGTAATATCTCCACATTGCAAGGTGCAATTCTGAAATTTTTTGCTTTTTCCTGCTCCTCTTAGCAAGATAAAGAAGATTCAAAGAGAGTGAGATGCCAGCTCTTTTCATTCAGTCAGTAGCTTCAAACATTTCTGGTATATGAATAACATGATGTTTTTCAATGGCAAAAATCAATGAATATTGTAAATGCACAAACAGTAATTTCTCCGCATTGCAAGGTGCAATTCTGAAATTTTTTGCTTTTTCCTGCTAATCCTAGCATGATAAAGAAGATTCAAAGAGAGTGAGATGCCAGCTCCTTTCATTCAGTCAGTAGCTTCAAACATTTCTGGACGTTTTTCAATGGCAAAAATCAATGAATATTGTAAATGCACAAACAGTAATATCTCCACATTGCAAGGTGCAATTCTGAAATTTTTTGCTTTTTCCTGCTCCTCTTAGCAAGATAAAGAAGATTCAAAGAGAGTGAGATGCCAGCTCTTTTCATTCAGTCAGTAGCTTCAAACATTTCTGGTATATGAATAACATGATGTTTTTCAATGGCAAATATCAATGAATATTGTAAATGCACAAACAGTAATTTCTCCGCATTGCAAGGTGCAATTCTGAAATTTTTTGCTTTTTCCTGCTAATCCTAGCATGATAAAGAAGATTCAAAGAGAGTGAGATGCCAGCTCCTTTCATTCAGTCAGTAGCTTCAAACATTTCTGGACGTTTTTCAATGGCAAAAATCAATGAATATTGTAAATGCACAAACAGTAATATCTCCACATTGCAAGTTGCAATTCTGAAATTTTTTGCTTTTTCCTGCTCCTCTTAGCATGATAAAGAATATTCAAAGAGAGTGAGATGCCAGCTCTTTTCATTCAGTCAGTAGCTTCAAACATTTCTGGTATATGAATAACATGATGTTTTTCAATGGCAAAAATCAATGAATATTGTAAATGCACAAACAGTAATTTCTCCGCATTGCAAGGTGCAATTCTGAAATTTTTTGCTTTTTCCTGCTATTCCTAGCATGATAAATAAGATTCAAAGAGAGTGAGATGCCAGCTCCTTTCATTCAGTCAGTAGCTTCAAACATTTCTGGACGTTTTTCAATGGCAAAAATCAATGAATATTGTAAATGCACAAACAGTAATATCTCCACATTGCAAGGTGCAATTCTGAAATTTTTTGCTTTTTCCTGCTCCTCTTAGCATGATAAAGAAGATTCAAAGAGAGTGAGATGCCAGCTCTTTTCATTCAGTCAGTAGCTTCAAACATTTCTGGTATATGAATAACATGATGTTTTTCAATGGCCAAAATCAATGAATATTGTAAATGCACAAACAGTAATTTCTCCGCATTGCAAGGTGCAATTCTGAAATTTTTTGCTTTTTCCTGCTAATCCTAGCATGATAAAGAAGATTCAAAGAGAGTGAGATGCCAGCTCCTTTCATTCAGTCAGTAGCTTCAAACATTTCTGGACGTTTTTCAATGGCAAAAATCAATGAATATTGTAAATGCACAAACAGTAATATCTTCACATTGCAAATTGCAATTCTGAAATTTTTTGCTTTTTCCTGCTCCTCTTAGCATGATAAAGAAGATTCAAAGAGAGTGAGATGCCAGCTCTTTTCATTCAGTCAGTAGCTTCAAACATTTCTGTTATATGAATAACATGATATTTTTCAATGGCAAAAATCAATGAATATTGTAAATGCACAAACAGTAATTTCTCCGCATTGCAAGGTGCAATTCTGAAATTTTTTGCTTTTTCCTGCTAATCCTAGCATGATAAAGAAGATTCAAAGAGAGTGAGATGCCAGCTCCTTTCATTCAGTCAGTAGCTTCAAACATTTCTGGACGTTTTTCAATGGCAAAAATCAATGAATATTGTAAATGCACAAACAGTAATTTCTCCGCATTGCAAGGTGCAATTCTGAAATTTTTTGCTTTTTCCTGCTAATCCTAGCATGATAAAGAAGATTCAAAGAGAGTGAGATGCCAGCTCCTTTCATTCAGTCAGTAGCTTCAAACATTTCTGGACGTTTTTCAATGGCAAAAATCAATGAATATTGTAAATGCACAAACAGTAATATCTCCACATTGCAAGGTGCAATTCTGAAATTTTTTGCTTTTTCCTGCTCCTCTTAGCATGATAAAGAAGATTCAAAGAGAGTGAGATGCCAGCTCTTTTCATTCAGTCAGTAGCTTCAAACATTTCTGGTATATGAATAACATGATGTTTTTCAAAGGCAAAAATCAATGAATATTGTAAATGCACAAACAGTAATATCTCCACATTGCATGGTGCAATTCTGAAATTTTTTGCTTTTTCCTGCTAATCCTAGCATGATAAAGAAGATTCAAAGAGAGTGAGATGCCAGCTCTTTTCATTCAGTCAGTAGCTTCAAACATTTCTGGTATATGAATAACATGATGTTTTTCAATGGCAAAAATCAATGAATATTGTAAATGCACAAACAGTAATTTCTCCGCATTGCAACGTGCAATTCTGAAATTTTTTGCTTTTTCCTGCTAATCCTAGCATGATAAAGAAGATTCAAAGAGAGTGAGATGCCAGCTCCTTTCATTCAGTCAGTAGCTTCAAACATTTCTGGACGTTTTTCAATGGCAAAAATCAATGAATATTGTAAATGCACAAACAGTAATATCTCCACATTGCAAGGTGCAATTCTGAAATTTTTTGCTTTTTCCTGCTCCTCTTAGCAAGATAAAGAAGATTCAAAGAGAGTGAGATGCCAGCTCTTTTCATTCAGTCAGTAGCTTCAAACATTTCTGGTATATGAATAACATGATGTTTTTCAATGGCAAAAATCAATGAATATTGTAAATGCACAAACAGTAATTTCTCCGCATTGCAAGGTGCAATTCTGAAATTTTTTGCTTTTTCCTGCTAATCCTAGCATGATAAAGAAGATTCAAAGAGAGTGAGATGCCAGCTCCTTTCATTCAGTCAGTAGCTTCAAACATTTCTGGACGTTTTTCAATGGCAAAAATCAATGAATATTGTAAATGCACAAACAGTAATATCTCCACATTGCAAGGTGCAATTCTGAAATTTTTTGCTTTTTCCTGCTCCTCTTAGCAAGATAAAGAAGATTCAAAGAGAGTGAGATGCCAGCTCTTTTCATTCAGTCAGTAGCTTCAAACATTTCTGGTATATGAATAACATGATGTTTTTCAATGGCAAAAATCAATGAATATTGTAAATGCACAAACAGTAATTTCTCCGCATTGCAAGGTGCAATTCTGAATTTTTTTGCTTTTTCCTGCTAATCCTAGCATGATAAAGAAGATTCAAAGAGAGTGAGATGCCAGCTCCTTTCATTCAGTCAGTAGCTTCAAACATTTCTGGACGTTTTTCAATGGCAAAAATCAATGAATATTGTAAATGCACAAACAGTAATATCTCCACATTGCAAGGTGCAATTCTGAAATTTTTTGCTTTTTCCTGCTCCTCTTAGCATGATAAAGAATATTCAAAGAGAGTGAGATGCCAGCTCTTTTCATTCAGTCAGTAGCTTCAAACATTTCTGGTATATGAATAACATGATGTTTTTCAATGGCAAAAATCAATGAATATTGTAAATGCACAAACAGTAATATCTCCACATTGCAAGGTGCAATTCTGAAATTTTTTGCTTTTTCCTGCTAATCCTAGCATGATAAAGAAGATTCAAAGAGAGTGAGATGCCAGCTCTTTTCATTCAGTTAGTAGCTTCAAACATTTCTGGTATATGAATAACATGATGTTTTTCAATGGCAAAAATCAATGAATATTGTAAATGCACAAACAATAATTTCTCCGCATTGCAAGGTGCAATTCTGAAATTTTTTGCTTTTTCCTGCTAATCCTAGCATGATAAAGAAGATTCAAAGAGAGTGAGATGCCAGCTCCTTTCATTCAGTCAGTAGCTTCAAACATTTCTGGACGTTTTTCAATGGCAAAAATCAATGAATATTGTAAATGCACAAACAGTAATATCTCCACATTGCAAGGTGCAATTCTGAAATTTTTTGCTTTTTCCTGCTCCTCTTAGCATGATAAAGAAGATTCAAAGAGAGTGAGATGCCAGCTCTTTTCATTCAGTCAGTAGCTTCAAACATTTCTGGTATATGAATAACATGATGTTTTTCAATGGCAAAAATCAATGAATATTGTAAATGCACAAACAGTAATTTCTCCGCATTGCAAGGTGCAATTCTGAAATTTTTTGCTTTTTCCTGCTAATCCTAGCATGATAAAGAAGATTCAAAGAGAGTGAGATGCCAGCTCCTTTCATTCAGTCAGTAGCTTCAAACATTTCTGGACGTTTTTCAATGGCAAAAATCAATGAATATTGTAAATGCACAATCAGTAATATCTCCACATTGCAAATTGCAATTCTGAAATTTTTTGCTTTTTCCTGCTCCTCTTAGCATGATAAAGAAGATTCAAAGAGAGTGAGATGCCAGCTCTTTTCATTCAGTCAGTAGCTTCAAACATTTCTGTTATATGAATAACATGATATTTTTCAATGGCAAAAATCAATGAATATTGTAAATGCACAAACAGTAATTTCTCCGCATTGCAAGGTGCAATTCTGAAATTTTTTGCTTTTTCCTGCTAATCCTAGCATGATAAAGAAGATTCAAAGAGAGTGAGATGCCAGCTCCTTTCATTCAGTCAGTAGCTTCAAACATTTCTGGACGTTTTTCAATGGCAAAAATCAATGAATATTGTAAATGCACAAACAGTAATATCTCCACATTGCAAGGTGCAATTCTGAAATTTTTTGCTTTTTCCTGCTCCTCTTAGCATGATAAAGAAGATTCAAAGAGAGTGAGATGCCAGCTCTTTTCATTCAGTCAGTAGCTTCAAACATTTCTGGTATATGAATAACATGATGTTTTTCAAAGGCAAAAATCAATGAATATTGTAAATGCACAAACAGTAATATCTCCACATTGCATGGTGCAATTCTGAAATTTTTTGCTTTTTCCTGCTAATCCTAGCATGATAAAGAAGATTCAAAGAGAGTGAGATGCCAGCTCTTTTCATTCAGTCAGTAGCTTCAAACATTTCTGGTATATGAATAACATGATGTTTTTCAATGGCAAAAATCAATGAATATTGTAAATGCACAAACAATAATTTCTCCGCATTGCAACGTGCAATTCTGAAATTTTTTGCTTTTTCCTGCTAATCCTAGCATGATAAAGAAGATTCAAAGAGAGTGAGATGCCAGCTCCTTTCATTCAGTCAGTAGCTTCAAACATTTCTGGACGTTTTTCAATGGCAAAAATCAATGAATATTGTAAATGCACAAACAGTAATATCTCCACATTGCAAGGTGCAATTCTGACATTTTTTGCTTTTTCCTGCTCCTCTTAGCATGATAAAGAAGATTCAAAGAGAGTGAGATGCCAGCTCTTTTCATTCAGTCAGTAGCTTCAAACATTTCTGGTATATGAATAACATGATGTTTTTCAATGGCAAAAATCAATGAATATTGTAAATGCACAAACAGTAATTTCTCCGCATTGCAAGGTGCAATTCTGAAATTTTTTGCTTTTTCCTGCTAATCCTAGCATGATAAAGAAGATTCAAAGAGAGTGAGATGCCAGCTCCTTTCATTCAGTCAGTAGCTTCAAACATTTCTGGACGTTTTTCAATGGCAAAAATCAATGAATATTGTAAATGCACAAACAGTAATATCTCCACATTGCAAGGTGCAATTCTGAAATTTTTTGCTTTTTCCTGCTCCTCTTAGCATGATAAAGAAGATTCAAAGAGAGTGAGATGCCAGCTCTTTTCATTCAGTCAGTAGCTTCAAACATTTCTGGTATATGAATAACATGATGTTTTTCAATGGCAAAAATCAATGAATATTGTAAATGCACAAACAGTAATTTCTCCGCATTGCAAGGTGCAATTCTGAAATTTTTTGCTTTTTCCTGCTAATCCTAGCATGATAAAGAAGATTCAAAGAGAGTGAGATGCCAGTTCCTTTCATTCAGTCAGTAGCTTCAAACATTTCTGGGCGTTTTTCAATGGCAAAAATCAATGAATATTGTAAATGCACAAACAGTAATATCTCAACATTGCAAGGTGCAATTCTGAAATTTTTTGCTTTTTCCTGCTCCTCTTAGCATGATAAAGAAGATTCAAAGAGAGTGAGATGCCAGCTCTTTTCATTCAGTCAGTAGCTTCAAACATTTCTGGTATATGAATAACATGATGTTTTTCAATGGCAAAAATCAATGAATATTGTAAATGCACAAACAGTAATTTCTCCGCATTGCAAGGTGCAATTCTGAAATTTTTTGCTTTTTCCTGCTAATCCTAGCATGATAAAGAAGATTCAAAGAGAGTGAGATGCCAGCTCCTTTCATTCAGTCAGTAGCTTCAAACATTTCTGGACGTTTTTCAATGACAAAAATCAATGAATATTGTAAATGCACAAACAGTAATATCTCCACATTGCAAATTGCAATTCTGAAATTTTTTGCTTTTTCCTGCTCCTCTTAGCATGATAAAGAAGATTCAAAGAGAGTGAGATGCCAGCTCTTTTCATTCAGTCAGTAGCTTCAAACATTTCTGGTATATGAATAACATGATGTTTTTCAATGGCAAAAATCAATGAATATTGTAAATGCACAAACAGTAATTTCTCCGCATTGCAACGTGCAATTCTGAAATTTTTTGCTTTTTCCTGCTAATCCTAGCATGATAAAGAAGATTCAAAGAGAGTGAGATGCCAGCTCCTTTCATTCAGTCAGTAGCTTCAAACATTTCTGGACGTTTTTCAATGGCAAAAATCAATGAATATTGTAAATGCACAAACAGTAATATCTCCACATTGCAAGGTGCAATTCTGACATTTTTTGCTTTTTCCTGCTCCTCTTAGCATGATAAAGAAGATTCAAAGAGAGTGAGATGCCAGCTCTTTTCATTCAGTCAGTAGCTTCAAACATTTCTGGTATATGAATAACATGATGTTTTTCAATGGCAAAAATCAATGAATATTGTAAATGCACAAACAGTAATATCTCCACATTGCAAGGTGCAATTCTGAAATTTTTTGCTTTTTCCTGCTCCTCTTAGCATGATAAAGAAGATTCAAAGAGAGTGAGATACCAGCTATTTTCATTCAGTCAGTAGCTTCAAACATTTCTGGTATATGAATAACATGATGTTTTTCAATGGCAAAAATCAATGAATATTGTAAATGCACAAACAGTAATATCTCCACATTGCAAGGTGCAATTCTGAAATTTTTTGCTTTTTCCTGCTAATCCTAGCATGATAAAGAAGATTCAAAGAGAGTGAGATGCCAGCTCTTTTCATTCAGTCAGTAGCTTCAAACATTTCTGGTATATGAATAACATGATGTTTTTCAATGGCAAAAATCAATGAATATTGTAAATTCACAAACAGTAATTTCTCCGCATTGCAAGGTGCAATTCTGAATTTTTTTGCTTTTTCCTGCTAATCCTAGCATGATAAAGAAGATTCAAAGAGAGTGAGATGCCAGCTCCTTTCATTCAGTCAGTAGCTTCAAAGATTTCTGGACGTTTTTCAATGGCAAAAATCAATGAATATTGTAAATGCACAAACAGTAATATCTCCACATTGCAAGGTGCAATTCTGAAATTTTTTGCTTTTTCCTGCTCCTCTTAGCATGATAAAGAAGATTCAAAGAGAGTGAGATGCCAGCTCTTTTCATTCAGTCAGTAGCTTCAAACATTTCTGGTATATGAATAACATGATGTTTTTCAATGGCAAAAATCAATGAATATTGTAAATGCACAAACAGTAATTTCTCCGCATTGCAAGGTGCAATTCTGAAATTTTTTGCTTTTTCCTGCTAATCCTAGCGTGATAAAGAAGATTCAAAGAGAGTGAGATGCCAGCTCCTTTCATTCAGTCAGTAGCTTCAAACATTTCTGGACGTTTTTCAATGGCAAAAATCAATGAATATTGTAAATGCACAAACAGTAATATCTCCACATTGCAAATTGCAATTCTGAAATTTTTTGCTTTTTCCTGCTCCTCTTAGCATGATAAAGAAGATTCAAAGAGAGTGAGATGCCAGCTCTTTTCATTCAGTCAGTAGCTTCAAACATTTCTGTTATATGAATAACATGATGTTTTTCAATGGCAAAAATCAATGAATATTGTAAATGCACAAACAGTAATTTCTCCGCATTGCAAGGTGCAATTCTGAAATTTTTTGCTTTTTCCTGCTAATCCTAGCATGATAAAGAAGATTCAAAGAGAGTGAGATGCCAGCTCCTTTCATTCAGTCAGTAGCTTCAAACATTTCTGGACGTTTTTCAATGGCAAAAATCAATGAATATTGTAAATGCACAAACAGTAATATCTCCACATTGCAAGGTGCAATTCTGAAATTTTTTGCTTTTTCCTGCTCCTCTTAGCATGATAAAGAAGATTCAAAGAGAGTGAGATGCCAGCTCTTTTCATTCAGTCAGTAGCTTCAAACATTTCTGGTATATGAATAACATGATGTTTTTCAATGGCAAAAATCAATGAATATTGTAAATGCACAAACAGTAATATCTCCTCATTGCATGGTGCAATTCTGAAATTTTTTGCTTTTTCCTGCTAATCCTAGCATGATAAAGAAGATTCAAAGAGAGTGAGATGCCAGCTCCTTTCATTCAGTCAGTAGCTTCAAACATTTCTGGACGTTTTTCAATGGCAAAAATCAATGAATATTGTAAATGCACAAACAGTAATATCTCCACATTGCAAGGTGCAATTCTGAAATTTTTTGCTTTTTCCTGCTCCTCTTAGCATGATAAAGAAGATTCAAAGAGAGTGAGATGCCAGCTCTTTTCATTCAGTCAGTAGCTTCAAACATTTCTGGTATATGAATAACATGATGTTTTTCAATGGCAAAAATCAATGAATATTGTAAATGCACAAACAGTAATATCTCCTCATTGCATGGTGCAATTCTGAAATTTTTTGCTTTTTCCTGCTAATCCTAGCATGATAAAGAAGATTCAAAGAGAGTGAGATGCCAGCTCCTTTCATTCAGTCAGTAGATTCAAACATTTCTGGACGTTTTTCAATGGCAAAAATCAATGAATATTGTAAATGCACAAACAGTAATATCTCCACATTGCAAGGTGCAATTCTGACATTTTTTGCTTTTTCCTGCTCCTCTTAGCATGATAAAGAAGATTCAAAGAGAGTGAGATGCCAGCTCTTTTCATTCAGTCAGTAGCTTCAAACATTTCTGGTATATGAATAACATGATGTTTTTCAATGGCAAAAATCAATGAATATTGTAAATGCACAAACAGTAATTTCTCCGCATTGCAAGGTGCAATTCTGAAATTTTTTGCTTTTTCCTGCTAATCCTAGCATGATAAAGAAGATTCAAAGAGAGTGAGATGCCAGCTCCTTTCATTCAGTCAGTAGCTTCAAACATTTCTGGACGTTTTTCAATGGCAAAAATCAATGAATATTGTAAATGCACAAACAGTAATATCTCCACATTGCAAGGTGCAATTCTGAAATTTTTTGCTTTTTCCTGCTCCTCTTAGCATGATAAAGAAGATTCAAAGAGAGTGAGATGCCAGCTCTTTTCATTCAGTCAGTAGCTTCAAACATTTCTGGTATATGAATAACATGATGTTTTTCAATGGCAAAAATCAATGAATATTGTAAATGCACAAACAGTAATATCTCCTCATTGCATGGTGCAATTCTGAAATTTTTTGCTTTTTCCTGCTAATCCTAGCATGATAAAGAAGATTCAAAGAGAGTGAGATGCCAGCTCTTTTCATTCAGTCAGTAGCTTCAAACATTTCTGGTATATGAATAACATGATGTTTTTCAATGGCAAAAATCAATGAATATTGTAAATGCACAAACAGTAATTTCTCCGCATTGCAACGTGCAATTCTGAAATTTTTTGCTTTTTCCTGCTAATCCTAGCATGATAAAGAAGATTCAAAGAGAGTGAGATGCCAGCTCCTTTCATTCAGTCAGTAGCTTCAAACATTTCTGGACGTTTTTCAATGGCAAAAATCAATGAATATTGTAAATGCACAAACAGTAATATCTCCACATTGCAAGGTGCAATTCTGACATTTTTTGCTTTTTCCTGCTCCTCTTAGCATGATAAAGAAGATTCAAAGAGAGTGAGATGCCAACTCTTTTCATTCAGTCAGTAGCTTCAAACATTTCTGGTATATGAATAACATGATGTTTTTCAATGGCAAAAATCAATGAATATTGTAAATGCACAAACAGTAATTTCTCCGCATTGCAAGGTGCAATTCTGAAATTTTTTGCTTTTTCCTGCTAATCCTAGCATGATAAAGAAGATTCAAAGAGAGTGAGATGCCAGCTCCTTTCATTCAGTCAGTAGCTTCAAACATTTCTGGACGTTTTTCAATGGCAAAAATCAATGAATATTGTAAATGCACAAACAGTAATATCTCCACATTGCAAGGTGCAATTCTGAAATTTTTTGCTTTTTCCTGCTCCTCTTAGCATGATAAAGAAGATTCAAAGAGAGTGAGATGCCAGCTCTTTTCATTCAGTCAGTAGCTTCAAACATTTCTGGTATATGAATAACATGATGTTTTTCAATGGCAAAAATCAATGAATATTGTAAATGCACAAACAGTAATTTCTCCGCATTGCAAGGTGCAATTCTGAAATTTTTTGCTTTTTCCTGCTAATCCTAGCATGATAAAGAAGATTCAAAGAGAGTGAGATGCCAGCTCCTT
Organism: Phyllobates terribilis; assembly: GCF_046119375.1. Taxonomy (NCBI): domain Eukaryota; kingdom Metazoa; phylum Chordata; class Amphibia; order Anura; family Dendrobatidae; genus Phyllobates; species Phyllobates terribilis. The sequence goes on along the minus strand of NW_027362942.1, from coordinate 539,888 downwards.
TCATTCAGTCAGTAGCTTCAAACATTTCTGGACGTTTTTCAATGGCAAAAATCAATGAATATTGTAAATGCACAAACAATAATATCTCCACATTGCAAGGTGCAATTCTGAAATTTTTTGCTTTTTCCTGCTAATCCTAGCATGATAAAGAAGATTCAAAGAGAGTGAGATGCCAGCTCCTTTCATTCAGTCAGTAGCTTCAAACATTTCTGGACGTTTTTCAATGGCAAAAATCAATGAATATTGTAAATGCACAAACAGTAATATCTCCACATTGCAAGGTGCAATTCTGAAATTTTTTGCTTTTTCCTGCTAATCCTAGCATGATAAAGAAGATTCAAAGAGAGTGAGATGCCAGCTCCTTTCATTCAGTCAGTAGCTTCAAAGATTTCTGGACGTTTTTCAATGGCAAAAATCAATGAATATTGTAAATGCACAAACAGTAATATCTCCACATTGCAAGGTGCAATTCTGAAATTTTTTGCTTTTTCCTGCTCCTCTTAGCATGATAAAGAAGATTCAAAGAGAGTGAGATGCCAGCTCTTTTCATTCAGTCAGTAGCTTCAAACATTTCTGGTATATGAATAACATGATGTTTTTCAATGGCAAAAATCAATGAATATTGTAAATGCACAAACAGTAATTTCTCCGCATTGCAAGGTGCAATTCTGAAATGTTTTGCTTTTTCCTGCTAATCCTAGCATGATAAAGAAGATTCAAAGAGAGTGAGATGCCAGCTCCTTTCATTCAGTCAGTAGCTTCAAACATTTCTGGACGTTTTTCAATGGCAAAAATCAATGAATATTGTAAATGCACAAACAGTAATATCTCCACATTGCAAGGTGCAATTCTGAAATTTTTTGCTTTTTCCTGCTCCTCTTAGCATGATAAAGAAGATTCAAAGAGAGTGAGATGCCAGCTCTTTTCATTCAGTCAGTAGCTTCAAACATTTCTGGTATATGAATAACATGATGTTTTTCAATGGCAAAAATCAATGAATATTGTAAATGCACAAACAGTAATTTCTCCGCATTGCAAGGTGCAATTCTGAAATTTTTTTCTTTTTCCTGCTAATCCTAGCATGATAAAGAAGATTCAAAGAGAGTGAGATGCCAGCTCCTTTCATTCAGTCAGTAGCTTCAAACATTTCTGGACGTTTTTCAATGGCAAAAATCAATGAATATTGTAAATGCACAAACAGTAATATCTCCACATTGCAAGGTGCAATTCTGAAATTTTTTGCTTTTTCCTGCTCCTCTTAGCATGATAAAGAAGATTCAAAGAGAGTGAGATGCCAGCTCTTTTCATTCAGTCAGTAGCTTCAAACATTTCTGGTATATGAATAACATGATGTTTTTCAATGGCAAAAATCAATGAATATTGTAAATGCACAAACAGTAATATCTCCACATTGCAAGGTGCAATTCTGAAATTTTTTGCTTTTTCCTGCTAATCCTAGCATGATAAAGAAGATTCAAAGAGAGTGAGATGCCAGCTCCTTTCATTCAGACAGTAGCTTCAAACATTTCTGGACGTTTTTCAATGGCAAAAATCAATGAATATTGTAAATGCACAAACAGTAATATCTCCACATTGCAAGGTGCAATTCTGAAATTTTTTGCTTTTTCCTGCTAATCCTAGCATGATAAAGAAGATTCAAAGAGAGTGAGATGCCAGCTCCTTTCATTCAGTCAGTAGCTTCAAACATTTCTGGACGTTTTTCAATGGCAAAAATCAATGAATATTGTAAATGCACAAACAGTAATATCTCCACATTGCAAGGTGCAATTCTGAAATTTTTTGCTTTTTCCTGCTAATCCTAGCATGATAAAGAAGATTCAAAGAGAGTGAGATGCCAGCTCCTTTCATTCAGTCAGTAGCTTCAAACATTTCTGGACGTTTTTCAATGGCAAAAATCAATGAATATTGTAAATGCACAAACAGTAATATCTCCACATTGCAAGGTGCAATTCTGAAATTTTTTTGCTTTTTCCTGCTAATCCTAGCATGATAAAGAAGATTCAAAGAGAGTGAGATGCCAGCTCCTTTCATTCAGTCAGTAGCTTCAAACATTTCTGGACGTTTTTCAATGGCAAAAATCAATGAATATTGTAAATGCACAAAAAGTAATATCTCCACATTGCAATGTGCAATTCTGAAATTTTTTGCTTTTTCCTGTTCCTCTTAGCATGATAAAGAAGATTCAAAGAGAGTGAGATGCCAGCTCTTTTCATTCAGTCAGTACCTTCAAACATTTCTGGTATATGAATAACATGATGTTTTTCAATGGCAAAAATCAATGAATATTGTAAATGCACAAACAGTAATATCTCCACATTGCAAGGTGCAATTCTGAAATTTTTTGCTTTTTCCTGCTAATCCTAGCATGATAAAGAAGATTCAAAGAGAGTGAGATGCCAGCTCCTTTCATTCAGTCAGTAGCTTCAAACATTTCTGGACGTTTTTCAATGGCAAAAATCAATGAATATTGTAAATGCACAAACAGTAATATCTCCACATTGCAAGGTGCAATTCTGAAATTTTTTGCTTTTTCCTGCTCCTCTTAGCATGATAAAGAAGATTCAAAGAGAGTGAGATGCCAGCTCTTTTCATTCAGTCAGTAGCTTCAAACATTTCTGGTATATGAATAACATGATGTTTTTCAATGGCAAAAATCAATGAATATTGTAAATGCACAAACAGTAATTTCTCCGCATTGCAAGGTGCAATTCTGAAATTTTTTGCTTTTTCCTGCTAATCCTAGCATGATAAAGAAGATTCAAAGAGAGTGAGATGCCAGCTCCTTTCATTCAGTCAGTAGCTTCAAACATTTCTGGACGTTTTTCAATGGCAAAAATCAATGAATATTGTAAATGCACAAACAGTAATATCTCCACATTGCAAGGTGCAATTCTGAAATTTTTTCCTTTTTCCTGCTCCTCTTAGCATGATAAAGAAGATTCAAAGAGAGTGAGATGCCAGCTCTTTTCATTCAGTCAGTAGCTTCAAACATTTCTGGTATATGAATAACATGATGTTTTTCAATGGCAAAAATCAATGAATATTGTAAATGCACAAACAGTAATTTCTCCGCATTGCAAGGTGCAATTCTGAAATTTTTTGCTCTTTCCTGCTAATCCTAGCATGATAAAGAAGATTCAAAGAGAGTGAGATGCCAGCTCCTTTCATTCAGTCAGTAGCTTCAAACATTTCTGGACGTTTTTCAATGGCATAAATCAATGAATATTGTAAATGCACAAACAGTAATATCTCCACATTGCAAGGTGCAATTCTGAAATTTTTTGCTTTTTCCTGCTCCTCTTAGCATGATGAAGATTCAAAGACAGTGAGATGCCAGCTCTTTTCATTCAGTCAGTAGCTTCAAACATTTCTGGTATATGAATAACATGATGTTTTTCAATGGCAAAAATCAATGAATATTGTAAATGCACAAACAGTAATATCTCCACATTGCAAGGTGCAATTCTGAAATTTTTTGCTTTTTCCTGCTAATCCTAGCATGATAAAGAAGATTCAAAGAGAGTGAGATGCCAGCTCCTTTCATTCAGTCAGTAGCTTCAAACATTTCTGGACGTTTTTCAATGGCAAAAATCAATGAATATTGTAAATGCACAAACAGTAATATCTCCGCATTGCAAGGTGCAATTCTGAAATTTTTTGCTTTTTCCTGCTAATCCTAGCATGATAAAGAAGATTCAAAGAGAGTGAGATGCCAGCTCCTTTCATTCAGTCAGTAGCTTCAAACATTTCTGGACGTTTTTCAATGGCAAAAATCAATGAATATTGTAAATGCACAAACAGTAATATCTCCACATTGCAAGGTGCAATTCTGAAATTTTTTGCTTTTTCCTGCTAATCCTAGCATGATAAAGAAGATTCAAAGAGAGTGAGATGCCAGCTCCTTTCATTCAGTCAGTAGCTTCAAACATTTCTGGACGTTTTTCAATGGCAAAAATCAATGAATATTGTAAATGCGCAAACAGTAATATCTCCACATTGCAAGGTGCAATTCTGAAATTTTTTGCTTTTTCCTGCTAATCCTAGCATGATAAAGAAGATTCAAAGAGAGTGAGATGCCAGCTCCTTTCATTCAGTCAGTAGCTTCAAACATTTCTGGACGTTTTTCAATGGCAAAAATCAATGAATATTGTAAATGCACAAACAGTAATATCTCCACATTGCAAGGTGCAATTCTGAAATTTTTTGCTTTTTCCTGCTCCTCTTAGCATGATAAAGAAGATTCAAAGAGAGTGAGATGCCAGCTCTTTTCATTCAGTCAGTAGCTTCAAACATTTCTGGTATATGAATAACATGATGTTTTTCAATGGCAAAAATCAATGAATATTGTAAATGCACAAACAGTAATTTCTCCGCATTGCAAGGTGCAATTCTGAAATTTTTTGCTTTTTCCTGCTAATCCTAGCATGATAAAGAAGATTCAAAGAGAGTGAGATGCCAGCTCCTTTCATTCAGTCAGTAGCTTCAAACATTTCTGGACGTTTTTCAATGGCAAAAATCAATGAATATTGTAAATGCACAAACAGTAATATCTCCACATTGCAAGGTGCAATTCTGAAATTTTTTGCTTTTTCCTGCTCCTCTTAGCATGATAAAGAAGATTCAAAGAGAGTGAGATGCCAGCTCTTTTCATTCAGTCAGTAGCTTCAAACATTTCTGGTATATGAATAACATGATGTTTTTCAATGGCAAAAATCAATGAATATTGTAAATGCACAAACAGTAATTTCTCCGCATTGCAAGGTGTAATTCTGAAATTTTTTGCTTTTTCCTGCTAATCCTAGCATGATAAAGAAGATTCAAAGAGAGTGAGATGCCAGCTCCTTTCATTCAGTCAGTAGCTTCAAACATTTCTGGACGTTTTTCAATGGCAAAAATCAATGAATATTGTAAATGCACAAACAGTAATATCTCCACATTGCAAGGTGCAATTCTGAAATTTTTTGATTTTTCCTGCTCCTCTTAGCATGATAAAGAAGATTCAAAGAGAGTGAGATGCCAGCTCTTTTCATTCAGTCAGTAGCTTCAAACATTTCTGGTATATGAATAACATGATGTTTTTCAATGGCAAAAATCAATGAATATTGTAAATGCACAAACAGTAATTTCTCCGCATTGCAAGGTGCAATTCTGAAATTTTTTGCTCTTTCCTGCTAATCCTAGCATGATAAAGAAGATTCAAAGAGAGTGAGATGCCAGCTCCTTTCATTCAGTCAGTAGCTTCAAACATTTCTGGACGTTTTTCAATGGCATAAATCAATGAATATTGTAAATGCACAAACAGTAATATCTCCACATTGCAAGGTGCAATTCTGAAATTTTTTGCTTTTTCCTGCTCCTCTTAGCATGATGAAGATTCAAAGACAGTGAGATGCCAGCTCTTTTCATTCAGTCAGTAGCTTCAAACATTTCTGGTATATGAATAACATGATGTTTTTCAATGGCAAAAATCAATGAATATTGTAAATGCACAAACAGTAATATCTCCACATTGCAAGGTGCAATTCTGAAATTTTTTGCTTTTTCCTGCTAATCCTAGCATGATAAAGAAGATTCAAAGAGAGTGAGATGCCAGCTCCTTTCATTCAGTCAGTAGCTTCAAACATTTCTGGACGTTTTTCAATGGCAAAAATCAATGAATATTGTAAATGCACAAACAGTAATATCTCCGCATTGCAAGGTGCAATTCTGAAATGTTTTGCTTTTTCCTGCTAATCCTAGCATGATAAAGAAGATTCAAAGAGAGTGAGATGCCAGCTCCTTTCATTCAGTCAGTAGCTTCAAACATTTCTGGACGTTTTTCAATGGCAAAAATCAATGAATATTGTAAATGCACAAACAGTAATATCTCCACATTGCAAGGTGCAATTCTGAAATTTTTTGCTTTTTCCTGCTCCTCTTAGCATGATAAAGAAGATTCAAAGAGAGTGAGATGCCAGCTCTTTTCATTCAGTCAGTAGCTTCAAACATTTCTGGTATATGAATAACATGATGTTTTTCAATGGCAAAAATCAATGAATATTGTAAATGCACAAACAGTAATATCTCCACATTGCAAGGTGCAATTCTGAAATTTTTTGCTTTTTCCTGCTAATCCTAGCATGATAAAGAAGATTCAAAGAGAGTGAGATGCCAGCTCCTTTCATTCAGACAGTAGCTTCAAACATTTCTGGACGTTTTTCAATGGCAAAAATCAATGAATATTGTAAATGCACAAACAGTAATATCTCCACATTGCAAGGTGCAATTCTGAAATTTTTTGCTTTTTCCTGCTAATCCTAGCATGATAAAGAAGATTCAAAGAGAGTGAGATGCCAGCTCCTTTCATTCAGTCAGTAGCTTCAAACATTTCTGGACGTTTTTCAATGGCAAAAATCAATGAATATTGTAAATGCACAAACAGTAATATCTCCACATTGCAAGGTGCAATTCTGAAATTTTTTGCTTTTTCCTGCTAATCCTAGCATGATAAAGAAGATTCAAAGAGAGTGAGATGCCAGCTCCTTTCATTCAGTCAGTAGCTTCAAACATTTCTGGACGTTTTTCAATGGCAAAAATCAATGAATATTGTAAATGCACAAACAGTAATATCTCCACATTGCAAGGTGCAATTCTGAAATTTTTTTGCTTTTTCCTGCTAATCCTAGCATGATAAAGAAGATTCAAAGAGAGTGAGATGCCAGCTCCTTTCATTCAGTCAGTAGCTTCAAACATTTCTGGACGTTTTTCAATGGCAAAAATCAATGAATATTGTAAATGCACAAAAAGTAATATCTCCACATTGCAATGTGCAATTCTGAAATTTTTTGCTTTTTCCTGTTCCTCTTAGCATGATAAAGAAGATTCAAAGAGAGTGAGATGCCAGCTCTTTTCATTCAGTCAGTACCTTCAAACATTTCTGGTATATGAATAACATGATGTTTTTCAATGGCAAAAATCAATGAATATTGTAAATGCACAAACAGTAATATCTCCACATTGCAAGGTGCAATTCTGAAATTTTTTGCTTTTTCCTGCTAATCCTAGCATGATAAAGAAGATTCAAAGAGAGTGAGATGCCAGCTCCTTTCATTCAGTCAGTAGCTTCAAACATTTCTGGACGTTTTTCAATGGCAAAAATCAATGAATATTGTAAATGCACAAACAGTAATATCTCCACATTGCAAGGTGCAATTCTGAAATTTTTTGCTTTTTCCTGCTCCTCTTAGCATGATAAAGAAGATTCAAAGAGAGTGAGATGCCAGCTCTTTTCATTCAGTCAGTAGCTTCAAACATTTCTGGTATATGAATAACATGATGTTTTTCAATGGCAAAAATCAATGAATATTGTAAATGCACAAACAGTAATTTCTCCGCATTGCAAGGTGCAATTCTGAAATTTTTTGCTTTTTCCTGCTAATCCTAGCATGATAAAGAAGATTCAAAGAGAGTGAGATGCCAGCTCCTTTCATTCAGTCAGTAGCTTCAAACATTTCTGGACGTTTTTCAATGGCAAAAATCAATGAATATTGTAAATGCACAAACAGTAATATCTCCACATTGCAAGGTGCAATTCTGAAATTTTTTCCTTTTTCCTGCTCCTCTTAGCATGATAAAGAAGATTCAAAGAGAGTGAGATGCCAGCTCTTTTCATTCAGTCAGTAGCTTCAAACATTTCTGGTATATGAATAACATGATGTTTTTCAATGGCAAAAATCAATGAATATTGTAAATGCACAAACAGTAATTTCTCCGCATTGCAAGGTGCAATTCTGAAATTTTTTGCTCTTTCCTGCTAATCCTAGCATGATAAAGAAGATTCAAAGAGAGTGAGATGCCAGCTCCTTTCATTCAGTCAGTAGCTTCAAACATTTCTGGACGTTTTTCAATGGCATAAATCAATGAATATTGTAAATGCACAAACAGTAATATCTCCACATTGCAAGGTGCAATTCTGAAATTTTTTGCTTTTTCCTGCTCCTCTTAGCATGATGAAGATTCAAAGACAGTGAGATGCCAGCTCTTTTCATTCAGTCAGTAGCTTCAAACATTTCTGGTATATGAATAACATGATGTTTTTCAATGGCAAAAATCAATGAATATTGTAAATGCACAAACAGTAATATCTCCACATTGCAAGGTGCAATTCTGAAATTTTTTGCTTTTTCCTGCTAATCCTAGCATGATAAAGAAGATTCAAAGAGAGTGAGATGCCAGCTCCTTTCATTCAGTCAGTAGCTTCAAACATTTCTGGACGTTTTTCAATGGCAAAAATCAATGAATATTGTAAATGCACAAACAGTAATATCTCCGCATTGCAAGGTGCAATTCTGAAATTTTTTGCTTTTTCCTGCTAATCCTAGCATGATAAAGAAGATTCAAAGAGAGTGAGATGCCAGCTCCTTTCATTCAGTCAGTAGCTTCAAACATTTCTGGACGTTTTTCAATGGCAAAAATCAATGAATATTGTAAATGCACAAACAGTAATATCTCCACATTGCAAGGTGCAATTCTGAAATTTTTTGCTTTTTCCTGCTAATCCTAGCATGATAAAGAAGATTCAAAGAGAGTGAGATGCCAGCTCCTTTCATTCAGTCAGTAGCTTCAAACATTTCTGGACGTTTTTCAATGGCAAAAATCAATGAATATTGTAAATGCGCAAACAGTAATATCTCCACATTGCAAGGTGCAATTCTGAAATTTTTTGCTTTTTCCTGCTAATCCTAGCATGATAAAGAAGATTCAAAGAGAGTGAGATGCCAGCTCCTTTCATTCAGTCAGTAGCTTCAAACATTTCTGGACGTTTTTCAATGGCAAAAATCAATGAATATTGTAAATGCACAAACAGTAATATCTCCACATTGCAAGGTGCAATTCTGAAATTTTTTGCTTTTTCCTGCTCCTCTTAGCATGATAAAGAAGATTCAAAGAGAGTGAGATGCCAGCTCTTTTCATTCAGTCAGTAGCTTCAAACATTTCTGGTATATGAATAACATGATGTTTTTCAATGGCAAAAATCAATGAATATTGTAAATGCACAAACAGTAATTTCTCCGCATTGCAAGGTGCAATTCTGAAATTTTTTGCTTTTTCCTGCTAATCCTAGCATGATAAAGAAGATTCAAAGAGAGTGAGATGCCAGCTCCTTTCATTCAGTCAGTAGCTTCAAACATTTCTGGACGTTTTTCAATGGCAAAAATCAATGAATATTGTAAATGCACAAACAGTAATATCTCCACATTGCAAGGTGCAATTCTGAAATTTTTTGCTTTTTCCTGCTCCTCTTAGCATGATAAAGAAGATTCAAAGAGAGTGAGATGCCAGCTCTTTTCATTCAGTCAGTAGCTTCAAACATTTCTGGTATATGAATAACATGATGTTTTTCAATGGCAAAAATCAATGAATATTGTAAATGCACAAACAGTAATTTCTCCGCATTGCAAGGTGTAATTCTGAAATTTTTTGCTTTTTCCTGCTAATCCTAGCATGATAAAGAAGATTCAAAGAGAGTGAGATGCCAGCTCCTTTCATTCAGTCAGTAGCTTCAAACATTTCTGGACGTTTTTCAATGGCAAAAATCAATGAATATTGTAAATGCACAAACAGTAATATCTCCACATTGCAAGGTGCAATTCTGAAATTTTTTGATTTTTCCTGCTCCTCTTAGCATGATAAAGAAGATTCAAAGAGAGTGAGATGCCAGCTCTTTTCATTCAGTCAGTAGCTTCAAACATTTCTGGTATATGAATAACATGATGTTTTTCAATGGCAAAAATCAATGAATATTGTAAATGCACAAACAGTAATTTCTCCGCATTGCAAGGTGCAATTCTGAAATTTTTTGCTCTTTCCTGCTAATCCTAGCATGATAAAGAAGATTCAAAGAGAGTGAGATGCCAGCTCCTTTCATTCAGTCAGTAGCTTCAAACATTTCTGGACGTTTTTCAATGGCATAAATCAATGAATATTGTAAATGCACAAACAGTAATATCTCCACATTGCAAGGTGCAATTCTGAAATTTTTTGCTTTTTCCTGCTCCTCTTAGCATGATGAAGATTCAAAGACAGTGAGATGCCAGCTCTTTTCATTCAGTCAGTAGCTTCAAACATTTCTGGTATATGAATAACATGATGTTTTTCAATGGCAAAAATCAATGAATATTGTAAATGCACAAACAGTAATATCTCCACATTGCAAGGTGCAATTCTGAAATTTTTTGCTTTTTCCTGCTAATCCTAGCATGATAAAGAAGATTCAAAGAGAGTGAGATGCCAGCTCCTTTCATTCAGTCAGTAGCTTCAAACATTTCTGGACGTTTTTCAATGGCAAAAATCAATGAATATTGTAAATGCACAAACAGTAATATCTCCGCATTGCAAGGTGCAATTCTGAAATTTTTTGCTTTTTCCTGCTAATCCTAGCATGATAAAGAAGATTCAAAGAGAGTGAGATGCCAGCTCCTTTCATTCAGTCAGTAGCTTCAAACATTTCTGGACGTTTTTCAATGGCAAAAATCAATGAATATTGTAAATGCACAAACAGTAATATCTCCACATTGCAAGGTGCAATTCTGAAATTTTTTGCTTTTTCCTGCTAATCCTAGCATGATAAAGAAGATTCAAAGAGAGTGAGATGCCAGCTCCTTTCATTCAGTCAGTAGCTTCAAACATTTCTGGACGTTTTTCAATGGCAAAAATCAATGAATATTGTAAATGCACAAACAATAATATCTCCACATTGCAAGGTGCAATTCTGAAATTTTTTGCTTTTTCCTGCTAATCCTAGCATGATAAAGAAGATTCAAAGAGAGTGAGATGCCAGCTCCTTTCATTCAGTCAGTAGCTTCAAACATTTCTGGACGTTTTTCAATGGCAAAAATCAATGAATATTGTAAATGCACAAACAGTAATATCTCCACATTGCAAGGTGCAATTCTGAAATTTTTTGCTTTTTCCTGCTCCTCTTAGCATGATAAAGAAGATTCAAAGAGAGTGAGATGCCAGCTCTTTTCATTCAGTCAGTAGCTTCAAACATTTCTGGTATATGAATAACATGATGTTTTTCAATGGCAAAAATCAATGAATATTGTAAATGCACAAACAGTAATTTCTCCGCATTGCAAGGTGCAATTCTGAAATTTTTTGCTTTTTCCTGCTAATCCTAGCATGATAAAGAAGATTCAAAGAGAGTGAGATGCCAGCTCCTTTCATTCAGTCAGTAGCTTCAAACATTTCTGGACGTTTTTCAATGGCAAAAATCAATGAATATTGTAAATGCACAAACAGTAATATCTCCACATTGCAAGGTGCAATTCTGAAATTTTTTGCTTTTTCCTGCTCCTCTTAGCATGATAAAGAAGATTCAAAGAGAGTGAGATGCCAGCTCTTTTCATTCAGTCAGTAGCTTCAAACATTTCTGGTATATGAATAACATGATGTTTTTCAATGGCAAAAATCAATGAATATTGTAAATGCACAAACAGTAATTTCTCCGCATTGCAAGGTGTAATTCTGAAATTTTTTGCTTTTTCCTGCTAATCCTAGCATGATAAAGAAGATTCAAAGAGAGTGAGATGCCAGCTCCTTTCATTCAGTCAGTAGCTTCAAACATTTCTGGACGTTTTTCAATGGCAAAAATCAATGAATATTGTAAATGCACAAACAGTAATATCTCCACATTGCAAGGTGCAATTCTGAAATTTTTTGCTTTTTCCTGCTCCTCTTAGCATGATAAAGATTCAAAGAGAGTGAGATGCCAGCTCTTTTCATTCAGTCAGTAGCTTCAAACATTTCTGGTATATGAATAACATGATGTTTTTCAATGGCAAAAATCAATGAATATTGTAAATGCACAAACAGTAATTTCTCCGCATTGCAAGGTGCAATTCTGAAATTTTTTGCTTTTTCCTGCTAAGCCTAGCATGATAAAGAAGATTCAAAGAGAGTGAGATGCCAGCTCCTTTCATTCAGTCAGTAGCTTCAAACATTTCTGGACGTTTTTCAATGTCAAAAATCAATGAATATTGTAAATGCACAAACAGTAATATCTCCACATTGCAAACTGCAATTCTGAAATTTTTTGCTTTTTCCTGCTCCTCTTAGCATGATAAAGAAGATTCAAAGAGAGTGAGATGCCAGCTCTTTTCATTCAGTCAGTAGCTTCAAACATTTCTGGTATATGAATAACATGATGTTTTTCAATGGCAAAAATCAATGAATATTGTAAATGCACAAACAGTAATTTCTCCGCATTGCAAGGTGCAATTCTGAAATTTTTTGCTTTTTCCTGCTAATCCTAGCATGATAAAGAAGATTCAAAGAGAGTGAGATGCCAGCTCCTTTCATTCAGTCAGTAGCTTCAAACATTTCTGGACGTTTTTCAATGGCAAAAATCAATGAATATTGTAAATGCACAAACAGTAATTTCTCCGCATTGCAAGGTGCAATTCTGAAATTTTTTGCTTTTTCCTGCTAATCCTAGCATGATAAAGAAGATTCAAACAGATTGAGATGCCAGCTCCTTTCATTCAGTCAGTAGCTTCAAACATTTCTGGACGTTTTTCAATGGCAAAAATCAATGAATATTGTAAATGCACAAACAGTAATATCTCCACATTGCAAGGAGCAATTCTGAAATTTTTTGCTTTTTCCTGCTCCTCTTAACATGAGAAAGAAGATTCAAAGAGAGTGAGATGCCAGCTCTTTTCATTCAGTCAGTAGCTTCAAACATTTCTGGTATATGAATAACATGATGTTTTTCAATGGCAAAAATCAATGAATATTGTAAATGCACAAACAGTAATATCTCCACATTGCAAGGTGCAATTCTGAAATTTTTTGCTTTTTCCTGCTAATCCTAGCATGATAAAGAAGATTCAAAGAGAGTGAGATGCCAGCTCCTTTCATTCAGTCAGTAGCTTCAAACATTTCTGGACGTTTTTCAATGGCAAAAATCAATGAATATTGTAAATGCACAAACAGTAATATCTCCACATTGCAAGGTGCAATTCTGAAATTTTTTGCTTTTTCCTGCTAATCCTAGCATGATAAAGAAGATTCAAAGAGAGTGAGATGCCAGCTCCTTTCATTCAGTCAGTAGCTTCAAACATTTCTGGACGTTTTTCAATGGCAAAAATCAATGAATATTGTAAATGCACAAACAGTAATATCTCCACATTGCAAGGTGCAATTCTGAAATTTTTTGCTTTTTCCTGCTAATCCTAGCATGATAAAGAAGATTCAAAGAGAGTGAGATGCCAGCTCCTTTCATTCAGTCAGTAGCTTCAAACATTTCTGGACGTTTTTCAATGGCAAAAATCAATGAATATTGTAAATGCACAAACAGTAATATCTCCACATTGCAAGGTGCAATTCTGAATTTTTTTGCTTTTTCCTGCTCCTCTTAGCATGATAAAGAAGATTCAAAGAGAGTGAGATGCCAGCTCTTTTCATTCAGTCAGTAGCTTCAAACATTTCTGGACGTTTTTCAATGGCAAAAATCAATGAATATTGTAAATGCACAAACAGTAATATCTCCACATTGCAAGGTGCAATGCTGAAATTTTTTGCTTTTTCCTGCTCCTCTTAGCATGATAAAGAAGATTCAAAGAGAGTGAGATGCCAGCTCTTTTCATTCAGTCAGTACCTTCAAACATTTCTGGTATATGAATAACATGATGTTTTTCAATGGCAAAAATCAATGAATATTGTAAATGCACAAACAGTAATTTCTCCGCATTGCAAGGTGCAATTCTGAAATTTTTTGCTTTTTCCTGCTAATCCTAGCATGATAAAGAAGATTCAAAGAGACTGAGATGCCAGCTCCTTTCATTCAGTCAGTAGCTTCAAACATTTCTGGACGTTTTTCAATGGCAAAAATCAATGAATATTGTAAATGCACAAACAGTAATATCTCCACATTGCAAGGTGCAATTCTGAAATTTTTTGCTTTTTCCTGCTCCTCTTAGCATGATAAAGAAGATTCAAAGAGAGTGAGATGCCAGCTCTTTTCATTCAGTCAGTAGCTTCAAACATTTCTGGTATATGAATAACATGATGTTTTTCAATGGCAAAAATCAATGAATATTGTAAATGCACAAACAGTAATTTCTCCGCATTGCAAGGTGCAATTCTGAAATTTTTTGCTTTTTCCTGCTAATCCTAGCATGATAAAGAAGATTCAAAGAGAGTGAGATGCCAGCTCCTTTCATTCAGTCAGTAGCTTCAAACATTTCTGGACGTTTTTCAATGGCAAAAATCAATGAATATTGTAAATGCACAAACAGTAATATCTCCACATTGCAAGGTGGAATTCTGAAATTTTTTGCTTTTTCCTGCTCCTCTTAGCATGATAAAGAAGATTCAAAGAGAGTGAGATGCCAGCTCTTTTCATTCAGTCAGTAGCTTCAAACATTTCTGGTATATGAATAACATGATGTTTTTCAATGGCAAAAATCAATGAATATTGTAAATGCACAAACAGTAATTTCTCCGCATTGCAAGGTGCAATTCTGAAATTTTTTGCTTTTTCCTGCTAATCCTAGCATGATAAAGAAGATTCAAAGAGAGTGAGATGCCAGCTCCTTTCATTCAGTCAGTAGCTTCAAACATTTCTGGACGTTTTTCATTGGCAAAAATCAATGAATATTGTAAATGCACAAACAGTAATATCTCCACATTGCAAGGTGCAATTCTGAAATTTTTTGCTTTTTCCTGCTCCTCTTAGCATGATAAAGAAGATTCAAAGAGAGTGAGATGCCAGCTCTTTTCATTCAGTCAGTAGCTTCAAACATTTCTGGTATATGAATAACATGATGTTTTTCAATGGCAAAAATCAATGAATATTGTAAATGCACAAACAGTAATATCTCCACATTGCAAGGTGCAATTCTGAAATTTTTTGCTTTTTCCTGCTAATCCTAGCATGATAAAGAAGATTCAAAGAGAGTGAGATGCCAGCTCCTTTCATTCAGTCAGTAGCTTCAAACATTTCTGGACGTTTTTCAATGGCAAAAATCAATGAATATTGTAAATGCACAAACAGTAATATCTCCACATTGCAAGGTGCAATTCTGAAATTTTTTGCTTTTTCCTGCTAATCCTAGCATGATAAAGAAGATTCAAAGAGAGTGAGATGCCAGCTCCTTTCATTCAGTCAGTAGCTTCAAACATTTCTGGACGTTTTTCAATGGCAAAAATCAATGAATATTGTAAATGCACAAACAGTAATATCTCCACATTGCAAGGTGCAATTCTGAAATTTTTTGCTTTTTCCTGCTAATCCTAGCATGATAAAGAAGATTCAAAGAGAGTGAGATGCCAGCTCCTTTCATTCAGTCAGTAGCTTCAAACATTTCTGGACGTTTTTCAATGGCAAAAATCAATGAATATTGTAAATGCACAAACAGTAATATCTCCACATTGCAAGGTGCAATTCTGAAATTTTTTGCTTTTTCCTGCTAATCCTAGCATGATAAAGAAGATTCAAAGAGAGTGAGATGCCAGCTCCTTTCATTCAGTCAGTAGCTTCAAACATTTCTGGACGTTTTTCAATGGCAAAAATCAATGAATATTGTAAATGCACAAACAGTAATATCTCCACATTGCAAGGTGCAATTCTGAAATTTTTTGCTTTTTCCTGCTCTTCTTAGCATGATAAAGAAGATTCAAAGAGAGTGAGATGCCAGCTCTTTTCATTCAGTCAGTAGCTTCAAACATTTTTGGTATATGAATAACATGATGTTTTTCAATGGCAAAAATCAATGAACATTGTAAATGCACAAACAGTAATTTCTCCGCATTGCAAGGTGCAATTCTGAAATTTTTTGCTTTTTCCTGCTAATCCTAGCATGATAAAGAAGATTCAAAGAGAGTGAGATGCCAGCTCCTTTCATTCAGTCAGTAGCTTCAAACATTTCTGGACGTTTTTCAATGGCAAAAATCAATGAATATTGTAAATGCACAAACAGTAATATCTCCACATTGCAAGGTGCAATTCTGAAATTTTTTGCTTTTTCCTGCTCCTCTTAGCATGATAAAGAAGATTCAAAGAGAGTGAGATGCCAGCTCTTTTCATTCAGTCAGTAGCTTCAAACATTTCTGGTATATGAATAACATGATGTTTTTCAATGGCAAAAATCAATGAATATTGTAAATGCACAAACAGTAATTTCTCCGCATTGCAAGGTGCAATTCTGAAATTTTTTGCTTTTTCCTGCTAATCCTAGCATGATAAAGAAGATTCAAAGAGAGTGAGATGCCAGCTCCTTTCATTCAGTCAGTAGCTTCAAACATTTCTGGACGTTTTTCAATGGCAAAAATCAATGAATATTGTAAATGCACAAACAGTAATATCTCCACATTGCAAGGTGCAATTCTGAAATTTTTTGCTTTTTCCTGCTCCTCTTAGCATGATAAAGAAGATTCAAAGAGAGTGAGATGCCAGCTCTTTTCATTCAGTCAGTAGCTTCAAACATTTCTGGTATATGAATAACATGATGTTTTTCAATGGCAAAAATCAATGAATATTGTAAATGCACAAACAGTAATATCTCCACATTGCAAGGTGCAATTCTGAAATTTTTTGCTTTTTCCTGCTAATCCTAGCATGATAAAGAAGATTCAAAGAGAGTGAGATGCCAGCTCCTTTCATTCAGTCAGTAGCTTCAAACATTTCTGGACGTTTTTCAATGGCAAAAATCAATGAATATTGTAAATGCACAAACAGTAATATCTCCACATTGCAAGGTGCAATTCTGAAATTTTTTGCTTTTTCCTGCTCCTCCTAGCATGATAAAGAAGATTCAAAGAGAGTGAGATGCCAGCTCCTTTCATTCAGTCAGTAGCTTCAAACATTTCTGGACGTTTTTCAATGGCAAAAATCAATGAATATTGTAAATGCACAAACAGTAATATCTCCACATTGCAAGGTGCAATTCTGAAATTTTTTGCTTTTTCCTGCTAATCCTAGCATGGTAAAGAAGATTCAAAGAGAGTGAGATGCCAGCTCCTTTCATTCAGTCAGTAGCTTCAAACATTTCTGGACGTTTTTCAATGGCAAAAATCAATGAATATTGTAAATGCACAAACAGTAATATCTCCACATTGCAAGGTGCAATTCTGAAATTTTTTGCTTTTTCCTGCTAATCCTAGCATGATAAAGAAGATTCAAAGAGAGTGAGATGCCAGCTCCTTTCATTCACTCAGTAGCTTCAAACATTTCTGGATGTTTTTCAATGGCAAAAATCAATGAATATTGTAAATGCACAAACAGTAATATCTCCACATTGCAAGGTGCAATTCTGAAATTTTTTGCTTTTTCCTGCTAATCCTAGCATGATAAAGAAGATTCAAAGAGAGTGAGATGCCAGCTCCTTTCATTCACTCAGTAGCTTCAAACATTTCTGGACGTTTTTCAATGGCAAAAATCAATGAATATTGTAAATGCACAAACAGTAATATCTCCACATTGCAAGGTGCAATTCTGAAATTTTTTGCTTTTTCCTGCTCCTCTTAGCATGATAAAGAAGATTCAAAGAGAGTGAGATGCCAGCTCTTTTCATTCAGTCAGTACCTTCAAACATTTCTGGTATATGAATAACATGATGTTTTTCAATGGCAAAAATCAATGAATATTGTAAATGCACAAACAGTAATTTCTCCGCATTGCAAGGTGCAATTCTGAAATTTTTTCCTTTTTCCTGCTAATCCTAGCATGATAAAGAAGATTCAAAGAGAGTGAGATGCCAGCTCCTTTCATTCAGTCAGTAGCTTCAAACATTTCTGGACGTTTTTCAATGGCAAAAATCAATGAATATTGTAAATGCACAAACAGTAATATCTCCACATTGCAAGGTGCAATTCTAAAATTTTTTGCTTTTTCCTGCTCCTCTTAGCATGATAAAGAATATTCAAAGAGAGTGAGATGCCAGCTCTTTTCATTCAGTCAGTAGCTTCAAACATTTCTGGTATATGAATAACATGATGTTTTTCAATGGCAAAAATCAATGAATATTGTAAATGCACAAACAGTAATTTCTCCGCATTGCAAGGTGCAATTCTGAAATTTTTTGCTTTTTCCTGCTAATCCTAGCATGATAAAGAAGATTCAAAGAGAGTGAGATGCCAGCTCCTTTCATTCAGTCAGTAGCTTCAAACATTTCTGGACGTTTTTCAATGGCAAAAATCAATGAATATTGTAAATGCACAAACAGTAATATCTCCACATTGCAAGGTGCAATTCTGAAATTTTTTGCTTTTTCCTGCTCCTCTTAGCATGATAAAGAAGATTCAAATAGAGTGAGATGGTCAATAAGGTCTTGGAAGTTCTGGATTCATTCTCCCAGATTTCTTACTTTAAGATCAATAGAAAAAAATGAAAACTTTTAAACATTAATTTGGACCATCTAACGAGAGAAGCTTTACATTCAAAATTTTCCTTTGATTCAGCCAAGGACAATCTGACCTATTTGGGGATTGTAGTTGGTAAATCTATCGATTCAACACTCTCTGCCAATTTAGACCTAATTAATGACGTCGTCCGAGGAGATTTGACGAATCTCCTGAAAAAGGATTTGTCATGGTGGGGTAGGGTTCTATCCATTAAAATGTTTGTCCTTCCCAAAATCTTATATTTCTTTCGTAACTTGCCATTAAATATTCCCCTTTGTTTCATCCAAAAAATTCAGAACCAGATCAACTCCTACATCTGGGACAAAAAACGTGCGAGGATATCTGCTGAAATCTTATATAAAAACAAAAGCAATGGAGGCCTGAGTCTCCCTAACATATCTGCCTATTATTGTGCTAACCTTATCAAGCAGAGTAGAAATTGGCTTAACTCTACAAATCCCCCGGCATGGCTAACTTTGGAGACCTTTCTGAACGGTGACTCCCCTCCCCGAGATTTGCTATTTAAACATCTCTTTAAAAAGTGCACTCATGATCCTTCCCACCCTATCTTTCAAGTGACTATTGAAGCTTGGAAGAAAATTGCTAGGAGAAAGAGAGGGAATCTTTCTAGAGATTCTAATGTAGACAAACTATCTCTTGTAAGAAACTTTCCAATCAATTTTGTTGCTGCCTTACATAACTCCTGCATTCCGGATCACTGGAATAGTAGAGGGTTAAGGAAAATTGGAGACCTCTACGAGACTTCTACTTTTTCTCCTTTCCAAACCCTCAAAAAAAAATTTAATCTCCCTTCCTCTGATTTTTTCTTATACTCCAACCTTAAAAGTATTATTCTAGAATTTCTGGCTGGTAAACTCCTTGTTTCCAAAACCTCGGCGAACCTGCTGTGTAATCCATCCCACAAAATTTTCTGGAGCTTGAGACACATTTACAACAGCTTCAACAATGATTTATCCTTCAAAAAAAATATCTACATGTTACGATGGGAAAAAGACCTGAAACTCAACTTCCCTCTCGACCAGTGGGAGAATGCTGTACTTTCTACTCAAGCCTCCAATATTTCCATGCCTCTACAAGAGGCTTATTTCAAGGTTTTATCAAGGTGGTATTATACCCCAATCAGGCTCCATCACATAAGGTCCAGTAATTCTCCCCTTTGTTGGAGGGATTGTGGCATTAAAGGAGATCTTTTGCATATTTTTTGGAGCTGCCCTAAGATTCGTAATCTGTGGGCTCAGATTTCCTCTCTGATTAATGACCTTCTGGGCAGACCTTTAATTTTGACCCCTCAAACAGCTCTACTATCATTAGAATTGGAAACATATAAGTCTTATGAGAGAGCTATCATGATCCATATATTTTCGGTTTGCAAAAATGCTTTATCTTTTCATTGGAGAAAATCGTCTGTTCCTACTTTGGAGGAGTTAGTAGATAGGATGAACCAACATAGAATATACGAATTTAGATTTGCCTCTATCAACGATAACCTTTTCAAATTTTCTAAGAAATGGGATATCTGGTCAAATAAATTCCCCTGTCCTGCCTATAATACTGGTAGTACTTAATATGTCTTACAGACTGTTCATTCACTTTGTTTGTTTTATTGCTAACATGACAATGTGCGTTGAAATTGTTTTGTGTTTTGTTAGATTGCTTTATTATTCCTTTACTGATTATAGTATTATTTGACGAATCAATCTCTTCTACCCTTTGTTATCCTAACCTTGTTGTTTCCCTTTCCCTCCCCTCCCTTCGGTTTTTCCCCTTTTCCCACGTTCCAGTCATCCCTGATTTTCCCCTTGTATTTAGAATTATGCTACTGTCAATTACTTGTCAATATGTTGTTAATGAAAAATAAAAAAATACGGTAAAACAAAGAGAGTGAGATGCCAGCTCTTTTCATTCAGTCAGTAGCTTCAAACATTTCTGGTATATGAATAACATGATGTTTTTCAATGGCAAAAATCAATGAATATTGTAAATGCACAAACAGTAATTTCTCCGCATTGCAAGGTGCAATTCTGAAATTTTTTGCTTTTTCCTGCTAATCCTAGCATGATAAAGAAGATTCAAAGAGAGTGAGATGCCAGCTCCTTTCATTCAGTCAGTAGCTTCAAACATTTCTGGACGTTTTTCAATGGCAAAAATCAATGAATATTGTAAATGCACAAACAGTAATATCTCCACATTGCAAGGTGCAATTCTGAAATTTTTTGCTTTTTCCTGCTCCTCTTAGCATGATAAAGAAGATTCAAAGAGAGTGAGATGCCAGCTCTTTTCATTCAGTCAGTAGCTTCAAACATTTCTGGTATATGAATAACATGATGTTTTTCAATGGCAAAAATCAATGAATATTGTAAATGCACAAACAGTAATTTCTCCGCATTGCAAGGTGCAATTCTGAAATTTTTTGCTTTTTCCTGCTAATCCTAGCATGATAAAGAAGATTCAAAGAGAGTGAGATGCCAGCTCCTTTCATTCAGTCAGTAGCTTCAAACATTTCTGGACGTTTTTCAATGGCAAAAATCAATGAATATTGTAAATGCACAAACAGTAATATCTCCACATTGCAAGGTGCAATTCTGAAATTTTTTGCTTTTTCCTGCTCCTCTTAGCATGATAAAGAAGATTCAAAGAGAGTGAGATGCCAGCTCTTTTCATTCAGTCAGTAGCTTCAAACATTTCTGGTATATGAATAACATGATGTTTTTCAATGGCAAAAATCAATGGATATTGTAAATGCACAAACAGTAATATCTCCACATTGCAAGGTGCAATTCTGAAATTTTTTGCTTTTTCCTGCTAATCCTAGCATGATAAAGAAGATTCAAAGAGAGTGAGATGCCAGCTCCTTTCATTCAGTCAGTAGCTTCAAACATTTCTGGACGTTTTTCAATAGCAAAAATCAATGAATATTGTAAATGCACAAACAGTAATATCTCCACATTGCAAGGTGCAATTCTGAAATTTTTTGCTTTTTCCTGCTCCTCTTAGCATGATAAAGAAGATTCAAAGAGAGTGAGATGCCAGCTCTTTTCATTCAGTCAGTAGCTTCAAACATTTCTGGTATATGAATAACATGATGTTTTTCAATGGCAAAAATCAATGAATATTGTAAATGCACAAACAGTAATTTCTCTGCATTGCAAGGTGCAATTCTGAAATTTTTTGCTTTTTCCTGCTAATCCTAGCATGATAAAGAAGATTCAAAGAGAGTGAGATGCCAGCTCCTTTCATTCAGTCAGTAGCTTCAAACATTTCTGGACGTTTTTCAATGGCAAAAATCAATGAATATTGTAAATGCACAAACAGTAATATCTCCACATTGCAAGGTGCAATTCTGAAATTTTTTGCTTTTTCCTGCTCCTCTTAGCATGATAAAGAAGATTCAAAGAGAGTGAGATGCCAGCTCTTTTCATTCAGTCAGTAGCTTCAAACATTTCTGGTATATGAATAACATGATGTTTTTCAATGGCAAAAATCAATGAATATTGTAAATGCACAAACAGTAATTTCTCCGCATTGCAAGGTGCAATTCTGAAATTTTTAGCTTTTTCCTGCTAATCCTAGCATGATAAAGAAGATTCAAAGAGAGTGAGATGCCAGCTCCTTTCATTCAGTCAGTAGCTTCAAACATTTCTGGACGTTTTTCAATGGCAAAAATCAATGAATAATGTAAATGCACAAACAGAAATATCTCCACATTGCAAATTGCAATTCTGAATTTTTTTGCTTTTTCCTGCTCCTCTTAGCATGATAAAGAAGATTCAAAGAGAGTGAGATGCCAGCTCTTTTCATTCAGTCAGTAGCTTCAAACATTTCTGGTATATGAATAACATGATGTTTTTCAATGGCAAAAATCAATGAATATTGTAAATGCACAAACAGTAATTTCTCCGCATTGCAAGGTGCAATTCTGAAATTTTTTGCTTTTTCCTGCTAAGCCTAGCATGATAAAGAAGATTCAAAGAGAGTGAGATGCCAGCTCCTTTCATTCAGTCAGTAGCTTCAAACATTTCTGGACGTTTTTCAATGGCAAAAATCAATGAATATTGTAAATGCACAAACAGTAATATCTCCACATTGCAAGGTGCAATTCTGAAATTTTTTGCTTTTTCCTGCTCCTCTTAGCATGATAAAGAAGATTCAAAGAGAGTGAGATGCCAGCTCTTTTCATTCAGTCAGTAGATTCAAACATTTCTGGTATATGAATAACATGATGTTTTTCAATGGCAAAAATCAATGAATATTGTAAATGCACAAACAGTAATTTCTCCGCATTGCAAGGTGCAATTCTGAAATTTTTTGCTTTTTCCTGCTAATCCTAGCATGATAAAGAAGATTCAAAGAGAGTGAGATGCCAGCTCCTTTCATTCAGTCAGTAGCTTCAAACATTTCTGGACGTTTTTCAATGGCAAAAATCAATGAATATTGTAAATGCACAAACAGTAATATCTCCACATTGCAAGGTGCAATTCTGAAATTTTTTGCTTTTTCCTGCTCCTCTTAGCATGATAAAGAAGATTCAAAGAGAGTGAGATGCCAGCTCTTTTCATTCAGTCAGTAGCTTCAAACATTTCTGGTATATGAATAACATGATGTTTTTCAATGGCAAAAATCAATGAATATTGTAAATGCACAAACAGTAATTTCTCCGCATTGCAAGGTGCAATTCTGAAATTTTTTGCTTTTTCCTGCTAATCCTAGCATGATAAAGAAGATTCAAAGAGAGTGAGATGCCAACTCCTTTCATTCAGTCAGTAGCTTCAAACATTTCTGGACGTTTTTCAATGGCAAAAATCAATGAATATTGTAAATGCACAAACAGTAATATCTCCACATTGCAAATTGCAATTCTGAAATTTTTTGCTTTTTCCTGCTCCTCTTAGCATGATAAAGAAGATTCAAAGAGAGTGAGATGCCAGCTCTTTTCATTCAGTCAGTAGTTTCAAACATTTCTGGTATATGAATAACATGATGTTTTTCAATGGCAAAAATCAATGAATATTGTAAATGCACAAACAGTAATATCTCCACATTGCAAGGTGCAATTCTGAAATTTTTTGCTTTTTCCTGCTCCTCTTAGCATGATAAAGAAGATTCAAAGAGTGAGATGCCAGCTCTTTTCATTCAGTCAGTAGCTTCAAACATTTCTGGTATATGAATAACATGATGTTTTTCAATGGCAAAAATCAATGAATATTGTAAATGCACAAACAGTAATTTCTCCGCATTGCAAGGTGCAATTCTGAAATTTTTTGCTTTTTCCTGCTAATCCTAGCATGATAAAGAAGATTCAAAGAGAGTGAGATGCCAGCTCCTTTCATTCAGTCAGTAGCTTCAAACATTTCTGGACGTTTTTCAATGGCAAAAATCAATGAATATTGTAAATGCACAAACAGTAATATCTCCACATTGCAAGGTGCAATTCTGAAATTTTTTGCTTTTTCCTGCTCCTCTTAGCATGATAAAGAAGATTCAAAGAGAGTGAGATGCCAGCTCTTTTCATTCAGTCAGTAGCTTCAAACATTTCTGGTATATGAATAACATGATGTTTTTCAATGGCAAAAATCAATGAATATTGTAAATGCACAAACAGTAATTTCTCCGCATTGCAAGGTGCAATTCTGAAATTTTTTGCTTTTTCCTGCTAATCCTAGCATGATAAAGAAGATTCAAAGAGAGTGAGATGCCAGCTCCTTTCATTCAGTCAGTAGCTTCAAACATTTCTGGACGTTTTTCAATGGCAAAAATCAATGAATATTGTAAATGCACAAACAGTAATATCTCCACATTGCAAGGTGCAATTCTGAAATTGTTTGCTTTTTCCTGCTCCTCTTAGCATGATAAAGAAGATTCAAAGAGAGTGAGATGCCAGCTCTTTTCATTCAGTCAGTAGCTTCAAACATTTCTGGTATATGAATAACATGATGTTTTTCAATGGCAAAAATCAATGAATATTGTAAATGCACAAACAGTAATTTCTCCGCATTGCAAGGTGCAATTCTGAAATTTTTTGCTTTTTCCTGCTAATCCTAGCATGATAAAGAATATTCAAAGAGAGTGAGATAACAAAAATTAATTCTCTTCAAAAACTGATTAGGGAAAAAGAACTAGAGCAAATTAATCTTCCTTCCCCTTCCCCAATAATTCAAAAAGAGCTGTCAAATTTAAGGGTAGAGCTAAAATCATAAATTTCTTCCTCCTATGATGCGATTATTCGAAAATCAAAATTTAATTACTATGCGGCTCTAAATAAACCTACCCGCTTTATCGCCCGCCTAGTTAAATGTAAAAGAGCAATTAATAGAATAGATAAAATAAAAAACAATAGTGGAATAACGTTCTGTCACCCTAAAGATATAGTGAACCAGTTTGCAGACTTTTACAAAAAACTCTACAACATCAAAACTGACCCTCTAATTCCCCATCCTCACCCAGACGCAATCAACAAATTTTTATCCTCCATTAACCTACCGAAATTGAGCCCTCTGGATCACGAGTCATTGAACAAGCCTTTTTCTAACCTTGAAATTATTAACACAATAAAGCAACTTAAAGCTTTCAAGGCCCCGGGTCCAGACGGGTTCATTAATGAGTATTATAAAACTTTTTGCGACCTACTTTTTCTCCCTCTCACGAAAATTTTCAATCATGCTTCCTCAATAAGCTCCTTCCCCTCAGAAATGTTGGAAGCTACTATTACTCTAATACCCAATTCTAAGGAAGAGAGAGATAATGTTAAAAATTATAGGCCCATTTCGCTAATTAATACTGACATTAAGATATACTCGAAAATTCTGGCCAACCGTTTATCGACTATTCTCCCATCTCTCATCAATGACGATCAAATTGGCTTCGTTGGTGGGAGACAAGCAACTGATGGCTCCAGAAGACTCTTGAATATTATTAAGGTGATAAATACGGCGAAACTCCCAACTTCGTTGCTTGCTTTAGATGCTGAAAAAGCTTTCGACAGGTTAAATTGGCTATACCTTAAACTCACCCTTATTAAATTTGGTTTTGACAACAACTTTCTCTCTTCAATTATGGCCCTCTATTCTAACCCCCAAGCAAAAATTTATGTTAACAATTATCTCTCAAACCCAATCCCTATTACAAATGGTACTAGACAGGGTTGCCCGCTTTCCCCTCTTCTCTTTGTCTTGGCTATGGAGCCTCTTGCTCAGAGGATTAGAGAAAATACTGACATTAGAGGGATATCTACCCCATCTCGAGAATTTAAAATTGGCTTCTTTGCAGATGATGTTATGCTTTCCCTGCTGGACCCAATAAATTCGGTCGCGGAGGTTTCGAAGGTTCTAGAACTATTCTCTCAGATTTCTTATTTTAAGATCAATAATGAGAAGTCTAAACTTTTAAACATTAATCTGGACCGCCAGACGAGAGAGGTTTTACACTCGAGATTTTCCTTTGGTTTGGCTAAACGCAATCTGACTTATTTGGGGATCAGTATTGGTAAAACTATTAATTCAACAATTTCTGACAATCTGATTCTGATTGATGACATCGTCCGCGGAGATTTGATGGATTTTATGAAAAGAGATTTGTCGTGGTGGGGTAGAGTCCTCTCTATCAAGATGTTTGTTCTTCCCAAAATCTTGTATTTTTTCCGCAACCTACCTTTAACTATTTCCCACATCTTTGTTCAAAAAATCCAAAATCAGATTAATTCTTATGTCTGGGATAATAAACGTGCGAGGATATCTGCAGATATATTGTACAAGAATAAAAGTAACGGAGGTCTGAGCCACCCTAATATTTCCGCTTATTATTTGGCAAATCTTATCAAACAGAGCAGTAATTGGTTTAATTCTGACAGTCCCCCAGCTTGGATGATTCTGGAGACCTTCTTAAATAATGGCTCCTCTCCTCGTGAATTGTTACTTAAGCATCTCTTTAAACAGTGCACTCATGATTCTTCCCACCCTATTTTCCAGGCGATTATTGACGCCTGGAAAAAAATTGCCAAAAGAAAGAAAAAGAGTCCCCTGAGAGATTCCGATATGGATAAGCTTTCTCTTGTCAAAAATTTTCCAATTGGTTTTGTTGCTGATCTGTATAACTCTTCCATTCCAGATCAATGGGACAATAAAGGGTTAAGAAAAATTGGAGACTTGTATGAAGCTTCTGTCTTTATTCCTTTCCAAATTCTTAAAAAAAGATTCAACTTACCTTCTTCTGATTTCTTTTTATACTCTCATTTAAAGAGCATTATTTTGGAATTCATTTCTGGCAAACTTATCGTTTCTGAAACCTCGGTGAACCTGTTAAGCAACCCATCCCATAAAATTTTCTGGAGCCTGAGACACATATATAACAGCTTCAATAATGATCTTTCTTTCCAAAAACATCTCTACATGATACGATGGGAAAAAGACCTAAAACTCAATTTCCAATCCGACCAATGGGAGAATGCTGTTCTTTTTTCTCAAGCCTCTAATATATCTATGCCCTTACAAGAGGCCTACTTCAAAATTCTAACCAGATGGTATTACACTCCAATCAGGCTCCACCATATAAAGCCCAGCAACTCTCCCCTTTGTTGGAGGGAGTGCGGCCTTAGGGGAGATCTTTTACATCTCTTTTGGAGCTGCCCGAAAATCCGTAATCTATGGGCTCAGATCTCTTCTTTGGTAGATGATCTTTTAGGCAGACCATTAGTATTGACCCCTCAAATGGCTTTACTATCCTTGGATCTTGAATCATACAAGTCGTTTGAAAGATCTTTGGTGATTCATTTATTCTCAGTTTGTAAGAACGCATTGGCTTTTTATTGGAGAAAGTCACATGTCCCCACACTGGAGGACTTAGTTGATAAGATGAATCTTCATAGAATATTTGAACTCAGATTTGCCCTTATCAACAATAACTTACTTAAATTCTCTAGGAAGTGGGATATTTGGTTCACTAAGTTCCCTCAACCCTCTCATAATGCTGGAATATCTTAATGTGTGTCACACGTTTAGCTCATTAATATGTTTAATTTTTGCTAATATGATAGTAATGTGTGCTTAAATTGTTCAAGTTTATGTATTATCGTATATACTATTTGACGAACAAATTTCTCCCATCTTTCCTGTTTATCCATTCCGTTTGTACCCTTTTCCCTTCCCCTTCCCTCAGAATTTACCCCTTTTCACGAATATTCTTTTGTCACTACTTTTATGCTACGATTGTTATTCCCCTGTTAAATTGTTTATTAAAAATAAAAAAATATGGTAAAACAAAGAGAGTGAGATGCCAGCTCCTTTCATTCAGTCAGTAGCTTCAAACATTTCTGGACGTTTTTCAATGGCAAAAATCAATGAATATTGTAAATGCACAAACAGTAATATCTCCACATTGCAAGGTGCAATTCTGGAATTTTTTGCTTTTTCCTGCTCCTCTTAGCATGATAAAAAAGATTCAAAGAGAGTGAGATGCCTGCTCTTTTCATTCAGTCAGTAGCTTCAAACATTTCTGGTATATGAATAACATGATGTTTTTCAATGGCAAAAATCAATGAATATTGTAAATGCACAAACAGTAATTTCTCCGCATTGCAAGGTGCAATTCTGAAATTTTTTGCTTTTTCCTGCTCCTCTTAGCATGATAAAGAAGATTCAAAGAGAGTGAGATGCCAGTTCTTTTCATTCAGTCAGTAGCTTCAAACATTTCTGGACGTTTTTCAATGGCAAAAATCAATGAATATTGTAAATGCACAAACAGTAATATCTCCACATTGCAAGGTGCAATTCTGAAATTTTTTGCTTTTTCCTGCTCCTCTTAGCATGATAAAGAAGATTCAAAGAGAGTGAGATGCCAGCTCTTTTCATTCAGTCAGTAGCTTCAAACATTTCTGGTATATGAATAACATAATGTTTTTCAATGGCAAAAATCAATGAATATTGTAAATGCACAAACAGTAATATCTCCACATTGCAAGGTGCAATTCTGAAATTTTTTGCTTTTTCCTGCTAATCCTAGCATGATAAAGAAGATTCAAAGAGAGTGAGATGCCAGCTCTTTTCATTCAGTCAGTAGCTTCAAACATTTCTGGACGTTTTTCAATGGCAAAAATCAATGAATATTGTAAATGCACAAACAGTAATATCTCCACATTGCAAGGTGCAATTCTGAAATTTTTTGCTTTTTCCTGCTAATCCTAGCATGATAAAGAAGATTCAAAGAGAGTGAGATGCCAGCTCCTTTCATTCAGTCAGTAGCTTCAAACATTTCTGGACGTTTTTCAATGGCAAAAATCAATGAATATTGTAAATGCACAAACAGTAATATCTCCACATTGCAAGGTGCAATTCTGAAATTTTTTGCTTTTTCCTGCTAATCCTAGCATGATAAAGAAGATTCAAAGAGAGTGAGATGCCAGCTCCTTTTATTCAGTCAGTAGCTTCAAACATTTCTGGACGTTTTTCAATGGCAAAAATCAATGAATATTGTAAATGCACAAACAGTAATATCTCCACATTGCAAGGTGCAATTCTGAAAGTTTTTGCTTTTTCCTGCTAATCCTAGCATGATAATGAAGATTCAAAGAGAGTGAGATGCCAGCTCCTTTCATTCAGTCAGTAGCTTCAAACATTTCTGGACGTTTTTCAATGGCAAGAATCAATGAATATTGTAAATGCACAAACAGTAATTTCTCCGCATTGCAATTTGCAATTCTGAAATTTTTTGCTTTTTCCTGCTAATCCTAGCATGATAAAGAAGATTCAAAGAGAGTGAGATGCCAGCTCCTTTCATTCAGTCAGTAGCTTCAAACATTTCTGGACGTTTTTCAATGGCAAAAATCAATGAATATTGTAAATGCACAAACAGTAATATCTCCACATTGCAAGGTGCAATTCTGAAATTTTTTGCTTTTTCCTGCTCCTCTTAGCATGATAAAGAAGATTCAAAGAGAGTGAGATGCCAGCTCTTTTCATTCAGTCAGTAGCTTCAAACATTTCTGGTATATGAATAACATGATGTTTTTCAATGGCAAAAATCAATGAATATTGTAAATGCACAAACAGTAATTTCTCCGCATTGCAAGGTGCAATTCTGAAATTTTTTGCTTTTTCCTGCTAATCCTAGCATGATAAAGAAGATTCAAAGAGAGTGAGATGCCAGCTCCTTTCATTCAGTCAGTAGCTTCAAACATTTCTGGACGTTTTTCAATGGCAAAAATCAATGAATATTGTAAATGCACAAACAGTAATATGTCCACATTGCAAGGTGCAATTCTGAAATTGTTTGCTTTTTCCTGCTCCTCTTAGCATGATAAAGAAGATTCAAAGAGAGTGAGATGCCAGCTCTTTTCATTCAGTCAGTAGCTTCAAACATTTCTGGTATATGAATAACATGATGTTTTTCAATGGCAAAAATCAATGAATATTGTAAATGCACAAACAGTAATTTCTCCGCATTGCAAGGTGCAATTCTGAAATTTTTTGCTTTTTCCTGCTAATCCTAGCATGATAAAGAATATTCAAAGAGAGTGAGATAACAAAAATTAATTCTCTTCAAAAACTGATTAGGGAAAAAGAACTAGAGCAAATTAATCTTCCTTCCCCTTCCCCAATAATTCAAAAAGAGCTGTCAAATTTAAGGGTAGAGCTAAAATTAGAAATTTCTTCCTCCTATGATGCGATTATTCGAAAATCAAAATTTAATTACTATGCGGCTCTAAATAAACCTACCCGCTTTATCGCCCGCCTAGTTAAATGTAAAAGAGCAATTAATAGAATAGATAAAATAAAAAACAATAGTGGAATAACGTTCTGTCACCCTAAAGATATAGTGAACCAGTTTGCAGACTTTTACAAAAAACTCTACAACATCAAAACTGACCCTCTAATTCCCCATCCTCACCCAGACGCAATCAACAAATTTTTATCCTCCATTAACCTACCGAAATTGAGCCCTCTGGATCACGAGTCATTGAACAAGCCTTTTTCTAACCTTGAAATTATTAACACAATAAAGCAACTTAAAGCTTTCAAGGCCCCGGGTCCAGACGGGTTCATTAATGAGTATTATAAAACTTTTTGCGACCTACTTTTTCTCCCTCTCACGAAAATTTTCAATCATGCTTCCTCAATAAGCTCCTTCCCCTCAGAAATGTTGGAAGCTACTATTACTCTAATACCCAATTCTAAGGAAGAGAGAGATAATGTTAAAAATTATAGGCCCATTTCGCTAATTAATACTGACATTAAGATATACTCGAAAATTCTGGCCAACCGTTTATCGACTATTCTCCCATCTCTCATCAATGACGATCAAATTGGCTTCGTTGGTGGGAGACAAGCAACTGATGGCTCCAGAAGACTCTTGAATATTATTAAGGTGATAAATACGGCGAAACTCCCAACTTCGTTGCTTGCTTTAGATGCTGAAAAAGCTTTCGACAGGTTAAATTGGCTATACCTTAAACTCACCCTTATTAAATTTGGTTTTGACAACAACTTTCTCTCTTCAATTATGGCCCTCTATTCTAACCCCCAAGCAAAAATTTATGTTAACAATTATCTCTCAAACCCAATCCCTATTACAAATGGTACTAGACAGGGTTGCCCGCTTTCCCCTCTTCTCTTTGTCTTGGCTATGGAGCCTCTTGCTCAGAGGATTAGAGAAAATACTGACATTAGAGGGATATCTACCCCATCTCGAGAATTTAAAATTGGCTTCTTTGCAGATGATGTTATGCTTTCCCTGCTGGACCCAATAAATTCGGTCGCGGAGGTTTCGAAGGTTCTAGAACTATTCTCTCAGATTTCTTATTTTAAGATCAATAATGAGAAGTCTAAACTTTTAAACATTAATCTGGACCGCCAGACGAGAGAGGTTTTACACTCGAGATTTTCCTTTGGTTTGGCTAAACGCAATCTGACTTATTTGGGGATCAGTATTGGTAAAACTATTAATTCAACAATTTCTGACAATCTGATTCTGATTGATGACATCGTCCGCGGAGATTTGATGGATTTTATGAAAAGAGATTTGTCGTGGTGGGGTAGAGTCCTCTCTATCAAGATGTTTGTTCTTCCCAAAATCTTGTATTTTTTCCGCAACCTACCTTTAACTATTTCCCACATCTTTGTTCAAAAAATCCAAAATCAGATTAATTCTTATGTCTGGGATAATAAACGTGCGAGGATATCTGCAGATATATTGTACAAGAATAAAAGTAACGGAGGTCTGAGCCACCCTAATATTTCCGCTTATTATTTGGCAAATCTTATCAAACAGAGCAGTAATTGGTTTAATTCTGACAGTCCCCCAGCTTGGATGATTCTGGAGACCTTCTTAAATAATGGCTCCTCTCCTCGTGAATTGTTACTTAAGCATCTCTTTAAACAGTGCACTCATGATTCTTCCCACCCTATTTTCCAGGCGATTATTGACGCCTGGAAAAAAATTGCCAAAAGAAAGAAAAAGAGTCCCCTGAGAGATTCCGATATGGATAAGCTTTCTCTTGTCAAAAATTTTCCAATTGGTTTTGTTGCTGATCTGTATAACTCTTCCATTCCAGATCAATGGGACAATAAAGGGTTAAGAAAAATTGGAGACTTGTATGAAGCTTCTGTCTTTATTCCTTTCCAAATTCTTAAAAAAAGATTCAACTTACCTTCTTCTGATTTCTTTTTATACTCTCATTTAAAGAGCATTATTTTGGAATTCATTTCTGGCAAACTTATCGTTTCTGAAACCTCGGTGAACCTGTTAAGCAACCCATCCCATAAAATTTTCTGGAGCCTGAGACACATATATAACAGCTTCAATAATGATCTTTCTTTCCAAAAACATCTCTACATGATACGATGGGAAAAAGACCTAAAACTCAATTTCCAATCCGACCAATGGGAGAATGCTGTTCTTTTTTCTCAAGCCTCTAATATATCTATGCCCTTACAAGAGGCCTACTTCAAAATTCTAACCAGATGGTATTACACTCCAATCAGGCTCCACCATATAAAGCCCAGCAACTCTCCCCTTTGTTGGAGGGAGTGCGGCCTTAGGGGAGATCTTTTACATCTCTTTTGGAGCTGCCCGAAAATCCGTAATCTATGGGCTCAGATCTCTTCTTTGGTAGATGATCTTTTAGGCAGACCATTAGTATTGACCCCTCAAATGGCTTTACTATCCTTGGATCTTGAATCATACAAGTCGTTTGAAAGATCTTTGGTGATTCATTTATTCTCAGTTTGTAAGAACGCATTGGCTTTTTATTGGAGAAAGTCACATGTCCCCACACTGGAGGACTTAGTTGATAAGATGAATCTTCATAGAATATTTGAACTCAGATTTGCCCTTATCAACAATAACTTACTTAAATTCTCTAGGAAGTGGGATATTTGGTTCACTAAGTTCCCTCAACCCTCTCATAATGCTGGAATATCTTAATGTGTGTCACACGTTTAGCTCATTAATATGTTTAATTTTTGCTAATATGATAGTAATGTGTGCTTAAATTGTTCAAGTTTATGTATTATCGTATATACTATTTGACGAACAAATTTCTCCCATCTTTCCTGTTTATCCATTCCGTTTGTACCCTTTTCCCTTCCCCTTCCCTCAGAATTTACCCCTTTTCACGAATATTCTTTTGTCACTACTTTTATGCTACGATTGTTATTCCCCTGTTAAATTGTTTATTAAAAATAAAAAAATATGGTAAAACAAAGAGAGTGAGATGCCAGCTCCTTTCATTCAGTCAGTAGCTTCAAACATTTCTGGACGTTTTTCAATGGCAAAAATCAATGAATATTGTAAATGCACAAACAGTAATATCTCCACATTGCAAGGTGCAATTCTGGAATTTTTTGCTTTTTCCTGCTCCTCTTAGCATGATAAAAAAGATTCAAAGAGAGTGAGATGCCTGCTCTTTTCATTCAGTCAGTAGCTTCAAACATTTCTGGTATATGAATAACATGATGTTTTTCAATGGCAAAAATCAATGAATATTGTAAATGCACAAACAGTAATTTCTCCGCATTGCAAGGTGCAATTCTGAAATTTTTTGCTTTTTCCTGCTCCTCTTAGCATGATAAAGAAGATTCAAAGAGAGTGAGATGCCAGTTCTTTTCATTCAGTCAGTAGCTTCAAACATTTCTGGACGTTTTTCAATGGCAAAAATCAATGAATATTGTAAATGCACAAACAGTAATATCTCCACATTGCAAGGTGCAATTCTGAAATTTTTTGCTTTTTCCTGCTCCTCTTAGCATGATAAAGAAGATTCAAAGAGAGTGAGATGCCAGCTCTTTTCATTCAGTCAGTAGCTTCAAACATTTCTGGTATATGAATAACATGATGTTTTTCAATGGCAAAAATCAATGAATATTGTAAATGCACAAACAGTAATATCTCCACATTGCAAGGTGCAATTCTGAAATTTTTTGCTTTTTCCTGCTAATCCTAGCATGATAAAGAAGATTCAAAGAGAGTGAGATGCCAGCTCTTTTCATTCAGTCAGTAGCTTCAAACATTTCTGGACGTTTTTCAATGGCAAAAATCAATGAATATTGTAAATGCACAAACAGTAATATCTCCACATTGCAAGGTGCAATTCTGAAATTTTTTGCTTTTTCCTGCTAATCCTAGCATGATAAAGAAGATTCAAAGAGAGTGAGATGCCAGCTCCTTTCATTCAGTCAGTAGCTTCAAACATTTCTGGACGTTTTTCAATGGCAAAAATCAATGAATATTGTAAATGCACAAACAGTAATATCTCCACATTGCAAGGTGCAATTCTGAAATTTTTTGCTTTTTCCTGCTAATCCTAGCATGATAAAGAAGATTCAAAGAGAGTGAGATGCCAGCTCCTTTTATTCAGTCAGTAGCTTCAAACATTTCTGGACGTTTTTCAATGGCAAAAATCAATGAATATTGTAAATGCACAAACAGTAATATCTCCACATTGCAAGGTGCAATTCTGAAAGTTTTTGCTTTTTCCTGCTAATCCTAGCATGATAATGAAGATTCAAAGAGAGTGAGATGCCAGCTCCTTTCATTCAGTCAGTAGCTTCAAACATTTCTGGACGTTTTTCAATGGCAAGAATCAATGAATATTGTAAATGCACAAACAGTAATTTCTCCGCATTGCAAGGTGCAATTCTGAAATTTTTTGCTTTTTCCTGCTAATCCTAGCATGATAAAGAAGATTCAAAGAGAGTGAGATGCCAGCTCCTTTCATTCAGTCAGTAGCTTCAAACATTTCTGGACGTTTTTCAATGGCAAAAATCAATGAATATTGTAAATGCACAAACAGTAATATCTCCACATTGCAAGGTGCAATTCTGAAATTTTTTGCTTTTTCCTGCTCCTCTTAGCATGATAAAGAAGATTCAAAGAGAGTGAGATGCCAGCTCTTTTCATTCAGTCAGTAGCTTCAAACATTTCTGGTATATGAATAACATGATGTTTTTCAATGGCAAAAATCAATGAATATTGTAAATGCACAAACAGTAATTTCTCCGCATTGCAAGGTGCAATTCTGAAATTTTTTGCTTTTTCCTGCTAATCCTAGCATGATAAAGAAGATTCAAAGAGAGTGAGATGCCAGCTCCTTTCATTCAGTCAGTAGCTTCAAACATTTCTGGACGTTTTTCAATGGCAAAAATCAATGAATATTGTAAATGCACAAACAGTAATATGTCCACATTGCAAGGTGCAATTCTGAAATTGTTTGCTTTTTCCTGCTCCTCTTAGCATGATAAAGAAGATTCAAAGAGAGTGAGATGCCAGCTCTTTTCATTCAGTCAGTAGCTTCAAACATTTCTGGTATATGAATAACATGATGTTTTTCAATGGCAAAAATCAATGAATATTGTAAATGCACAAACAGTAATTTCTCCGCATTGCAAGGTGCAATTCTGAAATTTTTTGCTTTTTCCTGCTAATCCTAGCATGATAAAGAAGATTCAAAGAGAGTGAGATGCCAGCTCCTTTCATTCAGTCAGTAGCTTCAAACATTTCTGGACGTTTTTCAATGGCAAAAATCAATGAATATTGTAAATGCACAAACAGTAATTTCTCCGCATTGCAAGGTGCAATTCTGAAATTTTTTGCTTTTTCCTGCTCCTCTTAGCATGATAAAGAATATTCAAAGAGAGTGAGATGCCAGCTCTTTTCATTCAGTCAGTAGCTTCAAACATTTCTGGACGTTTTTCAATGGCAAAAATCAATGAATATTGTAAATGCACAAACACTAATATCTCCACATTGCAAAGTGCAATTCTGAAATTTTTTGCTTTTTCCTGCTCCTCTTAGCATGATAAAGAAGATTCAAAGAGAGTGAGATGCCAGCTCTTTTCATTCAGTCAGTAGCTTCAAACATTTCTGGTATATGAATAAAATGATGTTTTTCAATGGCAAAAATCAATGAATATTGTAAATGCACAGACAGTAATGTCTCCACATTGCAAGGTGCAATTCTGAAATTTTTTGCTTTTTCCTGCTAATCCTAGCATGATAAAGAAGATTCAAAGAGAGTGAGATGCCAGCTCCTTTCATTCAGTCAGTAGCTTCAAACATTTCTGGACGTTTTTCAATGGCAAAAATCAATGAATATTGTAAATGCACAAACAGTAATATCTCCACATTGCAAGGTGCAATTCTGAAATTTTTTGCTTTTTCCTGCTAATCCTAGCATGATAAAGAAGATTCAAAGAGAGTGAGATGCCAGCTCCTTTCATTCAGTTAGTAGCTTCAAACATTTCTGGACGTTTTTCAATGGCAAAAATCAATGAATATTGTAAAAGCACAAACAGTAATATCTCCACATTGCAAGGTGCAATTCTGAAATTTTTTGCTTTTTCCTGCTCCTCTTAGCATGATAAAGAAGATTCAAAGAGAGTGAGATGCCAGCACTTTTCATTCAGTCAGTAGCTTCAAACATTTCTGGTATATGAATAACATGATGTTTTTCAATGGCAAAAATCAATGAATATTGTAAATGCACAAACAGTAATTTCTCCGCATTGCAAGGTGCAATTCTGAAATTTTTTGCTTTTTCCTGCTAATCCTAGCATGATAAAGAAGATTCAAAGAGAGTGAGATGCCAGCTCCTTTCATTCAGTCAGTAGCTTCAAACATTTCTGGACGTTTTTCAATGGCAAAAATCAATGAATATTGTAAATGCACAAACAGTAATTTCTCCGCATTGCAAGGTGCAATTCTGAAATTTTTTGCTTTTTCCTGCTCCTCTTAGCATGATAAAGAATATTCAAAGAGAGTGAGATGCCAGCTCTTTTCATTCAGTCAATAGCTTCAAACATTTCTGGACGTTTTTCAATGGCAAAAATCAATGAATATTGTAAATGCACAAACACTAATATCTCCACATTGCAAAGTGCAATTCTGAAATTTTTTGCTTTTTCCTGCTCCTCTTAGCATGATAAAGAAGATTCAAAGAGAGTGAGATGCCAGCTCTTTTCATTCAGTCAGTAGCTTCAAACATTTCTGGTATATGAATAAAATGATGTTTTTCAATGGCAAAAATCAATGAATATTGTAAATGCACAGACAGTAATGTCTCCACATTGCAAGGTGCAATTCTGAAATTTTTTGCTTTTTCCTGCTAATCCTAGCATGATAAATAAGATTCAAAGAGAGTGAGATGCCAGCTCCTTTCATTCAGTCAGTAGCTTCAAACATTTCTGGACGTTTTTCAATGGCAAAAATCAATGAATATTGTAAATGCACAAACAGTAATATCTCCACATTGCAAGGTGCAATTCTGAAATTTTTTGCTTTTTCCTGCTAATCCTAGCATGATAAAGAAGATTCAAATAGAGTGAGATGCCAGCTCCTTTCATTCAGTTAGTAGCTTCAAACATTTCTGGACGTTTTTCAATGGCAAAAATCAATGAATATTGTAAATGCACAAACAGTAATATCTCCACATTGCAAGGTGCAATTCTGAAATTTTTTGCTTTTTCCTGCTAATCCTAGCATGATAAAGAAGATTCAAAGAGAGTGAGATGCCAGCTCCTTTCATTCAGTCAGTAGCTTCAAACATTTCTGGACGTTTTTCAATGGCAACAATCAATGAAAATTGTAAATGCACAAACAGTAATATCTCCACATTGCAAGGTGCAATTCTGAAATTTTTTGCTTTTTCCTGCTCCTCTTAGCATGATAAAGAAGATTCAAAGAGAGTGAGATGCCAGCTCTTTTCATTCAGTCAGTAGCTTCAAACATTTCTGGTATATGAATAACATGAGGTTTTTCAATGGCAAAAATCAATGAATATTGTAAATGCACAAACAGTAATTTCTCCGCATTGCAAGGTGCAATTCTGAAATTTTTTGCTTTTTCCTGCTCCTCTTAGCATGGTAAAGAAGATTCAAAGAGAGTGAGATGCCAGCTCTTTTCATTCAGTCAGTAGCTTCAAACATTTCTGGACGTTTTTCAATGGCAAAAATCAATGAATATTGTAAATGCACAAACAGTAATATCTCCACATTGCAAGGTGCAATTCTGAAATGTTTTGCTTTTTCCTGCTCCTCTTAGCATGATAAAGAAGATTCAAAGAGAGTGAGATGCCAGCTCTTTTCATTCAGTCAGTAGCTTCAAACATTTCTGGTATATGAATAACATGATGTTTTTCAATGGCAAAAATCAATGAATATTGTAAATGCACAAACAGTAATTTCTCCGCATTGCAAGGTGCAATTCTGAAATTTTTTGCTTTTTCCTGCTAATCCTAGCATGATAAAGAAGATTCAAAGAGAGTGAGATGCCAGCTCCTTTCATTCAGTCATTAGCTTCAAACATTTCTGGACGTTTTTCAATGGCAAAAATCAATGAATATTGTAAATGCACAAACAGTAATATCTCCACATTGCAAGGTGCAATTCTGAAATTTTTTGCTTTTTCCTGCTCCTCTTAGCATGATAAAGAAGATTCAAAGAGAGTGAGATGCCAGCTCTTTTCATTCAGTCAGTAGCTTCAAACATTTCTGGTATATGAATAACATGATGTTTTTCAATGGCAAAAATCAATGAATATTGTAAATGCACAAACAGTAATTTCTCCGCATTGCAAGGTGCAATTCTGAAATTTTTTGCTTTTTCCTGCTAAACCTAGCATGATAAAGAAGATTCAAAGAGAGTGAGATGCCAGCTCTTTTCATTCAGTCAGTAGCTTCAAACATTTCTGGACGTTTTTCAATGGCAAAAATCAATGAATATTGTAAATGCACAAACAGTAATATCTCCACATTGCAAGGTGCAATTCTGAAATGTTTTGCTTTTTCCTGCTCCTCTTAGCATGATAAAGAAGATTCAAAGAGAGTGAGATGCCAGCTCTTTTCATTCAGTCAGTAGCTTCAAACATTTCTGGTATATGAATAACATGATGTTTTTCAATGGCAAAAATCAATGAATATTGTAAATGCACAAACAGTAATTTCTCCGCATTGCAAGGTGCAATTCTGAAATTTTTTGCTTTTTCCTGCTAATCCTAGCATGATAAAGAAGATTCAAAGAGAGTGAGATGCCAGCTCCTTTCATTCAGTCATTAGCTTCAAACATTTCTGGACGTTTTTCAATGGCAAAAATCAATGAATATTGTAAATGCACAAACAGTAATATCTCCACATTGCAAGGTGCAATTCTGAAATTTTTTGCTTTTTCCTGCTCCTCTTAGCATGATAAAGAAGATTCAAAGAGAGTGAGATGCCAGCTCTTTTCATTCAGTCAGTAGCTTCAAACATTTCTGGTATATGAATAACATGATGTTTTTCAATGGCAAAAATCAATGAATATTGTAAATGCACAAACAGTAATTTCTCCGCATTGCAAGGTGCAATTCTGAAATTTTTTGCTTTTTCCTGCTAAACCTAGCATGATAAAGAAGATTCAAAGAGAGTGAGATGCCAGCTCCTTTCATTCAGTCAGTAGCTTCAAACATTTCTGGACGTTTTTCAATGGCAAAAATCAATGAATATTGTAAATGCACAAACAGTAATATCTCCACATTGCAAGGTGCAATTCTGAATTTTTTGGCTTTTTCCTGCTCCTCTTAGCATGATAAAGAAGATTCAAAGACAGTGAGATGCCAGCTCTTTTCATTCAGTCAGTAGCTTCAAACATTTCTGGTATATGAATAACATGATGTTTTTCAATGGCAAAAATCAATGAATATTGTAAATGCACAAACAGTAATTTCTCCGCATTGCAAGGTGCAATTCTGAAATTTTTTGCTTTTTCCTGCTAATCCTAGCATGATAAAGAAGATTCAAAGAGAGTGAGATGCCAGCTCCTTTCATTCAGTCAGTAGCTTCAAACATTTCTGGACGTTTTTCAATGGCAAAAATCAATGAATATTGTAAATGCACAAACAGTAATATCTCCACATTGCAAGGTGCAATTCTGAAATTTTTTGCTTTTTCCTGCTCCTCTTAGCATGATAAAGAAGATTCAAAGAGAGTGAGATGCCAGCTCTTTTCATTCAGTCAGTAGCTTCAAACATTTCTGGTATATGAATAACATGATGTTTTTCAATGGCAAAAATCAATGAATATTGTAAATGCACAAACAGTAATTTCTCCGCATTGCAAGGTGCAATTCTGAAATTTTTTGCTTTTTCCTGCTAATCCTAGCATGATAAAGAAGATTCAAAGTGAGTGAGATGCCAGCTCCTTTCATTCAGTCAGTAGCTTCAAACATTTCTGGACGTTTTTCAATGGCAAAAATCAATGAATATTGTAAATGCACAAACAGTAATATCTCCACATTGCAAGGTGCAATTCTGAAATTTTTTGCTTTTTCCTGCTCCTCTTAGCATGATAAAGAAGATTCAAAGAGAGTGAGATGCCAGCTCTTTTCATTCAGTCAGTAGCTTCAAACATTTCTGGTATATGAATAACATGATGTTTTTCAATGGCAAAAATCAATGAATATTGTAAATGCACAAACAGTAATTTCTCCGCATTGCAAGGTGCAATTCTGAAATTTTTTGCTTTTTCCTGCTAATCCTAGCATGATAAAGAAGATTCAAAGAGAGTGAGATGCCAGCTCCTTTCATTCAGTCAGTAGCTTCAAACATTTCTGGACGTTTTTCAATGGCAAAAATCAATGAATATTGTAAATGCACAAACAGTAATATCTCCACATTGCAAGGTGCAATTCTGAAATTTTTTGCTTTTTCCTGCTCCTCTTAGCATGATAAAGAAGATTCAAAGAGAGTGAGATGCCAGCTCTTTTCATTCAGTCAGTAGCTTCAAACATTTCTGGTATATGAATAACATGATGTTTTTCAATGGCAAAAATCAATGAATATTGTAAATGCACAAACAGTAATTTCTCCGCATTGCAAGGTGCAATTCTGAAATTTTTTGCTTTTTCCTGCTAATCCTAGCATGATAAAGAAGATTCAAAGAGAGTGAGATTTCAGCTCCTTTCATTCAGTCAGTAGCTTCAAACATTTCTGGACGTTTTTCAATCTTCTTTATCATGCTAAGAGGAGCAGGAAAAAGCAAAAAATTTCAGAATTGCACCTTGCAATGTGGAGATATTACTGTTTGTGCATTTACAATATTCATTGATTTTTGCCATTGAAAAACGTCCAGAAATGTTTGAAGCTACTGACTGAATGAAAGGAGCTGGCATCTCACTCTCTTTGAATCTTCTTTATCATGCTAGGATTAGCAGGAAAAAGCAAAAAATTTCAGAATTGCACCTTGCAATGCGGAGAAATTACTGTTTGTGCATTTACAATATTCATTGATTTTTGCCATTGAAAAACGTCCAGAAATGTTTGAAGCTACTGACTGAATGAAAGGAGCTGGCATCTCACTCTGAATCTTCTTTATGATGCTAGGATTAGCAGGAAAAAGCAAAAAATTTCAGAATTGCACCTTGCAATGCAGAGAAATTACTGTTTGTGCATTTACAATATTCATTGATTTTTGCCATTGAAAAACATCATGTTATTCATATACCAGAAATGTTTGAAGCTACTGACTGAATGAAAAGAGCTGGCATCTCACTCTCTTTGAATCTTCTTTATCATGCTAAGAGGAGCAGGAAAAAGCAAAAAATTTCAGAATTGCACCTTGCAATGTGGAGATATTACTGTTTGTGCATTTACAATATTCATTGATTTTTGCCATTGAAAAACGTCCAGAAATGTTTGAAGCTACTGACTGAATGAAAGGAGCTGGCATCTCACTCTCTTTGAATCTTCTTTATCATGCTAGTATTAGCAGGAAAAGGCAAAAAATTTCAGAATTGCACCTTACAATGTGGAGATATTACTGTTTGTGCATTTACAATATTCATTGATTTTTGCCATTGAAAAACGTCCAGAAATGTTTGAAGCTACTGACTGAATGAAAGGAGCTGGCATCTCACTCTCTTTGAATCTTCTTTATCATGCTAGGATTAGCAGGAAAAAGCAAAAAATTTCAGAATTGCACCTTGCAATGCGGAGAAATTACTGTTTGTGCATTTACATTATTCATTGATTTTTGCCATTGAAAAACATCATGTTATTCATATACCAGAAATGTTTGAAGCTACTGACTGAATGAAAAGAGCTGGCATCTCACTCTCTTTGAATCTTCTTTATCATGCTAAGAGGAGCAGGAAAAAGCAAAAAATTTCAGAATTGCACCTTGCAATGTGGAGATATTACTGTTTGTGCATTTACAATATTCATTGATTTTTGCCATTGAAAAACGTCCAGAAATGTTTGAAGCTACTGACTGAATGAAAGGAGCTGGCATCTCACTCTGAATCTTCTTTATCATGCTAGGATTAGCAGGAAAAAGCAAAAAATTTCAGAATTGCACCTTGCAATGCGGAGAAATTACTGTTTGTGCTTTTACAATATTCATTGATTTTTGCCATTGAAAAACATCATGTTATTCATATACCAGAAATGTTTGAAGCTACTGACTGAATGAAAAGAGCTGGCATCTCACTCTCTTTGAATCTTCTTTATCATGCTAGGATTAGCAGGAAAAAGCAAAGAATTTCAGAATTGCACCTTACAATGTGGAGATATTACTGTTTGTGCATTTACAATATTCATTGATTTTTGCCATTGAAAAACGTCCAGAAATGTTTGAAGCTACTGACTGAATGAAAAGAGCTGGCATCTCACTCTCTTTGAATCATCTTTATCATGCTAAGAGGAGCAGGAAAAAGCAAAAAATTTCAGAATTGCACCTTGCAATGCGGAGAAATTACTGTTTGTGCATTTACAATATTCATTGATTTTTGCCATTGAAAAACATCATGTTATTCATATACCAGAAATGTTTGAAGCTACTGACTGAATGAAAAGAGCTGGCATCTCACTCTCTTTGAATCTTTTTTATCATGCTAAGAGGAGAAGGAAAAAGCAAAAAATTCCAGAATTGCACCTTGCAATGTGGAGATATTACTGTTTGTGCATTTACAATATTCATTGATTTTTGCCATTGAAAAACATCATGTTATTCATATACCAGAAATGTTTGAAGCTACTGACTGAATGAAAAGAGCTGGCATCTCACTCTCTTTGAATCTTCTTAATCATGCAGAGGAGCAGGAAAAAGCAAAAAATTTCAGAATTACACCTTGCAATGTGGAGATATTACTGTTTGTGCATTTACAATATTCATTGATTTTTGCCATTGAAAAAGTCCAGAAATGTTTGAAGCTACTGACTGAATGAAAGGAGCTGGCATCTCACTCTCTTTGAATCTTCTTTATCATGCTAGGATTAGCAGGAAA
Organism: Phyllobates terribilis; assembly: GCF_046119375.1. Lineage (NCBI taxonomy): Eukaryota > Metazoa > Chordata > Amphibia > Anura > Dendrobatidae > Phyllobates > Phyllobates terribilis. Next base: position 496,725 of record NW_027362942.1, on the reverse strand, counting down.
AAGCAAAACATTTCAGAATTGCACCTTGCAATGCGGAGAAATTACTGTTTGTGCATTTACAATATTCATTGATTTTTGCCATTGAAAAATGTCGAGAAATGTTTGAAGCTACTGACTGAATGAAAGGAGCTGGCATCTCACTCTCTTTGAATCTTCTTTATCATGCTAGGATTAGCAGGAAAAAGCAAAAAATTTCAGAATTGCACCTTGCAATGCGGAGAAATTACTGTTTGTGCATTTACAATATTCATTGATTTTTGCCATTGAAAAACATCGTTATTCATATACCAGAAATGTTTGAAGCTACTGACTGAATGAAAAGAGCTGGCATCTCACTCTATTTGAATCTTCTTTATCATGCTAAGAGGAACAGGAAAAAGCAAAAAATTTCAGAATTGCACCTTGCAATGTGGAGATATTACTGTTTGTGCATTTACAATATTCATTGATTTTTGCCATTGAAAAACATCATGTTATTCATATACCAGAAATGTTTGAAGCTACTGACTGAATGAAAAGAGCTGGCATCTCACTCTCTTTGAATCTTCTTTATCATGCAAAGAGGAGCAGGAAAAAGCAAAAAATTTCAGAATTGCACCTTGCAATGCGGAGATATTACTGTTTGTGCATTTACAATATTCATTGATTTTTGCCATTGAAAAACGTCCAGAAATGTTTGAAGCTACTGACTGAATGAAAGGAGCTGGCATCTCACTCTCTTTGAATCTTCTTTATCATGCTAGGATTAGCAGGAAAAAGCAAAAAATTTCAGAATTGCACCTTGCAATGTGGAGATATTACTGTTTGTGCATTTACAATATTCATTGATTTTTGCCATTGAAAAACGTCCAGAAATGTTTGAAGCTACTGACTGAATGAAAGGAGCTGGCATCTCACTCTCTTTGAATCTTCTTTATCATGCTAGGATTAGCAGGAAAAAGCAAAAAATTTCAGAATTGCACCTTGCAATGCGGAGAAATTACGGTTTGTGCATTTACAATATTCATTGATTTTTGCCATTGAAAAACATCATGTTATTCATTTACCAGAAATGTTTGAAGCTACTGACTGAATGAAAAGAGCTGGCATCTCACTCTCTTTGAATCTTCTTTACCATGCTAAGCGGAGCAGGAATAAGCAAAAAATTTCAGAATTGCACCTTGCAATGTGGAGATATTACTGTTTGTGCATTTACAATATTCATTGATTTTTGCCATTGAAAAACGTCCAGAAATGTTTGAAGCTACCGACTGAATGAAAGGAGCTGGCATCTCACTCTCTTTGAATCTTCTTTATCATGCTAGGATTAGCAGGAAAAAGCAAAAAATTTCAGAATTGCACCTTGCAATGCGGAGAAATTACTGTTTGTGCATTTAAATTATTCATTGATTTTTGCCATTGAAAAACATCATGTTATTCATATACCAGAAATGTTTGAAGCTACTGACTGAATGAAAAGAGCTGGCATCTCACTCTCTTTGAATCTTCTTTATCATGCTAAGAGGAGCAGGAAAAAGCAAAAAATTTCAGAATTGCACCTTGCAATGTGGAGATATTACTGTTTGTGCATTTACAATATTCATTGATTTTTGCCATTGAAAAACGTCCAGAAATGTTTGAAGCTACTGACTGAATGAAAGGAGCTGGCATCTCACTCTCTTTGAATCTTCTTTATCATGCTAGGATTAGCAGGAAAAAGCAAAAAATTTCAGAATTGCACCTTGCAATGCGGAGAAATTACTGTTTGTGCATTTACAATATTCATTGATTTTTGCCATTGAAAAACGTCCAGAAATGTTTGAAGCTACTGACTGAATGAAAGGAGCTGGCATCTCACTCTGAATCTTCTTTATCATGCTAGGATTAGCAGGAAAAAGCAAAAAATTTCAGAATTGCACCTTGCAATGCGGAGAAATTACTGTTTGTGCATTTACAATATTTATTGATTTTTGCCATTGAAAAACATCATGTTATTCATATACCAGAAATGTTTGAAGCTACTGACTGAATGAAAAGACCTGGCATCTCACTCTCTTTGAATCTTCTTTATCATGCTAAGAGGAGCAGGAAAAAGCAAAAAATTTCAGAATTGCACCTTGCAATGTGGAGATATTACTGTTTGTGCATTTACAATATTCATTGATTTTTGAAATTGAAAAACGTCCAGAAATGTTTGAAGCTACTGACTGAATGAAAGGAGCTGGCATCTCACTCTATTTGAATCTTCTTTATCATGCTAGGATTAGCAGGAAAAAGCAAAAAATTTCAGAATTGCACCTTGCAATGTGGAGATATTACTGTTTGTGCATTTACAATATTCATTGATTTTTGCCATTGAAAAACGTCCAGAAATGTTTGAAGCTACTGACTGAATGAAAGGAGCTGGCATCTCACTCTCTTTGAATCTTCTTTATCATGCTAGGATTAGCAGGGAAAAGCAAAAAATTTCAGAATTGCACCTTGCAATGTGGAGATATTACTGTTTGTGCATTTACAATATTCATTGATTTTTGCCATTGAAAAACGTCCAGAAATGTTTGAAGCTACTGACTGAATGAAAAGAGCTGGAATCTCTCTCTCTTTGAATCTTCTTTATCATGCTAAGAGGAGCAGGAAAAAGCAAAAAATTTCAGAATTGCACCTTGCAATGCGGAGAAATTACTGTTTGTGCATTTACAATATTCATTTATTTTTGCCATTGAAAAACATCATGCTATTCATATACCAGAAATGTTTGAAGCTACTGACTGAATGAAAAGAGCTGGCATCTCACTCTCTTTGAATCTTTTTTATCATGCTAAGAGGAGCAGGAAAAAGCAAAAAATTCCAGAATTGCACCTTGCAATGTGGAGATATTACTGTTTGTGCATTTACAATATTCATTGATTTTTGCCATTGAAAAACGTCCAGAAATGTTTGAAGCTACTGACTGAATGAAAGGAGCTGGCATCTCACTCTCTTTGAATCTTCTTTATCATGCTAGGATTAGCAGGAAAAAGCAAAAAATTTCAAAATTGCACATTGCAATGTGGAGATATTACTGTTTGTGCATTTACAATATTCATTGATTTTTTCCATTGAAAAACATCATGTTATTCATATACCAGAAATGTTAGAAGCTACTGACTGAATGAAAAGAGCTGGCATCTCACTCTCTTTGAATCTTCTTTATCATGCTAAGAGGAGCAGGAAAAAGCAAAAAATTTCAGAATTGCACCTTGCAATGTGGAGATATTACTGTTTGTGCATTTACAATATTCATTGATTTTTGCCATTGAAAAACATCATGTTATTCATATACCAAAAATGTTTGAAGCAACTGACTGAATGAAAGGAGCTGGCATCTCACTCTCTTTGAATCTTCTTTATCATGCTAAGAGGAGCAGGAAAAAGCAAAAAAAAATCAGAATTGCACCTTGCAATGCGGAGATATTACTGTTTGTGCATTTACAATATTCATGGATTTTTGCCATTGAAAAACGTCCAGAAATGTTTGAAGCTACTGACTGAATGAAAGGAGCTGGCATCTCACTCTCTTTGAATCTTCTTTATCATGCTAGGATTAGCAGGAAAAAGCAAAAAATTTCAGAATTGCACCTTGCAATGCGGAGAAATTACTGTTTGTGCATTTACAATATTCATTGATTTTTGCCATAGAAAAACATCATGTTATTCATATACCAGAAATGTTTGAAGCTACTGACTGAATGAAAAGAGCTGGCATCTCACTCTCTTTGAATCTTCTTTATCATGCTAAGAGGAGCAGGAAAAAGCAAAAAATTTCAGAATTGCACCTTGCAATGTGGAGATATTACTGTTTGTGCATTTACAATATTCATTGATTTTTGCCATTGAAAAACGTCCAGAAATGTTTGAAGCTACTGACTGAATGAAAGGAGCTGGCATCTCACTCTCTTTGAATCTTCTTTATCATGCTAGGATTAGCAGGAAAAAGCAAAAAATTTCAGAATTGCACCTTGCAATGTGGAGATATTACTGTTTGTGCATTTACAATATTCATTGATTTTTGCCATTGAAAAACATCATGTTATTCATATACCAGAAATGTTTGAAGCTACTGACTGAATGAAAACAGCTGGCATCTCACTCTCTTTGAATCTTCTTTATCATGCTAAGAGGAGCAGGAAAAAGCAAAAAATTTCAGAATTGCACCTTGCAATGCGGAGATATTACTGTTTGTGCATTTACAATATTCATTGATTTTTGCCATTGAAAAACGTCCAGAAATGTTTGAAGCTACTGACTGAATGAAAGGAGCTGGCATCTCACTCTCTTTGAATCTTCTTTATCATGCTAGGATTAGCAGGAAAAAGCAAACAATTTCAGAATTGCACCTTGCAATGCGGAGAAATTACTGTTTGTGCATTTACAATATTCATTGATTTTTGCCATTGAAAAACATCATGTTATTCATATACCAGAAATGTTTGAAGCTACTGACTGAATGAAAAGAGCTGGCATCTCACTCTCTTTGAATCTTCTTTATCATGCTAAGAGGAGCAGGAAAAAGCAAAAAATTTCAGAATTGCACCTTGCAATGTGGAGATATTACTGTTTGTGCATTTACAATATTCATTGATTTTTGCCATTGAAAAACGTCCAGAAATGTTTGAAGCTACTGACTGAATGAAAGGAGCTGGCATCTCACTCTCTTTGAATCTTCTTTATCATGCTAGGATTAGCAGGAAAAAGCAAAAAATTTCAGAATTGCACCTTGCAATGTGGAGATATTACTGTTTGTGCATTTACAATATTCATTGATTTTTGCCATTGAAAAACGTCCAGAAATGTTTGAAGCTACTGACTGAATGAAAGGAGCTGGCATCTCACTCTCTTTGAATCTTCTTTATCATGCTAGGATTAGCAGGAAAAAGCAAAAAATTTCAGAATTGCACCTTGCAATGCAGAGAAATTACTGTTTGTGCATTTACAATATTCATTGATTTTTGCCATTGAAAAACATCATGTTATTCATTTACCAGAAATGTTTGAAGCTACTGACTGAATGAAAAGAGCTGGCATCTCACTCTCTTTGAATCTTCTTTATCATGCTAAGAGGAGCAGGAAAAAGCAAAAAATTTCAGAATTGCACCTTGCAATGTGGAGATATTACTGTTTGTGCATTTACAATATTCATTGATTTTTGCCATTGAAAAACGTCCAGAAATGTTTGAAGCTACTGACTGAATGAAAGGAGCTGGCATCTCACTCTCTTTGAATCTTCTTTATCATGCTAGGATTAGCAGGAAAAAGCAAAAAATTTCAGAATTGCACCTTGCAATGTGGAGATATTACTGTTTGTGCATTTACAATATTCATTGATTTTTGCAATTGAAAAACATCATGTTATTCATATACCAGAAATGTTTGAAGCTACTGACTGAATGAAAACAGCTGGCATCTCACTCTCTTAGAATCTTCTTTATCATGCTAAGAGGAGCAGGAAAAAGCAAAAAATTTCAGAATTGCACCTTGCAATGCGGAGATATTACTGTTTGTGCATTTACAATATTCATTGATTTTTGCCATTGAAAAACGTCCAGAAATGTTTGAAGCTACTGACTGAATGAAAGGAGCTGGCATCTCACTCTCTTTGAATCTTCTTTATCATGCTAGGATTAGCAGGAAAAAGCAAAAAATTTCAGAATTGCACCTTGCAATGCGGAGAAATTACTGTTTGTGCATTTACAATATTCATTGATTTTTGCCATTGAAAAACATCATGTTATTCATATACCAGAAATGTTTGAAGCTACTGACTGAATGAAAAGAGCTGGCATCTCACTCTCTTTGAATCTTCTTTATCATGCTAAGAGGAGCAGGAAAAAGCAAAAAATTTCAGAATTGCACCTTGCAATGTGGAGATATTACTGTTTGTGCATTTACAATATTCATTGATTTTTGCCATTGAAAAACGTCCAGAAATGTTTGAAGCTACTGACTGAATGAAAGGAGCTGGCATCTCACTCTCTTTGAATCTTCTTTATCATGCTAGGATTAGCAGGAAAAAGCAAAAAATTTCAGAATTGCACCTTGCAATGTGGAGATATTACTGTTTGTGCATTTACAATATTCATTGATTTTTGCCATTGAAAAACGTCCAGAAATGTTTGAAGCTACTGACTGAATGAAAGGAGCTGGCATCTCACTCTCTTTGAATCTTCTTTATCATGCTAGGATTAGCAGGAAAAAGCAAAAAATTTCAGAATTGCACCTTGCAATGCAGAGAAATTACTGTTTGTGCATTTACAATATTCATTGATTTTTGCCATTGAAAAACATCATGTTATTCATTTACCAGAAATGTTTGAAGCTACTGACTGAATGAAAAGAGCTGGCATCTCACTCTCTTTGAATCTTCTTTATCATGCTAAGAGGAGCAGGAAAAAGCAAAAAATTTCAGAATTGCACCTTGCAATGTGGAGATATTACTGTTTGTGCATTTACAATATTCATTGATTTTTGCCATTGAAAAACGTCCAGAAATGTTTGAAGCTACCGACTGAATGAAAGGAGCTGGCATCTCACTCTCTTTGAATCTTCTTTATCATGCTAGGATTAGCAGGAAAAAGCAAAAAATTTCAGAATTGCACCTTGCAATGCGGAGAAATTACTGTTTGTGCATTTACATTATTCATTGATTTTTGCCATTGAAAAACATCATGTTATTCATATACCAGAAATGTTTGAAGCTACTGACTGAATGAAAAGAGCTGGCATCTCACTCTCTTTGAATCTTCTTTATCATGCTAAGAGGAGCAGGAAAAAGCAAAAAATTTCAGAATTGCACCTTGCAATGTGGAGATATTACTGTTTGTGCATTTACAATATTCATTGATTTTTGCAATTGAAAAACGTCCAGAAATGTTTGAAGCTACTGACTGAATGAAAGGAGCTGGCATCTCACTCTCTTTGAATCTTCTTTATCATGCTAGGATTAGCAGGAAAAAGCAAAAAATTTCAGAATTGCACCTTGCAATGCGGAGAAATTACTGTTTGTGCATTTACAATATTCATTGATTTTTGCCATTGAAAAACGTCCAGAAATGTTTGAAGCTACTGACTGAATGAAAGGAGCTGGCATCTCACTCTCTTTGAATCTTCTTTATCATGCTAGAATTAGCAGGAAAAAGCAAAAAATTTCAGAATTGCACCTTGCAATGCCGAGAAATTACTGTTTGTGCATTTACAATATTCATTGTTTTTTGCCATTGAAAAACATCATGCTATTCATATACCAGAAATGTTTGAAGCTACTGACTGAATGAAAAGAGCTGGCATCTCACTCTCTTTGAATCTTCTTTATCATGCTAAGAGGAGCAGGAAAAAGCAAAAAAACTCAGAATTGCACCTTGCAATGTGGAGATATTACTGTTTGTGCATTTACAATATTCATTGATTTTTGCCATTGTAAAACGTCCAGAAATGTTTGAAGCTACTGACTGAATGAAAGGAGCTGGCATCTCACTCTCTTTGAATCTTCTTTATCATGCTAGGATTAGCAGGAAAAAGCAAAAAATTTCAGAATTGCACCTTGCAATGTGGAGATATTACTGTTTGTGCATTTACAATATTCATTGATTTTTGCCATTGAAAAACGTCCAGAAATGTTTGAAGCTACTGACTGAATGAAAGGAGCTGGCATCTCACTCTCTTTGAATCTTCTTTATCATGCTAGGATTAGCAGGAAAAAGCAAAAAATTTCAGAATTGCACCTTGCAATGTGGAGATATTACTGTTTGTGCATTTACAATATTCATTTATTTTTGCCATTGAAAAACGTCCAGAAATGTTTGAAGCTACTGACTGAATGAAAAGAGCTGGCATCTCACTCTCTTTGAATCTTCTTTATCATGCTAAGAGGAGCAGGAAAAAGCAAAAAATTTCAGAATTGCACCTTGCAATACGGAGAAATTACTGTTTGTGCATTTACAATATTCATTCATTTTTGCCATTGAAAAACATCATGTTATTCATATACCAGAAATGTTTGAAGCTACTGACTGAATGAAAAGAGCTGGCATCTCACTCTCTTTGAATCTTTTTTATCATGCTAAGAGGAGCAGGAAAAAGCAAAAAATTCCAGAATTGCACCTTGCAATGTGGAGATATTACTGTTTGTGCATTTACAATATTCATTGATTTTTGCCATTGAAAAACATCCAGAAATGTTTGAAGCTACTGACAGAATGAAAGGAGCTGGCATCTCACTCTCTTTGAATCTTCTTTATCATGCTAGGATTAGCAGGAAAAAGCAAAAAATTTCAGAATTGCACATTGCAATGCGGAGAAATTACTGTTTGTGCATTTACAATATTCATTGATTTTTTCCATTGAAAAACATCATGTTATTCATATACCAGAAATGTTTGAAGCTACTGACTGTATGAAAAGAGCTGGCATCTCACTCTCTTTGAATCTTCCTTATCATGCTAAGAGGAGCAGGAAAAAGCAAAAAATTTCAGAATTGCACCTTGCAATGTGGAGATATTACTGTTTGTGCATTTACAATATTCATTGATTTTTGCCATTGAAAAACATCATGTTATTCATATACCAAAAATGTTTGAAGCTACTGACTGAATGAAAAGAGCTGGCATCTCACTCTCTTTGAATCTTCTTTATCATGCTAAGAGGAGCAGGAAAAAGCAAAAAATTTCAGAATTGCACCTTGCAATGCGGAGATATTACTGTTTGTGCATTTACAATATTCATTGATTTTTGCCATTGAAAAACGTCCAGAAATGTTTGAAGCTACTGACTGAATGAAAGGAGCTGGCATCTCACTCTCTTTGAATCTTCTTTATCATGCTAGGATTAGCAGGAAAAAGCAAAAAATTTCAGAATTGCACCTTGCAATGCGGAGAAATTACTGTTTGTGCATTTACAATATTCATTGATTTTTGCCATTGAAAAACATCTTGTTATTCATATACCAGAAATGTTTGAAGCTACTGACTGAATGAAAAGAGCTGGCATCTCACTCTCTTTGAATCTTCTTTATCATGCTAAGAGGAGCAGGAAAAAGCAAAAAATTTCAGAATTGCACCTTGCAATGTGGAGATATTACTGTTTGTGCATTTACAATATTCATTGATTTTTGCCATTGAAAAACGTCCAGAAATGTTTGAAGCTACTGACTGAATGAAAGGAGCTGGCATCTCACTCTCTTTGAATCTTCTTTATCATGCTAGGATTAGCAGGAAAAAGCAAAAAATTTCAGAATTGCACCTTGCAATGTGGAGATATTACTGTTTGTGCATTTACAATATTCATTGATTTTTGCCATTGAAAAACGTCCAGAAATGTTTGAAGCTACTGACTGAATGAAAGGAGCTGGCATCTCACTCTCTTTGAATCTTCTTTATCATGCTAGGATTAGCAGGAAAAAGCAAAAAAATTCAGAATTGCACCTTGCAATGTGGAGATATTACTGTTTGTGCATTTACAATATTCATTCATTTTTGCCATTGAAAAACGTCCAGAAATGTTTGAAGCTACTGACTGAATGAAAGGAGCTGGCATCTCACTCTCTTTGAATCTTCTTTATCATGCTAGGGTTAGCAGGAAAAAGCAAAAAATTTCAGAATTGCACCTTGCAATGTGGAGATATTACTGTTTGTGCATTTAAAATATTCATTGATTTTTGCCATTGAAAAACGTCCAGAAATGTTTGAAGCTACTGACTGAATGAAAGGAACTGGCATCTCACTCACTTTGAATCTTCTTTATCATGCTAGGATTAGCAGGAAAAAGCAAAAAATTTCAGAATTGCACCTTGCAATGTGGAGATATTACTGTTTGTGCATTTACAATATTCATTGATTTTTGCCATTGAAAAACGTCCAGAAATGTTTGAAGCTACTGACTGAATGAAAAGAGCTGGCATCTCACTCTCTTTGAATCTTCTTTATCATGCTAAGAGGAGCAGGAAAAAGCAAAAAATTTCAGAATTGCACCTTGCAATGCGGAGAAATTACTGTTTGTGCATTTACAATATTCATTGATTTTTGCCATTGAAAAACATCATGTTATTCATATACCAGAAATGTTTGAAGCTACTGACTGAATGAAAAGAGCTGGCATCTCACTCTCTTTGAATCTTTTTTATCATGCTAAGAGGAGCAGGAAAAAGCAAAAAATTCCAGAATTGCACCTTGCAATGTGGAGATATTACTGTTTGTGCATTTACAATATTCATTGATTTTTGCCATTGAAAAACGTCCAGAAATGTTTGAAGCTACTGACTGAATGAAAGGAGCTGGCATCTCACTCTCTTTGAATCTTCTTTATCATGCTAGGATTAGCAGGAAAAAGCGAAAAATTTCAGAATTGCACCTTGCAATGCGGAGAAATTACTGTTTGTGCATTTACAATATTCATTGATTTTTTCCATTGAAAAACATCATGTTATTCATATACCAGAAATGTTTGAAGCTACTGACTGAATGAAAAGAGCTGGCATCTCACTCTCTTTGAATCTTCTTTATCATGCTAAGAGGAGCAGGAAAAAGCAAAAAAATTCAGAATTGCACCTTGCAATGTGGAGATATTACTGTTTGTGCATTTACAATATTCATTGATTTTTGCCATTGAAAAACATCATGTTATTCATATACCAAAAATGTTTGAAGCTACTGACTGAATGAAAAGAGCTGGCATCTCACTCTTTTTGAATCTTCTTTATCATGCTAAGAGGAGCAGGAAAAAGCAAAAAATTTCAGAATTGCACCTTGCAATGGGGAGATATTACTGTTTGTGCATTTACAATATTCATTGATTTTTGCCATTGAAAAACGTCCAGAAATGTTTGAAGCTACTGACTGAATGAAAGGAGCTGGCATCTCACTCTCTTTGAATCTTCTTTACCATGCTAGGATTAGCAGGAAAAAGCAAAAAATTTCAGAATTGCACCTTGCAATGTGGAGATATTACTGTTTGTGCATTTACAATATTCATTGATTTTTGCCATTGAAAAACGTCCAGAAATGTTTGAAGCTACTGACTGAATGAAAGGAGCTGGCATCTCACTCTCTTTTAATCTTCTTTATCATGCTAGGATTAGCAGGAAAAAGCAAAAAATTTCAGAATTGCACCTTGCAATGCGGAGAAATTACTGTTTGTGCATTTACAATATTCATTGTTTTTTGCCATTGAAAAACATCATGTTATTCATATACCAGAAATGTTTGAAGCTACTGACTGAATGAAAAGAGCTGGCATCTCACTCTCTTTGAATCTTCTTTATCATGCTAAGAGGAGCAGGAAAAAGCAAAAAATTTCAGAATTGCACCTTGCAATGTGGAGATATTACTGTTTGTGCATTTACAATATTCATTGATTTTTGCCATTGAAAAACGTCCAGAAATGTTTGAAGCTACTGACTGAATGAAAGGAGCTGGCATCTCACTCTCTTTGAATCTTCTTTATCATGCTAGAATTAGCAGGAAAAAGCAAAAAATTTCAGAATTGCACCTTGCAATGTGGAGATATTACTGTTTGTGCATTTACAATATTCATTGATTTTTGCCATTGAAAAACGTCCAGAAATGTTTGAAGCTACTGACTGAATGAAAGGAGCTGGCATCTCACTCTCTTTGAATCTTCTTTATCATGCTAGGATTAGCAGGAAAAAGCAAAAAATTTCAGAATTGCACCTTGCAATGTGGAGATATTACTGTTTGTGCATTTACAATATTCATTCATTTTTGCCATTGAAAAACGTCCAGAAATGTTTGAAGCTACTGACTGAATGAAAGGAGCTGACATCTCACTCACTTTGAATCTTCTTTATCATGCTAGGATTAGCAGGAAAAAGCAAAAAATTTCAGAATTGCACCTTGCAATGTGGAGATATTACTGTTTGTGCATTTACAATATTCATTGATTTTTGCCATTGAAAAACGTCCAGAAATGTTTGAAGCTACTTACTGAATGAAAAGAGCTGGCATCTAACTCTCTTTGAATCTTCTTTATCATGCTAGGATTAGCAGGAAAAAGCAAAAAATTTCAGAATTACACCTTGCAATGTGGAGAAATTACTGTTTGTGCATTTACAATATTCATTGATTTTTGCCATTGAAAAACACCATGTTATTCATATACCAGAAATGTTTGAAGCTACTGACTGAATGAAAAGAGCTGGCATCTCACTCTCTTTGAATCTTCTTTATCATGCTAAGAGGAGCAGGAAAAAGCAAAAAATTTCAGAATTGCACCTTGCAATGTGGAGATATTACTGTTTGTGCATTTACAATATTCATTGATTTTTGCCATTGAAAAACGTCCAGAAATGTTTGAAGCTACTGACTGAATGAAAGGAGCTGGCATCTCACTCTCTTTGAATCTTCTTTATCAAGCTAGGATTAGCAGGAAAAAGCAAAAAATTTCAGAATTGCACCTTGCAATGTGGAGATATTACTGTTTGTGCATTTACAATATTCATTGATTTTTGCCATTGAAAAACGTCCAGAAATGTTTGAAGCTACTGACTGAATGAAAGGAGCTGGCATCTCACTCTCTTTGAATCTTCTTTATCATGCTAGGATTAGCAGGAAAAAGCGAAAAATTTCAGAATTGCACCTTGCAATGCGGAGAAATTACTGTTTGTGCATTTACAATATTCATTGATTTTTTCCATTGAAAAACATCATGTTATTCATATACCAGAAATGTTTGAAGCTACTGACTGAATGAAAAGAGCTGGCATCTCACTCTCTTTGAATCTTCTTTATCATGCTAAGAGGAGCAGGAAAAAGCAAAAAAATTCAGAATTGCACCTTGCAATGTGGAGATATTACTGTTTGTGCATTTACAATATTCATTGATTTTTGCCATTGAAAAACATCATGTTATTCATATACCAAAAATGTTTGAAGCTACTGACTGAATGAAAAGAGCTGGCGTCTCACTTTCTTTGAATCTTCTTTATCATGCTAAGAGGAGCAGGAAAAAGCAAAAAATTTCAGAATTGCACCTTGCAATGCGGAGATATTACTGTTTGTGCATTTACAATATTCATTGATTTTTGCCATTGAAAAACGTCCAGAAATGTTTGAAGCTACTGACTGAATGAAAGGAGCTGGCATCTCACTCTCTTTGAATCTTCTTTATCATGCTAGCATTAGCAGGAAAAAGCAAAAAATTTCAGAATTGTACCTTGCAATGTGGAGATATTACTGTTTGTGCATTTACAATATTCATTGATTTTTGCCATTGAAAAACGTCCAGAAATGTTTGAAGCTACTGACTGAATGAAAGGAGCTGGCATCTCACTCTCTTTGAATCTTCTTTATCATGCTAGGATTAGCAGGAAAAAGCAAAAAATTTCAGAATTGCACCTTGCAATGCGGAGAAATTACTGTTTGTGCATTTACAATATTCATTGATTTTTGCCATTGAAAAACATCATGTTATTCATATACCAGAAATGTTTGAAGCTACTGACTGAATGAAAAGAGCTGGCATCTCACTCTCTTTGAATCTTCTTTATCATGCTAAGAGGAGCAGGAAAAAGCAAAAAATTTCAGAATTGCACCTTGCAATGTGGAGATATTACTGTTTGTGCCTTTACAATATTCATTGATTTTTGCCATTGAAAAACATCCAGAAATGTTTGAAGCTACTGACTGAATGAAAGGAGCTGGCATCTCACTCTCTTTGAATCTTCTTTATCATGCTAGGATTAGCAGGAAAAAGCAAAAAATTTCAGAATTGCACCTTGCAATGTGGAGATATTACTGTTTGTGCATTTACAATATTCATTGATTTTTGCCATTGAAAAACGTCCAGAAATGTTTGAAGCTACTGACTGAATGAAAGGAGCTGGCATCTCACTCTCTTTGAATCTTCTTTATCATGCTAGGATTAGCAGGAAAAAGCAAAAAATTTCAGAATTGCACCTTGCAATGTGGAGATATTACTGTTTGTGCATTTACAATATTCATTCATTTTTGCCATTGAAAAACGTCCAGAAATGTTTGAAGCTACTGACTGAATGAAAGGAGCTGACATCTCACTCACTTTGAATCTTCTTTATCATGCTAGGATTAGCAGGAAAAAGCAAAAAATTTCAGAATTGCACCTTGCAATGTGGAGATATTACTGTTTGTGCATTTACAATATTCATTGATTTTTGCCATTGAAAAACGTCCAGAAATGTTTGAAGCTACTTACTGAATGAAAAGAGCTGGCATCTAACTCTCTTTGAATCTTCTTTATCATGCTAGGATTAGCAGGAAAAAGCAAAAAATTTCAGAATTACACCTTGCAATGTGGAGAAATTACTGTTTGTGCATTTACAATATTCATTGATTTTTGCCATTGAAAAACACCATGTTATTCATATACCAGAAATGTTTGAAGCTACTGACTGAATGAAAAGAGCTGGCATCTCACTCTCTTTGAATCTTCTTTATCATGCTAAGAGGAGCAGGAAAAAGCAAAAAATTTCAGAATTGCACCTTGCAATGTGGAGATATTACTGTTTGTGCATTTACAATATTCATTGATTTTTGCCATTGAAAAACGTCCAGAAATGTTTGAAGCTACTAACTGAATGAAAGGAGCTGGCATCTCACTCTCTTTGAATCTTCTTTATCATGCTAGGATTAGCAGGAAAAAGCAAAAAATTTCAGAATTGCACCTTGCAATGTGGAGATATTACTGTTTCTGCATTTACAATATTCATTGATTTTTGCCATTGAAAAACATCATGTTATTCATATACCAGAAATGTTTGAAGCTACTGACTGAATGAAAAGAGCTGGCATCTCACTCTCTTTGAATCTTCTTTATCATGCTAAGAGGAGCAGGAAAAAGCAAAAAATTTCAGAATTGCACCTTGCAATGTGGAGATATTACTGTTTGTGCATTTACAATATTCATTGATTTTTGCCATTGAAAAACGTCCAGAAATGTTTGAAGCTACTGACTGAATGAAAGGAGCTGGCATCTCACTCTCTTTGAATCTTCTTTATCATGCTAGGATTAGCAGGAAAAAGCAAAAAATTTCAGAATTGCACCTTGCAATGTGGAGATATTACTGTTTGTGCATTTACAATATTCATTGATTTTTGCCATTGAAAAACGTCCAGAAATGTTTGAAGCTACTAACTGAATGAAAGGAGCTGGCATCTCACTCTCTTTGAATCTTCTTTATCATGCTAGGATTAGCAGGAAAAAGCGAAAAATTTCAGAATTGCACCTTGCAATGCGGAGAAATTACTGTTTGTGCATTTACAATATTCATTGATTTTTTCCATTGAAAAACATCATGTTATTCATATACCAGAAATGTTTGAAGCTACTGACTGAATGAAAAGAGCTGGCATCTCACTCTCTTTGAATCTTCTTTATCATGCTAAGAGGAGCAGGAAAAAGCAAAAAAATTCAGAATTGCACCTTGCAATGTGGAGATATTACTGTTTGTGCATTTACAATATTCATTGATTTTTGCCATTGAAAAACATCATGTTATTCATATACCAAAAATGTTTGAAGCTACTGACTGAATGAAAAGAGCTGGCGTCTCACTTTCTTTGAATCTTCTTTATCATGCTAAGAGGAGCAGGAAAAAGCAAAAAATTTCAGAATTGCACCTTGCAATGCGGAGATATTACTGTTTGTGCATTTACAATATTCATTGATTTTTGCCATTGAAAAACGTCCAGAAATGTTTGAAGCTACTGACTGAATGAAAGGAGCTGGCATCTCACTCTCTTTGAATCTTCTTTATCATGCTAGCATTAGCAGGAAAAAGCAAAAAATTTCAGAATTGTACCTTGCAATGTGGAGATATTACTGTTTGTGCATTTACAATATTCATTGATTTTTGCCATTGAAAAACGTCCAGAAATGTTTGAAGCTACTGACTGAATGAAAGGAGCTGGCATCTCACTCTCTTTGAATCTTCTTTATCATGCTAGGATTAGCAGGAAAAAGCAAAAAATTTCAGAATTGCACCTTGCAATGCGGAGAAATTACTGTTTGTGCATTTACAATATTCATTGATTTTTGCCATTGAAAAACATCATGTTATTCATATACCAGAAATGTTTGAAGCTACTGACTGAATGAAAAGAGCTGGCATCTCACTCTCTTTGAATCTTCTTTATCATGCTAAGAGGAGCAGGAAAAAGCAAAAAATTTCAGAATTGCACCTTGCAATGTGGAGATATTACTGTTTGTGCATTTACAATATTCATTGATTTTTGCCATTGAAAAACATCCAGAAATGTTTGAAGCTACTGACTGAATGAAAGGAGCTGGCATCTCACTCTCTTTGAATCTTCTTTATCATGCTAGGATTAGCAGGAAAAAGCAAAAAATTTCAGAATTGCACCTTGCAATGTGGAGATATTACTGTTTGTGCATTTACAATATTCATTGATTTTTGCCATTGAAAAACGTCCAGAAATGTTTGAAGCTACTGACTGAATGAAAGGAGCTGGCATCTCAGTCTCTTTGAATCTTCTTTATCATGCTAGGATTAGCAGGAAAAAGCAAAAAATTTCAGAATTGCACCTTGCAATGTGGAGATATTACTGTTTGTGCATTTACAATATTCATTCATTTTTGCCATTGAAAAACGTCCAGAAATGTTTGAAGCTACTGACTGAATGAAAGGAGCTGGCATCTCACTCTCTTTGAATCTTCTTTATCATGCTAGGATTAGCAGGAAAAAGCAAAAAATTTCAGAATTGCACCTTGCAATGTGGAGATATTACTGTTTGTGCATTTACAATATTCATTGATTTTTGCCATTGAAAAACGTCCAGAAATGTTTGAAGCTACTGACTGAATGAAAAGAGCTGGCATCTAACTCTCTTTGAATCTTCTTTATCATGCTAGGATTAGCAGGAAAAAGCAAAAAATTTCAGAATTACACCTTGCAATGTGGAGAAATTACTGTTTGTGCATTTACAATATTCATTGATTTTTGCCTTTGAAAAACATCATGTTATTCATATACCAGAAATGTTTGAAGCTACTGACTGAATGAAAAGAGCTGGCATCTCACTCTCTTTGAATCTTCTTTATCATGCTAAGAGGAGCAGGAAAAAGCAAAAAATTTCAGAATTGCACCTTGCAATGTGGAGATATTACTGTTTGTGCATTTACAATATTCATTGATTTTTGCCATTGAAAAACGTCCAGAAATGTTTGAAGCTACTAACTGAATGAAAGGAGCTGGCATCTCACTCTCTTTGAATCTTCTTTATCATGCTAGGATTAGCAGGAAAAAGCAAAAAATTTCAGAATTGCACCTTGCAATGTGGAGATATTACTGTTTGTGCATTTACAATATTCATTGATTTTTGCCATTGAAAAACGTCCAGAAATGTTTGAAGCTACTAACTGAATGAAAGGAGCTGGCATCTCACTCTCTTTGAATCTTCTTTATCATGCTAGGATTAGCAGGAAAAAGCGAAAAATTTCAGAATTGCACCTTGCAATGCGGAGAAATTACTGTTTGTGCATTTACAATATTCATTGATTTTTTCCATTGAAAAACATCATGTTATTCATATACCAGAAATGTTTGAAGCTACTGACTGAATGAAAAGAGCTGGCATCTCACTCTCTTTGAATCTTCTTTATCATGCTAAGAGGAGCAGGAAAAAGCAAAAAAATTCAGAATTGCACCTTGCAATGTGGAGATATTACTGTTTGTGCATTTACAATATTCATTGATTTTTGCCATTGAAAAACATCATGTTATTCATATACCAAAAATGTTTGAAGCTACTGACTGAATGAAAAGAGCTGGCGTCTCACTTTCTTTGAATCTTCTTTATCATGCTAAGAGGAGCAGGAAAAAGCAAAAAATTTCAGAATTGCACCTTGCAATGCGGAGATATTACTGTTTGTGCATTTACAATATTCATTGATTTTTGCCATTGAAAAACGTCCAGAAATGTTTGAAGCTACTGACTGAATGAAAGGAGCTGGCATCTCACTCTCTTTGAATCTTCTTTATCATGCTAGCATTAGCAGGAAAAAGCAAAAAATTTCAGAATTGTACCTTGCAATGTGGAGATATTACTGTTTGTGCATTTACAATATTCATTGATTTTTGCCATTGAAAAACGTCCAGAAATGTTTGAAGCTACTGACTGAATGAAAGGAGCTGGCATCTCACTCTCTTTGAATCTTCTTTATCATGCTACGATTAGCAGGAAAAAGCAAAAAATTTCAGAATTGCACCTTGCAATGCGGAGAAATTACTGTTTGTGCATTTACAATATTCATTGATTTTTGCCATTGAAAAACATCATGTTATTCATATACCAGAAATGTTTGAAGCTACTGACTGAATGAAAAGAGCTGGCATCTCACTCTCTTTGAATCTTCTTTATCATGCTAAGAGGAGCAGGAAAAAGCAAAAAATTTCAGAATTGCACCTTGCAATGTGGAGATATTACTGTTTGTGCATTTACAATATTCATTGATTTGTGCCATTGAAAAACATCCAGAAATGTTTGAAGCTACTGACTGAATGAAAGGAGCTGGCATCTCACTCTCTTTGAATCTTCTTTATCATGCTAGGATTAGCAGGAAAAAGCAAAAAATTTCAGAATTGCACCTTGCAATGTGGAGATATTACTGTTTGTGCATTTACAATATTCATTGATTTTTGCCATTGAAAAACGTCCAGAAATGTTTGAAGCTACTGACTGAATGAAAGGAGCTGGCATCTCAGTCTCTTTGAATCTTCTTTATCATGCTAGGATTAGCAGGAAAAAGCAAAAAATTTCAGAATTGCACCTTGCAATGTGGAGATATTACTGTTTGTGCATTTACAATATTCATTCATTTTTGCCATTGAAAAACGTCCAGAAATGTTTGAAGCTACTGACTGAATGAAAGGAGCTGGCATCTCACTCTCTTTGAATCTTCTTTATCATGCTAGGATTAGCAGGAAAAAGCAAAAAATTTCAGAATTGCACCTTGCAATGTGGAGATATTACTGTTTGTGCATTTACAATATTCATTGATTTTTGCCATTGAAAAACGTCCAGAAATGTTTGAAGCTACTGACTGAATGAAAGGAGCTGGCATCTCACTCTCTTTGAATCTTCTTTATCATGCTAGAATTAGCAGGAAAAAGCAAAAAATTTCAGAATTGCACCTTGCAATGTGGAGATATTACTGTTTGTGCATTTACAATATTCATTGATTTTTGCCATTGAAAAACGTCCAGAAATGTTTGAAGCTACTGACTGAATGAAAGGAGCTGGCATCTCACTCTCTTTGAATCTTCTTTATCATGCTAGGATTAGCAGGAAAAAGCAAAAAATTTCAGAATTGCACCTTGCAATGTGGAGATATTACTGTTTGTGCATTTACAATATTCATTGATTTTTGCCATTGAAAAACGTCCAGAAATGTTTGAAGCTACTGACTGAATGAAAGGAACTGGCATCTCACTCTCTTTGAATCTTCTTTATCATGCTAGGATTAGCAGGAAAAAGCAAAAAATTTCAGAATTGCACCTTGCAATGCGGAGAAATTACTGTTTGTGCATTTACAATATTCATTGATTTTTGCCATTGAAAAACATCATGTTATTCATATACCAGAAATGTTTGAAGCTACTGACTGAATGAAAAGAGCTGGCATCTCACTCTCTTTGAATCTTTTTTATCATGCTAAGAGGAGCAAGAAAAAGCAAAAAATTCCAGAATTGCACCTTGCAATGTGGAGATATTACCGTTTGTGCATTTACAATATTCATTGATTTTTGCCATTGAAAAACGTCCAGAAATGTTTGAAGCTACTGACTGAATGAAAGGAGCTGGCATCTCACTCTCTTTGAATCTTCTTTATCATGCTAGGATTAGCAGGAAAAAGCAAAAAATTTCAGAATTGCACCTTGCAATGCGGAGAAATTACTGTTTGTGCATTTACAATATTCATTGATTTTTTCCATTAAAAAACATCATGTTATTCATATACCAGAAATGTTTGAAGCTACTGACTGAATGAAAAGAGCTGGCATCTCACTCTCTTTGAATCTTCTTTATCATGCTAGAATTAGCAGGAAAAAGCAAAAAATTTCAGAATTGCACCTTGCAATGTGGAGATATTACTGTTTGTGCATTTACAATATTCATTGATTTTTGCCATTGAAAAACGTCCAGAAATGTTTGAAGCTACTGACTGAATGAAAGGAGCTGGCATCTCACTCTCTTTGAATATTCTTTATCATGCTAGGATTAGCAGGAAAAAGCAAAAAATTTCAGAATTGCACCTTGCAATGTGGAGATATTACTGTTTGTGCATTTACAATATTCATTGATTTTTGCCATTGAAAAACGTCCAGAAATGTTTGAAGCTACTGACTGAATGAAAGGAACTGGCATCTCACTCTCTTTGAATCTTCTTTATCATGCTAGGATTAGCAGGAAAAAGCAAAAAATTTCAGAATTGCACCTTGCAATGTGGAGATATTACTGTTTGTGCATTTACAATATTCATTGATTTTTGCCATTGAAAAACGTCCAGAAATGTTTGAAGCTACTGACTGAACGAAAAGAGCTGGCATCTCACTCTCTTTGAATCTTCTTTATCATGCTAAGAGGAGCAGGAAAAAGCAAAAAATTTCAGAATTGCACCTTGCAATGCGGAGAAATTACTGTTTGTGCATTTACAATATTCATTGATTTTTGCCATTGAAAAACATCATGTTATTCATATACCAGAAATGTTTGAAGCTACTGACTGAATAAAAAGAGCTGGCATCTCACTCTCTTTGAATCTTTTTTATCATGCTAAGAGGAGCAGGAAAAAGCAAAAAATTCCAGAATTGCACCTTGCAATGTGGAGATATTACTGTTTGTGCATTTACAATATTCATTGATTTTTGCCATTGAAAAACGTCCAGAAATGTTTGAAGCTACTGACTGAATGAAAGGAGCTGGCATCTCACTCTCTTTGAATCTTCTTTATCATGCTAGGATTAGCAGGAAAAAGCGAAAAATTTCAGAATTGCACCTTGCAATGCGGAGAAATTACTGTTTGTGCATTTACAATATTCATTGATTTTTTCCATTGAAAAACATCATGTTATTCATATACCAGAAATGATTGAAGCTACTGACTGAATGAAAAGAGCTGGCATCTCACTCTCTTTGAATCTTCTTTACCATGCTAAGAGGAGCAGGAAAAAGCAAAAAAATTCAGAATTGCACCTTGCAATGTGGAGATATTACTGTTTGTGCATTTACAATATTCATTGATTTTTGCCATTGAAAAACATCATGTTATTCATATACCAAAAATGTTTGAAGCTACTGACTGAATGAAAAGAGCTGGCATCTCACTCTCTTTGAATCTTCTTTATCATGCTAAGAGGAGTAGGAAAAAGCAAAAAATTTCAGAATTGCACCTTGCAATGGGGAGATATTACTGTTTGTGCATTTACAATATTCATTGATTTTTGCCATTGAAAAACGTCCAGAAATGTTTGAAGCTACTGACTGAATGAAAGGAGCTGGCATCTCACTCTCTTTGAATCTTCTTTATCATGCTAGGATTAGCAGGAAAAAGCAAAAAATTTCAGAATTGCACCTTGCAATGTGGAGATATTACTGTTTGTGAATTTACAATATTCATTGATTTTTGCCATTGAAAAACGTCCAGAAATGTTTGAAGCTACTGACTGAATGAAAGGAGCTGGCATCTCACTCTCTTTGAATCTTCTTTATCATGCTAGGATTAGCAGGAAAAAGCAAAAAATTTCAGAATTGCACCTTGCAATGCGGAGAAATTACTGTTTGTGCATTTACAATATTCATTGTTTTTTGCCATTGAAAAACATCATGTTATTCATATACCAGAAATGTTTGAAGCTACTGACTGAATGAAAAGAGCTGGCATCTCACTCTCTTTGAATCTTCTTTATCATGCTAAGAGGAGCAGGAAAAAGCAAAAAATTTCAGAATTGCACCTTGCAATGTGGAGATATTACTGTTTGTGCATTTACAATATTCATTGATTTTTGCCATTGAAAAACATCATGTTATTCATATACCAAAAATGTTTGAAGCTACTGACTGAATGAAAAGAGCTGGCGTCTCACTTTCTTTGAATCTTCTTTATCATGCTAAGAGGAGCAGGAAAAAGCAAAAAATTTCAGAATTGCACCTTGCAATGCGGAGATATTACTGTTTGTGCATTTACAATATTCATTGATTTTTGCCATTGAAAAACGTCCAGAAATGTTTGAAGCTACTGACTGAATGAAAGGAGCTGGCATCTCACTCTCTTTGAATCATCTTTATCATGCTAGCATTAGCAGGAAAAAGCAAAAAATTTCAGAATTGTACCTTGCAATGTGGAGATATTACTGTTTGTGCATTTACAATATTCATTGATTTTTGCCATTGAAAAACGTCCAGAAATGTTTGAAGCTACTGACTGAATGAAAGGAGCTGGCATCTCACTCTCTTTGAATCTTCTTTATCATGCTAGGATTAGCAGGAAAAAGCAAAAAATTTCAGAATTGCACCTTGCAATGCGGAGAAATTACTGTTTGTGCATTTACAATATTCATTGATTTTTGCCATTGAAAAACATCATGTTATTCATATACCAGAAATGTTTGAAGCTACTGACTGAATGAAAAGAGCTGGCATCTCACTCTCTTTGAATCTTCTTTATCATGCTAAGAGGAGCAGGAAAAAGCAAAAAATTTCAGAATTGCACCTTGCAATGTGGAGATATTACTGTTTGTGCATTTACAATATTCATTGATTTTTGCCATTGAAAAACGTCCAGAAATGTTTGAAGCTACTGACTGAATGAAAGGAGCTGGCATCTCACTCTCTTTGAATCTTCTTTATCATGCTAGGATTAGCAGGAAAAAGCAAAAAATTTCAGAATTGCACCTTGCAATGTGGAGATATTACTGTTTGTGCATTTACAATATTCATTGATTTTTGCCATTGAAAAACGTCCAGAAATGTTTGAAGCTACTGACTGAATGAAAGGAGCTGGCATCTCACTCTCTTTGAATGTTCTTTATCATGCTAGGATTAGCAGGAAAAAGCAAAAAATTTCAGAATTGCACCTTGCAATGTGGAGATATTACTGTTTGTGCATTTACAATATTCATTCATTTTTGCCATTGAAAAACGTCCAGAAATGTTTGAAGCTACTGACTGAATGAAAGGAGCTGGCATCTCACTCTCTTTGAATCTTCTTTATCATGCTAGGATTAGCAGGAAAAAGCAAAAAATTTCAGAATTGCACCTTGCAATGTGGAGATATTACTGTTTGTGCATTTACAATATTCATTGATTTTTGCCATTGAAAAACGTCCAGAAATGTTTGAAGCTACTGACTGAATGAAAAGAGCTGGCATCTAACTCTCTTTGAATCTTCTTTATCATGCTAGGATTAGCAGGAAAAAGCAAAAAATTTCAGAATTACACCTTGCAATGTGGAGAAATTACTGTTTGTGCATTTACAATATTCATTGATTTTTGCCATTGAAAAACATCATGTTATTCATATACCAGAAATGTTTGAAGCTACTGACTGAATGAAAAGAGCTGGCATCTCACTCTCTTTGAATCTTCTTTATCATGCTAAGAGGAGCAGGAAAAAGCAAAAAATTTCAGAATTGCACCTTGCAATGTGGAGATATTACTGTTTGTGCATTTACAATATTCATTGATTTTTGCCATTGAAAAACGTCCAGAAATGTTTGAAGCTACTGACTGAATGAAAGGAGCTGGCATCTCACTCTCTTTGAATCTTCTTTATCATGCTAGGATTAGCAGGAAAAAGCAAAAAATTTCAGAATTGCACCTTGCAATGTGGAGATATTACTGTTTGTGCATTTACAATATTCATTGATTTTTGCCATTGAAAAACGTCCAGAAATGTTTGAAGCTACTGACTGAATGAAAGGAGCTGGCATCTCACTCTCTTTGAATATTCTTTATCATGCTAGGATTAGCAGGAAAAAGCAAAAAATTTCAGAATTGCACCTTGCAATGTGGAGATATTACTGTTTGTGCATTTACAATATTCATTGATTTTTGCCATTGAAAAACGTCCAGAAATGTTTGAAGCTACTGACTGAATGAAAGGAGCTGGCATCTCACTCTCTTTGAATCTTCTTTATCATGCTAGAATTAGCAGGAAAAAGCAAAAAATTTCAGAATTGCACCTTGCAATGTGGAGATATTACTGTTTGTGCATTTACAATATTCATTGATTTTTGCCATTGAAAAACGTCCAGAAATGTTTGAAGCTACTGACTGAATGAAAGGAGCTGGCATCTCACTCTCTTTGAATCTTCTTTATCATGCTAGGATTAGCAGGAAAAAGCAAAAAATTTCAGAATTGCACCTTGCAATGTGGAGATATTACTGTTTGTGCATTTACAATATTCATTGATTTTTGCCATTGAAAAACGTCCAGAAATGTTTGAAGCTACTGACTGAATGAAAAGAGCTGGCATCTCACTCTCTTTGAATCTTCTTTATCATGCTAAGAGAAGCAGGAAAAAGCAAAAAATTTCAGAATTGCACCTTGCAATGCGGAGAAATTACTGTTTGTGCATTTACAATATTCATTGATTTTTGCCATTGAAAAACATCATGTTATTCATATACCAGAAATGTTTGAAGCTACTGACTGAATGAAAAGAGCTGGCATCTCACTCTCTTTGAATCTTTTTTATCATGCTAAGAGGAGCAGGAAAAAGCAAAAAATTCCAGAATTGCACCTTGCAATGTGGAGATATTACCGTTTGTGCATTTACAATATTCATTGATTTTTGCCATTGAAAAACGTCCAGAAATGTTTGAAGCTACTGACTGAATGAAAGGAGCTGGCATCTCACTCTCTTTGAATCTTCTTTATCATGCTAGGATTAGCAGGAAAAAGCAAAAAATTTCAGAATTGCACCTTGCAATGCGGAGAAATTACTGTATGTGCATTTACAATATTCATTGATTTTTTCCATTAAAAAACATCATGTTATTCATATACCAGAAATGTTTGTAACTACTTACTGAATGAAAAGAGCTGGCATCTCACTCTCTTTGAATCTTCTTTATCATGCTAAGAGGAGCAGGAAAAAGCAAAAAAATTCAGAATTGCACCTTGCAATGCGGAGATATTACTGTTTGTGCATTTACAATATTCATTGATTTTTGCCATTGAAAAACGTCCAGAAATATTTGAAGCTACTGACTGAATGAAAGGAGCTGGCATCTCACTCTCTTTGAATCTTCTTTATCATGCTAGGATTAGCAGGAAAAAGCAAAAAAATTCAGAATTGCACCTTGCAATGTGGAGATATTACTGTTTGTGCATTTACAATATTCATTGATTTTTGCCATTGAAAAACGTCCAGAAATGTTTGCAGCTACTGACTGAATGAAAGGAGCTGGCATCTCACTCTCTTTGAATCTTCTTTATCATGCTAGAATTAACAGGAAAAAGCAAAAAATTTCAGAATTGCACCTTCCAATGTGGAGATATTACTGTTTGTGCATTTACAATATTCATTGATTTTTGCCATTGAAAAACGTCCAGAAATGTTTGAAGCTACTGACTGAATGAAAGGAGCTGGCATCCCACTCTCTTTGAATCTTCGTTATCATGCTAGGATTAGCAGGAAAAAGCAAAAAATTTCAGAATTGCACCTTGCAATGTGGAGATATTACTGTTTGTGCATTTACAATATTCATTGATTTTTGCCATTGAAAAACGTCCAGAAATGTTTGAAGCTACTGACTGAATGAAAGGAACTGGCATCTCACTCTCTTTGAATCTTCTTTATCATGCTAGGATTAGCAGGAAAAAGCAAAAAATTTCAGAATTGCACCTTGCAATGTGGAGATATTACTGTTTGTGCATTTACAATATTCATTGATTTTTGCCATTGAAAAACGTCCAGAAATGTTTGAAGCTACTGACTGAATGAAAAGAGCTGGCATCTCACTCTCTTTGAATTTTCTTTATCATGCTAAGAGGAGCAGGAAAAAGCAAAAAATTTCAGAATTGCACCTTGCAATGCGGAGAAATTACTGTTTGTGCATTTACAATATTCATTGATTTTTGCCATTGAAAAACATCATGTTATTCATATACCAGAAATGTTTGAAGCTACTGACTGAATGAAAAGAGCTGGCATCTCACTCTCTTTGAATCTTTTTTATCATGCTAAGAGGAGCAGGAAAAAGCAAAAAATTCTAGAATTGCACCTTGCAATGTGGAGATATTACTGTTTGTGCATTTACAATATTCATTGATTTTTGCCATTGAAAAACGTCCAGAAATGTTTGAAGCTACTGACTGAATGAAAGGAGCTGGCATCTCACTCTCTTTGAATCTTCTTTATCATGCTAGGATTAGCAGGAAAAAGCAAAAAATTTCAGAATTGCACCTTGCAATGCGGAGAAATTACTGTTTGTGCATTTACAATATTCATTGATTTTTTCCATTGAAAAACATCATGTTATTCATATACCAGAAATGTTTGAAGCTACTGACTGAATGAAAAGAGCTGGCATCTCACTCTCTTTGAATCTTCTTTATCATGCTAAGAGGAGCAGGAAAAAGCAAAAAAATTCAGAATTGCACCTTGCAATGTGGAGATATTACTGTTTGTGCATTTACAATATTCATTGATTTTTGCCATTGAAAAACATCATGTTATTCATATCCCAAAAATGTTTGAAGCTACTGACTGAATGAAAAGAGCTGGCATCTCACTCTCTTTGAATCTTCTTTATCATGCTAAGAGGAGCAGGAAAAAGCAAAAAATTTCAGAATTGCACCTTGCAATGCGGAGGTATTACTGTTTGTGCATTTACAATATTCATTGATTTTTGCCATTGAAAAACGTCCAGAAATGTTTGAAGCTACTGACTGAATGAAAGGAGCTGGCATCTCACTCTCTTTGAATCTTCTTTATCATGCTAGGATTAGCAGGAAAAAGCAAAAAATTTCAGAATTGCACCTTGCAATGCGGAGAAATTACTGTTTGTGCATTTACAATATTCATTGATTTTTGCCATTGAAAAACATCATGTTATTCATATACCAGAAATGTTTGAAGCTACTGACTGAATGAAAAGAGCTGGCATCTCACTCTCTTTGAATCTTCTTTATCATGCTAGGATTAGCAGGAAAAAGCAAAAAATTTCAGAATTGCACCTTGCAATGTGGAGATATTACTGTTTGTGCATTTACAATATTCATTGATTTTTGCCATTGAAAAACGTCCAGAAATGTTTGAAGCTACTGACTGAATGAAAGGAGCTGGCATCTCACTCTCTTTGAATCTTCTTTATCATGCTAGGATTAGCAGGAAAAAGCAAAAAATTTCAGAATTGCACCTTGCAATGTGGAGATATTACTGTTTGTGCATTTACAATATTCATTGATTTTTGCCATTGAAAAACGTCCAGAAATGTTTGAAGCTCCTGACTGAATGAAAGGAGCTGGCATCTCACTCTCTTTCAATCTTCTTTATCATGCTAGGATTAGCAGGAAAAAGCAAAAAATTTCAGAATTGCACCTTGCAATGTGGAGATATTACTGTTTGTGCATTTACAATATTCATTGATTTTTGCCATTGAAAAACGTCCAGAAATGTTTGAAGCTACTGACTGAATGAAAGGAGCTGGCATCTCACTCTCTTTGAATCTTCTTTATCATGCTAGGATTAGCAGGAAAAAGCAAAAAATTTCAGAATTGCACCTTGCAATGCGGAGAAATTACTGTTTGTGCATTTACAATATTCATTGACTTTTGCCATTGAAAAACATCATGTTATTCATATACCAGAAATGTTTGAAGCTACTGACTGAATGAAAAGAGTTGGCATCTCACTCTCTTTGAATCTTCTTTATCATGCTAAGAGGAGCAGGAAAAAGCAAAAAATTTCAGAATTGCACCTTGCAATGTGGAGATATTACTGTTTGTGCATTTACAATATTCATTGATTTTTGCCATTGAAAAACGTCCAGAAATGTTTGAAGCTACTGACTGAATGAAAGGAGCTGGCATCTCACTCTCTTTGAGTCTTCTTTATCATGCTAGGATTAGCAGGAAAAAGCAAAAAATTTCAGAATTGCACCTTGCAATGTGGAGATATTACTGTTTGTGCATTTACAATATTCATTGATTTTTGCCATTGAAAAACGTCCAGAAATGTTTGAAGCTACTGACTGAATGAAAGGAGCTGGCATCTCACTGTCTTTGAATCTTCTTTATCATGCTAGGATTAGCAGGAAAAAGCAAAAAATTTCAGAATTGCACCTTGCAATGCGGAGAAATTACTGTTTGTGCATTTACAATATTCATTGATTTTTGCCATTGAAAAACATCATGTTATTCATATACCAGAAATGTTTGAAGCTACTGACTGAATGAAAAGAGCTGGCATCTCATTCTCTTTGAATCTTCTTTATCATGCTAAGAGGAGCAGGAAAAAGCAAAAAATTTCAGAATTGCACCTTGCAATGTGGAGATATTACTGTTTGTGCATTTACAATATTCATTGATTTTTGCCATTGAAAAATGTCCAGAAATGTTTGAAGCTACTGACTGAATGAATGGAGCTGGCATCTCACTCTCTTTGAATCTTCTTTATCATGCTAGGATGAGCAGGAAAAAGCAAAAAATTTCAGAATTGCACCTTGCAATGCGGAGAAATTACTGTTTGTGCATTTACAATATTCATTGATTTTTTCCATTGAAAAACATCATGTTATTCATATACCAGAAATGTTTGAAGCTACTGACTGAATGAAAAGAGCTGGCATCTCACTCTCTTTGAATCTTCTTTATCATGCTAAGAGGAGCAGGAAAAAGCAAAAAATTTCAGAATTGCACCTTGCAATGTGGAGATATTACTGTTTGTGCATTTACAATATTCATTGATTTTTGCCATTGAAAAACGTCCAGAAATGTTTGAAGCTACTGACTGAATGAAAGGAGCTGGCATCTCACTCTCTTTGAATCTTCTTCATCATGCTAGGATTAGCAGGAAAAAGCAAAAATTTCAGAATTGCACCTTGCAATGCGGAGAAATTACTGTTTGTGCATTTACAATATTCATTGATTTTTGCCATTGAAAAACATCATGTTATTCATATACCAGAAATGTTTGAAGCTACTGACTGAATGAAAAGAGCTGGCATCTCACTCTCTTTGAATCTTCTTTATCATGCTAAGAGGAGCAGGAAAAAGCAAAAAATTTCAGAATTGCACCTTGCAATGTGGAGATATTACTGTTTGTGCATTTACAATATTCATTGATTTTTGCCATTGAAAAACGTCCAGAAATGTTTGAAGCTACTGACTGAATGAAAGGAGCTGGCATCTCACTCTCTTTGAGTCTTCTTTATCATGCTAGGATTAGCAGGAAAAAGCAAAAAATTTCAGAATTGCACCTTGCAATGTGGAGATATTACTGTTTGTGCATTTACAATATTCATTGATTTTTGCCATTGAAAAACGTCCAGAAATGTTTGAAGCTACTGACTGAATGAAAGGAGCTGGCATCTCAGTCTCTTTGAATCTTCTTTATCATGCTAGGATTAGCAGGAAAAAGCAAAAAATTTCAGAATTGCACCTTGCAATGCGGAGAAATTACTGTTTGTGCATTTACAATATTCATTGATTTTTGCCATTGAAAAACATCATGTTATTCATATACCAGAAATGTTTGAAGCTACTGACTGAATGAAAAGAGCTGGCATCTCACTCTCTTTGAATCTTCTTTATCATGCTAAGAGGAGCAGGAAAAAGCAAAAAATTTCAGAATTGCACCTTGCAATGTGGAGATATTACTGTTTGTGCATTTACAATATTCATTGATTTTTGCCATTGAAAAACGTCCAGAAATGTTTGAAGCTACTGACTGAATGAAAGGAGCTGGCATCTCACTCTCTTTGAATCTTCTTTATCATGCTAGGATTAGCAGGAAAAAGCAAAAAATTTCAGAATTGCACCTTGCAATGCGGAGAAATTACTGTTTGTGCATTTACAATATTCATTGATTTTGGCCATTGAAAAACATCATGTTATTCATATACCAGAAATGTTTGAAGCTACTGACTGAATGAAAAGAGCTGGCATCTCACTCTCTTTGAATCTTCTTTATCATGCTAAGAGGAGCAGGAAAAAGCAAAAAATTTCAGAATTGCACCTTGCAATGCGGAGAAATTACTGTTTGTGCATTTACAATATTCATTGATTTTTGCCATTGAAAAACATCATGTTATTCATATACCAGAAATGTTTGAAGCTACTGACTGAATGAAAAGAGCTGGCATCTCACTCTCTTTGAATCTTCTTTATCATGCTAAGAGGAGCAGGAAAAAGCAAAAAATTTCAGAATTGCACCTTGCAATGTGGAGATATTACTGTTTGTGCATTTACAATATTCATTGATTTTTGCCATTGAAAAACGTCCAGAAATGTTTGAAGCTACTGACTGAATGAAAGGAGCTGGCATGTCACTCTCTTTAAATCTTCTTTATCATGCTAGGATTAGCAGGAAAAAGCAAAAAATTTCAGAATTGCACCTTGCAATGCGGAGAAATTACTGTTTGTGCATTTACAATATTCATTGATTTTTGCCATTGAAAAACGTCCAGAAATGTTTGAAGCTACTGACTGAATGAAAGGAGCTGGCATCTCACTCTCTTTGAATGTTCTTTATCATGCTAAGAGGAGCAGGAAAAAGCAAAAAAATTCAGAATTGCACCTTGCAATGTGGAGATATTACTGTTTGTGCATTTACAATATTCATTGATTTTTGCCATTGAAAAACGTCCAGAAATGTTTGAAGCTACTGACTGAATGAAAGGAGCTGGCATCTCACTCTCTTTGAATCTTCTTTATCATGCTAGGATTAGCAGGAAAAAGCAAAAAATTTCAGAATTGCACCTTGCAATGCGGAGAAATTACTGTTTGTGCATTTACAATATTCATTGATTTTTGCCATTGAAAAACATCATGTTATTCATATACCAGAAATGTTTGAAGCTACTGACTGAATGAAAAGAGCTGGCATCTCACTCTCTATGAATCTTCTTTATCATGCTAAGAGGAGCAGGAAAAAGCAAAAAAATTCAGAATTGCAGCTTGCAATGTGGAGATATTACTGTTTGTGCATTTACAATATTCATTGATTTTTGCCATTGAAAAACGTCCAGAAATGTTTGAAGCTACTGACTGAATGAAAGGAGCTGGCATCTCAGTCTCTTTGAATCTTCTTTATCATGCTAGGATTAGCAGGAAAAAGCAAAAAATTTCAGAATTGCACCTTGCAATGCGGAGAAATTACTGTTTGTGCATTTACAATATTCATTGATTTTTGCCATTGAAAAACATCATGTTATTCATATACCAGAAATGTTTGAAGCTACTGACTGAATGAAAAGAGCTGGCATCTCACTCTCTTTGAATCTTCTTTATCATGCTAAGAGGAGCAGGAAAAAGCAAAAAATTTAAGAATTGCACCTTGCAATGTGGAGATATTACTGTTTGTGCATTTACAATATTCATTGATTTTTGCCATTGAAAAACGTCCAGAAATGTTTGAAGCTACTGACTGAATGAAAGGAGCTGGCATCTCACTCTCTTTGAATCTTCTTTATCATGCTAGGATTAGCAGGAAAAAGCAAAAAATTTCAGAATTGCACCTTGCAATGCGGAGAAATTACTGTTTGTGCATTTACAATATTCATTGATTTTTGCCATTGAAAAACATCATGTTATTCATATACCAGAAATGTTTGAAGCTACTGACTGAATGAAAAGAGCTGGCATCTCACTCTCTTTGAATCTTCTTTATCATGCTAAGAGGAGCAGGAAAAAGCAAAAAATTTCAGAATTGCACCTTGCAATGCGGAGAAATTACTGTTTGTGCATTTACAATATTCATTGATTTTTGCCATTGAAAAACATCATGTTATTCATATACCAGAAATGTTTGAAGCTACTGACTGAATGAAAAGAGCTGGCATCTCACTCTCTTTGAATCTTCTTTATCATGCTAAGAGGAGCAGGAAAAAGCAAAAAATTTCAGAATTGCACCTTGCAATGTGGAGATATTACTGTTTGTGCATTTACAATATTCATTGATTTTTGCCATTGAAAAACGTCCAGAAATGTTTGAAGCTACTGACTGAATGAAAGGAGCTGGCATGTCACTCTCTTTGAATCTTCTTTATCATGCTAGGATTAGCAGGAAAAAGTAAAAAATTTCAGAATTGCACCTTGCAATGCGGAGAATTTACTGTTTGTGCATTTACAATATTCATTGATTTTTGCCATTGAAAAATATCATGTCATTCATATACCAGAAATGTTTGAAGCTACTGACTGAATGAAAAGAGCTGGCATCTCACTCTCCTTGAATCTTCTTTATCATGCTGAGGAGCAGGAAAAAGCAAAAAATTTCAGAATTGCACCTTGCAATGTGGAGATATTACTGTTTGTGCATTTACAATATTCATTGATTTTTGCCATTGAAAAACGTCCAGAAATGTTTGAAGCTACTGACTGAATGAAAGGAGCTGGCATCTCACTCTCTTTGAATCTTCTTTATCATGCTAAGAGGAGCAGGAAAAAGCAAAAAATTTCAGAATTGCACCTTGCAATGTGGAGATATTACTGTTTGTGCATTTACAATATTCATTGATTTTTGCCATTGAAAAACGTCCAGAAATGTTTGAAGCTACTGACTGAATGAAAGGAGCTGGCATCTCACTCTCTTTGAATCTTCTTTATCATGCTAGGATTAGCAGGAAAAAGCAAAAAATTTCAGAATTGCACCTTGCAATGCGGAGAAATTACTGTTTGTGCATTTACAATATTCATTGATTTTTGCCATTGAAAAACATCATGTTATTCATATACCAGAAATGTTTGAAGCTACTGTCTGAATGAAAAGAGCTGGCATCTCACTCTCTTTGAATCTTCTTTATCATGCTAAGAGGAGCAGGAAAAAGCAAAAAATTTCAGAATTGCACCTTGCAATGTGGAGATATTACTGTTTGTGCATTTACAATATTCATTGATTTTTGCCATTGAAAAACGTCCAGAAATGTTTGAAGCTACTGACTGAATGAAAGGAGCTGGCATCTCACTCTCTTTGAATCTTCTTTATCATGCTAGGATTAGCAGGAAAAAGCAAAAAATTTCAGAATTGCACCTTGCAATGCGGAGAAATTACTGTTTGTGCATTTACAATATTCATTGATTTTTGCCATTGAAAAACATCATGTTATTCATATACCAGAAATGTTTGAAGCTACTGACTGAATGAAAAGAGCTGGCATCTCACTCTCTTTGAATCTTCTTTATCATGCTAAGAGGAGCAGGAAAAAGCAAAAAATTTCAGAATTGCACCTTGCAATGTGGAGATATTACTGTTTGTGCATTTACAATATTCATTGATTTTTGCCATTGAAAAACGTCCAGAAATGTTTGAAGCTACTGACTGAATGAAAGGAGCTGGCATCTCACTCTCTTTGAATCTTCTTTATCATGCTAGGATTAGCAGGAAAAAGCAAAAAAATTCAGAATTGCACCTTGCAATGCGGAGAAATTACTGTTTGTGCATTTACAATATTCATTGATTTTTGCCATTGAAAAACATCATGTTATTCATATACCAGAAATGTTTGAAGCTACTGACTGAATGAAAAGAGCTGGCATCTCACTCTCTTTGAATCTTCTTTATCATGCTAAAAGGAGCAGGAAAAACAAAAAATTTCAGAATTGCACCTTGCAATGTGGAGATATTACTGTTTGTGCATTTACAATATTCATTGATTTTTGCCATTGAAAAACGTCCAGAAATGTTTGAAGCTACTGACTGAATGAAAGGAGCTGGCATCTCACTCTCTTTGAGTCTTCTTTATCATGCTAGGATTAGCAGGAAAAAGCAAAAAATTTCAGAATTGCACCTTGCAATGTGGAGATATTACTGTTTGTGCATTTACAATATTCATTGATTTTTGCCATTGAAAAACGTCCAGAAATGTTTGAAGCTACTGACTGAATGAAAGGAGCTGGCATCTCACTCTCTTTGAATCTTCTTTATCATGCTAGGATTAGCAGGAAAAAGCAAAAAATTTCAGAATTGCACCTTGCAATGCGGAGAAATTACTGTTTGTGCATTTACAATATTCATTGATTTTTGCCTTTGAAAAACATCATGTTATTCATATACCAGAAATGTTTGAAGCTACTGACTGAATGAAAAGAGCTGGCATCTCACTCTCTTTGAATCTTCTTTATCATGCTAAGAGGAGCAGGAAAAAGCAAAAAATTTCAGAATTGCACCTTGCAATGTGGAGATATTACTGTTTGTGCATTTACAATATTCATTGATTTTTGCCATTGAAAAACGTCCAGAAATGTTTGAAGCTACTGACTGAATGAAAGGAGCTGGCATCTCAGTCTTTTTGAATCTTCTTTATCATGCTAGGATTATCAGGAAAAAGCAAAAAATTTCAGAATTGCACCTTGCAATGCGGAGAAATTACTGTTTGTGCATTTACAATATTCATTGATTTTTGCCATTGAAAAACATCATGTTATTCATATACCAGAAATGTTTGAAGCTACTGACTGAATGAAAGGAGCTGGCATCTCACTCTCTTTGAATCTTCTTTATCATGCTAGGATAAGCAGGAAAAAGCAAAAAATTTCAGAATTGCACCTTGCAATGTGGAGATATTACTGTTTGTGCATTTACATTATTCATTGATTTTTGCCATTGAAAAATGTCCAGAAATGTTTGAAGCTACTGACTGAATGAAAGGAGCTGGCATCTCACTCTCTTTGAATCTTCTTTATCATGCTAGGATTAGCAGGAAAAAGCAAAAAATTTCAGAATTGCACCTTGCAATGTGGAGATATTACTGTTTGTGCATTTACAATATTCATTGATTTTTGCCATTGAAAAACGTCCAGAAATGTTTGAAGCTACTGACTGAATGAAAGGAGCTGGCATCTCACTCTCTTTGAATCTTCTTTACCATGCTAGGATTAGCAGGAAAAAGCAAAAAATTTCAGAATTGCACCTTGCAATGCGGAGAAATTACTGTTTGTGCATTTACAATATTCATTGATTTTTGCCATTGAAAAACATCATGTTATTCATATACCAGAAATGTTTGAAGCTACTGACTGAATGAAAAGAGCTGGCATCTCACTCTCTTTGAATCTTCTTTATCATGCTAAGAGGAGCAGGAAAAAGCAAAAAATTTCAGAATTGCACCTTGCAATGTGGAGATATTACTGTTTGTGCATTTACAATATTCATTGATTTTTGCCATTGAAAAACGTCCAGAAATGTTTGAAGCTACTGACTGAATGAAAGGAGCTGGCATCTCACTCTCTTTGAATCTTCTTTATCATGCTAGGATTAGCAGGAAAAAGCAAAAAATTTCAGAATTGCACCTTGCAATGCGGAGAAATTACTGTTTGTGCATTTACAATATTCATTGATTTTTGCCATTGAAAAACATCATGTTATTCATATACCAGAAATGTTTGAAGCTACTGACTGAATGAAAAGAGCTGGCATCTCACTCTCTTTGAATCTTCTTTATCATGCTAAGAGGAGCAGGAAAAAGCAAAAAATTTCAGAATTGCACCTTGCAATGCGGAGAAATTACTGTTTGTGCATTTACAATATTCATTGATTTTTGCCATTGAAAAACATCATGTTATTCATATACCAGAAATGTTTGAAGCTACTGACTGAATGAAAAGAGCTGGCATCTTACTCTCTTTGAATCTTCTTTATCATGCTAAGAGGAGCAGGAAAAAGCAAAAAATTTCAGAATTGCACCTTGCAATGTGGAGATATTACTGTTTGTGCATTTACAATATTCATTGATTTTTGCCATTGAAAAACGTCCAGAAATGTTTGAAGCTACTGACTGAATGAAAGGAGCTGGCATGTCACTCTCTTTGAATCTTCTTTATCATGCTAGGATTAGCAGGAAAAAGCAAAAAATTTCAGAATTGCACCTTGCAATGCGGAGAAATTACTGTTTGTGCATTTACAATATTCATTGATTTTTGCCATTGAAAAACATCATGTCATTCATATACCAGAAAAGTTTGAAGCTACTGACTGAATGAAAAGAGCTGGCATCTCACTCTCTTTGAATCTTCTTTATCATGCTGAGGAGCAGGAAAAAGCAAAAAATTTCAGAATTGCACCTTGCAATGTGGAGATATTGCTGTTTGTGCATTTACAATATTCATTGATTTTTGCCATTGAAAAACGTCCAGAAATGTTTGAAGCTACTGACTGAATGAAAGGAGCTGGCATCTCACTCTCTTTGAATCTTCTTTATCATGCTAAGAGGAGCAGGAAAAAGCAAAAAATTTCAGAATTGCACCTTGCAATGTGGAGATATTACTGTTTGTGCATTTACAATATTCATTGATTTTTGCCATTGAAAAACGTCCAGAAATGTTTGAAGCTACTGACTGAATGAAAGGAGCTGGCATCTCACTCTCTTTGAATCTTCTTTATCATGCTAGGATTAGCAGGAAAAAGCAAAAAATTTCAGATTTGCACCTTGCAATGCGGAGAAATTACTGTTTGTGCATTTACAATATTCATTGATTTTTGCCATTGAAAAACATCATGTTATTCATATACCAGAAATGTTTGAAGCTACTGACTGAATGAAAAGAGCTGGCATCTCACTCTCTTTGAATCTTCTTTATCATGCTAAGAGGAGCAGGAAAAAGCAAAAAATTTCATAATTGCACCTTGCAATGTGGAGATATTACTGTTTGTGCATTTACAATATTCATTGATTTTTGCCATTGAAAAACGTCCAGAAATGTTTGAAGCTACTGACTGAATGAAAGGAGCTGGCATCTCACTCTCTTTGAATCTTCTTTATCATGCTAGGATTAGCAGGAAAAAGCAAAAAATTTCAGAATTGCACCTTGCAATGCGGAGAAATTACTGTTTGTGCATTTACAATATTCATTGATTTTTGCCATTGAAAAACATCATGTTATTCATATACCAGAAATGTTTGAAGCTACTGACTGAATGAAAAGAGCTGGCATCTCACTCTCTTTGAATTTTCTTTATCATGCTAAGAGGAGCAGGAAAAAGCAAAAAATTTCAGAATTGCACCTTGCAATGTGGAGATATTACTGTTTGTGCATTTACAATATTCATTGATTTTTGCCATTGAAAAACGTCCAGAAATGTTTGAAGCTACTGACTGAATGAAAGGAGCTGGCATCTCACTCTCTTTGAATCTTCTTTATCATGCTAGGATTAGCAGGAAAAAGCAAAAAATTTCAGAATTGCACCTTGCAATGTGGAGATATTACTGTTTGTGCATTTACAATATTCATTGATTTTTGCCATTGAAAAACGTCCAGAAATGTTTGAAGCTACTGACTGAATGAAAGGAGCTGGCATCTCACTCTCTTTGAATCTTCTTTATCATGCTAGGATTTGCAGGAAAAAGCAAAAAATTTCAGAATTGCACCTTGCAATGTGGAGATATTACTGTTTGTGCATTTACAATATTCATTGATTTTTGCCATTGAAAAACGTCCAGAAATGTTTGAAGCTACTGACTGAATGAAAGGAGCTGGCATCTCACTCTCTTTGAATCTTCTTTATCATGCTAGGATTAGCAGGAAAAAGCAAAAAATTTCAGAATTGCACCTTGCAATGTGGAGATATTACTGTTTGTGCATTTACAATATTCATTGATTTTTGCCATTGAAAAACGTCCAGAAATGTTTGAAGCTACTGACTGAATGAAAAGAGCTGGCATCTCACTCTCTTTGAATCTTCTTTATCATGCTAAGAGGAGCAGGAAAAAGCAAAAAATTTCAGAATTGCACCTTGCAATGCGGAGAAATTACTGTTTGTGCATTTACAATATTCATTGATTTTTGCCATTGAAAAACATCATGTTATTCATATACCAGAAATGTTTGAAGCTACTGACTGAATGAAAAGAGCTGGCATCTCACTCTCTTTGAATCTTTTTTATCATGCTAAGAGGAGCAGGAAAAAGCAAAAAATTCCAGAATTTCACCTTGCAATGTGGAGATATTACTGTTTGTGCATTTACAATATTCATTGATTTTTGCCATTGAAAAAGTCCAGAAATGTTTGAAGCTACTGACTGAATGAAAGGAGCTGGCATCTCACTCTCTTTGAATCTTCTTTATCATGCTAGGATTAGCAGGAAAAAGCAAAAAATTTCAGAATTGCACCTTGCAATGCGGAGAAATTACTGTTTGTGCATTTACAATATTCATTGATTTTTTCCATTGAAAAACATCATGTTATTCATATACCAGAAATGTTTGAAGCTACTGACTGAATGAAAAGAGCTGGCATCTCACTCTCTTTGAATCTTCTTTATCATGCTAAGAGGAGCAGGAAAAAGCAAAAAATTTCAGAATTGCACCTTGCAATGTGGAGATATTACTGTTTGTGCATTTACAATATTCATTGATTTTTGCCATTGAAAAACGTCCAGATATGTTTGAAGCTACTGACTGAATGAAAGGAGCTGGCATCTCACTCTCTTTGAATCTTCTTTTTCATGCTAGGATTAGCAGGAAAAAGCAAAAAAATTCAGAATTGCACCTTGCAATGTGGAGATATTACTGTTTGTGCATTTACAATATTCATTGATTTTTGCCATTGAAAAACGTCCAGAAATGTTTGAAGCTACTGACTGAATGAAAGGAGCTGGCATCTCACTCTCTTTGAATCTTCTTTATCATGCTAGGATTAGCAGGAAAAAGCAAAAAATTTCAGAATTGCACCTTGCCATGTGGAGATATTACTGTTTGTGCATTTACAATATTCATTGATTTTTGCCATTGAAAAACGTCCAAAAATGTTTGAAGCTACTGACTGAATGAAAGGAGCTGGCATCTCACTCTCTTTGAATTTTCTTTATCATGCTAGCATTAGCAGGAAAAAGCAAAAAATTTCAGAATTGCACCTTGCAATGTGGAGATATTACTGTTTGTGCATTTACAATATTCATTGATTTTTGCCATTGAAAAACGTCCAGAAATGTTTGAAGCTACTGACTGAATGAAAGGAGCTGGCATCTCACTCTCTTTGAATCTTCTTTATCATGCTAGGATTAGCAGGAAAAAGCAAAAAATTTCAGAATTGCACCTTGCAATGTGGAGATATTACTGTTTGTGCATTTACAATATTCATTGATTTTTGCCATTGAAAAACGTCCAGAAATGTTTGAAGCTACTGACTGAATGAAAAGAGCTGGCATCTCACTCTCTTTGAATCTTCTTTATCATGCTAAGAGGAGCAGGAAAAAGCAAAAAATTTCAGAATTGCACCTTGCAATTCGGAGAAATTACTGTTTGTGCATTTACAATATTCATTGATTTTTGCCATTGAAAAACATCATGTTATTCATATACCAGAAATGTTTGAAGCTACTGACTGAATGAAAAGAGCTGGCATCTCACTCTCTTTGAATCTTTTTTATCATGCTAAGAGGAGCAGGAAAAAGCAAAAAATTCCAGAATTGCACCTTGCAATGTGGAGATATTACTGTTTGTGCATTTACAATATTCATTGATTTTTGCCATTGAAAAACGTCCAGAAATGTTTGAAGCTACTGACTGAATGAAAGGAGCTGGCATCTCACTCTCTTTGAATCTTCTTTATCATGCTAGGATTAGCAGGAAAAAGCAAAAAATTTCAGAATTGCACCTTGCAATGCGGAGAAATTACTGTTTGTGCATTTACAATATTCATTGATTTTTTCCATTGAAAAACATCATGTTATTCATATACCAGAAATGTTTGAAGCTACTGACTGAATGAAAAGAGCTGGCATCTCACTCTCTTTGAATCTTCTTTATCATGCTAAGAGGAGCAGGAAAAAGCAAAAAATTTCAGAATTGCACCTTGCAATGTGGAGATATTACTGTTTGTGCATTTACAATATTCATTGATTTTTGCCATTGAAAAATGTCCAGAAATGCTTGAAGCTACTGACTGAATGAAAGGAGCTGGCATCTCACTCTCTTTGAATCTTCTTTATCATGCTAGGATTAGCAGGAAAAAGCAAAAAATTTCAGAATTGCACCTTGCAATGCGGAGAAATTACTGTTTGTGCATTTACAATATTCATTGATTTTTGCCATTGAAAAACCATGTTATTCATATACCAGAAATGTTTGAAGCTACTGACTGAATGAAAAGAGCTGGCATCTCACTCTCTTTGAATCTTCTTTATCATGCTAAGAGGAGCAGGAAAAAGCAAAAAATTTCAGAATTGCACCTTGCAATGTGGAGATATTACTGTTTGTGCATTTACAATATTCATTGATTTTTGCCATTGAAAAACGTCCAGAAATGTTTGAAGCTACTGACTGAATGAAAGGAGCTGGCATCTCACTCTCTTTGAATCTTCTTTATCATGCTAGGATTAGCAGGAAAAAGCAAAAAATTTCAGAATTGCACCTTGCAATGCGGAGAAATTACTGTTTGTGCATTTACAATATTCATTGATTTTTGCCATTGAAAAACATCATGTTATTCATATACCAGAAATGTTTGAAGCTACTGACTGAATGAAAAGAGCTGGCATCTCACTCTCTTTGAATCTTCTTTATCATGCTAAGAGGAGCAGAAAAAGCTAAAAATTTCAGAATTGCACCTTGCAATGTGGAGATATTACTGTTTGTGCATTTACAATATTCATTGATTTTTGCCATTGAAAAACGTCCAGAAATGTTTGAAGCTACTGACTGAATGAAAGGAGCTGGCATGTCACTCTCTTTGAATCTTCTTTATCATGCTAGGATTAGCAGGAAAAAGCAAAAAATTTCAGAATTGCACCTTGCAATGCGGAGAAATTACTGTTTGTGCATTTACAATATTCATTGATTTTTGCCATTGAAAAACATCATGTTATTCATATACCAGAAATGTTTGAAGCTACTGACTGAATGAAAAGAGCTGGCATCTCACTCTCTTTGAATCTTCTTTATCATGCTAAGAGGAGCAGAAAAAGCTAAAAATTTCAGAATTGCACCTTGCAATGTGGGGATATTACTGTTTGTGCATTTACAATATTCATTGATTTTTGCCATTAAAAAATGTCCAGAAATGTTTGAACCTACTGACTGAATGAAAGGAGCTGGCATCTCACTCTCTTTGAATCTTCTTTATCATGCTAGGATTAGCAGGAAAAAGCAAAAAATTTCAGAATTGCACCTTGCAATGCGGAGAAATTACTGTTTGTGCATTTACAATATTCATTGATTTTTGCCATTGAAAAACATCATGTTATTCATATACCAGAAATGTTTGAAGCTACTGACTGAATGAAAAGAGCTGGCATCTCACTCTCTTTGAATCTTCTTTATCATGCTAAGAGGAGCAGGAAAAAGCAAAAAATTTCAGAATTGCACCTTGCAATGTGGAGATATTACTGTTTGTGCATTTACAATATTCATTGATTTTTGCCATTGAAAAACGTCCAGAAATGTTTGAAGCTACTGACTGAATGAAAGGAGCTGGCATCTCACTCTCTTTGAATCTTCTTTATCATGCTAGGATTAGCAGGAAAAAGCAAAAAATTTCAGAATTGCACCTTGCAATGTGGAGATATTACTGTTTGTGCATTTACAATATTCATTGATTTTTGCCATTGAAAAACGTCCAGAAATGTTTGAAGCTACTGACTGAATGAAAGGAGCTGGCATCTCACTCTCTTTGAATCTTCTTTATCATGCTAAGAGGAGCAGGAAAAAGCAAAAAATTTCAGAATTGCACCTTGCAATGTGGAGATATTACTGTTTGTGCATTTCCAATATTCATTGATTTTTGCCATTGAAAAACATCCAGAAATGTTTGAAGCTACTGACTGAATGAAAAGAGCTGGCATCTCACTCTCTTTGAATCTTTTTTATCATGCTAAGAGGAGCAGGAAAAAGCAAAAAATTCCAGAATTGCACCTTGCAATGTGGAGATATTACTGTTTGTGCATTTACAATATTCATTGATTTTTGCCATTGAAAAACGTCCAGAAATGTTTGAAGCTACTGACTGAATGAAAGGAGCTGGCATCTCACTCTCTTTGAATCTTCTTTATCATGCTAGGATTAGCAGGAAAAAAGCAAAAAATTTCAGAATTGCACCTTGCAATGCGGAGAAATTACTGTTTGTGCATTTACAATATTCATTGATTTTTGCCGTGGAAAAACATCATGTTATTCATATACCAGAAATGTTTGAAGCTACTGACTGAATGAAAAGAGCTGGCATCTCACTCTCTTTGAATCTTCTTTATCATGCTAAGAGGAGCAGGAAAAAGCAAAAAATTTCAGAATTGCACCTTGCAATGTGGAGATATTACTGTTTGTGCATTTACAATATTCATTGATTTTTGCCATTGAAAAACGTCCAGAAATGTTTGAAGCTACTGACTGAATGAAAGGAGCTGGCATCTCACTCTCTTTGAATCTTCTTTATCATGCTAGGATTAGCAGGAAAAAGCAAAAAATTTCAGAATTGCACCTTGCAATGCGGAGAAATTACTGTTTGTGCATTTACAATATTCATTGATTTTTGCCATGGAAAAACATCATGTTATTCATATACCAGAAATGTTTGAAGCTACTGACTGAATGAAAAGAGCTGGCATCTCACTCTCTTTGAATCTTCTTTATCATGCTAAGAGGAGCAGGAAAAAGCAAAAAATTTCAGAATTGCACCTTGCAATGTGGAGATATTACTGTTTGTGCATTTACAATATTCATTGATTTTTGCCATTGAAAAACGTCCAGAAATGTTTGAAGCTACTGACTGAATGAAAGGAGCTGGCATCTCACTCTCTTTGAATCTTCTTTATCATGCTAGGATTAGCAGGAAAAAGCAAAAAATTTCAGAATTGCACCTTGCAATGCGGAGAAATTACTGTTTGTGCATTTACAATATTCATTGATTTTTGCCATGAAAAAACATCATGTTATTCATATACCAGAAATGTTTGAAGCTACTGACTGAATTAAAAGAGCTGGCATCTCACTCTCTTTGAATCTTCTTTATCATGCTAAGAGGAGCAGGAAAAAGCAAAAAATTTCAGAATTGCACCTTGCAATGTGAAGATATTACTGTTTGTGCATTTACAATATTCATTGATTTTTGCCATTGAAAAACGTCCACAAATGTTTGAAGCTACTGACTGAATGAAAGGAGCTGGCATCTCACTCTCTTTGAATCTTCTTTATCATGCTAGGATTAGCAGGAAAAAGCAAAAAATTTCAGAATTGCACCTTGCAATGCGGAGAAATTACTGTTTGTGCATTTACAATATTCATTGATTTTTGCCATTGAAAAACATCATGTTATTCATATACCAGAAATGTTTGAAGCTACTGACTGAATGAAAAGAGCTGGCATCTCACTCTCTTTGAATCTTCTTTATCATGCTAAGAGGAGCAGGAAAAAGCAAAAAATTTCAGAATTGCACCTTGCAATGTGGAGATATTACTGTTTGTGCATTTACAATATTCATTGATTTTTGCCATTGAAAAACGTCCAGAAATGTTTGAAGCTACTGACTGAATGAAAGGAGCTGGCATCTCACTCTCTTTGAATCTTCTTTATCATGCTAGGATTAGCAGTAAAAAGCAAAAAATTTCAGAATTGCACCTTGCAATGTGGAGATATTACTGTTTGTGCATTTACAATATTCATTGATTTTTGCCATTGAAAAACGTCCAGAAATGTTTGAAGCTACTGACTGAATGAAAGGAGCTGGCATCTCACTCTCTTTGAATCTTCTTTATCATGCTAGGATTAGCAGGAAAAAGCAAAAAATTTCAGAATTGCACCTTGCAATGTGGAGATATTACTGTTTGTGCATTTACAATATTCATTGATTTTTGCCATTGAAAAACGTCCAGAAATGTTTGAAGCTACTGACTGAATGAAAGGAGCTGGCATCTCACTCTCTTTGAATCTTCTTTATCATGCTAGGATTAGCAGGAAAAAGCAAAAAATTTCAGAATTGCACCTTGCAATGTGGAGATATTACTGTTTGTGCATTTACAATATTCATTGATTTTTGCCATTGAAAAACGTCCAGAAATGTTTGAAGCTACTGACTGAATGAAAGGAGCTGGCATCTCACTCTCTTTGAATCTTCTTTATCATGCTAGGATTAGCAGGAAAAAGCAAAAAATTTCAGAATTGCACCTTGCAATGCGGAGAAATTACTGTTTGTGCATTTACAATATTCATTGATTTTTGCCATTGAAAAACATCATGTTATTCATATACCAGAAATGTTTGAAGCTACTGACTGAATGAAAAGAGCTGGCATCTCACTCTCTTTGAATCTTCTTTATCATGCTAAGAGGAGCAGGAAAAAGCAAAAAATTTCAGAATTGCACCTTGCAATGTGGAGATATTACTGTTTGTGCATTTACAATATTCATTGATTTTTGCCATTGAAAAACGTCCAGAAATGTTTGAAGCTACTGACTGAATGAAAGGAGCTGGCATCTCACTCTCTTTGAATCTTCTTTATCATGCTAGGATTAGCAGGAAAAAGCAAATAATTTCAGAATTGCACCTTGCAATGTGGAGATATTACTGTTTGTGCATTTACAATATTCATTG
This sequence comes from Phyllobates terribilis, assembly GCF_046119375.1. NCBI lineage: Eukaryota > Metazoa > Chordata > Amphibia > Anura > Dendrobatidae > Phyllobates > Phyllobates terribilis. The sequence continues at coordinate 452,018 of NW_027362942.1, read as the reverse complement.
ATTTTTGCCATTGAAAAACGTCCAGAAATGTTTGAAGCTACTGACTGAATGAAAAGAGCTGGCATCTCACTCTCTTTGAATCTTCTTTATCATGCTAAGAGGAGCAGGAAAAAGCAAAAAATTTCAGAATTGCACCTTGCAATGCGGAGAAATTACTGTTTGTGCATTTACAATATTCATTGATTTTTGCCATTGAAAAACATCATGTTATTCATATACCAGAAATGTTTGAAGCTACTGACTGAATGAAAAGAGCTGGCATCTCACTCTCTTTGAATCTTCTTTATCATGCTAAGAGGAGCAGGAAAAAGCAAAAAATTCCAGAATTGCACCTTGCAATGTGGAGATATTACTGTTTGTGCATTTACAATATTCATTGATTTTTGCCATTGAAAAACGTCCAGAAATGTTTGAAGCTACTGACTGAATGAAAGGAGCTGGCATCTCACTCTCTTTGAATCTTCTTTATCATGCTAGGATTAGCAGGATAAAGCAAAAAATTTCAGAATTGCACCTTGCAATGCGGAGAAATTACTGTTTGTGCATTTACAGTATTCATTGATTTTTGCCATTGAAAAACCAAGTTATTCATATACCAGAAATGTTTGAAGCTACTGACTGAATGAAAAGAGCTGGCATCTCACTCTCTTTGAATCTTCTTTATCATGCTAAGAGGAGCAGGAAAAAGCAAAAAATTTCAGAATTGCACCTTGCAATGTGGAGATATTACTGTTTGTGCATTTACAATATTCATTGATTTTTGCCATTGAAAAACGTCCAGAAATGTTTGAAGCTACTGACTGAATGAAAGGAGCTGGCATCTCACTATCTTTGAATCTTCTTTATCATGCTAGGATTAGCAGGAAAAAGCAAAAAATTTCAGAATTGCACCTTGCAATGTGGAGATATTACTGTTTGTGCATTTACAATATTCATTGATTTTTGCCATTGAAAAACGTCCAGAAATGTTTGAAGCTACTGACTGAATGAAAAGAGCTGGCATCTCACTCTCTTTGAATCTTTTTTATCATGCTAAGAGGAGCAGGAAAAAGGAAAAAATTCCAGAATTGCACCTTGCAATGTGGAGATATTACTGTTTGTGCATTTACAATATTCATTGATTTTTGCCATTGAAAAACGTCCAGAAATGTTTGAAGCTACTGACTGAATGAAAGGAGCTGGCATGTCACTCTCTTTGAATCTTCTTTATCATGCTGGGATTAGCAAAAAAAAGCAAAAAATTTCAGAATTGCACCTTGCAATGCGGAGATATTACTGTTTGTGCATTTACAATATTCATTGATTTTTGCCATTGAAAAACATCATGTTATTCATATACCAGAAATGTTTGAAGCTACTGACTGAATGAAAAGAGCTGGCATCTCACTCTCTTTGAATCTTCTTTATCATGCTGAGAGGAGCAGGAAAAAGCAAAAAATTTCAGAATTGCACCTTGCAATGTGGAGATATTACTGTTTGTGCATTTACAATATTCATTGATTTTTGCCATTGAAAAACGTCCAGAAATGTTTGAAGCTTCTGACTGAATGAAAGGAGCTGGCATCTCACTCTCTTTGAATCTTCTTTATCATGCTAGGATTAGCAGGAAAAAGCAAAAAATTTCAGAATTGCACCTTGCAATGTGGAGATATTACTGTTTGTGCATTTACAATATTCATTGATTTTTGCCATTGAAAAACATCATGTTATTCATATACCAGAAATGTTTGAAGCTACTGACTGAATGAAAAGAGCTGGCATCTCACTCTCCTTGAATCTTCTTTATCATGCTAAGAGGAGCAGGAAAAAGCAAAAAATTTCAGAATTGCACCTTGCAATGTGGAGATATTACTGTTTGTGCATTTACAATATTCATTGATTTTTGCCATTGAAAAACGTCCAGAAATGTTTGAAGCTACTGACTGAATGAAAGGAGCTGGCATCTCACTCTCTTTGAATCTTCTTTATCATGCTAGGATTAGCAGGAAAAAGCAAAAAATTTCAGAATTGCACCTTGCAATGTGGAGATATTACTGTTTGTGCATTTACAATATTCATTGATTTTTGCCATTGAAAAACGTCCAGAAATGTTTGAAGCTACTGACTGAATGAAAGGAGCTGGCATCTCACTCTCTTTGAATCTTCTTTATCATGCTAGGATTAGCAGGAAAAAGCAAAAAATTTCAGAATTGCACCTTGCAATGTGGAGATATTACTGTTTGTGCATTTACAATATTCATTGATTTTTGCCATTGAAAAACGTCCAGAAATGTTTGAAGCTACTGACTGAATGAAAGGAGCTGGCATCTCACTCTCTTTGAATCTTCTTTATCATGCTAGGATTAGCAGGAAAAAGCAAAAAATTTCAGAATTGCACCTTGCAATGCGTAGAAATTACTGTTTGTGCATTTACAATATTCATTGATTTTTGCCATTGAAAAACATCATGTTATTCATCTACCAGAAATGTTTGAAGCTACTGACTGAATGAAAAGAGCTGGCATCTCACTCTCTTTGAATCTTCTTTATCATGCTAAGAGGAGCAGGAAAAAGCAAAAAATTTCAGAATTGCACCTTGCAATGTGGAGATATTACTGTTTGTGCATTTACAATATTCATTGATTTTTGCCATTGAAAAACGTCCAGAAATGTTTGAAGCTACTGACTGAATGAAAGGAGCTGGCATCTCACTATCTTTGAATCTTCTTTATCATGCTAGGATTAGCAGGAAAAAGCAAAAAATTTCAGAATTGCACCTTGCAATGTGGAGATATTACTGTTTGTGCATTTACAATATTCATTGATTTTTGCCATTGAAAAACGTCCAGAAATGTTTGAAGCTACTGACTGAATGAAAAGAGCTGGCATCTCACTCTCTTTGAATCTTTTTTATCATGCTAAGAGGAGCAGGAAAAAGGAAAAAATTCCAGAATTGCACCTTGCAATGTGGAGATATTACTGTTTGTGCATTTACAATATTCATTGATTTTTGCCATTGAAAAACGTCCAGAAATGTTTGAAGCTACTGACTGAATGAAAGGAGCTGGCATCTCACTCTCTTTGAATCTTCTTTATCATGCTAGGATTAGCAGGAAAAAGCAAAAAATTTCAGAATTGCACCTTGCAATGCGGAGAAATTACTGTTTGTGCATTTACAATATTCATTGATTTTTGCCATTGAAAAACATCATGTTATTCATATACCAGAAATGTTTGAAGCTACTGACTGAATGAAAAGAGCTGGCATCTCACTCTCTTTGAATCTTCTTTATCATGCTAAGAGGAGCAGGAAAAAGCAAAAAATTTCAGAATTGCACCTTGCAATGTGGAGATATTACTGTTTGTGCATTTACAATATTCATTGATTTTTGCCATTGAAAAACGTCCAGAAATGTTTGAAGCTACTGACTGAATGAAAGGAGCTGGCATCTCACTCTCTTTGAATCTTCTTTATCATGCTAGGATTAGCAGGAAAAAGCAAAAAATTTCAGAATTGCACCTTGCAATGTGGAGAAATTACTGTTTGTGGATTTACAATATTCATTGATTTTTGCCATTGAAAAACATCATGTTATTCATATACCAGAAATGTTTCAAGCTACTGACTGAATGAAAAGAGTTGGCATCTCACTCTCTTTGAATCTTCTTTATCATGCTAAGAGGAGCAGGATAAAGCAAAAAACTTCAGAATTGCACCTTGCAATGTGGAGATATTACTGTTTGTGCATTTACAATATTCATTGATTTTTGCCATTGAAAAACGTCCAGAAATGTTTGAAGCTACTGACTGAATGAAAGGAGCTGGCATGTCACTCTCTTTGAATCTTCTTTATCATGCTAGGATTAGCAAAAAAAAGCAAAAAATTTCAGAATTGCACCTTGCAATGCGGAGATATTACTGTTTGTGCATTTACAATATTCATTGATTTTTGCCATTGAAAAACATCATGTTATTCATATACCAGAAATGTTTGAAGCTACTGACTGAATGAAAAGAGCTGGCATCTCACTCTCTTTGAATCTTCTTTATCATGCTGAGAGGAGCAGGAAAAAGCAAAAAATTTCAGAATTGCACCTTGCAATGTGGAGATATTACTGTTTGTGCATTTACAATATTCATTGATTTTTGCCATTGAAAAACGTCCAGAAATGTTTGAAGCTTCTGACTGAATGAAAGGAGCTGGCATCTCACTCTCTTTGAATCTTCTTTATCATGCTAGGATTAGCAGGAAAAAGCAAAAAATTTCAGAATTGCACCTTGCAATGTGGAGATATTACTGTTTGTGCATTTACAATATTCATTGATTTTTGCCATTGAAAAACATCATGTTATTCATATACCAGAAATGTTTGAAGCTACTGACTGAATGAAAAGAGCTGGCATCTCACTCTCTTTGAATCTTCTTTATCATGCTAAGAGGAGCAGGAAAAAGCAAAAAATTTCAGAATTGCACCTTGCAATGTGGAGATATTACTGTTTGTGCATTTACAATATTCATTGATTTTTGCCATTGAAAAACGTCCAGAAATGTTTGAAGCTACTGACTGAATGAAAGGAGCTGGCATCTCACTCTCTTTGAATCTTCTTTATCATGCTAGGATTAGCAGGAAAAAGCAAAAAATTTCAGAATTGCACCTTGCAATGTGGAGATATTACTGTTTGTGCATTTACAATATTCATTGATTTTTGCCATTGAAAAACGTCCAGAAATGTTTGAAGCTACTGACTGAATGAAAGGAGCTGGCATCTCACTCTCTTTGAATCTTCTTTATCATGCTAGGATTAGCAGGAAAAAGCAAAAAATTTTAGAATTGCACCTTGCAATGTGGAGAAATTACTGTTTGTGCATTCACAGTATTCATTGATTTTTGCCATTGAAAAACGTCCAGAAATGTTTGTAGCTACTGACTGAATGAAAAGAGCTGGCATCTCACTCTCTTTGAATCTTTTTTATCATGCTAAGAGGAGGAGGAAAAAGCAAAAAATTCCAGAATTGCACCTTGCAATGTGGAGATATTACTGTTTGTGCATTTACAATATTCATTGATTTTTGCCATTGAAAAACGTCCAGAAATGTTTGAAGCTACTGACTGAATGAAAGGAGCTGGCATCTCACTCTCTTTGAATCTTCTTTATCATGCTAGGATTAGCAGGAAAAAGCAAAAAATTTCAGAATTGCACCTTGCAATGCGGAGAAATTACTGTTTGTGCATTTACAATATTCATTGATTTTTTCCATTGAAAAACATCATGTTATTCATATACCAGAAATGTTTGAAGCTACTGACTGAATGAAAAGAGCTGGCATCTCACTCTCTTTGATTCTTCTTTATCATGCTAAGAGGAGCAGGAAAAAGCAAAAAATTTCAGAATTGCACCTTGCAATGTGGAGATATTACTGTTTGTGCATTTACAATATTCATTGATTTTTGCCATTGTAAAACGTCCAGAAATGTTTGAAGCTACTGACTGATTGAAAGGAGCTGGCATCTCACTCTCTTTGAATCTTCTTTATCATGCTAGGATTAGCAGGAAAAAGCAAAAAATTTCAGAATTGCACCTTGCAATGCGGAGAAATTACTGTTTGTGCATTTACAATATTCATTGATTTTTGCCATTGAAAAACATCATGTTATTCATATACCAGAAATGTTTGAAGCTACTGACTGAATGAAAAGAGCTGGCATCTCACTCTCTTTGAATCTTCTTTATCATGCTAAGAGGAGCAGGAAAAAGCAAAAAATTTCAGAATTGCACCTTACAATGTGGAGATATTACTGTTTGTGCATTTACAATATTCATTGATTTTTGCCATTGAAAAACATCCAGAAATGTTTGAAGCTACTGACTGAATGAAAGGAGCTGGCATCTCACTCTCTTTGAATCTTCTTTATCATGCTAGGATTAGCAGGAAAAAGCAAAAAATTTCAGAATTGCACCTTGCAATGCGGAGAAATTACTGTTTGTGCATTTACAATATTCATTGATTTTTGCCATTGAAAAACATCATGTTATTCATATACCAGAAATGTTTGAAGCTACTGACTGAATGAAAAGAGCTGGCATCTCACTCTCTTTGAATCTTCTTTATCATGTTAAGAGGAGCAGGAAAAAGCAAAAAATTTCAGAATTGCACCTTGCAATGTGGAGATATGACTGTTTGTGCATTTACAATATTCATTGATTTTTGCCATTGAAAAACGTCCAGAAATGTTTGAAGCTACTGACTGAATGAAAGGAGCTGGCATGTCACTCTCTTTGAATCTTCTTTATCATGCTAGGATTAGCAGGAAAAAGCAAAAAATTTCAGAATTGCACCTTGCAATGCGGAGAAATTACTGTTTGTGCATTTACAATATTCATTGATTTTTGCCATTGAAAAACATCATGTTATTCATATACCAGAAATGTTTGAAGCTACTGACTGAATGAAAAGAGCTGGCATCTCACTCTCTTTGAATCTTCTTTATCATGCTAAGAGGAGCAGGAAAAAGCTAAAAATTTCAGAATTGCACCTTGCAATGTGGGGATATTACTGTTTGTGCATTTACAATATTCATTGATTTTTGCCATTGAAAAACGTCCAGAAATGTTTGAAGCTACTGACTGAATGAAAGGAGCTGGCATCTCACTCTCTTTGAATCTTCTTTATCATGCTAGGATTAGCAGGAAAAAGCAAAAAAATTCAGAATTGCACCTTGCAATGCGGAGAAATTACTGTTTGTGCATTTACAATATTCATTGATTTTTGCCATTGAAAAACATCATGTTATTCATATACCAGAAATGTTTGAAGCTACTGACTGAATGAAAAGAGCTGGCATCTCACTCTCTTTGAATCTTCTTTATCATGCTGAGAGGAGCAGGAAAAAGAAAAAATTTCAGAATTAAACCTTGCAATGTGGAGATATTACTGTTTGTGCATTTACAATATTCATTGATTTTTGCCATTGAAAAACGTCCAGAAATGTTTGAAGCTACTGACTGAATGAAAGGAGCTGGCATCTCACTCTCTTTGAATCTTCTTTATCATGCTAGGATTAGCAGGAAAAAGCAAAAAATTTCAGAATTGCACCTTGCAATGCGGAGAAATTACTGTTTGTGCATTTACAATATTCATTGATTTTTGCCATTGAAAAACATCATGTTATTCATATACCAGAAATGTTTGAAGCTACTGACTGAATGAAAAGAGCTGGCATCTCACTCTCTTTGAATCTTCTTTATTATGCTAAGAGGAGCAGGAAAAAGCAAAAAATTTCAGAATTGCACCTTGCAATGTGGAGATATTACTGTTTGTGCATTTACAATATTCATTGATTTTTGCCATTGAAAAACGTCCAGAAATGTTTGAAGCTACTGACTGAATGAAAGGAGCTGGCATCTCACTCTCTTTGAATCTTCTTTATCATGCTAGGATTAGCAGGAAAAAGCAAAAAATTTCAGAATTGCACCTTGCAATGTGGAGATATTACTGTTTGTGCATTTACAATATTCATTGATTTTTGAGAATTGAAAAACGTCCAGAAATGTTTGAAGCTACTGACTGAATGAAAGGAGCTGGCATCTCACTCTCTTTGAATCTTCTTTATCATGCTAGGATTAGCAGGAAAAAGCAAAAAATTTCAGAATTGCACCTTGCAATGTGGAGATATTACTGTTTGTGCATTTACAATATTCATTGATTTTTGCCATTGAAAAACGTCCAGAAATGTTTGAAGCTACTGACTGAATGAAAGGAGCTGGCATCTCACTCTCTTTGAATCTTCTTTATCATGCTAGGATTAGCAGGAAAAAGCAAAAAATTTCAGAATTGCACCTTGCAATGCGGAGAAATTACTGTTTGTGCATTTACAATATTCATTGATTTTTGCCATTGAAAAACATTATGTTATTCATATACCAGAAATGTTTGAAGCTACTGACTGAATGAAAAGAGCTGGCATCTCACTCTCTTTGAATCTTCTTTATCATGCTAAGAGGAGCAGGAAAAAGCAAAAAATTTCAGAATTGCACCTTGCAATGTGGAGATATTACTGTTTGTGCATTTACAATATTCATTGATTTTTGCCATTGAAAAACATCCAGAAATGTTTGAAGCTACTGACTGAATGAAAGGAGCTGGCATCTCACTCTCTTTGAATCTTCTTTATCATGCTAGGATTAGCAGGAAAAAGCAAAAAATTTCAGAATTGCACCTTGCAATGCGGAGAAATTACTGTTTGTGCATTTACAATATTCATTGATTTTTGCCATTGAAAAACATCATGTTATTCATATACCAGAAATGTTTGAAGCTACTGACTGAATGAAAAGAGCTGGCATCTCACTCTCTTTGAATCTTCTTTATCATGCTAAGAGGAGCAGGAAAAAGCAAAAAATTTCAGAATTGCACCTTGCAATGTGGAGATATTACTGTTTGTGCATTTACAATATTCATTGATTTTTGCCATTGAAAAACATCCAGAAATGTTTGAAGCTACTGACTGAATGAAAGGAGCTGGCATGTCACTCTCTTTGAATCTTCTTTATCATGCTAGGATTAGCAGGAAAAAGCAAAAAATTTCAGAATTGCACCTTGCAATGCGGAGAAATTACTGTTTGTGCATTTACAATATTCATTGATTTTTGCCATTGAAAAACATCATGTTATTCATATACCAGAAATGTTTGAAGCTACTGACTGAATGAAAAGAGCTGGCATCTCACTCTCTTTGAATCTTCTTTATCATGCTGAGAGGAGCAGGAAAAAGCAAAAAATTTCAGAATTGCACCTTGCAATGTGGAGATATTACTGTTTGTGCATTTACAATATTCATTGATTTTTGCCATTGAAAAACGTCCAGAAATGTTTGAAGCTACTGACTGAATGAAAGGAGCTGGCATCTCACTCTCTTTGAATCTTCTTTATCATGCTAGGATTAGTAGGAAAAAGCAAAAAATTTCAGAATTGCACCTTGCAATGCGGAGAAATTACTGTTTGTGCATTTACAATATTCATTGATTTTTGCCATTGAAAAACATCATGTTATTCATATACCAGAAATGTTTGAAGCTACTGACTGAATGAAAAGAGCTGGCATCTCACTCTCTTTGAATCTTCTTTATCATGCTAAGAGGAGCAGGAAAAAGCAAAAAATTTCAGAATTGCACCTTGCAATGTGGAGATATTACTGTTTGTGCATTTACAATATTCATTGATTTTTGCCATTGAAAAACGTCCAGAAATGTTTGAAGCTACTGACTGAATGAAAGGAGCTGGCATCTCACTCTCTTTGAATCTTCTTTATCATGCTAGGATTAGCAGGAAAAAGCAAAAAATTTCAGAATTGCACCTTGCAATGCGGAGAAATTACTGTTTGTGCATTTACAATATTCATTGATTTTTGCCATTGAAAAACATCATGTTATTCATATACCAGAAATGTTTGAAGCTACTGACTGAATGAAAAGAGCTGGCATCTCACTCTCTTTGAATCTTTTTTATCATGCTAAGAGGAGCAGGAAAAAGCAAAAAATTCCAGAATTGCACCTTGCAATGTGGAGATATTACTGTTTGTGCATTTACAATATTCATTGATTTTTGCCATTGAAAAACGTCCAGAAATGTTTGAAGCTACTGACTGAATGAAAGGAGCTGGCATCTCACTCTCTTTGAATCTTCTTTATCATGCTAGGATTAGCAGGAAAAAGCTAAAAATTTCAGAATTGCACCTTGCAATGCGGAGAAATTACTGTTTGTGCATTTACAATATTCATTGATTTTTGCCATTGAAAAACATCATGTTATTCATATACCAGAAATGTTTGAAGCTACTGACTGAATGAAAAGAGCTGGCATCTCACTCTCTTTGAATCTTCTTTATCATGCTAAGAGGAGCAGGAAAAAGCTAAAAATTTCAGAATTGCACCTTGCAATGTGGGGATATTACTCTTTGTGCATTTACAATATTCATTGATTTTTGCCATTGAAAAACGTCCAGAAATGTTTGAAGCTACTGACTGAATGAAAGGAGCTGGCATCTCACTCTCTTTGAATCTTCTTTATCATGCTAGGATTAGCAGGAAAAAGCAAAAAATTTCAGAATTGCACCTTGCAATGCGGAGAAATTACTGTTTGTGCATTTACAATATTCATTGATTTTTGCCATTGAAAAACATCATGTTATTCATATACCAGAAATATTTGAAGCTACTGACTGAATGAAAAGAGCTGGCATCTCACTCTCTTTGAATCTTCTTTATCATGCTGAGAGGAGCAGGAAAAAGCAAAAAATTTCAGAATTGCACCTTGCAATGTGGAGATATTACTGTTTGTGCATTTACAATATTCATTGATTTTTGCCATTGAAAAACGTGCAGAAATGTTTGAAGCTACTGACTGAATGAAAGGAGCTGGCATCTCACTCTCTTTGAATCTTCTTTATCATGCTAGGATTAGCAGGAAAAAGCAAAAAATTTCAGAATTGCACCTTGCAATGTGGAGATATTACTGTTTGTGCATTTACAATATTCATTGATTTTTGCCATTGAAAAACGTCCAGAAATGTTTGAAGCTACTGACTGAATGAGAGGAGCTGGCATCTCACTCTCTTTGAATCTTCTTTATCATGCTAGGATTAGCAGGAAAAAGCAAAAAATTTCAGAATTGCACCTTGCAATGCGGAGAAATTACTGTTTGTGCATTTACAATATTCATTGATTTTTGCCATTGAAAAACATCATGTTATTCATATACCAGAAATGTTTGAAGCTACTGACTGAATGAAAAGAGCTGGCATCTCACTCTCTTTGAATCTTCTTTATCATGCTAAGAGGAGCAGGAAAAAGCAAAAAATTTCAGAATTGCACCTTGCAATGTGGAGATATTACTGTTTGTGCATTTACAATATTCATTGATTTTTGAAATTGAAAAACGTCCAGAAATGTTTGAAGCTACTGACTGAATGAAAGGAGCTGGCATCTCACTCTCTTTGAATCTTCTTTATCATGCTAGGATTAGCAGGAAAAAGCAAAAAATTTCAGAATTGCACCTTGCAATGTGGAGATATTACTGTTTGTGCATTTACAATATTCATTGATTTTTGCCATTGAAAAACGTCCAGAAATGTTTGAAGCTACTGACTGAATGAAAGGAGCTGGCATCTCACTCTCTTTGAATCTTCTTTATCATGCTAGGATTAGCAGGAAAAAGCAAAAAATTTCAGAATTGCACCTTGCAATGTGGAGATATTACTGTTTGTGCATTTACAATATTCATTGATTTTTGCCATTGAAAAACGTCCAGAAATGTTTGAAGCTACTGACTGAATGAAAGGAGCTGGCATCTCACTCTCTTTGAATCTTCTTTATCATGCTAGGATTAGCAGGAAAAAGCAAAAAATTTCAGAATTGCACCTTGCAATGTGGAGATATTACTGTTTGTGCATTTACAATATTCATTGATTTTTGCCCTTGAAAAACGTCCTGAAATGTTTGTAGCTACTGTCTGAATGAAAAGAGCTGGCATCTCACTCTCTTTGAATCTTCTTTATCATGCTAAGAGGAGCAGGAAAAAGCAAAAAATTTCAGAATTGCACCTTGCAATGCGGAGAAATTACTGTTTGTGCATTTACAATATTCATTGATTTTTGCCATTGAAAAACATCATGTTATTCATATACCAGAAATGTTTGAAGCTACTGACTGAATGAAAAGAGCTGGCATCTCATTCTCTTTGAATCTTTTTTATCATGCTAAGAGGAGCAGGAAAAAGCAAAAAATTCCAGAATTGCACCTTGCAATGTGGAGATATTACTGTTTGTGCATTTACAATATTCATTGATTTTTGCCATTGAAAAACGTCCAGAAATGTTTGAAGCTACTGACTGAATGAAAGGAGCTGGCATCTCACTCTCTTTGAATCTTCTTTATCATGCTAGGATTAGCAGGAAAAAGCAAAAAATTTCAGAATTGCACCTTGCAATGCGGAGAAATTACTGTTTGTGCATTTACAATATTCATTGATTTTTTCCATTGAAAAACATCATGTTATTCATATACCAGAAATGTTTGAAGCTACTGACTGAATGAAAAGAGCTGGCATCTCACTCTCTTTGAATCTTCTTTATCATGCTAAGAGGAGCAGGAAAAAGCAAAAAATTTCAGAATTGCACCTTGCAATGTGGAGATATTACTGTTTGTGCATTTACAATATTCATTGATTTTTGCCATTGAAAAACGTCCAGAAATGTTTGAAGCTACTGACTGAATGAAAGGAGCTGGCATCTCACTCTCTTTGAATATTCTTTATCATGCTAGGATTAGCAGGAAAAAGCAAAAAATTTCAGAATTGCACCTTGCAATGCGGAGAAATTACTGTTTGTGCATTTACAATATTCATTGATTTTTGCCATTGAAAAACATCATGTTATTCATATACCAGAAATGTTTGAAGCTACTGACTGAATGAAAAGAGCTGGCATCTCACTCTCTTTGAATCTTCTTTATCATGCTAAGAGGAGCAGGAAAAAGCAAAAAATTTCAGAATTGCACCTTGCAATGTGGAGATATTACTGTTTGTGCATTTACAATATTCATTGATTTTTGCCATTGAAAAACGTCCAGAAATGTTTGAAGCTACTGACTGAATGAAAGGAGCTGGCATGTCACTCTCTTTGAATCTTCTTTATCATGCTAGGATTAGCAGGAAAAAGCAAAAAATTTCAGAATTGCACCTTGCAATGCGGAGAAATTACTGTTTGTGCATTTACAATATTCATTGATTTTTGCCATTGAAAAACATCATGTTATTCATATACCAGAAATGTTTGAAGCTACTGACTGAATGAAAAAAGCTGGCATCTCACTCTCTTTGAATCTTCTTTATCATGCTAAGAGGAGCAGGAAAAAGCTAAAAATTTCAGAATTGCACCTTGCAATGTGGAGATATTACTGTTTGTGCATTTACAATATTCATTGATTTTTGCCATTGAAAAACGTCTAGAAATGTTTGAAGCTACTGACTGAATGAAAGGAGCTGGCATCTCACTCTCTTTGAATCTTCTTTATCATGCTAGGATTAGCAGGAAAAAGCAAAAAATTTCAGAATTGCATATTGCAATGCAGAGAAATTACTGTTTGTGCATTTACAATATTCATTGATTTTTGCCATTGAAAAACATCATGTTATTCATATACCAGAAATGTTTGAAGCTACTGACTGAATGAAAAGAGCTGGCATCTCACTCTCTTTGAATCTTCTTTATCATGCTAAGAGGAGCAGGAAAAAGCAAAAAATTTCAGAATTGCACCTTGCAATGTGGAGATATTACTGTTTGTGCATTTACAATATTCATTGATTTTTGAAATTGAAAAACGTCCAGAAATGTTTGAAGCTACTGACTGAATGAAAGGAGCTGGCATCTCACTCTCTTTGAATCTTCTTTATCATGCTAGGATTAGCAGGAAAAAGCAAAAAATTTCAGAATTGCACCTTGCAATGTGGAGATATTACTGTTTGTGCATTTACAATATTCATTGATTTTTGCCATTGAAAAACGTCCAGAAATGTTTGAAGCTACTGACTGAATGAAAGGAGCTGGCATCTCACTCTCTTTGAATCTTCTTTATCATGCTAGGATTAGCAGGAAAAAGCAAAAAATGTCAGAATTGCACCTTGCAATGTGGAGATATTACTGTTTGTGCATTTACAATATTCATTGATTTTTGCCATTGAAAAACGTCCAGAAATGTTTGAAGCTACTGACTGAATGAAAGGAGCTGGCATCTCACTCTCTTTGAATCTTCTTTATCATGCTAGGATTAGCAGGAAAAAGCAAAAAATTTCAGAATTGCACCTTGCAATGTGGAGATATTACTATTTGTGCATTTACAATATTCATTGATTTTTGCCCTTGAAAAACGTCCAGAAATGTTTGTAGCTACTGTCTGAATGAAAAGAGCTGGCATCTCACTCTCTTTGAATCTTCTTTATCATGCTAAGAGGAGCAGGAAAAAGCAAAAAATTTCAGAATTGCACCTTGCAATGCGGAGAAATTACTGTTTGTGCATTTACAATATTCATTGATTTTTGCCATTGAAAAACATCATGTTATTCATATACCAGAAATGTTTGAAGCTACTGACTGAATGAAAAGAGCTGGCATCTCATTCTCTTTTAATCTTTTTTATCATGCTAAGAGGAGCAGGAAAAAGCAAAAAATTCCAGAATTGCACCTTGCAATGTGGAGATATTACTGTTTGTGCATTTACAATATTCATTGATTTTTGCCATTGAAAAACGTCCAGAAATGTTTGAAGCTACTGACTGAATGAAAGGAGCTGTCATCTCACTCTCTTTGAATCTTCTTTATCATGCTAGGATTAGCAGGAAAAAGCAAAAAATTTCAGAATTGCACCTTGCAATGCGGAGAAATTACTGTTTGTGCATTTACAATATTCATTGATTTTTTCCATTGAAAAACATCATGTTATTCATATACCAGAAATGTTTGAAGCTACTGACTGAATGAAAAGAGCTGGCATCTCACTCTCTTTGAATCTTCTTTATCATGCTAATAAGAGCAGGAAAAAGCAAAAAATTTCAGAATTGCACCTTGCAATGTGGAGATATTACTGTTTGTGCATTTACAATATTCATTGATTTTTGCCATTGAAAAACGTCCAGAAATGTTTGAAGCTACTGACTGAATGAAAGGAGCTGGCATCTCACTCTCTTTGAATATTCTTTATCATGCTAGGATTAGCAGGAAAAAGCAAAAAATTTCAGAATTGCACCTTGCAATGCGGAGAAATTACTGTTTGTGCATTTACAATATTCATTGATTTTTGCCATTGAAAAACATCATGTTATTCATATACCAGAAATGTTTGAAGCTACTGACTGAATGAAAAGAGCTGGCATCTCACTCTCTTTGAATCTTCTTTATCATGCTAAGAGGAGCAGGAAAAAGCAAAAAATTTCAGAATTGCACCTTGCAATGTGGAGATATTACTGTTTGTGCATTTACAATATTCATTGATTTTTGCCATTGAAAAACGTCCAGAAATGTTTGAAGCTACTGACTGAATGAAAGGAGCTGGCATGTCACTCTCTTTGAATCTTCTTTATCATGCTAGGATTAGCAGGAAAAAGCAAAAAATTTCAGAATTGCACCTTGCAATGCGGAGAAATTACTGTTTGTGCATTTACAATATTCATTGATTTTTGCCATTGAAAAACATCATGTTATTCATATACCAGAAATGTTTGAAGCTACTGACTGAATGAAAAAAGCTGGCATCTCACTCTCTTTGAATCTTCTTTATCATGCTAAGAGGAGCAGGAAAAAGCTAAAAATTTCAGAATTGCACCTTGCAATGTGGAGATATTACTGTTTGTGCATTTACAATATTCATTGATTTTTGCCATTGAAAAACGTCTAGAAATGTTTGAAGCTACTGACTGAATGAAAGGAGCAGGTATCTCACTCTCTTTGAATCTTCTTTATCATGCTAGGATTAGCAGGAAAAAGCAAAAAATTTCAGAATTGCACCTTGCAATGCAGAGAAATTACTGTTTGTGCATTTACAATATTCATTGATTTTTGCCATTGAAAAACATCATGTTATTCATATACCAGAAATGTTTGAAGCTACTGACTGAATGAAAAGAGCTGGCATCTCACTCTCTTTGAATCTTCTTTAACATGCTGAGAGGAGCAGGAAAAAGCAAAAAATTTCAGAATTGCACCTTGCAATGTGGAGATATTACTGTTTGTGCATTTACAATATTCATTGATTTTTGCCATTGAAAAATGTCCAGAAATGTTTGAAGCTACTGACTGAATGAAAGGAGCTGGCATCTCACTCTCTTTGAATCTTCTTTATCATGCTAGGATTAGCAGGAAAAAGCAAAAAATTTCAGAATTGCACCTTGCAATGCGGAGAAATTACTGTTTGTGCATTTACAATATTCATTGATTTTTTCCATTGAAAAACATCATGTTATTCATATACCAGAAATGTTTGAAGCTACTGACTGAATGAAAAGAGCTGGCATCTCACTCTCTTTGAATCTTCTTTATCATGCTAAGAGGAGCAGGAAAAAGCAAAAAAATTCAGAATTGCACCTTGCAATGTGGAGATATTACTGTTTGTGCATTTACAATATTCATTGATTTTTGCCATTGAAAAACGTCCAGAAATGTTTGAAGCTACTGACTGAATGAAAGGAGCTGGCATCTCACTCTCTTTGAATATTCTTTATCATGCTAGGATTAGCAGGAAAAAGAAAAAAATTTCAGAATTGCACCTTGCAATGCGGAGAAATTACTGTTTGTGCATTTACAATATTCATTGATTTTTTCCATTGAAAAACATCATGTTATTCATATACCAGAAATGTTTGAAGCTACTGACTGAATGAAAAGAGCTGGCATCTCACTCTCTTTGAATCTTCTTTATCATGCTAAGAGGAGCAGGAAAAAGCAAAAAATTTCAGAATTGCACCTTGCAATGTGGAGATATTACTGTTTGTGCATTTACAATATTCATTGATTTTTGCCATTGAAAAACGTCCAGAAATGTTTGAAGCTACTGACTGAATGAAAGGAGCTGGCATCTCACTCTCTTTGAATATTCTTTATCATGCTAGGATTAGCAGGAAAAAGCAAAAAATTTCAGAATTGCACCTTGCAATGCGGAGAAATTACTGTTTGTGCATTTACAATATTCATTGATTTTTGCCATTGAAAAACATCATGTTATTCATATACCAGAAATGTTTGAAGCTACTGACTGAATGAAAAGAGCTGGCATCTCACTCTCTTTGAATCTTCTTTATCATGCTAAGAGGAGCAGGAAAAAGCAAAAAATTTCAGAATTGCACCTTGCAATGTGGAGATATTACTGTTTGTGCATTTACAATATTCATTGATTTTTGCCATTGAAAAACGTCCAGAAATGTTTGAAGCTACTGACTGAATGAAAGGAGCTGGCATCTCACTCTCTTTGAATATTCTTTATCATGCTAGGATTAGCAGGAAAAAGCAAAAAATTTCAGAATTGCACCTTGCAATGCGGAGAAATTACTGTTTGTGCATTTACAATATTCATTGATTTTTGCCATTGAAAAACATCATGTTATTCATATACCAGAAATGTTTGAAGCTACTGACTGAATGAAAAGAGCTGGCATCTCACTCTCTTTGAATCTTCTTTATCATGCTAAGAGGAGCAGGAAAAAGCAAAAAATTTCAGAATTGCACCTTGCAATGTGGAGATATTACTGTTTGTGCATTTACAATATTCATTGATTTTTGCCATTGAAAAACGTCCAGAAATGTTTGAAGCTACTGACTGAATGAAAGGAGCTGGCATGTCACTCTCTTTGAATCTTCTTTATCATGCTAGGATTAGCAGGAAAAAGCAAAAAATTTCAGAATTGCACCTTGCAATGCGGAGAAATTACTGTTTGTGCATTTACAATATTCATTGATTTTTGCCATTGAAAAACATCATGTTATTCATATACCAGAAATGTTTGAAGCTACTGACTGAATGAAAAGAGCTGGCATCTCACTCTCTTTGAATCTTCTTTATCATGCTAAGAGGAGCAGGAAAAAGCTAAAAATTTCAGAATTGCACCTTGCAATGTGGAGATATTACTGTTTGTGCATTTACAATATTCATTGATTTTTGCCATTGAAAAACGTCTAGAAATGTTTGAAGCTACTGACTGAATGAAAGGAGCTGGCATCTCACTCTCTTTGAATCTTCTTTATCATGCTAGGATTAGCAGGAAAAAGCAAAAAATTTCAGAATTGCACCTTGCAATGCAGAGAAATTACTGTTTGTGCATTTACAATATTCATTGATTTTTGCCATTGAAAAACATCATGTTATTCATATACCAGAAATGTTTGAAGCTACTGACTGAATGAAAAGAGCTGGCATCTCACTCTCTTTGAATCTTCTTTAACATGCTGAGAGGAGCAGGAAAAAGCAAAAAATTTCAGAATTGCACCTTGCAATGTGGAGATATTACTGTTTGTGCATTTACAATATTCATTGATTTTTGCCATTGAAAAACGTCCAGAAATGTTTGAAGCTACTGACTGAATGAAAGGAGCTGGCATCTCACTCTCTTTGAATCTTCTTTATCATGCTAGGATTAGCAGGAAAAAGCAAAAAATTTCAGAATTGCACCTTGCAATGCGGAGAAATTACTGTTTGTGCATTTACAATATTCATTGATTTTTTCCATTGAAAAACATCATGTTATTCATATACCAGAAATGTTTGAAGCTACTGACTGAATGAAAAGAGCTGGCATCTCACTCTCTTTGAATCTTCTTTATCATGCTAAGAGGAGCAGGAAAAAGCAAAAAATTTCAGAATTGCACCTTGCAATGTGGAGATATTACTGTTTGTGCATTTACAATATTCATTGATTTTTGCCATTGAAAAACGTCCAGAAATGTTTGAAGCTACTGACTGAATGAAAGGAGCTGGCATCTCACTCTCTTTGAATATTCTTTATCATGCTAGGATTAGCAGGAAAAAGCAAAAAATTTCAGAATTGCACCTTGCAATGCGGAGAAATTACTGTTTGTGCATTTACAATATTCATTGATTTTTTCCATTGAAAAACATCATGTTATTCATATACCAGAAATGTTTGAAGCTACTGACTGAATGAAAAGAGCTGGCATCTCACTCTCTTTGAATCTTCTTTATCATGCTAAGAGGAGCAGGAAAAAGCAAAAAATTTCAGAATTGCACCTTGCAATGTGGAGATATTACTGTTTGTGCATTTACAATATTCATTGATTTTTGCCATTGAAAAACGTCCAGAAATGTTTGAAGCTACTGACTGAATGAAAGGAGCTGGCATCTCACTCTCTTTGAATATTCTTTATCATGCTAGGATTAGCAGGAAAAAGCAAAAAATTTCAGAATTGCACCTTGCAATGCGGAGAAATTACTGTTTGTGCATTTACAATATTCATTGATTTTTGCCATTGAAAAACATCATGTTATTCATATACCAGAAATGTTTGAAGCTACTGACTGAATGAAAAGAGCTGGCATCTCACTCTCTTTGAATCTTCTTTATCATGCTAAGAGGAGCAGGAAAAAGCAAAAAATTTCAGAATTGCACCTTGCAATGTGGAGATATTACTGTTTGTGCATTTACAATATTCATTGATTTTTGCCATTGAAAAACGTCCAGAAATGTTTGAAGCTACTGACTGAATGAAAGGAGCTGGCATGTCACTCTCTTTGAATCTTCTTTATCATGCTAGGATTAGCAGGAAAAAGCAAAAAATTTCAGAATTGCACCTTGCAATGCGGAGAAATTACTGTTTGTGCATTTACAATATTCATTGATTTTTGCCATTGAAAAACATCATGTTATTCATATACCAGAAATGTTTGAAGCTACTGACTGAATGAAAAGAGCTGGCATCTCACTCTCTTTGAATCTTCTTTATCATGCTAAGAGGAGCAGGAAAAAGCTAAAAATTTCAGAATTGCACCTTGCAATGTGGAGATATTACTGTTTGTGCATTTACAATATTCATTGATTTTTGCCATTGAAAAACGTCTAGAAATGTTTGAAGCTACTGACTGAATGAAAGGAGCTGGCATCTCACTCTCTTTGAATCTTCTTTATCATGCTAGGATTAGCAGGAAAAAGCAAAAAATTTCAGAATTGCACCTTGCAATGCAGAGAAATTACTGTTTGTGCATTTACAATATTCATTGATTTTTGCCATTGAAAAACATCATGTTATTCATATACCAGAAATGTTTGAAGCTACTGACTGAATGAAAAGAGCTGGCATCTCACTCTCTTTGAATCTTCTTTATCATGCTAAGAGGAGCAGGAAAAAGCAAAAAATTTCAGAATTGCACCTTGCAATGTGGAGATATTACTGTTTGTGCATTTACAATATTCATTGATTTTTGCCATTGAAAAACGTCCAGAAATGTTTGAAGCTACTGACTGAATGAAAGGAGCTGGCATCTCACTCTCTTTGAATCTTCTTTATCATGCTAGGATTAGCAGGAAAAAGCAAAAAATTTCAGAATTGCACCTTGCAATGTGGAGATATTACTGTTTGTGCATTTACAATATTCATTGATTTTTGCCATTGAAAAACGTCCAGAAATGTTTGAAGCTACTGACTGAATGAAAGGAGCTGGCATCTCACTCTCTTTGAATCTTCTTTATCATGCTAGGATTAGCAGGAAAAAGCAAAAAATTTCAGAATTGCACCTTGCAATGTGGAGATATTACTGTTTGTGCATTTACAATATTCATTGATTTTTGCCATTGAAAAACGTCCAGAAATGTTTGAAGCTACTGACTGAATGAAAGGAGCTGGCATCTCACTCTCTTTGAATCTTCTTTATCATGCTAGGATTAGCAGGAAAAAGCAAAATATTTCAGAATTGCACCTTGCAATGTGGAGATATTACTGTTTGTGCATTTACAATATTCATTGATTTTTGCCCTTGAAAAACGTCCAGAAATGTTTGTAGCTACTGACTGAATGAAAAGAGCTGGCATCTCACTCTCTTTGAATCTTCTTTATCATGCTAAGAGGAGCAGGAAAAAGCAAAAAATTTCAGAATTGCACCTTGCAATGCGGAGAAATTACTGTTTGTGCATTTACAATATTCATTGATTTTTGCCATTGAAAAACATCATGTTATTCATATACCAGAAATGTTTGAAGCTACTGACTGAATGAAAAGAGCTGGCATCTCACTCTCTTTGAATCTTTTTTATCATGCTAAGAGGAGCAGGAAAAAGCAAAAAATTCCAGAATTGCACCTTGCAATGTGGAGATATTACTGTTTGCGCATTTACAATATTCATTGATTTTTGCCATTGAAAAACGTCTAGAAATGTTTGAAGCTACTGACTGAATGAAAGGAGCTGGCATCTCACTCTCTTTGAATCTTCTTTATCATGCTAGGATTAGCAGGAAAAAGCAAAAAATTTCAGAATTGCACCTTGCAATGCAGAGAAATTACTGTTTGTGCATTTACAATATTCATTGATTTTTGCCATTGAAAAACATCATGTTATTCATATACCAGAAATGTTTGAAGCTACTGACTGAATGAAAAGAGCTGGCATCTCACTCTCTTTGAATCTTCTTTATCATGCTGAGAGGAGCAGGAAAAAGCAAAAAATTTCAGAATTGCACCTTGCAATGTGGAGATATTACTGTTTGTGCATTTACAATATTCATTGATTTTTGCCATTGAAAAACATCCAGAAATGTTTGAAGCTACTGACTGAATGAAAGGAGCTGGCATCTCACTCTCTTTGAATCTTCTTTATCATGCTAGGATTAGCAGGAAAAAGCAAAACATTTCAGAATTGCACCTTGCAATGCGGAGAAATTACTGTTTGTGCATTTACAATATTCATTGATTTTTGCCATTGAAAAACATCATGTTATTCATATACCAGAAATGTTTGAAGCTACTGACTGAATGAAAAGAGCTGGCATCTCACTCTCTTTGAATCTTTTTTATCATGCTAAGAGGAGCAGGAAAAGCAAAAAATTTCAGAATTGCACCTTGCAATGTGGAGATATTACTGTTTGTGTATTTACAATATTCATTGATTTTTGCCATTGAAAAACGTCCAGAAATGTTTGAAGCTATTGACTGAATGAAAGGAGCTGGCATGTCACTCTCTTTGAATCTTCTTTATCATGCTAGGATTAGCAGGAAAAAGCAAAAAATTTCAGAATTGCACCTTGCAATGCGGAGAAATTACTGTTTGTGCATTTACAATATTCATTGATTTTTGCCATTGAAAAACATCATGTTATTCATATACCAGAAATGTTTGAAGCTACTGACTGAATGAAAAGAGCTGGCATCTCACCCTCTTTGAATCTTTTTTATCGTGCTAAGAGGAGCAGGAAAAAGCAACAAATTCCAGAATTGCACCTTGCAATGTGGAGATATTACTGTTTGTGCATTTACAATATTCATTGATTTTTGCCATTAAAAAACGTCCAGAAATGTTTGAAGCTACTGACTGAATGAAAGGAGCTGGCATCTCACTCTCTTTGAATCTTCTTTATCATGCTAGGATTAGCAGGAAAAAGCAAAAAATTTCAGAATTGCACCTTGCAATGCGGAGAAATTACTGTTTGTGCATTTACAATATTCATTGATTTTTTCCATTGAAAAACATCATGTTATTCATATACCAGAAATGTTTGAAGCTACTGACTGAATGAAAAGAGCTGGCATCTCACTCTCTTTGAATCTTCTTTATCATGCTAAGAGGAGCAGGAAAAAGCAAAAAAATTCAGAATTGCACCTTGCAATGTGGAGATATTACTGTTTGTGCATTTACAATATTCATTGATTTTTGCCATTGAAAAACGTCCAGAAATGTTTGAAGCTACTGACTGAATGAAAGGAGCTGGCATCTCACTCTCTTTGAATCTTCTTTATCATGCTAGGATTAGCAGGAAAAAGCAAAAAATTTCAGAATTGCACCTTGCAATGCGGAGAAATTACTGTTTGTGCATTTACAATATTCATTGATTTTTGCCATTGAAAAACATCATGTTATTCATATACCAGAAATGTTTGAAGCTACTGACTGAATGAAAAGAGCTGGCATCTCACTCTCTTTGAATCTTCTTTATCATGCTAAGAGGAGCAGGAAAAAGCAAAAAATTTCAGAATTGCACCTTGCAATGTGGAGATATTACTGTTTGTGCATTTACAATATTCATTGATTTTTGCCATTGAAAAACGTCCAGAAATGTTTGAAGCTACTGACTGAATGAAAGGAGCTGGCATCTCACTCTCTTTGAATCTTCTTTATCATGCTAGGATTAGCAGGAAAAAGCAAAAAATTTCAGAATTGCACCTTGCAATGCGGAGAAATTACTGTTTGTGCATTTACAATATTCATTGATTTTTGCCATTGAAAAACATCATGTTATTCATATACCAGAAATGTTTGAAGCTACTGACTGAATGAAAAGAGCTGGCATCTCACTCTCTTTGAATCTTCTTTATCATGCTAAGAGGAGCAGGAAAAAGCAAAAAATTTCAGAATTGCACCTTGCAATGTGGAGATATTACTGTTTGTGCATTTACAATATTCATTGATTTTTGCCATTGAAAAACGTCCAGAAATGTTTGAAGCTACTGACTGAATGAAAGGAGATGGCATGTCACTCTCTTTGAATCTTCTTTATCATGCTAGGATTAGCAGGAAAAAGCAAAAAATTTCAGAATTGCACCTTGCAATGCGGAGAAATTACTGTTTGTGCATTTACAATATTCATTGATTTTTGCCATTGAAAAACATCATGTTATTCATATACCAGAAATGTTTGAAGCTACTGACTGAATGAAAAGAGCTGGCATCTCACTCTCTTTGAATCTTCTTTATCATGCTAAGAGGAGCAGGAAAAAGCTAAAAATTTCAGAATTGCACCTTGCAATGTGGAGATATCACTGTTTGTGCATTTACAATATTCATTGATTTTTGCCATTGAAAAACGTCCAGAAATGTTTGAAGCTACTGACTGAATGAAAGGAGCTGGCATCTCACTCTCTTTGAATCTTCTTTATCATGCTAGGATTAGCAGGAAAAAGCAAAAAATTTCAGAATTGCACCTTGCAATGCGGAGAAATTACTGTTTGTGCATTTACAATATTCATTGATTTTTGCCATTGAAAAACATCATGTTATTCATATACCAGAAATGTTTGAAGCTACTGACTGAATGAAAAGAGCTGGCATCTCACTCTCTTTGAATCTTCTTTATCATGCTAAGAGGAGCAGGAAAAAGCAAAAAATTTCAGAATTGCACCTTGCAATGTGGAGATATTACTGTTTGTGCATTTACAATATTCATTGATTTTTGCCATTGAAAAACGTCCAGAAATGTTTGAAGCTATTGACTGAATGAAAGGAGCTGGCATGTCACTCTCTTTGAATCTTCTTTATCTTGCTAGGATTAGCAGGAAAAAGCAAAAAATTTCAGAATTGCACCTTGCAATGCGGAGAAATTACTGTTTGTGCATTTACAATATTCATTGATTTTTGCCATTGAAAAACATCATGTTATTCATATACCAGAAATGTTTGAAGCTACTGACTGAATGAAAAGAGCTGGCATCTCACTCTCTTTGAATCTTCTTTATCATTATAAGAGGAGCAGGAAAAAGCTAAAAATTTCAGAATTGCACCTTGCAATGCGGAGAAATTACTGTTTGTGCATTTACAATATTCATTGATTTTTGCCATTGAAAAACGTCCAGAAATGTTTGAAGCTACTGACTGAATTAAAGGAGCTGGCATCTCACTCTCTTTGAATCTTCTTTATCATGCTAGGATTAGCAGGAAAAAGCAAAAAATTTCAGAATTGCACCTTGCAATGCGGAGAAATTACTGTTTGTGCATTTACAATATTCATTGATTTTTGCCATTGAAAAACATCATGTTATTCATATACCAGAAATGTTTGAAGCTACTGACTGAATGAAAAGAGCTGGCATCTCACTCTCTTTGAATCTTCTTTATCATGCTAAGAGGAGCAGGAAAAAGCAAAAAATTTCAGAATTGCATCTTGCAATGTGGAGATATTACTGTTTGTGCATTTACAATATTCATTGATTTTTGTCATTGAAAAACGTCCAGAAATGTTTGAAGCTACTGACTGAATGAAAGGAGCTGGCATCTCAGTCTCTTTGAATCTTCTTTATCATGCTAGGATTAGCAGGAAAAAGCAAAAAATTTCAGAATTGCACCTTGCAATGCGGAGAAATTACTGTTTGTGCATTTACAATATTCATTGATTTTTGCCATTGAAAAACATCATGTTATTCATATACCAGAAATGTTTGAAGCTACTGACTGAATGAAAAGAGCTGGCATCTCACTCTCTTTGAATCTTCTTTATCATGCTAAGAGGAGCAGGAAAAAGCAAATAATTTCAGAATTGCACCTTGCAATGTGGAGATATTACTGTTTGTGCATTTACAATATTCATTGATTTTTGCCATTGAAAAACGTCCAGAAATGTTTGAAGCTACTGACTGAATGAAAGGAGCTGGCATCTCACTCTCTTTGAATCTTCTTTATCATGCTAGGATTAGCAGGAAAAAGCAAAAAATTTCAGAATTGCACCTTGCAATGCGGAGAAATTACTGTTTGTGCATTTACAATATTCATTGATTTTTGCCATTGAAAAACATCATGTTATTCATATACCAGAAATGTTTGAAGCTACTGACTGAATGAAAAGAGCTGGCATCTCACTCTCTTTGAATCTTCTTTATCATGCTAAGAGGAGCAGGAAAAAGCAAAAAATTTCAGAATTGCACCTTGCAATGTGGAGATATTACTGTTTGTGCATTTACAATATTCATTGATTTTTGCCATTGAAAAACGTCCAGAAATGTTTGAAGCTACTGACTGAATGAAAGGAGATGGCATGTCACTCTCTTTGAATCTTCTTTATCATGCTAGGATTAGCAGGAAAAAGCAAAAAATTTCAGAATTGCACCTTGCAATGCGGAGAAATTACTGTTTGTGCATTTACAATATTCATTGATTTTTGCCATTGAAAAACATCATCTTATTCATATACCAGAAATGTTTGAAGCTACTGACTGAATGAAAAGAGCTGGCATCTCACTCTCTTTGAATCTTCTTTATCATGCTAAGAGGAGCAGGAAAAAGCTAAAAATTTCAGAATTGCACCTTGCAATGTGGAGATATCACTGTTTGTGCATTTACAATATTCATTGATTTTTGCTATTGAAAAACGTCCAGAAATGTTTGAAGCTATTGACTGAATGAAAG
Source organism: Phyllobates terribilis (assembly GCF_046119375.1). Taxonomy (NCBI): domain Eukaryota; kingdom Metazoa; phylum Chordata; class Amphibia; order Anura; family Dendrobatidae; genus Phyllobates; species Phyllobates terribilis. Next base: position 426,162 of record NW_027362942.1, on the reverse strand, counting down.
GAGCTGGCATGTCACTCTCTTTGAATCTTCTTTATCTTGCTAGGATTAGCAGGAAAAAGCAAAAAATTTCAGAATTGCACCTTGCAATGCGGAGAAATTACTGTTTGTGCATTTACAATATTCATTGATTTTTGCCATTGAAAAACATCATGTTATTCATATACCAGAAATGTTTGAAGCTACTGACTGAATGAAAAGAGCTGGCATCTCACTCTCTTTGAATCTTCTTTATCATGATAAGAGGAGCAGGAAAAAGCTAAAAATTTCAGAATTGCACCTTGCAATGTGGAGATATTACTGTTTGTGCATTTACAATATTCATTGATTTTTGCCATTGAAAAACGTCCAGAAATGTTTGAAGCTACTGACTGAATGAAAGGAGCTGGCATCTCACTCTCTTTGAATCTTCTTTATCATGCTAGGATTAGCAGGAAAAAGCAAAAAATTTCAGAATTGCACCTTGCAATGCGGAGAAATTACTGTTTGTGCATTTACAATATTCATTGATTTTTGCCATTGAAAAACATCATGTTATTCATATACCAGAAATGTTTGAAGCTACTGACTGAATGAAAAGAGCTGGCATCTCACTCTCTTTGAATCTTCTTTATCATGCTGAGAGGAGCAGGAAAAAGCAAAAAATTTCAGAATTGCACCTTGCAATGTGGAGATATTACTGTTTGTGCATTTACAATATTCATTGATTTTTGCCATTGGAAAACGTCCAGAAATGTTTGAAGCTACTGACTGAATGAAAGGAGCTGGCATCTCACTCTCTTTGAATCTTCTTTATCTTGCTAGGATTAGCAGGAAAAAGAAAAAAATTTCAGAATTGCACCTTGCAATGTGGAGATATTACTGTTTGTGCATTTACAATATTCATTGATTTTTGCCATTGAAAAACGTCCAGAAATGTTTGAAGCTACTGACTGAATGAAAGGAGCTGGCATCTCACTCTCTTTGAATCTTCTTTATCATGCTAGGATTAGCAGGAAAAAGCAAAAAATTTCAGAATTGCACCTTGCAATGCGGAGAAATTACTGTTTGTGCATTTACAATATTCATTGATTTTTGCCATTGAAAAACATCATGTTATTCATATACCAGAAATGTTTGAAGCTACTGACTGAATGAAAAGAGCTGGCATCTCACTCTCTTTGAATCTTCTTTATCATGCTAAGAGGAGCAGGAAAAAGCAAAAAATTTCAGAATTGCATCTTGCAATGTGGAGATATTACTGTTTGTGCATTTACAATATTCATTGATTTTTGTCATTGAAAAACGTCCAGAAATGTTTGAAGCTACTGACTGAATGAAAGGAGCTGGCATCTCAGTCTCTTTGAATCTTCTTTATCATGCTAGGATTAGCAGGAAAAAGCAAAAAATTTCAGAATTGCACCTTGCAATGCGGAGAAATTACTGTTTGTGCATTTACAATATTCATTGATTTTTGCCATTGAAAAACATCATGTTATTCATATACCAGAAATGTTTGAAGCTACTGACTGAATGAAAAGAGCTGGCATCTCACTCTCTTTGAATCTTCTTTATCATGCTAAGAGGAGCAGGAAAAAGCAAAAAAATTCAGAATTGCACCTTGCAATGTGGAGATATTACTGTTTGTGCATTTACAATATTCATTGATTTTTGCCATTGAAAAACGTCCAGAAATGTTTGAAGCTACTAACTGAATGAAAGGAGCTGGCATCTCACTCTCTCTGAATCTTCTTTATCATGCTAGGATTAGCAGGAAAAAGCAAAAAATTTCAGAATTGCACCTTGCAATGCGGAGAAATTACTGTTTGTGCATTTACAATATTCATTGATTTTTGCCATTGAAAAACATCATGTTATTCATATACCAGAAATGTTTGAAGCTACTGACTGAATGAAAAGAGCTGGCATCTCACTCTCTTTGAATCTTCTTTATCATGCTAAGAGGAGCAGGAAAAAGCAAAAAATTTCAGAATTGCACCTTGCAATGCGGAGAAATTACTGTTTGTGCATTTACAATATTCATTGATTTTTGCCATTGAAAAACATCATGTTATTCATATACCAGAAATGTTTGAAGCTACTGACTGAATGAAAAGAGCTGGCATCTCACTCTCTTTGAATCTTCTTTATCATGCTAAGAGGAGCAGGAAAAAGCAAATAATTTCAGAATTGCACCTTGCAATGTGGAGATATTACTGTTTGTGCATTTACAATATTCATTGATTTTTGCCATTGAAAAACGTCCAGAAATGTTTGAAGCTACTGACTGAATGAAAGGAGCTGGCATGTCACTCTCTTTGAATCTTCTTTATCTTGCTAGGATTAGCAGGAAAAAGCAAAAAATTTCAGAATTGCACCTTGCAATGCGGAGAAATTACTGTTTGTGCATTTACAATATTCATTGATTTTTGCCATTGAAAAACATCATGTTATTCATATACCACAAATGTTTGAAGCTACTGACTGAATGAAAAGAGCTGGCATCTCACTCTCTTTGAATCTTCTTTATCATGCTAAGCGGAGCAGGAAAAAGCAAAAAATTTCAGAATTGCACCTTGCAATGCGGAGAAATTACTGTTTGTGCATTTACAATATTCATTGATTTTTGCCATTGAAAAACATCATGTTATTCATATACCAGAAATGTTTGAAGCTACTGACTGAATGAAAAGAGCTGGCATCTCACTCTCTTTGAATCTTCTTTATCATGCTAAGAGGAGCAGGAAAAAGCAAAAAATTTCAGAATTGCACCTTGCAATGTGGAGATATTACTGTTTGTGCATTTACAATATTCATTGATTTTTGCCATTGAAAAACGTCCAGAAATGTTTGAAGCTACTGACTGAATGAAAGGAGCTGGCATGTCACTCTCTTTGAATCTTCTTTATCATGCTAGGATTAGCAGGAAAAAGCAAAAAATTTCAGAATTGCACCTTGCAATGCGGAGAAATTACTGTTTGTGCATTTACAATATTCATTGATTTTTGCCATTGAAAAACATCATGTTATTCATATACCAGAAATGTTTGAAGCTACTGACTGAATGAAAAGAGCTGGCATCTCACTCTCTTTGAATCTTCTTTATCATGCTGAGGAGCAGGAAAAAGCAAAAAATTTCAGAATTGCACCTTGCAATGTGGAGATATTACTGTTTGTGCATTTACAATATTCATTGATTTTTGCCATTGAAAAACGTCCAGAAATGTTTGAAGCTACTGACTGAATGAAAGGAGCTGGCATCTCACTCTGTTTGAATCTTCTTTATCATGCTAGGATTAGCAGGAAAAAGCAAAAAATTTCAGAATTGCACCTTGCAATTCGGAGAAATTACTGTTTGTGCATTTACAATATTCATTGATTTTTGCCATTGAAAAACATCATGTTATTCATATACCAGAAATGTTTGAAGCTACTGACTGAATGAAAAGAGCTGGCATCTCACTCTCTTTGAATCTTCTTTATCATGCTAAGAGGAGCAGGAAAAAGCAAAAAATTTCAGAATTGCACCTTGCAATGTGGAGATATTACTGTTTGTGCATTTACAATATTCATTGATTTTTGCCATTGAAAAACGTCCAGAAATGTTTGAAGCTACTGACTGAATGAAAGGAGCTGGCATCTCACTCTCTTTGAATCTTCTTTATCATGCTAGGATTAGCAGGAAAAAGCAAAAAATTTCAGAATTGCACCTTGCAATGCGGAGAAATTACTCTTTGTGCATTTACAATATTCATTGATTTTTGCCATTGAAAAACATCATGTTATTCATATACCAGAAATGTTTGAAGCTACTGACTGAATGAAAAGAGCTGGCATCTCACTCTCTTTGAATCTTCTTTATCATGCTAAGAGGAGCAGGAAAAATCAAAAAATTTCAGAATTGCACCTTGCAATGTGGAGATATTACTGTTTGTGCATTTACAATATTCATTGATTTTTGCCATTGAAAAACGTCCAGAAATGTTTGAAGCTACTGACTGAATGAAAGGAGCTGGCATCTCTCTCTCTTTGAATCTTCTTTATCATGCTAGGATTAGCAGGAAAAAGCAAAAAATTTCAGAATTGCACCTTGCAATGCGGAGAAATTACTGTTTGTGCATTTACAATATTCGTTGATTTTTGCCATTCAAAAACATCATGTTATTCATATACCAGAAATGTTTGAAGCTACTGACTGAATGAAAAGAGCTGGCATCTCACTCTCTTTGAATCTTCTTTATCATGCTAAGAGGAGCAGGAAAAAGCAAAAAATTTCAGAATTGCACCTTGCAATGTGGAGATATTACTGTTTGTGCATTTACAATATTCATTGATTTTTGCCATTGAAAAACGTCCAGAAATGTTTGAAGCTACTGACTGAATGAAAGGAGCTGGCATGTCACTCTCTTTGAATCTTCTTTATCATGCTAGGATTAGCAGGAAAAAGCAAAAAATTTCAGAATTGCACCTTGCAATGTGGAGAAATTACTGTTTGTGCATTTACAATATTCATTGATTTTTGCCATTGAAAAACATCATGTTATTCATATACCAGAAATGTTTGAAGCTACTGACTGAATGAAAAGAGCTGGCATCTCACTCTCTTTGAATCTTCTTTATCATGCTAAGAGGAGCAGGAAAAAGCAAAAAATTTCAGAATTGCACCTTGCAATGTGGAGATATTACTGTTTGTGCATTTACAATATTCATTGATTTTTGCCATTGAAAAACGTCCAGAAATGTTTGAAGCTACTGACTGAATGAAAGGAGCTGGCATCTCACTCTCTTTGAATCTTCTTTATCATGCTAGGATTAGCAGGAAAAAGCAAAAAATTTCAGAATTGCACCTTGCAATGCGGAGAAATTACTGTTTGTGCATTTACAATATTCATTGATTTTTGCCATTGAAAAACATCATGTTATTCATATACCAGAAATGTTTGAAGCTACTGACGGAATGAAAAGAGCTGGCATCTCACTCTCTTTGAATCTTCTTTATCATGCTAAGAGGAGCAGGAAAAAGCAAAAAATTTCAGAATTGCACCTTGCAATGTGGAGATATTACTGTTTGTGCATTTACAATATTCATTGATTTTTGCCATTGAAAAACGTCCAGAAATGTTTGAAGCTACTGACTGAATGAAAGGAGCTGGCATCTCACTCTCTTTGAATCTTCTTTATCATGCTAGGATTAGCAGGAAAAAGCAAAAAATTTCAGAATTGCACCTTGCAATGCGGAGAAATTACTGTTTGTGCATTTACAATATTCATTGATTTTTGCCATTGAAAAACATCATGTTATTCATATACCAGAAATCTTTGAAGCTTTTGACTGAATGAAAAGAGCTGGCATCTCACTCTCTTTGAATCTTCTTTATCATGCTAAGAGGAGCAGGAAAAAGCAAAAAATTTCAGAATTGCACCTTGCAATGTGGAGATATTACTGTTTGTGCATTTACAATATTCATTGATTTTTGCCATTGAAAAACGTCCAGAAATGTTTGAAGCTACTGACTGAATGAAAGGAGCTGGCATGTCAATCTCTTTGAATCTTCTTTATCATGCTAGGATTAGCAGGAAAAAGCAAAAAATTTCAGAATTGCACCTTGCAATGCGGAGAAATTACTGTTTGTGCATTTACAATATTCATTGATTTTTGCCATTGAAAAACATCATGTTATTCATATACCAGAAATGTTTGAAGCTACTGACTGAATGAAAAGAGCTGGCATCTCACTCTCTTTGAATCTTCTTTATCATGCTAAGAGGAGCAGGAAAAAGCTAAAAATTTCAGAATTGCACCTTGCAATGTGGAGATATTACTGTTTGTGCATTTACAATATTCATTGATTTTTGCCATTGAAAAACGTCCAGAAATGTTTGAAGCTACTGACTGAATGAAAGGAGCTGGCATCTCACTCTCTTTGAATCTTCTTTATCATGCTAGGATTAGCAGGAAAAAGCAAAAAATTTCAGAATTGCACCTTGCAATGCGGAGAAATTACTGTTTGTGCATTTACAATATTCATTGATTTTTGCCATTGAAAAACATCATGTTATTCATATACCAGAAATGTTTGAAGCTACTGACTGAATGAAAAGAGCTGGCATCTCACTCTCTTTGAATCTTCTTTTTCATGCTAAGAGGAGCAGGAAAAAGCAAAAAATTTCAGAATTGCACCTTGCAATGTGGAGATATTACTGTTTGTGCATTTACAATATTCATTGATTTTTGCCATTGAAAAACGTCCAGAAATGTTTGAAGCTACTGACTGAATGAAAGGAGCTGGCATCTCACTCTCTTTGAATCTTCTTTATCATGCTAGGATTAGCAGGAAAAAGCAAAAAATTTCAGAATTGCACCTTGCAATGTGGAGATATTATTGTTTGTGCATTTACAATATTCATTGATTTTTGCCATTGAAAAACGTCCAGAAATGTTTGAAGCTACTGACTGAATGAAAGGAGCTGGCATCTCACTCTCTTTGAATCTTCTTTATCATGCTAGGATTAGCAGGAAAAAGCAAAAAATTTCAGAATTCAACCTTGCAATGCGGAGAAATTACTGTTTGTGCATTTACAATATTCATTGATTTTTGCCATTGAAAAACATCATGTTATTCATATACCAGAAATGTTTGAAGCTACAGACTGAATGAAAAGAGCTGGCATCTCACTCTCTTTGAATCTTCTTTATCATGCTAAGAGGAGCAGGAAAAAGCAAAAAATTTCAGAATTGCACTTTGCAATGTGGAGATATTACTGTTTGTGCATTTACAATATTCATTGATTTTTGCCATTGAAAAACGTCCAGAAATGTTTGAAGCTACTGACTGAATGAAAGGAGCTGGCATATCACTCTCTTTGAATCTTCTTTATCATGCTAGGATTAGCAGGAAAAAGCAAAAAATTTCAGAATTGCACCTTGCAATGCGGAGAAATTACTGTTTGTGCATTTACAATATTCATTGATTTTTGCCATTGAAAAACATCATGTTATTCATATACCAGAAATGTTTGAAGCTACTGACTGAATGAAAAGAGCTGGCATCTCACTCTCTTTGAATCTTCTTTATCATGCTGAGGAGTAGGAAAAAGCAAAAAATTTCAGAATTGCACCTTGCAATGTGGAGATATTACTGTTTGTGCATTTACAATATTCATTGATTTTTGCCATTGAAAAACGTCCAGAAATGTTTGAAGCTACTGACTGAATGAAAGGAGCTGGCATCTCACTCTCTTTGAATCTTCTTTATCATGCTAAGAGGAGCAGGAAAAAGCAAAAAATTTCAGAATTGCACCTTGCAATGTGGAGATATTACTGTTTGTGCATTTACAATATTCATTGATTTTTGCCATTGAAAAACGTCCAGAAATGTTTGAAGCTACTGACTGAATGAAAGGAGCTGGCATCTCACTCTCTTTGAATCTTCTTTATCATGCTAGGATTAGCAGGAAAAAGCAAAAAATTTCAGAATTGCACCTTGCAATGCGGAGAAATTACTGTTTGTGCATTTACAATATTCATTGATTTTTGCCATTGAAAAACATCATGTTATTCATATACCAGAAATGTTTGAAGCTACTGACTGAATGAAAAGAGCTGGCATCTCACTCTCTTTGAATCTTCTTTATCATGCTAAGCGGAGCAGGAAAAAGCAAAAAATTTCAGAATTGCACCTTGCAATGCGGAGAAATTACTGTTTGTGCATTTACAATATTCATTGATTTTTGCCATTGAAAAACATCATGTTATTCATATACCAGAAATGTTTGAAGCTACTGACTGAATGAAAAGAGCTGGCATCTCACTCTCTTTGAATCTTCTTTATCATGCTAAGAGGAGCAGGAAAAAGCAAAAAATTTCAGAATTGCACCTTGCAATGTGGAGATATTTCTGTTTGTGCATTTACAATATTCATTGATTTTTGCCATTGAAAAACGTCCAGAAATGTTTGAAGCTACTGACTGAATGAAAGGAGCTGGCATCTCACTCTCTTTGAATCTTCTTTATCATGCTAGGATTAGCAGGAAAAAGCAAAAAATTTCAGAATTGCACCTTGCAATGCGGAGAAATTACTGTTTGTGCATTTACAATATTCATTGATTTTTGCCATTGAAAAACATCATGTTATTCATATACCAGAAATGTTTGAAGCTACTGACTGAATGAAAAGAGCTGGCATCTCACTCTCTTTGAATCTTCTTTATCATGCTAAGAGGAGCAGGAAAAAGCAAAAAATTTCAGAATTGCACCTTGCAATGTGGAGATATTACTGTTTGTGCATTTACAATATTCATTGATTTTTGCCATTGAAAAACGTCCAGAAATGTTTGAAGCTACTGACTGAATGAAAGGAGCTGGCATCTCACTCTCTTTGAATCTTCTTTATCATGCTAGGATTAGCAGGAAAAAGCAAAAAATTTCAGAATTGCACCTTGCACTGCGGAGAAATTACTGTTTGTGCATTTACAATATTCATTGATTTTTTTCCATTGAAAAACATCATGTTATTCATATACCAGAAATGTTTGAAGCTACTGACTGAATGAAAAGAGCTGGCATCTCACTCTCTTTGAATCTTCTTTATCATGCTAAGAGGAGCAGGAAAAAGCAAAAAATTTCAGAATTGCACCTTGCAATGTGGAGATATTTCTGTTTGTGCATTTACAATATTCATTGATTTTTGCCATTGAAAAACATCCAGAAATGTTTGAAGCTACTGACTGAATGAAAGGAGCTGGCATGTCACTCTCTTTGAATCTTCTTTATCATGCTAGGATTAGCAGGAAAAAGCAAAAAATTTCAGAATTGCACCTTGCAATGCCGAGAAATTACTGTTTGTGCATTTACAATATTCATTGATTTTTGCCATTGAAAAACATCATGTTATTCATATACCAGAAATGTTTGAAGCTACTGACTGAATGAAAAGAGCTGGCATCTCACTCTCTTTGAATCTTCTTTATCATGCTGAGGAGCAGGAAAAAGCAAAAAATTTCACAATTGCACCTTGCAATGTGGAGATATTACTGTTTGTGCATTTACAATATTCATTGATTTTTGCCATTGAAAAACGTCCAGAAATGTTTGAAGCTACTGACTGAATGAAAGGAGCTGGCATCTCACTCTCTTTGAATCTTCTTTATCATGCTAAGAGGAGCAGGAAAAAGCAAAAAATTTCATAATTGCACCTTGCAATGTGGAGATATTACTGTTTGTGCATTTACAATATTCATTGATTTTTGCCATTGAAAAACGTCCAGAAATGTTTGAAGCTACTGACTGAATGAAAGGAGCTGGCATCTCACTCTGTTTGAATCTTATTTATCATGCTAGGATTAGCAGGAAAAAGCAAAAAATTTCAGAATTGCACCTTGCAATGCGGAGAAATTACTGTTTGTGCATTTACAATATTCATTGATTTTTGCCATTGAAAAACATCATGTTATTCATATACCAGAAATGTTTGAAGCTACTGACTGAATGAAAAGAGCTGGCATCTCACTCTCTTTGAATCTTCTTTATCATGCTAAGAGGAGCAGGAAAAAGCAAAAAAATTCAGAATTGCACCTTGCAATGTGGAGATATTACTGTTTGTGCATTTACAATATTCATTGATTTTTGCCATTGAAAAACGTCCAGAAATGTTTGAAGCTACTGACTGAATGAAAGGAGCTGGCATCTCACTCTCTTTGAATCTTCTTTATCATGCTAGGATTAGCAGGAAAAAGCAAAAAATTTCAGAATTGCACCTTGCAATGCGGAGAAATTACTGTTTGTGCATTTACAATATTCATTGATTTTTGCCATTGAAAAACATCATGTTATTCATATACCAGAAATGTTTGAAGCTACTGACTGAATGAAAAGAGCTGGCATCTCACTCTCTTTGAATCTTCTTTATCATGCTAAGAGGAGCAGGAAAAATCAAAAAATTTCAGAATTGCACCTTGCAATGTGGAGATATTACTGTTTGTGCATTTACAATATTCATTGATTTTTGCCATTGAAAAACGTCCAGAAATGTTTGAAGCTACTGACTGAATGAAAGGAGCTGGCATCTCTCTCTCTTTGAATCTTCTTTATCATGCTAGGATTAGCAGGAAAAAGCAAAAAATTTCAGAATTGCACCTTGCAATGCGGAGAAATTACTGTTTGTGCATTTACAATATTCGTTGATTTTTGCCATTCAAAAACATCATGTTATTCATATACCAGAAATGTTTGAAGCTACTGACTGAATGAAAAGAGCTGGCATCTCACTCTCTTTGAATCTTCTTTATCATGCTAAGAGGAGCAGGAAAAAGCTAAAAATTTCAGAATTGCACCTTGCAATGTGGAGATATTACTGTTTGTGCATTTACAATATTCATTGATTTTTGCCATTGAAAAACGTCCAGAAATGTTTGAAGCTACTGACTGAATGAAAGGAGCTGGCATGTCAGTCTCTTTGAATCTTCTTTATCATGCTAGGATTAGCAGGAAAAAGCAAAAAATTTCAGAATTGCACCTTGCAATGTGGAGAAATTACTGTTTGTGCATTTACAATATTCATTGATTTTTGCCATTGAAAAACATCATGTTATTCATATACCAGAAATGTTTGAAGCTACTGACTGAATGAAAAGAGCTGGCATCTCACTCTCTTTGAATCTTCTTTATCATGCTAAGAGGAGCAGGAAAAAGCAAAAAATTTCAGAATTGCACCTTGCAATGTGGAGATATTACTGTTTGTGCATTTACAATATTCATTGATTTTTGCCATTGAAAAACGTCCAGAAATGTTTGAAGCTACTGACTGAATGAAAGGAGCTGGCATCTCACTCTCTTTGAATCTTCTTTATCATGCTAGGATTAGCAGGAAAAAGCAAAAAATTTCAGAATTGCACCTTGCAATGCGGAGAAATTACTGTTTGTGCATTTACAATATTCATTGATTTTTGCCATTGAAAAACATCATGTTATTCATATACCAGAAATGTTTGAAGCTACTGACTGAATGAAAAGAGCTGGCATCTCACTCTCTTTGAATCTTCTTTATCATGCTAAGAGGAGCAGGAAAAAGCAAAAAATTTCAGAATTGCACCTTGCAATGTGGAGATATTACTGTTTGTGCATTTACAATATTCATTGATTTTTGCCATTGAAAAACGTCCAGAAATGTTTGAAGCTACTGACTGAATGAAAGGAGCTGGCATCTCACTCTCTTTGAATCTTCTTTATCATGCTAGGATTAGCAGGAAAAAGCAAAAAATTTCAGAATTGCACCTTGCAATGCGGAGAAATTACTGTTTGTGCATTTACAATATTCATTGATTTTTGCCATTGAAAAACATCATGTTATTCATATACCAGAAATGTTTGAAGCTACTGACTGAATGAAAAGAGCTGGCATCTCACTCTCTTTGAATCTTCTTTATCATGCTAAGAGGAGCAGGAAAAAGCAAAAAATTTCAGAATTGCACCTTGCAATGTGGAGATATTACTGTTTGTGCATTTACAATATTCATTGATTTTTGCCATTGAAAAACGTCCAGAAATGTTTGAAGCTACTGACTGAATGAAAGGAGCTGGCATGTCAATCTCTTTGAATCTTCTTTATCATGCTAGGATTAGCAGGAAAAAGCAAAAAATTTCAGAATTGCACCTTGCAATGCGGAGAAATTACTGTTTGTGCATTTACAATATTCATTGATTTTTGCCATTGAAAAACATCATGTTATTCATATACCAGAAATGTTTGAAGCTACTGACTGAATGAAAAGAGCTGGCATCTCACTCTCTTTGAATCTTCTTTATCATGCTAAGAGGAGCAGGAAAAAGCAAAAAATTTCAGAATTGCACCTTGCAATGTGGAGATATTACTGTTTGTGCATTTACAATATTCATTGATTTTTGCCATTGAAAAACGTCCAGAAATGTTTGAAGCTACTGACTGAATGAAAGGAGCTGGCATCTCACTCTCTTTGAATCTTCTTTATCATGCTAGGATTAGCAGGAAAAAGCAAAAAATTTCAGAATTGCACCTTGCAATGCGGAGAAATTACTGTTTGTGCATTTACAATATTCATTGATTTTTGCCATTGAAAAACATCATGTTATTCATATACCAGAAATGTTTGAAGCTACTGACTGAATGAAAAGAGCTGGCATCTCACTCTCTTTGAATCTTCTTTTTCATGCTAAGAGGAGCAGGAAAAAGCAAAAAATTTCAGAATTGCACCTTGCAATGTGGAGATATTACTGTTTGTGCATTTACAATATTCATTGATTTTTGCCATTGAAAAACGTCCAGAAATGTTTGAAGCTACTGACTGAATGAAAGGAGCTGGCATCTCACTCTCTTTGAATCTTCTTTATCATGCTAGGATTAGCAGGAAAAAGCAAAAAATTTCAGAATTGCACCTTGCAATGTGGAGATATTACTGTTTGTGCATTTACAATATTCATTGATTTTTGCCATTGAAAAACGTCCAGAAATGTTTGAAGCTACTGACTGAATGAAAGGAGCTGGCATCTCACTCTCTTTGAATCTTCCTTATCATGCTAGGATTAGCAGGAAAAAGCAAAAAATTTCAGAATTGCACCTTGCAATGCGGAGAAATTACTGTTTGTGCATTTACAATATTCATTGATTTTTGCCATTGAAAAACATCATGTTATTCATATACCAGAAATGTTTGAAGCTACTGACTGAATGAAAAGAGCTGGCATCTCACTCTCTTTGAATCTTCTTTATCATGCTAAGAGGAGCAGGAAAAAGCAAAAAATTTCAGAATTGCACCTTGCAATGTGGAGATATTACTGTTTGTGCATTTACAATATTCATTGATTTTTGCCATTGAAAAACGTCCAGAAATGTTTGAAGCTACTGACTGAATGAAAGGAGCTGGCATCTCACTCTCTTTGAATCTTCTTTATCATGCTAGGATTAGCAGGAAAAAGCAAAAAATTTCAGAATTGCACCTTGCAATGCGGAGAAATTACTGTTTGTGCATTTACAATATTCATTGATTTTTGCCATTGAAAAACATCATGTTATTCATATACCAGAAATGTTTGAAGCTACTGACTGAATGAAAAGAGCTGGCATCTCACTCTCTTTGAATCTTCTTTATCATGCTAAGAGGAGCAGGAAAAAGCAAAAAATTTCAGAATTGCACCTTGCAATGTGGAGATATTACTGTTTGTGCATTTACAATATTCATTGATTTTTGCCATTGAAAAACGTCCAGAAATGTTTGAAGCTACTGACTGAATGAAAGGAGCTGGCATCTCAGTCTCTTTGAATCTTCTTTATCATGCTAGGATTAGCAGGAAAAAGCGAAAAATTTCAGAATTGCACCTTGCAATGCGGAGAAATTACTGTTTGTGCATTTACAATATTCATTGATTTTTGCCATTGAAAAACATCATGTTATTCATATACCAGAAATGTTTGAAGCTACTGACTGAATGAAAAGAGCTGGCATCTCACTCTCTTTGAATCTTCTTTATCATGCTAAGAGGAGCAGGAAAAAGGAAAAAATTTCAGAATTGCACCTTGCAATGTGGAGATATTACTGTTTGTGCATTTACAATATTCATTGATTTTTGCCATTGAAAAACGTCCAGAAATGTTTGAAGCTACTGACTGAATGAAAGGAGCTGGCATCTCACTCTCTTTGAATCTTCTTTATCATGCTAGGATTAGCAGGAAAAAGCAAAAAATTTCAGAATTGCACCTTGCAATGCGGAGAAATTACTGTTTGTGCATTTACAATATTCATTGATTTTTGCCATTGAAAAACATCATGTTATTCATATACCAGAAATGTTTGAAGCTACTGACTGAATGAAAAGAGCTGGCATCTCACTCTCTTTGAATCTTCTTTATCATGCCAAGAGGAGCAGGAAAAAGCAAAAAATTTCAGAATTGCACCTTGCAATGCGGAGAAATTACTGTTTGTGCATTTACAATATTCATTGATTTTTGCCATTGAAAAACATCATGTTATTCATATACCAGAAATGTTTGAAGCTACTGACTGAATGAAAAGAGCTGGCATCTCACTCTCTTTGAATCTTTTTTATCATGCTAAGAGGAGCAGGAAAAAGCAAAAAATTCCAGAATTGCACCTTGCAATGTGGAGATATTACTGTTTGTGCATTTACAATATTCATTGATTTTTGCCATTGAAAAACGTCCAGAAATGTTTGAAGCTACTGACTGAATGAAAGGAGCTGGCATCTCACTCTCTTTGAATCTTCTTTATCATGCTAGGATTAGCAGGAAAAAGCAAAAAATTTCAGAATTTCACCTTGCACTGCGGAGAAATTACTGTTTGTGCATTTACAATATTCATTGATTTTTTTCCATTGAAAAACATCATGTTATTCATATACCAGAAATGTTTGAAGCTACTGACTGAATGAAAAGAGCTGGCATCTCACTCTCTTTGAATCTTCTTTATCATGCTATGAGGAGCAGGAAAAAGCAAAAAATTTCAGAATTGCACCTTGCAATGTGGAGATATTACTGTTTGTGCATTTACAATATTCATTGATTTTTGCCATTGAAAAACGTCCAGAAATGTTTGAAGCTACTGACTGAATGAAAGGAGCTGGCATCTCACTCTCTTTGAATCTTCTTTATCATGCTAGGATTAGCAGGAAAAAGCAAAAAATTTCAAAATTGCACCTTGCAATGCGGAGAAATTACTGTTTGTGCATTTACAATATTCATTGATTTTTGCCATTGAAAAACATCATGTTATTCATATACCAGAAATGTTTGAAGCTACTGACTGAATGAAAAGAGCTGGCATCTCACTCTCTTTGAATCTTCTTTATCATGCTAAGAGGAGCAGGAAAAAGCAAAAAATTTCAGAATTGCACCTTGCAATGTGGAGATATTGCTGTTTGTGCATTTACAATATTCATTGATTTTTGCCATTGAAAAACGTCCAGAAATGTTTGAAGCTACTGACTGAATGAAAGGAGCTGGCATCTCACTCTCTTTGAATCTTCTTTATCATACTAGGATTAGCTGGAAAAAGCAAAAAATTTCAGAATTGCACCTTGCAATGCGGAGAAATTACTGTTTGTGCATATACAATATTCATTGATTTTTGCCATTGAAAAACATCATGTTATTCATATACCAGAAATGTTTGAAGCTACTGACTGAATGAAAAGAGCTGGCATCTCACTCTCTTTGAATCTTCTTTATCATGCTAAGAGGAGCAGGAAAAAGCAAAAAATTTCAGAATTGCACCTTGCAATGTGGAGATATTACTGTTTGTGCATTTACAATATTCATTGATTTTTGCCATTGAAAAACGTCCAGAAATGTTTGAAGCTACTGACTGAATGAAAGGAGCTGGCATGTCAATCTCTTTGAATCTTCTTTATCATGCTAGGATTAGAAGGAAAAAGCAAAAAATTTCAGAATTGCACCTTGCAATGCGGAGAAATTACTGTTTGTGCATTTACAATATTCATTGATTTTTGCCATTGAAAAACATCATGTTATTCATATACCAGAAATGTTTGAAGCTACTGACTGAATGAAAAGAGCTGGCATCTCACTCTCTTTGAATCTTCTTTATCATGCTAAGAGGAGCAGGAAAAAGCTAAAAATTTCAGAATTGCACCTTGCAATGTGGAGATATTACTGTTTGTGCATTTACAATATTCATTGATTTTTGGAATTGAAAAACGTCCAGAAATGTTTGAAGCTACTGACTGAATGAAAGGAGCTGGCATCTCACTCTCTTTGAATCTTCTTTATCATGCTAGGATTAGCAGGAAAAAGCAAAAAATTTCAGAATTGCACCTTGCAATGCGGAGAAATTACTGTTTGTGCATTTACAATATTCATTGATTTTTGCCATTGAAAAACATCATGTTATTCATATACCAGAAATGTTTGAAGCTACTGACTGAATGAAAAGAGCTGGCATCTCACTCTCTTTGAATCTTCTTTATCATGCTAAGAGGAGCAGGAAAAAGCAAAAAATTTCAGAATTGCACCTTGCAATGTGGAGATATTACTGTTTGTGCATTTACAATATTCATTGATTTTTGCCATTGAAAAACGTCCAGAAATGTTTGAAGCTACTGACTGAATGAAAGGAGCTGGCATCTCACTCTCTTTGAATCTTCTTTATCATGCTAGGATTAGCAGGAAAAAGCAAAAAATTTCAGAATTGCACCTTGCAATGTGGAGATATTACTGTTTGTGCATTTACAATATTCATTGATTTTTGCCATTGAAAAACGTCCAGAAATGTTTGAAGCTACTGACTGAATGAAAGGAGCTGGCATCTCACTCTCTTTGAATCTTCTTTATCATGCTAGGATTAGCAGGAAAAAGCAAAAAATTTCAGAATTGCACCTTGCAATGCGGAGAAATTACTGTTTGTGCATTTACAATATTCATTGATTTTTGCCATTGAAAAACATCATGTTATTCATATACCAGAAATGTTTGAAGCTACTGACTGAATGAAAAGAGCTGGCATCTCACTCTCTTTGAATCTTCTTTATCATGCTAAGAGGAGCAGGAAAAAGCAAAAAATTTCAGAATTGCACCTTGCAATGTGGAGATATTACTGTTTGTGCATTTACAATATTCATTGATTTTTGCCATTGAAAAACGTCCAGAAATGTTTGAAGCTACTGACTGAATGAAAGGAGCTGGCATCTCACTCTCTTTGAATCTTCTTTATCATGCTAGGATTAGCAGGAAAAAGCAAAAAATTTCAGAATTGCACCCTGCAATGCGGAGAAATTACTGTTTGTGCATTTACAATATTCATTGATTTTTGCCATTGAAAAACATCATGTTATTCATATACCAGAAATGTTTGAAGCTACTGACTGAATGAAAAGAGCTGGCATCTCACTCTCTTTGAATCTTCTTTATCATGCTAAGAGGAGCAGGAAAAAGCAAAAATTTCAGAATTGCACCTTGCAATGTGGAGATATTACTGTTTGTGCATTTACAATATTCATTGATTTTTGCCATTGAAAAACGTCCAGAAATGTTTGAAGCTACTGACTGAATGAAAGGAGCTGGCATCTCAGTCTCTTTGAATCTTCTTTATCATGCTAGGATTAGCAGGAAAAAGCGAAAAATTTCAGAATTGCACCTTGCAATGCGGAGAAATTACTGTTTGTGCATTTACAATATTCATTGATTTTTGCCATTGAAAAACATCATGTTATTCATATACCAGAAATGTTTGAAGCTACTGACTGAATGAAAAGAGCTGGCATCTCACTCTCTTTGAATCTTCTTTATCATGCTAAGAGGAGCAGGAAAAAGCAAAAAATTTCAGAATTGCACCTTGCAATGTGGAGATATTACTGTTTGTGCATTTACAATATTCATTGATTTTTGCCATTGAAAAACGTCCAGAAATGTTTGAAGCTACTGACTGAATGAAAGGAGCTGGCATCTCACTCTCTTTGAATCTTCTTTATCATGCTAGGATTAGCAGGAAAAAGCAAAAAATTTCAGAATTGCACCTTGCAATGCGGAGAAATTACTGTTTGTGCATTTACAATATTCATTGATTTTTGCCATTGAAAAACATCATGTTATTCATATACCAGAAATGTTTGAAGCTACTGACTGAATGAAAAGAGCTGGCATCTCACTCTCTTTGAATCTTCTTTATCATGCTAAGAGGAGCAGGAAAAATCAAAAAATTTCAGAATTGCACCTTGCAATGCGGAGAAATTACTGTTTGTGCATTTACAATATTCATTGATTTTTGCCATTGAAAAACATCATGTTATTCATATACCAGAAATGTTTGAAGCTACTGACTGAATGAAAAGAGCTGGCATCTCACTCTCTTTGAATCTTTTTTATCATGCTAAGAGGAGCAGGAAAAAGCAAAAAATTCCAGAATTGCACCTTGCAATGTGGAGATATTACTGTTTGTGCATTTACAATATTCATTGATTTTTGCCATTGAAAAACGTCCAGAAATGTTTGAAGCTACTGACTGAATGAAAGGAGCTGGCATCTCACTCTCTTTGAATCTTCTTTATCATGCTAGGATTAGCAGGAAAAAGCAAAAAATTTCAGAATTGCACCCTGCAATGCGGAGAAATTACTGTTTGTGCATTTACAATATTCATTGATTTTTGCCATTGAAAAACATCATGTTATTCATATACCAGAAATGTTTGAAGCTACTGACTGAATGAAAAGAGCTGGCATCTCACTCTCTTTGAATCTTCTTTATCATGCTAAGAGGAGCAGGAAAAAGCAAAAAATTTCAGAATTGCACCTTGCAATGTGGAGATATTACTGTTTGTGCATTTACAATATTCATTGATTTTTGCCATTGAAAAACGTCCAGAAATGTTTGAAGCTACTGACTGAATGAAAGGAGCTGGCATCTCACTCTCTTTGAATCTTCTTTATCATGCTAGGATTAGCAGGAAAAAGCAAAAAATTTCAGAATTGCACCTTGCAATGCGGAGAAATTACTGTTTGTGCATTTACAATATTCATTGATTTTTGCCATTGAAAAACATCATGTTATTCATATACCAGAAATGTTTGAAGCTACTGACTGAATGAAAAGAGCTGGCATCTCACTCTCTTTGAATCTTCTTTATCATGCTAAGAGGAGCAGGAAAAAGCTAAAATTTCAGAATTGCACCTTGCAATGTGGGGATATTACTGTTTGTGCATTTACAATATTCATTGATTTTTGCCATTGAAAAACGTCCAGAAATGTTTGAAGCTACTGACTGAATGAAAGGAGCTGGCATCTCACTCTCTTTGAATCTTCTTTATCATGCTAGGATTAGCAGGAAAAAGCAAAAAATTTCAGAATTGCACCTTGCAATGCGGAGAAATTACTGTTTGTGCATTTACAATATTCATTGATTTTTGCCATTGAAAAACATCATGTTATTCATATACCAGAAATGTTTGAAGCTACTGACTGAATGAAAAGAGCTGGCATCTCACTCTCTTTGAATCTTCTTTATCATGCTAAGAGGAGCAGGAAAAAGCAAAAAATTTCAGAATTGCACCTTGCAATGTGGAGATATTACTGTTTGTGCATTTACAATATTCATTGATTTTTGCCATTGAAAAACGTCCAGAAATGTTTGAAGCTACTGACTGAATGAAAGGAGCTGGCATCTCACTCTCTTTGAATCTTCTTTATCATGCTAGGATTAGCAGGAAAAAGCAAAAAATTTCAGAATTGCACCTTGCAATGCGGAGAAATTACTGTTTGTGCATTTACAATATTTATTGATTTTTGCCATTGAAAAACATCATGTTATTCATATACCAGAAATGTTTGAAGCTACTGACTGAATGAAAAGAGCTGGCATCTCACTCTCTTTGAATCTTCTTTATCATGCTAAGAGGAGCAGGAAAAAGCAAAAAATTTCAGAATTGCACCTTGCAATGTGGTGATATTACTGTTTGTGCATTTACAATATTCATTGATTTTTGCCATTGAAAAACGTCCAGAAATGTTTGAAGCTACTGACTGAATGAAAGGAGCTGGCATGTCACTCTCTTTGAATCTTCTTTATCATGCTAGGATTAGCAGGAAAAAGCAAAAAATTTCAGAATTGCACCTTGCAATGCGGAGAAATTACTGTTTGTGCATTTACAATATTCATTGATTTTTGCCATTGAAAAACATCATGTTATTCATATACCAGAAATGTTTGAAGCTACTGACTGAATGAAAAGAGCTGGCATCTCACTCTCTTTGAATCTTCTTTATCATGCTAAGAGGAGCAGGAAAAAGCTAAAAATTTCAGAATTGCACCTTGCAATGTGGGGATATTACTGTTTGTGCATTTACAATATTCATTGATTTTTGCCATTGAAAAACGTCCAGAAATGTTTGAAGCTACTGACTGAATGAAAGGAGCTGGCATCTCACTCTCTTTGAATCTTCTTTATCATGCTAGGATTAGCAGGAAAAAGCAAAAAATTTCAGAATTGCACCTTGCAATGCGGAGAAATTACTGTTTGTGCATTTAAAATATTCATTGATTTTTTCCATTGAAAAACATCATGTTATTCATATACCAGAAATGTTTGAAGCTACTGACTGAATGAAAAGAGCTGGCATCTCACTCTCTTTGAATCTTCTTTATCATGCTAAGAGGAGCAGGAAAAAGCAAAAAATTTCAGAATTGCACCTTGCAATGTGGAGATATTACTGTTTGTGCATTTACAATATTCATTGATTTTTGCCATTGAAAAACGTCCAGAAATGTTTGAAGCTACTGACTGAATGAAAGGAGCTGGCATGTCACTCTCTTTGAATCTTCTTTATCATGCTAGGATTAGCAGGAAAAAGCAAAAAATTTCAGAATTGCACCTTGCAATGCGGAGAAATTACTGTTTGTGCATTTACAATATTCATTGATTTTTGCCATTGAAAAACATCATGTTATTCATATACCAGAAATGTTTGAAGCTACTGACTGAATGAAAAGAGCTGGCATCTCACTCTCTTTGAATCTTCTTTATCATGCTAAGAGGAGCAGGAAAAAGCTAAAAATTTCAGAATTGCACCTTGCAATGTGGGGATATTACTGTTTGTGCATTTACAATATTCATTGATTTTTGCCATTGAAAAACGTCCAGAAATGTTTGAAGCTACTGACTGAATGAAAGGAGCTGGCATCTCACTCTCTTTGAATCTTCTTTATCATGCTAGGATTAGCAGGAAAAAGCAAAAAATTTCAGAATTGCACCTTGCAATGCGGAGAAATTACTGTTTGTGCATTTACAATATTCATTGATTTTTGCCATTGAAAAACATCATGTTATTCATATACCAGAAATGTTTGAAGCTACTGACTGAATGAAAAGAGCTGGCATCTCACTCTCTTTGAATCTTCTTTATCATGCTGAGAGGAGCAGGAAAAAGCAAAAAATTTCAGAATTGCACCTTGCAACGTGGAGATATTACTGTTTGTGCATTTACATTATTCATTGATTTTTGCCATTGAAAAACGACCAGAAATGTTTGAAGCTACTGACTGAATGAAAGGAGCTGGCATCTCACTCTCTTTGAATCTTCTTTATCATGCTAGGATTAGCAGGAAAAAGCAAAAAATTTCAGAATTGCACCTTGCAATGTGGAGATATTACTGTTTGTGCATTTACAATATTCATTGATTTTTGCCATTGAAAAACGTCCAGAAATGTTTGAAGCTACTGACTGAATGAAAGGAGCTGGCATCTCACTCTCTTTGAATCTTCTTTATCATGCTAGGATTAGCAGGAAAAAGCAAAAAATTTCAGAATTGCACCTTGCAATGCGGAGAAATTACTGTTTGTGCATTTACAATATTCATTGATTTTTGCCATTGAAAAACATCATGTTATTCATATACCAGAAATGTTTGAAGCTACTGACTGAATGAAAAGAGCTGGCATCTCACTCTCTTTGAATCTTCTTTATCATGCTAAGAGGAGCAGGAAAAAGCTAAAAATTTCAGAATTGCACCTTGCAATGTGGAGATATTACTGTTTGTGCATTTACAATATTCATTGATTTTTGCCATTGAAAAACGTCCAGAAATGTTTGAAGCTACTGACTGAATGAAAGGAGCTGGCATCTCACTCTCTTTGAATCTTCTTTATCATGCTAGGATTAGCAGGAAAAAGCAAAAAATTTCAGAATTGCACCTTGCAATGTGGAGATATTACTGTTTGTGCATTTACAATATTCATTGATTTTTGCCATTGAAAAACGTCCAGAAATGTTTGAAGCTACTGACTGAATGAAAGGAGCTGGCATCTCACTCTCTTTGAATCTTCTTTATCATGCTAGGATTAGCAGGAAAAAGCAAAAAATTTCAGAATTGCACCTTGCAATGCGGAGAAATTACTGTTTGTGCATTTACAATATTCATTGATTTTTGCCGTTGAAAAACATCATGTTATTCATATACCAGAAATGTTTGAAGCTACTGACTGAATGAAAAGAGCTGGCATCTCACTCTCTTTGAATCTTCTTTATCATGCTAAGAGGAGCAGGAAAAAGCAAAAAATTTCAGAATTGCACCTTGCAATGTGGAGATATTACTGTTTGTGCATTTACAATATTCATTGATTTTTGCCATTGAAAAACATCATGTTATTCATATACCAGAAATGTTTGAAGCTACTGACTGAATGAAAAGAGCTGGCATCTCACTCTCTTTGAATCTTCTTTATCATGCTAAGAGGAGCAGGAAAAAGCAAAAAATTTCAGAATTGCACCTTGCAATGTGGAGATATTACTGTTTGTGCATTTACAATATTCATTGATTTTTGCCATTGAAAAACGTCCAGAAATGTTTGAAGCTACTGACTGAATGAAAGGAGCTGGCATGTCACTCTCTTTGAATCTTCTTTATCATGCTAGGATTAGCAGGAAAAAGCAAAAAATTTCAGAATTGCACCTTGCAATGCGGAGAAATTACTGTTTGTGCATTTACAATATTCATTGATTTTTGCCATTGAAAAACATCATGTTATTCATATATCAGAAATGTTTGAAGCTACAGACTGAATGAAAAGAGCTGGCATCTCACTCTCTTTGAATCTTCTTTATCATGCTAAGAGGAGCAGGAAAAAGCTAAAAATTTCAGAATTGCACCTTGCAATGTGGAGATATTACTGTTTGTGCATTTACAATATTCATTGATTTTTGCCATTGAAAAACGTCCAGAAATGTTTGAAGCTACTGACTGAATGAAAGGAGCTGGCATCTCACTCTCTTTGAATCTTCTTTATCATGCTAGGATTAGCAGGAAAAAGCAAAAAATTTCAGAATTGCACCTTGCAATGCGGAGAAATTACTGTTTGTGCATTTACAATATTCATTGATTTTTGCCATTGAAAAACATCATGTTATTCATATACCAGAAATGTTTGAAGCTACTGACTGAATGAAAAGAGCTGGCATCTCACTCTCTTTGAATCTTCTTTATAATGCTAAGAGGAGCAGGAAAAAGCAAAAAATTTCAGAATTGCACCTTGCAATGTGGAGATATTACTGTTTGTGCATTTACAATATTCATTGATTTTTGCCATTGAAAAACGTCCAGAAATGTTTGAAGCTACTGACTGAATGAAAGGAGCTGGCATCTCACTCTCTTTGAATCTTCTTTATCATGCTAGGATTAGCAGGAAAAAGCAAAAAATTTCAGAATTGCACCTTGCAATGCGGAGAAATTACTGTTTGTGCATTTACAATATTCATTGATTTTTGCCATTGAATAACATCATGTTATTCATATACCAGAAATGTTTGAAGCTACTGACTGAATGAAAAGAGCTGGCATCTCACTCTCTTTGAATCTTCTTTATCATGCTAAGAGGAGCAGGAAAAAGCAAAAAATTTCAGAATTGCACCTTGCAATGTGGAGATATTACTGTTTGTGCATTTACAATATTCATTGATTTTTACCACTGAAAAACGTCCAGAAATGTTTGAAGCTACTGACTGAATGAAAGGAGCTGGCATGTCACTCTCTTTGAATCTTCTTTATCATGCTAGGATTAGCAGGAAAAAGCAAAACATTTCAGAATTGCACCTTGCAATGTGGAGATATTACTGTTTGTGCATTTACAATATTCATTGATTTTTGCCATTGAAAAACGTCCAGAAATGTTTGAAGCTACTGACTGAATGAAAGGAGCTGGCATCTCACTCTCTTTGAATCTTCTTTATCATGCTAGGATTAGCAGGAAAAAGCAAAAAATTTCAGAATTGCACCTTGCAATGTGGAGATATTACTGTTTGTGTATTTACAATATTCATTGATTTTTGCCATTGAAAAACGTCCAGAAATGTTTGTAGCTACTGACTGAATGAAAAGAGCTGGCATCTCACTCTCTTTGAATCTTCTTTATCATGCTAAGAGGAGCAGGAAAAAGCAAAAAATTTCAGAACTGCACCTTGCAATGCGGAGAAATTACTGTTTGTGCATTTACAATATTCATTGATTTTTGCCATTGAAAAACATCATGTTATTCATATACCAGAAATGTTTGAAGCTACTGACTGAATGAAAAGAGCTGGCATCTCACTCTCTTTGAATCTTTTTTATCATGCTAAGAGGAGCAGGAAAATGCAAAAAATTCCAGAATTGCACCTTGCAATGTGGAGATATTACTGTTTGTGCATTTACAATATTCATTGATTTTTGCCATTGAAAAACGTCCAGAAATGTTTGAAGCTACTGACTGAATGAAAGGAGCTGGCATCTCACTCTCTTTGAATCTTCTTTATCATGCTAGGATTAGCAGGAAAAAGCAAAAAATTTCAGAATTGCACCTTGCAATGCGGAGAAATTACTGTTTGTGCATTTACAATATTCATTGATTTTTGCCGTTGAAAAACATCATGTTATTCATATACCAGAAATGTTTGAAGCTACTGACTGAATGAAAAGAGCTGGCATCTCACTCTCTTTGAATCTTCTTTATCATGCTAAGAGGAGCAGGAAAAAGCAAAAAATTTCAGAATTGCACCTTGCAATGTGGAGATATTACTGTTTGTGCATTTACAATATTCATTGATTTTTGCCATTGAAAAACATCATGTTATTCATATACCAGAAATGTTTGAAGCTACTGACTGAATGAAAAGAGCTGGCATCTCACTCTCTTTGAATCTTCTTTATCATGCTAAGAGGAGCAGGAAAAAGCAAAAAATTTCAGAATTGCACCTTGCAATGTGGAGATATTACTGTTTGTGCATTTACAATATTCATTGATTTTTGCCATTGAAAAACGTCCAGAAATGTTTGAAGCTACTGACTGAATGAAAGGAGCTGGCATCTCACTCTCTTTGAATCTTCTTTATCATGCTAGGATTAGCAGGAAAAAGCAAAAAATTTCAGAATTGCACCTTGCAATGCGGAGAAATTACTGTTTGTGCATTTACAATATTCATTGATTTTTGCCATTGAAAAACATCATGTTATTCATATACCAGAAATGTTTGAAGCTACTGACTGAATGAAAAGAGCTGGCATCTCACTCTCTTTGAATCTTCTTTATCATGCTAAGAGGAGCAGGAAAAAGCAAAAAATTTCAGAATTGCACCTTGCAATGTGGAGATATTACTGTTTGTGCATTTACAATATTCATTGATTTTTGCCATTGAAAAACGTCCAGAAATGTTTGAAGCTACTGACTGAATGAAAGGAGCTGGCATGTCACTCTCTTTGAATCTTCTTTATCATGCTAGGATTAGCAGGAAAAAGCAAAAAATTTCAGAATTGCACCTTGCAATGCGGAGAAATTACTGTTTGTGCATTTACAATATTCATTGATTTTTGCCATTGAAAAACATCATGTTATTCATATATCAGAAATGTTTGAAGCTACTGACTGAATGAAAAGAGCTGGCATCTCACTCTCTTTGAATCTTCTTTATCATGCTAAGAGGAGCAGGAAAAAGCTAAAAATTTCAGAATTGCACCTTGCAATGTGGAGATATTACTGTTTGTGCATTTACAATATTCATTGATTTTTGCCATTGAAAAACGTCCAGAAATGTTTGAAGCTACTGACTGAATGAAAGGAGCTGGCATCTCACTCTCTTTGAATCTTCTTTATCATGCTAGGATTAGCAGGAAAAAGCAAAAAATTTCAGAATTGCACCTTGCAATGCGGAGAAATTACTGTTTGTGCATTTACAATATTCATTGATTTTTGCCATTGAAAAACATCATGTTATTCATATACCAGAAATGTTTGAAGCTACTGACTGAATGAAAAGAGCTGGCATCTCACTCTCTTTGAATCTTCTTTATCATGCTAAGAGGAGCAGGAAAAAGCAAAAAATTTCAGAATTGCACCTTGCAATGTGGAGATATTACTGTTTGTGCATTTACAATATTCATTGATTTTTACCACTGAAAAACGTCCAGAAATGTTTGAAGCTACTGACTGAATGAAAGGAGCTGGCATCTCACTCTCTTTGAATCTTCTTTATCATGCTAGGATTAGCAGGAAAAAGCAAAAAATTTCAGAATTGCACCTTGCAATGCGGAGAAATTACTGTTTGTGCATTTACAATATTCATTGATTTTTGCCGTTGAAAAACATCATGTTATTCATATACCAGAAATGTTTGAAGCTACTGACTGAATGAAAAGAGCTGGCATCTCACTCTTTTTGAATCTTCTTTATCATGCTAAGAGGAGCAGGAAAAAGCAAAAAATTTCAGAATTGCACCTTGCAATGTGAAGATATTACTGTTTGTGCATTTACAATATTCATTGATTTTTGCCATTGAAAAACATCATGTTATTCATATACCAGAAATGTTTGAAGCTACTGACTGAATGAAAAGAGCTGGCATCTCACTCTCTTTGAATCTTCTTTATCATGCTAAGAGGAGCAGGAAAAAGCAAAAAATTTCAGAATTGCACCTTGCAATGTGGAGATATTACTGTTTGTGCATTTACAATATTCATTGATTTTTGCCATTGAAAAACGTCCAGAAATGTTTGAAGCTACTGACTGAATGAAAGGAGCTGGCATCTCACTCTCTTTGAATCTTCTTTATCATGCTAGGATTAGCAGGAAAAAGCAAAAAATTTCAGAATTGCACCTTGCAATGAGGAGAAATTACTGTTTGTGCATTTACAATATTCATTGATTTTTGCCATTGAAAAACATCATGTTATTCATATACCAGAAATGTTTGAAGCTACTGACTGAATGAAAAGAGCTGGCATCTCACTCTCTTTGAATCTTCTTTATCATGCTAAGAGGAGCAGGAAAAAGCAAAAAATTTCATAATTGCACCTTGCAATGTGGAGATATTACTGTTTGTGCATTTACAATATTCATTGATTTTTGCCATTGAAAAACGTCCAGAAATGTTTGAAGCTACTGACTGAATGAAAGGAGCTGGCATGTCACTCTCTTTGAATCTTCTTTATCATGCTAGGATTAGCAGGAAAAAGCAAAAAATTTCAGAATTGCACCTTGCAATGCGGAGAAATTACTGTTTGTGCATTTACAATATTCATTGATTTTTGCCATTGAAAAACATCATGTTATTCATATATCAGAAATGTTTGAAGCTACTGACTGAATGAAAAGAGCTGGCATCTCACTCTCTTTGAATCTTCTTTATCATGCTAAGAGGAGCAGGAAAAAGCTAAAAATTTCAGAATTGCACCTTGCAATGTGGAGATATTACTGTTTGTGCATTTACAATATTCATTGATTTTTGCCATTGAAAAACGTCCAGAAATGTTTGAAGCTACTGACTGAATGAAAGGAGCTGGCATCTCACTCTCTTTGAATCTTCTTTATCATGCTAGGATTAGCAGGAAAAAGCAAAAAATTTCAGAATTGCACCTTGCAATGCAGAGAAATTACTGTTTGTGCATTTACAATATTCATTGATTTTTGCCATTGAAAAACATCATGTTATTCATATACCAGAAATGTTTGAAGCTACTGACTGAATGAAAAGAGCTGGCATCTCACTCTCTTTGAATCTTCTTTATCATGCTAAGAGGAGCAGGAAAAAGCAAAAAATTTCAGAATTGCACCTTGCAATGTGGAGATATTACTGTTTGTGCATTTACAATATTCATTGATTTTTGCCATTGAAAAACGTCCAGAAATGTTTGAAGCTACTGACTGAATGAAAGGAGCTGGCATCTCACTCTCTTTGAATCTTCTTTATCATGCTAGGATTAGCAGGAAAAAGCAAAAAATTTCAGAATTGCACCTTGCAATGCGGAGAAATTACTGTTTGTGCATTTACAATATTCATTGATTTTTGCCATTGAAAAACATCATGTTATTCATATACCAGAAATGTTTGAAGCTACTGACTGAATGAAAAGAGCTGGCATCTCACTCTCTTTGAATCTTCTTTATCATGCTAAGAGGAGCAGGAAAAAGCAAAAAATTTCAGAATTGCACCTTGCAATGTGGAGATATTACTGTTTGTGCATTTACAATATTCATTGATTTTTACCACTGAAAAACGTCCAGAAATGTTTGAAGCTACTGACTGAATGAAAGGAGCTGGCATGTCACTCTCTTTGAATCTTCTTTATCATGCTAGGATTAGCAGGAAAAAGCAAAAAATTTCAGAATTGCACCTTGCAATGCGGAGAAATTACTGTTTGTGCATTTACAATATTCATTGATTTTTGCCATTGAAAAACATCATGTTATTCATATACCAGAAATGTTTGAAGCTACTGACTGAATGAAAAGAGCTGGCATCTTGTAACATATCTGGCGGCGTCCTTGCATGGTGGTCCATCTCCCACTGTGCAAGAGCGCGCACTTGATCTCCAGTCCAGAATGTCTCTCTGGCTTACCTCCATGCTGTCTGTTTGTGTCTGTTTCTGCTGCTTAAGGGCGGCGCCCGATCACTTCCTGCTTTTTGTACCTGCTGTGGGTCACACCCCTTGTGCGTCCTCAGCCTATTGCTGTCTGTCACCTGGTATATAGCTCAGCTGCTCCTATCTATTCCTGCCTGAGCATAGTGTTTCATTCAGTGTGTGCTTGCACTCTGAAGGTGCCAGGTCCCGTTCTGTGTTCTCTTTTCTGCCTATCCTGGAGGCTGTATTTTCAGGCCTGTCTGAACACGCTCCTAGCCTGTTCCTCCTGCCTTCTAGGGGCTGATTTCCTAGACCCGCTCCTGTATCTTGTCTCACCTGTCTGAACACGCTCTTAGCCTGTTCCTCCCGCCTTCTAGGGGCCGATTACCTAGACCCGCTTCTGTATCTTGTCTGTCCTGTCTGAACACGCTCCTTGCCTGTTCGTCCTGCCTCTCTGGGGGCCATATTCCCAGACCCGCTCCTGTATTCCGCTGCAGTGTCGGTCTCCTCCGTACACTCAGTTCCAGTCTGAACTCTCTCCTATCCTTTACCTGTTTTGCCTCTATGTCCGTTCCCTTCCTTTTTCTGCAGAGTCTGAACTCGTACCTATCTCCTGCTTGTTGTCTCTGTACTCCCGTTTGTGAGTTTGTGGTCCACTCGCTACTTCACTGCAAGTACCCTGTGGGTATCTGGCTCTGCCTTTCCCTTCTTGTCTGTTCAGTGTGAACAGAGCCCTGTCCCCCCTGCTCAGCCTTGCCTGCTCTGACTCCTTTGCTCACCGCTCCGGCGGTTCTAGCCTGCTCTGACTCCTTTGCTCACCGCTCCGGCGGTTCTAGCCTGCTCTGACTCCTTTGCTCACCGCTCCGGCGGTTCTAGCCTGCTCTGACTCCTTTGCTCACCGCTCCGGCGGTTCTAGCCTGCTCTGACTCCTTTGCTCACCGCTCCGGCGGTTCTAGCCTGCTCTGACTCCTTTGCTCACCGCTCCGGCGGTTCTAGCCTGCTCTGACTCCTTTGCTCACCGCTCCGGCGGTTCTAGCCTGCTCTGACTCCTTTGCTCACCGCTCCGGCGGTTCTAGCCTGCTCTGACTCCTTTGCTCACCGCTCCGGCGGTTCTAGCCTGCTCTGACTCCTTTGCTCACCGCTCCGGCGGTTCTAGCCTGCTCTGACTCCTTTGCTCACCGCTCCGGCGGTTCTAGCCTGCTCTGACTCCTTTGCTCACCGCTCCAGGCGGTCTCGTCCTGCTTTACTCTTGCTCACTGCTCCGGCAGTCTCGCTCAGCTCTGACCCTTTGCTCACCGCTCCTGGTGGCCTTGTCCTGCTCTACTCTTGCTCACTGCTCCAGGCGGTCTTGTCCTGCCCTGTTCTCGCTCACCTCTCTGGGCGGCCTCACTCTGCTGTGTTTGTCCACCACATCTGTGGTTCTGTTCCTGAGTCCCAGTGTGTACTGGGTCCTATCCCCCCAGTGTCCCTACCTGCTAGTGCCTCCCTGTCTGCACTCTAGCTGTGCTTGCCTGTACCCCTCTGCCTGTATTGTTCCTGAGTCCCAGTGTGTACTGGGTCCTATCCCGCCTGTGTTCCTACCTGCTAGTGCCTCCCTGTCTGCACTCTAGCTGTGCTTGCCTTTACCCGCCTGCCTGCATACCAGTCGGGCCTGCCTATACCCACCAGTCTGTGTGCCAGCCTACCAGTCTGTTCCTGTATTCCCCTGTGTGGGTCAACAGCCGTGTCCGGGGTCTGTCCTGGAGTAGCACCTGGTCCCTCTGCTCGGTTCCTCCTTGGTGCACTGGCGTCGTATGCCGTCGTGCGACCCTGGTCGGATCGGGTGAATACCTAGTTAGGCCCCTCCAGGCATTCACTCTCCGGCACGGTCCAGTGGAATCACTACAATCACACACACACGCCGCTCAGCCCGGGCGTGTGCATAACACATCTCACTCTCTTTGAATCTTCTTTATCATGCTAAGAGGAGCAGGAAAAAGCTAAAAATTTCAGAATTGCACCTTGCAATGTGGAGATATTACTGTTTGTGCATTTACAATATTCATTGATTTTTGCCATTGAAAAACGTCCAGAAATGTTTGAAGCTACTGACTGAATGAAAGGAGCTGGCATCTCACTCTCTTTGAATCTTCTTTATCATGCTAGGATTAGCAGGAAAAAGCAAAAAATTTCAGAATTGCACCTTGCAATGCGGAGAAATTACTGTTTGTGCATTTACAATATTCATTGATTTTTGCCATTGAAAAACATCATGTTATTCATATACCAGAAATGTTTGAAGCTACTGACTGAATGAAAAGAGCTGGCATCTCACTCTCTTTGAATCTTCTTTAACATGCTGAGAGGAGCAGGAAAAAGCAAAATATTTCAGAATTGCACCTTGCAATGTGGAGATATTACTGTTTGTGCATTTACAATATTCATTGATTTTTGCCATTGAAAAACGTCCAGAAATGTTTGAAGCTACTGACTGAATGAAAGGAGCTGGCATCTCACTCTCTTTGAATCTTCTTTATCATGCTAGGATTAGCAGGAAAAAGCAAAAAATTTCAGAATTGCACCTTGCAATGCGGAGAAATTACTGTTTGTGCATTTACAATATTCATTGATTTTTGCCATTGAAAAACATCATGTTATTCATATACCAGAAATGTTTGAAGCTACTGACTGAATGAAAAGAGCTGGCATCTCACTCTCTTTGAATCTTCTTTATCATGCTAAGAGGAGCAGGAAAAAGCAAAAAATTTCAGAATTGCACCTTGCAATGTGGAGATATTACTGTTTGTGCATTTACAATATTCATTGATTTTTGCCATTGAAAAACGTCCAGAAATGTTTGAAGCTATTGACTGAATGAAAGGAGCTGGCATGTCACTCTCTTTGAATCTTCTTTATCATGCTAGGATTAGCAGGAAAAAACAAAAAATTTCAGAATTGCACCTTGCAATGCGGAGAAATTACTGTTTGTGCATTTACAATATTCATTGATTTTTGCCATTGAAAAACATCATGTTATTCATATACCAGAAATGTTTGAAGCTACTGACTGAATGAAAAGAGCTGGCATCTCACTCTCTTTGAATCTTCTTTATCATGCTAAGAGGAGCAGGAAAAAGCTAAAAATTTCAGAATTGCACCTTGCAATGTGGAGATATTACTGTTTGTGCATTTACAATATTCATTGATTTTTGCCATTGAAAAACGTCCAGAAATGTTTGAAGCTACTGACTGAATGAAAGGAGCTGGCATCTCACTCTCTTTGAATCTTCTTTATCATGCTAGGATTAGCAGGAAAAAGCAAAAAATTTCAGAATTGCACCTTGCAATGCGGAGAAATTACTGTTTGTGCATTTACAATATTCATTGATTTTTGCCATTGAAAAACATCATGTTATTCATATACCAGAAATGTTTGAAGCTACTGACTGAATGAAAAGAGCTGGCATCTCACTCTCTTTGAATCTTCTTTATCATGCTGAGAGGAGCAGGAAAAAGCAAAAAATTTCAGAATTGCACCTTGCAATGTGGAGATATTACTGTTTGTGCATTTACAATATTCATTGATTTTTGCCATTGAAAAACGTCCAGAAATGTTTGAAGCTACTGACTGAATGAAAGGAGCTGGCATCTCACTCTCTTTGAATCTTCTTTATCATGCTAGGATTAGCAGGAAAAAGCAAAAAATTTCAGAATTGCACCTTGCAATGTGGAGATATTACTGTTTGTGCATTTACAATATTCATTGATTTTTGCCATTGAAAAACGTCCAGAAATGTTTGAAGCTACTGACTGCATGAAAGGAGCTGGCATCTCACTCTCTTTGAATCTTCTTTATCATGCTAGGATTAGCAGGAAAAAGCAAAAAATTTCAGAATTGCACCTTGCAATGCGGAGAAATTACTGTTTGTGCATTTACAATATTCATTGATTTTTGCCATTGAAAAACATCATGTTATTCATATACCAGAAATGTTTGAAGCTACTGACTGAATGAAAAGAGCTGGCATCTCAATCTCTTTGAATCTTCTTTATCATGCTAAGAGGAGCAGGAAAAAGCAAAGAATTTCAGAATTGCACCTTGCAATGTGGAGATATTACTGTTTGTGCATTTACAATATTCATTGATTTTTGCCATTGAAAAACGTCCAGAAATGTTTGAAGCTACTGACTGAATGAAAGGAGCTGGCATCTCACTCTCTTTGAATCTTCTTTATCATGCTAGGATTAGCAAGAAAAAGCAAAAAATTTCAGAATTGCACCTTGCAATGCGGAGAAATTACTGTTTGTGCATTTACAATATTCATTGATTTTTGCCATTGAAAAACATCATGTTATTCATATACCAGAAATGTTTGAAGCTACTCACTGAATGAAAAGAGCTGGCATCTCACTCTCTTTGAATCTTCTTTATCATGCTAAGAGGAGCAGGAAAAAGCAAAAAATTTCAGAATTGCACCTTGCAATGTGGAGATATTACTGTTTGTGCATTTACAATATTCATTGATTTTTGCCATTGAAAAACATCATGTTATTCATATACCAGAAATGTTTGAAGCTACTGACTGAATGAAAAGAGCTGGCATCTCACTCTCTTTGAATCTTCTTTATCATGCTAAGAGGAGCAGGAAAAAGCAAAAAATTTCAGAATTGCACCTTGCAATGTGGAGATATTACTGTTTGTGCATTTACAACATTCATTGATTTTTGCCATTGAAAAACGTCCAGAAATGTTTGAAGCTACTGACTGAATGAAAGGAGCTGGCATGTCACTCTCTTTGAATCTTCTTTATCATGCTAGGATTAGCAGGAAAAAGCAAAAAATTTCAAAATTGCACCTTGCAATGCGGAGAAATTACTGTTTGTGCATTTACAGTATTCATTGATTTTTGCCATTGAAAAACATCACGTTATTCATATACCAGAAATGTTTGAAGCTACTGACTGAATGAAAAGAGCTGGCATCTCACTCTCTTTGAATCTTCTTTATCATGCTGAGGAGCAGGAAAAAGCAAAAAATTTCAGAATTGCACCTTGCAATGTGGAGATATTACTGTTTGTGCATTTACAATATTCATTGATTTTTGCCATTGAAAAACGTCCAGAAATGTTTGAAGCTACTGACTGAATGAAAGGAGCTAGCATCTCACTCTCTTTGAATCTTCTTTATCATGCTAAGAGGAGCAGGAAAAAGCAAAAAATTTCAGAATTGCACCTTGCAATGTGGAGATATTACTGTTTGTGCATTTACAATATTCATTGATTTTTGCCATTGAAAAACGTCCAGAAATGTTTGAAGCTACTGACTGAATGAAAGGAGCTGGCATCTCACTCTCTTTGAATCTTCTTTATCATGCTAGGATTAGCAGGAAAAAGCAAAAAATTTCAGAATTGCACCTTGCAATGCGGAGAAATTACTGTTTGTGCATTTACAATATTCATTGATTTTTGCCATTGAAAAACATCATGTTATTCATATACCAGAAATGTTTGAAGCTACTGACTGAATGAAAAGAGCTGGCATCTCACTCTCTTTGAATCTTCTTTATCATGCTAAGAGGAGCAGGAAAAAGCAAAAAATTTCAGAATTGCACCTTGCAATGTGGAGATATTACTGTTTGTGCATTTACAACATTCATTGATTTTTGCCATTGAAAAACGTCCAGAAATGTTTGAAGCTACTGACTGAATGAAAGGAGCTGGCATGTCACTCTCTTTGAATCTTCTTTATCATGCTAGGATTAGCAGGAAAAAGCAAAAAATTTCAGAATTGCACCTTGCAATGCGGAGAAATTACTGTTTGTGCATTTACAATATTCATTGATTTTTGCCATTGAAAAACATCATGTTATTCATATACCAGAAATGTTTGAAGCTACTGACTGAATGAAAAGAGCTGGCATCTCACTCTCTTTGAATCTTCTTTATCATGCTAAGAGGAGCAGGAAAAAGCTAAAAATTTCAGAATTGCACCTTGCAATGTGGAGATATTACTGTTTGTGCATTTACAATATTCATTGATTTTTGCCATTGAAAAACGTCCAGAAATGTTTGAAGCTACTGACTGAATGAAAGGAGCTGGCATCTCACTCTCTTTGAATCTTCTTTATCATGCTAGGATTAGCAGGAAAAAGCAAAAAATTTCAGAATTGCACCTTGCAATGCGGAGAAATTACTGTTTGTGCATTTACAATATTCATTGATTTTTGCCATTGAAAAACATCATGTTATTCATATACCAGAAATGTTTGAAGCTACTGACTGAATGAAAAGAGCTGGCATCTCACTCTCTTTGAATCTTCTTTATCATGCTGAGAGGAGCAGGAAAAAGCAAAAAATTTCAGAATTGCACCTTGCAATGTGGAGATATTACTGTTTGTGCATTTACAATATTCATTGATTTTTGCCATTGAAAAACGTCCAGAAATGTTTGAAGCTACTGACTGAATGAAAGGAGCTGGCATCTCACTCTCTTTGAATCTTCTTTATCATGCTAGGATTAGCAGGAAAAAGCAAAAAATTTCAGAATTGCACCTTGCAATGTGGAGATATTACTGTTTGTGCATTTACAATATTCATTGATTTTTGACATTGAAAAACGTCCAGAAATGTTTGAAGCTACTGACTGAATGAAAGGAGCTGGCATCTCACTCTCTTTGAATCTTCTTTATCATGCTAGGATTAGCAGGAAAAAGCAAAAAATTTCAGAATTGCACCTTGCAATGCGGAGAAATTACTGTTTGTGCATTTACAATATTCATTGATTTTTGCCATTGAAAAACATCATGTTATTCATATACCAGAAATGTTTAAAGCTACTGACTGAATGAAAAGAGCTGGCATCTCAATCTCTTTGAATCTTCTTCATCATGCTAAGAGGAGCAGGAAAAAGCAAAGAATTTCAGAATTGCACCTTGCAATGTGGAGATATTACTGTTTGTGCATTTACAATATTCATTGATTTTTGCCATTGAAAAACGTCCAGAAATGTTTGAAGCTACTGACTGAATGAAAGGAGCTGGCATCTCACTCTCTTTGAATCTTCTTTATCATGCTAGGGTTAGCAAGAAAAAGCAAAAAATTTCAGAATTGCACCTTGCAATGCGGAGAAATTACTGTTTGTGCATTTACAATATTCATTGATTTTTGCCATTGAAAAACATCATGTTATTCATATACCAGAAATGTTTGAAGCTACTGACTGAATGAAAAGAGCTGGCATCTCACTCTCTTTGAATCTTCTTTATCATGCTAAGAGGAGCAGGAAAAAGCTAAAAATTTCAGAATTGCACCTTGCAATGTGGAGATATTACTGTTTGTGCATTTACAATATTCATTGATTTTTGCCATTGAAAAACATCATGTTATTCATATACCAGAAATGTTTGAAGCTACTGACTGAATGAAAAGAGCTGGCATCTCACTCTCTTTGAATCTTCTTTATCATGCTAAGAGGAGCAGGAAAAAGCAAAAAATTTCAGAATTGCACCTTGCAATGTGGAGATATTACTGTTTGTGCATTTACAACATTCATTGATTTTTGCCATTGAAAAACGTCCAGAAATGTTTGAAGCTACTGACTGAATGAAAGGAGCTGGCATGTCACTCTCTTTGAATCTTCTTTATCATGCTAGGATTAGCAGGAAAAAGCAAAAAATTTCAGAATTGCACCTTGCAATGCGGAGAAATTACTGTTTGTGCATTTACAGTATTCATTGATTTTTGCCATTGAAAAACATCACGTTATTCATATACCAGAAATGTTTGAAGCTACTGACTGAATGAAAAGAGCTGGCATCTCACTCTCTTTGAATCTTCTTTATCATGCTGAGGAGCAGGAAAAAGCAAAAAATTTCAGAATTGCACCTTGCAATGTGGAGATATTACTGTTTGTGCATTTACAATATTCATTGATTTTTGCCATTGAAAAACGTCCAGAAATGTTTGAAGCTACTGACTGAATGAAAGGAGCTAGCATCTCACTCTCTTTGAATCTTCTTTATCATGCTAAGAGGAGCAGGAAAAAGCAAAAAATTTCAGAATTGCACCTTGCAATGTGGAGATATTACTGTTTGTGCATTTACAATATTCATTGATTTTTGCCATTGAAAAACGTCCAGAAATGTTTGAAGCTACTGACTGAATGAAAGGAGCTGGCATCTCACTCTCTTTGAATCTTCTTTATCATGCTAGGATTAGCAGGAAAAAGCAAAAAATTTCAGAATTGCACCTTGCAATGCGGAGAAATTACTGTTTGTGCATTTACAATATTCATTGATTTTTGCCATTGAAAAACATCATGTTATTCATATACCAGAAATGTTTGAAGCTACTGACTGAATGAAAAGAGCTGGCATCTCACTCTCTTTGAATCTTCTTTATCATGCTAAGAGGAGCAGGAAAAAGCAAAAAATTTCAGAATTGCACCTTGCAATGTGGAGATATTACTGTTTGTGCATTTACAACATTCATTGATTTTTGCCATTGAAAAACGTCCAGAAATGTTTGAAGCTACTGACTGAATGAAAGGAGCTGGCATGTCACTCTCTTTGAATCTTCTTTATCATGCTAGGATTAGCAGGAAAAAGCAAAAAATTTCAGAATTGCACCTTGCAATGCGGAGAAATTACTGTTTGTGCATTTACAATATTCATTGATTTTTGCCATTGAAAAACATCATGTTATTCATATACCAGAAATGTTTGAAGCTACTGACTGAATGAAAAGAGCTGGCATCTCACTCTCTTTGAATCTTCTTTATCATGCTGAGGAGCAGGAAAAAGCAAAAAATTTCAGAATTGCACCTTGCAATGTGGAGATATTACTGTTTGTGCATTTACAATATTCATTGATTTTTGCCATTGAAAAACGTCCAGAAATGTTTGAAGCTACTGACTGAATGAAAGGAGCTAGCATCTCACTCTCTTTGAATCTTCTTTATCATGCTAAGAGGAGCAGGAAAAAGCAAAAAAATTTCAGAATTGCACCTTGCAATGTGGAGATATTACTGTTTGTGCATTTACAATATTCATTGATTTTTGCCATTGAAAAACGTCCAGAAATGTTTGAAGCTACTGACTGAATGAAAAGAGCTGGCATCTCACTCTCTTTGAATCTTCTTTATCATGCTAGGATTAGCAGGAAAAAGCAAAAAATTTCAGAATTGCACCTTGCAATGCGGAGAAATTACTGTTTGTGCATTTACAATATTCATTGATTTTTGCCATTGAAAAACGTCCAGAAATGTTTGAAGCTACTGACTGAATGAAAAGAGCTGTCATCTCACTCTCTTTGAATCTTCTTTATCATGCTAGGATTAGCAGGAAAAAGCAAAAAATTTCAGAATTGCACCTTGCAATGCGGAGAAATTACTGTTTGTGCATTTACAATATTCATTGATTTTTGCCATTGAAAAACATCATGTTATTCATATACCAGAAATGTTTGAAGCTACTGACTGAATGAAAAGAGCTGGCATCTCACTCTCTTTGAATCTTCTTTATCATGCTAAGAGGAGCAGGAAAAAGCAAAAAATTTCAGAATTGCACCTTGCAATGTGGAGATATTACTGTTTGTGCATTTACAATATTCATTGATTTTTGCCATTGAAAAACGTCCAGAAATGTTTGAAGCTACTGACTGAATGAAAGGAGCTGGCATCTCACTCTCTTTGAATCTTCTTTATCATGCTAGGATTAGCAGGAAAAAGCAAAAAATTTCAGAATTGCACCTTGCAATGCGGAGAAATTACTGTTTGTGCATTTACAATATTCATTGATTTTTGCCATTGAAAAACATCATGTTATTCATATACCAGAAATGTTTGACGCTACTGACTGAATGAAAAGAGCTGGCATCTCACTCTCTTTGAATCTTCTTTATCATGCTAAGAGGAGCAGGAAAAAGCAAAAAATTTCAGAATTGCACCTTGCAATGTGGAGATATTACTGTTTGTGCATTTACAATATTCATTGATTTTTGCCATTGAAAAACGTCCAGAAATGTTTGAAGCTACTGACTGAATGAAAGGAGCTGGCATCTCACTCTCTTTGAATCTTCTTTATCATGCTAGGGTTAGCAGGAAAAAGCAAAAAATTTCAGAATTGCACCTTGCAATGCGGAGAAATTACTGTTTGTGCATTTACAATATTCATTGATTTTTGCCATTGAAAAACATCATGTTATTCATATACCAGAAATGTTTGAAGCTACTGACTGAATGAAAAGAGCTGGCATCTCACTCTCTTTGAATCTTCTTTATCGTGCTAAGAGGAGCAGGAAAAAGCAAAAAATTTCAGAATTGCACCTTGCAATGTGGAGATATTACTGTTTGTGCATTTACAATATTCATTGATTTTTGCCATTGAAAAACGTCCAGAAATGTTTGAAGCTACTGACTGAATGAAAGGAGCTGGCATGTCACTCTCTTTGAATCTTCTTTATCATGCTAGGATTAGCAGGAAAAAGCAAAAAATTTCAGAATTGCACCTTGCAATGTGGAGAAATTACTGTTTGTGCATTTACAATATTCATTGATTTTTGCCATTGAAAAACATCATGTTATTCATATACCAGAAATGTTTGAAGCTACTGACTGAATGAAAAGAGCTGGCATCTCACTCTCTTTGAATCTTCTTTATCATGCTAAGAGGAGCAGGAAAAAGCAAAAAATTTCAGAATTGCACCTTGCAATGTGGAGATATTACTGTTTGTGCATTTACAATATTCATTGATTTTTGCCATTGAAAAACGTCCAGAAATGTTTGAAGCTACTGACTGAATGAAAGGAGCTGGCATCTCACTCTCTTTGAATCTTCTTTATCATGCTAGGATTAGCAGGAAAAAGCAAAAAATTTCAGAATTGCACCTTGCAATGCGGAGAAATTACTGTTTGTGCATTTACAATATTCATTGATTTTTGCCATTGAAAAACATCATGTTATTCATATACCAGAAATGTTTGAAGCTACTGACTGAATGAAAAGAGCTGGCATCTCACTCTCTTTGAATCTTCTTTATCATGCTAAGAGGAGCAGGAAAAAGCAAAAAATTTCAGAATTGCACCTTGCAATGTGGAGATATTACTGTTTGTGCATTTACAATATTCATTGATTTTTGCCATTGAAAAACGTCCAGAAATGTTTGAAGCTACTGACTGAATGAAAGGAGCTGGCATCTCACTCTCTTTGAATCTTCTTTATCATGCTAGGATTAGCAGGAAAAAGCAAAAAATTTCAGAATTGCACCTTGCAATGCGGAAAAATTACTGTTTGTGCATTTACAATATTCATTGATTTTTGCCATTGAAAAACATCATGTTATTCATATACCAGAAATGTTTGAAGCTACTGACTGAATGAAAAGAGCTGGCATCTCACTCTCTTTGAATCTTCTTTATCATGCTAAGAGGAGCAGGAAAAAGCAAAAAATTTCAGAATTGAACCTTGCAATGTGGAGATATTACTGTTTGTGCATTTACAATATTCATTGATTTTTGCCATTGAAAAACGTCCAGAAATGTTTGAAGCTACTGACTGAATGAAAGGAGCTGGCATCTCACTCTCTTTGAATCTTCTTTATCATGCTAGGATTAGCAGGAAAAAGCAAAAAATTTCAGAATTGCACCTTGCAATGCGGAGAAATTACTGTTTGTGCATTTACAATATTCATTGATTTTTGCCATTGAAAAACATCATGTTATTCATATACCAGAAATGTTTGAAGCTACTGACTGAATGAAAAGAGCTGGCATCTCACTCTCTTTGAATCTTCTTTATCATGCTAAGAGGAGCAGGAAAAAGCAAAAAATTTCAGAATTGCACCTTGCAATGTGGAGATATTACTGTTTGTGCATTTACAACATTCATTGATTTTTGCCATTGAAAAACGTCCAGAAATGTTTGAAGCTACTGACTGAATGAAAGGAGCTGGCATCTCACTCTCTTTGAATCTTCTTTATCATGCTAGGATTAGCAGGAAAAAGCAAAAAATTTCAGAATTGCACCTTGCAATGCGGAGAAATTACTGTTTGTGCATTTACAATATTCATTGATTTTTGCCATTGAAAAACATCATGTTATTCATATACCAGAAATGTTTGAAGCTACTGACTGAATGAAAAGAGCTGGCATCTCACTCTCTTTGAATCTTCTTTATCATGCTAAGAGGAGCAGGAAAAAGCAAAAAATTTCAGAATTGCACCTTGCAATGTGGAGATATTACTGTTTGTGCATTTACAACATTCATTGATTTTTGCCATTGAAAAACGTCCAGAAATGTTTGAAGCTACTGACTGAATGAAAGGAGCTGGCATGTCACTCTCTTTGAATCTTCTTTATCATGCTAGGATTAGCAGGAAAAAGCAAAAAATTTCAGAATTGCACCTTGCAATGCGGAGAAATTACTGTTTGTGCATTTACAATATTCATTGATTTTTGCCATTGAAAAACATCATGTTATTCATATACCAGAAATGTTTGAAGCTACTGACTGAATGAAAAGAGCTGGCATCTCACTCTCTTTGAATCTTCTTTATCATGCTGAGGAGCAGGAAAAAGCAAAAAATTTCAGAATTGCACCTTGCAATGTGGAGATATTACTGTTTGTGCATTTACAATATTCATTGATTTTTGCCTTTGAAAAACGTCCAGAAATGTTTGAAGCTACTGACTGAATGAAAGGAGCTAGCATCTCACTCTCTTTGAATCTTCTTTATCATGCTAAGAGGAGCAGGAAAAAGCAAAAAATTTCAGAATTGCACCTTGCAATGTGGAGATATTACTGTTTGTGCATTTACAATATTCATTGATTTTTGCCATTGAAAAACGTCCAGAAATGTTTGAAGCTACTGACTGAATGAAAAGAGCTGGCATCTCACTCTCTTTGAATCTTCTTTATCATGCTAGGATTAGCAGGAAAAAGCAAAAAATTTCAGAATTGCACCTTGCAATGCGGAGAAATTACTGTTTGTGCATTTACAATATTCATTGATTTTTGCCATTGAAAAACATCATGTTATTCATATACCAGAAATGTTTGAAGCTACTGACTGAATGAAAAGAGCTGGCATCTCACTCTCTTTGAATCTTCTTTATCATGCTAAGAGGAGCAGGAAAAAGCAAAAAATTTCAGAATTGCACCTTGCAATGTGGAGATATTACTGTTTGTGCATTTACAATATTCATTGATTTTTGACATTGAAAAACGTCCAGAAATGTTTGAAGCTACTGACTGAATGAAAGGAGCTGGCATCTCACTCTCTTTGAATCTTCTTTATCATGCTAGGATTAGCAGGAAAAAGCAAAAAATTTCAGAATTGCACCTTGCAATGCGGAGAAATTACTGTTTGTGCATTTACAATATTCATTGATTTTTGCCATTGAAAAACATCATGTTATTCATATACCAGAAATGTTTGAAGCTACTGACTGAATGAAAAGAGCTGGCATCTCACTCTCTTTGAATCTTCTTTATCATGCTAAGAGGAGCAGGAAAAAGCAAAAAATTTCAGAATTGCACCTTGCAATGTGGAGATATTACTGTTTGTGCATTTACAATATTCATTGATTTTTGACATTGAAAAACGTCCAGAAATGTTTGAAGCTACTGACTGAATGAAAGGAGCTGGCATCACACTCTCTTTGAATCTTCTTTATCATGCTAGGATTAGCAGGAAAAAGCAAAAAATTTCAGAATTGCACCTTGCAATGCGGAGAAATTACTGTTTGTGCATTTACAATATTCATTGATTTTTGCCATTGAAAAACATCATGTTATTCATATACCAGAAATGTTTGACGCTACTGACTGAATGAAAAGAGCTGGCATCTCACTCTCTTTGAATCTTCTTTATCATGCTGAGGAGCAGGAAAAAGCAAAAAATTTCAGAATTGCACCTTGCAATGTGGAGATATTACTGTTTGTGCATTTACAATATTCATTGATTTTTGCCATTGAAAAACGTCCAGAAATGTTTGAAGCTACTGACTGAATGAAAGGAGTTGGCATCTCACTCTCTTTGAATCTTCTTTATCATGCTAGGATTAGCAGGAAAAAGCAAAAAATTTCAGAATTGCACCTTGCAATGCGGAGAAATTACTGTTTGTGCATTTACAATATTCATTGATTTTTGCCATTGAAAAACATGATGTTATTCATATACCAGAAATGTTTGAAGCTACTGACTGAATGAAAAGAGCTGGCATCTCACTCTCTTTGAATCTTCTTTATCATGCTAAGAGGAGCAGGAAAAAGCAAAAAATTTCAGAATTGCACCTTGCAATGTGGAGATATTACTGTTTGTGCATTTACAATATTCATTGATTTTTGCCATTGAAAAACGTCCAGAAATGTTTGAAGCTACTGACTGAATGAAAGGAGCTGGCATGTCACTCTCTTTGAATCTTCTTTATGATGCTAGGATTAGCAGGAAAAAGCAAAAAATTTCAGAATTGCACCTTGCAATGTGGAGAAATTACTGTTTGTGCATTTACAATATTCATTGATTTTTGCCATTGAAAAACATCATGTTATTCATATACCAGAAATGTTTGAAGCTACTGACTGAATGAAAAGAGCTGGCATCTCACTCTCTTTGAATCTTCTTTATCATGCTAAGAGGAGCAGGAAAAAGCAAAAAATTTCAGAATTGCACCTTGCAATGTGGAGATATTACTGTTTGTGCATTTACAATATTCATTGATTTTTGCCATTGAAAAACGTCCAGAAATGTTTGAAGCTACTGACTGAATGAAAGGAGCTGGCATCTCACTCTCTTTGAATCTTCTTTATCATGCTAGGATTAGCAGGAAAAAGCAAAAAATTTCAGAATTGCACCTTGCAATGCGGAGAAATTACTGTTTGTGCATTTACAATATTCATTGATTTTTGCCATTGAAAAACATCATGTTATTCATATACCAGAAATGTTTGAAGCTACTGACTGAATGAAAAGAGCTGGCATCTCACTCTCTTTGAATCTTCTTTATCATGCTAAGAGGAGCAGGAAAAAGCAAAAAATTTCAGAATTGCACCTTGCAATGTGGAGATATTACTGTTTGTGCATTTACAATATTCATTGATTTTTGCCATTGAAAAACGTCCAGAAATGTTTGAAGCTACTGACTGAATGAAAGGAGCTGGCATCTCACTCTCTTTGAATCTTCTTTATCATGCTAGGATTAGCAGGAAAAAGCAAAAAATTTCAGAATTGCACCTTGCAATGCGGAGAAATTACTGTTTGTGCATTTACAATATTCATTGATTTTTGCCATTGAAAAACATCATGTTATTCATATACCAGAAATGTTTGAAGCTACTGACTGAATGAAAAGAGCTGGCATCTCACTCTCTTTGAATCTTCTTTATCATGCTAAGAGGAGCAGGAAAAAGCAAAAAATTTCAGAATTGCACCTTGCAATGTGGAGATATTACTGTTTGTGCATTTACAATATTCATTGATTTTTGCCATTGAAAAACGTCCAGAAATGTTTGAAGCTACTGACTGAATGAAAGGAGCTGGCATCTCACTCTCTTTGAATCTTCTTTATCATGCTAGGATTAGCAGGAAAAAGCAAAAAATTTCAGAATTGCACCTTGCAATGCGGAGAAATTACTGTTTGTGCATTTACAATATTCATTGATTTTTGCCATTGAAAAACATCATGTTATTCATATACCAGAAATGTTTGAAGCTACTGACTGAATGAAAAGAGCTGGCATCTCACTCTCTTTGAATCTTCTTTATCATGCTAAGAGGAGCAGGAAAAAGCAAAAAATTTCAGAATTGCACCTTGCAATGTGGAGATATTACTGTTTGTGCATTTACAATATTCATTGATTTTTGCCATTGAAAAACGTCCAGAAATGTTTGAAGCTACTGACTGAATGAAAGGAGCTGGCATGTCACTCTCTTTGAATCTTCTTTATCATGCTAGGATTAGCAGGAAAAAGCAAAAAATTTCAGAATTGCACCTTGCAATGCGGAGAAATTACTGTTTGTGCATTTACAATATTCATTGATTTTTGCCATTGAAAAACATCATGTTATTCATATACCAGAAATGTTTGAAGCTACTGA
Source organism: Phyllobates terribilis (assembly GCF_046119375.1). Taxonomy (NCBI): domain Eukaryota; kingdom Metazoa; phylum Chordata; class Amphibia; order Anura; family Dendrobatidae; genus Phyllobates; species Phyllobates terribilis. The sequence goes on along the minus strand of NW_027362942.1, from coordinate 381,754 downwards.
CTGAATGAAAAGAGCTGGCATCTCACTCTCTTTGAATCTTCTTTATCATGCTAAGAGGAGCAGGAAAAAGCAAAAAATTTCAGAATTGCACCTTGCAATGTGGAGATATTACTGTTTGTGCATTTACAATATTCATTGATTTTTGCCATTGAAAAACGTCCAGAAATGTTTGAAGCTACTGACTGAATGAAAGGAGCTGGCATGTCACTCTCTTTGAATCTTCTTTATCATGCTAGGATTAGCAGGAAAAAGCAAAAAATTTCAGAATTGCACCTTGCAATGCGGAGAAATTACTGTTTGTGCATTTACAATATTCATTGATTTTTGCCATTGAAAAACATCATGTTATTCATATACCAGAAATGTTTGAAGCTACTGACTGAATGAAAAGAGCTGGCATCTCACTCTCTTTGAATTTTCTTTATCATGCTAAGAGGAGCAGGAAAAGGCTAAAAATTTCAGAATTGCACCTTGCAATGTGGAGATATTACTGTTTGTGCATGTACAATATTCATTGATTTTTGCCATTGAAAAACGTCCAGAAATGTTTGAAGCTACTGACTGAATGAAAGGAGCTGGCATGTCACTCTCTTTGAATCTTCTTTATCATGCTAGGATTAGCAGGAAAAAGCAAAAAATTTCAGAATTGCACCTTGCAATGTGGAGAAATTACTGTTTGTGCATTTACAATATTCATTGATTTTTGCCATTGAAAAACATCATGTTATTCATATACCAGAAATGTTTGAAGCTACTGACTGAATGAAAAGAGCTGGCATCTCACTCTCTTTGAATCTTCTTTATCATGCTAAGAGGAGCAGGAAAAAGCAAAAAATTTCAGAATTGCACCTTGCAATGTGGAGATATTACTGTTTGTGCATTTACAATATTCATTGATTTTTGCCATTGAAAAACGTCCAGAAATGTTTGAAGCTACTGACTGAATGAAAGGAGCTGGCATCTCACTCTCTTTGAATCTTCTTTATCATGCTAGGATTAGCAGGAAAAAGCAAAATATTTCAGAATTGCACCTTGCAATGCGGAGAAATTACTGTTTGTGCATTTACAATATTCATTGATTTTTGCCATTGAAAAACATCATGTTATTCATATACCAGAAATGTTTGAAGCTACTGACTGAATGAAAAGAGCTGGCATCTCACTCTCTTTGAATCTTCTTTATCATGCTAAGAGGAGCAGGAAAAAGCAAAAAATTTCAGAATTGCACCTTGCAATGTGGAGATATTACTGTTTGTGCATTTACAATATTCATTGATTTTTGCCATTGAAAAACGTCCAGAAATGTTTGAAGCTACTGACTGAATGAAAGGAGCTGGCATCTCACTCTCTTTGAATCTTCTTTATCATGCTAGGATTAGCAGGAAAAAGCAAAAAATTTCAGAATTGCACCTTGCAATGCGGAAAAATTACTGTTTGTGCATTTACAATATTCATTGATTTTTGCCATTGAAAAACATCATGTTATTCATATACCAGAAATGTTTGAAGCTACTGACTGAATGGAAAGAGCTGGCATCTCATTGTCTTTGAATCTTCTTTATCATTCTAAGAGGAGCAGGAAAAAGCAAAAAATTTCAGAATTGCACCTTGCAATGTGGAGATATTACTGTTTGTGCATTTACAATATTCATTGATTTTTGCCATTGAAAAACGTCCAGAAATGTTTGAAGCTACTGACAGAATGAAAGGAGCTGGCATGTCACTCTCTTTGAATCTTCTTTATCATGCTAGGATTAGCAGGAAAAAGCAAAAAATTTCAGAATTGCACCTTGCAATGTGGAGAAATTACTGTTTGTGCATTTACAATATTCATTGATTTTTGCCATTGAAAAACATCATGTTATTCATATACCAGAAATGTTTGAAGCTACTGACTGAATGAAAAGAGCTGGCATCTCACTCTCTTTGAATCTTCTTTATCATGCTAAGAGGAGCAGGAAAAAGCAAAAAATTTCAGAATTGCACCTTGCAATGTGGAGATATTACTGTTTGTGCATTTACAATATTCATTGATTTTTGCCATTGAAAAACGTCCAGAAATGTTTGAAGCTACTGACTGAATGAAAGGAGCTGGCATCTCACTCTCTTTGGATCTTCTTTATCATGCTAGGATTAGCAGGAAAAAGCAAAAAATTTCAGAATTGCACCTTGCAATGCGGAGAAATTACTGTTTGTGCATTTACAATATTCATTGATTTTTGCCATTGAAAAACATCATGTTATTCATATACCATAAATGTTTGAAGCTACTGACTGAATGAAAAGAGCTGGCATCTCACTCTCTTTGAATCTTCTTTATCATGCTAAGAGGAGCAGGAAAAAGCAAAAAATTTCAGAATTGCACCTTGCAATGTGGAGATATTACTGTTTGTGCATTTACAATATTCATTGATTTTTGCCATTGAAAAACGTCCAGAAATGTTTGAAGCTACTGACTGAATGAAAGGAGCTGGCATGTCACTCTCTTTGAATCTTCTTTATCATGCTAGGATTAGCAGGAAAAAGCAAAAAATTTCAGAATTGCACCTTGCAATGCGGAGAAATTACTGCTTGTGCATTTACAATATTCATTGATTTTTGCCATTGAAAAGCATCATGTTATTCATATACCAGAAATGTTTGAAGCTACTGACTGAATGAAAAGAGCTGGCATCTCACTCTCTTTGAATCTTCTTTATCATGCTAAGAGGAGCAGGAAAAAGCCAAAAATTTCAGAATTGCACCTTGCAATGTGGAGATATTACTGTTTGTGCATTTACAATATTCATTGATTTTTGCCATTGAAAAACGTCCAGAAATGTTTGAAGCTAGTGACTGAATGAAAGGAGCTGGCATCTCACTCTCTTTGAGTCTTCTTTATCATGCTAGGATTAGCAGGAAAAAGCAAAAAATTTCAGAATTGCACCTTGCAATGTGGAGATATTACTGTTTGTGCATTTACAATATTCATTGATTTTTGCCATTGAAAAACATCCAGAAATGTTTGAAGCTACTGACTGAATGAAAGGAGCTGGCATCTCACTCTCTTTGAATCTTCTTTATCATGCTAGGATTAGCAGGAAAAAGCAAAAAATTTCAGAATTGCACCTTGCAATGCGGAGAAATTACTGTTTGTGCATTTACAATATTCATTGATTTTTGCCATTGAAAAACATCATGTTATTCATATACCAGAAATGTTTGAAGCTACTGACTGAATGAAAAGAGCTGGCATCTCACTCTCTTTGAATCTTCTTTATCATGCTAAGAGGAGCAGGAAAAAGCAAAAAATTTCAGAATTGCACCTTGCAATGTGGAGATATTACTGTTTGTGCATTTACAATATTCATTGATTTTTGCCATTGAAAAACGTCCAGAAATGTTTGAAGCTACTGACTGAATGAAAGGAGCTGGCATCTCAGTCTCTTTGAATCTTCTTTATCATGCTAGGATTAGCAGGAAAAAGCAAAAAATTTCAGAATTGCACCTTGCAATGCGGAGAAATTACTGTTTGTGCATTTACAATATTCATTGATTTTTGCCATTGAAAAACATCATGTTATTCATATACCAGAAATGTTTGAAGCTACTGACTGAATGAAAAGAGCTGGCATCTCACTCTCTTTGAATCTTCTTTATCATGCTAAGAGGAGCAGGAAAAAGCAAAAAATTTCAGAATTGCACCTTGCAATGTGGAGATATTACTGTTTGTGCATTTACAATATTCATTGATTTTTGCCATTGAAAAACGTCCAGAAATGTTTGAAGCTACTGACTGAATGAAAGGAGCTGGCTTCTCAGTCTCTTTGAATCTTCTTTATCATGCTAGGATTAGCAGGAAAAAGCAAAAAATTTCAGAATTGCACCTTGCAATGCGGAGAAATTACTGTTTGTGCATTTACAATATTCATTGATTTTTGCCATTGAAAAACATCATGTTATTCATATACCAGAAATGTTTGAAGCTACTGACTGAATGAAAAGAGCTGGCATCTCACTCTCTTTGAATCTTCTTTATCATGCTAAGAGGAGCAGGAAAAAGCAAAAAGTTTCAGAATTGCACCTTGCAATGTGGAGATATTACTGTTTGTGCATTTACAATATTCATTGATTTTTGCCATTGAAAAACGTCCAGAAATGTTTGAAGCTACTGACTGAATGAAAGGAGCTGGCATCTCACTCTCTTTGAATCTTCTTTATCATGCTAGGATTAGCAGGAAAAAGCAAAAAATTTCAGAATTGCACCTTGCAATGCGTAGAAATTACTGTTTGTGCATTTACAATATTCATTGATTTTTGCCATTGAAAAACATCATGTTATTCATATACCAGAAATGTTTGAAGCTACTGACTGAATGAAAAGAGCTGGCATCTCACTCTCTTTGAATCTTCTTTATCATGCTAAGAGGAGCAGGAAAAAGCAAAAAATTTCAGAATTGCACCTTGCAATGTGGAGATATTACTGTTTGTGCATTTACAATATTCATTGATTTTTGCCATTGAAAAACGTCCAGAAATGTTTGAAGCTACTGACTGAATGAAAGGAGCTGGCATCTCACTCTCTTTGAATCTTCTTTATCATGCTAGGATTAGCAGGAAAAAGCAAAAAATTTCAGAATTGCACCTTGCAATGCGGAGAAATTACTGTTTGTGCATTTACAATATTCATTGATTTTTGCCATTGAAAAACATCATGTTATTCATATACCAGAAATGTTTGAAACTACTGACTGAATGAAAAGAGCTGGCATCTCACTCTCTTTGAATCTTCTTTATCATGCTAAGAGGAGCAGGAAAAAGCTAAAAATTTCAGAATTGCACCTTGCAATGTGGAGATATTATTGTTTGTGCATTTACAATATTCATTGATTTTTGCCATTGAAAAACGTCCAGAAATGTTTGAAGCTACTGACTGAATGAAAGTAGCTGGCATCTCACTCTCTTTGAATCTTCTTTATCATGCTAGGATTAGCAGGAAAAAGCAAAAAATTTCAGAATTGCACCTTGCAATGCGGAGAAATTACTGTTTGTGCATTTACAATATTCATTGATTTTTGCCATTGAAAAACATCATGTTATTCATATACCAGAAATGTTTGAAGCTACTGACTGAATGAAAAGAGCTGCCATCTCACTCTCTTTGAATCTTCTTTATCATGCTGAGAGGAGCAGGAAAAAGCAAAAAATTTCAGAATTGCACCTTGCAATGTGGAGATATTACTGTTTGTGCATTTACAATATTCATTGATTTTTGCCATTGAAAAACGTCCAGAAATGTTTGAAGCTACTGACTGAATGAAAGGAGCTGGCATCTCACTCTCTTTGAATCTTCTTTATCATGCTAGGATTAGCAGGAAAAGCAAAAAATTTCAGAATTGCACCTTGCAATGTGGAGATATTACTGTTTGTGCATTTACAATATTCATTGATTTTTGCCATTGAAAAACGTCCAGAAATGTTTGAACTACTGACTGAATGAAAGGAGCTGGCATCTCACTCTCTTTGAATCTTCTTTATCATGCTAGGATTAGCAGGAAAAAGCAAAAAATTTCAGAATTGCACCTTGCAATGTGGAGAAATTACTGTTTGTGCATTTACAATATTCATTGATTTTTGCCATTGAAAAACATCATGTTATTCATATACCAGAAATGTTTGAAGCTACTGACTGAATGAAAAGAGCTGGCATCTCACTCTCTTTGAATCTTCTTTATCATGCTAAGAGGAGCAGGAAAAAGCAAAAAATTTCAGAATTGCACCTTGCAATGTGGAGATATTACTGTTTGTGCATTTACAATATTCATTGATTTTTGCCATTGAAAAACGTCCAGAAATCTTTGAAGCTATTGACTGAATGAAAGGAGCTGGCATGTCACTCTCTTTGAATCTTCTTTATCATGCTAGGATTAGCAGGAAAAAGCAAAAAATTTCAGAATTGCACCTTGCAATGCGGAGAAATTAGTGTTTGTGCATTTACAATATTCATTGATTTTTGCCATTGAAAAACATCATGTTATTCATATACCAGAAATGTTTGAAGCTACTGACTGAATGAAAAGAGCTGGCATCTCACTCTCTTTGAATCTTCTTTGTCATGCTAAGAGGAGCAGGAAAAAGCAAAAAATTTCAGAATTGCACCTTGCAATGTGGAGATATTACTGTTTGTGCATTTACAATATTCATTGATTTTTGCCATTGAAAAACGTCCAGAAATGTTTGAAGCTACTGACTGAATGAAAGGAGCTGGCATGTCACTCTCTTTGAATCTTCTTTATCATGCTAGGATTAGCAGGAAAAAGCAAAAAATTTCAGAATTGCACCTTGCAATGCGGAGAAATTACTGTTTGTGCATTTACAATATTCATTGATTTTTGCCATTGAAAAACATCATGTTATTCATATACCAGAAATGTTTGAAGCTACTGACTGAATGAAAAGAGCTGGCATCTCACTCTCTTTGAATCTTCTTTATCATGCTAAGAGGAGCAGGAAAAAGCTAAAAATTTCAGAATTGCACCTTGCAATGTGGAGATATTACTGTTTGTGCATTTACAATATTCATTGATTTTTGCCATTGAAAAACGTCCAGAAATCTTTGAAGCTACTGACTGAATGAAAGGAGCTGGCATCTCACTCTCTTTGAATCTTCTTTATCATGCTAGGATTAGCAGGAAAAAGCAAAAAATTTCAGAATTGCACCTTGCAATGCGGAGAAATTACTGTTTGTGCATTTACAATATTCATTGATTTTTGCCATTGAAAAACATCATGTTATTCATATACCAGAAATGTTTGAAGCTACTGACTGAATGAAAAAAGCTGGCATCTCACTCTCTTTGAATCTTCTTTATCATGCTGAGAGGAGCAGGAAAAAGCAAAAAATTTCAGAATTGCACCTTGCAATGTGGAGATATTACTGTTTGTGCATTTACAATATTCATTGATTTTTGCCATTGAAAAACGTCCAGAAATGTTTGAAGCTACTGACTGAATGAAAGGAGCTGGCATCTCACTCTCTTTGAATCTTCTTTATCATGCTAGGATTAGCAGGAAAAAGCAAAAAATTTCAGAATTGCACCTTGCAATGCGGAGAAATTACTGTTTGTGCATTTACAATATTCATTGATTTTTGCCATTGAAAAACATCATCTTATTCATATACAAGAAATGTTTGAAGCTACTGACTGAATGAAAAGAGCTGGCATCTCACTCTCTTTGAATCTTCTTTATCATGCTAAGAGGAGCAGGAAAAAGCAAAAAATTTCAGAATTGCACCTTGCAATGCGGAGAAATTACTGTTTGTGCATTTACAATATTCATTGATTTTTGCCATTGAAAAACATCATGTTATTCATATACCAGAAATGTTTGAAGCTACTGACTGAATGAAAAGAGCTGGCATCTCACTCTCTTTGAATCTTCTTTATCATGCTAAGAGGAGCAGGAAAAAGCTAAAAATTTCAGAATTGCACCTTGCAATGTGGAGATATTATTGTTTGTGCATTTACAATATTCATTGATTTTTGCCATTGAAAAACGTCCAGAAATGTTTGAAGCTACTGACTGAATGAAAGGAGCTGGCATCTCACTCTCTTTGAATCTTCTTTATCATGCTAGGATTAGCAGGAAAAAGCAAAAAATTTCAGAATTGCACCTTGCAATGCGGAGAAATTACTGTTTGTGCATTTACAATATTCATTGATTTTTGCCATTGAAAAACATCATGTTATTCATATACCAGAAATGTTTGAAGCTACTGACTGAATGAAAAGAGCTGGCATCTCACTCTCTTTGAATCTTCTTTATCATGCTGAGAGGAGCAGGAAAAAGCAAAAAATTTCAGAATTGCACCTTGCAATGTGGAGATATTACTGTTTGTGCATTTACAATATTCATTGATTTTTGCCATTGAAAAACGTCCAGAAATGTTTGAAGCTACTGACTGAATGAAAGGAGCTGGCATCTCACTCTCTTTGAATCTTCTTTATCATGCTAGGATTAGCAGGAAAAAGCAAAAAATTTCAGAATTGCACCTTGCAATGCGGAGAAATTACTGTTTGTGCATTTACAATATTCATTGATTTTTGCCATTGAAAAACATCATGTTATTCATATACCAGAAATGTTTGAAGCTACTGACTGAATGAAAAGAGCTGGCATCTCACTCTCTTTGAATCTTCTTTATCATGCTGAGAGGAGCAGGAAAAAGCAAAAAATTTCAGAATTGCACCTTGCAATGTGGAGATATTACTGTTTGTGCATTTACAATATTCATTGATTTTTGCCATTGAAAAACGTCCAGAAATGTTTGAAGCTACTGACTGAATGAAAGGAGCTGGCATCTCACTCTCTTTGAATCTTCTTTATCATGCTAGGATTAGCAGGAAAAGCAAAAAATTTCAGAATTGCACCTTGCAATGTGGAGATATTACTGTTTGTGCATTTACAATATTCATTGATTTTTGCCATTGAAAAACATCCAGAAATGTTTGAAGCTACTGACTGAATGAAAGGAGCTGGCATCTCGCTCTCTTTGAATCTTCTTTATCATGCTAGGATTAGCAGGAAAAAGCAAAAAATTTCAGAATTGCACCTTGCAATGTGGAGAAATTACTGTTTGTGCATTTACAATATTCATTGATTTTTGCCATTGAAAAACATCATGTTATTCATATACCAGAAATGTTTGAAGCTACTGACTGAATGAAAAGAGCTGGCATCTCACTCTCTTTGAATCTTCTTTATCATGCTAAGAGGAGCAGGAAAAAACAAAAAATTTCAGAATTGCACCTTGCAATGTGGAGATATTACTGTTTGTGCATTTACAATATTCATTGATTTTTGCCATTGAAAAACATCATGTTATTCATATACCAGAAATGTTTGAAACTACTGACTGAATGAAAAGAGCTGGCATCTCACTCTCTTTGAATCTTCTTTATCATGCTAAGAGGAGCAGGAAAAAGCTGAAAATTTCAGAATTGCACCTTGCAATGTGGAGATATTATTGTTTGTGCATTTAAAATATTAATTGATTTTTGCCATTGAAAAACGTCCAGAAATGTTTGAAGCTACTGACTGAATGAAAGGAGCTGGCATCCCACTCTCTTTGAATCTTCTTTATCATGCTAGGATTAGCAGGAAAAAGCAAAAAATTTCAGAATTGCACCTTGCAATGCGGAGAAATTACTGTTTGTGCATTTACAATATTCATTGATTTTTGCCATTGAAAAACATCATGTTATTCATATACCAGAAATGTTTGAAGCTACTGACTGAATGAAAAGAGCTGGCATCTCACTCTCTTTGAATCTTCTTTATCATGCTGAGAGGAGCAGGAAAAAGCAAAAAATTTCAGAATTGCACCTTGCAATGTGGAGATATTACTGTTTGTGCATTTACAATATTCATTGATTTTTGCCATTGAAAAACGTCCAGAAATGTTTGAAGCTACTGACTGAATGAAAGGAGCTGGCATCTCACTCTCTTTGAATCTTCTTTATCATGCTAGGATTAGCAGGAAAAAGCAAAAAATTTCAGAATTGCACCTTGCAATGTGGAGAAATTACTGTTTGTGCATTTACAATATTCATTGATTTTTGCCATTGAAAAACATCATGTTATTCATATACCAGAAATGTTTGAAGCTACTGACTGAATGAAAAGAGCTGGCATCTCACTCTCTTTGAATCTTCTTTATCATTCTAAGAGGAGCAGGAAAAAGCAAAAAATTTCAGAATTGCACCTTGCAATGTGGAGATATTACTGTTTGTGCATTTACAATATTCATTGATTTTTGCCATTGAAAAACGTCCAGAAATGTTTGAAGCTACTGACTGAATGAAAGGAGCTGGCATCTCACTCTCTTTGAATCTTCTTTATCATGCTAGGATTAGCTGGAAAAAGCAAAAAATTTCAGAATTTCACCTTGCAATGCGGAGAAATTACTGTTTGTGCATTTACAATATTCATTGATTTTTGCCATTGAAAAACATCATGTTATTCATATACCAGAAATGTTTGAAGCTACTGACTGAATGAAAAGAGCTGGCATCTCACTCTCTTTGAATCTTCTTTTTCATGCTAAGAGTAGCAGGAAAAAGCAAAAAATTTCAGAATTGCACCTTGCAATGTGGAGATATTACTGTTTGTGCATTTACAATATTCATTGATTTTTGCCATTGAAAAACGTCCAGAAATGTTTGAAGCTATTGACTGAATGAAAGGAGCTGGCATGTCACTCTCTTTGAATCTTCTTTATCATGCTAGGTTTAGCAGGAAAAAGCAAAAAATTTCAGAATTGCACCTTGCAATGCGGAGAAATTACTGTTTGTGCATTTACAATATTCATTGATTTTTGCCATTGAAAAACATCATGTTATTCATATACCAGAAATGTTTGAAGCTACTGACTGAATGAAAAGAGCTGGCATCTCACTCTCTTTGAATCTTCTTTATCATGCTAAGAGGAGCAGGAAAAAGCTAAAAATTTCAGAATTGCACCTTGCAATGTGGAGATATTACTGTTTGTGCATTTACAATATTCATTGATTTTTGCCATTGAAAAACGTCCAGAAATGTTTGAAGCTACTGACTGAATGAAAGGAGCTGGCATCTCACTCTCTTTGAATCTTCTTTATCATGCTAGGATTAGCAGGAAAAAGCAAAAAATTTCAGAATTGCACCTTGCAATGCGGAGAAATTACTGTTTGTGCATTTACAATATTCATTGATTTTTGCCATTGAAAAACATCATGTTATTCATATACCAGAAATGTTTGAAGCTACTGACTGAATGAAAAGAGCTGGCATCTCACTCTCTTTGAATCTTCTTTATCATGCTGAGAGGAGCAGGAAAAAGCAAAAAATTTCAGAATTGCACCTTGCAATGTGGAGATATTACTGTTTGTGCATTTACAATATTCATTGATTTTTGCCATTGAAAAACGTCCAGAAATGTTTGAAGCTACTGACTGAATGAAAGGAGCTGGCATCTCACTCTCTTTGAATCTTCTTTATCATGCTAGGATTAGCAGGAAAAAGCAAAAAATTTCAGAATTGCACCTTGCAATGCGGAGAAATTACTGTTTGTGCATTTACAATATTCATTGATTTTTGCCATTGAAAAACATCATGTTATTCATATACCAGAAATGTTTGAAGCTACTGACTGAATGAAAAGAGCTGGCATCTCACTCTCTTTGAATCTTCTTTATCATGCTAAGAGGAGCAGGAAAAAGCTAAAAATTTCAGAATTGCACCTTGCAATGTGGAGATATTACTGTTTGTGCATTTACAATATTCATTGATTTTTGCCATTGAAAAACGTCCAGAAATGTTTGAAGCTACTGACTGAATGAAAGGAGCTGGCATCTCACTCTCTTTGAATCTTCTTTATCATGCTAGGATTAGCAGGAAAAAGCAAAAAATTTCAGAATTGCACCTTGCAATGCGGAGAAATTACTGTTTGTGCATTTACAATATTCATTGATTTTTGCCATTGAAAAACATCATGTTATTCATATACCAGAAATGTTTGAAGCTACTGACTGAATGAAAAGAGCTGGCATCTCACTCTCTTTGAATCTTCTTTATCATGCTAAGAGGAGCAGGAAAAAGCTAAAAATTTCAGAATTGCACCTTGCAATGTGGAGATATTACTGTTTGTGCATTTACAATATTCATTGATTTTTGCCATTGAAAAACGTCCAGAAATGTTTGAAGCTACTGACTGAATGAAAGGAGCTGGCATCTCACTCTCTTTGAATCTTCTTTATCATGCTAGGATTAGCAGGAAAAAGCAAAAAATTTCAGAATTGCACCTTGCAATGCGGAGAAATTACTGTTTGTGCATTTACAATATTCATTGATTTTTGCCATTGAAAAACATCATGTTATTCATATACCAGAAATGTTTGAAGCTACTGACTGAATGAAAAGAGCTGGCATCTCACTCTCTTTGAATCTTCTTTATCATGCTGAGAGGAGCAGGAAAAAGCAAAAAATTTCAGAATTGCACCTTGCAATGTGGAGATATTACTGTTTGTGCATTTACAATATTCATTGATTTTTGCCATTGAAAAACGTCCAGAAATGTTTGAAGCTACTGACTGAATGAAAGGAGCTGGCATCTCACTCTCTTTGAATCTTCTTTATCATGCTAGGATTAGCAGGAAAAAGCAAAAAATTTCAGAATTGCACCTTGCAATGCGGAGAAATTACTGTTTGTGCATTTACAATATTCATTGATTTTTTCCATTGAAAAACATCATGTTATTCATATACCAGAAATGTTTGAAGCTACTGACTGAATGAAAAGAGCTGGCATCTCACTCTCTTTGAATCTTCTTTATCATGCTAAGAGGAGCAGGAAAAAGCAAAAAATTTCAGAATTGCACCTTGCAATGTGGAGATATTACTGTTTGTGCATTTACAATATTCATTGATTTTTGCCATTGAAAAACGTCCAGAAATGTTTGAAGCTACTGACTGAATGAAAGGAGCTGACATCTCACTCTCTTTGAATCTTCTTTATCATGCTAGGATTAGCAGGAAAAAGCAAAAAATTTCAGAATTGCACCTTGCAATGCGGAGAAATTACTGTTTGTGCATTTACAATATTCATTGATTTTTGCCATTGAAAAACATCATGTTATTCATATACCAGAAATGTTTGAAGCTACTGACTGAATGAAAAGAGCTGGCATCTCACTCTCTTTGAATCTTTTTTATCATGCTAAGAGGAGCAGGAAAAAGCAAAAAATTTCAGAATTGCACCTTGCAATGTGGAGATATTACTGTTTGTGCATTTACAATATTCATTGATTTTTGCCATTGAAAAACGTCCAGAAATGTTTGAAGCTACTGACTGAATGAAAGGAGCTGGCATCTCACTCTCTTTGAATCTTCTTTATCATGCTAGGATTAGCAGGAAAAAGCAAAAAATTTCAGAATCGCACCTTGCAATGCGGAGAAATTACTGTTTGTGCATTTACAATATTCATTGATTTTTGCCATTGAAAAACATCATGTTATTCATATACCAGAAATGTTTGAAGCTACTGACTGAATGAAAAGAGCTGGCATCTCACTCTCTTTGAATCTTCTTTATCATGCTAAGAGGAGCAGGAAAAAGCAAAAAATTTCAGAATTGCACCTTGCAATGTGGAGATATTACTGTTTGTGCATTTACAATATTCATTGATTTTAGCCATTGAAAAACGTCCAGAAATGTTTGAAGCTACTGACTGAATGAAAGGAGCTGGCATCTCACTCTCTTTGAATCTTCTTTATCATGCTAGGATTAGCAGGAAAAGCAAAAAATTTCAGAATTGCACCTTGCAATGTGGAGATATTACTGTTTGTGCATTTACAATATTCATTGATTTTTGCCATTGAAAAACGTCCAGAAATGTTTGTAGCTACTGACTGAATGAAAAGAGCTGGCATCTCACTCTCTTTGAATCTTTTTTATCATGCTAAGAGGAGCAGGAAAAAGCTAAAAATTTCAGAATTGCACCTTGCAATGTGGAGATATTATTGTTTGTGCATTTACAATATTCATTGATTTTTGCCATTGAAAAACGTCCAGAAATGTTTGAAGCTACTGACTGAATGAAAGGAGCTGGCATCTCACTCTCTTTGAATCTTCTTTATCATGCTAGGATTAGCAGGAAAAAGCAAAAAATTTCAGAATTGCACCTTGCAATGTGGAGAAATTACTGTTTGTGCATTTACAATATTCATTGATTTTTGCCATTGAAAAACATCATGTTATTCATATACCAGAAATGTTTGAAGCTACTGACTGAATGAAAAGAGCTGGCATCTCACTCTCTTTGAATCTTCTTTATCATGCTGAGAGGAGCAGGAAAAAGCAAAAAATTTCAGAATTGCACCTTGCAATGTGGAGATATTACTGTTTGTGCATTTACAATATTCATTGATTTTTGCCATTGAAAAACGTCCAGAAATGTTTGAAGCTACTGACTGAATGAAAGGAGCTGGCATCTCACTCTCTTTGAATCTTCTTTATCATGCTAGGATTAGCAGGAAAAAGCAAAAAATTTCAGAATTGCACCTTGCAATGTGGAGAAATTACTGTTTGTGCATTTACAATATTCATTGATTTTTGCCATTGAAAAACATCATGTTATTCATATACCAGAAATGTTTGAAGCTACTGACTGAATGAAAAGAGCTGGCATCTCACTCTCTTTGAATCTTCTTTATCATGCTAAGAGGAGCAGGAAAAAGCAAAAAATTTCAGAATTGCACCTTGCAATGTGGAGATATTACTGTTTGTGCATTTACAATATTCATTGATTTTTGCCATTGAAAAACGTCCAGAAATGTTTGAAGCTACTGACTGAATGAAAGGAGCTGGCATCTCACTCTCTTTGAATCTTCTTTATAATGCTAGGATTAGCAGGAAAAAGCAAAAAATTTCAGAATTTCACCTTGCAATGCGGAGAAATTACTGTTTGTGCATTTACAATATTCATTGATTTTTGCCATTGAAAAACATCATGTTATTCATATACCAGAAATGTTTGAAGCTACTGACTGAATGAAAAGAGCTGGCATCTCACTCTCTTTGAATCTTCTTTATCATGCTAAGAGTAGCAGGAAAAAGCAAAAAAATTCAGAATTGCACCTTGCAATGTGGAGATATTACTGTTTGTGCATTTACAATATTCATTGATTTTTGCCATTGAAAAACGTCCAGAAATGTTTGAAGCTATTGACTGAATGAAAGGAGCTGGCATGTCACTCTCTTTGAATCTTCTTTATCATGCTAGGTTTAGCAGGATAAAGCAAAAAATTTCAGAATTGCACCTTGCAATGCGGAGAAATTACTGTTTGTGCATTTACAATATTCATTGATTTTTGCCATTGAAAAACATCATGTTATTCATATACCAGAAATGTTTGAAGCTACTGACTGAATGAAAAGAGCTGGCATCTCACTCTCTTTGAATCTTCTTTATCATGCTAAGAGGAGCAGGAAAAAGCTAAAAATTTCAGAATTGCACCTTGCAATGTGGAGATATTACTGTTTGTGCATTTACAATATTCATTGATTTTTGCCATTGAAAAACGTCCAGAAATGTTTGAAGCTACTGACTGAATGAAAGGAGCTGGCATCTCACTCTCTTTGAATCTTCTTTATCATGCTAGGATTAGCAGGAAAAAGCAAAAAATTTCAGAATTGCACCTTGCAATGCGGAGAAATTACTGTTTGTGCATTTACAATATTCATTGATTTTTGCCATTGAAAAACATCATGTTATTCATATACCAGAAATGTTTGAAGCTACTGACTGAATGAAAAGAGCTGGCATCTCACTCTCTTTGAATCTTCTTTATCATGCTAAGAGGAGCAGGAAAAAGCTAAAAATTTCAGAATTGCACCTTGCAATGTGGAGATATTACTGTTTGTGCATTTACAATATTCATTGATTTTTGCCATTGAAAAACGTCCAGAAATGTTTGAAGCTACTGACTGAATGAAAGGAGCTGGCATCTCACTCTCTTTGAATCTTCTTTATCATGCTAGGATTAGCAGGAAAAAGCAAAAAATTTCAGAATTGCACCTTGCAATGCGGAGAAATTACTGTTTGTGCATTTACAATATTCATTGATTTTTGCCATTGAAAAACATCATGTTATTCATATACCAGAAATGTTTGAAGCTACTGACTGAATGAAAAGAGCTGGCATCTCACTCTCTTTGAATCTTCTTTATCATGCTAAGAGGAGCAGGAAAAAGCTAAAAATTTCAGAATTGCACCTTGCAATGTGGAGATATTACTGTTTGTGCATTTACAATATTCATTGATTTTTGCCATTGAAAAACGTCCAGAAATGTTTGAAGCTACTGACTGAATGAAAGGAGCTGGCATCTCACTCTCTTTGAATCTTCTTTATCATGCTAGGATTAGCAGGAAAAAGCAAAAAATTTCAGAATTGCACCTTGCAATGCGGAGAAATTACTGTTTGTGCATTTACAATATTCATTGATTTTTGCCATTGAAAAACATCATGTTATTCATATACCAGAAATGTTTGAAGCTACTGACTGAATGAAAAGAGCTGGCATCTCACTCTCTTTGAATCTTCTTTATCATGCTGAGAGGAGCAGGAAAAAGCAAAAAATTTCAGAATTGCACCTTGCAATGTGGAGATATTACTGTTTGTGCATTTACAATATTCATTGATTTTTGCCATTGAAAAACGTCCAGAAATGTTTGAAGCTACTGACTGAATGAAAGGAGCTGGCATCTCACTCTCTTTGAATCTTCTTTATCATGCTAGGATTAGCAGGAAAAAGCAAAAAATTTCAGAATTGCACCTTGCAATGCGGAGAAATTACTGTTTGTGCATTTACAATATTCATTGATTTTTTCCATTGAAAAACATCATGTTATTCATATACCAGAAATGTTTGAAGCTACTGACTGAATGAAAAGAGCTGGCATCTCACTCTCTTTGAATCTTCTTTATCATGCTAAGAGGAGCAGGAAAAAGCAAAAAATTTCAGAATTGCACCTTGCAATGTGGAGATATTACTGTTTGTGCATTTACAATATTCATTGATTTTTGCCATTGAAAAACGTCCAGAAATGTTTGAAGCTACTGACTGAATGAAAGGAGCTGGCATCTCACTCTCTTTGAATCTTCTTTATCATGCTAGGATTAGCAGGAAAAAGCAAAAAATTTCAGAATTGCACCTTGCAATGCGGAGAAATTACTGTTTGTGCATTTACAATATTCATTGATTTTTGCCATTGAAAAACATCATGTTATTCATATACCAGAAATGTTTGAAGCTACTGACTGAATGAAAAGAGCTGGCATCTCACTCTCTTTGAATCTTTTTTATCATGCTAAGAGGAGCAGGAAAAAGCAAAAAATTTCAGAATTGCACCTTGCAATGTGGAGATATTACTGTTTGTGCATTTACAATATTCATTGATTTTTGCCATTGAAAAACGTCCAGAAATGTTTGAAGCTACTGACTGAATGAAAGGAGCTGGCATCTCACTCTCTTTGAATCTTCTTTATCATGCTAGGATTAGCAGGAAAAAGCAAAAAATTTCAGAATCGCACCTTGCAATGCGGAGAAATTACTGTTTGTGCATTTACAATATTCATTGATTTTTGCCATTGAAAAACATCATGTTATTCATATACCAGAAATGTTTGAAGCTACTGACTGAATGAAAAGAGCTGGCATCTCACTCTCTTTGAATCTTCTTTATCATGCTAAGAGGAGCAGGAAAAAGCAAAAAATTTCAGAATTGCACCTTGCAATGTGGAGATATTACTGTTTGTGCATTTACAATATTCATTGATTTTAGCCATTGAAAAACGTCCAGAAATGTTTGAAGCTACTGACTGAATGAAAGGAGCTGGCATCTCACTCTCTTTGAATCTTCTTTATCATGCTAGGATTAGCAGGAAAAGCAAAAAATTTCAGAATTGCACCTTGCAATGTGGAGATATTACTGTTTGTGCATTTACAATATTCATTGATTTTTGCCATTGAAAAACGTCCAGAAATGTTTGTAGCTACTGACTGAATGAAAAGAGCTGGCATCTCACTCTCTTTGAATCTTTTTTATCATGCTAAGAGGAGCAGGAAAAAGCAAAAAATTCCAGAATTGCACCTTGCAATGTGGAGATATTACTGTTTGTGCATTTACAATATTCATTGATTTTTGCCATTGAAAAACGTCCAGAAATGTTTGAAGCTACTGACTGAATGAAAGGAGCTGGCATCTCACTCTCTTTGAATCTTCTTTATCATGCTAGGATTAGCAGGAAAAAGCAAAAAATTTCAGAATCGCACCTTGCAATGCGGAGAAATTACTGTTTGTGCATTTACAATATTCATTGATTTTTGCCATTGAAAAACATCATGTTATTCATATACCAGAAATGTTTGAAGCTACTGACTGAATGAAAAGAGCTGGCATCTCACTCTCTTTGAATCTTCTTTATCATGCTAAGAGGAGCAGGAAAAAGCAAAAAATTTCAGAATTGCACCTTGCAATGTGGAGATATTACTGTTTGTGCATTTACAATATTCATTGATTTTAGCCATTGAAAAACGTCCAGAAATGTTTGAAGCTACTGACTGAATGAAAGGAGCTGGCATCTCACTCTCTTTGAATCTTCTTTATCATGCTAGGATTAGCAGGAAAAGCAAAAAATTTCAGAATTGCACCTTGCAATGTGGAGATATTACTGTTTGTGCATTTACAATATTCATTGATTTTTGCCATTGAAAAACGTCCAGAAATGTTTGTAGCTACTGACTGAATGAAAAGAGCTGGCATCTCACTCTCTTTGAATCTTTTTTATCATGCTAAGAGGAGCAGGAAAAAGCAAAAAATTCCAGAATTGCACCTTGCAATGTGGAGATATTACTGTTTGTGCATTTACAATATTCATTGATTTTTGCCATTGAAAAACGTCCAGAAATGTTTGAAGCTACTGACTGAATGAAAGGAGCTGGCATCTCACTCTCTTTGAATCTTCTTTATCATGCTAGGATTAGCAGGAAAAAGCAAAAAATTTCAGAATCGCACCTTGCAATGCGGAGAAATTACTGTTTGTGCATTTACAATATTCATTGATTTTTGCCATTGAAAAACATCATGTTATTCATATACCAGAAATGTTTGAAGCTACTGACTGAATGAAAAGAGCTGGCATCTCACTCTCTTTGAATCTTCTTTATCATGCTAAGAGGAGCAGGAAAAAGCAAAAAATTTCAGAATTGCACCTTGCAATGTGGAGATATTACTGTTTGTGCATTTACAATATTCATTGATTTTAGCCATTGAAAAACGTCCAGAAATGTTTGAAGCTACTGACTGAATGAAAGGAGCTGGCATCTCACTCTCTTTGAATCTTCTTTATCATGCTAGGATTAGCAGGAAAAGCAAAAAATTTCAGAATTGCACCTTGCAATGTGGAGATATTACTGTTTGTGCATTTACAATATTCATTGATTTTTGCCATTGAAAAACGTCCAGAAATGTTTGTAGCTACTGACTGAATGAAAAGAGCTGGCATCTCACTCTCTTTGAATCTTTTTTATCATGCTAAGAGGAGCAGGAAAAAGCAAAAAATTCCAGAATTGCACCTTGCAATGTGGAGATATTACTGTTTGTGCATTTACAATATTCATTGATTTTTGCCATTGAAAAACGTCCAGAAATGTTTGAAGCTACTGACTGAATGAAAGGAGCTGGCATCTCACTCTCTTTGAATCTTCTTTATCATGCTAGGATTAGCAGGAAAAGCAAAAAATTTCAGAATTGCACCTTGCAATGTGGAGATATTACTGTTTGTGCATTTACAATATTCATTGATTTTTGCCATTGAAAAACGTCCAGAAATGTTTGTAGCTACTGACTGAATGAAAAGAGCTGGCATCTCACTCTCTTTGAATCTTTTTTATCATGCTAAGAGGAGCAGGAAAAAGCAAAAAATTCCAGAATTGCACCTTGCAATGTGGAGATATTACTGTTTGTGCATTTACAATATTCATTGATTTTTGCCATTGAAAAACGTCCAGAAATGTTTGAAGCTACTGACTGAATGAAAGGAGCTGGCATCTCACTCTCTTTGAATCTTCTTTATCATGCTAGGATTAGCAGGAAAAAGCAAAAAATTTCAGAATCGCACCTTGCAATGCGGAGAAATTACTGTTTGTGCATTTACAATATTCATTGATTTTTGCCATTGAAAAACATCATGTTATTCATATACCAGAAATGTTTGAAGCTACTGACTGAATGAAAAGAGCTGGCATCTCACTCTCTTTGAATCTTCTTTATCATGCTAAGAGGAGCAGGAAAAAGCAAAAAATTTCAGAATTGCACCTTGCAATGTGGAGATATTACTGTTTGTGCATTTACAATATTCATTGATTTTAGCCATTGAAAAACGTCCAGAAATGTTTGAAGCTACTGACTGAATGAAAGGAGCTGGCATCTCACTCTCTTTGAATCTTCTTTATCATGCTAGGATTAGCAGGAAAAGCAAAAAATTTCAGAATTGCACCTTGCAATGTGGAGATATTACTGTTTGTGCATTTACAATATTCATTGATTTTTGCCATTGAAAAACGTCCAGAAATGTTTGTAGCTACTGACTGAATGAAAAGAGCTGGCATCTCACTCTCTTTGAATCTTTTTTATCATGCTAAGAGGAGCAGGAAAAAGCAAAAAATTCCAAAATTGCACCTTGCAATGTGGAGATATTACTGTTTGTGCATTTACAATATTCATTGATTTTTGCCATTGAAAAACGTCCAGAAATGTTTGAAGCTACTGACTGAATGAAAGGAGCTGGCATCTCACTCTCTTTGAATCTTCTTTATCATGCTAGGATTAGCAGGAAAAAGCAAAAAATTTCAGAATTGCACCTTGCAATGCGGAGAAATTACTGTTTGTGCATTTACAATATTCATTGATTTTTGCCATTGAAAAGCATCATGTTATTCATATACCAGAAATGTTTGAAGCTACTGACTGAATGAAAAGAGCTGGCATCTCACTCTCTTTGAATCTTCTTTATCATGCTAAGAGGAGCAGGAAAAAGCAAAAAATTTCAGAATTGCACCTTGCAATGTGGAGATATTACTGTTTGTGCATTTACAATATTCATTGATTTTTGCCATTGAAAAACGTCCAGAAATGTTTGAAGCTACTGACTGAATGAAAGGAGCTGGCATCTCACTCTCTTTGAATCTTCTTTATCATGCTAGGATTAGCAGGAAAAAGCAAAAAATTTCAGAATTGCACCTTGCAATGCGGAGAAATTACTGTTTGTGCATTTACAATATTCATTGATTTTTGCCTTGGAAAAACATCATGTTATTCATATACCAGAAATGTTTGAAGCTACTGACTGAATGAAAAGAGCTGGCATCTCACTCTCTTTGAATCTTCTTTATCATGCTGAGAGGAGCAGGAAAAAGCAAAAAATTTCAGAATTGCACCTTGCAATGTGGAGATATTACTGTTTGTGCATTTACAATATTCATTGATTTTTGCCATTGAAAAACGTCCAGAAATGTTTGAAGCTACTGACTGAATGAAAGGAGCTGGCATCTCACTCTCTTTGAATCTTCTTTATCATGCTAGGATTAGCAGGAAAAAGCAAAAAATTTCAGAATTGCACCTTGCAATGCGGAGAAATTACTGTTTGTGCATTTACAATATTCATTGATTTTTGCCATTGAAAAACATCATGTTATTCATATACCAGAAATGTTTGAAGCTACTGACTGAATGAAAAGAGCTGGCATCTCACTCTCTTTGAATCTTCTTTATCATGCTAAGAGGAGCAGGAAAAAGCAAAAAATTTCAGAATTGCACCTTGCAATGTGGAGATATTACTGTTTGTGCATTTACAATATTCATTGATTTTTGCCATTGAAAAACGTCCAGAAATCTTTGAAGCTATTGACTGAATGAAAGGAGCTGGCATCTCACTCTCTTTGAATCTTCTTTATCATGCTAGGATTAGCAGGAAAAAGCAAAAAATTTCAGAATTGCACCTTGCAATGCGGAGAAATTACTGTTTGTGCATTTACAATATTCATTGATTTTTGCCATTGAAAAACATCATGTTATTCATATACCAGAAATGTTTGAAGCTACTGA
Organism: Phyllobates terribilis; assembly: GCF_046119375.1. Classification (NCBI taxonomy): domain Eukaryota; kingdom Metazoa; phylum Chordata; class Amphibia; order Anura; family Dendrobatidae; genus Phyllobates; species Phyllobates terribilis. The sequence goes on along the minus strand of NW_027362942.1, from coordinate 360,068 downwards.
CTGAATGAAAAGAGCTGGCATCTCACTCTCTTTGAATCTTCTTTATCATGCTAAGAGGAGCAGGAAAAAGCTAAAAATTTCAGAATTGCACCTTGCAATGTGGAGATATTACTGTTTGTGCATTTACAATATTCATTGATTTTTGCCATTGAAAAACGTCCAGAAATGTTTGAAGCTACTGACTGAATGAAAGGAGCTGGCATCTCACTCTCTTTGAATCTTCTTTATCTTGCTAGGATTAGCAGGAAAAAGCAAAAAATTTCAGAATTGCACCTTGCAATGCGGAGAAATTACTGTTTGTGCATTTACAATATTCATTGATTTTTGCCATTGAAAAACATCATGTTATTCATATACCAGAAATGTGTGAAGCTACTGACTGAATGAAAAGAGCGGGCATCTCACTCTCTTTGAATCTTCTTTATCATGCTGAGAGAAGCAGGAAAAAGCAAAAAATTTCAGAATTGCACCTTGCAATGTGGAGATATTACTGTTTGTGCATTTACAATATTCATTGATTTTTGCCATTGAAAAACGTCCAGAAATGTTTGAAGCTACTGACTGAATGAAAGGAGCTGGCATCTCACTCTCTTTGAATCTTCTTTATCATGCTAGGGTTAGCAGGAAAAAGCAAAAAATTTCAGAATTGCACCTTGCAATGTGGAGATATTACTGTTTGTGCATTTACAATATTCATTGATTTTTTCCATTGAAAAACGTCCAGAAATGTTTGAAGCTACTGACTGAATGAAAGGAGCTGGCATCTCACTCTCTTTGAATCTTCTTTATCATGCTAGGATTAGCAGGAAAAAGCAAAAAATTTCAGAATTGCACCTTGCAATGCGGAGAAATTACTGTTTGTGCATTTACAATATTCATTGATTTTTGCCATTGAAAAACATCATGTTATTCATATACCAGAAATGTTTGAAGCTACTGACTGAATGAAAAGAGCTGGCATCTCACTCTCTTTGAATCTTCTTTACCATGCTAAGAGGAGCAGGAAAAAGCAAAAAATTTCAGAATTTCACCTTGCAATGTGGAGATATTACTGTTTGTGCATTTACAATATTCATTGATTTTTGCCATTGAAAAACGTCCAGAAATGTTTGAAGCTACTGACTGAATGAAAGGAGCTGGCATCTCACTCTCTTTGAATCTTCTTTATCATGCTAGGATTAGCAGGAAAAAGCAAAAAATTTCAGAATTGCACCATGCAATGCGGAGAAATTACTGTTTGTGCATTTACAATATTCATTGATTTTTGCCATTGAAAAACATCATGTTATTCATATACCAGAAATGTTTGAAGCTACTGACTGAATGAAAAAAGCTGGCATCTCACTCTCTTTGAATCTTCTTTATCATGCTAAGAGGAGCAGGAAAAAGCAAAAAATTTCAGAATTGCACCTTGCAATGTGGAGATATTACTGTTTGTGCATTTACAATATTCATTGATTTTTGCCATTGAAAAACGTCCAGAAATGTTTGAAGCTACTGACTGAATGAAAGGAGCTGGCATCTCACTCTCTTTGAATCTTCTTTATCATGCTAGGATTAGCAGGAAAAAGCAAAAAATTTCAGAATTGCACCTTGCAATGCAGAGAAATTACTGTTTGTGCATTTACAATATTCATTGATTTTTGCCATTGAAAAACATCATGTTATTCATATACCAGAAATGTTTGAAGCTACTGACTGAATGAAAAGAGCTGGCATCTCACTCTCTTTGAATCTTCTTTATCATGCTAAGAGGAGCAGGAAAAAGCAAAAAATTTCAGAATTGCACCTTGCAATGTGGAGATATTACTGTTTGTGCATTTACAATATTCATTGATTTTTGCCATTGAAAAACGTCCAGAAATGTTTGAAGCTACTGACTGAATGAAAGGAGCTGGCATCTCACTCTCTTTGAATCTTCTTTATCATGCTAGGATTAGCAGGAAAAAGCAAAAAATTTCAGAATTGCACCTTGCAATGCGGAGAAATTACTGTTTGTGCATATACAATATTCATTGATTTTTGCCATTGAAAAACATCATGTTATTCATATACCAGAAATGTTTGAAGCTACTGACTGAATGAAAAGAGCTGGCATCTCACTCTCTTTGAATCTTCTTTATCATGCTAAGAGGAGCAGGAAAAAGCAAAAAATTTCAGAATTGCACCTTGCAATGTGGAGATATTACTGTTTGTGCATTTACAATATTCATTGATTTTTGCCATTGAAAAACGTCCAGAAATGTTTGAAGCTACTGAGTGAATGAAAGGAGCTGGCATGTCAATCTCTTTGAATCTTCTTTATCATGCTAGGATTAGCAGGAAAAAGCAAAAAATTTCAGAATTGCACCTTGCAATGCGGAGAAATTACTGTTTGTGCATTTACAATATTCATTGATTTTTGCCATTGAAAAACATCATGTTATTCATATACCAGAAATGTTTGAAGCTACTGACTGAATGAAAAGAGCTGGCATCTCACTCTCTTTGAATATTCTTTATCATGCTGAGAGGAGCAGGAAAAAGCTAAAAATTTCAGAATTGCACCTTGCAATGTGGAGATATTACTGTTTGTGCATTTACAATATTCATTGATTTTTGCCATTGAAAAACGTCCAGAAATGTTTGAAGCTACTGACTGAATGAAAGGAGCTGGCATCTCACTCTCTTTGAATCTTCTTTATCATGCTAGGATTAGCAGGAAAAAGCAAAAAATTTCAGAATTGCACCTTGCAATGCAGAGAAATTACTGTTTGTGCATTTACAATATTCATAGATTTTTGCCATTGAAAAACATCATGTTATTCATATACCAGAAATGTTTGAAGCTACTGACTGAATGAAAAGAGCTGGCGTCTCACTCTCTTTGAATCTTCTTTATCATGCTAAGAGGAGCAGGAAAAAGCAAAAAATTTCAGAATTGCACCTTGCAATGTGGAGATATTACTTTTTGTGCATTTACAATATTCATTGATTTTTGCCATTGAAAAACGTCCAGAAATGTTTGAAGCTATTGACTGAATGAAAGGAGCTGGCATCTCACTCTCTTTGAATCTTCTTTATCATGCTAGGATTAGCAGGAAAAAGCAAAACATTTCAGAATTGCACCTTGCAATGCGGAGAAATTACTGTTTGTGCATTTACAATATTCATTGATTTTTGCCATTGAAAAACATCATGTTATTCATATACCAGAAATGTTTGAAGCTACTGACTGAATGAAAAGAGCTGGCATCTCACTCTCTTTGAATCTTCTTTATCATGCTAAGAGGAGCAGGAAAAAGCTAAAAATTTCAGAATTGCACCTTGCAATGTGGAGATATTACTGTTTGTGCATTTACAATATTCATTGATTTTTGCCATTGAAAAACGTCCAGAAATGTTTGAAGCTACTGACTGAATGAAAGGAGCTGGCATCTCACTCTCTTTGAATCTTCTTTATCATGCTAGGATTAGCAGGAAAAAGCAAAAAATTTCAGAATTGCACCTTGCAATGTGGAGATATTACTGTTTGTGCATTTACAATATTCATTGATTTTTGCCATTGAAAAACGTCCAGAAATGTTTGAAGCTACTGACTGAATGAAAGGAGCTGGCATCTCACTCTCTTTGAATCTTCTTTATCATGCTAGGATTAGCAGGAAAAAGCAAAAAATTTCAGAATTGCACCTTGCAATGCGGAGAAATTACTGTTTGTGCATTTACAATATTCATTGATTTTTGCCATTGAAAAACATCATGTTATTCATATACCAGAAATGTTTGAAGCTACTGACTGAATGAAAAGAGCTGGCATCTCACTCTCTTTGAATCTTCTTTATCATGCTAAGAGGAGCAGGAAAAAGCAAAAAATTTCAGAATTGCACCTTGCAATGTGGAGATATTACTGTTTGTGCATTTACAATATTCATTGATTTTTGCCATTGAAAAACGTCCAGAAATGTTTGAAGCTACTGACTGAATGAAAGGAGCTGGCATCTCACTCTCTTTGAATCTTCTTTATCATGCTAGGATTAGCAGGAAAAAGCAAAAAATTTCAGAATTGCACCTTGCAATGCGGAGAAATTACTGTTTGTGCATTTACAATATTCATTGATTTTTGCCATTGAAAAACATCATGTTATTCATATACCAGAAATGTTTGAAGCTACTGACTGAATGAAAAGAGCTGGCATCTCACTCTCTTTGAATCTTCTTTATCATGCTAAGAGGAGCAGGAAAAAGCTAAAAATTTCAGAATTGCACCTTGCAATGTGGAGATATTACTGTTTGTGCATTTACAATATTCATTGATTTTTGCCATTGAAAAACGTCCAGAAATGTTTGAAGCTACTGACTGAATGAAAGGAGCTGGCATCTCACTCTCTTTGAATCTTCTTTATCATGCTAGGATTAGCAGGAAAAAGCAAAAAATTTCAGAATTGCACCTTGCAATGCGGAGAAATTACTGTTTGTGCATTTACAATATTCATTGATTTTTGCATTGAAAAACATCATGTTATTCATATACCAGAAATGTTTGAAGCTACTGACTGAATGAAAAGAGCTGGCATCTCACTCTCTTTGAATCTTCTTTATCATGCTGAGAGGAGCAGGAAAAAGCAAAAAATTTCAGAATTGCACCTTGCAATGTGGAGATATTACTGTTTGTGCATTTACAATATTCATTGATTTTTGCCATTGAAAAACGTCCAGAAATGTTTGAAGCTACTGACTGAATGAAAGGAGCTGGCATCTCACTCTCTTTGAATCTTCTTTATCATGCTAGGGTTAGCAGGAAAAAGCAAAAAATTTCAGAATTGCACCTTGCAATGTGGAGATATTACTGTTTGTGCATTTACAATATTCATTGATTTTTGCCATTGAAAAACGTCCAGAAATGTTTGAAGCTACTGACTGAATGAAAGGAGCTGGCATCTCACTCTCTTTGAATCTTCTTTATCATGCTAGGATTAGCAGGAAAAAGCAAAAAATTTCAGAATTGCACCTTGCAATGCGGAGAAATTACTGTTTGTGCATTTACAATATTCATTGATTTTTGCCATTGAAAAACATCATGTTATTCATATACCAGAAATGTTTGAAGCTACTGACTGAATGAAAAGAGCTGGCATCTCACTCTCTTTGAATCTTCTTTACCATGCTAAGAGGAGCAGTAAAAAGCAAAAAATTTCAGAATTTCACCTTGCAATGTGGAGATATTACTGTTTGTGCATTTACAATATTCATTGATTTTTGCCATTGAAAAACGTCCAGAAATGTTTGAAGCTACTGACTGAATGAAAGGAGCTGGCATCTCACTCTCTTTGAATCTTCTTTATCATGCTAGGATTAGCAGGAAAAAGCAAAAAATTTCAGAATTGCACCATGCAATGCGGAGAAATTACTGTTTGTGCATTTACAATATTCATTGATTTTTGCCATTGAAAAACATCATGTTATTCATATACCAGAAATGTTTGAAGCTACTGACTGAATGAAAAGAGCTGGCATCTCACTCTCTTTGAATCTTCTTTATCATGCTAAGAGGAGCAGGAAAAAGCAAAAAATTTCAGAATTGCACCTTGCAATGTGGAGATATTACTGTTTGTGCATTTACAATATTCATTGATTTTTGCCATTGAAAAACGTCCAGAAATGTTTGAAGCTACTGACTGAATGAAAGGAGCTGGCATCTCACTCTCTTTGAATCTTCTTTATCATGCTAGGATTAGCAGGAAAAAGCAAAAAATTCCAGAATTGCAACTTGCAATGTGGAGATATTACTGTTTGTGCATTTACAATATTCATTGATTTTTGCCATTGAAAAACGTCCAGAAATGTTTGAAGCTACTGACTGAATGAAAGGAGCTGGCATCTCACTCTCTTTGAATCTTCTTTATCATGCTAGGATTAGCAGGAAAAAGCAAAAAATTTCAGAATTGCACCTTGCAATGCGGAGAAATTACTGTTTGTGCATTTACAATATTCATTGATTTTTCCCATTGAAAAACATCATGTTATTCATATACCAGAAATGTTTGAAGCTACTGACTGAATGAAAAGAGCTGGCATCTCACTCTCTTTGAATCTTCTTTATCATGCTAAGAGGAGCAGGAAAAAGCTAAAAATTTCAGAATTGCACCTTGCAATGTGGAGATATTACTGTTTGTGCATTTACAATATTCATTGATTTTTGCCATTGAAAAACGTCCAGAAATGTTTGAAGCTACTGACTGAATGAAAGGAGCTGGCATCTCACTCTCTTTGAATCTTCTTTATCATGCTAGGATTAGCAGGAAAAAGCAAAAAATTTCAGAATTGCACCTTGCAATGCGGAGAAATTACTGTTTGTGCATTTACAATATTCATTGATTTTTGCCATTGAAAAACATCATGTTATTCATATACCAGAAATGTTTGAAGCTACTGACTGAATGAAAAGAGCTGGCATCTCACTCTCTTTGAATCTTCTTTATCATGCTGAGAGGAGCAGGAAAAAGCAAAAAATTTCAGAATTGCACCTTGCAATGTGGAGATATTACTGTTTGTGCATTTACAATATTCATTGATTTTTGCCATTGAAAAACGTCCAGAAATGTTTGAAGCTACTGACTGAATGAAAGGAGCTGGCATCTCACTCTCTTTGAATCTTCTTTATCATGCTAGGGTTAGCAGGAAAAAGCAAAAAATTTCAGAATTGCACCTTGCAATGTGGAGATATTACTGTTTGTGCATTTACAATATTCATTGATTTTTGCCATTGAAAAACGTCCAGAAATGTTTGAAGCTACTGACTGAATGAAAGGAGCTGGCATCTCACTCTCTTTGAATCTTCTTTATCATGCTAGGATTAGCAGGAAAAAGCAAAAAATTTCAGAATTGCACCTTGCAATGCGGAGAAATTACTGTTTGTGCATTTACAATATTCATTGATTTTTGCCATTGAAAAACATCATGTTATTCATATACCAGAAATGTTTGAAGCTACTGACTGAATGAAAAGAGCTGGCATCTCACTCTCTTTGAATCTTCTTTATCATGCTAAGAGGAGCAGGAAAAAGCAAAAAATTTCAGAATTGCACCTTGCAATGTGGAGATATTACTGTTTGTGCATTTACAATATTCATTGATTTTTGCCATTGAAAAACGTCCAGAAATGTTTGAAGCTACTGACTGAATGAAAGGAGCTGGCATCTCACTCTCTTTGAATCTTCTTTATCATGCTAGGATTAGCAGGAAAAAGCAAAAAATTCCAGAATTACACCTTGCAATGTGGAGATATTACTGTTTGTGCATTTACAATATTCATTGATTTTTGCCATTGAAAAACGTCCAGAAATGTTTGAAGCTACTGACTGAATGAAAGGACCTGGCATCTCACTCTCTTTGAATCTTCTTTATCATGCTAGGATTAGCAGGAAAAAGCAAAAAATTTCAGAATTGCACCTTGCAATGCGGAGAAATTACTGTTTGTGCATTTACAATATTCATTGATTTTTGCCATTGAAAAACATCATGTTATTCATATACCAGAAATGTTTGAAGCTACTGACTGAATGAAAAGAGCTGGAATCTCACTCTCTTTCAATCTTCTTTATCATGCTAAGAGGAGCAGGAGAAAGCAAAAAATTTCAGAATTGCACCTTGCAATGTGGAGATATTACTGTTTGTGCATTTACAATATTCATTGATTTTTGCCATTGAAAAACGTCCAGAAATGTTTGAAGCTACTGACTGAATGAAAGGAGCTGGCATCTCACTCTCTTTGAATCTTCTTTATCATGCTAGGATTAGCAGGAAAAAGCAAAAAATTTCAGAATTGCACCTTGCAATGCGGAGAAATTACTGTTTGTGCATTTACAATATTCATTGATTTTTGCCATTGAAAAACATCATGTTATTCATATACCAGAAATGTTTGAAGCTACTGACTGAATGAAAAGAGCTGGCATCTCACTCTCTTTGAATCTTCTTTACCATGCTAAGAGGAGCAGGAAAAAGCAAAAAATTTCAGAATTTCACCTTGCAATGTGGAGATATTACTGTTTGTGCATTTACAATATTCATTGATTTTTGCCATTGAAAAACGTCCAGAAATGTTTGAAGCTACTGACTGAATGAAAGGAGCTGGCATCTCACTCTCTTTGAATCTTCTTTATCATGCTAGGATTAGCAGGAAAAAGCAAAAAATTCCAGAATTGCACCTTGCAATGTGGAGATATTACTGTTTGTGCATTTACAATATTCATTGATTTTTGCCATTGAAAAACGTCCAGAAATGTTTTAAGCTACTGACTGAATGAAAGGAGCTGGCATCTCACTCTCTTTGAATCTTCTTTATCATGATAGGATTAGCAGGAAAAAGCAAAAAATTTCAGAATTGCACCTTGCAATGCGGAGAAATTACTGTTTGTGCATTTACAATATTCATTGATTTTTGCCATTGAAAAACATCATGTTATTCATACACCAGAAATGTTTGAAGCTACTGACTGAATGAAAAGAGCTGGCATCTCACTCTCTTTGAATCTTCTTTATCATGCTAAGAGGAGCAGGAAAAAGCTAAAAATTTCAGAATTGCACCTTGCAATGTGGAGATATTACTGTTTGTGCATTTACAATATTCATTGATTTTTGCCATTGAAAAACGTCCAGAAATGTTTGAAGCTACTGACTGAATGAAAGGAGCTGGCATCTCACTCTCTTTGAATCTTCTTTATCATGCTAGGATTAGCAGGAAAAAGCAAAAAATTTCAGAATTGCACCTTGCAATGCGGAGAAATTACTGTTTGTGCATTTACAATATTCATTGATTTTTGCCATTGAAAAACATCATGTTATTCATATACCAGAAATGTTTGAAGCTACTGACTGAATGAAAAGAGCTGGCATCTGACTCTCTTTGAATCTTCTTTACCATGCTAAGAGGAGCAGGAAAAAGCAAAAAATTTCAGAATTTCACCTTGCAATGTGGAGATATTACTGTTTGTGCATTTACAATATTCATTGATTTTTGCCATTGAAAAACGTCCAGAAATGTTTGAAGCTACTGACTGAATGAAAGGAGCTGGCATCTCACTCTCTTTGAATCTTCTTTATCATGCTAGGATTAGCAGGAAAATGCAAAAAATTTCAGAATTGCACCATGCAATGCGGAGAAATTACTGTTTGTGCATTTACAATATTCATTGATTTTTGCCATTGAAAAACATCATGTTATTCATATACCAGAAATGTTTGAAGCTACTGACTGAATGAAAAGAGCTGGCATCTCACTCTCTTTGAATCTTCTTTATCATGCTAAGAGGAGCAGGAAAAAGCAAAAAATTTCAGAATTGCACCTTGCAATGTGGAGATATTACTGTTTGTGCATTTACAATATTCATTGATTTTTGCCATTGAAAAACGTCCAGAAATGTTTGAAGCTACTGACTGAATGAAAGGAGCTGGCATCTCACTCTCTTTGAATCTTCTTTATCATGCTAGGATTAGCAGGAAAAAGCAAAAAATTCCAGAATTGCACCTTGCAATGTGGAGATATTACTGTTTGTGCATTTACAATATTCATTGATTTTTGCCATTGAAAAACGTCCAGAAATGTTTGAAGCTACTGACTGAATGAAAGGACCTGGCATCTCACTCTCTTTGAATCTTCTTTATCATGCTAGGATTAGCAGGAAAAAGCAAAAAATTTCAGAATTGCACCTTGCAATGCGGAGAAATTACTGTTTGTGCATTTACAATATTCATTGATTTTTGCCATTGAAAAACATCATGTTATTCATATACCAGAAATGTTTGAAGCTACTGACTGAATGAAAAGAGCTGGAATCTCACTCTCTTTGAATCTTCTTTATCATGCTAAGAGGAGCAGGAAAAAGCAAAAAATTTCAGAATTGCACCTTGCAATGTGGAGATATTACTGTTTGTGCATTTACAATATTCATTGATTTTTGCCATTGAAAAACGTCCAGAAATGTTTGAAGCTACTGACTGAATGAAAGGAGCTGGCATCTCACTCTCTTTGAATCTTCTTTATCATGCTAGGATTAGCAGGAAAAAGCAAAAAATTTCAGAATTGCACCTTGCAATGCGGAGAAATTACTGTTTGTGCATTTACAATATTCATTGATTTTTGCCATTGAAAAATATCATGTTATTCATATACCAGAAATGTTTGAAGCTACTGACTGAATGAAAAGAGCTGGCATCTCACTCTCTTTGAATCTTCTTTATCATGCTGAGAGGAGCAGGAAAAAGTAAAAAATTTCAGAATTGCACCTTGCAATGTGGAGATATTACTGTTTGTGCATTTACAATATTCATTGATTTTTGCCATTGAAAAACGTCCAGAAATGTTTGAAGCTACTGACTGAATGAAAGGAGCTGGCTTCTCACTCTCTTTGAATCTTCTTTATCATGCTAGGATTAGCAGGAAAAAGCAAAAAATTTCAGAATTGCACCTTGCAATGCGGAGAAATTACTGTTTGTGCATTTACAATATTCATTGATTTTTGCCATTGAAAAACATCATGTTATTCATATACCAGAAATGTTTGAAGCTACTGACTGAATGAAAAGAGCTGGCATCTCACTCTCTTTGAATCTTCTTTATCATGCTAAGAGGAGCAGGAAAAAGCAAAAAATTTCAGAATTGCACCTTGCAATGTGGAGATATTACTGTTTGTGCATTTACAATATTCATTGATTTTTGCCATTGAAAAACGTCCAGAAATCTTTGAAGCTATTGACTGAATGAAAGGAGCTGGCATCTCACTCTCTTTGAATCTTCTTTATCATGCTAGGATTAGCAGGAAAAAGCAAAAAATTTCAGAATTGCACCTTGCAATGCGGAGAAATTACTGTTTGTGCATTTACAATATTCATTGATTTTTGCCATTGAAAAACATCATGTTATTCATATACCAGAAATGTTTGAAGCTACTGACTGAATGAAAAGAGCTGGCATCTCACTCTCTTTGAATCTTCTTTATCATGCTAAGAGGAGCAGGAAAAAGCTAAAAATTTCAGAATTGCACCTTGCAATGTGGAGATATTACTGTTTGTGCATTTACAATATTCATTGATTTTTGCCATTGAAAAACGTCCAGAAATGTTTGAAGCTACTGACTGAATGAAAGGAGCTGGCATCTCACTCTCTTTGAATCTTCTTTATCATGCTAGGATTAGCAGGAAAAAGCAAAAAATTTCAGAATTGCACCTTGCAATGCGGAGAAATTACTGTTTGTGCACTTACAATATTCATTGATTTTTGCCATTGAAAAACATCATGTTATTCATATACCAGAAATGTTTGAAGCTACTGACTGAATGAAAAGAGCTGGCATCTCACTCTCTTTGAATCTTCTTTATCATGCTGAGAGGAGCAGGAAAAAGCAAAAAATTTCAGAATTGCTTCTTGCAATGTGGAGATATTACTGTTTGTGCATTTACAATATTCATTGATTTTTGCCATTGAAAAACGTCCAGAAATGTTTGAAGCTACTGACTGAATGAAAGGAGCTGGCATCTCACTCTCTTTGAATCTTCTTTATCATGCTAGGGTTAGCAGGAAAAAGCAAAAAATTTCAGAATTGCACCTTGCAATGTGGAGATATTACTGTTTGTGCATTTACAATATTCATTGATTTTTGCCATTGAAAAACGTCCAGAAATGTTTGAAGCTACTGACTGAATGAAAGGAGCTGGCATCTCACTCTCTTTGAATCTTCTTTATCATGCTAGGATTAGCAGGAAAAAGCAAAAAATTTCAGAATTGCACCTTGCAATGCGGAGAAATTACTGTTTGTGCATTTACAATATTCATTGATTTTTGCCATTGAAAAACATCATGTTATTCATATACCAGAAATGTTTGAAGCTACTGACTGAATGAAAAGAGCTGGCATCTCACTCTCTTTGAATCTTCTTTACCATGCTAAGAGGAGCAGGAAAAAGCAAAAAATTTCAGAATTTCACCTTGCAATGTGGAGATATTACTGTTTGTGCATTTACAATATTCATTGATTTTTGCCATTGAAAAACGTCCAGAAATGTTTGAAGCTACTGACTGAATGAAAGGAGCTGGCATCTCACTCTCTTTGAATCTTCTTTATCATGCTAGGATTAGCAGGAAAAAGCAAAAAATTTCAGAATTGCACCATGCAATGCGGAGAAATTACTGTTTGTGCATTTACAATATTCATTGATTTTTGCCATTGAAAAACATCATGTTATTCATATACCAGAAATGTTTGAAGCTACTGACTGAATGAAAAGAGCTGGCATCTCACTCTCTTTGAATCTTCTTTATCATGCTAAGAGGAGCAGGAAAAAGCAAAAAATTTCAGAATTGCACCTTGCAATGTGGAGATATTACTGTTTGTGCATTTACAATATTCATTGATTTTTGCCATTGAAAAACGTCCAGAAATGTTTGAAGCTACTGACTGAATGAAAGGAGCTGGCATCTCACTCTCTTTGAATCTTCTTTATCATGCTAGGATTAGCAGGAAAAAGCAAAAAATTTCAGAATTGCACCTTGCAATGCGGAGAAATTACTGTTTGTGCATTTACAATATTCATTGATTTTTGCCATTGAAAAACATCATGTTATTCATATACCAGAAATGTTTGAAGCTACTGACTGAATGAAAAGAGCTGGCATCTCACTCTCTTTGAATCTTCTTTATCATGCTAAGAGGAGCAGGAAAAAGCAAAAAATTTCAGAATTGCACCTTGCAATGTGGAGATATTACTGTTTGTGCATTTACAATATTCATTGATTTTTGCCATTGAAAAACGTCCAGAAATGTTTGAAGCTACTGACTGAATGAAAGGAGCTGGCATCTCACTCTCTTTGAATCTTCTTTATCATGCTAGGATTAGCAGGAAAAAGCAAAAAATTTCAGAATTGCACCTTGCAATGCGGAGAAATTACTGTTTGTGCATTTACAATATTCATTGATTTTTGCCATTGAAAAACATCATGTTATTCATATACCAGAAATGTTTGAAGCTACTGACTGAATGAAAAGAGCTGGCATCTCACTCTCTTTGAATCTTCTTTATCATGCTAAGAGGAGCAGGAAAAAGCAAAAAATTTCAGAATTGCACCTTGCAATGTGGAGATATTACTGTTTGTGCATTTACAATATTCATTGATTTTTGCCATTGAAAAACGTCCAGAAATGTTTGAAGCTACTGAGTGAATGAAAGGAGCTGGCATGTCACTCTCTTTGAATCTTCTTTATCATGTTAGGATTAGCAGGAAAAAGCAAAAAATTTCAGAATTGCACCTTGCAATGCAGAGAAATTACTGTTTGTGCATTTACAATATTCATAGATTTTTGCCATTGAAAAACATGTTATTCATATACCAGAAATGTTTGAAGCTACTGACTGAATGAAAAGAGCTGGCATCTCACCCTCTTTGAATCTTCTTTATCATGCTAAGAGGAGCAGGAAAAAGCAAAAAATTTCAGAATTGCACCTTGCAATGTGGAGATATTACTGTTTGTGCATTTACAATATTCATTGATTTTTGCCATTGAAAAACGTCCAGAAATGTTTGAAGCTATTGACTGAATGAAAGGAGCTGGCATCTCACTCTCTTTGAATCTTCTTTATCATGCTAGGATTAGCAGGAAAAAGCAAAACATTTCAGAATTGCACCTTGCAATGCGGAGAAATTACTGTTTGTGCAATTACAATATTCATTGATTTTTGCCATTGAAAAACATCATGTTATTCATATACCAGAAATGTTTGAAGCTACTGACTGAATGAAAGGAGCTGGCATCTCACTCTCTTTGAATCTTCTTTATCATGCTAGGATTAGCAGGAAAAAGCAAAAAATTCCAGAATTGCACCTTGCAATGTGGAGATATTACTGTTTGTGCATTTACAATATTCATTGATTTTTGCCATTGAAAAACGTCCAGAAATGTTTGAAGCTACTGACTGAATGAAAGGACCTGGCATCTCACTCTCTTTGAATCTTCTTTATCATGCTAGGATTAGCAGGAAAAAGCAAAAAATTTCAGAATTGCACCTTGCAATGCGGAGAAATTACTGTTTGTGCATTTACAATATTCATTGATTTTTGCCATTGAAAAACATCATGTTATTCATATACCAGAAATGTTTGAAGCTACTGACTGAATGAAAAGAGCTGGAATCTCACTCTCTTTGAATCTTCTTTATCATGCTAAGAGGAGCAGGAAAAAGCAAAAAATTTCAGAATTGCACCTTGCAATGTGGAGATATTACTGTTTGTGCATTTACAATATTCATTGATTTTTGCCATTGAAAAACGTCCAGAAATGTTTGAAGCTACTGACTGAATGAAAGGAGCTGGCATCTCACTCTCTTTGAATCTTCTTTATCATGCTAGGATTAGCAGGAAAAAGCAAAAAATTTCAGAATTGCACCTTGCAATGCGGAGAAATTACTGTTTGTGCATTTACAATATTCATTGATTTTTGCCATTGAAAAATATCATGTTATTCATATACCAGAAATGTTTGAAGCTACTGACTGAATGAAAAGAGCTGGCATCTCACTCTCTTTGAATCTTCTTTATCATGCTGAGAGGAGCAGGAAAAAGTAAAAAATTTCAGAATTGCACCTTGCAATGTGGAGATATTACTGTTTGTGCATTTACAATATTCATTGATTTTTGCCATTGAAAAACGTCCAGAAATGTTTGAAGCTACTGACTGAATGAAAGGAGCTGGCTTCTCACTCTCTTTGAATCTTCTTTATCATGCTAGGATTAGCAGGAAAAAGCAAAAAATTTCAGAATTGCACCTTGCAATGCGGAGAAATTACTGTTTGTGCATTTACAATATTCATTGATTTTTGCCATTGAAAAACATCATGTTATTCATATACCAGAAATGTTTGAAGCTACTGACTGAATGAAAAGAGCTGGCATCTCACTCTCTTTGAATCTTCTTTATCATGCTAAGAGGAGCAGGAAAAAGCAAAAAATTTCAGAATTGCACCTTGCAATGTGGAGATATTACTGTTTGTGCATTTACAATATTCATTGATTTTTGCCATTGAAAAACGTCCAGAAATCTTTGAAGCTATTGACTGAATGAAAGGAGCTGGCATCTCACTCTCTTTGAATCTTCTTTATCATGCTAGGATTAGCAGGAAAAAGCAAAAAATTTCAGAATTGCACCTTGCAATGCGGAGAAATTACTGTTTGTGCATTTACAATATTCATTGATTTTTGCCATTGAAAAACATCATGTTATTCATATACCAGAAATGTTTGAAGCTACTGACTGAATGAAAAGAGCTGGCATCTCACTCTCTTTGAATCTTCTTTATCATGCTAAGAGGAGCAGGAAAAAGCTAAAAATTTCAGAATTGCACCTTGCAATGTGGAGATATTACTGTTTGTGCATTTACAATATTCATTGATTTTTGCCATTGAAAAACGTCCAGAAATGTTTGAAGCTACTGACTGAATGAAAGGAGCTGGCATCTCACTCTCTTTGAATCTTCTTTATCATGCTAGGATTAGCAGGAAAAAGCAAAAAATTTCAGAATTGCACCTTGCAATGCGGAGAAATTACTGTTTGTGCACTTACAATATTCATTGATTTTTGCCATTGAAAAACATCATGTTATTCATATACCAGAAATGTTTGAAGCTACTGACTGAATGAAAAGAGCTGGCATCTCACTCTCTTTGAATCTTCTTTATCATGCTGAGAGGAGCAGGAAAAAGCAAAAAATTTCAGAATTGCTTCTTGCAATGTGGAGATATTACTGCTTGTGCATTTACAATATTCATTGATTTTTGCCATTGAAAAACGTCGGGAAATGTTTGAAGCTACTGACTGAATGAAAGGAGCTGGCATCTCACTCTCTTTGAATCTTCTTTATCATGCTAGGGTTAGCAGGAAAAAGCAAAAAATTTCAGAATTGCACCTTGCAATGTGGAGATATTACTGTTTGTGCATTTACAATATTCATTGATTTTTGCCATTGAAAAACGTCCAGAAATGTTTGAAGCTACTGACTGAATGAAAGGAGCTGGCATCTCACTCTCTTTGAATCTTCTTTATCATGCTAGGATTAGCAGGAAAAAGCAAAAAATTTCAGAATTGCACCTTGCAATGCGGAGAAATTACTGTTTGTGCATTTACAATATTCATTGATTTTTGCCATTGAAAAACATCATGTTATTCATATACCAGAAATGTTTGAAGCTACTGACTGAATGAAAAGAGCTGGCATCTCACTCTCTTTGAATCTTCTTTACCATGCTAAGAGGAGCAGGAAAAAGCAAAAAATTTCAGAATTTCACCTTGCAATGTGGAGATATTACTGTTTGTGCATTTACAATATTCATTGATTTTTGCCATTGAAAAACGTCCAGAAATGTTTGAAGCTACTGACTGAATGAAAGGAGCTGGCATCTCACTCTCTTTGAATCTTCTTTATCATGCTAGGATTAGCAGGAAAAAGCAAAAAATTTCAGAATTGCACCATGCAATGCGGAGAAATTACTGTTTGTGCATTTACAATATTCATTGATTTTTGCCATTGAAAAACATCATGTTATTCATATACCAGAAATGTTTGAAGCTACTGACTGAATGAAAAGAGCTGGCATCTCACTCTCTTTGAATCTTCTTTATCATGCTAAGAGGAGCAGGAAAAAGCAAAAAATTTCAGAATTGCACCTTGCAATGTGGAGATATTACTGTTTGTGCATTTACAATATTCATTGATTTTTGCCATTGAAAAACGTCCAGAAATGTTTGAAGCTACTGACTGAATGAAAGGAGCTGGCATCTCACTCTCTTTGAATCTTCTTTATCATGCTAGGATTAGCAGGAAAAAGCAAAAAATTTCAGAATTGCACCTTGCAATGCGGAGAAATTACTGTTTGTGCATTTACAATATTCATTGATTTTTGCCATTGAAAAACATCATGTTATTCATATACCAGAAATGTTTGAAGCTACTGACTGAATGAAAAGAGCTGGCATCTCACTCTCTTTGAATCTTCTTTATCATGCTAAGAGGAGCAGGAAAAAGCAAAAAATTTCAGAATTGCACCTTGCAATGTGGAGATATTACTGTTTGTGCATTTACAATATTCATTGATTTTTGCCATTGAAAAACGTCCAGAAATGTTTGAAGCTACTGACTGAATGAAAGGAGCTGGCATCTCACTCTCTTTGAATCTTCTTTATCATGCTAGGATTAGCAGGAAAAAGCAAAAAATTTCAGAATTGCACCTTGCAATGCGGAGAAATTACTGTTTGTGCATTTACAATATTCATTGATTTTTGCCATTGAAAAACATCATGTTATTCATATACCAGAAATGTTTGAAGCTACTGACTGAATGAAAAGAGCTGGCATCTCACTCTCTTTGAATCTTCTTTATCATGCTAAGAGGAGCAGGAAAAAGCAAAAAATTTCAGAATTGCACCTTGCAATGTGGAGATATTACTGTTTGTGCATTTACAATATTCATTGATTTTTGCCATTGAAAAACGTCCAGAAATGTTTGAAGCTACTGAGTGAATGAAAGGAGCTGGCATGTCACTCTCTTTGAATCTTCTTTATCATGTTAGGATTAGCAGGAAAAAGCAAAAAATTTCAGAATTGCACCTTGCAATGCAGAGAAATTACTGTTTGTGCATTTACAATATTCATAGATTTTTGCCATTGAAAAACATGTTATTCATATACCAGAAATGTTTGAAGCTACTGACTGAATGAAAAGAGCTGGCATCTCACCCTCTTTGAATCTTCTTTATCATGCTAAGAGGAGCAGGAAAAAGCAAAAAATTTCAGAATTGCACCTTGCAATGTGGAGATATTACTGTTTGTGCATTTACAATATTCATTGATTTTTGCCATTGAAAAACGTCCAGAAATGTTTGAAGCTATTGACTGAATGAAAGGAGCTGGCATCTCACTCTCTTTGAATCTTCTTTATCATGCTAGGATTAGCAGGAAAAAGCAAAACATTTCAGAATTGCACCTTGCAATGCGGAGAAATTACTGTTTGTGCAATTACAATATTCATTGATTTTTGCCATTGAAAAACATCATGTTATTCATATACCAGAAATGTTTGAAGCTACTGACTGAATGAAAAGAGCTGGCATCTCACTCTCTTTGAATCTTCTTTATCATGCTAAGAGGAGCAGGAAAAAGCTAAAAATTTCAGAATTGCACCTTGCAATGTGGAGATATTACTGTTTGTGCATTTACAATATTCATTGATTTTTGCCATTGAAAAACGTCCAGAAATGTTTGAAGCTACTGACTGAATGAAAGGAGCTGGCATCTCACTCTCTTTGAATCTTCTTTATCATGCTAGGATTAGCAGGAAAAAGCAAAAAATTTCAGAATTGCACCTTGCAATGTGGAGATATTACTGTTTGTGCATTTACAATATTCATTGATTTTTGCCATTGAAAAACATCCAGAAATGTTTGAAGCTACAGACTGAATGAAAGGAGCTGGCATCTCACTCTCTTTGAATCTTCTTTATCATGCTAGGATTAGCAGGAAAAAACAAAAAATTTCAGAATTGCACCTTGCAATGCGGAGAAATTACTGTTTGTGCATTTACAATATTCATTGATTTTTGCCATTCAAAAACATCATGTTATTCATATACCAGAAATGTTTGAAGCTACTGACTGAATGAAAAGAGCTGGCATCTCACTCTCTTTGAATCTTCTTTATCATGCTAAGAGGAGCAGGAAAAAGCAAAAAATTTCAGAATTGCACCTTGCAATGTGGAGATATTACTGTTTGTGCATTTACAGTATTCATTGATTTTTGCCATTGAAAAACGTCCAGAAATGTTTGAAGCTATTGACTGAATGAAAGGAGCTGGCATCTCACTCTCTTTGAATCTTCTTTATCATGCTAGGATTAGCAGGAAAAAGCAAAACATTTCAGAATTGCACCTTGCAATGCGGAGAAATTACTGTTTGTGCAATTACAATATTCATTGATTTTTGCCATTGAAAAACATCATGTTATTCATATACCAGAAATGTTTGAAGCTACTGACTGAATGAAAAGAGCTGGCATCTCACTCTCTTTGAATCTTCTTTATCATGCTAAGAGGAGCAGGAAAAAGCTAAAAATTTCAGAATTGCACCTTGCAATGTGGAGATATTACTGTTTGTGCATTTACAATATTCATTGATTTTTGCCATTGAAAAACGTCCAGAAATGTTTGAAGCTACTGACTGAATGAAAGGAGCTGGCATCTCACTCTCTTTGAATCTTCTTTATCATGCTAGGATTAGCAGGAAAAAGCAAAAAATTTCAGAATTGCACCTTGCAATGTGGAGATATTACTGTTTGTGCATTTACAATATTCATTGATTTTTGCCATTGAAAAACATCCAGAAATGTTTGAAGCTACAGACTGAATGAAAGGAGCTGGCATCTCACTCTCTTTGAATCTTCTTTATCATGCTAGGATTAGCAGGAAAAAACAAAAAATTTCAGAATTGCACCTTGCAATGCGGAGAAATTACTGTTTGTGCATTTACAATATTCATTGATTTTTGCCATTGAAAAACATCATGTTATTCATATACCAGAAATGTTTGAAGCTACTGACTGAATGAAAAGAGCTGGCATCTCACTCTCTTTGAATCTTCTTTATCATGCTAAGAGGAGCAGGAAAAAGCAAAAAATTTCAGAATTGCACCTTGCAATGTGGAGATATTACTGTTTGTGCATTTACAGTATTCATTGATTTTTGCCATTGAAAAACGTCCAGAAATGTTTGAAGCTACTGACTGAATGAAAGGAGCTGGCATCTCACTCTCTTTGAATCTTCTTTATCATGCTAGGATTAGCAGGAAAAAGCAAAAAATTTCAGAATTGCACCTTGCAATGCGGAGAAATTACTGTTTGTGCATTTACAATATTCATTGATTTTTGCCATTGAAAAACATCATGTTATTCATATACCAGAAATGTTTGAAGCTACTGACTGAATGAAAAGAGCTGGCATCTCACTCTCTTTGAATCTTCTTTATCATGCTAAGAGGAGCAGGAAAAAGCTAAAAATTTCAGAATTGCACCTTGCAATGTGGAGATATTACTGTTTGTGCATTTACAATATTCATTGATTTTTGCCATTGAAAAACGTCCAGAAATGTTTGAAGCTACTGACTGAATGAAAGGAGCTGGCATCTCACTCTCTTTGAATCTTCTTTATCATGCTAGGATTAGCAGGAAAAAGCAAAAAATTTCAGAATTGCACCTTGCAATGCGGAGAAATTACTGTTTGTGCATTTACAATATTCATTGATTTTTGCCATTGAAAAACATCATGTTATTCATATACCAGAAATGTTTGAAGCTACTGACTGAATGAAAAGAGCTGGCATCTCACTCTCTTTGAATCTTCTTTATCATGCTGAGAGGAGCAGGAAAAAGCAAAAAATTTCAGAATTGCACCTTGCAATGTGGAGATATTACTGTTTGTGCATTTACAATATTCATTGATTTTTGCCATTGAAAAACGTCCAGAAATGTTTGAAGCTACTGACTGAATGAAAGGAGCTGGCATCTCACTCTCTTTGAATCTTCTTTATCATGCTAGGGTTAGCAGGAAAAAGCAAAAAATTTCAGAATTGCACCTTGCAATGTGGAGATATTACTGTTTGTGCATTTACAATATTCATTGATTTTTGCCATTGAAAAACGTCCAGAAATGTTTGAAGCTACTGACTGAATGAAAGGAGCTGGCATCTCACTCTCTTTGAATCTTCTTTATCATGCTAGGATTAGCAGGAAAAAGCAAAAAATTTCAGAATTGCACCTTGCAATGCGGAGAAATTACTGTTTGTGCATTTACAATATTCATTGATTTTTGCCATTGAAAAACATCATGTTATTCATATACCAGAAATGTTTGAAGCTACTGACTGAATGAAAAGAGCTGGCATCTCACTCTCTTTGAATCTTCTTTACCATGCTTAGAGGAGCAGGAAAAAGCAAAAAATTTCAGAATTTCACCTTGCAATGTGGAGATATTACTGTTTGTGCATTTACAATATTCATTGATTTTTGCCATTGAAAAACGTCCAGAAATGTTTGAAGCTACTGACTGAATGAAAGGAGCTGGCATCTCACTCTCTTTGAATCTTCTTTATCATGCTAGGATTAGCAGGAAAAAGCAAAAAATTTCAGAATTGCACCATGCAATGCGGAGAAATTACTGTTTGTGCATTTACAATATTCATTGATTTTTGCCATTGAAAAACATCATGTTATTCATATACCAGAAATGTTTGAAGCTACTGACTGAATGAAAAGAGCTGGCATCTCACTCTCTTTGAATCTTCTTTATCATGCTAAGAGGAGCAGGAAAAAGCAAAAAATTTCAGAATTGCACCTTGCAATGTGGAGATATTACTGTTTGTGCATTTACAATATTCATTGATTTTTGCCATTGAAAAACGTCCAGAAATGTTTGAAGCTACTGACTGAATGAAAGGAGCTGGCATCTCACTCTCTTTGAATCTTCTTTATCATGCTAGGATTAGCAGGAAAAAGCAAAAAATTTCAGAATTGCACCTTGCAATGCGGAGAAATTACTGTTTGTGCATTTACAATATTCATTGATTTTTGCCATTGAAAAACATCATGTTATTCATATACCAGAAATGTTTGAAGCTACTGACTGAATGAAAAGAGCTGGCATCTCACTCTCTTTGAATCTTCTTTATCATGCTAAGAGGAGCAGGAAAAAGCAAAAAATTTCAGAATTGCACCTTGCAATGTGGAGATATTACTGTTTGTGCATTTACAATATTCATTGATTTTTGCCATTGAAAAACGTCCAGAAATGTTTGAAGCTACTGACTGAATGAAAGGAGCTGGCATCTCACTCTCTTTGAATCTTCTTTATCATGCTAGGATTAGCAGGAAAAAGCAAAAAATTTCAGAATTGCACCTTGCAATGCGGAGAAATTACTGTTTGTGCATTTACAATATTCATTGATTTTTGCCATTGAAAAACATCATGTTATTCATATACCAGAAATGTTTGAAGCTACTGACTGAATGAAAAGAGCTGGCATCTCACTCTCTTTGAATCTTCTTTATCATGCTAAGAGGAGCAGGAAAAAGCAAAAAATTTCAGAATTGCACCTTGCAATGTGGAGATATTACTGTTTGTGCATTTACAATATTCATTGATTTTTGCCATTGAAAAACGTCCAGAAATGTTTGAAGCTACTGAGTGAATGAAAGGAGCTGGCATGTCACTCTCTTTGAATCTTCTTTATCATGCTAGGATGAGCAGGAAAAAGCAAAAAATTTCAGAATTGCACCTTGCAATGCGGAGAAATTACTGTTTGTGCATTTACAATATTCATTGATTTTTGCCATTGAAAAACATCATGTTATTCATATACCAGAAATGTTTGAAGCTACTGACTGAATGAAAAGAGCTGGCATCTCACTCTCTTTGAATATTCTTTATCATGCTGAGAGGAGCAGGAAAAAGCTAAAAATTTCAGAATTGCACCTTGCAATGTGGAGATATTACTGTTTGTGCATTTACAATATTCATTGATTTTTGCCATTGAAAAACGTCCAGAAATGTTTGAAGCTACTGACTGAATGAAAGGAGCTGGCATCTCACTCTCTTTGAATCTTCTTTATCATGCTAGGATTAGCAGGAAAAAGCAAAAAATTTCAGAATTGCACCTTGCAATGCAGAGAAATTAATGTTTGTGCATTTACAATATTCATAGATTTTTGCCATTGAAAAACATCATGTTATTCATATACCAGAAATGTTTGAAGCTACTGACTGAATGAAAAGAGCTGGCATCTCACTCTCTTTGAATCTTCTTTATCATGCTAAGAGGAGCAGGAAAAAGCAAAAAATTTCAGAATTGCACCTTGCAATGTGGAGATATTACTGTTTGTGCATTTACAATATTCATTGATTTTTGCCATTGAAAAACGTCCAGAAATGTTTGAAGCTACTGACTGAATGAAAGGAGCTGGCATCTCACTCTCTTTGAATCTTCTTTATCATGCTAGGGTTAGCAGGAAAAAGCAAAAAATTTCAGAATTGCACCTTGCAATGTGGAGATATTACTGTTTGTGCATTTACAATATTCATTGATTTTTGCCATTGAAAAACGTCCAGAAATGTTTGAAGCTACTGACTGAATGAAAGGAGCTGGCATCTCACTCTCTTTGAATCTTCTTTATCATGCTAGGATTAGCAGGAAAAAGCAAAAAATTTCAGAATTGCACCTTGCAATGCGGAGAAATTACTGTTTGTGCATTTACAATATTCATTGATTTTTGCCATTGAAAAACATCATGTTATTCATATACCAGAAATGTTTGAAGCTACTGACTGAATGAAAAGAGCTGGCATCTCACTCTCTTTGAATCTTCTTTACCATGCTTAGAGGAGCAGGAAAAAGCAAAAAATTTCAGAATTTCACCTTGCAATGTGGAGATATTACTGTTTGTGCATTTACAATATTCATTGATTTTTGCCATTGAAAAACGTCCAGAAATGTTTGAAGCTACTGACTGAATGAAAGGAGCTGGCATCTCACTCTCTTTGAATCTTCTTTATCATGCTAGGATTAGCAGGAAAAAGCAAAAAATTTCAGAATTGCACCATGCAATGCGGAGAAATTACTGTTTGTGCATTTACAATATTCATTGATTTTTGCCATTGAAAAACATCATGTTATTCATATACCAGAAATGTTTGAAGCTACTGACTGAATGAAAAGAGCTGGCATCTCACTCTCTTTGAATCTTCTTTATCATGCTAAGAGGAGCAGGAAAAAGCAAAAAATTTCAGAATTGCACCTTGCAATGTGGAGATATTACTGTTTGTGCATTTACAATATTCATTGATTTTTGCCATTGAAAAACGTCCAGAAATGTTTGAAGCTACTGACTGAATGAAAGGAGCTGGCATCTCACTCTCTTTGAATCTTCTTTATCATGCTAGGATTAGCAGGAAAAAGCAAAAAATTTCAGAATTGCACCTTGCAATGCGGAGAAATTACTGTTTGTGCATTTACAATATTCATTGATTTTTGCCATTGAAAAACATCATGTTATTCATATACCAGAAATGTTTGAAGCTACTGACTGAATGAAAAGAGCTGGCATCTCACTCTCTTTGAATCTTCTTTATCATGCTAAGAGGAGCAGGAAAAAGCAAAAAATTTCAGAATTGCACCTTGCAA
Organism: Phyllobates terribilis; assembly: GCF_046119375.1. Classification (NCBI taxonomy): domain Eukaryota; kingdom Metazoa; phylum Chordata; class Amphibia; order Anura; family Dendrobatidae; genus Phyllobates; species Phyllobates terribilis. Next base: position 335,826 of record NW_027362942.1, on the reverse strand, counting down.
TGTGGAGATATTACTGTTTGTGCATTTACAATATTCATTGATTTTTGCCATTGAAAAACGTCCAGAAATGTTTGAAGCTACTGACTGAATGAAAGGAGCTGGCATCTCACTCTCTTTGAATCTTCTTTATCATGCTAGGATTAGCAGGAAAAAGCAAAAAATTTCAGAATTGCACCTTGCAATGCGGAGAAATTACTGTTTGTGCATTTACAATATTCATTGATTTTTGCCATTGAAAAACATCATGTTATTCATATACCAGAAATGTTTGAAGCTACTGACTGAATGAAAAGAGCTGGCATCTCACTCTCTTTGAATCTTCTTTATCATGCTAAGAGGAGCAGGAAAAAGCAAAAAATTTCAGAATTGCACCTTGCAATGTGGAGATATTACTGTTTGTGCATTTACAATATTCATTGATTTTTGCCATTGAAAAACGTCCAGAAATGTTTGAAGCTACTGAGTGAATGAAAGGAGCTGGCATGTCACTCTCTTTGAATCTTCTTTATCATGCTAGGATGAGCAGGAAAAAGCAAAAAATTTCAGAATTGCACCTTGCAATGCGGAGAAATTACTGTTTGTGCATTTACAATATTCATTGATTTTTGCCATTGAAAAACATCATGTTATTCATATACCAGAAATGTTTGAAGCTACTGACTGAATGAAAAGAGCTGGCATCTCACTCTCTTTGAATATTCTTTATCATGCTGAGAGGAGCAGGAAAAAGCTAAAAATTTCAGAATTGCACCTTGCAATGTGGAGATATTACTGTTTGTGCATTTACAATATTCATTGATTTTTGCCATTGAAAAACGTCCAGAAATGTTTGAAGCTACTGACTGAATGAAAGGAGCTGGCATCTCACTCTCTTTGAATCTTCTTTATCATGCTAGGATTAGCAGGAAAAAGCAAAAAATTTCAGAATTGCACCTTGCAATGCAGAGAAATTAATGTTTGTGCATTTACAATATTCATAGATTTTTGCCATTGAAAAACATCATGTTATTCATATACCAGAAATGTTTGAAGCTACTGACTGAATGAAAAGAGCTGGCATCTCACTCTCTTTGAATCTTCTTTATCATGCTAAGAGGAGCAGGAAAAAGCAAAAAATTTCAGAATTGCACCTTGCAATGTGGAGATATTACTGTTTGTGCATTTACAATATTCATTGATTTTTGCCATTGAAAAACGTCCAGAAATGTTTGAAGCTATTGACTGAATGAAAGGAGCTGGCATCTCACTCTTTGAATCTTCTTTATCATGCTAGGATTAGCAGGAAAAAGCAAAACATTTCAGAATTGCACCTTGCAATGCGGAGAAATTACTGTTTGTGCATTTACAATATTCATTGATCTTTGCCATTGAAAAACATCATGTTATTCATATCCCAGAAATGTTTGAAGCTACTGACTGAATGAAAAGAGCTGGCATCTCACTCTCTTTGAATCTTCTTTATCATGCTAAGAGGAGCAGGAAAAAGCTAAAAATTTCAGAATTGCACCTTGCAATGTGGAGATATTACTGTTTGTGCATTTACAATATTCATTGATTTTTGCCATTGAAAAACGTCCAGAAATTTTTGAAGCTACTGACTGAATGAAAGGAGCTGGCATCTCACTCTCTTTGAATCTTCTTTATCATGCTAGGATTAGCAGGAAAAAGCAAAAAATTTCAGAATTGCACCATGCAATGCGGAGAAATTACTGTTTGTGCATTTACAATATTCATTGATTTTTGCCATTGAAAAACATCATGTTATTCATATACCAGAAATGTTTGAAGCTACTGACTGAATGAAAAGAGCTGGCATCTCACTCTCTTTGAATCTTCTTTATCATGCTAAGAGGAGCAGGAAAAAGCAAAAAATTTCAGAATTGCACCTTGCAATGTGGAGATATTACTGTTTGTGCATTTACAATATTCATTGATTTTTGCCATTGAAAAACGTCCAGAAATGTTTGAAGCTACTGACTGAATGAAAGGAGCTGGCATCTCACTCTCTTTGAATCTTCTTTATCATGCTAGGATTAGCAGGAAAAAGCAAAAAATTTCAGAATTGCACCTTGCAATGCGGAGAAATTACTGTTTGTGCATTTACAATATTCATTGATTTTTGCCATTGAAAAACATCATGTTATTCATATACCAGAAATGTTTGAAGCTACTGACTGAATGAAAAGAGCTGGCATCTCACTCTCTTTGAATCTTCTTTATCATGCTAAGAGGAGCAGGAAAAAGCAAAAAATTTCAGAATTGCACCTTGCAATGTGGAGATATTACTGTTTGTGCATTTACAATATTCATTGATTTTTGCCATTGAAAAACGTCCAGAAATGTTTGAAGCTACTGACTGAATGAAAGGAGCTGGCATCTCACTCTCTTTGAATCTTCTTTATCATGCTAGGATTAGCAGGAAAAAGCAAAAAATTTCAGAATTGCACCTTGCAATGCGGAGAAATTACTGTTTGTGCATTTACAATATTCATTGATTTTTGCCATTGAAAAACATCATGTTATTCATATACCAGAAATGTTTGAAGCTACTGACTGAATGAAAAGAGCTGGCATCTCACTCTCTTTGAATCTTCTTTATCATGCTAAGAGGAGCAGGAAAAAGCAAAAAATTTCAGAATTGCACCTTGCAATGTGGAGATATTACTGTTTGTGCATTTACAATATTCATTGATTTTTGCCATTGAAAAACGTCCAGAAATGTTTGAAGCTACTGAGTGAATGAAAGGAGCTGGCATGTCACTCTCTTTGAATCTTCTTTATCATGCTAGGATGAGCAGGAAAAAGCAAAAAATTTCAGAATTGCACCTTGCAATGCGGAGAAATTACTGTTTGTGCATTTACAATATTCATTGATTTTTGCCATTGAAAAACATCATGTTATTCATATACCAGAAATGTTTGAAGCTACTGACTGAATGAAAAGAGCTGGCATCTCACTCTCTTTGAATATTCTTTATCATGCTGAGAGGAGCAGGAAAAAGCTAAAAATTTCAGAATTGCACCTTGCAATGTGGAGATATTACTGTTTGTGCATTTACAATATTCATTGATTTTTGCCATTGAAAAACGTCCAGAAATGTTTGAAGCTACTGACTGAATGAAAGGAGCTGGCATCTCACTCTCTTTGAATCTTCTTTATCATGCTAGGATTAGCAGGAAAAAGCAAAAAATTTCAGAATTGCACCTTGCAATGCAGAGAAATTAATGTTTGTGCATTTACAATATTCATAGATTTTTGCCATTGAAAAACATCATGTTATTCATATACCAGAAATGTTTGAAGCTACTGACTGAATGAAAAGAGCTGGCATCTCACTCTCTTTGAATCTTCTTTATCATGCTAAGAGGAGCAGGAAAAAGCAAAAAATTTCAGAATTGCACCTTGCAATGTGGAGATATTACTGTTTGTGCATTTACAATATTCATTGATTTTTGCCATTGAAAAACGTCCAGAAATGTTTGAAGCTATTGACTGAAAGAAAGGAGCTGGCATCTCACTCTTTGAATCTTCTTTATCATGCTAGGATTAGCAGGAAAAAGCAAAACATTTCAGAATTGCACCTTGCAATGCGGAGAAATTACTGTTTGTGCATTTACAATATTCATTGATTTTTGCCATTGAAAAACATCATGTTATTCATATCCCAGAAATGTTTGAAGCTACTGACTGAATGAAAAGAGCTGGCATCTCACTCTCTTTGAATCTTCTTTATCATGCTAAGAGGAGCAGGAAAAAGCAAAAAATTTCAGAATTGCACCTTGCAATGTGGAGATATTACTGTTTGTGCATTTACAATATTCATTGATTTTTGCCATTGAAAAACGTCCAGAAATTTTTGAAGCTACTGACTGAATGAAAGGAGCTGGCATCTCACTCTCTTTGAATCTTCTTTATCATGCTAGGATTAGCAGGAAAAAGCAAAAAATTTCAGAATTGCACCTTGCAATGTGGAGATATTACTGTTTGTGCATTTACAATATTCATTGATTTTTGCCATTGAAAAACGTCCAGAAATGTTTGAAGCTACTGACTGAATGAAAGGAGCTGGCATCTCACTCTCTTTGAATCTTCTTTATCATGCTAGGATTAGCAGGAAAAAGCAAAAAATTTCAGAATTGCACCTTGCAATGCGGAGAAATTACTGTTTGTGCATTTACAATATTCATTGATTTTTGCCATTGAAAAACATCATGTTATTCATATACCAGAAATGTTTGAAGCAACTGACTGAATGAAAAGAGCTGGCATCTCACTCTCTTTGAATCTTCTTTATCATGCTAAGAGGAGCAGGAAAAAGCAAAAAATTTCAGAATTGCACCTTGCAATGTGGAGATATTACTGTTTGTGCATTTACAATATTCATTGATTTTTGCCATTGAAAAACGTCCAGAAATGTTTGAAGCTACTGACTGAATGAAAGGAGCTGGCATCTCACTCTCTTTGAATCTTCTTTATCATGCTAGGATTAGCAGGAAAAAGCAAAAAATTTCAGAATTGCACCTTGCAATGCGGAGAAATTACTGTTTGTGCATTTACAATATTCATTGATTTTTGCCATTGAAAAACATCATGTTATTCATATACCAGAAATGTTTGAAGCTACTGACTGAATGAAAAGAGCTGGCATCTCACTCTCTTTGAATCTTCTTTATCATGCTAAGAGGAGCAGGAAAAAGCTAAAAATTTCAGAATTGCACCTTGCAATGTGGAGATATTACTGTTTGTGCATTTACAATATTCATTGATTTTTGCCATTGAAAAACGTCCAGAAATGTTTGAAGCTACTGACTGAATGAAAGGAGCTGGCATCTCACTCTCTTTGAATCTTCTTTATCATGCTAGGATTAGCAGGAAAAAGCAAAAAATTTCAGAATTGCACCTTGCAATGCGGAGAAATTACTGTTTGTGCATTTACAATATTCATTGATTTTTGCCATTGAAAAACATCATGTTATTCATATACCAGAAATGTTTGAAGCTACTGACTGAATGAAAAGAGCTGGCATCTCACTCTCTTTGAATCTTCTTTATCATGCTGAGAGGAGCAGGAAAAAGCAAAAAATTTCAGAATTGCACCTTGCAATGTGGAGATATTACTGTTTGTGCATTTACAATATTCATTGATTTTTGCCATTGAAAAACGTCGGGAAATGTTTGAAGCTACTGACTGAATGAAAGGAGCTGGCATATCACTCTCTTTGAATCTTCTTTATCATGCTAGGATTAGCAGGAAAAAGCAAAAAATTTCAGAATTGCACCTTGCAATGTGGAGATATTACTGTTTGTGCATTTACAATATTCATTGATTTTTGCCATTGAAAAACGTCCAGAAATGTTTGAAGCTACTGACTGAATGAAAGGAGCTGGCATCTCACTCTCTTTGAATCTTCTTTATCATGCTAGGATTAGCAGGAAAAAGCAAAAAATTTCAGAATTGCACCTTGCAATGCGGAGAAATTACTGTTTGTGCATTTACAATATTCATTGATTTTTGCCATTGAAAAACATAATGTTATTCATATACCAGAAATGTTTGAAGCTCCTGACTGAATGAAAAGAGCTGGCATCTCACTCTCTTTGAATCTTCTTTATCATGCTAAGAGGAGCAGGAAAAAGCAAAAAATTTCAGAATTGCACCTTGCAATGTGGAGATATTACTGTTTGTGCATTTACAATATTCATTGATTTTTGCCATTGAAAAACGTCCAGAAATGTTTGAAGCTACTGACTGAATGAAAGGAGCTGGCATCTCACTCTCTTTGAATCTTCTTTATCATGCTAGGATTAGCAGGAAAAAGCAAAAAATTTCAGAATTGCACCTTGCAATGCGGAGAAATTACTGTTTGTGCATTTACAATATTCATTGATTTTTGCCATTGAAAAACATCATGTTATTCATATACCAGAAATGTTTGAAGCTACTGACTGAATGAAAAGAGCTGGCATCTCACTCTCTTTGAATCTTCTTTATCATGCTAAGAGGAGCAGGAAAAAGCTAAAAATTTCAGAATTGCACCTTGCAATGTGGAGATATTACTGTTTGTGCATTTACAATATTCATTGATTTTTGCCATTGAAAAACGTCCAGAAATGTTTGAAGCTACTGACTGAATGAAAGGAGCTGGCATCTCACTCTCTTTGAATCTTCTTTATCATGCTAGGATTAGCAGGAAAAAGCAAAAAATTTCAGAATTGCACCTTGCAATGTGGAGATATTACTGTTTGTGCATTTACAATATTCATTGATTTTTGCCATTGAAAAACGTCCAGAAATGTTTGAAGCTACTGACTGAATGAAAGGAGCTGGCATCTCACTCTCTTTGAATCTTCTTTATCATGCTAGGATTAGCAGGAAAAAGCAAAAAATTTCAGAATTGCACCTTGCAATGCGGAGAAATTACTGTTTGTGCATTTACAATATTCATTGATTTTTGCCATTGAAAAACATCATGTTATTCATATACCAGAAATGTTTGAAGCTACTGACTGAATGAAAAGAGCTGGCATCTCACTCTCTTTGAATATTCTTTATCATGCTAAGAGGAGCAGGAAAAAGCAAAAAATTTCAGAATTGCACCTTGCAATGTGGAGATATTACTGTTTGTGCATTTACAATATTCATTGATTTTTGCCATTGAAAAACGTCCAGAAATGTTTGAAGCTACTGACTGAATGAAAGGAGCTGGCATCTCACTCTCTTTGAATCTTCTTTATCATGCTAGGATTAGCAGGAAAAAGCAAAAAATTTCAGAATTGCACCTTGCAATGCGGAGAAATTACTGTTTGTGCATTTACAATATTCATTGATTTTTGCCATTGAAAAACATCATGTTATTCATATACCAGAAATGTTTGAAGCTACTGACTGAATGAAAAGAGCTGGCATCTCACTCTCTTTGAATCTTCTTTATCATGCTAAGAGGAGCAGGAAAAAGCAAAAAATTTCAGAATTGCACCTTGCAATGTGGAGATATTACTGTTTGTGCATTTAAAATATTCATTGATTTTTGCCATTGAAAAACGTCCAGAAATGTTTGAAGCTACTGACTGAATGAAAGGAGCTGGCATGTCACTCTCTTTGAATCTTCTTTATCATGCTAGGATTAGCAGGAAAAAGCAAAAAATTTCAGAATTGCACCTTGCAATGCGGAGAAATTACTGTTTGTGCATTTACAATATTCATTGATTTTTGCCATTGAAAAACATCATGTTATTCATATACCAGAAATGTTTGAAGCTACTGACTGAATGAAAAGAGCTGGCATCTCACTCTCTTTGAATCTTCTTTATCATGCTAAGAGGAGCAGGAAAAAGCAAAAAATTTCAGAATTGCACCTTGCAATGTGGAGATATTACTGTTTGTGCATTTACAATATTCATTGATTTTTGCCATTGAAAAACGTCCAGAAATGTTTGAAGCTACTGACTGAATGAAAGGAGCTGGCATCTCACTCTCTTTGAATCTTCTTTATCATGCTAGGATTAGCAGGAAAAAGCAAAAAATTTCAGAATTGCACCTTGCAATGCGGAGAAATTACTGTTTGTGCATTTACAATATTCATTGATTTTTGCCATTTCAAAACATCATGTTATTCATATACCAGAAATGTTTGAAGCTACTGACTGAATGAAAAGAGCTGGCATCTCACTCTCTTTGAATCTTCTTTATCATGCTGAGAGGAGCAGGAAAAAGCAAAAAATTTCAGAATTGCACCTTGCAATGTGGAGATATTACTGTTTGTGCATTTACAATATTCATTGATTTTTGCCATTGAAAAACGTCGGGAAATGTTTGAAGCTACTGACTGAATGAAAGGAGCTGGCATCTCACTCTCTTTGAATCTTCTTTATCATGCTAGGATTAGCAGGAAAAAGCAAAAAATTTCAGAATTGCACCTTGCAATGTGGAGATATTACTGTTTGTGCATTTACAATATTCATTGATTTTTGCCATTGAAAAACGTCCAGAAATGTTTGAAGCTACTGACTGAATGAAAGGAGCTGGCATCTCACTCTCTTTGAATCTTCTTTATCATGCTAGGATTAGCAGGAAAAAGCAAAAAATTACAGAATTGCACCTTGCAATGCGGAGAAATTACTGTTTGTTCATTTACAATATTCATTGATTTTTGCCATTGAAAAACATCATGTTATTCATATACCAGAAATGTTTGAAGCTACTGACTGAATGAAAAGAGCTGGCATCTCACTCTCTTTGAATCTTCTTTATCATGCTAAGAGGAGCAGGAAAAAGCAAAAAATTTCAGAATTGCACCTTGCAATGTGGAGATATTACTGTTTGTGCATTTACAATATTCATTGATTTTTGCCATTGAAAAACGTCCAGAAATGTTTGAAGCTACTGACTGAATGAAAGGAGCTGGCGTCTCACTCTCTTTGAATCTTCTTTATCATGCTAGGATTAGCAGGAAAAAGCAAAAAATTTCAGAATTGCACCTTGCAATGCGGAGAAATTACTGTTTGTGCATTTACAATATTCATTGATTTTTGCCATTTCAAAACATCATGTTATTCATATACCAGAAATGTTTGAAGCTACTGACTGAATGAAAAGAGCTGGCATCTCACTCTCTTTGAATCTTCTTTATCATGCTGAGAGGAGCAGGAAAAAGCAAAAAATTTCAGAATTGCACCTTGCAATGTGGAGATATTACTGTTTGTGCATTTACAATATTCATTGATTTTTGCCATTGAAAAACGTCGGGAAATGTTTGAAGCTACTGACTGAATGAAAGGAGCTGGCATCTCACTCTCTTTGAATCTTCTTTATCATCCTAGGATTAGCAGGAAAAAGCAAAAAATTTCAGAATTGCACCTTGCAATGTGGAGATATTACTGTTTGTGCATTTACAATATTCATTGATTTTTGCCATTGAAAAACGTCTAGAAATGTTTGAAGCTACTGACTGAATGAAAGGAGCTGGCATCTCACTCTCTTTGAATCTTCTTTATCATGCTAGGATTAGCAGGAAAAAGCAAAAAATTACAGAATTGCACCTTGCAATGCGGAGAAATTACTGTTTGTTCATTTACAATATTCATTGATTTTTGCCATTTCAAAACATCATGTTATTCATATACCAGAAATGTTTGAAGCTACTGACTGAATGAAAAGAGCTGGCATCTCACTCTCTTTGAATCTTCTTTATCATGCTGAGAGGAGCAGGAAAAAGCAAAAAATTTCAGAATTGCACCTTGCAATGTGGAGATATTACTGTTTGTGCATTTACAATATTCATTGATTTTTGCCATTGAAAAACGTCGGGAAATGTTTGAAGCTACTGACTGAATGAAAGGAGCTGGCATCTCACTCTCTTTGAATCTTCTTTATCATGCTAGGATTAGCAGGAAAAAGCAAAAAATTTCAGAATTGCACCTTGCAATGTGGAGATATTACTGTTTGTGCATTTACAATATTCATTGATTTTTGCCATTGAAAAACGTCCAGAAATGTTTGAAGCTACTGACTGAATGAAAGGAGCTGGCATCTCACTCTCTTTGAATCTTCTTTATCATGCTAGGATTAGCAGGAAAAAGCAAAAAATTACAGAATTGCACCTTGCAATGCGGAGAAATTACTGTTTGTTCATTTACAATATTCATTGATTTTTGCCATTGAAAAACATCATGTTATTCATATACCAGAAATGTTTGAAGCTACTGACTGAATGAAAAGAGCTGGCATCTCACTCTCTTTGAATCTTCTTTATCATGCTAAGAGGAGCAGGAAAAAGCAAAAAATTTCAGAATTGCACCTTGCAATGTGGAGATATTACTGTTTGTGCATTTACAATATTCATTGATTTTTGCCATTGAAAAACGTCCAGAAATGTTTGAAGCTACTGACTGAATGAAAGGAGCTGGCGTCTCACTCTCTTTGAATCTTCTTTATCATGCTAGGATTAGCAGGAAAAAGCAAAAAATTTCAGAATTGCACCTTGCAATGCGGAGAAATTACTGTTTGTGCATTTACAATATTCATTGATTTTTGCCATTTCAAAACATCATGTTATTCATATACCAGAAATGTTTGAAGCTACTGACTGAATGAAAAGAGCTGGCATCTCACTCTCTTTGAATCTTCTTTATCATGCTGAGAGGAGCAGGAAAAAGCAAAAAATTTCAGAATTGCACCTTGCAATGTGGAGATATTACTGTTTGTGCATTTACAATATTCATTGATTTTTGCCATTGAAAAACGTCGGGAAATGTTTGAAGCTACTGACTGAATGAAAGGAGCTGGCATCTCACTCTCTTTGAATCTTCTTTATCATGCTAGGATTAGCAGGAAAAAGCAAAAAATTTCAGAATTGCACCTTGCAATGTGGAGATATTACTGTTTGTGCATTTACAATATTCATTGATTTTTGCCATTGAAAAACGTCTAGAAATGTTTGAAGCTACTGACTGAATGAAAGGAGCTGGCATCTCACTCTCTTTGAATCTTCTTTATCATGCTAGGATTAGCAGGAAAAAGCAAAAAATTACAGAATTGCACCTTGCAATGCGGAGAAATTACTGTTTGTTCATTTACAATATTCATTGATTTTTGCCATTGAAAAACATCATGTTATTCATATACCAGAAATGTTTGAAGCTACTGACTGAATGAAAAGAGCTGACATCTCACTCTCTTTGAATCTTCTTTATCATGCTAAGAGGAGCAGGAAAAAGCAAAAAATTTCAGAATTGCACCTTGCAATGTGGAGATATTACTGTTTGTGCATTTACAAAATTCATTGATTTTTGCCATTGAAAAACGTCCAGAAATGTTTGAAGCTACTGACTGAATGAAAGGAGCTGGCATCCCACTCTCTTTGAATCTTCTTTATCATGCTAGGATTAGCAGGAAAAAGGAAAAAATTTCAGAATTGCACCTTGCAATGCGGAGAAATTACTGTTTGTGCATTTACAATATTCATTGATTTTTGCCATTGAAAAACATAATGTTATTCATATACCAGAAATGTTTGAAGCTACTGACTGAATGAAAAGAGCTGGCATCTCACTCTCTTTGAATCTTCTTTATCATGCTAAGAGGAGCAGGAAAAAGCAAAAAATTTCAGAATTGCACCTTGCAATGTGGAGATATTACTGTTTGTGCATTTACAATATTCATTGATTTTTGCCATTGAAAAACGTCCAGAAATTTTTGAAGCTACTGACTGAATGAAAGGAGCTGGCATCTCACTCTCTTTGAGTCTTCTTTATCATGCTAGGATTAGCAGGAAAAAGCAAAAAATTTCAGAATTGCACCTTGCAATGTGGAGATATTACTGTTTGTGCATTTACAATAGTCATTGATTTTTGCCATTGAAAAACGACCAGATATGTTTGAAGCTACTGACTGAATGAAAGGAGCTTGCATCTCACTCTCTTTGAATCTTCTTTATCATGCTAGGATTAGCAGGAAAAAGCAAAAAATTTCAGAATTGCACCTTGCAATGTGGAGATATTACTGTTTGTGCATTTACAATATTCATTGATTTTTGCCATTGAAAAACGTCCAGAAATGTTTGTAGCTACTGACTGAATGAAAAGAGCTGGCATCACACTCTCTTTGAATCTTCTTTATCATGCTAAGAGGAGCAGGAAAAAGCAAAAAATTTCAGAATTGCACCTTGCAATGCGGAGAAATTACTGTTTGTGCATTTACAATATTCATTGATTTTTGCCATTGAAAAACATCATGTTATTCATATACCAGAAATGTTTGAAGCTACTGACTGAATGAAAAGAGCTGGCATCTCACTCTCTTTGAATCTTCTTTATCATGCTAAGAGGAGCAGGAAAAAGCAAAAAATTTCAGAATTGCACCTTGCAATGTGGAGATATTACTGTTTGTGCATTTACAATATTCATTGATTTTTGCCATTGAAAAAAGTCCAGAAATGTTTGAAGCTACTGACTGAATGAAAGGAGCTGGCATCTCACTCTCTTTGAATCTTCTTTATCATACTAGGATTAGCAGGAAAAAGCAAAAAATTTCAGAATTGCACCTTGCAATGCGGAGAAATTACTGTTTGTGCATTTACAATATTCATTGATTTTTGCCATTGAAAAACATCATGTTATTCATATACCAGAAATGTTTGAAGCTACTGACTGAATGAAAAGAGCTGGCATCTCACTCTCTTTGAATCTTCTTTATCATGCTAAGAGGAGCAGGAAAAAGCAAAAAATTTCAGAATTGCACCTTGCAATGTGGAGATATTACTGTTTGTGCATTTACAATATTCATTGATTTTTGCCATTGAAAAACGTCCAGAAATGTTTGAAGCTATTGACTGAATGAAAGGAGCTGGCATGTCACTCTCTTTGAATCTTCTTTATCATGCTAGGATTAGCAGGAAAAAGCAAAAAATTTCAGAATTGCACCTTGCAATGCGGAGAAATTACTGTTTGTGCATTTACAATATTCATTGATTTTTGCCATTGAAAAACATCATGTTATTCATATACCACAAATGTTTGAAGCTACTGACTGAATGAAAAGAGCTGGCATCTCACTCTCTTTGAATCTTCTTTATCATGCTAAGAGGAGCAGGAAAAAGCTAAAAATTTCAGAATTGCACCTTGCAATGTGGAGATATTACTGTTTGTGCATTTACAATATTCATTGATTTTTGCCATTGAAAAACGTCCAGAAATGTTTGAAGCTACTGACTGAATGAAAGGAGCTGGCATCTCACTCTCTTTGAATCTTCTTTATCATGCTAGGATTAGCAGGAAAAAGCAAAAAATTTCAGAATTGCACCTTGCAATGCGGAGAAATTACTGTTTGTGCATTTACAATATTCATTGATTTTTGCCATTGAAAAACATCATGTTATTCATATACCAGAAATGTTTGAAGCTACTGACTGAATGAAAAGAGCTGGCATCTCACTCTCTTTGAATCTTCTTTACCATGCTGAGAGGAGCAGGAAAAAGCAAAAAATTTCAGAATTGCACCTTGCAATGTGGAGATATTACTGTTTGTGCATTTACAATATTCATTGATTTTTGCCATTGAAAAACGTCCAGAAATGTTTGAAGCTACTGACTGAATGAAAGGAGCTGGCATCTCACTCTCCTTGAATTTTCTTTATCATGCTAGGATTAGCAGGAAAAAGCAAAAAATCTCAGAATTGCACCTTGCAATGTGGAGATATTACTGTTTGTGCATTTACAATATTCATTGATTTTTGCCATTGAAAAACGTCCAGAAATGTTTGAAGCTACTGACTGAATGAAAGGAGCTGGCATCTCACTCTCTTTGAATCTTCCTTATCATGCTAGGATTAGCAGGAAAAAGCAAAAAATTACAGAATTGCACCTTGCAATGCGGAGAAATTACTGTTTGTGCATTTACAATATTCATTGATTTTTGCCATTGAAAAACATCATGTTATTCATATACCAGAAATGTTTGAAGCTACCGACTGAATGAAAAGAGCTGGCATCTCACTCTCTTTGAATCTTCTTTATCATGCTAAGAGGAGCAGGAAAAAGCAAAAAATTTCAGAATTGCACCTTGCAATGTGGAGATATTACTGTTTGTGCATTTACAATATTCATTGATTTTTGCCATTGAAAAACGTCCAGAAATGTTTGAAGCTACTGACTGAATGAAAGGAGCTGGCTTCTCACTCTCTTTGAATCTTCTTTATCATGCTAGGATTAGCAGGAAAAAGCAAAAAATTTCAGAATTGCACCTTGCAATGCGGAGAAATTACTGTTTGTGCATTTACAATATTCATTGATTTTTGCCATTGAAAAACATCATGTTATTCATATACCAGAAATGTTTGAAGCTACTGACTGAATGAAAAGAGCTGGCATCTCACTCTCTTTGAATCTTCTTTATCATGCTGAGAGGAGCAGGAAAAAGCAAAAAATTTCAGAATTGCACCTTGCAATGTGGAGATATTACTGTTTGTGCATTTACAATATTCATTGATTTTTGCCATTGAAAAATGTCGGGAAATGTTTGAAGCTATTGACTGAATGAAAGGAGCTGGCATCTCACTCTCTTTGAATCTTCTTTATCATGCTAGGATTAGCAGGAAAAAGCAAAAAATTTCAGAATTGCACCTTGCAATGTGGAGATATTACTGTTTGTGCATTTACAATATTCATTGATTTTTGCCATTGAAAAACGTCCAGAAATGTTTGAAGCTACTGACTGAATGAAAGGAGCTGGCATCTCACTCTCTTTGAATCTTCTTTATCATGCTAGGATTAGCAGGAAAAAGCAAAAAATTTCAGAATTGCACCTTGCAATGCGGAGAAATTACTGTTTGTGCATTTACAATATTCATTGATTTTTGCCATTGAAAAACATCATGTTATTCATATACCAGAAATGTTTGAAGCTACTGACTGAATGAAAAGAGCTGGCATCTCACTCTCTTTGAATCTTCTTTATCATGCTGAGAGGAGCAGGAAAAAGCAAAAAATTTCAGAATTGCACCTTGCAATGTGGAGATATTACTGTTTGTGCATTTACAATATTCATTGATTTTTGCCATTGAAAAATGTCGGGAAATGTTTGAAGCTACTGACTGAATGAAAGGAGCTGGCATCTCACTCTCTTTGAATGTTCTTTATCATGCTAGGATTAGCAGGAAAAAGCAAAAAATTTCAGAATTGCACCTTGCAATGTGGAGATATTACTGTTTGTGCATTTACAATATTCATTGATTTTTGCCATTGAAAAACGTCCAGAAATGTTTGAAGCTACTGACTGAATGAAAGGAGCTGGCATCTCACTCTCTTTGAATCTTCTTTATCATGCTAGGATTAGCAGGAAAAAGCAAAAAATTACTGAATTGCACCTTGCAATGCGGAGAAATTACTGTTTGTTCATTTACAATATTCATTGATTTTTGCCATTGAAAAACATCATGTTATTCATATACCAGAAATGTTTGAAGCTACTGACTGAATGAAAAGAGCTGGCATCTCACTCTCTTTGAATCTTCTTTATCATGCTAAGAGGAGCAGGAAAAAGCAAAAAATTTCAGAATTGCACCTTGCAATGTGGAGATATTACTGTTTGTGCATTTACAATATTCATTGATTTTTGCCATTGAAAAACGTCCAGAAATGTTTGAAGCTACTGACTGAATGAAAGGAGCTGGCATCTCACTCTCTTTGAATCTTCTTTATCATGCTAGGATTAGCAGGAAAAAGCAAAAAATTTCAGAATTGCACCTTGCAATGCGGAGAAATTACTGTTTGTGCATTTACAATATTCATTGATTTTTGCCATTGAAAAACATCATGTTATTCATATACCAGAAATGTTTGAAGCTACTGACTGAATGAAAAGAGCTGGCATCTCACTCTCTTTGAATCTTCTTTATCATGCTAAGAGGAGCAGGACAAAGCAAAAAATTTCAGAATTGCACCTTGCAATGTGGAGATATTACTGTTTGTACATTTACAATATTCATTGATTTTTGCCATTGAAAAACGTCCAGAAATGTTTGAAGCTACTGACTGAATGAAAAGAGCTGGCATCTCACTCTCTTTGAGTCTTCTTTATCATGCTAGGTTTAGCAGGAAAAAGCAAAAAATTTCAGAATTGCACCTTGCAATGTGGAGATATTACTGTTTGTGCATTTACAATATTCATTGATTTTTGCCATTGAAAAACGTCCAGAAATGTTTGAAGCTACTGACTGAATGAAAGGAGCTGGCATCTCACTCTCTTTGAATCTTCTTTATCATGCTAGGATTAGCAGGAAAAAGCAAAAAATTTCAGAATTGCACCTTGCAATGTGGAGATATTACTGTTTGTGCATTTACAATATTCATTGATTTTTGCCATTGAAAAACGTCCAGAAATGTTTGTAGCTACTGACTGAATGAAAAGAGCTGGCATCTCACACTCTTTGAATATTCTTTATCATGCTAAGAGCAGCAGGAAAAAGCAAAAAATTTCAGAATTGCACCTTGCAATGCGGAGAAATTACTGTTTGTGCATTTACAATATTCATTGATTTTTGCCATTGAAAAACATCATGTTATTCATATACCAGAAATGTTTGAAGCTACTGACTGAATGAAAAGAGCTGGCATCTCACTCTCTTTGAATCTTCTTTATCATGCTAAGAGGAGCAGGAAAAAGCAAAAAATTTCAGAATTGCACCTTGCAATGTGGAGATATTACTGTTTGTGCATTTACAATATTCATTGATTTTTGCCATTGAAAAACGTCCAGAAATGTTTGAAGCTACTGACTGAATGAAAGGAGCTGGCATCTCACTCTCTTTGAATCTTCTTTATCATGCTAGGATTAGCAGGAAAAAGCAAAAAATTTCAGAATTGCACCTTGCAATGCGGAGAAATTACTGTTTGTGCATTTACAATATTCATTGATTTTTGCCATTGAAAAACATCATGTTATTCATATACCAGAAATGTTTGAAGCTACTGACTGAATGAAAAGAGCTGGCATCTCACTCTCTTTGAATCTTCTTTATCATGCTAAGAGGAGCAGGAAAAAGCAAAAAATTTCAGAATTGCACCTTGCAATGTGGAGATATTACTGTTTGTGCATTTACAATATTCATTGATTTTTGCCATTGAAAAACGTCCAGAAATGTTTGAAGCTATTGACTGAATGAAAGGAGCTGGCATGTCACTCTCTTTGAATCTTCTTTATCATGCTAGGATTAGCAGGAAAAAGCAAAAAATTTCAGAATTGCACCTTGCAATGCGGAGAAATTACTGTTTGTGCATTTACAATATTCATTGATTTTTGCCATTGAAAAACATCATGTTATTCATATACCACAAATGTTTGAAGCTACTGACTGAATGAAAAGAGCTGGCATCTCACTCTCTTTGAATCTTCTTTATCATGCTAAGAGGAGCAGGAAAAAGCTAAAAATTTCAGAATTGCACCTTGCAATGTGGAGATATTACTGTTTGTGCATTTACAATACTCATTGATTTTTGCCATTGAAAAACGTCCAGAAATGTTTGAAGCTACTGACTGAATGAAAGGAGCTGGCATCTCACTCTCTTTGAATCTTTTTTATCATGCTAGGATTAGCAGGAAAAAGCAAAAAATTTCAGAATTGCACCTTGCAATGCGGAGAAATTACTGTTTGTGCATTTACAATATTCATTGATTTTTGCCATTGAAAAACATCATGTTATTCACATACCAGAAATGTTTGAAGCTACTGACTGAATGAAAAGAGCTGGCATCTCACTCTCTTTGAATCTTCTTTACCATGCTGAGAGGAGCAGGAAAAAGCAAAAAATTTCAGAATTGCACCTTGCAATGTGGAGATATTACGGTTTGTGCATTTACAATATTCATTGATTTTTGCCATTGAAAAACGTCCAGAAATGTTTGAAGCTACTGACTGAATGAAAGGAGCTGGCATCTCACTCTCTTTGAATCTTCTTTATCATGCTAGGATTAGCAGGAAAAAGCAAAAAATTTCAGAATTGCACCTTGCAATGTGGAGATATTACTGTTTGTGCATTTACAATATTCATTGATTTTTGCCATTGAAAAACGTCCAGAAATGTTTGAAGCTACTGACTGAATGAAAGGAGCTGGCATCTCACTCTCTTTGAATCTTCCTTATCATGCTAGGATTAGCAGGAAAAAGCAAAAAATTACAGAATTGCACCTTGCAATGCGGAGAAATTACTGTTTGTGCATTTACAATATTCATTGATTTTTGCCATTGAAAAACATCATGTTATTCATATACCAGAAATGTTTGAAGCTACTGACTGAATGAAAAGAGCTGGCATCTCACTCTCTTTGAATCTTCTTTATCATGCTAAGAGGAGCAGGAAAAAGCAAAAAATTTCAGAATTGCACCTTGCAATGTGGAGATATTACTGTTTGTGCATTTACAATATTCATTGATTTTTGCCATTGAAAAACGTCCAGAAATGTTTGAAGCTACTGACTGAATGAAAGGAGCTGGCATCTCACTCTCTGTGAGTCTTCTTTATCATGCTAGGATTAGCAGGAAAAAGTAAAAAATTTCAGAATTGCACCTTGCAATGTGGAGATATTACTGTTTGTGCATTTACAATATTCATTGATTTTTGCCATTGAAAAACGTCCAGAAATGTTTGAAGCTACTGACTGAATGAAAGGAGCTGGCATCTCACTCTCTTTGAATCTTCTTTATCATGCTAGGATTAGCAGGAAAAAGCAAAAAATTTCAGAATTGCACCTTGCAATGTGGAGATATTACTGTTTGTGCATTTACAATATTCATTGATTTTTGCCATTGAAAAACGTCCAGAAATGTTTGTAGCTACTGACTGAATGAAAAGAGCTGGCATCTCACTCTCTTTGAATCTTCTTTATCATGCTAAGAGGAGCAGGAAAAAGCAAAAAATTTCAGAATTGCACCTTGCAATGCGGAGAAATTACTGTTTGTGCATTTACAATATTCATTGATTTTTGCCATTGAAAAACATCATGTTATTCATATACCAGAAATGTTTGAAGCTACTGACTGAATGTAAAGAGCTGGCATCTCACTCTCTTTGAATCTTTTTTATCATGCTAAGAGGAGCAGGAAAAAGCAAAAAATTCCAGAATTGCACCTTGCAATGTGGAGATATTACTGTTTGTGCATTTACAATATTCATTGATTTTTGCCATTGAAAAACGTCCAGAAATGTTTGAAGCTACTGACTGAATGAAAGGAGCTGGCATCTCACTCTCTTTGAATCTTCTTTATCATGCTAGGATTAGCAGGAAAAAGCAAAAAATTTCAGAATTGCACCTTGCAATGCGTAGAAATTACTGTTTGTGCATTTACAATATTCATTGATTTTTGCCATTGAAAAACATCATGTTATTCATATACCAGAAATGTTTGAAGCTACTGACTGAATGAAAAGAGCTGGCATCTCACTCTCTTTGAATCTTCTTTATCATGCTAAGAGGAGCAGGAAAAAGCTAAAAATTTCAGAATTGCACCTTGCAATGTGGAGATATTACTGTTTGTGCATTTACAATATTCATTGATTTTTGCCATTGAAAAACGTCCAGAAATGTTTGAAGCTACTGACTGAATGAAAGGAGCTGGCATCTCACTCTCTTTGAATCTTCTTTATCATGCTAGCATTAGCAGGAAAAAGCAAAAAAATTCAGAATTGCACCTTGCAATGCGGTGAAATTACTGTTTGTGCATTTACAATATTCATTGATTTTTGCCATTGAAAAACATCATGTTATTCATATACCAGAAATGTTTGAAGCTACTGACTGAATGAAAAGAGCTGGCATCTCACTCTCTTTGAATCTTCTTTATCATGCTAAGAGGAGCAGGAAAAAGCAAAAAATTTCAGAATTGCACCTTGCAATGTGGAGATATTACTGTTTGTGCATTTACAATATTCATTGATTTTTGCCATTGAAAAACGTCCAGAAATGTTTGTAGCTACTGACTGAATGAAAAGAGCTGGCATCTCACTCTCTTTGAATCTTCTTTATCATGCTGAGAGGAGCAGGAAAAAGCAAAAAATTTCAGAATTGCACCTTGCAATGTGGAGATATTACTGTTTGTGCATTTACAATATTCATTGATTTTTGCCATTGAAAAACGTCCAGAAATGTTTGAAGCTACTGACTGAATGAAAGGAGCTGGCATCTCACTCTCTTTGAATCTTCTTTATCATGCTAATATTAGCAGGAAAAAGCAAAAAATTTCAGAATTGCACCTTGCAATGTGGAGATATTACTGTTTGTGCATTTACAATATTCATTGATTTTTGCCATTGAAAAACGTCCAGAAATGTTTGAAGCTACTGACTGAATGAAAGGAGCTGGCATCTCACTCTCTTTTAATCTTCTTTATCATGCTAGGATTAGCAGGAAAAAGCAAAAAATTTCAGAATTGCACCTTGCAATGCGGAGAAATTACTGTTTGTGCATTTACAATATTCATTGATTTTTGCCATTGAAAAACATCATGTTATTCATATACCAGAAATGTTTGAAGCTACTGACTGAATGAAAAGAGCTGGCATCTCACTCTCTTTGAATCTTCTTTATCATGCTAAGAGGAGCAGGAAAAAGCAAAAAATTTCAGAATTGCACCTTGCAATGTGGAGATATTACTGTTTGTGCATTTACAATATTCATTGATTTTTGCCATTGAAAAACGTCAAGAAATGTTTGAAGCTACTGACTGAATGAAAGGAGCTGGCAACTCACTCTCTTTGAATCTTCTTTATCATGCTAGGATTAGCAGGAAAAAGCAAAAAATTTCAGAATTGCACCTTGCAATGCGGAGAAATTACTGTTTGTGCATTTACAATATTCATTGATTTTTGCCATTGAAAAACATCATGTTATTCATATACCAGAAATGTTTGAAGCTACTGACTGAATGAAAAGAGCTGGCATCTCACTCTCTTTGAATCTTCTTTATCATGCTGAGAGGAGCAGGAAAAAGCAAAAAATTTCAGAATTGCACCTTGCAATGTGGAGATATTACTGTTTGTGCATTTACAATATTCATTGATTTTTGCCATTGAAAAACGTCCAGAAATGTTTGAAGCTACTGACTGAATGAAAGGAGCTGGCATCTCACTCTCTTTTAATCTTCTTTAACATGCTAGGATTAGCAGGAAAAAGCAAAAAATTTCAGAATTGCACCTTGCAATGCGGAGAAATTACTGTTTGTGCATTTACAATATTCATTGATTTTTGCCATTGAAAAACATCATGTTATTCATATACCAGAAATGTTTGAAGCTACTGACTGAATGAAAAGAGCTGGCATCTCACTCTCTTTGAATCTTCTTTATCATGCTGAGAGGAGCAGGAAAAAGCAAAAAATTTCAGAATTGCACCTTGCAATGTGGAGATATTACTGTTTGTGCATTTACAATATTCATTGATTTTTGCCATTGAAAAACATCCAGAAATGTTTGAAGCTACTGACTGAATGAAAGGAGCTGGCATCTCACTCTCTTTGAATCTTCTTTATCATGCTAGGATTAGCAGGAAAAAGCAAAAAATTTCAGAATTGCACCTTGCAATGTGGAGATATTACTGTTTGTGCATTTACAATATTCATTGATTTTTGCCATTGAAAAACGTCCAGAAATGTTTGAAGCTACTGACTGAATGAAAGGAGCTGGCATCTCACTCTCTTTTAATCTTCTTTATCATGCTAGGATTAGCAGGAAAAAGCAAAAAATTTCAGAATTGCACCTTGCAATGCGGAGAAATTACTGCTTGTGCATTTACAATATTCATTGATTTTTGCCATTGAAAAACATCATGTTATTCATATACCAGAAATGTTTGAAGCTACTGACTGAATGAAAAGAGCTGGCATCTCACTCTCTTTGAATCTTCTTTATCATGCTAAGAGGAGCAGGAAAAAGCAAAAAATTTCAGAATTGCACCTTGCAATGTGGAGATATTACTGTTTGTGCATTTACAATATTCATTGATTTTTGCCATTGAAAAACGTCCAGAAATGTTTGAAGCTACTGACTGAATGAAAGGAGCTGGCAACTCACTCTCTTTGAATCTTCTTTATCATGCTAGGATTAGCAGGAAAAAGCAAAAAATTTCAGAATTGCACCTTGCAATGCGGAGAAATTACTGTTTGTGCATTTACAATATTCATTGATTTTTGCCATTGAAAAACATCATGTTATTCATATACCAGAAATGTTTGAAGCTACTGACTGAATGAAAAGAGCTGGCATCTCACTCTCTTTGAATCTTCTTTATCATGCTGAGAGGAGCAGGAAAAAGCAAAAAATTTCAGAATTGCACCTTGCAATGTGGAGATATTACTGTTTGTGCATTTACAATATTCATTGATTTTTGCCATTGAAAAACGTCCAGAAATGTTTGAAGCTACTGACTGAATGAAAGGAGCTGGCATCTCACTCTCTTTTAATCTTCTTTATCATGCTAGGATTAGCAGGAAAAAGCAAAAAATTTCAGAATTGCACCTTGCAATGCGGAGAAATTACTGTTTGTGCATTTACAATATTCATTGATTTTTGCCATTGAAAAACATCATGTTATTCATATACCAGAAATGTTTGAAGCTACTGACTGAATGAAAAGAGCTGGCATCTCACTCTCTTTGAATCTTCTTTATCATGCTAAGAGGAGCAGGAAAAAGCAAAAAATTTCAGAATTGCACCTTGCAATGTGGAGATATTACTGTTTGTGCATTTACAATATTCATTGATTTTTGCCATTGAAAAACGTCCAGAAATGTTTGAAGCTACTGACTGAATGAAAGGAGCTGGCATCTCACTCTCTTTGAATCTTCTTTATCATGCTAGGATTAGCAGGAAAAAGCAAAAAATTTCAGAATTGCACCTTGCAATGCGGAGAAATTACTGTTTGTGCATTTACAATATTCATTGATTTTTGCCATTGAAAAACATCATGTTATTCATATACCAGAAATGTTTGAAGCTACTGACTGAATGAAAAGAGCTGGCATCTCACTCTCTTTGAATCTTCTTTATCATGCTAAGAGGAGCAGGAAAAAGCAAAAAATTTCAGAATTGCACCTTGCAATGTGGAGATATTACTGTTTGTGCATTTACAATATTCATTGATTTTTGCCATTGAAAAACGTCCAGAAATGTTTGAAGCTACTGACTGAATGAAAGGAGCTGGCATGTCACTCTCTTTGAATCTTCTTTTTCATGCTAGGATTAGCAGGAAAAAGCAAAAAATTTCAGAATTGCACCTTGCAATGCGGAGAAATTACTGTTTGTGCATTTACAATATTCATTGATTTTTGCCATTGAAAAACATCATGTTATTCATATACCAGAAATGTTTGAAGCTACTGACTGAATGAAAAGAGCTGGCATCTCACTCTCTTTGAATCTTCTTTATCATGCTAACAGGAGCAGGAAAAAGCTAAAAATTTCAGAATTGCACCTTGCAATGTGGAGATATTTCTGTTTGTGCATTTACAATATTCATTGATTTTTGCCATTGAAAAACGTCCAGAAATGTTTGAAGATACTGACTGAATGAAAGGAGCTGGCATCTCACTCTCTTTGAATCTTCTTTATCATGCTAGGATTAGCAGGAAAAAGCAAAAAATTTCAGAATTGCACCTTGCAATGCGGAGAAATTACTGTTTGTGCATTTACAATATTCATTGATTGTTGCCATTGAAAAACATCATGTTATTCATATACCAGAAATGTTTGAAGCTACTGACTGAATGAAAAGAGCTGGCATCTCACTCTCTTTGAATCTTCTTTATCATGCTGAGAGGAGCAGGAAAAAGCAAAAAATTTCAGAATTGCACCTTGCAATGTGGAGATATTACTGTTTGTGCATTTACAATATTCATTGATTTTTGCCATTGAAAAACGTCCAGAAATGTTTGAAGCTATTGACTGAATGAAAGGAGCTGGCATGTCACTCTCTTTGAATCTTCTTTATCATGCTAAGATTAGCAGGAAAAAGCAAAAAATTTCAGAATTGCACCTTGCAATGCGGAGAAATTACTGTTTGTGCATTTACAATATTCATTGATTTTTGCCATTGAAAAACATCATGTTATTCATATACCAGAAATGTTTGAAGCTACTGACTGAATGAAAAGAGCTGGCATCTCACTCTCTTTGAATCTTCTTTATCATGCTAAGAGGAGCAGGAAAAAGCTAAAAATTTCAGAATTGCACCTTGCAATGTGGAGATATTACTGTTTGTGCATTTACAATATTCATTGATTTTTGCCATTGAAAAACGTCCAGAAATGTTTGAAGCTACTGACTGAATGAAAGGAGCTGGCATCTCACTCTCTTTGAATCTTCTTTATCAGACTAGGATTAGCAGGAAAAAGCAAAAAATTTCAGAATTGCACCTTGCAATGCGGAGAAATTACTGTTTGTGCATTTACAATATTCATTGATTTTTGCCATTGAAAAACATCATGTTATTCATATACCAGAAATGTTTGAAGCTACTGACAGAATGAAAAGAGCTGGCATCTCACTCTCTTTGAATCTTCTTTATCATGCTGAGAGGAGCAGGAAAAAGCAAAAAATTTCAGAATTGCACCTTGCAATGTGGAGATATTACTGTTTGTGCATTTACAATATTCATTGATTTTTGCCATTGAAAAACGTCCAGAAATGTTTGAAGCTACTGACTGAATGAAAGGAGCTGGCATCTCACTCTCTTTGAATCTTCTTTATCATGCTAGGATTAGCAGGAAAAAGCAAAAAATTTCAGAATTGCACCTTGCAATGTGGAGATATTACTGTTGGTGCATTTACAATATTCATTGATTTTTGCCATTGAAAAACGTCCAGAAATGTTTGAAGCTACTGACTGAATGAAAGGAGCTGGCATCTCACTCTCTTTGAATCTTCTTTATCATGCTAGGATTAGCAGGAAAAAGCAAAAAATTTCAGAATTGCACCTTGCAATGCGGAGAAATTACTGTTTGTGCATTTACAATATTCATTGATTTTTGCCATTGAAAAACATCATGTTATTCATATACCAGAAATGTTTGAAGCTACTGACTGAATGAAAAGAGCTGGCATCTCACTCTCTTTGAATCTTCTTTATCATGCTAAGAGGAGCAGGAAAAAGCAAAAAATTTCAGAATTGCACCTTGCAATGTGGAGATATTACTGTTTGTGCATTTACAATATTCATTGATTTTTGCCATTGAAAAACGTCCAGAAATGTTTGAAACTACTGACTGAATGAAAGGAGCTGGCATCTCACTCTCTTTGAATCTTCTTTATCATGCTAGGATTAGCAGGAAAAAGCAAAAAATTTCAGAATTGCACCTTGCAATGCGGAGAAATTACTGTTTGTGCATTTACAATATTCATTGATTTTTGCCATTGAAAAACATCATGTTATTCATATACCAGAAATGTTTGAAGCTACTGACTGAATGAAAAGAGCTGGCATCTCACTCTCTTTGAATCTTCTTTATCATGCTAAGAGGAGCAGGAAAAAGCAAAAAATTTCAGAATTGCACCTTGCAATGTGGAGATATTACTGTTTGTGCATTTACAATATTCATTGATTTTTGCCATTGAAAAACGTCCAGAAATGTTTGAAACTACTGACTGAATGAAAGGAGCTGGCATCTCACTCTCTTTGAATCTTCTTTATCATGCTAGGATTAGCAGGAAAAAGCAAAAAATTTCAGAATTGCACCTTGCAATGTGGAGATATTACTGTTGGTGCATTTACAATATTCATTGATTTTTGCCATTGAAAAACGTCCAGAAATGTTTGAAGCTACTGACTGAATGAAAGGAGCTGGCATCTCACTCTCTTTGAATCTTCTTTATCATGCTAGGATTAGCAGGAAAAAGCAAAAAATTTCAGAATTGCACCTTGCAATGCGGAGAAATTACTGTTTGTGCATTTACAATATTCATTGATTTTTGCCATTGAAAAACATCATGTTATTCATATACCAGAAATGTTTGAAGCTACTGACTGAATGAAAAGAGCTGGCATCTCACTCTCTTTGAATCTTCTTTATCATGCTAAGAGGAGCAGGAAAAAGCAAAAAATTTCAGAATTGCACCTTGCAATGTGGAGATATTACTGTTTGTGCATTTACAATATTCATTGATTTTTGCCATTGAAAAACGTCCAGAAATGTTTGAAACTACTGACTGAATGAAAGGAGCTGGCATCTCACTCTCTTTGAATCTTCTTTATCATGCTAGGATTAGCAGGAAAAAGCAAAAAATTTCAGAATTGCACCTTGCAATGCGGAGAAAATACTGTTTGTGCATTTACAATATTCATTGATTTTTGCCATTGAAAAACATCATGTTATTCATATACCAGAAATGTTTGAAGCTACTGACTGAATGAAAAGAGCTGGCATCTCACTCTCTTTGAATCTTCTTTATCATGCTAAGAGGAGCAGGAAAAAGCAAAAAATTTCAGAATTGCACCTTGCAATGTGGAGATATTACTGTTTCTGCATTTACAATATTCATTGATTTTTGCCATTGAAAAACGTCCAGAAATGTTTGCAGCTACTGACTGAATGAAAGGAGCTGGCATGTCACTCTCTTTGAATCTTCTTTATCATTCTAGGATTAGCAGGAAAAAGCAAAAAATTTCAGAATTGCACCTTGCAATGCGGAGAAATTTCTGTTTGTGCATTTACAATATTCATTGATTTTTGCCATTGAAAAATATCATGTTATTCATATACCAGAAATGTTTGAAGCTACTGACTGAATGAAAAGAGCTGGCATCTCACTCTCTTTGAATCTTCTTTATCATGCTAAGAGGAGCAGGAAAAAGCAAAAAATTTCAGAATTGCACCTTGCAATGTGGAGATATTACTGTTTGTGCATTTACAATATTCATTGATTTTTGCCATTGAAAAACGTCCAGAAATGTTTGAAGCTACTGACTGAATGAAAGGAGCTGGCATCTCACTCTCTTTGAATCTTCTTTATCATGCTAGGATTAGCAGGAAAAAGCAAAAAATTTCAGAATTGCACCTTGCAATGCGGAGAAATTACTGTTTGTGCATTTACAATATTCATTGATTTTTGCCATTGAAAAACATCATGTTATTCATATACCAGAAATGTTTGAAGCTACTGACTGAATGAAAAGAGCTGGCATCTCACTCTCTTTGAATCTTCTGTATCATGCTAAGAGGAGCAGGAAAAAGCAAAAAATTTCAGAATTGCACCTTGCAATGTGGAGATATTACTGTTTGTGCATTTACAATATTCATTGATTTTTGCCATTGAAAAACGTCCAGAAATGTTTGAAGCTACTGACTGAATGAAAGGAGCTGGCATGTCACTCTCTTTGAATCTTCTTTATCATTCTAGGATTAGCAGGAAAAAGCAAAAAATTTCAGAATTGCACCTTGCAATGCGGAGAAATTACTGTTTGTGCATTTACAATATTCATTGATTTTTGCCATTGAAAAACATCATGTTATTCATATACCAGAAATGTTTGAAGCTACTGACTGAATGAAAAGAGCTGGCATCTCACTCTCTTTGAATCTTCTTTATCATGCTAAGAGGAGCAGGAAAAAGCTAAAAATTTCAGAATTGCACCTTGCAATGTGGAGATATTACTGTTTGTGCATTTACAATATTCATTGATTTTTGCCATTGAAAAACATCCAGAAATGTTTGAAGCTACTGACTGAATGAAAGGAGCTGGCATCTCACTCTCTTTGAATCTTCTTTATCATGCTAGGATTAGCAGGAAAAAGCAAAAAATTTCAGAATTGCACCTTGCAATGCGGAGAAATTACTGTTTGTGCATTTACAATATTCATTGATTTTTGCCATTGAAAAACATCATGTTATTCATATACCAGAAATGTTTGAAGCTACTGACTGAATGAAAAGAGCTGGCATCTCACTCTCTTTGAATCTTCTTTATCATGCTAAGAGGAGCAGGAAAAAGCAAAAAATTTCAGAATTGCACCTTGCAATGTGGAGATATTACTGTTTGTGCATTTACAATATTCATTGATTTTTGCCATTGAAAAACGTCCAGAAATGTTTGAAGCTACTGACTGAATGAAAGGAGCTGGCATGTCACTCTCTTTGAATCTTCTTTATCATTCTAGGATTAGCAGGAAAAAGCAAAAAATTTCAGAATTGCACCTTGCAATGCGGAGAAATTACTGTTTGTGCATTTACAATATTCATTGATTTTTGCCATTGAAAAACATCATGTTATTCATATACCAGAAATGTTTGAAGCTACTGACTGAATGAAAAGAGCTGGCATCTCACTCTCTTTGAATCTTCTTTATCATGCTAAGAGGAGCAGGAAAAAGCTAAAAATTTCAGAATTACACCTTGCAATGTGGAGATATTACTGTTTGTGCATTTACAATATTCATTGATTTTTGCCATTGAAAAACGTCCAGAAATGTTTGAAGCTACTGACTGAATGAAAGGAGCTGGCATCTCACTCTCTTTGAATCTTCTTTATCATGCTAGGATTAGCAGGAAAAAGCAAAAAATTTCAGAATTGCACCTTGCAATGCGGAGAAATTACTGTTTGTGCATTTACAATATTCATTGATTTTTGCCATTGAAAAACATCATGTTATTCATATACCAGAAATGTTTGAAGCTACTGACTGAATGAAAAGAGCTGGCACCTCACTCTCTTTGAATCTTCTTTATCATGCTGAGAGGAGCAGAAAAAGCAAAAAATTTCAGAATTGCACCTTGCAATGTGGAGATATTACTGTTTGTGCATTTACAATATTCATTGATTTTTGCCATTGAAAAACGTCCAGAAATGTTTGAAGCTATTGACTGAATGAAAGGAGCTGGCATCTCACTCTCTTTGAATCTCCTTTATCATGCTAGGATTAGCAGGAAAAAGCAAAAAATTTCAGAATTGCACCTTGCAATGCGGAGAAATTACTGTTTGTGCATTTACAATATTCATTGATTTTTGCCATTGAAAAACATCATGTTATTCATATACCAGAAATGTTTGAAGCTACTGACTGAATGAAAAGAGCTGGCATCTCACTCTCTTTGAATCTTCTTTATCATGCTAAGAGGAGCAGGAAAAAGCAAAAAATTTCAGAATTGCACCTTGCAATGTGGAGATATTACTGTTTGTGCATTTACAATATTCATTGATTTTTGCCATTGAAAAACGTCCAGAAATGTTTGAAGCTATTGACTGAATGAAAGGAGCTGGCTTGTGACTCTCTTTGAATCTTCTTTACCATGATAGGATTAGCAGGAAAAAGCAAAAAATTTCAGAATTGCACCTTGCAATGCGGAGAAATTACTGTTTGTGCATTTCCAATATTCATTGATTTTTGCCATTGAAAAACATCATGTTATTCATATACCAGAAATGTTTGAAGCTACTGACTGAATGAAAAGAGCTGGCATCTCACTCTCTTTGAATCTTCTTTATCATGCTAAGAGGAGCAGGAAAAAGCTAAAAATTTCAGAATTGCACCTTGCAATGTGGAGATATTACTGTTTGTGCATTTACAATATTCATTGATTTTTGCCAGTGAAAAACGTCCAGAAATGTTTGAAGCTACTGACTGAATGAAAGGAGCTGGCATCTCACTCTCTTTGAATCTTCTTTATCATGCTAGGATTAGCAGGAAAAAGCAAAAAATTTCAGAATTGCACCTTGCAATGCGGAGAAATTACTGTTTGTGCATTTACAATATTCATTGATTTTTGCCATTGAAAAACATCATGTTATTCATATACCAGAAATGTTTGAAGCTACTGACTGAATGAAAAGAGCTGGCATCTCACTCTCTTTGAATCTTCTTTATCATGCTAAGAGGAGCAGGAAAAAGCAAAAAATTTCAGAATTGCACCTTGCAATGTGGAGATATTACTGTTTGTGCATTTACAATATTCATTGATTTTTGCCATTGAAAAACGTCCAGAAATGTTTGAAACTACTGACTGAATGAAAGGAGCTGGCATCTCACTCTCTTTGAATCTTCTTTATCATGCTAGGATTAGCAGGAAAAAGCAAAAAATTTCAGAATTGCACCTTGCAATGCGGAGAAAATACTGTTTGTGCATTTACAATATTCATTGATTTTTGCCATTGAAAAACATCATGTTATTCATATACCAGAAATGTTTGAAGCTACTGACTGAATGAAAAGAGCTGGCATCTCACTCTCTTTGAATCTTCTTTATCATGCTAAGAGGAGCAGGAAAAAGCAAAAAATTTCAGAATTGCACCTTGCAATGTGGAGATATTACTGTTTGTGCATTTACAATATTCATTGATTTTTGCCATTGAAAAACGTCCAGAAATGTTTGCAGCTACTGACTGAATGAAAGGAGCTGGCATGTCACTCTCTTTGAATCTTCTTTATCATTCTAGGATTAGCAGGAAAAAGCAAAAAATTTCAGAATTGCACCTTGCAATGCGGAGAAATTTCTGTTTGTGCATTTACAATATTCATTGATTTTTGCCATTGAAAAATATCATGTTATTCATATACCAGAAATGTTTGAAGCTACTGACTGAATGAAAAGAGCTGGCATCTCACTCTCTTTGAATCTTCTTTATCATGCTAAGAGGAGCAGGAAAAAGCAAAAAATTTCAGAATTGCACCTTGCAATGTGGAGATATTACTGTTTGTGCATTTACAATATTCATTGATTTTTGCCATTGAAAAACGTCCAGAAATGTTTGAAGCTACTGACTGAATGAAAGGAGCTGGCATCTCACTCTCTTTGAATCTTCTTTATCATGCTAGGATTAGCAGGAAAAAGCAAAAAATTTCAGAATTGCACCTTGCAATGCGGAGAAATTACTGTTTGTGCATTTACAATATTCATTGATTTTTGCCATTGAAAAACATCATGTTATTCATATACCAGAAATGTTTGAAGCTACTGACTGAATGAAAAGAGCTGGCATCTCACTCTCTTTGAATCTTCTTTATCATGCTAAGAGGAGCAGGAAAAAGCAAAAAATTTCAGAATTGCACCTTGCAATGTGGAGATATTACTGTTTGTGCATTTACAATATTCATTGATTTTTGCCATTGAAAAACGTCCAGAAATGTTTGAAGCTACTGACTGAATGAAAGGAGCTGGCATGTCACTCTCTTTGAATCTTCTTTATCATTCTAGGATTAGCAGGAAAAAGCAAAAAATTTCAGAATTGAACCTTGCAATGCGGAGAAATTACTGTTTGTGCATTTACAATATTCATTGATTTTTGCCATTGAAAAACATCATGTTATTCATATACCAGAAATGTTTGAAGCTACTGACTGAATGAAAAGAGCTGGCATCTCACTCTCTTTGAATCTTCTTTATCATGCTAAGAGGAGCAGGAAAAAGCTAAAAATTTCAGAATTGCACCTTGCAATGTGGAGATATTACTGTTTGTGCATTTACAATATTCATTGATTTTTGCCATTGAAAAACATCCAGAAATGTTTGAAGCTACTGACTGAATGAAAGGAGCTGGCATCTCACTCTCTTTGAATCTTCTTTATCATGCTAGGATTAGCAGGAAAAAGCAAAAAATTTCAGAATTGCACCTTGCAATGCGGAGAAATTACTGTTTGTGCATTTACAATATTCATTGATTTTTGCCATTGAAAAACATCATGTTATTCATATACCAGAAATGTTTGAAGCTACTGACTGAATGAAAAGAGCTGGCATCTCACTCTCTTTGAATCTTCTTTATCATGCTAAGAGGAGCAGGAAAAAGCAAAAAATTTCAGAATTGCACCTTGCAATGTGGAGATATTACTGTTTGTGCATTTACAATATTCATTGATTTTTGCCATTGAAAAACGTCCAGAAATGTTTGAAGCTACTGACTGAATGAAAGGAGCTGGCATGTCACTCTCTTTGAATCTTCTTTATCATTCTAGGATTAGCAGGAAAAAGCAAAAAATTTCAGAATTGCACCTTGCAATGCGGAGAAATTACTGTTTGTGCATTTACAATATTCATTGATTTTTGCCATTGAAAAACATCATGTTATTCATATACCAGAAATGTTTGAAGCTACTGACTGAATGAAAAGAGCTGGCATCTCACTCTCTTTGAATCTTCTTTATCATGCTAAGAGGAGCAGGAAAAAGCTAAAAATTTCAGAATTACACCTTGCAATGTGGAGATATTACTGTTTGTGCATTTACAATATTCATTGATTTTTGCCATTGAAAAACGTCCAGAAATGTTTGAAGCTACTGACTGAATGAAAGGAGCTGGCATCTCACTCTCTTTGAATCTTCTTTATCATGCTAGGATTAGCAGGAAAAAGCAAAAAATTTCAGAATTGCACCTTGCAATGCGGAGAAATTACTGTTTGTGCATTTACAATATTCATTGATTTTTGCCATTGAAAAACATCATGTTATTCATATACCAGAAATGTTTGAAGCTACTGACTGAATGAAAAGAGCTGGCACCTCACTCTCTTTGAATCTTCTTTATCATGCTGAGAGGAGCAGAAAAAGCAAAAAATTTCAGAATTGCACCTTGCAATGTGGAGATATTACTGTTTGTGCATTTACAATATTCATTGATTTTTGCCATTGAAAAACGTCCAGAAATGTTTGAAGCTATTGACTGAATGAAAGGAGCTGGCATCTCACTCTCTTTGAATCTCCTTTATCATGCTAGGATTAGCAGGAAAAAGCAAAAAATTTCAGAATTGCACCTTGCAATGCGGAGAAATTACTGTTTGTGCATTTACAATATTCATTGATTTTTGCCATTGAAAAACATCATGTTATTCATATACCAGAAATGTTTGAAGCTACTGACTGAATGAAAAGAGCTGGCATCTCACTCTCTTTGAATCTTCTTTATCATGCTAAGAGGAGCAGGAAAAAGCAAAAAATTTCAGAATTGCACCTTGCAATGTGGAGATATTACTGTTTGTGCATTTACAATATTCATTGATTTTTGCCATTGAAAAACGTCCAGAAATGTTTGAAGCTATTGACTGAATGAAAGGAGCTGGCTTGTGACTCTCTTTGAATCTTCTTTACCATGATAGGATTAGCAGGAAAAAGCAAAAAATTTCAGAATTGCACCTTGCAATGCGGAGAAATTACTGTTTGTGCATTTACAATATTCATTGATTTTTGCCATTGAAAAACATCATGTTATTCATATACCAGAAATGTTTGAAGCTACTGACTGAATGAAAAGAGCTGGCATCTCACTCTCTTTGAATCTTCTTTATCATGCTAAGAGGAGCAGGAAAAAGCTAAAAATTTCAGAATTGCACCTTGCAATGTGGAGATATTACTGTTTGTGCATTTACAATATTCATTGATTTTTGCCAGTGAAAAACGTCCAGAAATGTTTGAAGCTACTGACTGAATGAAAGGAGCTGGCATCTCACTCTCTTTGAATCTTCTTTATCATGCTAGGATTAGCAGGAAAAAGCAAAAAATTTCAGAATTGCACCTTGCAATGCGGAGAAATTACTGTTTGTGCATTTACAATATTCATTGATTTTTGCCATTGAAAAACATCATGTTATTCATATACCAGAAATGTTTGAAGCTACTGACTGAATGAAAAGAGCTGGCATCTCACTCTCTTTGAATCTTCTTTATCATGCTGAGAGGAGCAGGAAAAAGCAAAAAATTTCAGAATTGCACCTTGCAATGTGGAGATATTACTGTTTGTACATTTACAATATTCATTGATTTTTGCCATTGAAAAACGTCCAGAAATGTTTGAAGCTACTGACTGAATGAAAGGAGCTGGCATCTCACTTTCTTTGAATCTTCTTTATCATGCTAGGATTAGCAGGAAAAAGCAAAAAATTTCAGAATTGCACCTTGCAATGCGGAGAAATTACTGTTTGTGCATTTACAATATTCATTGATTTTTGCCATTGAAAAACATCATGTTATTCATATACCAGAAATGTTTGAAGCTACTGACTGAATG
The DNA here is from genome assembly GCF_046119375.1 of Phyllobates terribilis. Classification (NCBI taxonomy): domain Eukaryota; kingdom Metazoa; phylum Chordata; class Amphibia; order Anura; family Dendrobatidae; genus Phyllobates; species Phyllobates terribilis. The sequence goes on along the minus strand of NW_027362942.1, from coordinate 302,357 downwards.
AAAAGAGCTGGCATCTCACTCTCTTTGAATCTTCTTTATCATGCTGAGAGGAGCAGGAAAAAGCAAAAAATTTAAGAATTGCACCTTGCAATGTGGAGATATTACTGTTTGTGCATTTACAATATTCATTGATTTTTGCCATTGAAAAACGTCCAGAAATGTTTGAAGCTACTGACTGAATGAAAGGAGCTGGCATCTCACTCTCTTTGAATCTTCTTTATCATGCTAGGATTAGCAGGAAAAAGCAAAAAATTTCAGAATTGCACCTTGCAATGTGGAGATATTACTGTTTGTGCATTTACAATATTCATTGATTTTTGCCATTGAAAAACGTCCAGAAATGTTTGAAGCTACTGACTGAATGAAAGGAGCTGGCATCTCACTCTCTTTTAATCTTCTTTATCATGCTAGGATTAGCAGGAAAAAGCAAAAAATTTCAGAATTGCACCTTGCAATGCGGAGAAATTACTGTTTGTGCATTTACAATATTCATTGATTTTTGCCATTGAAAAACATCATATTATTCATATACCAGAAATGTTTGAAGCTACTGACTGAATGAAAAGAGCTGGCATCTCACTCTATTTGAATCTTCTTTATCATGCTAAGAGGAGCAGGAAAAAGCAAAAAATTTCAGAATTGCACCTTGCAATGTGGAGATATTACTGTTTGTGCATTTACAATATTCATTGATTTTTGCCATTGAAAAACGTCCAGAAATGTTTGAAGCTATTGACTGAATGAAAGGAGCTGGCATGTGACTCTCTTTGAATCTTCTTTACCATGATAGGATTAGCAGGAAAAAGCAAAAAATTTCAGAATTGCACCTTGCAATGCGGAGAAATTACTGTTTGTGCATTTACAATATTCATTGATTTTTGCCATTGAAAAACATCATGTTATTCATATACCAGAAATGTTTGAAGCTACTGACTGAATGAAAAGAGCTGGCATCTCACTCTCTTTGAATCTTCTTTATCATGCTAAGAGGAGCAGGAAAAAGCTAAAAATTTCAGAATTGCACCTTGCAATGTGGAGATATTACTGTTTGTGCATTTACAATATTCATTGATTTTTGCCAGTGAAAAACGTCCAGAAATGTTTGAAGCTACTGACTGAATGAAAGGAGCTGGCATCTCACTCTCTTTGAATCTTTTTTATCATGCTAGGATTAGCAGGAAAAAGCAAAAAATTTCAGAATTGCACCTTGCAATGCGGAGAAATTACTGTTTGTGCATTTACAATATTCATTGATTTTTGCCATTGAAAAACATCATGTTATTCATATACCAGAAATGTTTGAAGCTACTGACTGAATGAAAAGAGCTGGCATCTCACTCTCTTTGAATCTTCTTTATCATGCTGAGAGGAGCAGGAAAAAGCAAAAAATTTCAGAATTGCACCTTGCAATGTGGAGATATTACTGTTTGTGCATTTACAATATTCATTGATTTTTGCCATTGAAAAACGTCCAGAAATGTTTGAAGCTACTGACTGAATGAAAGGAGCTGGCATCTCACTCTCTTTGAATCTTCTTTATCATGCTAGGATTAGCAGGAAAAAGCAAAAAAATTTCAGAATTGCACCTTGCAATGTGGAGATATTACTGTTTGTGCATTTACAATATTCATTGATTTTTGCCATTGAAAAACGTCCAGAAATGTTTGAAGCTACTGACTGAATGAAAGGAGCTGGCATCTCACTCTCTTTTAATCTTCTTTATCATGCTAGGATTAGCAGGAAAAAGCAAAAAATTTCAGAATTGCACCTTGCAATGCGGAGAAATTACTGTTTGTGCATTTCCAATATTCATTGATTTTTGCCATTGAAAAACATCATGTTATTCATATACCAGAAATGTTTGAAGCTACTGACTGAATGAAAAGAGCTGGCATCTCACTCTCTTTGAATCTTCTTTATCATGCTAAGAGGAGCAGGAAAAAGCAAAAAATTTCAGAATTGCACCTTGCAATGTGGAGATATTACTGTTTGTGCATTTACAATATTCATTGATTTATGCCATTGAAAAACGTCCAGAAATGTTTGAAGCTACTGACTGAATGAAAGGAGCTGGCATCTCACTCTCTTTGAATCTTCTTTATCATGCTAGGATTAGCAGGAAAAATCAAAAAATTTCAGAATTGCACCTTGCAATGCGGAGAAATTACTGTTTGTGCATTTACAATATTCATTGATTTTTGCCATTGAAAAACATCATGTTATTCATATACCAGAAATGTTTGAAGCTACTGACTGAATGAAAAGAGCTGGCATCTCACTCTCTTTGAATCTTCTTTATCATGCTAAGAGGAGCAGGAAAAAGCAAAAAATTACAGAATTGCACCTTGCAATGTGGAGATATTACTGTTTGTGCATTTACAATGCGAAGAGTCTCTTTCAGCTAGAAGATCGTTGGGTACAGCCGGGACCAGCTGCTTGGAAAGCATCGCCAAACCAGGGATTGAAGCTTGAAGAGGGAAATTTGCATATTCCAGGTGCCTTCTGGGAAAAGCGAGGAGTCTCTTTCAGCTAGAAGATCGTTGGGTACAGCCGGGACCAGCTGCTTGGAAAGCATCGCCAAACCAGGGATTGAAGCTTGAAGAGGGAAATTTGCATATTCCAGGTGCCTTCTGGGAAAAGCGAAGAGTCTCTTTCAGCTAGAAGATCGTTGGGTACAGCCGGGACCAGCTGCTTGGAAAGCATCGCCAAACCAGGGATTGAAGCTTGAAGAGGGAAATTTGCATATTCCAGGTGCCTTCTGGGAAAAGCGAAGAGTCTCTTTCAGCTAGAAGATCGTTGGGTACAGCCGGGACCAGCTGCTTGGAAAGCATCGCCAAACCAGGGATTGAAGCTTGAAGAGGGAAATTTGCATATTCCAGGTGCCTTCTGGGAAAAGCGAAGAGTCTCTTTCAGCTAGAAGATCGTTGGGTACAGCCGGGACCAGCTGCTTGGAAAGCATCGCCAAACCAGGGATTGAAGCTTGAAGAGGGAAATTTGCATATTCCAGGTGCCTTCTGGGAAAAGCGAAGAGTCTCTTTCAGCTAGAAGATCGTTGGGTACAGCCGGGACCAGCTGCTTGGAAATCATCGCCAAACCAGGGATTGAAGCTTGAAGAGGGAAATTTGCATATTCCAGGTGCCTTCTGGGAAAAGCGAAGAGTCTCTTTCAGCTAGAAGATCGTTGGGTACAGCCGGGACCAGCTGCTTGGAAAGCATCGCCAAACCAGGGATTGAAGCTTGAAGAGGGAAATTTGCATATTCCAGGTGCCTTCTGGGAAAAGCGAAGAGTCTCTTTCAGCTAGAAGATCGTTGGGTACAGCCGGGACCAGCTGCTTGGAAAGCATCGCCAAACCAATTTGTTTCTCCTAGGGTATCACAAGAAAGAAGACAGACATCAAGTCAGCAGGGACAAGGAGCAGCATGGCAGATGTGACAACCTACATGGTGAGCTGCAACATGTGCTACATGTTCACAGATCGACCAGAAGCTGAAACCAACTTCACCTGCCAGAAGTGTAGACTACTGGCTCTTTTAGAAGAAAAGGTGCGGGGACTGGAAGAAAGAATTGCGACATTAAAGCTCATCAAGGAAAATGAAGACTTCCTGGACAGAACAGAAGCGTCACTACTGGTCACAGAAAGTGAAGGAAGCGTCAGAGAACCTCCAGAGGCAGACAAGTGGAGGCAAGTGACCAAAAGAAGCAAGAAGACCATGGAGACACCACCAACCACACAACTGAGAAACAGATTCCAAGGACTTGTGGAGGACGAAGATGGCACACCTAAGGATGAGGAACTACCAGCAAGCAAAAAAGAAAAGAGCACCCAGAAACACCCAGAAGCGACAAGAAAAAGGACAGCCAAGAAGGGAAGAAGAGTGGTGGTGGTGGGAGACTCACTACTGAGAGGAACAGAAGCAGCTATCTGCAGACCGGATATAACCGCAAGAGAAGTATGCTGCCTCCCAGGGGCGAAGATCAAGGATGTTACCGATAGGATACCAAAGCTCATCAGTCCCAAGGATGTCCACCCATTTCTTCTGATACATGTTGGCACCAATGACACGGCAAAGAAGGACCTACCGACAATCTGCAAGGACTTTGAAGCATTGGGGAAGAAAGTAAAAGAACTGGGTGCGCAGGTAGTTTTTTCTTCTATCCTTCCAGTAGACGGGCATGGCGTCAGGAGATGGAACAGGATCCTTGATGTGAACAGCTGGCTGAGACGATGGTGCAGACAACAAGGATTTGGATTCCTGGACCACGGTGTGAATTACCTCTATGATGGACTCCTTGCCAGAGACGGACTACACCTCAACAAACCCGGGAAACACACATTCGCCAGGAGACTCGCAACACTCATCAGGAGGGCGTTAAACTAGAAGAAGAGGGGATGGGAAGAAAAACGCCGGACACGAACATGCAACCAGAGGACATACTAATGAAAGATATGAAGTGCGACAAAGAAGGTCCAAGACCAGATACTTGGAAGGAAGGTAAGAAAATTTCTAATACAATCCACAGGGAGAAGATTGGAACAAAACAAAATCGTGTAAACTGCGTGCTAGCAAATGCCAGGAGCCTGACAAACAAGCTGGATGAACTGGAAGCAGAAATATCTACAGGTAACTATGACATAGTGGGAATAACCGAGACATGGTTGGATGAAAGCTATGACTGGGCAGTTAACTTACAGGGTTACAGTCTGTTTAGAAGGGATCGAAGAAATCGGAAAGGGGGTGGAGTCTGTCTATATGTAAAGACGTGTCTAAAGCCTACAATACGGGAGGATGTATGGGAGGGAAATGAGGAGGTCGAGTCCTTATGGGTGGAGATACATGGGGCAAAAAACAATAATAAAATTATCATAGGAGTCTGTTATAAACCACCAAATATAGCAGAAGCCACGGAAAGTCTATTAATGAGACAAATAGACGAAGTAGCAAAAAATAACGAGGTGATTATTATGGGGGACTTCAACTACCCCGATATAGACTGGGAAACCGAAAGCTGTAGATCTCAGAAAGGAAACAGGTTTCTGTCAATTATCAAAGACAATTATTTGTCACAACTTGTGCAGGAACCAACTAGAGGGACGGCCCTTTTAGACTTAATATTAACTAACAGGCCAGACAGAATAACTGAGGTGCAGGTTGGGGGGCACCTCGGAAATAGTGACCACAACATTATACAATTCCACATGTGCTTCAGTAGGGTGCCCAGCAAGGGAGTCACAAAAACACTGAACTTCAGGAGGGCAAAGTTTGATCAGCTAAGAGATGCCCTTCACCTTATAGACTGGGATAGTATCTTCAGTAATAGGAGCACGGATAGAAAATGGGAAATTTTCAAAACAGTCCTACATAGTCACTGTAGAAGGTACATACCTTATGGGAATAAAAGGGCTAGGAATAGGAGGAAGCCAATGTGGCTAAATAAGGAAGTCAAGAGGGCAATGAAAAACAAAAAAAGGGCTTTCGGTAAACTTAAACAAGAAGGCAGCGAGGAAGCGCTAATAACTTATAGGGAAAAAAACAAAATCTGTAAGAAACAAATAAGAATAGCAAAAGAGGAGACAGAGAGACTAATTGCCAAAGAAAGTAAAACAAATCCCAAACTGTTCTTTAACTATATAAACAGTAAAAGGATTAAAACTGATGGAGTTGGCCCATTGAAAAATAACCTGGGTAAAATCATAGAGGGCGATGAGGGTAAAGCAAACCTACTCAATAGCTTCTTCTCCATTGTTTTCACAAAAGAAAACAATTTATCGGAGGAAATGCAAAGTGATAAAGTAAACCCTCCGCTAAATATCACCCACCTAACCCAGGAGGAAGTTCAGAAACGCCTAAATAATATCAAAATAGACAAGTCACCAGGCCCAGATGGCATACACCCCCGGGTACTAAAAGAATTAAGTAATGTGATAGACAGACCGCTGTATCTTATATTCAAGCACTCTTTATGGACAGGGACTGCCCCACTAGACTGGCGTCAAGCAAATGTGGTACCAATATTCAAAAAGGGGTCTAAAAGTGACCCTGGGAACTATAGACCAGTCAGCTTAACGTCTGTTGTGGGTAAATTGTTTGAAGGATTTCTTAGAGATGCTATTGTAGAATATCTTAATGATAATAACTGTCTAACTCCATATCAACATGGATTCATGAGAGATCGCTCCTGCCAAACAAACCTGATTGCCTTCTACGAGGAGGTGAGCTCACAGCTGGACCGTGGAGAGTCAGTGGATGTTGTATACCTTGACTTCTCCAAAGCGTTTGATACCGTGCCACACAAAAGGTTGGTATATAAAATGAGAATGCTTGGTCTGGGGGATAATGTGTGTAAGTGGGTAAATAGTTGGCTGAGTGATAGAAAGCAGAGGGTGGTTATCAATGGAGTAAGCTCAGGGTGTGTCAGGGTTACTAGCGGGGTGCCTCAAGGGTCTGTCTTGGGCCCTATATTATTTAATATATTTATTAATGATCTAGTGGAAGGGTTGCATAGTAAAATAGCAATATTTGCAGATGATACTAAACTTTGTAAAGTAGTTAACACAGATGAGGATAGGGCACAGCTACAGGAGGATTTAGATAAATTGGGGAGTTGGGCCAAAAAATGGCAAATGGGGTTCAATGCCGATAAATGTAAGGTCATGCACATGGGAAAGAAAAACAGCAGTCACCCATACATATTAAATGGGAAATCGTTGGGGAAATCTGACATGGAGAAGGACCTGGGCGTCTTGGTTAATAGCAAATTAAATTGGAGTGCCCAGTGTCAGGCAGCAGCTGCGAAGGCAAATAGAGTCATGGCATGCATCAGAAGAGGAATAGGGGCATATGATGAGAACATTGTTCTTCCTCTGTATAAAGCGCTGGTAAGGCCGCACTTAGAATATTGTGCACAGTTCTGGGCTCCGGTGCTCAGGAAAGACATATTGGAGCTAGAGAGGGTACAAAGGAGGGTGACTAAGGTAATAAAGGGAATGGAGGGACTAGAATACCCAGAGAGGTTGTCAAAATTAGGCCTATTTACGTTGGAAAAGAGAAGGCTTAGGGGAGACCTCATAAACATGTATAAATACATCAGGGGGCAGTACAGAGATCTCTCCCATGACCTGTTTATACCAAGGATGGTGACAAAGACGAGGGGGCACACTATGCGTCTGGAGGAAAGGAGGTTCCTGCACCAGCATAGAAGGGGATTCTTTACGGTCAGAGCCGTGAGACTCTGGAACTCTCTGGGAGAGGAAGTGGTGATGTCCAACTCACTTAATGAGTTCAAGAGAGGCCTGGACGCCTTTCTTGAGAACAATAAAATTACATCTTATGCTTAGTGATAGTTAATTAATCCAGATTGGTGTCGGGAAGTGAATTTTTTCCTCAATGATGTCAATTGGCCTATACCGCATGTTTTTTTTTTTGTTTTTTTTTTGCGTTCCCCTGGATCAACGCTGCGGAATAGCTGCAGTGCACAAGAAATAGGCTGAACTGGATGGACGCTTGTCTTTTTTCGGCCTTATAAACTATGTAACTATGTAACTATGTAACAATATTCATTGATTTTTGCCATTGAAAAACGTCCAGAAATGTTTGAAGCTACTGACTGAATGAAAGGAGCTGGCATGTCACTCTCTTTGAATCTTCTTTATCATGCTAGGATTAGCAGAAAAAAGCAAAAAATTTCAGAATTGCACCTTGCAATGCGGAGAAATTACTGTTTGTGCATTTACAATATTCATTGATTTTTGCCATTGAAAAACATCATGTTATTCATATACCAGAAATGTTTGAAGCTACTGACTGAATGAAAAGAGCTGGCATCTCACTCTCTTTGAATCTTCTTTATCATGCTAAGAGGAGCAGGAAAAAGCTAAAAATTTCAGAATTGCACTTTGCAATGTGGAGATATTACTGTTTGTGCATTTACAATATTCATTGATTTTTGCCATTGAAAAACGTCCAGAAATGTTTGAAGCTACTGACTGAATGAAAGGAGCTGGCATCTCACTCTCTTTGAATCTTCTTTATCATGCTAGGATTAGCAGGAAAAAGCAAAAAATTTCAGAATTGCACCTTGCAATGCGGAGAAATTACTGTTTGTGCATTTACAATATTCATTGATTGTTGCCATTGAAAAACATCATGTTATTCATATACCAGAAATGTTTGAAGCTACTGACTGAATGAAAAGAGCTGGCATCTCACTCTCTTTGAATCTTCTTTATCATGCTAAGAGGAGCAGGAAAAAGCAAAAAATTTCAGAATTGCACCTTGCAATGTGGAGATATTACTGTTTGTGCATTTACAATATTCATTGATTTTTGCCATTGAAAAACATCCAGAAATGTTTGAAGCTATTGACTGAATTAAAGGAGCTGGCATGTCACTCTCTTTGAATCTTCTTTATCATGCTAGGATTAGCAGGAAAAAGCAAAAAATTTCAGAATTGCACCTTGCAATGCGGAGAAATTACTGTTTGTGCATTTACAATATTCATTGATTTTTGCCATTGAAAAACATCATGTTATTCATATACCAGAAATGTTTGAAGCTACTGACTGAATGAAAAGAGCTGGCATCTCACTCTCTTTGAATCTTCTTTATCATGCTAAGAGGAGCAGGAAAAAGCTAAAAATTTCAGAATTGCACCTTGCAATGTGGAGATATTACTGTTTGTGCATTTACAATATTCATTGATTTTTGCCATTGAAAAACGTCCAGAAATGTTTGAAGCTACTGACTGAATGAAAGGAGCTGGCATCTCACTCTCTTTGAATCTTCTTTATCATGCTAGGATTAGCAGGAAAAAGCAAAAAATTTCAGAATTGCACCTTGCAATGCGGAGAAATTACTGTTTGTGCATTTACAATATTCATTGATTTTTGCCATTGAAAAACATCATGTTATTCATATACCAGAAATGTTTGAAGCTACTGACTGAATGAAAAGAGCTGGCATCTCACTCTCTTTGAATCTTCTTTATCATGCTGAGAGGAGCAGGAAAAAGCAAAAAATTTCAGAATTGCACCTTGCAATGTGGAGATATTACTGTTTGTGCATTTACAATATTCATTGATTTTTGCCATTGAAAAACGTCCAGAAATGTTTGAAGCTACTGACTGAATGAAAGGAGCTGGCATCTCACTCTCTTTGAATCTTCTTTATCATGCTAGGATTAGCAGGAAAAAGCAAAAAATTTCAGAATTGCACCTTGCAATGTGGAGATATTACTGTTTGTGCATTTACAATATTCATTGATTTTTGCCATTGAAAAACGTCCAGAAATGTTTGAAGCTACTGACTGAATGAAAGGAGCTGGCATCTCACTCTCTTTGAATCTTCTTTATCATGCTAGGATTAGCAGGAAAAAGCAAAAAATTTCAGAATTGCACCTTGCAATGCGGAGAAATTACTGTTTGTGCATTTACAATATTCATTGATTTTTGCCATTGAAAAACATCATGTTATTCATATACCAGAAATGTTTGAAGCTACTGACTGAATGAAAAGAGCTGGCATCTCACTCTCTTTGAATCTTCTTTATCATGCTAAGAGGAGCAGGAAAAAGCAAAAAATTTCAGAATTGCACCTTGCAATGTGGAGATATTACTGTTTGTGCATTTACAATATTCATTGATTTTTGCCATTGAAAAACGTCCAGAAATGTTTGAAGCTACTGACTGAATGAAAGGAGCTGGCATCTCACTCTCTTTGAATCTTCTTTATCATGATAGGATTAGCAGGAAAAAGCAAAAAATTTCAGAATTGCACCTTGCAATGCGGAGAAATTACTGTTTGTGCATTTACAATATTCATTGATTTTTGCCATTGAAAAACATCATGTTATTCATATACCAGAAATGTTTGAAGCTACTGACTGAATGAAAAGAGCTGGCATCTCACTCTCTTTGAATCTTCTTTATCATGCTAAGAGGAGCAGGAAAAAGCAAAAAATTTCAGAATTGCACCTTGCAATGTGGAGATATTACTGTTTGTGCATTTACAATATTCATTGATTTTTGCCATTGAAAAACGTCCAGAAATGTTTGAAGCTACTGACTGAATGAAAGGAGCTGGCATCTCACTCTCTTTGAGTCTTCTTTATCATGCTAGGATTAGCAGGAAAAAGCAAAAAATTTCAGAATTGCACCTTACAATGTGGAGATATTACTGTTTGTGCATTTACAATATTCATTGATTTTTGCCATTGAAAAACGTCCAGAAATGTTTGAAGCTACTGACTGAATGAAAGGAGCTGGCATCTCACTCTCTTTGAATCTTCTTTATCATGCTAGGATTAGCAGGAAAAAGCAAAAAATTTCAGAATTGCACCTTGCAATGTGGAGATATTACTGTTTGTGCATTTACAATATTCATTGATTTTTGCCATTGAAAAACGTCCAGAAATGTTTGTAGCTACTGACTGAATGAAAAGAGCTGGCATCTCACTCTCTTTGAATCTTCTTTATCATGCTAAGAGGAGCAGGAAAAAGCAAAAAATTTCAGAATTGCACCTTGCAATGCGGAGAAATTACTGTTTGTGCATTTACAATATTCATTGATTTTTGCCATTGAAAAACATCATGTTATTCATATACCAGAAATGTTTGAAGCTACTGACTGAATGAAAAGAGCTGGCATATCACTCTCTTTGTATCTTTTTTATCATGCTAAGAGGAGCAGGAAAAAGCAAAAAATTCCAGAATTGCACCTTGCAATGTGGAGATATTACTGTTTGTGCATTTACAATATACATTGATTTTTGCCATTGAAAAACGTCCAGAAATGTTTGAAGCTACTGACTGAATGAAAGGAGCTGGCATCTCACTCTCTTTGAATCTTGTTTATCATGCTAGGATTAGCAGGAAAAAGCAAAAAATTTCAGAATTGCACCTTGCAATGCGGAGAAATTACTGTTTGTGCATTTACAATATTCATTGATTTTTGCCATTGAAAAACATCATGTTATTCATATACCAGAAATGTTTGAAGCTACTGACTGAATGAAAAGAGCTGGCATCTCACTCTCTTTGAATCTTCTTTATCATGCTAAGAGGAGCAGGAAAAAGCAAAAAATTTCAGAATTGCACCTTGCAATGTGGAGATATTACTGTTTGTGCCTTTACAATATTCATTGATTTTTGCCATTGAAAAACGTCCAGGAATGTTTGAAGCTATTGACTGAATGAAAGGAGCTGGCATGTCACTCTCTTTGAATCTTCTTTATCATGCTAGGATTAGCAGGAAAAAGCAAAAAATTTCAGAATTGCACCTTGCAATGCGGAGAAATTACTGTTTGTGCATTTACAATATTCATTGATTTTTGCCATTGAAAAACATCATGTTATTCATATACCAGAAATGTTTGAAGCTACTGACTGAATGAAAAGAGCTGGCATCTCACTCTCTTTGAATCTTCTTTATCATGCTAAGAGGAGCAGGAAAAAGCTAAAAATTTCAGAATTGCACCTTGCAATGTGGAGATATTACTGTTTGTGCATTTACAATATTCATTGATTTTTGCCATTGAAAAACGTCCAGAAATGTTTGAAGCTACTGACTGAATGAAAGGAGCTGGCATCTCACTCTCTTTGAATCTTCTTTATCATGCTAGGATTAGCAGGAAAAAGCAAAAAATTTCAGAATTGCACCTTGCAATGCGGAGAAATTACTGTTTGTGCATTTACAATATTCATTGATTTTTGCCATTGAAAAACATCATGTTATTCATATACCAGAAATGTTTGAAGCTACTGACTGAATGAAAAAAGCTGGCATCTCACTCTCTTTGAATCTTCTTTATCATGCTAAGAGGAGCAGGAAAAAGCTAAAAATTTCAGAATTGCACCTTGCAATGTGGAGATATTACTGTTTGTGCATTTACAATATTCATTGATTTTTGCCATTGAAAAACGTCCAGAAATGTTTGAAGCTACTGACTGAATGAAAGGAGCTGGCATCTCACTCTCTTTGAATCTTCTTTATCATGCTAGGATTAGCAGGAAAAAGCAAAAAATTTCAGAATTGCACCTTGCAATGCGGAGAAATTACTGTTTGTGCATTTACAATATTCATTGATTTTTGCCATTGAAAAACATCATGTTATTCATATACCAGAAATGTTTGAAGCTACTGACTGAATAAAAAGAGCTGGCATCTCACTCTCTTTGAATCTTCTTTATCATGCTGAGAGGAGCAGGAAAAAGCAAAAAATTTCAGAATTGCACCTTGCAATGTGGAGATATTACTGTTTGTGCATTTACAATAATCATTGATTTTTGCCATTGAAAAACGTCCAGAAATGTTTGAAGCTACTGACTGAATGAAAGGAGCTGGCATCTCACTCTCTTTGAATCTTCTTTATCATGCTAGGATTAGCAGGAAAAAGCAAAAAATTTCAGAATTGCACCTTGCAATGTGGAGATATTACTGTTTGTGCATTTACAATATTCATTGATTTTTGCCATTGAAAAACGTCCAGAAATGTTTGAAGCTACTGACTTAAAGAAAGGAGCTGGCATCTCACTCTCTTTGAATCTTCTTTATCATGCTAGGATTAGCAGGAAAAAGCAAAAAATTTCAGAATTGCACCTTGCAATGCGGAGAAATTACTGTTTGTGCATTTACAATATTCATTGATTTTTGCCATTGAAAAACATCATGTTATTCATATACCAGAAATGTTTGAAGCTACTGACTGAATGAAAAGAGCTGGCATCTCACTCTCTTTGAATCTTCTTTATCATGCTAAGAGGAGCAGGAAAAAGCAAAAAATTTCAGAATTGCACCTTGCAATGTGGAGATATTACTGTTTGTGCATTTACAATATTCATTGATTTTTGCCATTGAAAAACGTCCAGAAATGTTTGAAGCTACTGACTGAATGAAAGGAGCTGGCATCTCACTCTCTTTGAGTCTTCTTTATCATGCTAGGATTAGCAGGAAAAAGCAAAACATTTCAGAATTGCACCTTGCAATGTGGAGATATTACTGTTTGTGCATTTACAATATTCATTGATTTTTGCCATTGAAAAACGTCCAGAAATGTTTGAAGCTACTGACTGAATGAAAGGAGCTGGCATCTCACTCTCTTTGAATCTTCTTTATCATGCTAGGATTAGCAGGAAAGAGCAAAAAATTTCAGAATTGCACCTTGCAATGCGGAGAAATTACTGTTTGTGCATTTACAATATTCATTGATTTTTGCCATTGAAAAACATCATGTTATTCATATACCAGAAATGTTTGAAGCTACTGACTGAATGAAAAGAGCTGGCATCTCACTCTCTTTGAATCTTCTTTATCATGCTAAGAGGAGCAGGAAAAAGCAAAACATTTCAGAATTGCACCTTGCAATGTGGAGATATTACTGTTTGTGCATTTACAATATTCATTGATTTTTGCCATTGAAAAACGTCCAGAAATGTTTGAAGCTACTGACTGAATGAAAGGAGCTGGCATCTCAGTCTCTTTGAATCTTCTTTATCATGCTAGGATTAGCAGGAAAAAGCAAAAAATTTCAGAATTGCACCTTGCAATGCGGAGAAATTACTGTTTGTGCATTTTCAATATTCATTGATTTTTGCCATTGAAAAACATCATGTTATTCATATACCAGAAATGTTTGAAGCTACTGACTGAATGAAAAGAGCTGGCATCTCACTCTCTTTGAATATTCTTTATCATGCTAAGAGGAGCAGGAAAAAGCAAAAAATTTCAGAATTGCACCTTGCAATGTGGAGATATTACTGTTTGTGCATTTACAATATTCATTGATTTTTGCCATTGAAAAACGTCCAGAAATGTTTGAAGCTACTGACTGAATGAAAGGAGCTGGCATCTCACTCTCTTTGAATCTTCTTTATCATGCTAGGATTAGCAGGAAAAAGCAAAAAATTTCAGAATTGCACCTTGCAATGCGGAGAAATTACTGTTTGTGCATTTACAATATTCATTGATTTTTGCCATTGAAAAACATCATGTTATTCATATACCAGAAATGTTTGAAGCTACTGACTGAATGAAAAGAGCTGGCATCTCACTCTCTTTGAATCTTCTTTATCATGCTAAGAGGAGCAGGAAAAAGCAAAAAATTTCAGAATTGCACCTTGCAATGCGGAGCAATTACTGTTTGTGCATTTACAATATTCATTGATTTTTGCCATTGAAAAACATCATGTTATTCATATACCAGAAATGTTTGAAGCTACTGACTGAATGAAAAGAGCTGGCATCTCACTCTCTTTGAATCTTCTTTATCATGCTAAGAGGAGCAGGAAAAAGCAAAAAATTTCAGAATTGCACCTTGCAATGTGGAGATATTACTGTTTGTGCATTTACAATATTCATTGATTTTTGCCATTGAAAAACATCCAGAAATGTTTGAAGCTACTGACTGAATGAAAGGAGCTGGCATGTCACTCTCTTTGAATCTTCTTTATCATGCTAGGATTAGCAGGAAAAAGCAAAAAATTTCAGAATTGAACCTTGCAATGCGGAGAAATTACTGTTTGTGCATTTACAATATTCATTGATTTTTGCCATTGAAAAACATCATGTTATTCATATACCAGAAATGTTTGAAGCTACTGACTGAATGAAAAGAGCTGGCATCTCACTCTCTTTGAATCTTCTTTATCATGCTGAGGAGCAGGAAAAAGCAAAAAATTTCAGAATTGCACCTTGCAATGTGGAGATATTACTGTTTGTGCATTTACAATATTCATTGATTTTTGCCATTGAAAAACGTCCAGAAATGTTTGAAGCTACTGACTTAATGAAAGGAGCTGGCATCTCACTCTCTTTGAATCTTCTTTAGCATGTTAGGATTAACAGGAAAAAGAAAAAAATTTCAGAATTGCACCTTGCAATGCGGAGAAATTACTGTTTGTGCATTTACAATATTCATTGATTTTTGCCATTGAAAAACATCATGTTATTCATTTACCAGAAATGTTTGAAGCTACTGACTGAATGAAAAGAGCTGGCATCTCACTCTCTTTGAATCTTCTTTATGATGCTAAGAGGAGCAGGAAAAAGCAAAAAATTTCAGAATTGCACCTTGCAATGTGGAGATATTACTGTTTGTGCATTTACAATATTCATTGATTTTTGCCATTGAAAAACGTCCAGAAATGTTTGAAGCTACTGACTGAATGAAAGGAGCTGGCATCTCACCCTCTTTGAATCTTCTTTATCATGCTAGGATTAGCAGGAAAAAGCAAAAAATTTCAGAATTGCACCTTGCAATGCGGAGAAATTACTGTTTGTGCATTTACAATATTCATTGATTTTTGCCATTGAAAAACATCATGTTATTCATTTACCAGAAATGTTTGAAGCTACTGACTGAATGAAAAGAGCTGGCATCTCACTCTCTTTGAATGTTCTTTATCATGCTAAGAGGAGCAGGAAAAAGCAAAAAATTTCAGAATTGCACCTTGCAATGTGGAGATATTACTGTTTGTGCATTTACAATATTCATTGATTTTTGCCATTGAAAAACGTCCAGAAATGTTTGAAGCTACTGACTGAATGAAAGGAGCTGGCATCTCACTCTCTTTGAATCTTCTTTATCATGCTAGGATTAGCAGGAAAAGGCAAAAAATTTCAGAATTGCACCTTGCAATGTGGAGAAATTACTGTTTGTGCATTTACAATATTCATTGATTTTTGCCATTGAAAAACATCATGTTATTCATATACCAGAAATGTTTGAAGCTACTGACTGAATGAAAAGAGCTGGCATGTCACTCTCTTTGAATCTTCTTTATCATGCTAAGAGGAGCAGGAAAAAGCAAAAAATTTCAGAATTGCACCTTGCAATGTGGAGATATTACTGTTTGTGCATTTACAATATTCATTGATTTTTGCCATTGAAAAACGTCCAGAAATGTTTGAAGCTACTGACTGAATGAAAGGAGCTGGCATCTCACTCTCTTTGAATCTTCTTTATCATGCTAGGATTAGCAGGAAAAAGCAAAAAATTTCAGAATTGCACCTTGCAATGCGGAGAAATTACTGTTTGTGCATTTACAATATTCATTGATTTTTGCCATTGAAAAACATCATGTTGTTCATATACCAGAAATGTTTGAAGCTACTGACTGAATGAAAAGAGCTGGCATCTCACTCTCTTTGAATCTTCTTTATCATGCTGAGAGGAGCAGGAAAAAGCAAAAAATTTCAGAATTGCACCTTGCAATGTGGAGATATTACTGTTTGTGCATTTACAATAATCATTGATTTTTGCCATTGAAAAACGTCCAGAAATGTTTGAAGCTACTGACTGAATGAAAGGAGCTGGCATCTCACTCTCTTTGAATCTTCTTTATCATGCTAGGATTAGCAGGAAAAAGCAAAAAATTTCAGAATTGCACCTTGCAATGTGGAGATATTACTGTTTGTGCATTTACAATATTCATTGATTTTTGCCATTGAAAAACGTCCAGAAATGTTTGAAGCTACTGACTGAAAGAAAGGAGCTGGCATCTCACTCTCTTTGAATCTTCTTTATCATGCTAGGATTAGCAGGAAAAAGCAAAAAATTTCAGAATTGCACCTTGCAATGCGGAGAAATTACTGTTTGTGCATTTACAATATTCATTGATTTTTGCCATTGAAAAACATCATGTTATTCATATACCAGAAATGTTTGAAGCTACTGACTGAATGAAAAGAGCTGGCATCTCACTCTCTTTGAATCTTCTTTATCATGCTAAGAGGAGCAGGAAAAAGCAAAAAATTTCAGAATTGCACCTTGCAATGTGGAGATATTACTGTTTGTGCATTTACAATATTCATTGATTTTTGCCATTGAAAAACGTCCAGAAATGTTTGAAGCTACTGACTGAATGAAAGGAGCTGGCATCTCACTCTCTTTGAGTCTTCTTTATCATGCTAGGATTAGCAGGAAAAAGCAAAAAATTTCAGAATTGCACCTTGCAATGTGGAGATATTACTGTTTGTGCATTTACAATATTCATTGATTTTTGCCATTGAAAAATGTCCAGAAATGTTTGAAGCTACTGACTGAATGAAAGGAGCTGGCATCTCACTCTCTTTGAATCTTCTTTATCATGCTAGGATTAGCAGGAAAGAGCAAAAAATTTCAGAATTGCACCTTGCAATGCGGAGAAATTACTGTTTGTGCATTTACAATATTCATTGATTTTTGCCATTGAAAAACATCATGTTATTCATATACCAGAAATGTTTGAAGCTACTGACTGAATGAAAAGAGCTGGCATCTCACTCTCTTTGAATCTTCTTTATCATGCTAAGAGGAGCAGGAAAAAGCAAAACATTTCAGAATTGCACCTTGCAATGTGGAGATATTACTGTTTGTGCATTTACAATATTCATTGATTTTTGCCATTGAAAAACGTCCAGAAATGTTTGAAGCTACTGACTGAATGAAAGGAGCTGGCATCTCAGTCTCTTTGAATCTTCTTTATCATGCTAGGATTAGCAGGAAAAAGCAAAAAATTTCAGAATTGCACCTTGCAATGCGGAGAAATTACTGTTTGTGCATTTTCAATATTCATTGATTTTTGCCATTGAAAAACATCATGTTATTCATATACCAGAAATGTTTGAAGCTACTGACTGAATGAAAAGAGCTGGCATCTCACTCTCTTTGAATCTTCTTTATCATGCTAAGAGGAGCAGGAAAAAGCAAAAAATTTCAGAATTGCACCTTGCAATGTGGAGATATTACTGTTTGTGCATTTACAATATTCATTGATTTTTGCCATTGAAAAACGTCCAGAAATGTTTGAAGCTACTGACTGAATGAAAGGAGCTGGCATCTCACTCTCTTTGAATCTTCTTTATCATGCTAGGATTAGCAGGAAAAAGCAAAAAATTTCAGAATTGCACCTTGCAATGCGGAGAAATTACTGTTTGTGCATTTTCAATATTCATTGATTTTTGCCATTGAAAAACATCATGTTATTCATATACCAGAAATGTTTGAAGCTACTGACTGAATGAAAAGAGCTGGCATCTCACTCTCTTTGAATCTTCTTTATCATGCTAAGAGGAGCAGGAAAAAGCAAAAAATTTCAGAATTGCACCTTGCAATGTGGAGATATTACTGTTTGTGCATTTACAATATTCATTGATTTTTGCCATTGAAAAACGTCCAGAAATGTTTGAAGCTACTGACTGAATGAAAGGAGCTGGCATCTCACTCTCTTTGAATCTTCTTTATCATGCTAGGATTAGCAGGAAAAAGCAAAAAATTTCAGAATTGCACCTTGCAATGCGGAGAAATTACTGTTTGTGCATTTACAATATTCATTGATTTTTGCCATTGAAAAACATCATGTTATTCATATACCAGAAATGTTTGAAGCTACTGACTGAATGAAAAGAGCTGGCATCTCACTCTCTTTGAATCTTCTTTATCATGCTAAGAGGAGCAGGAAAAAGCAAAAAATTTCAGAATTGCACCTTGCAATGCGGAGCAATTACTGTTTGTGCATTTACAATATTCATTGATTTTTGCCATTGAAAAACATCATGTTATTCATATACCAGAAATGTTTGAAGCTACTGACTGAATGAAAAGAGCTGGCATCTCACTCTCTTTGAATCTTCTTTATCATGCTAAGAGGAGCAGGAAAAAGCAAAAAATTTCAGAATTGCACCTTGCAATGTGGAGATATTACTGTTTGTGCATTTACAATATTCATTGATTTTTGCCATTGAAAAACATCCAGAAATGTTTGAAGCTACTGACTGAATGAAAGGAGCTGGCATGTCACTCTCTTTGAATCTTCTTTATCATGCTAGGATTAGCAGGAAAAAGCAAAAAATTTCAGAATTGAACCTTGCAATGCGGAGAAATTACTGTTTGTGCATTTACAATATTCATTGATTTTTGCCATTGAAAAACATCATGTTATTCATATACCAGAAATGTTTGAAGCTACTGACTGAATGAAAAGAGCTGGCATCTCACTCTCTTTGAATCTTCTTTATCATGCTGAGGAGCAGGAAAAAGCAAAAAATTTCAGAATTGCACCTTGCACCTTGCAATGTGGAGATATTACTCTTTGTGCATTTACAATATTCATTGATTTTTGCCATTGAAAAACGTCCAGAAATGTTTGAAGCTACTGATCGAATGAAAGGAGCTGGCATCTCACTCTCTTTGAATCTTCTTTATCATGCTAAGAGGAGCAGGAAAAAGCAAAAAATTTCAGAATTGCACCTTGCAATGTGGAGATATTACTGTTTGTGCATTTACAATATTCATTGATTTTTGCGATTGAAAAACGTCCAGAAATGTTTGAAGCTACTGACTTAATGAAAGGAGCTGGCATCTCACTCTCTTTGAATCTTCTTTATCATGCTAGGATTAGCAGGAAAAAGCAAAAAATTTCAGAATTGCACCTTGCAATGCGGAGAAATTACTGTTTGTGCATTTACAATATTCATTGATTTTTGCCATTGAAAAACATCATGTTATTCATATACCAGAAATGTTTGAAGCTACTGACTGAATGAAAAGAGCTGGCATCTCACTCTCTTTGAATCTTCTTTATGATGCTAAGAGGAGCAGGAAAAAGCAAAAAATTTCAGAATTGCACCTTGCAATGTGGAGATATTACTGTTTGTGCATTTACAATATTCATTGATTTTTGCCATTGAAAAACGTCCAGAAATGTTTGAAGCTACTGACTGAATTAAAGGAGCTGGCATCTCACCCTCTTTGAATCTTCTTTATCATGCTAGGATTAGCAGGAAAAAGCAAAAAATTTCAGAATTGCACCTTGCAATGCGGAGAAATTACTGTTTGTGCATTTACAATATTCATTGATTTTTGCCATTGAAAAACATCATGTTATTCATTTACCAGAAATGTTTGAAGCTACTGACTGAATGAAAAGAGCTAGCATCTCACTCTCTTTGAATCTTCTTTATCATGCTAAGAGGAGCAGGAAAAAGCAAAAAAATTCAGAATTGCACCTTGCAATGTGGAGATATTACTGTTTGTGCATTTACAATATTCATTGATTTTTGCCATTGAAAAACGTCCAGAAATGTTTGAAGCTACTGACTGAATGAAAGGAGCTGGCATCTCACTCTCTTTGAATCTTCTTTATCATGCTAGGATTAGCAGGAAAAGGCAAAAAATTTCAGAATTGCACCTTGCAATGTGGAGAAATTACTGTTTGTGCATTTACAATATTCATTGATTTTTGCCATTGAAAAACATCATGTTATTCATATACCAGAAATGTTTGAAGCTACTGACTGAATGAAAGGAGCTGGCATCTCACTCTCTTTGAATCTTCTTTATCATGCTAGGATTAGCAGGAAAAGGCAAAAAATTTCAGAATTGCACCTTGCAATGTGGAGATATTACTGTTTGTGCATTTACAATATTCATTGATTTTTGCCATTGAAAAACGTCCAGAAATGTTTGAAGCTACTGACTGAATGAAAGGAGCTGGCATCTCACTCTCTTTGAGTCTTCTTTATCATGCTAGGATTAGCAGGAAAAAGCAAAAAATTTCAGAATTGCACCTTGCAATGTGGAGATATTACTGTTTGTGCATTTACAATATTCATTGATTTTTGCCATTGAAAAACGTCCAGAAATGTTTGAAGCTACTGACTGAATGAAAGGAGCTGGCATGTCACTCTCTTTGAATCTTCTTTATCATGCTAGGATTAGCAGGAAAAAGCAAAAAAATTCAGAATTGCACCTTGCAATGCGGAGAAATTACTGTTTGTGCATTTACAATATTCATTGATTTTTGCCATTGAAAAACATCATGTTATTCATATACCAGAAATGTTTGAAGCTACTGACTGAATGAAAAGAGCTGGCATCTCACTCTCTTTGAATCTTCTTTATCATGCTAAGAGGAGCAGGAAAAAGCAAAAAATTTCAGAATTGCACCTTGCAATGTGGAGATATTACTGTTTGTGCATTTACAATATTCATTGATTTTTGCCATTGAAAAACATCCAGAAATGTTTGAAGCTACTGACTGAATGAAAGGAGCTGGCATGTCACTCTCTTTGAATCTTCTTTATCATGCTAGGATTAGCAGGAAAAAGCAAAAAATTTCAGAATTGAACCTTGCAATGCGGAGAAATTACTGTTTGTGCATTTACAATATTCATTGATTTTTGCCATTGAAAAACATCATGTTATTCATATACCAGAAATGTTTGAAGCTACTGACTGAATGAAAAGAGCTGGCATCTCACTCTCTTTGAATCTTCTTTATCATGCTGAGGAGCAGGAAAAAGCAAAAAATTTCAGAATTGCACCTTGCAATGTGGAGATATTACTGTTTGTGCATTTACAATATTCATTGATTTTTGCCATTGAAAAACGTCCAGAAATGTTTGAAGCTACTGACTTAATGAAAGGAGCTGGCATCTCACTCTCTTTGAATCTTCTTTATCATGCTAGGATTAGCAGGAAAAAGCAAAAAATTTCAGAATTGCACCTTGCAATGCGGAGAAATTACTGTTTGTGCATTTACAATATTCATTGATTTTTGCCATTGAAAAACATCATGTTATTCATATACCAGAAATGTTTGAAGCTACTGACTGAATGAAAAGAGCTGGCATCTCACTCTCTTTGAATCTTCTTTATGATGCTAAGAGGAGCAGGAAAAAGCAAAAAATTTCAGAATTGCACCTTGCAATGTGGAGATATTACTGTTTGTGCATTTACAATATTCATTGATTTTTGCCATTGAAAAACGTCCAGAAATGTTTGAAGCTACTGACTGAATGAAAGGAGCTGGCATCTCACCCTCTTTGAATCTTCTTTATCATGCTAGGATTAGCAGGAAAAAGCAAAAAATTTCAGAATTGCACCTTGCAATGCGGAGAAATTACTGTTTGTGCATTTACAATATTCATTGATTTTTGCCATTGAAAAACATCATGTTATTCATTTACCAGAAATGTTTGAAGCTACTGACTGAATGAAAAGAGCTAGCATCTCACTCTCTTTGAATCTTCTTTATCATGCTAAGAGGAGCAGGAAAAAGCAAAAAATTTCAGAATTGCACCTTGCAATGTGGAGATATTACTGTTTGTGCATTTACAATATTCATTGATTTTTGCCATTGAAAAACGTCCAGAAATGTTTGAAGCTACTGACTGAATGAAAGGAGCTGGCATCTCACTCTCTTTGAATCTTCTTTATCATGCTAGGATTAGCAGGAAAAGGCAAAAAATTTCAGAATTGCACCTTGCAATGTGGAGAAATTACTGTTTGTGCATTTACAATATTCATTGATTTTTGCCATTGAAAAACATCATGTTATTCATATACCAGAAATGTTTGAAGCTACTGACTGAATGAAAGGAGCTGGCATCTCACTCTCTTTGAATCTTCTTTATCATGCTAGGATTAGCAGGAAAAGGCAAAAAATTTCAGAATTGCACCTTGCAATGTGGAGATATTACTGTTTGTGCATTTACAATATTCATTGATTTTTGCCATTGAAAAACGTCCAGAAATGTTTGAAGCTACTGACTGAATGAAAGGAGCTGGCATCTCACTCTCTTTGAATCTTCTTTATCATGCTAGGATTAGCAGGAAAAAGCAAAAAAATTCAGAATTGCACCTTGCAATGCGGAGAAATTACTGTTTGTGCATTTACAATATTCATTGATTTTTGCCATTGAAAAACATCATGTTATTCATATACCAGAAATGTTTGAAGCTACTGACTGAATGAAAAGAGCTGGCATCTCACTCTCTTTGAATCTTCTTTATCATGCTAA
Organism: Phyllobates terribilis; assembly: GCF_046119375.1. NCBI lineage: Eukaryota > Metazoa > Chordata > Amphibia > Anura > Dendrobatidae > Phyllobates > Phyllobates terribilis. The sequence continues at coordinate 279,582 of NW_027362942.1, read as the reverse complement.
GAGGAGCAGGAAAAAGCAAAAAATTTCAGAATTGCACCTTGCAATGTGGAGATATTACTGTTTGTGCATTTACAATATTCATTGATTTTTGCCATTGAAAAACATCCAGAAATGTTTGAAGCTACTGACTGAATGAAAGGGGCTGGCATGTCACTCTCTTTGAATCTTCTTTATCATGCTAGGATTAGCAGGAAAAAGCAAAAAATTTCAGAATTGAACCTTGCAATGCGGAGAAATTACTGTTTGTGCATTTACAATATTCATTGATTTTTGCCATTGAAAAACATCATGTTATTCATATACCAGAAATGTTTGAAGCTACTGACTGAATGAAAAGAGCTGGCATCTCACTCTCTTTGAATCTTCTTAATCATGCTGAGGAGCAGGAAAAAGCAAAAAATTTCAGAATTGCACCTTGCAATGTGGAGATATTACTGTTTGTGCATTTACAATATTCATTGATTTTTGCCATTGAAAAACGTCCAGAAATGTTTGAAGCTACTGACCGAATGAAAGGAGCTGGCATCTCACTCTCTTTGAATCTTCTTTATCATGCTAAGAGGAGCAGGAAAAAGCAAAAAATTTCAGAATTGCACCTTGCAATGTGGAGATATTACTGTTTGTGCATTTACAATATTCATTGATTTTTGCCATTGAAAAACGTCCAGAAATGTTTGAAGCTACTGACTTAATGAAAGGAGCTGGCATCTCACTCTCTTTGAATCTTCTTTATCATGCTAGGATTAGCAGGGAAAAGCAAAAAATTTCAGAATTGCACCTTGCAATGCGGAGAAATTACTGTTTGTGCATTTACAATATTCATTGATTTTTGCCATTGAAAAACATCATGTTATTCATATACCAGAAATGTTTGAAGCTACTGACTGAATGAAAAGAGCTGGCATCTCACTCTCTTTGAATCTTCTTTATGATGCTAAGAGGAGCAGGAAAAAGCAAAAAATTTCAGAATTGCACCTTGCAATGTGGAGATATTACTGTTTGTGCATTTACAATATTCATTGATTTTTGCCATTGAAAAACGTCCAGAAATGTTTGAAGCTACTGACTGAATGAAAGGAGCTGGCATCTCACCCTCTTTGAATCTTCTTTATCATGCTAGGATTAGCAGGAAAAAGCAAAAAATTTCAGAATTGCACCTTGCAATGCGGAGAAATTACTGTTTGTGCATTTACAATATTCATTGATTTTTGCCATTGAAAAACATCATGTTATTCATTTACCAGAAATGTTTGAAGCTACTGACTGAATGAAAAGAGCTAGCATCTCACTCTCTTTGAATCTTCTTTATCATGCTAAGAGGAGCAGGAAAAAGCAAAAAATTTCAGAATTGCACCTTGCAATGTGGAGATATTACTGTTTGTGCATTTACAATATTCATTGATTTTTGCCATTGAAAAACGTCCAGAAATGTTTGAAGCTACTGACTGAATGAAAGGAGCTGGCATCTCACTCTCTTTGAATCTTCTTTATCATGCTAGGATTAGCAGGAAAAGGCAAAAAATTTCAGAATTGCACCTTGCAATGTGGAGAAATTACTGTTTGTGCATTTACAATATTCATTGATTTTTGCCATTGAAAAACATCATGTTATTCATATACCAGAAATGTTTGAAGCTACTGACTGAATGAAAGGAGCTGGCATCTCACTCTCTTTGAATCTTCTTTATCATGCTAGGATTAGCAGGAAAAGGCAAAAAATTTCAGAATTGCACCTTGCAATGTGGAGATATTACTGTTTGTGCATTTACAATATTCATTGATTTTTGCCATTGAAAAACGTCCAGAAATGTTTGAAGCTACTGACTCAATGAAAGGAGCTGGCATCTCACTCTCTTTGAGTCTTCTTTATCATGCTAGGATTAGCAGGAAAAAGCAAAAAATTTCAGAATTGCACCTTGCAATGTGGAGATATTACTGTTTGTGCATTTACAATATTCATTGATTTTTGCCATTGAAAAACGTCCAGAAATGTTTGAAGCTACTGACTGAATGAAAGGAGCTGGCATGTCACTCTCTTTGAATCTTCTTTATCATGCTAGGATTAGCAGGAAAAAGCAAAAAATTTCAGAATTGCACCTTGCAATGCGGAGAAATTACTGTTTGTGCATTTACAATATTCATTGATTTTTGCCATTGAAAAACATCATGTTATTCATATACCAGAAATGTTTGAAGCTACTGACTGAATGAAAGGAGCTGGCATCTCACTCTCTTTGAATCTTCTTTATCATGCTAGGATTAGCAGGAAAAAGCAAAAAATTTCAGAATTGCACCTTGCAATGTGGAGATATTACTGTTTGTGCATTTACAATATTCATTGATTTTTGCCATTGAAAAACGTCCAGAAATGTTTGAAGCTACTGACTGAATGAAAGGAGCTGGCATCTCACTCTCTTTGAATCTTCTTTATCATGCTAGGATTAGCAGGAAAAAGCAAAAAATTTCAGAATTGCACCTTGCAATGCGGAGAAATTACTGTTTGTGCATTTACAATATTCATTGATTTTTGCCATTGAAAAACATCATGTTATTTATATACCAGAAATGTTTGAAGCTACTGACTGAATGAAAAGAGCTGGCATCTCACTCTCTTTGAATCTTCTTTATCATGCTAAGAGGAGCAGGAAAAAGCAAAAAATTTCAGAATTGCACCTTGCAATGTGGAGATATTACTGTTTGTGCATTTACAATATTCATTGATTTTTGCCATTGAAAAACGTCCAGAAATGTTTGAAGCTACTGACTGAATGAAAGGAGCTGGCATCTCACTCTCTTTGAATCTTCTTTATCATGCTAGGATTAGCAGGAAAAGGCAAAAAATTTCAGAATTGCACCTTGCAATGTGGAGAAATTACTGTTTGTGCATTTACAATATTCATTGATTTTTGCCATTGAAAAACATCATGTTATTCATATACCAGAAATGTTTGAAGCTACTGACTGAATGAAAGGAGCTGGCATCTCACTCTCTTTGAATCTTCTTTATCATGCTAGGATTAGCAGGAAAAGGCAAAAAATTTCAGAATTGCACCTTGCAATGTGGAGATATTACTGTTTGTGCATTTACAATATTCATTGATTTTTGCCATTGAAAAACGTCCAGAAATGTTTGAAGCTACTGACTGAATGAAAGGAGCTGGCATCTCACTCTCTTTGAGTCTTCTTTATCATGCTAGGATTAGCAGGAAAAAGCAAAAAATTTCAGAATTGCACCTTGCAATGTGGAGATATTACTGTTTGTGCATTTACAATATTCATTGATTTTTGCCATTGAAAAACGTCCAGAAATGTTTGAAGCTACTGACTGAATGAAAGGAGCTGGCATGTCACTCTCTTTGAATCTTCTTTATCATGCTAGGATTAGCAGGAAAAAGCAAAAAAATTCAGAATTGCACCTTGCAATGCGGAGAAATTACTGTTTGTGCATTTACAATATTCATTGATTTTTGCCATTGAAAAACATCATGTTATTCATATACCAGAAATGTTTGAAGCTACTGACTGAATGAAAAGAGCTGGCATCTCACTCTCTTTGAATCTTCTTTATCATGCTAAGAGGAGCAGGAAAAAGCAAAAAATTTCAGAATTGCACCTTGCAATGTGGAGATATTACTGTTTGTGCATTTACAATATTCATTGATTTTTGCCATTGAAAAACATCCAGAAATGTTTGAAGCTACTGACTGAATGAAAGGAGCTGGCATGTCACTCTCTTTGAATCTTCTTTATCATGCTAGGATTAGCAGGAAAAAGCAAAAAATTTCAGAATTGAACCTTGCAATGCGGAGAAATTACTGTTTGTGCATTTACAATATTCATTGATTTTTGCCATTGAAAAACATCATGTTATTCATATACCAGAAATGTTTGAAGCTACTGACTGAATGAAAAGAGCTGGCATCTCACTCTCTTTGAATCTTCTTTATCATGCTGAGGAGCAGGAAAAAGCAAAAAATTTCAGAATTGCACCTTGCAATGTGGAGATATTACTGTTTGTGCATTTACAATATTCATTGATTTTTGCCATTGAAAAACGTCCAGAAATGTTTGAAGCTACTGACCGAATGAAAGGAGCTGGCATCTCACTCTCTTTGAATCTTCTTTATCATGCTAAGAGGAGCAGGAAAAAGCAAAAAATTTCAGAATTGCACCTTGCAATGTGGAGATATTACTGTTTGTGCATTTACAATATTCATTGATTTTTGCCATTGAAAAACGTCCAGAAATGTTTGAAGCTACTGACTTAATGAAAGGAGCTGGCATCTCACTCTCTTTGAATCTTCTTTATCATGCTAGGATTAGCAGGAAAAAGCAAAAAATTTCAGAATTGCACCTTGCAATGCGGAGAAATTACTGTTTGTGCATTTACAATATTCATTGATTTTTGCCATTGAAAAACATCATGTTATTCATATACCAGAAATGTTTGAAGCTACTGACTGAATGAAAAGAGCTGGCATCTCACTCTCTTTGAATCTTCTTTATGATGCTAAGAGGAGCAGGAAAAAGCAAAAAATTTCAGAATTGCACCTTGCAATGTGGAGATATTACTGTTTGTGCATTTACAATATTCATTGATTTTTGCCATTGAAAAACGTCCAGAAATGTTTGAAGCTACTGACTGAATGAAAGGAGCTGGCATCTCACCCTCTTTGAATCTTCTTTATCATGCTAGGATTAGCAGGAAAAAGCAAAAAATTTCAGAATTGCACCTTGCAATGCGGAGAAATTACTGTTTGTGCATTTACAATATTCATTGATTTTTGCCATTGAAAAACATCATGTTATTCATTTACCAGAAATGTTTGAAGCTACTGACTGAATGAAAAGAGCTAGCATCTCACTCTCTTTGAATCTTCTTTATCATGCTAAGAGGAGCAGGAAAAAGCAAAAAATTTCAGAATTGCACCTTGCAATGTGGAGATATTACTGTTTGTGCATTTACAATATTCATTGATTTTTGCCATTGAAAAACGTCCAGAAATGTTTGAAGCTACTGACTGAATGAAAGGAGCTGGCATCTCACTCTCTTTGATTCTTCTTTATCATGCTAGGATTAGCAGGAAAAGGCAAAAAATTTCAGAATTGCACCTTGCAATGTGGAGAAATTACTGTTTGTGCATTTACAATATTCATTGATTTTTGCCATTGAAAAACATCATGTTATTCATATACCAGAAATGTTTGAAGCTACTGACTGAATGAAAGGAGCTGGCATCTCACTCTCTTTGAATCTTCTTTATCATGCTAGGATTAGCAGGAAAAGGCAAAAAATTTCAGAATTGCACCTTGCAATGTGGAGATATTACTGTTTGTGCATTTACAATATTCATTGATTTTTGCCATTGAAAAACGTCCAGAAATGTTTGAAGCTACTGACTGAATGAAAGGAGCTGGCATCTCACTCTCTTTGAGTCTTCTTTATCATGCTAGGATTAGCAGGAAAAAGCAAAAAATTTCAGAATTGCACCTTGCAATGTGGAGATATTACTGTTTGTGCATTTACAATATTCATTGATTTTTGCCATTGAAAAACGTCCAGAAATGTTTGAAGCTACTGACTGAATGAAAGGAGCTGGCATGTCACTCTCTTTGAATCTTCTTTATCATGCTAGGATTAGCAGGAAAAAGCAAAAAATTTCAGAATTGCACCTTGCAATGCGGAGAAATTACTGTTTGTGCATTTACAATATTCATTGATTTTTGCCATTGAAAAACATCATGTTATTCATATACCAGAAATGTTTGAAGCTACTGACTGAATGAAAGGAGCTGGCATCTCACTCTCTTTGAATCTTCTTTATCATGCTAGGATTAGCAGGAAAAAGCAAAAAATTTCAGAATTGCACCTTGCAATGTGGAGATATTACTGTTTGTGCATTTACAATATTCATTGATTTTTGCCATTGAAAAACGTCCAGAAATGTTTGAAGCTACTGACTGAATGAAAGGAGCTGGCATCTCACTCTCTTTGAATCTTCTTTATCATGCTAGGATTAGCAGGAAAAAGCAAAAAATTTCAGAATTGCACCTTGCAATGCGGAGAAATTACTGTTTGTGCATTTACAATATTCATTGATTTTTGCCATTGAAAAACATCATGTTATTCATATACCAGAAATGTTTGAAGCTACTGACTGAATGAAAGGAGCTGGCATCTCACTCTCTTTGAATCTTCTTTATCATGCTAGGATTAGCAGGAAAAGGCAAAAAATTTCAGAATTGCACCTTGCAATGTGGAGAAATTACTGTTTGTGCATTTACAATATTCATTGATTTTTGCCATTGAAAAACATCATGTTATTCATATACCAGAAATGTTTGAAGCTACTGACTGAATGAAAGGAGCTGGCATCTCACTCTCTTTGAATCTTCTTTATCATGCTAGGATTAGCAGGAAAAGGCAAAAAATTTCAGAATTGCACCTTGCAATGTGGAGATATTACTGTTTGTGCATTTACAATATTCATTGATTTTTGCCATTGAAAAACATCCAGAAATGTTTGAAGCTACTGACTGAATGAAAGGAGCTGGCATCTCACTCTCTTTGAGTCTTCTTTATCATGCTAGGATTAGCAGGAAAAAGCAAAAAATTTCAGAATTGCACCTTGCAATGTGGAGATATTACTGTTTGTGCATTTACAATATTCATTGATTTTTGCCATTGAAAAACGTCCAGAAATGTTTGAAGCTACTGACTGAATGAAAGGAGCTGGCATGTCACTCTCTTTGAATCTTCTTTATCATGCTAGGATTAGCAGGAAAAAGCAAAAAATTTCAGAATTGCACCTTGCAATGCGGAGAAATTACTGTTTGTGCATTTACAATATTCATTGATTTTTGCCATTGAAAAACATCATGTTATTCATATACCAGAAATGTTTGAAGCTACTGACTGAATGAAAGGAGCTGGCATCTCACTCTCTTTGAATCTTCTTTATCATGCTAGGATTAGCAGGAAAAAGCAAAAAATTTCAGAATTGCACCTTGCAATGTGGAGATATTACTGTTTGTGCATTTACAATATTCATTGATTTTTGCCATTGAAAAACGTCCAGAAATGTTTGAAGCTACTGACTGAATGAAAGGAGCTGGCATCTCACTCTCTTTGAATCTTCTTTATCATGCTAGGATTAGCAGGAAAAAGCAAAAAATTTCAGAATTGCACCTTGCAATGCGGAGAAATTACTGTTTGTGCATTTACAATATTCATTGATTTTTGCCATTGAAAAACATCATGTTATTTATATACCAGAAATGTTTGAAGCTACTGACTGAATGAAAAGAGCTGGCATCTCACTCTCTTTGAATCTTCTTTATCATGCTAAGAGGAGCAGGAAAAAGCAAAAAATTTCAGAATTGCACCTTGCAATGTGGAGATATTACTGTTTGTGCATTTACAATATTCATTGATTTTTGCCATTGAAAAACGTCCAGAAATGTTTGAAGCTACTGACTGAATGAAAGGAGCTGGCATCTCACTCTCTTTGAATCTTCTTTATCATGCTAGGATTAGCAGGAAAAAGCAAAAAATTTCAGAATTGCACCTTGCAATGTGGAGATATTACTGTTTGTGCATTTACAATATTCATTGATTTTTGCCATTGAAAAACGTCCAGAAATGTTTGAAGCTACTGACTGAATGAAAGGAGCTGGCATGTCACTCTCTTTGAATCTTCTTTATCATGCTAGGATTAGCAGGAAAAAGCAAAAAATTTCAGAATTGCACCTTGCAATGCGGAGAAATTACTGTTTGTGCATTTACAATATTCATTGATTTTTGCCATTGAAAAACGTCCAGAAATGTTTGAAGCTACTGACTGAATGAAAGGAGCTGGCATCTCACTCTCTTTGAGTCTTCTTTATCATGCTAGGATTTGCAGGAAAAAGCAAAAAATTTCAGAATTGCACCTTGCAATGTGGAGATATTACTGTTTGTGCATTTACAATATTAATTGATTTTTGCCATTGAAAAACGTCCAGAAATGTTTGAAGCTACTGACTGAATGAAAGGAGCTGGCATCTCACTCTCTTTGAATCTTCTTTATCATGCTAGGATTAGCAGGAAAAAGCAAAAAATTTCAGAATTGCACCTTGCAATGCGGAGAAATTACTGTTTGTGCATTTACAATATTCATTGATTTTTGACATTGAAAAACATCATGTTATTCATATACCAGAAATGTTTGAAGCTACTGACTGAATGAAAAGAGCTGGCATCTCACTCTCTTTGAATCTTCTTTATCATGCTAAGAGGAGCAGGAAAAAGCAAAAAATTTCAGAATTGCACCTTGCAATGTGGAGATATTACTGTTTGTGCATTTACAATATTCATTGATTTTTGCCATTGAAAAACGTCCAGAAATGTTTGAAGCTACTGACAGAAAGAAAGGAGCTGGCATGTCACTCTCTTTGAATCTTCTTTATCATGCTAGGATTAGCAGGAAAAAGCAAAAAATTTCAGAATTGCACCTTGCAATGCGGAGAAATTCCTGTTTGTGCATTTACAATATTCATTGATTTTTGCCATTGAAAAGCATCATGTTATTCATATACCAGAAATGTTTGAAGCTACTGACTGAATGAAAAGAGCTTTCATCTCACTCTCTTTGAATCTTCTTTAACATGCTAAAAGGAGCAGGAATAAGCAAAAAATTTCAGAATTGCACCTTGCAATGTGGAGATATTACTGTTTGTGCATTTACAATATTGATTGATTTTTGCCATTGAAAAACGTCCAGAAATGTTTGAAGCTACTGACTGAATGAAAGGAGCTGGCATCTCACTCTCTTTGAGTCTTCTTTATCATGCTAGGATTAGCAGGAAAAAGCAAAAAATTTCAGAATTGCACCTTGCAATGTGGAGATATTACTGTTTGTGCATTTACAATATTAATTGATTTTTGCCATTGAAAAACGTCCAGAAATGTTTGAAGCTACTGACTGAATGAAAGGAGCTGGCATCTCACTCTCTTTGAATCTTCTTTATCATGCTAGGATTAGCAGGAAAAAGCAAAAAATTTCAGAATTGCACCTTGCAATGCGGAGAAATTACTGTTTGTGCATTTACAATATTCATTGATTTTTGACATTGAAAAACATCATGTTATTCATATACCAGAAATGTTTGAAGCTACTGACTGAATGAAAAGAGCTGGCATCTCACTCTCTTTGAATCTTCTTTATCATGCTAAGAGGAGCAGGAAAAAGCAAAAAATTTCAGAATTGCACCTTGCAATGTGGAGATATTACTGTTTGTGCATTTACAATATTCATTGATTTTTGCCATTGAAAAACATCCAGAAATGTTTGAAGCTACTGACTGAATGAAAGGAGCTGGCATGTCACTCTCTTTGAATCTTCTTTATCATGCTAGGATTAGCAGGAAAAAGCAAAAAATTTCAGAATTGCACCTTGCAATGCGGAGAAATTCCTGTTTGTGCATTTACAATATTCATTGATTTTTGCCATTGAAAAGCATCATGTTATTCATATACCAGAAATGTTTGAAGCTACTGACTGAATGAAAAGAGCTGGCATCTCACTCTCTTTGAATCTTCTTTAACATGCTAAAAGGAGCAGGAATAAGCAAAAAATTTCAGAATTGCACCTTGCAATGTGGAGATATTACTGTTTGTGCATTTACAATATTGATTGATTTTTGCCATTGAAAAACGTCCAGAAATGTTTGAAGCTACTGACTGAATGAAAGGAGCTGGCATCTCACTCTCTTTGAGTCTTCTTTATCATGCTAGGATTAGCAGGAAAAAGCAAAAAATTTCAGAATTGCACCTTGCAATGTGGAGATATTACTGTTTGTGCATTTACAATATTCATTGATTTTTGCCATTGAAAAACATCCAGAAATGTTTGAAGCTACTGACTGAATGAAAGGAGCTGGCATCTCACTCTCTTTGAGTCTTCTTTATCATGCTAGGATTAGCAGGAAAAAGCAAAAAATTTCAGAATTGCACCTTGCAATGTGGAGATATTACTGTTTGTGCATTTACAATATTCATTGATTTTTGCCATTGAAAAACGTCCAGAAATGTTTGAAGCTACTGACTGAATGAAAGGAGCTGGCATCTCACTCTCTTTGAGTCTTCCTTATCATGCTAGGATTAGCAGGAAAAAGCAAAAAATTTCAGAATTGCACCTTGCAATGTGGAGATATTACTGTTTGTGCATTTACAATATTCATTGATTTTTGCCATTGAAAAACGTCCAGAAATGTTTGAAGCTACTGACTGAATGAAAGGAGCTGGCATCTCACTCTCTTTGAATCTTCTTTATCATGCTAGGATTAGCAGGAAAAAGCAAAAAATTTCAGAATTGCACCTTGCAATGCGGAGAAATTACTGTTTGTGCATTTACAATATTCATTGATTTTTGCCATTGAAAAACATCATGTTATTCATATACCAGAAATGTTTGAAGCTACTGACTGAATGAACAGAGCTGGCATCTCACTCTCTTTGAATCTTCTTTATCATGCTAAGAGGAGCAGGAAAAAGCAAAACATTTCAGAATTGCACCTTGCAATGTGGAGATATTACTGTTTGTGCATTTACAATATTTATTGATTTTTGCCATTGAAAAACATCCAGAAATGTTTGAAGCTACTGACTGAATGAAAGGAGCTGGCATCTCACTCTCTTTGAATCCTCTTTATCATGCTAGGATTAGCAGGAAAAAGTAAAAAATTTCAGAATTGCACCTTGCAATGCGGAGAAATTACTGTTTGTGCATTTACAATATTCATTGATTTTTGCCATTGAAAAACATCATGTTATTCATATACCAGAAATGTTTGAAGCTACTGACTGAATGAAAAGAGCTGGCATCTCACTCTCTTTGAATCTTCTTTATCATGCTAAGAGGAGCAGGAAAAAGCAAAAAATTTCAGAATTGCACCTTGCAATGTGGAGATATTACTGTTTGTGCATTTACAATATTCATTGATTTTTGCCATTGAAAAACGTCCAGAAATGTTTGAAGCTACTGACTGAATGAAAGGAGCTGGCATGTCACTCTCTTTGAATCTTCTTTATCATGCTAGGATTAGCAGGAAAAAGCAAAAAATTTCAGAATTGCACTTTGCAATGCGGAGAAATTACTGTTTGTGCATTTACAATATTCATTGATTTTTGCCATTGAAAAACATCATGTTATTCATATACCAGAAATGTTTGAAGCTACTGACTGAATGAAAAGAGCTGGCATCTCACTCTCTTTGAATCTTCTTTATCATGCTAAGAGGAGCAGGAAAAAGCTAAAAATTTCAGAATTGCACCTTGCAATGTGGGGATATTACTGTTTGTGCATTTACAATATTCATTGATTTTTGCCATTGAAAAACGTCCAGAAATGTTTGAAGCTACTGACTGAATGAAAGGAGCTGGCATCTCACTCTCTTTGAATCTTCTTTATCATGCTAGGATTAGCAGGAAAAAGCAAAAAATTTCAGAATTGCACCTTGCAATGCGGAGAAATTACTGTTTGTGCATTTACAATATTCATTGATTTTTGCCATTGAAAAACATCATGTTATTCATATACCAGAAATGTTTGAAGCTACTGACTGAATGAAAAGAGCTGGCATCTCACTCTCTTTGAATCTTCTTTATCATGCTGAGAGGAGCAGGAAAAAGCAAAAAATTTCAGAATTGCACCTTGCAATGTGGAGATATTACTGTTTGTGCATTTACAATATTCATTGATTTTTGCCATTGAAAAACGTCCAGAAATGTTTGAAGCTACTGACTGAATGAAAGGAGCTGGCATCTCACTCTCTTTGAATCTTCTTTATCATGCTAGGATTAGCAGGAAAAAGCAAAAAATTTCAGAATTGCACCTTGCAATGTGGAGATATTACTGTTTGTGCATTTACAATATTCATTGATTTTTGCCATTGAAAAACGTCCAGAAATGTTTGAAGCTACTGACTGAATGAAAGGAGCTGGCATCTCACTCTCTTTGAAACTTCTTTATCATGCTAGGATTAGCAGGAAAAAGCAAAAAATTTCAGAATTGCACCTTGCAATGTGGAGATATTACTGTTTGTGCATTTACAATATTCATTGATTTTTGCCATTGAAAAACGTCCAGAAATGTTTGAAGCTACTGACTGAATGAAAGGAGCTGGCATCTCACTCTCTTTGAATCTTCTTTATCATGCTAGGATTAGCAGGAAAAAGCAAAAAATTTCAGAATTGCACCTTGCAATGTGGAGATATAACTGTTTGTGCATTTACAATATTCATTGATTTTTGCCATTGAAAAACGTCCAGAAATGTTTGTAGCTACTGACTGAATGAAAAGAGCTGGCATCTCACTCTCTTTGTATCTTCTTTATCATGCTAAGAGGAGCAGGAAAAAGCAAAAAATTTCAGAATTGCACCTTGCAATGCGGAGAAATTACTGTTTGTGCATTTACAATATTCATTGATTTTTGCCATTGAAAAACATCATGTTATTCATATACCAGAAATGTTTGAAGCTACTGACTGAATGAAAAGAGCTGGCATCTCACTCTCTTTGAATCTTTTTTATCATGCTAAGAGAAGCAGGAAAAAGCAAAAAATTCCAGAATTGCACCTTGCAATGTGGAGATATTACTGTTTGTGCATTTACAATATTCATTGATTTTTGCCATTGAAAAACGTCCAGAAATGTTTGAAGCTACTGACTGAATGAAATGAGCTGGCATCTCACTCTCTTTGAATCTTCTTTATCATGCTAGGATTAGCAGGAAAAAGCAAAAAATTTCAGAATTGCACCTTGCAATGCGGAGAAATTACTGTTTGTGCATTTACAATATTCATTGATTTTTTCCATTGAAAAACATCATGTTATTCATATACCAGAAATGTTTGAAGCTACTGACTGAATGAAAAGAGCTGGCATCTCACTCTCTTTGAATCTTCTTTATCTTGCTAAGAGGAGCAGGAAAAAGCAAAAAATTTCAGAATTGCACCTTGCAATGTGGAGATATTACTGTTTGTGCATTTACAATATTCATTGATTTTTGCCATTGAAAAACGTCCAGAAATGTTTGAAGCTACTGACTGAATGAAAGGAGCTGGCATCTCACTCTCTTTGAATCTTCTTTATCATGCTAGGATTAGCAGGAAAAAGCAAAAAATTTCAGAATTGCACCTTGCAATGCGGAGAAATTACTGTTTGTGCATTTACAATATTCATTGATTTTTGCCATTGAAAAACATCATGTTATTCATATACCAGAAATGTTTGAAGCTACTGACTGAATGAAAAGAGCTGGCATCTCACTCTCTTTGAATCTTCTTTACCATGCTAAAAGGAGCAGGAAAAAGCAAAAAATTTCAGAATTGCACCTTGCAATATGGAGATATTACTGTTTGTGCATTTACAATATTCATTGATTTTTGCCATTGAAAAACGTCCAGAAATGTTTGAAGCTACTGACTGAATGAAAGGAGCTGGCATCTCACTCTCTTTGAATCTTCTTTATCATGCTAGGATTAGCAGGAAAAAGCAAAAAATTTCAGAATTGCACCTTGCAGTGCGGAGAAATTACTGTTTGTGCATTTACAATATTCATTGATTTTTGCCATTGAAAAACATCATGTTATTCATATACCAGAAATGTTTGAAGCTACTGACTGAATGAAAAGAGCTGGCATCTCACTCTCTTTGAATCTTCTTTATCATGCTAAGAGGAGCAGGAAAAAGCAAAAAATTTCAGAATTGCACCTTGCAATGTGGAGATATTACTGTTTGTGCATTTACAATATTCATTGATTTTTGCCATTGAAAAACGTCCAGAAATGTTTGTAGCTACTGACTGAATGAAAAGAGCTGGCATCTCACTCTCTTTGTATCTTCTTTATCATGCTAAGAGGAGCAGGAAAAAGCAAAAAATTTCAGAATTGCACCTTGCAATGCGGAGAAATTACTGTTTGTGCATTTACAATATTCATTGATTTTTGCCATTGAAAAACATCATGTTATTCATATACCAGAAATGTTTGAAGCTACTGACTGAATGAAAAGAGCTGGCATCTCACTCTCTTTGAATCTTTTTTATCATGCTAAGAGAAGCAGGAAAAAGCAAAAAATTCCAGAATTGCACCTTGCAATGTGGAGATATTACTGTTTGTGCATTTACAATATTCATTGATTTTTGCCATTGAAAAACGTCCAGAAATGTTTGAAGCTACTGACTGAATGAAATGAGCTGGCATCTCACTCTCTTTGAATCTTCTTTATCATGCTAGGATTAGCAGGAAAAAGCAAAAAATTTCAGAATTGCACCTTGCAATGCGGAGAAATTACTGTTTGTGCATTTACAATATTCATTGATTTTTTCCATTGAAAAACATCATGTTATTCATATACCAGAAATGTTTGAAGCTACTGACTGAATGAAAAGAGCTGGCATCTCACTCTCTTTGAATCTTCTTTATCTTGCTAAGAGGAGCAGGAAAAAGCAAAAAATTTCAGAATTGCACCTTGCAATGTGGAGATATTACTGTTTGTGCATTTACAATATTCATTGATTTTTGCCATTGAAAAACGTCCAGAAATGTTTGAAGCTACTGACTGAATGAAAGGAGCTGGCATCTCACTCTCTTTGAATCTTCTTTATCATGCTAGGATTAGCAGGAAAAAGCAAAAAATTTCAGAATTGCACCTTGCAATGCGGAGAAATTACTGTTTGTGCATTTACAATATTCATTGATTTTTGCCATTGAAAAACATCATGTTATTCATATACCAGAAATGTTTGAAGCTACTGACTGAATGAAAAGAGCTGGCATCTCACTCTCTTTGAATCTTCTTTACCATGCTAAAAGGAGCAGGAAAAAGCAAAAAATTTCAGAATTGCACCTTGCAATATGGAGATATTACTGTTTGTGCATTTACAATATTCATTGATTTTTGCCATTGAAAAACGTCCAGAAATGTTTGAAGCTACTGACTGAATGAAAGGAGCTGGCATCTCACTCTCTTTGAATCTTCTTTATCATGCTAGGATTAGCAGGAAAAAGCAAAAAATTTCAGAATTGCACCTTGCAGTGCGGAGAAATTACTGTTTGTGCATTTACAATATTCATTGATTTTTGCCATTGAAAAACATCATGTTATTCATATACCAGAAATGTTTGAAGCTACTGACTGAATGAAAAGAGCTGGCATCTCACTCTCTTTGAATCTTCTTTATCATGCTAAGAGGAGCAGGAAAAAGCAAAAAATTTCAGAATTGCACCTTGCAATGTGGAGATATTACTGTTTGTGCATTTACAATATTCATTGATTTTTGCCATTGAAAAACGTCCAGAAATGTTTGAAGCTACTGACTGAATGAAAGGAGCTGGCATGTCACTCTCTTTGAATCTTCTTTATCATGCTAGGATTAGCAGGAAAAAGCAAAAAATTTCAGAATTGCACCTTGCAATGCGGAGAAATTACTGTTTGTGCATTTACAATATTCATTGATTTTTGCCATTGAAAAACATCATGTTATTCATATACCAGAAATGTTTGAAGCTACTGACTGAATGAAAAGAGCTGGCATCTCACTCTCTTTGAATCTTCTTTATCATGCTGAGAGGAGCAGGAAAAAGCAAAAAATTTCAGAATTGCACCTTGCAATGTGGAGATATTACGGTTTGTGCATTTACAATATTCATTGATTTTTGCCATTGAAAAAGGTCCAGAAATGTTTGAAGCTACTGACTGAATGAAAGGAGCTGGCATCTCACTCTCTTTGAATCTTCTTTATCATGCTAGGATTAGCAGGAAAAAGCAAAAAATTTCAGAATTGCACCTTGCAATGCGGAGAAATTACTGTTTGTGCATTTACAATATTCATTGATTTTTGCCATTGAAAAACATCATGTTATTCATATACCAGAAATGTTTGAAGCTACTGACTGAATGAAAAGAGCTGGCATCTCACTCTCTTTGAATCTTCTTTATCATGCTAAGAGGAGCAGGAAAAAGCAAAAAAATTCAGAATTGCACCTTGCAATGTGGAGATATTACTGTTTGTGCATTTACAATATTCATTGATTTTTGCCATTGAAAAACGTCCAGAAATGTTTGAAGCTATTGACTGAATGAAAGGTCCTGGCATGTCACTCTCTTTGAATCTTCTTTATCATGCTAGGATTAGCAGGAAAAAGCAAAAAATTTCAGAATTGCACCTTGCAATGCGGAGAAATTACTGTTTGTGCATTTACAATATTCATTGATTTTTGCCATTGAAAAACATCATGTTATTCATATACCAGAAATGTTTGAAGCTACTGACTGAATGAAAAGAGCTGGCATCTCACTCTCTTTGAATCTTCTTTATCATGCTAAGAGGAGCAGGAAAAAGCAAAAAATTTCAGAATTGCACCTTGCAATGTGGAGATATTACTGTTTGTGCATTTACAATATTCATTGATTTTTGCCATTGAAAAACGTCCAGAAATGTTTGAAGCTACTGACTGAATGAAAGGAGCTGGCATCTCACTCTCTTTGAATCTTCTTTATCATGCTAGGATTAGCAGGAAAAAGCAAAAAATTTCAGAATTGCACCTTGCAATGTGGAGATATTACTGTTTGTGCATTTACAATATTCATTGATTTTTGCCATTGAAAAACGTCCAGAAATGTTTGAAGCTACTGACTGAATGAAAGGAGCTGGCATCTCACTCTCTTTGAATCTTCTTTATCATGCTAGGATTAGCAGGAAAAAGCAAAAAATTTCAGAATTGCACCTTGCAATGTGGAGATATAACTGTTTGTGCATTTACAATATTCATTGATTTTTGCCATTGAAAAACGTCCAGAAATGTTTGTAGCTACTGACTGAATGAAAAGAGCTGGCATCTCACTCTCTTTGAATCTTCTTTATCATGTTAAGAGGAGCAGGAAAAAGCAAAAAATTTCAGAATTGCACCTTGCAATGCGGAGAAATTACTGTTTGTGCATTTACAATATTCATTGATTTTTGCCATTGAAAAACGTCCAGAAATGTTTGAAGCTATTGACTGAATGAAAGGAGCTGGCATGTCACTCTCTTTGAATCTTCTTTATCATGCTAGGATTAGCAGGAAAAAGCAAAAAATTTCAGAATTGCACCTTGCAATGCGGAGAAATTACTGTTTGTGCATTTACAATATTCATTGATTTTTGCCATTGAAAAACATCATGTTATTCATATACCAGAAATGTTTGAAGCTACTGAATGAATGAAAAGAGCTGGCATCTCACTCTCTTTGAATCTTCTTTATCATGCTAAGAGGAGCAGGAAAAAGCTAAAAATTTCAGAATTGCACCTTGCAATGTGGAGATATTACTGATGTGCATTTACAATATTCATTGATTTTTGCCATTGAAAAACGTCCAGAAATGTTTGAAGCTACTGACTGAATGAAAGGAGCTGGCATCTCACTCTCTTTGAATCTTCTTTATCATGCTAGGATTAGCAGGAAAAAGCAAAAAATTTCAGAATTGCACCTTGCAATGTGGAGATATTACTGTTTGTGCATTTACAATATTCATTGATTTTTGCCATTGAAAAACGTCCAGAAATGTTTGAAGCTACTGACTGAATGAAAGGAGCTGGCATCTCACTCTCTTTGAATCTTCTTTATCATGCTAGGATTAGCAGGAAAAAGCAAAAAATTTCAGAATTGCACCTTGCAATGTGGAGATATAACTGTTTGTGCATTTACAATATTCATTGATTTTTGCCATTGAAAAACGTCCAGAAATGTTTGTAGCTACTGACTGAATGAAAAGAGCTGGCATCTCACTCTCTTTGAAACTTCTTTATCATGCTAAGAGGAGCAGGAAAAAGCAAAAAATTTCAGAATTGCACCTTGCAATGCGGAGAAATTACTGTTTGTGCATTTACAATATTCATTGATTTTTGCCAATGAAAAACATCATGTTATTCATATACCAGAAATGTTTGAAGCTACTGACTGAATGAAAAGAGCTGGCATCTCACTCTCTTTGAATCTTTTTTATCATGCTAAGAGGAGCAGGAAAAAGCAAAAAATTCCAGAATTGCACCTTGCAATGTGGAGATATTACTGTTTGTGCATTTACAATATTCATTGATTTTTGCCATTGAAAAACGTCCAGAAATGTTTGAAGCTACTGACTGAATGAAAGGAGCTGGCATCTCACTCTCTTTGAATCTTCTTTATCATGCTAGGATTAGCAGGAAAAAGCAAAAAATTTCAGAATTGCACCTTGCAATGCGGAGAAATTACTGTTTGTGCATTTACAATATTCATTGATTTTTTCCATTGAAAAACATCATGTTATTCATATACCAGAAATGTTTGAAGCTACTGACTGAATGAAAAAAGCTGGCATCTCACTCTCTTTGAATCTTCTTTATCATGCTAAGAGGAGCAGGAAAAAGCAAAAAATTTCAGAATTGCACCTTGCAATGTGGAGATATTACTGTTTGTGCATTTACAATATTCATTGATTTTTGCCATTGAAAAACGTCCAGAAATGTTTGAAGCTACTGACTGAATGAAAGGAGCTGGCATCTCACTCTCTTTGAATCTTCTTTATCATGCTAGGATTAGCAGGAAAAAGCAAAAAATTTCAGAATTGCACCTTGCAATGCGGAGAAATTACTGTTTGTGCATTTACAATATTCATTGATTTTTGCCATTGAAAAACATCATGTTATTCATATACCAGAAATGTTTGAAGCTACTGACTGAATGAAAAGAGCTGGCATCTCACTCTCTTTGAATCTTCTTTATCATGCTAAGAGGAGCAGGAAAAAGCAAAAAATTTCAGAATTGCACCTTGCAATGTGGAGATATTACTGTTTGTGCATTTACAATATTCATTGATTTTTGCCATTGAAAAACGTCCAGAAATGTTTGAAGCTACTGACTGAATGAAAGGAGCTGGCATCTCACTCTCTTTGAATCTTCTTTATCATGCTAGGATTAGCAGGAAAAAGCAAAAAATTTCAGAATTGCACCTTGCAATGCGGAGAAATTACTGTTTGTGCATTTACAATATTCATTGATTTTTGCCATTGAAAAACATCATGTTATTCATATACCAGAAATGTTTGGAGCTACTGACTGAATGAAAAGAGCTGGCATCTCACTCTCTTTGAATCTTCTTTATCATGCTAAGAGGAGCAGGAAAAAGCAAAAAATTTCAGAATTGCACCTTGCAATGTGGAGATATTACTGTTTGTGCATTTACAATATTCATTGATTTTTGCCATTGAAAAACGTCCAGAAATGTTTGAAGCTACTGACTGAATGAAAGGAGCTGGCATGTCACTCTCTTTGAATCTTCTTTATCATGCTAGGATTAGCAGGAAAAAGCAAAAAATTTCAGAATTGCACCTTGCAATGCGGAGAAATTACTGTTTGTGCATTTACAATATTCATTGATTTTTGCCTTTGAAAAACATCATGTTATTCATATACCAGAAATGTTTGAAGCTACTGACTGAATGAAAAGAGCTGGCATCTCACTCTCTTTGAATCTTCTTTATCATGCTAAGAGGAGCAGGAAAAAGCTAAAAATTTCAGAATTGCACCTTGCAATGTGGAGATATTACTGTTTGTGCATTTACAATATTCATTGATTTTTGCCATTGAAAAACGTCCAGAAATGTTTGAAGCTACTGACTGAATGAAAGGAGCTGGCATCTCACTCTCTTTGAATCTTCTTTATCATGCTAGGATTAGCAGGAAAAAGCAAAAAATTTCAGAATTGCACCTTGCAATGCGGAGAAATTACTGTTTGTGCATTTACAATATTCATTGATTTTTGCCATTGAAAAACATCATGTTATTCATATACCAGAAATGTTTGAAGCTACTGACTGAATGAAAAGAGCTGGCATCTCACTCTCTTTGAATCTTCTTTATCATGCTAAGAGGAGCAGGAAAAAGCTAAAAATTTCAGAATTGCACCTTGCAATGTGGAGACATTACTGTTTGTGCATTTACAATATTCATTGATTTTTGCCATTGAAAAACGTCCAGAAATGTTTGAAGCTACTGACTGAATGAAAGGAGCTGGCATCTCACTCTCTTTGAATCTTCTTTATCATGCTAGGATTAGCAGGAAAAAGCAAAAAATTTCAGAATTGCACCTTGCAATGCGGAGAAATTACTGTTTGTGCATTTACAATATTCATTGATTTTTGCCATTGAAAAACATCATGTTATTCATATACCAGAAATGTTTGAAGCTACTGACTGAATGAAAAGAGCTGGCATCTCACTCTCTTTGAATCTTCTTTATCATGCTGAGAGGAGCAGGAAAAAGCAAAAAATTTCAGAATTGCACCTTGCAATGTGGAGATATTACTGTTTGTGCATTTACAATATTCATTGATTTTTGCCATTGAAAAACGTCCAGAAATGTTTGAAGCTACTGACTGAATGAAAGGAGCTGGCATCTCACTCTCTTTGAATCTTCTTTATCATGCTAGGATTAGCAGTAAAAAGCAAAAAATTTCAGAATTGCACCTTGCAATGCGGAGAAATTACTGTTTGTGCATTTACAATATTCATTGATTTTTGCCATTGAAAAACATCATGTTATTCATATACCAGAAATGTTTGAAGCTACTGACTGAATGAAAAGAGCTGGCATCTCACTCTCTTTGAATCTTCTTTATCATGCTAAGAGGAGCAGGAAAAAGCAAAAAATTTCAGAATTGCACCTTGCAATGTGGAGATATTACTGTTTGTGCATTTACAATATTCATTGATTTTTGCCATTGAAAAACGTCCAGAAATGTTTGAAGCTATTGACTGAATGAAAGGAGCTGGCATGTCACTCTCTTTGAATCTTCTTTATCATGCTAGGATTAGCAGGAAAAAGCAAAAAATTTCAGAATTGCACCTTGCAATGCGGAGAAATTACTGTTTGTGCATTTACAATATTCATTGATTTTTGCCATTGAAAAACATCATGTTATTCATATACCAGAAATGTTTGAAGCTACTGACTGAATGAAAAGAGCTGGCATCTCACTCTCTTTGAATCTTCTTTATCATGCTGATAGGAGCAGGAAAAAGCAAAAAATTTCAGAATTGCACCTTGCAATGTGGAGATATTACTGTTTGTGCATTTACAATATTCATTGATTTTTGCCATTGAAAAACGTCCAGAAATGTTTGAAGCTACTGACTGAATGAAAGGAGCTGGCATCGCACTCTCTTTGAATCTTCTTTATCATGCTAGGATTAGCAGGAAAAAGCAAAAAATTTCAGAATTGCACCTTGCAATGCGGAGAAATTACTTTTTGTGCATTTACAATATTCATTGATTTTTGCCATTGAAAAACATCATGTTATTCATATACCAGAAATGTTTGAAGCTACTGACTGAATGAAAAGAGCTGGCATCTCACTCTCTTTGAATCTTCTTTATCATGCTGAGAGGAGCAGGAAAAAGCAAAAAATTTCAGAATTGCACCTTGCAATGTGGAGATATTACTGTTTGTGCATTTACAATATTCATTGATTTTTGCCATTGAAAAACGTCCAGAAATGTTTGAAGCTACTGACTGAATGAAAGGAGCTGGCATCTCACTCTCTTTGAATCTTCTTTATCATGCTAGGATTAGCAGGAAAAAGCAAAAAATTTCAGAATTGCACCTTGCAATGTGGAGATATTTCTCTTTGTGCATTTACAATATTCATTGATTTTTGCCATTGAAAAACATCCAGAAATGTTTGAAGCTACTGACTGAATGAAAGGAGCTGGCATCTCACTCTCTTTGAATCTTCTTTATCATGCTAGGATTAGCAGGAAAAAGCAAAAAATTTCAGAATTGCACCTTGCAATGCGGAGAAATTACTGTTTGTGCATTTACAATATTCATTGATTTTTGCCATTGAAAAACATCATGTTATTCATATACCAGAAATGTTTGAAGCTACTGACTGAATGAAAAGAGCTGGCATCTCACTCTCTTTGAATCTTCTTTATCATGCTAAGAGGAGCAGGAAAAAGCAAAAAATTTCAGAATTGCACCTTGCAATGTGGAGATATTACTGTTTGTGCATTTACAATATTCATTGATTTTTGCCATTGAAAAACGTCCAGAAATGTTTGAAGCTACTGACTGAATGAAAGGAGCTGGCATCTCACTCTCTTTGAATCTTCTTTATCATGCTAGGATTAGCAGGAAAAAGCAAAAAATTTCAGAATTGCACCTTGCAATGCGGAGAAATTACTGTTTGTGCATTTACAATATTCATTGATTTTTTCCATTGAAAAACATCATGTTATTCATATACCAGAAATGTTTGAAGCTACTGACTGAATGAAAAGAGCTGGCATCTCACTCTCTTTGAATCTTCTTTATCATGCTAAGAGGAGCAGGAAAAAGCAAAAAATTTCAGAATTGCACCTTGCAATGTGGAGATATTACTGTTTGTGCATTTACAATATTCATTGATTTTTGCCATTGAAAAACGTCCAGAAATGTTTGAAGCTACTGACTGAATGAAAGGAGCCGGCATGTCACTCTCTTTGAATCTTCTTTATCATGCTAGGATTAGCCGGAAAAAGCAAAAAATTTCAGAATTGCACCTTGCAATGCGGAGAAATTACTGTTTGTGCATTTACAATATTCATTGATTTTTGCCATTGAAAAACATCATGTTATTCATATACCAATAATGTTTGAAGCTACTGACTGAATGAAAAGAGCTGGCATCTCACTCTCTTTGAATCTTCTTTATCATGCTAAGAGGAGCAGGAAAAAGCTAAAAATTTCAGAATTGCACCATGCAATGTGGAGATATTACTGTTTGTGCATTTACAATATTCATTGATTTTTGCCATTGAAAAACGTCCAGAAATGTTTGAAGCTACTGACTGAATGAAAGGAGCTGGCATCTCACTCTCTTTGAATCTTCTTTATCATGCTAGGATTAGCAGGAAAAAGCAAAAAATTTCAGAATTGCACCTTGCAATGCGGAGAAATTACTGTTTGTGCATTTACAATATTCATTGATTTTTGCCATTGAAAAACATCATGTTATTCATATACCAGAAATGTTTGAAGCTACTGACTGAATGAAAAGAGCTGGCATCTCACTCTCTTTGAATCTTCTTTATCATGCTGAGAGGAGCAGGAAAAAGCAAAAAATTTCAGAATTGCACCTTGCAATGTGGAGATATTACTGTTTGTGCATTTACAATATTCATTGATTTTTGCCATTGAAAAACGTCCAGAAATGTTTGAAGCTACTGACTGAATGAAAGGAGCTGGCATCTCACTCTCTTTGAATCTTCTTTATCATGCTAGGATTAGCAGGAAAAAGCAAAAAATTTCAGAATTGCACCTTGCAATGCGGAGAAATTACTGTTTGTGCATTTACAATATTCATTGATTTTTGCCATTGAAAAACATCATGTTATTCATATACCTGAAATGTTTGAAGCTACTGACTGAATGAAAAGAGCTGGCATCTCACTCTCTTTGAATCTTCTTTATCATGCTAAGAGGAGCAGGAAAAAGCAAAAAAATTCAGAATTGCACCTTGCAATGTGGAGATATTACTGTTTGTGCATTTACAATATTCATTGATTTTTGCCATTGAAAAACGTCCAGAAATGTTTGAAGCTATTGACTGAATGAAAGGAGCTGGCATGTCACTCTCTTTGAATCTTCTTTATCATGCTAGGATTAGCAGGAAAAAGCAAAAAATTTCAGAATTGCACCTTGCAATGCGGAGAAATTACTGTTTGTGCATTTACAATATTCATTGATTTTTGCCATTGAAAAACATCATGTTATTCATATACCAGAAATGTTTGAAGCTACTGACTGAATGAAAAGAGCTGGCATCTCACTCTCTTTGAATCTTCTTTATCATGCTAAGAGGAGCAGGAAAAAGCTAAAAATTTCAGAATTGCACCTTGCAATGTGGAGATATTACTGTTTGTGCATTTACAATATTCATTGATTTTTGCCATTGAAAAACGTCCAGAAATGTTTGAAGCTACTGACTGAATGAAAGGAGCTGGCATCTCACTCTCTTTGAATCTTCTTTATCATGCTAGGATTAGCAGGAAAAAGCAAAAAATTTCAGAATTGCACCTTGCAATGTGGAGATATTACTGTTTGTGCATTTACAATATTCATTGATTTTTGCCATTGAAAAACGTCCAGAAATGTTTGAAGCTACTGACTGAATGAAAGGAGCTGGCATCTCACTCTCTTTGAATCTTCTTTACCATGCTAGGATTAGCAGGAAAAAGCAAAAAATTTCAGAATTGCACCTTGCAATGTGGAGATATTACTGTTTGTGCATTTACAATATTCATTGATTTTTGCCATTGAAAAACGTCCAGAAATGTTTGAAGCTACTGACTGAATGAAAGGAGCTGGCATCTCACTCTCTTTGAATCTTCTTTATCATGCTAGGATTAGCAGGAAAAAGCAAAAAATTTCAGAATTGCACCTTACAATGTGGAGATATAACTGTTTGTGCATTTACAATATTCATTGATTTTTGCCATTGAAAAACGTCCAGAAATGTTTGTAGCTACTGACTGAATGAAAAGAGCTGGCATCTCACTCTCTTTGAATCTTCTTTATCATGCTAAGAGGAGCAGGAAAAAGCAAAAAATTTCAGAATTGCACCTTGCAATGCGGAGAAATTACTGTTTGTGCATTTACAATATTCATTGATTTTTGCCATTGAAAAACATCATGTTATTCATATACCAGAAATGTTTGAAGCTACTGACTGAATGAAAAGAGCTGGCATCTCACTCTCTTTGAATCTTTTTTATCATGCTAAGAGGAGCAGGAAAAAGCAAAAAATTCCAGAATTGCACCTTGCAATGTGGAGATATTACTGTTTGTGCATTTACAATATTCATTGATTTTTGCCATTGAAAAACGTCCAGAAATGTTTGAAGCTACTGACTGAATGAAAGGAGCTGGCATCTCACTCTCTTTGAATCTTCTTTATCATGCTAGGATTAGCAGGAAAAAGCAAAAAATTTCAGAATTGCACCTTGCAATGCGGAGAAATTACTGTTTGTGCATTTACAATATTCATTGATTTTTTCCATTGAAAAACATCATGTTATTCATATACCAGAAATGTTTGAAGCTACTGACTGAATGAAAAGAGCTGGCATCTCACTCTCTTTGAATCCTCTTTATCATGCTAAGAGGAGCAGGAAAAAGCAAAAAATTTCAGAATTGCACCTTGCAATGTGGAGATATTACTGTTTGTGCATTTACAATATTCATTGATTTTTGCCATTGAAAAACGTCCAGAAATGTTTGAAGCTACTGACTGAATGAAAGGAGCTGGCATCTCACTCTCTTTGAATCTTCTTTATCATGCTAGGATTAGCAGGAAAAAGCAAAAAATTTCAGAATTGCACCTTGCAATGCGGAGAAATTACTGTTTGTGCATTTACAATATTCATTGATTTTTGCCATTGAAAAACGTCCAGAAATGTTTGAAGCTACTGACTGAATGAAATGAGCTGGCATCTCACTCTCTTTGAATCTTCTTTATCATGCTAGGATTAGCAGGAAAAAGCAAAAAATTTCAGAATTGCACCTTGCAATGCGGAGAAATTACTGTTTGTGCATTTACAATATTCATTGATTTTTTCCATTGAAAAACATCATGTTATTCATATACCAGAAATGTTTGAAGCTACTGACTGAATGAAAAGAGCTGGCATCTCACTCTCTTTGAATCTTCTTTATCTTGCTAAGAGGAGCAGGAAAAAGCAAAAAATTTCAGAATTGCACCTTGCAATGTGGAGATATTACTGTTTGTGCATTTACAATATTCATTGATTTTTGCCATTGAAAAACGTCCAGAAATGTTTGAAGCTACTGACTGAATGAAAGGAGCTGGCATCTCACTCTCTTTGAATCTTCTTTATCATGCTAGGATTAGCAGGAAAAAGCAAAAAATTTCAGAATTGCACCTTGCAATGCGGAGAAATTACTGTTTGTGCATTTACAATATTCATTGATTTTTGCCATTGAAAAACATCATGTTATTCATATACCAGAAATGTTTGAAGCTACTGACTGAATGAAAAGAGCTGGCATCTCACTCTCTTTGAATCTTCTTTACCATGCTAAAAGGAGCAGGAAAAAGCAAAAAATTTCAGAATTGCACCTTGCAATATGGAGATATTACTGTTTGTGCATTTACAATATTCATTGATTTTTGCCATTGAAAAACGTCCAGAAATGTTTGAAGCTACTGACTGAATGAAAGGAGCTGGCATCTCACTCTCTTTGAATCTTCTTTATCATGCTAGGATTAGCAGGAAAAAGCAAAAAATTTCAGAATTGCACCTTGCAGTGCGGAGAAATTACTGTTTGTGCATTTACAATATTCATTGATTTTTGCCATTGAAAAACATCATGTTATTCATATACCAGAAATGTTTGAAGCTACTGACTGAATGAAAAGAGCTGGCATCTCACTCTCTTTGAATCTTCTTTATCATGCTAAGAGGAGCAGGAAAAAGCAAAAAATTTCAGAATTGCACCTTGCAATGTGGAGATATTACTGTTTGTGCATTTACAATATTCATTGATTTTTGCCATTGAAAAACGTCCAGAAATGTTTGAAGCTACTGACTGAATGAAAGGAGCTGGCATGTCACTCTCTTTGAATCTTCTTTATCATGCTAGGATTAGCAGGAAAAAGCAAAAAATTTCAGAATTGCACCTTGCAATGCGGAGAAATTACTGTTTGTGCATTTACAATATTCATTGATTTTTGCCATTGAAAAACGTCCAGAAATGTTTGAAGCTACTGACTGAATGAAAGGAGCTGGCATCTCACTCTCTTTGAATCTTCTTTACCATGCTAGGATTAGCAGGAAAAAGCAAAAAATTTCAGAATTGCACCTTGCAATGTGGAGATATTACTGTTTGTGCATTTACAATATTCATTGATTTTTGCCATTGAAAAACGTCCAGAAATGTTTGAAGCTACTGACTGAATGAAAGGAGCTGGCATCTCACTCTCTTTGAATCTTCTTTATCATGCTAGGATTAGCAGGAAAAAGCAAAAAATTTCAGAATTGCACCTTACAATGTGGAGATATAACTGTTTGTGCATTTACAATATTCATTGATTTTTGCCATTGAAAAACGTCCAGAAATGTTTGTAGCTACTGACTGAATGAAAAGAGCTGGCATCTCACTCTCTTTGAATCTTCTTTATCATGCTAAGAGGAGCAGGAAAAAGCAAAAAATTTCAGAATTGCACCTTGCAATGCGGAGAAATTACTGTTTGTGCATTTACAATATTCATTGATTTTTGCCATTGAAAAACATCATGTTATTCATATACCAGAAATGTTTGAAGCTACTGACTGAATGAAAAGAGCTGGCATCTCACTCTCTTTGAATCTTTTTTATCATGCTAAGAGGAGCAGGAAAAAGCAAAAAATTCCAGAATTGCACCTTGCAATGTGGAGATATTACTGTTTGTGCATTTACAATATTCATTGATTTTTGCCATTGAAAAACGTCCAGAAATGTTTGAAGCTACTGACTGAATGAAAGGAGCTGGCATCTCACTCTCTTTGAATCTTCTTTATCATGCTAGGATTAGCAGGAAAAAGCAAAAAATTTCAGAATTGCACCTTGCAATGCGGAGAAATTACTGTTTGTGCATTTACAATATTCATTGATTTTTTCCATTGAAAAACATCATGTTATTCATATACCAGAAATGTTTGAAGCTACTGACTGAATGAAAAGAGCTGGCATCTCACTCTCTTTGAATCCTCTTTATCATGCTAAGAGGAGCAGGAAAAAGCAAAAAATTTCAGAATTGCACCTTGCAATGTGGAGATATTACTGTTTGTGCATTTACAATATTCATTGATTTTTGCCATTGAAAAACGTCCAGAAATGTTTGAAGCTACTGACTGAATGAAAGGAGCTGGCATCTCACTCTCTTTGAATCTTCTTTATCATGCTAGGATTAGCAGGAAAAAGCAAAAAATTTCAGAATTGCACCTTGCAATGCGGAGAAATTACTGTTTGTGCATTTACAATATTCATTGATTTTTGCCATTGAAAAACGTCCAGAAATGTTTGAAGCTACTGACTGAATGAAATGAGCTGGCATCTCACTCTCTTTGAATCTTCTTTATCATGCTAGGATTAGCAGGAAAAAGCAAAAAATTTCAGAATTGCACCTTGCAATGCGGAGAAATTACTGTTTGTGCATTTACAATATTCATTGATTTTTTCCATTGAAAAACATCATGTTATTCATATACCAGAAATGTTTGAAGCTACTGACTGAATGAAAAGAGCTGGCATCTCACTCTCTTTGAATCTTCTTTATCTTGCTAAGAGGAGCAGGAAAAAGCAAAAAATTTCAGAATTGCACCTTGCAATGTGGAGATATTACTGTTTGTGCATTTACAATATTCATTGATTTTTGCCATTGAAAAACGTCCAGAAATGTTTGAAGCTACTGACTGAATGAAAGGAGCTGGCATCTCACTCTCTTTGAATCTTCTTTATCATGCTAGGATTAGCAGGAAAAAGCAAAAAATTTCAGAATTGCACCTTGCAATGCGGAGAAATTACTGTTTGTGCATTTACAATATTCATTGATTTTTGCCATTGAAAAACATCATGTTATTCATATACCAGAAATGTTTGAAGCTACTGACTGAATGAAAAGAGCTGGCATCTCACTCTCTTTGAATCTTCTTTACCATGCTAAAAGGAGCAGGAAAAAGCAAAAAATTTCAGAATTGCACCTTGCAATATGGAGATATTACTGTTTGTGCATTTACAATATTCATTGATTTTTGCCATTGAAAAACGTCCAGAAATGTTTGAAGCTACTGACTGAATGAAAGGAGCTGGCATCTCACTCTCTTTGAATCTTCTTTATCATGCTAGGATTAGCAGGAAAAAGCAAAAAATTTCAGAATTGCACCTTGCAGTGCGGAGAAATTACTGTTTGTGCATTTACAATATTCATTGATTTTTGCCATTGAAAAACATCATGTTATTCATATACCAGAAATGTTTGAAGCTACTGACTGAATGAAAAGAGCTGGCATCTCACTCTCTTTGAATCTTCTTTATCATGCTAAGAGGAGCAGGAAAAAGCAAAAAATTTCAGAATTGCACCTTGCAATGTGGAGATATTACTGTTTGTGCATTTACAATATTCATTGATTTTTGCCATTGAAAAACGTCCAGAAATGTTTGAAGCTACTGACTGAATGAAAGGAGCTGGCATGTCACTCTCTTTGAATCTTCTTTATCATGCTAGGATTAGCAGGAAAAAGCAAAAAATTTCAGAATTGCACCTTGCAATGCGGAGAAATTACTGTTTGTGCATTTACAATATTCATTGATTTTTGCCATTGAAAAACATCATGTTATTCATATACCAGAAATGTTTGAAGCTACTGACTGAATGAAAAGAGCTGGCATCTCACTCTCTTTGAATCTTCTTTATCATGCTGAGAGGAGCAGGAAAAAGCAAAAAATTTCAGAATTGCACCTTGCAATGTGGAGATATTACGGTTTGTGCATTTACAATATTCATTGATTTTTGCCATTGAAAAAGGTCCAGAAATGTTTGAAGCTACTGACTGAATGAAAGGAGCTGGCATCTCACTCTCTTTGAATCTTCTTTATCATGCTAGGATTAGCAGGAAAAAGCAAAAAATTTCAGAATTGCACCTTGCAATGCGGAGAAATTACTGTTTGTGCATTTACAATATTCATTGATTTTTGCCATTGAAAAACATCATGTTATTCATATACCAGAAATGTTTGAAGCTACTGACTGAATGAAAAGAGCTGGCATCTCACTCTCTTTGAATCTTCTTTATCATGCTAAGAGGAGCAGGAAAAAGCAAAAAAATTCAGAATTGCACCTTGCAATGTGGAGATATTACTGTTTGTGCATTTACAATATTCATTGATTTTTGCCATTGAAAAACGTCCAGAAATGTTTGAAGCTATTGACTGAATGAAAGGTCCTGGCATGTCACTCTCTTTGAATCTTCTTTATCATGCTAGGATTAGCAGGAAAAAGCAAAAAATTTCAGAATTGCACCTTGCAATGCGGAGAAATTACTGTTTGTGCATTTACAATATTCATTGATTTTTGCCATTTGAAAAAAACATGTTATTCATATACCAGAAATGTTTGAAGCTACTGACTGAATGAAAAGAGCTGGCATCTCACTCTCTTTGAATCTTCTTTATCATGCTAAGAGGAGCAGGAAAAAGCAAAAAATTTCAGAATTGCACCTTGCAATGTGGAGATATTACTGTTTGTGCATTTACAATATTCATTGATTTTTGCCATTGAAAAACGTCCAGAAATGTTTGAAGCTACTGACTGAATGAAAGGAGCTGGCATCTCACTCTCTTTGAATCTTCTTTATCATGCTAGGATTAGCAGGAAAAAGCAAAAAATTTCAGAATTGCACCTTGCAATGTGGAGATATTACTGTTTGTGCATTTACAATATTCATTGATTTTTGCCATTGAAAAACGTCCAGAAATGTTTGAAGCTACTGACTGAATGAAAGGAGCTGGCATCTCACTCTCTTTGAATCTTCTTTATCATGCTAGGATTAGCAGGAAAAAGCAAAAAATTTCAGAATTGCACCTTGCAATGTGGAGATATAACTGTTTGTGCATTTACAATATTCATTGATTTTTGCCATTGAAAAACGTCCAGAAATGTTTGTAGCTACTGACTGAATGAAAAGAGCTGGCATCTCACTCTCTTTGAATCTTCTTTATCATGTTAAGAGGAGCAGGAAAAAGCAAAAAATTTCAGAATTGCACCTTGCAATGCGGAGAAATTACTGTTTGTGCATTTACAATATTCATTGATTTTTGCCATTGAAAAACGTCCAGAAATGTTTGAAGCTATTGACTGAATGAAAGGAGCTGGCATGTCACTCTCTTTGAATCTTCTTTATCATGCTAGGATTAGCAGGAAAAAGCAAAAAATTTCAGAATTGCACCTTGCAATGCGGAGAAATTACTGTTTGTGCATTTACAATATTCATTGATTTTTGCCATTGAAAAACATCATGTTATTCATATACCAGAAATGTTTGAAGCTACTGAATGAATGAAAAGAGCTGGCATCTCACTCTCTTTGAATCTTCTTTATCATGCTAAGAGGAGCAGGAAAAAGCTAAAAATTTCAGAATTGCACCTTGCAATGTGGAGATATTACTGATGTGCATTTACAATATTCATTGATTTTTGCCATTGAAAAACGTCCAGAAATGTTTGAAGCTACTGACTGAATGAAAGGAGCTGGCATCTCACTCTCTTTGAATCTTCTTTATCATGCTAGGATTAGCAGGAAAAAGCAAAAAATTTCAGAATTGCACCTTGCAATGTGGAGATATTACTGTTTGTGCATTTACAATATTCATTGATTTTTGCCATTGAAAAACGTCCAGAAATGTTTGAAGCTACTGACTGAATGAAAGGAGCTGGCATCTCACTCTCTTTGAATCTTCTTTATCATGCTAGGATTAGCAGGAAAAAGCAAAAAATTTCAGAATTGCACCTTGCAATGTGGAGATATAACTGTTTGTGCATTTACAATATTCATTGATTTTTGCCATTGAAAAACGTCCAGAAATGTTTGTAGCTACTGACTGAATGAAAAGAGCTGGCATCTCACTCTCTTTGAAACTTCTTTATCATGCTAAGAGGAGCAGGAAAAAGCAAAAAATTTCAGAATTGCACCTTGCAATGCGGAGAAATTACTGTTTGTGCATTTACAATATTCATTGATTTTTGCCAATGAAAAACATCATGTTATTCATATACCAGAAATGTTTGAAGCTACTGACTGAATGAAAAGAGCTGGCATCTCACTCTCTTTGAATCTTTTTTATCATGCTAAGAGGAGCAGGAAAAAGCAAAAAATTCCAGAATTGCACCTTGCAATGTGGAGATATTACTGTTTGTGCATTTACAATATTCATTGATTTTTGCCATTGAAAAACGTCCAGAAATGTTTGAAGCTACTGACTGAATGAAAGGAGCTGGCATCTCACTCTCTTTGAATCTTCTTTATCATGCTAGGATTAGCAGGAAAAAGCAAAAAATTTCAGAATTGCACCTTGCAATGCGGAGAAATTACTGTTTGTGCATTTACAATATTCATTGATTTTTTCCATTGAAAAACATCATGTTATTCATATACCAGAAATGTTTGAAGCTACTGACTGAATGAAAAAAGCTGGCATCTCACTCTCTTTGAATCTTCTTTATCATGCTAAGAGGAGCAGGAAAAAGCAAAAAATTTCAGAATTGCACCTTGCAATGTGGAGATATTACTGTTTGTGCATTTACAATATTCATTGATTTTTGCCATTGAAAAACGTCCAGAAATGTTTGAAGCTACTGACTGAATGAAAGGAGCTGGCATCTCACTCTCTTTGAATCTTCTTTATCATGCTAGGATTAGCAGGAAAAAGCAAAAAATTTCAGAATTGCACCTTGCAATGCGGAGAAATTACTGTTTGTGCATTTACAATATTCATTGATTTTTGCCATTGAAAAACATCATGTTATTCATATACCAGAAATGTTTGAAGCTACTGACTGAATGAAAAGAGCTGGCATCTCACTCTCTTTGAATCTTCTTTATCATGCTAAGAGGAGCAGGAAAAAGCAAAAAATTTCAGAATTGCACCTTGCAATGTGGAGATATTACTGTTTGTGCATTTACAATATTCATTGATTTTTGCCATTGAAAAACGTCCAGAAATGTTTGAAGCTACTGACTGAATGAAAGGAGCTGGCATCTCACTCTCTTTGAATCTTCTTTATCATGCTAGGATTAGCAGGAAAAAGCAAAAAATTTCAGAATTGCACCTTGCAATGCGGAGAAATTACTGTTTGTGCATTTACAATATTCATTGATTTTTGCCATTGAAAAACATCATGTTATTCATATACCAGAAATGTTTGGAGCTACTGACTGAATGAAAAGAGCTGGCATCTCACTCTCTTTGAATCTTCTTTATCATGCTAAGAGGAGCAGGAAAAAGCAAAAAATTTCAGAATTGCACCTTGCAATGTGGAGATATTACTGTTTGTGCATTTACAATATTCATTGATTTTTGCCATTGAAAAACGTCCAGAAATGTTTGAAGCTACTGACTGAATGAAAGGAGCTGGCATGTCACTCTCTTTGAATCTTCTTTATCATGCTAGGATTAGCAGGAAAAAGCAAAAAATTTCAGAATTGCACCTTGCAATGCGGAGAAATTACTGTTTGTGCATTTACAATATTCATTGATTTTTGCCTTTGAAAAACATCATGTTATTCATATACCAGAAATGTTTGAAGCTACTGACTGAATGAAAAGAGCTGGCATCTCACTCTCTTTGAATCTTCTTTATCATGCTAAGAGGAGCAGGAAAAAGCTAAAAATTTCAGAATTGCACCTTGCAATGTGGAGATATTACTGTTTGTGCATTTACAATATTCATTGATTTTTGCCATTGAAAAACGTCCAGAAATGTTTGAAGCTACTGACTGAATGAAAGGAGCTGGCATCTCACTCTCTTTGAATCTTCTTTATCATGCTAGGATTAGCAGGAAAAAGCAAAAAATTTCAGAATTGCACCTTGCAATGCGGAGAAATTACTGTTTGTGCATTTACAATATTCATTGATTTTTGCCATTGAAAAACATCATGTTATTCATATACCAGAAATGTTTGAAGCTACTGACTGAATGAAAAGAGCTGGCATCTCACTCTCTTTGAATCTTCTTTATCATGCTAAGAGGAGCAGGAAAAAGCTAAAAATTTCAGAATTGCACCTTGCAATGTGGAGACATTACTGTTTGTGCATTTACAATATTCATTGATTTTTGCCATTGAAAAACGTCCAGAAATGTTTGAAGCTACTGACTGAATGAAAGGAGCTGGCATCTCACTCTCTTTGAATCTTCTTTATCATGCTAGGATTAGCAGGAAAAAGCAAAAAATTTCAGAATTGCACCTTGCAATGCGGAGAAATTACTGTTTGTGCATTTACAATATTCATTGATTTTTGCCATTGAAAAACATCATGTTATTCATATACCAGAAATGTTTGAAGCTACTGACTGAATGAAAAGAGCTGGCATCTCACTCTCTTTGAATCTTCTTTATCATGCTGAGAGGAGCAGGAAAAAGCAAAAAATTTCAGAATTGCACCTTGCAATGTGGAGATATTACTGTTTGTGCATTTACAATATTCATTGATTTTTGCCATTGAAAAACGTCCAGAAATGTTTGAAGCTACTGACTGAATGAAAGGAGCTGGCATCTCACTCTCTTTGAATCTTCTTTATCATGCTAGGATTAGCAGTAAAAAGCAAAAAATTTCAGAATTGCACCTTGCAATGCGGAGAAATTACTGTTTGTGCATTTACAATATTCATTGATTTTTGCCATTGAAAAACATCATGTTATTCATATACCAGAAATGTTTGAAGCTACTGACTGAATGAAAAGAGCTGGCATCTCACTCTCTTTGAATCTTCTTTATCATGCTAAGAGGAGCAGGAAAAAGCAAAAAATTTCAGAATTGCACCTTGCAATGTGGAGATATTACTGTTTGTGCATTTACAATATTCATTGATTTTTGCCATTGAAAAACGTCCAGAAATGTTTGAAGCTATTGACTGAATGAAAGGAGCTGGCATGTCACTCTCTTTGAATCTTCTTTATCATGCTAGGATTAGCAGGAAAAAGCAAAAAATTTCAGAATTGCACCTTGCAATGCGGAGAAATTACTGTTTGTGCATTTACAATATTCATTGATTTTTGCCATTGAAAAACATCATGTTATTCATATACCAGAAATGTTTGAAGCTACTGACTGAATGAAAAGAGCTGGCATCTCACTCTCTTTGAATCTTCTTTATCATGCTGATAGGAGCAGGAAAAAGCAAAAAATTTCAGAATTGCACCTTGCAATGTGGAGATATTACTGTTTGTGCATTTACAATATTCATTGATTTTTGCCATTGAAAAACGTCCAGAAATGTTTGAAGCTACTGACTGAATGAAAGGAGCTGGCATCGCACTCTCTTTGAATCTTCTTTATCATGCTAGGATTAGCAGGAAAAAGCAAAAAATTTCAGAATTGCACCTTGCAATGCGGAGAAATTACTTTTTGTGCATTTACAATATTCATTGATTTTTGCCATTGAAAAACATCATGTTATTCATATACCAGAAATGTTTGAAGCTACTGACTGAATGAAAAGAGCTGGCATCTCACTCTCTTTGAATCTTCTTTATCATGCTGAGAGGAGCAGGAAAAAGCAAAAAATTTCAGAATTGCACCTTGCAATGTGGAGATATTACTGTTTGTGCATTTACAATATTCATTGATTTTTGCCATTGAAAAACGTCCAGAAATGTTTGAAGCTACTGACTGAATGAAAGGAGCTGGCATCTCACTCTCTTTGAATCTTCTTTATCATGCTAGGATTAGCAGGAAAAAGCAAAAAATTTCAGAATTGCACCTTGCAATGTGGAGATATTACTGTTTGTGCATTTACAATATTCATTGATTTTTGCCATTGAAAAACATCCAGAAATGTTTGAAGCTACTGACTGAATGAAAGGAGCTGGCATCTCACTCTCTTTGAATCTTCTTTATCATGCTAGGATTAGCAGGAAAAAGCAAAAAATTTCAGAATTGCACCTTGCAATGCGGAGAAATTACTGTTTGTGCATTTACAATATTCATTGATTTTTGCCATTGAAAAACATCATGTTATTCATATACCAGAAATGTTTGAAGCTACTGACTGAATGAAAAGAGCTGGCATCTCACTCTCTTTGAATCTTCTTTATCATGCTAAGAGGAGCAGGAAAAAGCAAAAAATTTCAGAATTGCACCTTGCAATGTGGAGATATTACTGTTTGTGCATTTACAATATTCATTGATTTTTGCCATTGAAAAACGTCCAGAAATGTTTGAAGCTACTGACTGAATGAAAGGAGCTGGCATCTCACTCTCTTTGAATCTTCTTTATCATGCTAGGATTAGCAGGAAAAAGCAAAAAATTTCAGAATTGCACCTTGCAATGCGGAGAAATTACTGTTTGTGCATTTACAATATTCATTGATTTTTGCCATTGAAAAACATCATGTTATTCATATACCAGAAATGTTTGAAGCTACTGACTGAATGAAAAGAGCTGGCATCTCACTCTCTTTGAATCTTCTTTATCATGCCAGGATTAGCAGGAAAAAGCTAAAAATTTCAGAATTGCACCTTGCAATGTGGAGATATTACTGTTTGTGCATTTACAATATTCATTGATTTTTGCCATTGAAAAACGTCCAGAAATGTTTGAAGCTACTGACTGAATGAAAGGAGCTGGCATCTCACTCTCTTTGAGTCTTCTTTATCATGCTAGGATTAGCAGGAAAAAGCAAAACATTTCAGAATTGCACCTTGCAATGTGGAGATATTACTGTTTGTGCATTTACAATATTCATTGATTTTTGCCATTGAAAAACGTCCAGAAATGTTTGAAGCTACTGACTGAATGAAAGGAGCTGGCATCTCAGTCTCTTTGAATCTTCTTTATCATGCTAGGATTAGCAGGAAAAAGCAAAAAATTTCAGAATTGCACCTTGTAATGTGGAGATATAACTGTTTGTGCATTTACAATATTCATTGATTTTTGCCATTGAAAAACGTCCAGAAATGTTTGTAGCTACTGACTGAATGAAAAGAGCTGGCATCTCACTCTCTTTGAATCTTCTTTATCATGCTAAGAGGAGCAGGAAAAAGCAAAAAATTTCAAAATTGCACCTTGCAATGCGGAGAAATTACTGTTTGTGCATTTACAATATTCATTGATTTTTGCCATTGAAAACATCATGTTATTCATATACCAGAAATGTTTGAAGCTACTGACTGAATGAAAAGAGCTGGCATCTCACTCTTTTTGAATCTTTTTTATCATGCTAAGAGGAGCAGGAAAAAGCAAAAAATTCCAGAATTGCACCTTGCAATGTGGACATATTACTGTTTGTGCATTTACAATATTCATTGATGTTTGCCATTGAAAAATGTCCAGAAATGTTTGAAGCTACTGACTGAATGAAAGGAGCTGGCATCTCACTCTCTTTGAATCTTCTTTATCATGCTAGGATTAGCAGGAAAAAGCAAAAAATTTCAGAATTGCACCTTGCAATGCGGAGAAATTACTGTTTGTGCATTTACAATATTCATTGATTTTTGCCATTCAAAACATCATGTTATTCATATACCAGAAATGTTTGAAGCTACTGACTGAATGAAAAGAGCTGGCATCTCACTCTCTTTGAATCTTTTTTATCATGCTAAGAGGAGCAGGAAAAAGCAAAAAATTCTAGAATTGCACCTTGCAATGTGGAGATATAACTGTTTGTGCATTTACAATATTCATTGATTTTTGCCATTGAAAAACGTCCAGAAATGTTTGTAGCTACTGACTGAATGAAAAGAGCTGGCATCTCACTCTCTTTGAATCTTCTTTATCATGCTAAGAGGAGCAGGAAAAAGCAAAAAATTTCAAAATTGCACCTTGCAATGCGGAGAAATTACTGTTTGTGCATTTACAATATTCATTGATTTTTGCCATTGAAAACATCATGTTATTCATATACCAGAAATGTTTGAAGCTACTGACTGAATGAAAAGAGCTGGCATCTCACTCTCTTTGAATCTTTTTTATCATGCTAAGAGGAGCAGGAAAAAGCAAAAAATTCCAGAATTGCACCTTGCAATGTGGAGATATTACTGTTTGTGCATTTACAATATTCATTGATTTTTGCCATTGAAAAACGTCCAGAAATGTTTGAAGCTACTGACTGAATGAAAGGAGCTGGCATCTCACTCTCTTTGAATCTTCTTTATCATGCTAGGATTAGCAGGAAAAAGCAAAAAATTTCAGAATTGCACCTTGCAATGCGGAGAAATTACTGTTTGTGCATTTACAATATTCATTGATTTTTTCCATTGAAAAACATCATGTTATTCATATACCAGAAATGTTTGAAGCTACTGACTGAATGAAAAGAGCTGGCATCTCACTCTCTTTGAATCTTCTTTATCATGCTAAGAGGAGCAGGAAAAAGCAAAAAATTTCAGAATTGCACCTTGCAATGTGGAGATATTACTGTTTGTGCATTTACAATATTCATTGATTTTTGCCATTGAAAAACGTCCAGAAATGTTTGAAGCTACTGACTGAATGAAAGGAGCCGGCATGTCACTCTCTTTGAATCTTCTTTATCATGCTAGGATTAGCCGGAAAAAGCAAAAAATTTCAGAATTGCACCTTGCAATGCGGAGAAATTACTGTTTGTGCATTTACAATATTCATTGATTTTTGCCATTGAAAAACATCATGTTATTCATATACCAATAATGTTTGAAGCTACTGACTGAATGAAAAGAGCTGGCATCTCACTCTCTTTGAATCTTCTTTATCATGCTAAGAGGAGCAGGAAAAAGCTAAAAATTTCAGAATTGCACCATGCAATGTGGAGATATTACTGTTTGTGCATTTACAATATTCATTGATTTTTGCCATTGAAAAACGTCCAGAAATGTTTGAAGCTACTGACTGAATGAAAGGAGCTGGCATCTCACTCTCTTTGAATCTTCTTTATCATGCTAGGATTAGCAGGAAAAAGCAAAAAATTTCAGAATTGCACCTTGCAATGCGGAGAAATTACTGTTTGTGCATTTACAATATTCATTGATTTTTGCCATTGAAAAACATCATGTTATTCATATACCAGAAATGTTTGAAGCTACTGACTGAATGAAAAGAGCTGGCATCTCACTCTCTTTGAATCTTCTTTATCATGCTGAGAGGAGCAGGAAAAAGCAAAAAATTTCAGAATTGCACCTTGCAATGTGGAGATATTACTGTTTGTGCATTTACAATATTCATTGATTTTTGCCATTGAAAAACGTCCAGAAATGTTTGAAGCTACTGACTGAATGAAAGGAGCTGGCATCTCACTCTCTTTGAATCTTCTTTATCATGCTAGGATTAGCAGGAAAAAGCAAAAAATTTCAGAATTGCACCTTGCAATGCGGAGAAATTACTTTTTGTGCATTTACAATATTCATTGATTTTTGCCATTGAAAAACATCATGTTATTCATATACCTGAAATGTTTGAAGCTACTGACTGAATGAAAAGAGCTGGCATCTCACTCTCTTTGAATCTTCTTTATCATGCTAAGAGGAGCAGGAAAAAGCAAAAAAATTCAGAATTGCACCTTGCAATGTGGAGATATTACTGTTTGTGCATTTACAATATTCATTGATTTTTGCCATTGAAAAACGTCCAG
This sequence comes from Phyllobates terribilis, assembly GCF_046119375.1. Classification (NCBI taxonomy): domain Eukaryota; kingdom Metazoa; phylum Chordata; class Amphibia; order Anura; family Dendrobatidae; genus Phyllobates; species Phyllobates terribilis. Next base: position 240,154 of record NW_027362942.1, on the reverse strand, counting down.
AAATGTTTGAAGCTATTGACTGAATGAAAGGAGCTGGCATGTCACTCTCTTTGAATCTTCTTTATCATGCTAGGATTAGCAGGAAAAAGCAAAAAATTTCAGAATTGCACCTTGCAATGCGGAGAAATTACTGTTTGTGCATTTACAATATTCATTGATTTTTGCCATTGAAAAACATCATGTTATTCATATACCAGAAATGTTTGAAGCTACTGACTGAATGAAAAGAGCTGGCATCTCACTCTCTTTGAATCTTCTTTATCATGCTAAGAGGAGCAGGAAAAAGCTAAAAATTTCAGAATTGCACCTTGCAATGTGGAGATATTACTGTTTGTGCATTTACAATATTCATTGATTTTTGCCATTGAAAAACGTCCAGAAATGTTTGAAGCTACTGACTGAATGAAAGGAGCTGGCATCTCACTCTCTTTGAATCTTCTTTACCATGCTAGGATTAGCAGGAAAAAGCAAAAAATTTCAGAATTGCACCTTGCAATGTGGAGATATTACTGTTTGTGCATTTACAATATTCATTGATTTTTGCCATTGAAAAACGTCCAGAAATGTTTGAAGCTACTGACTGAATGAAAGGAGCTGGCATCTCACTCTCTTTGAATCTTCTTTATCATGCTAGGATTAGCAGGAAAAAGCAAAAAATTTCAGAATTGCACCTTACAATGTGGAGATATAACTGTTTGTGCATTTACAATATTCATTGATTTTTGCCATTGAAAAACGTCCAGAAATGTTTGTAGCTACTGACTGAATGAAAAGAGCTGGCATCTCACTCTCTTTGAATCTTCTTTATCATGCTAAGAGGAGCAGGAAAAAGCAAAAAATTTCAGAATTGCACCTTGCAATGCGGAGAAATTACTGTTTGTGCATTTACAATATTCATTGATTTTTGCCATTGAAAAACATCATGTTATTCATATACCAGAAATGTTTGAAGCTACTGACTGAATGAAAAGAGCTGGCATCTCACTCTCTTTGAATCTTTTTTATCATGCTAAGAGGAGCAGGAAAAAGCAAAAAATTCCAGAATTGCACCTTGCAATGTGGAGATATTACTGTTTGTGCATTTACAATATTCATTGATTTTTGCCATTGAAAAACGTCCAGAAATGTTTGAAGCTACTGACTGAATGAAAGGAGCTGGCATCTCACTCTCTTTGAATCTTCTTTATCATGCTAGGATTAGCAGGAAAAAGCAAAAAATTTCAGAATTGCACCTTGCAATGCGGAGAAATTACTGTTTGTGCATTTACAATATTCATTGATTTTTTCCATTGAAAAACATCATGTTATTCATATACCAGAAATGTTTGAAGCTACTGACTGAATGAAAAGAGCTGGCATCTCACTCTCTTTGAATCCTCTTTATCATGCTAAGAGGAGCAGGAAAAAGCAAAAAATTTCAGAATTGCACCTTGCAATGTGGAGATATTACTGTTTGTGCATTTACAATATTCATTGATTTTTGCCATTGAAAAACGTCCAGAAATGTTTGAAGCTACTGACTGAATGAAAGGAGCTGGCATCTCACTCTCTTTGAATCTTCTTTATCATGCTAGGATTAGCAGGAAAAAGCAAAAAATTTCAGAATTGCACCTTGCAATGCGGAGAAATTACTGTTTGTGCATTTACAATATTCATTGATTTTTGCCATTGAAAAACATCATGTTATTCATATACCAGAAATGTTTGAAGCTACTGACTGAATGAAAAGAGCTGGCATCTCACTCTCTTTGAATCTTCTTTATCATGCTAAGAGGAGCAGGAAAAAGCAAAAAATTTCAGAATTGCACCTTGCAATGTGGAGATATTACTGTTTGTGCATTTACAATATTCATTGATTTTTGCCATTGAAAAACGTCCAGAAATGTTTGAAGCTACTGACTGAATGAAAGGAGCTGGCATCTCACTCTCTTTGAATCTTCTTTATCATGCTAGGATTAGCAGGAAAAAGCAAAAAATTTCAGAATTGCACCTTGCAATGCGGAGAAATTACTGTTTGTGCATTTACAATATTCATTGATTTTTGCCATTGAAAAACATCATGTTATTCATATACCAGAAATGTTTGGAGCTACTGACTGAATGAAAAGAGCTGGCATCTCATTCTCTTTGAATCTTCTTTATCATGCTAAGAGGAGCAGGAAAAAGCAAAAAATTTCAGAATTGCACCTTGCAATGTGGAGATATTACTGTTTGTGCATTTACAATATTCATTGATTTTTGCCATTGAAAAACGTCCAGAAATGTTTGAAGCTACTGACTGAATGAAAGGAGCTGGCATGTCACTCTCTTTGAATCTTCTTTATCATGCTAGGATTAGCAGGAAAAAGCAAAAAATTTCAGAATTGCACCTTGCAATGCGGAGAAATTACTGTTTGTGCATTTACAATATTCATTGATTTTTGCCATTGAAAAACATCATGTTATTCATATACCAGAAATGTTTGAAGCTACTGACTGAATGAAAAGAGCTGGCATCTCACTCTCTTTGAATCTTCTTTATCATGCTAAGAGGAGCAGGAAAAAGCTAAAAATTTCAGAATTGCACCTTGCAATGTGGAGATATTACTGTTTGTGCATTTACAATATTCATTGATTTTTGCCATTGAAAAACGTCCAGAAATGTTTGAAGCTACTGACTGAATGAAAGGAGCTGGCATCTCACTCTCTTTGAATCTTCTTTATCATGCTAGGATTAGCAGGAAAAAGCAAAAAATTTCAGAATTGCACCTTGCAATGCGGAGAAATTACTGTTTGTGCATTTACAATATTCATTGATTTTTGCCATTGAAAAACATCATGTTATTCATATACCAGAAATGTTTGAAGCTACTGACTGAATGAAAAGAGCTGGCATCTCACTCTCTTTGAATCTTCTTTATCATGCTGAGAGGAGCAGGAAAAAGCAAAAAATTTCAGAATTGCACCTTGCAATGCAGAGAAATTACTGTTTGTGCATTTACAATATTCATTGATTTTTGCCATTGAAAAACATCATGTTATTCATATACCAGAAATGTTTGAAGCTACTGACTGAATGAAAAGAGCTGGCATCTCACTCTCTTTGAATCTTCTTTATCATGCTAAGAGGAGCAGGAAAAAGCTAAAAATTTCAGAATTGCACCTTGCAATGTGGAGATATTACTGTTTGTGCATTTACAAATTTCATTGATTTTTGCCATTGAAAAACGTCCAGAAATGTTTGAAGCTACTGACTGAATGAATGGAGCTGGCATCTCACTCTCTTTGAATCTTCTTTATCATGCTAGGATTAGCAGGAAAAAGCAAAAAATTTCAGAATTGCACCTTGCAATGCGGAGAAATTACTGTTTGTGCATTTACAATATTCATTGATTTTTGCCATTGAAAAACATCATGTTATTCATATACCAGAAATGTTTGAAGCTACTGACTGAATGAAAAGAGCTGGCATCTCACTCTCTTTGAATCTTCTTTATCATGCTAAGAGGAGCAGGAAAAAGCAAAAAAATTCAGAATTGCACCTTGCAATGTGGAGATATTACTGTTTGTGCATTTACAATATTCATTGATTTTTGCCATTGAAAAACGTCCAGAAATGTTTGAAGCTATTGACTGAATGAAAGGAGCTGGCATGTCACTCTCTTTGAATCTTCTTTATCATGCTAGGATTAGCAGGAAAAAGCAAAAAATTTCAGAATTGCACCTTGCAATGCGGAGAAATTACTGTTTGTGCATTTACAATATTCATTGATTTTTGCCATTGAAAAACATCATGTTATTCATATACCAGAAATGTTTGAAGCTACTGACTGAATGAAAAGAGCTGGCATCTCACTCTCTTTGAATCTTCTTTATCATGCTAAGAGGAGCAGGAAAAAGCTAAAAATTTCAGAATTGCACCTTGCAATGTGGAGATATTACTGTTTGTGCATTTACAATATTCATTGATTTTTGCCATTGAAAAACGTCCAGAAAAGTTTGAAGCTACTGACTGAATGAAAGGAGCTGGCATCTCACTCTCTTTGAATCTTCTTTATCATGCTAGGATTAGCAGGAAAAAGCAAAAAATTTCAGAATTGCACCTTGCAATGTGGAGATATTACTGTTTGTGCATTTACAATATTCATTGATTTTTGCCATTGAAAAACGTCCAGAAATGTTTGAAGCTACTGACTGAATGAAAGGAGCTGGCATCTCACTCTCTTTGAATCTTCTTTATCATGCTAGGATTAGCAGGAAAAAGCAAAAAATTTCAGAATTGCACCTTGCAATGTGGAGATATAACTGTTTGTGCATTTACAATATTCATTGATTTTTGCCGTTGAAAAACGTCCAGAAATGTTTGTAGCTACTGACTGAATGAAAAGAGCTGGCATCTCACTCTCTTTGAATCTTCTTTATCATGCTAAGAGGAGCAGGAAAAAGCAAAAAATTTCAGAATTGCACCTTGCAATGCGGAGAAATTACTGTTTGTGCATTTACAATATTCATTGATTTTTGCCATTGAAAAACATCATGTTATTCATATACCAGAAATGTTTGAAGCTACTGACTGAATGAAAAGAGCTGGCATCTCACTCTCTTTGAATATTTTTTATCATGCAAAGAGGAGCAGGAAAAAGCAAAAAATTCCAGAATTGCACCTTGCAATGTGGAGATATTACTGTTTGTGCATTTACAATATTCATTGATTTTTGCCATTGAAAAACGTCCAGAAATGTTTGAAGCTACTGACTGAATGAAAGGAGCTGGCATCTCACTCTCTTTGAATCTTCTTTATCATGCTAGGATTAGCAGGAAAAAGCAAAAAATTTCAGAATTGCACCTTGCAATGTGGAGATATAACTGTTTGTGCATTTACAATATTCATTGATTTTTGCCGTTGAAAAACGTCCAGAAATGTTTGTAGCTACTGACTGAATGAAAAGAGCTGGCATCTCACTCTCTTTGAATCTTCTTTATCATGCTAAGAGGAGCAGGAAAAAGCAAAAAATTTCAGAATTGCACCTTGCAATGCGGAGAAATTACTGTTTGTGCATTTACAATATTCATTGATTTTTGCCATTGAAAAACATCATGTTATTCATATACCAGAAATGTTTGAAGCTACTGACTGAATGAAAAGAGCTGGCATCTCACTCTCTTTGAATATTTTTTATCATGCAAAGAGGAGCAGGAAAAAGCAAAAAATTCCAGAATTGCACCTTGCAATGTGGAGATATTACTGTTTGTGCATTTACAATATTCATTGATTTTTGCCATTGCAAAAACGTCCAGAAATGTTTGAAGCTACTGACTGAATGAAAGGAGCTGGCATCTCACTCTCTTTGAATCTTCTTTATCATGCTAGGATTAGCAGGAAAAAGCAAAAAATTTCAGAATTGCACCTTGCAATGCGGAGAAATTACTGTTTGTGCATTTACAATATTCATTGATTTTTTCCATTGAAAAACATCATGTTATTCATATACCAGAAATGTTTGAAGCTACTGACTGAATGAAAAGAGCTGGCATCTCACTCTCTTTGAATCTTCTTTATCATGCTAAGAGGAGCAGGAAAAAGCAAAAAATTTCAGAATTGCACCTTGCAATGTGGAGATATTACTGTTTGTGCATTTACAATATTCATTGATTTTTGCCATTGAAAAACGTCCAGAAATGTTTGAAGCTACTGACTGAATGAAAGGAGCTGGCATCTCACTCTCTTTGAATCTTCTTTATCATGCTAGGATTAGCAGGAAAAAGCAAAAAATTTCAGAATTGCACCTTGCAATGCGGAGAAATTACTGTTTGTGCATTTACAATCTTCATTGATTTTTGCCATTGAAAAACATCATGTTATTCATATACCAGAAATGTTTGGAGCTACTGACTGAATGAAAAGAGCTGGCATCTCACTCTCTTTGAATCTTCTTTATCATGCTAAGAGGAGCAGGAAAAAGCAAAAAATTTCAGAATTGCACCTTGCAATGTGGAGATATTACTGTTTGTGCATTTACAATATTCATTGATTTTTGCCATTGAAAAACGTCCAGAAATGTTTGAAGCTACTGACTGAATGAAAGGAGCTGGCATGTCACTCTCTTTGAATCTTCTTTATCATGCTAGGATTAGCAGGAAAAAGCAAAAAATTTCAGAATTGCACCTTGCAATGCGGAGAAATTACTGTTTGTGCATTTACAATATTCATTGATTTTTGCCATTGAAAAACATCATGTTATTCATATACCAGAAATGTTTGAAGCTACTGACTGAATGAAAAGAGCTGGCATCTCACTCTCTTTGAATCTTCTTTATCATGCTAAGAGGAGCAGGAAAAAGCTAAAAATTTCAGAATTGCACCTTGCAAGGTGGAGATATTACTGTTTGTGCATTTACAATATTCATTGATTTTTGCCATTGAAAAACGTCCAGAAATGTTTGAAGCTACTGACTGAATGAAAGGAGCTGGCATCTCACTCTCTTTGAATCTTCTTTATCATGCTAGGATTAGCAGGAAAAAGCAAAAAATTTCAGAATTGCACCTTGCAATGCGGAGAAATTACTGTTTGTGCATTTACAATATTCATTGATTTTTGCCATTGAAAAACATCATGTTATTCATATACCAGAAATGTTTGAAGCTACTGACTGTATGAAAAGAGCTGGCATCTCACTCTCTTTGAATCTTCTTTACCATGCTGAGAGGAGCAGGAAAAAGGAAAAAAATTTCAGAATTGCACCTTGCAATGTGGAGATATTACTGTTTGTGCATTTACAATATTCATTGATTTTTGCCATTGAAAAACGTCCAGAAATGTTTGAAGCTACTGACTGAATGAAAGGAGCTGGCATCTCACTCTCTTTGAATCTTCTTTATCATGCTAGGATTAGCAGGAAAAAGCAAAAAATTTCAGAATTCCACCTTGCAATGCGGAGAAATTACTGTTTGTGCATTTACAATATTCATTGATTTTTGCCATTGAAAAACATCATGTTATTCATATACCAGAAATGTTTGAAGCTACTGACTGAATGAAAAGAGCTGGCATCTCACTCTCTTTGAATCTTCTTTATCATGCTAAGAGGAGCAGGAAAAAGCAAAAAATTTCAGAATTGCACCTTGCAATGTGGAGATATTACTGTTTGTGCATTTACAATATTCATTGATTTTTGCCATTGAAAAACGTCCAGAAATGTTTGAAGCTATTGACTGAATGAAAGGAGCTGGCATGTCACTCTCTTTGAATCTTCTTTATCATGCTAGGATTAGCAGGAAAAAGCTAAAAATTTCAGAATTGCACCTTGCAATGCGGAGAAATTACTGTTTGTGCATTTACAATATTCATTGATTTTTGCCATTGAAAAACATCATGTTATTCATATACCAGAAATGTTTGAAGCTACTGACTGAATGAAAAGAGCTGGCATCTCACTCTCTTTGAATCTTCTTTATCATGCTAAGAGGAGCAGGAAAAAGCTAAAAATTTCAGAATTGCACCTTGCAATGTGGAGATATTACTGTTTGTGCATATACAATATTCATTGATTTTTGCCATTGAAAAACGTCCAGAAATGTTTGAAGCTACTGACTGAATGAAAGGAGCTGGCATCTCACTCTCTTTGAATCTTCTTTATCATGCTAGGATTAGCAGGAAAAAGCAAAAAATTTCAGAATTCCACCTTGCAATGCGGAGAAATTACTGTTTGTGCATTTACAATATTCATTGATTTTTGCCATTGAAAAACATCATGTTATTCATATACCAGAAATGTTTGAAGCTACTGACTGAATGAAAAGAGCTGGCATCTCACACTCTTTGAATCTTCTTTATCATGCTGAGAGGAGCAGGAAAAAGCAAAAAATTTCAGAATTGCACCTTGCAATGTGGAGATATTACTGTTTGTGCATTTACAATATTCATTGATTTTTGCCATTGAAAAACGTCCAGAAATGTTTGAAGCTACTGACTGAATGAAAGGAGCTGGCATCTCACTCTCTTTGAATCTTCTTTATCATGCTAGGATTAGCAGGAAAAAGCAAAACATTTCAGAATTGCACCTTGCAATGTGGAGATATTACTGTTTGTGCATTTACAATATTCATTGATTTTTGCCATTGAAAAACGTCCAGAAATGTTTGAAGCTACTGACTGAATGAAAGGAGCTGGCATCTCACTCTCTTTGAATCTTCTTTATCATGCTAGGATTAGCAGGAAAAAGCAAAAAATTTCAGAATTGCACCTTGCAATGCGGAGAAATTACTGTTTGTGCATTTACAATATTCATTGATTTTTGCCATTGAAAAACATCATGTTATTCATATACCAGAAATGTTTGAAGCTACTGACTGAATGAAAAGAGCTGGCATCTCACTCTCTTTGAATCTTCTTTATCATGCTAAGAGGAGCAGGAAAAAGCAAAAAATTTCAGAATTGCACCTTGCAATGTGGAGATATTACTGTTTGTGCATTTACAATATTCAATGATTTTTGCCATTGAAAAACGTCCAGAAATGTTTGAAGCTACTGACTGAATGAAAGGAGCTGGCATCTCACTCTCTTTGAATCTTCTTTATCATGCTAGGATTAGCAGGAAAAAGCAAAAAATTTCAGAATTGCACCTTGCAATGCGGAGAAATTACTGTTTGTGCATTTACAATATTCATTGATTTTTGCCATTGAAAAACATCATGTTATTCATATACCAGAAATGTTTGAAGCTACTGACTGAATGAAAAGAGCTGGCATCTCACTCTCTTTGAATCTTCTTTATCATGCTAAGAGGAGCAGGAAAAAGCAAAAAATTTCAGAATTGCACCTTGCAATGTGGAGATATTACTGTTTGTGCATTTACAATATTCATTGATTTTTGCCATTGAAACACGTCCAGAAATGTTTGAAGCTACTGACTGAATGAAAGGAGCTGGCATCTCACTCTCTTTGAGTCTTCTTTATCATGCTAGGATTAGCAGGAAAAAGCAAAACATTTCAGAATTGCACCTTGCAATGTGGAGATATTACTGTTTGTGCATTTACAATATTCATTGATTTTTGCCATTGAAAAACGTCCAGAAATGTTTGAAGCTACTGACTGAATGAAAGGAGCTGGCATCTCACTCTCTTTGAATCTTCTTTATCATGCTAGGATTAGCAGGAAAAAGCAAAAAATTTCAGAATTGCACCTTGCAATGCGGAGAAATTACTGTTTGTGCATTTACAATATTCATTGATTTTTTCCATTGAAAAACATCATGTTATTCATATACCAGAAATGTTTGAAGCTACTGACTGAATGAAAAGAGCTGGCATCTCACTCTCTTTGAATCCTCTTTATCATGCTAAGAGGAGCAGGAAAAAGCAAAAAATTTCAGAATTGCACCTTGCAATGTGGAGATATTACTGTTTGTGCATTTACAATATTCATTGATTTTTGCCATTGAAAAACGTCCAGAAATGTTTGAAGCTACTGACTGAATGAAAGGAGCTGGCATCTCACTCTCTTTGAATCTTCTTTATCATGCTAGGATTAGCAGGAAAAAGCAAAAAATTTCAGAATTGCACCTTGCAATGCGGAGAAATTACTGTTTGTGCATTTACAATATTCATTGATTTTTGCCATTGAAAAACATCATGTTATTCATATACCAGAAATGTTTGAAGCTACTGACTGAATGAAAAGAGCTGGCATCTCACTCTCTTTGAATCTTCTTTATCATGCTAAGAGGAGCAGGAAAAAGCAAAAAATTTCAGAATTGCACCTTGCAATGTGGAGATATTACTGTTTGTGCATTTACAATATTCATTGATTTTTGCCATTGAAAAACGTCCAGAAATGTTTGAAGCTACTGACTGAATGAAAGGAGCTGGCATCTCACTCTCTTTGAATCTTCTTTATCATGCTAGGATTAGCAGGAAAAAGCAAAAAATTTCAGAATTGCACCTTGCAATGCGGAGAAATTACTGTTTGTGCATTTACAATATTCATTGATTTTTGCCATTGAAAAACATCATGTTATTCATATACCAGAAATGTTTGGAGCTACTGACTGAATGAAAAGAGCTGGCATCTCATTCTCTTTGAATCTTCTTTATCATGCTAAGAGGAGCAGGAAAAAGCAAAAAATTTCAGAATTGCACCTTGCAATGTGGAGATATTACTGTTTGTGCATTTACAATATTCATTGATTTTTGCCATTGAAAAACGTCCAGAAATGTTTGAAGCTACTGACTGAATGAAAGGAGCTGGCATGTCACTCTCTTTGAATCTTCTTTATCATGCTAGGATTAGCAGGAAAAAGCAAAAAATTTCAGAATTGCACCTTGCAATGCGGAGAAATTACTGTTTGTGCATTTACAATATTCATTGATTTTTGCCATTGAAAAACATCATGTTATTCATATACCAGAAATGTTTGAAGCTACTGACTGAATGAAAAGAGCTGGCATCTCACTCTCTTTGAATCTTCTTTATCATGCTAAGAGGAGCAGGAAAAAGCTAAAAATTTCAGAATTGCACCTTGCAATGTGGAGATATTACTGTTTGTGCATTTACAATATTCATTGATTTTTGCCATTGAAAAACGTCCAGAAATGTTTGAAGCTACTGACTGAATGAAAGGAGCTGGCATCTCACTCTCTTTGAATCTTCTTTATCATGCTAGGATTAGCAGGAAAAAGCAAAAAATTTCAGAATTGCACCTTGCAATGCGGAGAAATTACTGTTTGTGCATTTACAATATTCATTGATTTTTGCCATTGAAAAACATCATGTTATTCATATACCAGAAATGTTTGAAGCTACTGACTGAATGAAAAGAGCTGGCATCTCACTCTCTTTGAATCTTCTTTATCATGCTGAGAGGAGCAGGAAAAAGCAAAAAATTTCAGAATTGCACCTTGCAATGCAGAGAAATTACTGTTTGTGCATTTACAATATTCATTGATTTTTGCCATTGAAAAACATCATGTTATTCATATACCAGAAATGTTTGAAGCTACTGACTGAATGAAAAGAGCTGGCATCTCACTCTCTTTGAATCTTCTTTATCATGCTAAGAGGAGCAGGAAAAAGCTAAAAATTTCAGAATTGCACCTTGCAATGTGGAGATATTACTGTTTGTGCATTTACAAATTTCATTGATTTTTGCCATTGAAAAACGTCCAGAAATGTTTGAAGCTACTGACTGAATGAAAGGAGCTGGCATCTCACTCTCTTTGAATTTTCTTTATCATGCTAGGATTAGCAGGAAAAAGCAAAAAATTTCAGAATTGCACCTTGCAATGCGGAGAAATTACTGTTTGTGCATTTACAATATTCATTGATTTTTGCCATTGAAAAACATCATGTTATTCATATACCAGAAATGTTTGAAGCTACTGACTGAATGAAAAGAGCTGGCATCTCACTCTCTTTGAATCTTCTTTATCATGCTAAGAGGAGCAGGAAAAAGCAAAAAAATTCAGAATTGCACCTTGCAATGTGGAGATATTACTGTTTGTGCATTTACAATATTCATTGATTTTTGCCATTGAAAAACGTCCAGAAATGTTTGAAGCTATTGACTGAATGAAAGGAGCTGGCATGTCACTCTCTTTGAATCTTCTTTATCATGCTAGGATTAGCAGGAAAAAGCAAAAAATTTCAGAATTGCACCTTGCAATGCGGAGAAATTACTGTTTGTGCATTTACAATATTCATTGATTTTTGCCATTGAAAAACATCATGTTATTCATATACCAGAAATGTTTGAAGCTACTGACTGAATGAAAAGAGCTGGCATCTCACTCTCTTTGAATCTTCTTTATCATGCTAAGAGGAGCAGGAAAAAGCTAAAAATTTCAGAATTGCACCTTGCAATGTGGAGATATTACTGTTTGTGCATTTACAATATTCATTGATTTTTGCCATTGAAAAACGTCCAGAAATGTTTGAAGCTACTGACTGAATGAAAGGAGCTGGCATCTCACTCTCTTTGAATCTTCTTTATCATGCTAGGATTAGCAGGAAAAAGCAAAAAATTTCAGAATTGCACCTTGCAATGTGGAGATATTACTGTTTGTGCATTTACAATATTCATTGATTTTTGCCATTGAAAAACGTCCAGAAATGTTTGAAGCTACTGACTGAATGAAAGGAGCTGGCATCTCACTCTCTTTGAATCTTCTTTATCATGCTAGGATTAGCAGGAAAAAGCAAAAAATTTCAGAATTGCACCTTGCAATGTGGAGATATAACTGTTTGTGCATTTACAATATTCATTGATTTTTGCCGTTGAAAAACGTCCAGAAATGTTTGTAGCTACTGACTGAATGAAAAGAGCTGGCATCTCACTCTCTTTGAATCTTCTTTATCATGCTAAGAGGAGCAGGAAAAAGCAAAAAATTTCAGAATTGCACCTTGCAATGCGGAGAAATTACTGTTTGTGCATTTACAATATTCATTGATTTTTGCCATTGAAAAACATCATGTTATTCATATACCAGAAATGTTTGAAGCTACTGACTGAATGAAAAGAGCTGGCATCTCACTCTCTTTGAATATTTTTTATCATGCAAAGAGGAGCAGGAAAAAGCAAAAAATTCCAGAATTGCACCTTGCAATGTGGAGATATTACTGTTTGTGCATTTACAATATTCATTGATTTTTGCCATTGAAAAACGTCCAGAAATGTTTGAAGCTACTGACTGAATGAAAGGAGCTGGCATCTCACTCTCTTTGAATCTTCTTTATCATGCTAGGATTAGCAGGAAAAAGCAAAAAATTTCAGAATTGCACCTTGCAATGTGGAGATATAACTGTTTGTGCATTTACAATATTCATTGATTTTTGCCGTTGAAAAACGTCCAGAAATGTTTGTAGCTACTGACTGAATGAAAAGAGCTGGCATCTCACTCTCTTTGAATCTTCTTTATCATGCTAAGAGGAGCAGGAAAAAGCAAAAAATTTCAGAATTGCACCTTGCAATGCGGAGAAATTACTGTTTGTGCATTTACAATATTCATTGATTTTTGCCATTGAAAAACATCATGTTATTCATATACCAGAAATGTTTGAAGCTACTGACTGAATGAAAAGAGCTGGCATCTCACTCTCTTTGAATATTTTTTATCATGCAAAGAGGAGCAGGAAAAAGCAAAAAATTCCAGAATTGCACCTTGCAATGTGGAGATATTACTGTTTGTGCATTTACAATATTCATTGATTTTTGCCATTGCAAAAACGTCCAGAAATGTTTGAAGCTACTGACTGAATGAAAGGAGCTGGCATCTCACTCTCTTTGAATCTTCTTTATCATGCTAGGATTAGCAGGAAAAAGCAAAAAATTTCAGAATTGCACCTTGCAATGCGGAGAAATTACTGTTTGTGCATTTACAATCTTCATTGATTTTTGCCATTGAAAAACATCATGTTATTCATATACCAGAAATGTTTGGAGCTACTGACTGAATGAAAAGAGCTGGCATCTCACTCTCTTTGAATCTTCTTTATCATGCTAAGAGGAGCAGGAAAAAGCAAAAAATTTCAGAATTGCACCTTGCAATGTGGAGATATTACTGTTTGTGCATTTACAATATTCATTGATTTTTGCCATTGAAAAACGTCCAGAAATGTTTGAAGCTACTGACTGAATGAAAGGAGCTGGCATGTCACTCTCTTTGAATCTTCTTTATCATGCTAGGATTAGCAGGAAAAAGCAAAAAATTTCAGAATTGCACCTTGCAATGCGGAGAAATTACTGTTTGTGCATTTACAATATTCATTGATTTTTGCCATTGAAAAACATCATGTTATTCATATACCAGAAATGTTTGAAGCTACTGACTGAATGAAAAGAGCTGGCATCTCACTCTCTTTGAATCTTCTTTATCATGCTAAGAGGAGCAGGAAAAAGCTAAAAATTTCAGAATTGCACCTTGCAAGGTGGAGATATTACTGTTTGTGCATTTACAATATTCATTGATTTTTGCCATTGAAAAACGTCCAGAAATGTTTGAAGCTACTGACTGAATGAAAGGAGCTGGCATCTCACTCTCTTTGAATCTTCTTTATCATGCTAGGATTAGCAGGAAAAAGCAAAAAATTTCAGAATTGCACCTTGCAATGCGGAGAAATTACTGTTTGTGCATTTACAATATTCATTGATTTTTGCCATTGAAAAACATCATGTTATTCATATACCAGAAATGTTTGAAGCTACTGACTGTATGAAAAGAGCTGGCATCTCACTCTCTTTGAATCTTCTTTACCATGCTGAGAGGAGCAGGAAAAAGGAAAAAAATTTCAGAATTGCACCTTGCAATGTGGAGATATTACTGTTTGTGCATTTACAATATTCATTGATTTTTGCCATTGAAAAACGTCCAGAAATGTTTGAAGCTACTGACTGAATGAAAGGAGCTGGCATCTCACTCTCTTTGAATCTTCTTTATCATGCTAGGATTAGCAGGAAAAAGCAAAAAATTTCAGAATTCCACCTTGCAATGCGGAGAAATTACTGTTTGTGCATTTACAATATTCATTGATTTTTGCCATTGAAAAACATCATGTTATTCATATACCAGAAATGTTTGAAGCTACTGACTGAATGAAAAGAGCTGGCATCTCACTCTCTTTGAATCTTCTTTATCATGCTAAGAGGAGCAGGAAAAAGCAAAAAATTTCAGAATTGCACCTTGCAATGTGGAGATATTACTGTTTGTGCATTTACAATATTCATTGATTTTTGCCATTGAAAAACGTCCAGAAATGTTTGAAGCTATTGACTGAATGAAAGGAGCTGGCATGTCACTCTCTTTGAATCTTCTTTATCATGCTAGGATTAGCAGGAAAAAGCTAAAAATTTCAGAATTGCACCTTGCAATGCGGAGAAATTACTGTTTGTGCATTTACAATATTCATTGATTTTTGCCATTGAAAAACATCATGTTATTCATATACCAGAAATGTTTGAAGCTACTGACTGAATGAAAAGAGCTGGCATCTCACTCTCTTTGAATCTTCTTTATCATGCTAAGAGGAGCAGGAAAAAGCTAAAAATTTCAGAATTGCACCTTGCAATGTGGAGATATTACTGTTTGTGCATATACAATATTCATTGATTTTTGCCATTGAAAAACGTCCAGAAATGTTTGAAGCTACTGACTGAATGAAAGGAGCTGGCATCTCACTCTCTTTGAATCTTCTTTATCATGCTAGGATTAGCAGGAAAAAGCAAAAAATTTCAGAATTCCACCTTGCAATGCGGAGAAATTACTGTTTGTGCATTTACAATATTCATTGATTTTTGCCATTGAAAAACATCATGTTATTCATATACCAGAAATGTTTGAAGCTACTGACTGAATGAAAAGAGCTGGCATCTCACACTCTTTGAATCTTCTTTATCATGCTGAGAGGAGCAGGAAAAAGCAAAAAATTTCAGAATTGCACCTTGCAATGTGGAGATATTACTGTTTGTGCATTTACAATATTCATTGATTTTTGCCATTGAAAAACGTCCAGAAATGTTTGAAGCTACTGACTGAATGAAAGGAGCTGGCATCTCACTCTCTTTGAATCTTCTTTATCATGCTAGGATTAGCAGGAAAAAGCAAAACATTTCAGAATTGCACCTTGCAATGTGGAGATATTACTGTTTGTGCATTTACAATATTCATTGATTTTTGCCATTGAAAAACGTCCAGAAATGTTTGAAGCTACTGACTGAATGAAAGGAGCTGGCATCTCACTCTCTTTGAATCTTCTTTATCATGCTAGGATTAGCAGGAAAAAGCAAAAAATTTCAGAATTGCACCTTGCAATGCGGAGAAATTACTGTTTGTGCATTTACAATATTCATTGATTTTTGCCATTGAAAAACATCATGTTATTCATATACCAGAAATGTTTGAAGCTACTGACTGAATGAAAAGAGCTGGCATCTCACTCTCTTTGAATCTTCTTTATCATGCTAAGAGGAGCAGGAAAAAGCAAAAAATTTCAGAATTGCACCTTGCAATGTGGAGATATTACTGTTTGTGCATTTACAATATTCAATGATTTTTGCCATTGAAAAACGTCCAGAAATGTTTGAAGCTACTGACTGAATGAAAGGAGCTGGCATCTCACTCTCTTTGAATCTTCTTTATCATGCTAGGATTAGCAGGAAAAAGCAAAAAATTTCAGAATTGCACCTTGCAATGCGGAGAAATTACTGTTTGTGCATTTACAATATTCATTGATTTTTGCCATTGAAAAACATCATGTTATTCATATACCAGAAATGTTTGAAGCTACTGACTGAATGAAAAGAGCTGGCATCTCACTCTCTTTGAATCTTCTTTATCATGCTAAGAGGAGCAGGAAAAAGCAAAAAATTTCAGAATTGCACCTTGCAATGTGGAGATATTACTGTTTGTGCATTTACAATATTCATTGATTTTTGCCATTGAAACACGTCCAGAAATGTTTGAAGCTACTGACTGAATGAAAGGAGCTGGCATCTCACTCTCTTTGAGTCTTCTTTATCATGCTAGGATTAGCAGGAAAAAGCAAAACATTTCAGAATTGCACCTTGCAATGTGGAGATATTACTGTTTGTGCATTTACAATATTCATTGATTTTTGCCATTGAAAAACGTCCAGAAATGTTTGAAGCTACTGACTGAATGAAAGGAGCTGGCATCTCACTCTCTTTGAATCTTCTTTATCATGCTAGGATTACCAGGAAAAAGCAAAAAATTTCAGAATTGCACCTTGCAATGCGGAGAAATTACTGTTTGTGCATTTACAATATTCATTGATTTTTGCCATTGAAAAACATCATGTTATTCATATACCAGAAATGTTTGAAGCTACTGACTGAATGAAAAGAGCTGGCATCTCACTCTCTTTGAATCTTCTTTATCATGCTAAGAGAAGCAGGAAAAAGCAAAAAATTTCAGAATTGCACCTTGCAATGTGGAGATATTACTGTTTGTGCATTTACAATATTCATTGATTTTTGCCATTGAAAAACGTACAGAAATGTTTGAAGCTACTGACTGAATGAAAGGAGCTGGCATCTCAGTCTCTTTGAATTTTCTTTATCATGCTAGGATTAGCAGGAAAAAGCAAAAAATTTCAGAATTGCACCTTGCAATGTGGAGATATAACTGTTTGTGCATTTACAATATTCATTGATTTTTGCCATTGAAAAACGTCCAGAAATGTTTGTAGCTACTGACTGAATGAAAAGAGCTGGCATCTCACTCTCTTTGAATCTTCTTTATCATGCTAAGAGGAGCAGGAAAAAGCTAAAAATTTCAGAATTGCACCTTGCAATGTGGAGATATTACTGTTTGTGCATATACAATATTCATTGATTTTTGCCATTGAAAAACGTCCAGAAATGTTTGAAGCTACTGACTGAATGAAAGGAGCTGGCATCTCACTCTCTTTGAATCTTCTTTATCATGCTAGGATTAGCAGGAAAAAGCAAAAAATTTCAGAATTCCACCTTGCAATGCGGAGAAATTACTGTTTGTGCATTTACAATATTCATTGATTTTTGCCATTGAAAAACATCATGTTATTCATATACCAGAAATGTTTGAAGCTACTGACTGAATGAAAAGAGCTGGCATCTCACACTCTTTGAATCTTCTTTATCATGCTGAGAGGAGCAGGAAAAAGCAAAAAATTTCAGAATTGCACCTTGCAATGTGGAGATATTACTGTTTGTGCATTTACAATATTCATTGATTTTTGCCATTGAAAAACGTCCAGAAATGTTTGAAGCTACTGACTGAATGAAAGGAGCTGGCATCTCACTCTCTTTGAATCTTCTTTATCATGCTAGGATTAGCAGGAAAAAGCAAAACATTTCAGAATTGCACCTTGCAATGTGGAGATATTACTGTTTGTGCATTTACAATATTCATTGATTTTTGCCATTGAAAAACGTCCAGAAATGTTTGAAGCTACTGACTGAATGAAAGGAGCTGGCATCTCACTCTCTTTGAATCTTCTTTATCATGCTAGGATTAGCAGGAAAAAGCAAAAAATTTCAGAATTGCACCTTGCAATGCGGAGAAATTACTGTTTGTGCATTTACAATATTCATTGATTTTTGCCATTGAAAAACATCATGTTATTCATATACCAGAAATGTTTGAAGCTACTGACTGAATGAAAAGAGCTGGCATCTCACTCTCTTTGAATCTTCTTTATCATGCTAAGAGGAGCAGGAAAAAGCAAAAAATTTCAGAATTGCACCTTGCAATGTGGAGATATTACTGTTTGTGCATTTACAATATTCAATGATTTTTGCCATTGAAAAACGTCCAGAAATGTTTGAAGCTACTGACTGAATGAAAGGAGCTGGCATCTCACTCTCTTTGAATCTTCTTTATCATGCTAGGATTAGCAGGAAAAAGCAAAAAAATTCAGAATTGCACCTTGCAATGCGGAGAAATTACTGTTTGTGCATTTACAATATTCATTGATTTTTGCCATTGAAAAACATCATGTTATTCATATACCAGAAATGTTTGAAGCTACTGACTGAATGAAAAGAGCTGGCATCTCACTCTCTTTGAATCTTCTTTATCATGCTAAGAGGAGCAGGAAAAAGCAAAAAATTTCAGAATTGCACCTTGCAATGTGGAGATATTACTGTTTGTGCATTTACAATATTCATTGATTTTTGCCATTGAAACACGTCCAGAAATGTTTGAAGCTACTGACTGAATGAAAGGAGCTGGCATCTCACTCTCTTTGAGTCTTCTTTATCATGCTAGGATTAGCAGGAAAAAGCAAAACATTTCAGAATTGCACCTTGCAATGTGGAGATATTACTGTTTGTGCATTTACAATATTCATTGATTTTTGCCATTGAAAAACGTCCAGAAATGTTTGAAGCTACTGACTGAATGAAAGGAGCTGGCATCTCACTCTCTTTGAATCTTCTTTATCATGCTAGGATTACCAGGAAAAAGCAAAAAATTTCAGAATTGCACCTTGCAATGCGGAGAAATTACTGTTTGTGCATTTACAATATTCATTGATTTTTGCCATTGAAAAACATCATGTTATTCATATACCAGAAATGTTTGAAGCTACTGACTGAATGAAAAGAGCTGGCATCTCACTCTCTTTGAATCTTCTTTATCATGCTAAGAGAAGCAGGAAAAAGCAAAAAATTTCAGAATTGCACCTTGCAATGTGGAGATATTACTGTTTGTGCATTTACAATATTCATTGATTTTTGCCATTGAAAAACGTACAGAAATGTTTGAAGCTACTGACTGAATGAAAGGAGCTGGCATCTCAGTCTCTTTGAATTTTCTTTATCATGCTAGGATTAGCAGGAAAAAGCAAAAAATTTCAGAATTGCACCTTGCAATGTGGAGATATAACTGTTTGTGCATTTACAATATTCATTGATTTTTGCCATTGAAAAACGTCCAGAAATGTTTGTAGCTACTGACTGAATGAAAAGAGCTGGCATCTCACTCTCTTTGAATCTTCTTTATCATGCTAAGAGGAGCAGGAAAAAGCAAAAAATTTCAGAATTGCACCTTGCAATGCGGAGAAATTACTGTTTGTGCATTTACAATATTCATTGATTTTTGCCATTGAAAAACATCATGTTATTCATATACCAGAAATGTTTGAAGCTACTGACTGAATGAAAAGAGCTGGCATCTCACTCTCTTTGAATCTTTTTTATCATGCTAAGAGGAGCAGGAAAAAGCAAAAAATTCCAGAATTGCACCTTGCAATGTGGAGATATTACTGTTTGTGCATTTACAATATTCATTGATTTTTGCCATTGAAAAACGTCCAGAAATGTTTGAAGCTACTGACTGAATGAAAGGAGCTGGCATCTCACTCTCTTTGAATCTTCTTTATCATGCTAGGATTAGCAGGAAAAAGCAAAAAATTTCAGAATTGCACCTTGCAATGCGGAGAAATTACTGTTTGTGCATTTACAATATTCATTAATTTTTTCCATTGAAAAACATCATGTTATTCATATACCAGAAATGTTTGAAGCTACTGACTGAATGAAAAGAGCTGGCATCTCACTCTCTTTGAATCTTCTTTATCATGCTAAGAGGAGCAGGAAAAAGCAAAAAATTTCAGAATTGCACCTTGCAATGTGGAGATATTACTGTTTGTGCATTTACAATATTCATTTATTTTTGCCATTGAAAAACGTCCAGAAATGTTTGAAGCTACTGACTGAATGAAAGGAGCTGGCATCTCACTCTCTTTGAATCTTCTTTATCATGCTAGGATTAGCAGGAAAAAGCAAAAAATTTCAGAATTGCACCTTGCAATGCGGAGAAATTACTGTTTGTGCATTTACAATATTCATTGATTTTTGCCATTGAAAAACATCATGTTATTCATATACCAGAAATGTTTGAAGCTACTGACTGAATGAAAAGAGCTGGCATCTCACTCTCTTTGAATCTTCTTTATCATGCTAAGAGGAGCAGGAAAAAGCAAAAAATTTCAGAATTGCACCTTGCAATGTGGAGATATTACTGTTTGTGCATTTACAATATTCATTGATTTTTGCCATTGAAACACGTCCAGAAATGTTTGAAGCTACTGACTGAATGAAAGGAGCTGGCATCTCACTCTCTTTGAGTCTTCTTTATCATGCTAGGATTAGCAGGAAAAAGCAAAACATTTCAGAATTGCACCTTGCAATGTGGAGATATTACTGTTTGTGCATTTACAATATTCATTGATTTTTGCCATTGAAAAACGTCCAGAAATGTTTGAAGCTACTGACTGAATGAAAGGAGCTGGCATCTCACTCTCTTTGAATCTTCTTTATCATGCTAGGATTACCAGGAAAAAGCAAAAAATTTCAGAATTGCACCTTGCAATGCGGAGAAATTACTGTTTGTGCATTTACAATATTCATTGATTTTTGCCATTGAAAAACATCATGTTATTCATATACCAGAAATGTTTGAAGCTACTGACTGAATGAAAAGAGCTGGCATCTCACTCTCTTTGAATCTTCTTTATCATGCTAAGAGAAGCAGGAAAAAGCAAAAAATTTCAGAATTGCACCTTGCAATGTGGAGATATTACTGTTTGTGCATTTACAATATTCATTGATTTTTGCCATTGAAAAACGTACAGAAATGTTTGAAGCTACTGACTGAATGAAAGGAGCTGGCATCTCAGTCTCTTTGAATTTTCTTTATCATGCTAGGATTAGCAGGAAAAAGCAAAAAATTTCAGAATTGCACCTTGCAATGTGGAGATATAACTGTTTGTGCATTTACAATATTCATTGATTTTTGCCATTGAAAAACGTCCAGAAATGTTTGTAGCTACTGACTGAATGAAAAGAGCTGGCATCTCACTCTCTTTGAATCTTCTTTATCATGCTAAGAGGAGCAGGAAAAAGCAAAAAATTTCAGAATTGCACCTTGCAATGCGGAGAAATTACTGTTTGTGCATTTACAATATTCATTGATTTTTGCCATTGAAAAACATCATGTTATTCATATACCAGAAATGTTTGAAGCTACTGACTGAATGAAAAGAGCTGGCATCTCACTCTCTTTGAATCTTTTTTATCATGCTAAGAGGAGCAGGAAAAAGCAAAAAATTCCAGAATTGCACCTTGCAATGTGGAGATATTACTGTTTGTGCATTTACAATATTCATTGATTTTTGCCATTGAAAAACGTCCAGAAATGTTTGAAGCTACTGACTGAATGAAAGGAGCTGGCATCTCACTCTCTTTGAATCTTCTTTATCATGCTAGGATTAGCAGGAAAAAGCAAAAAATTTCAGAATTGCACCTTGCAATGCGGAGAAATTACTGTTTGTGCATTTACAATATTCATTAATTTTTTCCATTGAAAAACATCATGTTATTCATATACCAGAAATGTTTGAAGCTACTGACTGAATGAAAAGAGCTGGCATCTCACTCTCTTTGAATCTTCTTTATCATGCTAAGAGGAGCAGGAAAAAGCAAAAAATTTCAGAATTGCACCTTGCAATGTGGAGATATTACTGTTTGTGCATTTACAATATTCATTTATTTTTGCCATTGAAAAACGTCCAGAAATGTTTGAAGCTACTGACTGAATGAAAGGAGCTGGCATCTCACTCTCTTTGAATCTTCTTTATCATGCTAGGATTAGCAGGAAAAAGCAAAAAATTTCAGAATTGCACCTTGCAATGCGGAGAAATTACTGTTTGTGCATTTACAATATTCATTGATTTTTGCCATTGAAAAACATCATGTTATTCATATACCAGAAATGTTTGAAGCTACTGACTGAATGAAAAGAGCTGGCATCTCACTCTCTTTGAATCTTCTTTATCATGCTAAGAGGAGCAGGAAAAAGCAAAAAATTTCAGAATTGCACCTTGCAATGTGGAGATATTACTGTTTGTGCATTTACAATATTCATTGATTTTTGCCATTGAAAAACGTCCAGAAATGTTTGAAGCTACTGACTGAATGAAAGGAGCTGTCATCTCACTCTCTTTGAATCTTCTTTATCATGCTAGGATTAGCAGGAAAAAGCAAAAAAATTCAGAATTGCACCTTGCAATGCGGAGAAATTACTGTTTGTGCATATACAATATTCATTGATTTTTGCCATTGAAAAACATCATGTTATTCATATACCAGAAATGTTTGGAGCTACTGACTGAATGAAAAGAGCTGGCATCTCACTCTCTTTGAATCTTCTTTATCATGCTAAGAGGAGCAGGAAAAAGCAAAAAATTTCAGAATTGCACCTTGCAATGTGGAGATATTACTGTTTGTGCATTTACAATATTCATTGATTTTTGCCATTGAAAAACGTCCAGAAATGTTTGAAGCTGCTGACGGAATGAAAGGAGCTGGCATGTCACTCTCTTTGAAACTTCTTTATCATGCTAGGATTAGCAGGAAAAAGCAAAAAATTTCAGAATTGCACCTTGCAATGCGGAGAAATTACTGTTTGTGCATTTACAATATTCATTGATTTTTGCCATTGAAAAACATCATGTTATTCATATACCAGAAATGCTTGAAGCTACTGACTGAATGAAAAGAGCTGGCATCTCACTCTCTTTGAATCTTCTTTATCATGCTAAGAGGAGCAGGAAAAAGCTAAAAATTTCAGAATTGCACCTTGCAATGTGGAGATATTACTGTTTGTGCATTTACAATATTCATTGATTTTTGCCATTGAAAAACGTCCAGAAATGTTTGAAGCTACTGACTGAATGAAAGGAGCTGGCATCTCACTCTCTTTGAATCTTCTTTATCATGCTAGGATTAGCAGGAAAAAGCAAAAAATTTCAGAATTGCACCTTGCAATGCGGAGAAATTACTGTTTGTGCATTTACAATATTCATTGATTTTTGCCATTGAAAAACATCATGTTATTCATATACCAGAAATGTTTGAAGCTACTGACTGAATGAAAAGAGCTGGCATCTCACTCTCTTTGAATCTTCTTTATCATGCTGAGGAGCAGGAAAAAGCAAAAAATTTCAGAATTGCACCTTGCAATGTGCAGATATTACTGTTTGTGCATTTACAATATTCATTGATTTTTGCCATTGAAAAACGTCCAGAAATGTTTGAAGCTACTGACTGAATGAAAAGAGCTGGCATCTCACTCTCTTTGAATCTTCTTTATCATGCTAAGAGGAGCAGGAAAAAGCAAAAAATTTCAGAATTGCACCTTGCAATGTGGAGATATTACTGTTTGTGCATTTACAATATTCATTGATTTTTGCCATTGAAAAACGTCCAGAAATGTTTGAAGCTATTGACTGAATGAAAGGAGCTGGCATGTCACTCTCTTTGAATCTTCTTTATCATGCTAGGATTAGCAGGAAAAAGCAAAAAATTTCAGAATTGCACCTTGCAATGCGGAGAAATTACTGTTTGTGCATTTACAATATTCATTGATTTTTGCCATTGAAAAACATCATGTTATTCATATACCAGAAATGTTTGAAGCTACTGACTGAATGAAAAGAGCTGGCATCTCACTCTCTTTGAATCTTCTTTATCATGCTAAGAGGAGCAGGAAAAAGCTAAAAATTTCAGAATTGCACCTTGCAATGTGGAGATATTACTGTTTGTGCATTTACAATATTCATTGATTTTTGCCATTGAAAAACGTCCAGAAATGTTTGAAGCTACTGACTGAATGAAAGGAGCTGGCATCTCACTCTCTTTGAATCTTGTTTATCATGCTAGGATTAGCAGGAAAAAGCAAAAAATTTCAGAATTGCACCTTGCAATGCGGAGAAATTACTGTTTGTGCATTTACAATATTCATTGATTTTTGCCATTGAAAAACATCATGTTATTCATATACCAGAAATGTTTGAAGCTACTGACTGAATGAAAAGAGCTGGCATCTCACTCTCTTTGAATCTTCTTTATCATGCTAAGAGGAGCAGGAAAAAGCAAAAAATTTCAGAATTGCACCTTGCAATGTGGAGATATTACTGTTTGTGCATTTACAATATTCATTGATTTTTGCCATTGAAAAACGTCCAGAAATGTTTGAAGCTACTGACTGAATAAAAGGAGCTGGCATCTCACTCTCTTTGAGTCTTCTTTATCATGCTAGGATTAGCAGGAAAAAGCAAAAAATTTCAGAATTGCACCTTGCAATGTGGAGATATTACTGTTTGTGCATTTACAATATTCATTGATTTTTGCCATTGAAAAACGTCCAGAAATGTTTGAAGCTACTGACTGAATGAAAGGAGCTGGCATCTCACTCTCTTTGAATCTTCTTTATCATGCTAGGATTACCAGGAAAAAGCAAAAAATTTCAGAATTGCACCTTGCAATGCGGAGAAATTACTGTTTGTGCATTTACAATATTCATTGATTTTTGCCATTGAAAAACATCATGTTATTCATATACCAGAAATGTTTGAAGCTACTGACTGAATGAAAAGAGCTGGCATCTCACTCTCTTTGAATCTTCTTTATCACGCTAAGAGGAGCAGGAAAAAGCAAAAAATTTCAGAATTGCACCTTGCAATGTGGAGATATTACTGTTTGTGCATTTACAATATTCATTGATTTTTGCCATTGAAAAACGTCCAGAAATGTTTGAAGCTACTGAATGAATGAAAGGAGCTGGCATCTCAGTCTCTTTGAATCTTCTTTATCATGCTAGGATTAGCAGGAAAAAGTAAAAAATTTCAGAATTGCACCTTGCAATGCGGAGAAATTACTGTTTGTGCATTTACAATATTCATTGATTTTTGCCATTGAAAAACATCATGTTATTCATATACCAGAAATGTTTGAAGCTACTGACTGAATGAAAAGAGCTGGCATCTCACTCTCTTTGAATCTTCTTTATAATGCTAAGAGGAGCAGGAAAAAGCAAAAAATTTCAGAATTGCACCTTGCAATGTGGAGATATTACTGTTTGTGCATTTACAATATGCATTGATTTTTGCCATTGAAAAACGTCCAGAAATGTTTGAAGCTACTGACTGAATGAAAGGAGCTGGCATCTCACTCTCTTTGAATCTTCTTTATCATGCTAGGATTAGCAGGAAAAAGCAAAAAATTTCAGAATTGCACCTTGCAATGCGGAGAAATTACTGTTTGTGCATTTACAATATTCATTGATTTTTGCCATTGAAAAACATCATGTTATTCATATACCAGAAATGTTTGAAGCTACTGACTGAATGAAAAGAGCTGGCATCTCACTCTCTTTGAATCTTCTTTATCATGCTAAGAGGAGCAGGAAAAAGCAAAAAATTTCAGAATTGCACCTTGCAATGCGGAGAAATTACTGTTTGTGCATTTACAATAATCATTGATTTTTGCCATTGAAAAACATCATGTTATTCATATACCAGAAATGTTTGAAGCTACTGACTGAATGAAAAGAGCTGGCATCTCACTCTCTTTGAATCTTCTTTATCATGCTAAGAGGAGCAGGAAAAAGCAAAAAATTTCAGAATTGCACCGTGCAATGTGGAGATATTACTGTTTGTGCATTTACAATATTCATTGATTTTTGCCATTGAAAAACGTCCAGAAATGTTTGAAGCTACTGACTGAATAAAAGGAGCTGGCATCTCACTCTCTTTGAGTCTTCTTTATCAGGCTAGGATTAGCAGGAAAAAGCAAAAAATTTCAGAATTGCACCTTGCAATGTGGAGATATTACTGTTTGTGCATTTACAATATTCATTGATTTTTGCCATTGAAAAACGTCCAGAAATGTTTGAAGCTACTGACTGAATGAAAGGAGCTGGCATCTCACTCTCTTTGAATCTTCTTTATCATGCTAGGATTACCAGGAAAAAGCAAAAAATTTCAGAATTGCACCTTGCAATGCGGAGAAATTACTGTTTGTGCATTTACAATATTCATTGATTTTTGCCATTGAAAAACATCATGTTATTCATATACCAGAAATGTTTGAAGCTACTGACTGAATGAAAAGAGCTGGCATCTCACTCTCTTTGAATCTTCTTTATCACGCTAAGAGGAGCAGGAAAAAGCAAAAAATTTCAGAATTGCACCTTGCAATGTGGAGATATTACTGTTTGTGCATTTACAATATTCATTGATTTTTGCCATTGAAAAACGTCCAGAAATGTTTGAAGCTACTGACTGAATGAAAGGAGCTGGCATCTCAGTCTCTTTGAATCTTCTTTATCATGCTAGGATTAGCAGGAAAAAGCAAAAAATTTCAGAATTGCACCTTGCAATGCGGAGAAATTACTGTTTGTGCATTTACAATATTCATTGATTTTTGCCATTGAAAAACATCATGTTATTCATATACCAGAAATGTTTGAAGCTACTGACTGAATGAAAAGAGCTGGCATCTCACTCTCTTTGAATCTTCTTTATCATGCTAAGAGGAGCAGGAAAAAGCAAAAAATTTCAGAATTGCACCTTGCAATGTGGAGATATTACTGTTTGTGCATTTACAATATGCATTGATTTTTGCCATTGAAAAACGTCCAGAAATGTTTGAAGCTACTGACTGAATGAAAGGAGCTGGCATCTCACTCTCTTTGAATCTTCTTTATCATGCTAGGATTAGCAGGAAAAAGCAAAAAATTTCAGAATTGCACCTTGCAATGCGGAGAAATTACTGTTTGTGCATTTACAATATTCATTGATTTTTGCCATTGAAAAACATCATGTTATTCATATACCAGAAATGTTTGAAGCTACTGACTGAATGAAAAGAGCTGGCATCTCACTCTCTTTGAATCTTCTTTATCATGCTAAGAGGAGCAGGAAAAAGCAAAAAATTTCAGAATTGCACCTTGCAATGCGGAGAAATTACTGTTTGTGCATTTACAATAATCATTGATTTTTGCCATTGAAAAACATCATGTTATTCATATACCAGAAATGTTTGAAGCTACTGACTGAATGAAAAGAGCTGGCATCTCACTCTCTTTGAATCTTCTTTATCATGCTGAGGAGCAGGAAAAAGCAAAAAATTTCAGAATTGCACCTTGCAATGTGCAGATATTACTGTTTGTGCATTTACAATATTCATTGATTTTTGCCATTGAAAAACGTCCAGAAATGTTTGAAGCTACTGACTGAATGAAAGGAGCTGGCATCTCACTCTCTTTGAATCTTCTTTATCATGCTAAGAGGAGCAGGAAAAAGCAAAAAATTTCAGAATTGCACCTTGCAATGTGGAGATATTACTGTTTGTGCATTTACAATATTCATTGATTTTTGCCATTGAAAAACGTCCAGAAATGTTTGAAGCTACTGACTGAATGAAAGGAGCTGGCATCTCACTCTCTTTGAATCTTCTTTATCATGCTAGGATTAGCAGGAAAAAGCAAAAAATTTCAGAATTGCACCTTGCAATGCGGAGAAATTACTGTTTGTGCATTTACAATATTCATTGATTTTTGCCATTGAAAAACATCATGTTATTCATATACCAGAAATGTTTGAAGCTACTGACTGAATGAAAAGAGCTGGCATCTCACTCTCTTTGAATCTTCTTTATCATGCTAAGAGGAGCAGGAAAAAGCAAAAAATTTCAGAATTGCACCTTGCAATGTGGAGATATTACTGTTTGTGCATTTACAATATTCATTGATTTTTGCCATTGAAAAACGTCCAGAAATGTTTGAAGCTACTGACTGAATGAAAGGAGCTGGCATCTCACTCTCTTTGAATCTTCTTTATCATGCTAGGATTAGCAGGAAAAAGCAAAAAATTACAGAATTGCACCTTGCAATGCGGAGAAATTACTGTTTGTGCATTTACAATATTCATTGATTTTTGCCATTGAAAAACATCATGTTATTCATATACCAGAAATGTTTGAAGCTACTGACTGAATGAAAAGAGCTGGCATCTCACTCTCTTTGAATCTTCTTTATCATGCTAAGAGGAGCAGGAAAAAGCAAAAAATTTCAGAATTGCACCTTGCAATGTGGAGATATTACTGTTTGTGCATTTACAATATTCATTGATTTTTGCCATTGAAAAACGTCCAGAAATGTTTGAAGCTACTGACTGAATGAAAGGAGCTGGCATCTCACTCTCTTTGAATCTTCTTTATCATGCTAGGATTAGCAGGAAAAAGCAAAAAATTTCAGAATTGCACCTTGCAATGCGGAGAAATTACTGTTTGTGCATTTACAATATTCATTGATTTTTGCCATTGAAAAACATCATGTTATTCATATACCAGAAATGTTTGAAGCTACTGACTGAATGAAAAGAGCTGGCATCTCACTCTCTTTGAATCTTCTTTATCATGCTAAGAGGAGCAGGAAAAAGCAAAAAATTTCAGAATTGCACCTTGCAATGTGGAGATATTACTGTTTGTGCATTTACAATATTCATTGATTTTTGCCATTGAAAAACGTCCAGAAATGTTTGAAGCTACTGACTGAATGAAAGGAGCTGGCATCTCACTCTCTTTGAATCTTCTTTATCATGCTAGGATTAGCAGGAAAAAGCAAAAAATTACAGAATTGCACCTTGCAATGCGGAGAAATTACTGTTTGTGCATTTACAATATTCATTGATTTTTGCCATTGAAAAACATCATGTTATTCATATACCAGAAATGTTTGAAGCTACTGACTGAATGAAAAGAGCTGGCATCTCACTCTCTTTGAATCTTCTTTATCATGCTAAGAGGAGCAGGAAAAAGCAAAAAATTTCAGAATTGCACCTTGCAATGTGGAGATATTACTGTTTGTGCATTTACAATATTCATTGATTTTTGCCATTGAAAAACGTCCAGAAATGTTTGAAGCTACTGACTGAATGAAAGGAGCTGGCATCTCACTCTCTTTGAATCTTCTTTATCATGCTAGGATTAGCAGGAAAAAGCAAAAAATTTCAGAATTGCATCTTGCAATGCGGAGAAATTACTGTTTGTGCATTTACAATATTTATTGATTTTTGCCATTGAAAAACATCATGTTATTCATATACCAGAAATGTTTGAAGCTACTGACTGAATGAAAAGAGCTGGCATCTCACTCTCTTTGAATCTTCTTTATCATGCTAAGAGGAGCAGGAAAAAGCAAAAAATTTCAGAATTGCACCTTGCAATGTGGAGATATTACTGTTTGTGCATTTACAATATTCATTGATTTTTGCCATTGAAAAACGTCCAGAAATGTTTGAAGCTACTGACTGAATGAAAGGAGCTGGCATGTCACTCTCTTTGAATCTTCTTTATCATGCTAGGATTAGCAGGAAAAAGCAAAAAATTTCAGAATTGCACCTTGCAATGTGGAGAAATTACTGTTTGTGCATTTACAATATTCATTGATTTTTGCCATTGAAAAACATCATGTTATTCATATACCAGAAATGTTTGAAGCTACTGACTGAATGAAAAGAGCTGGCATCTCACTCTCTTTGAATCTTCTTTATCATGCTAAGAGGAGCAGGAAAAAGCAAAAAATTTCAGAATTGCACCTTGCAATGTGGAGATATTACTGTTTGTGCATTTACAATATTCATTGATTTTTGCCATTGAAAAACGTCCAGAAATGTTTGAAGCTACTGACTGAATGAAAGGAGCTGGCATCTCACTCTCTTTGAATCTTCTTTATCATGCTAGGATTAGCAGGAAAAAGCAAAAAATTTCAGAATTGCACCTTGCAATGCGGAGAAATTACTGTTTGTGCATTTACAATATTCATTGATTTTTGCCATTGAAAAACATCATGTTATTCATATACCAGAAATGTTTGAAGCTACTGACTGAATGAAAAGAGCTGGCATCTCACTCTCTTTGAATCTTCTTTATCATGCTAAGAGGAGCAGGAAAAAGCAAAAAATTTCAGAATTGCACCTTGCAATGTGGAGATATTACTGTTTGTGCATTTAGAATATTCATTGATTTTTGCCATTGAAAAACGTCCAGAAATGTTTGAAGCTACTGACTGAATGAAAGGAGCTGGCATCTCACTCTCTTTGAATCTTCTTTATCATGCTAGGATTAGCAGGAAAAAGCAAAAAATTTCAGAATTGCACCTTGCAATGCGGAGAAATTACTGTTTGTGCATTTACAATATTCATTGATTTTTGCCATTGAAAAACATCATGTTATTCATATACCAGAAATGTTTGAAGCTACTGACTGAATGAAAGGAGCTGGCATGTCACTCTCTTTGAATCTTCTTTATCATGCTAGGATTAGCAGGAAAAAGCAAAAAAATTCAGAATTGCACCTTGCAATGCGGAGAAATTACTGTTTGTGCATTTACAATATTCATTGATTTTTGCCATTGAAAAACATCATGTTATTCATATACCAGAAATGTTTGAAGCTACTGACTGAATGAAAAGAGCTGGCATCTCACTCTCTTTGAATCTTCTTTATCATGCTAAGAGGAGCAGGAAAAAGCAAAAAATTTCAGAATTGCACCTTGCAATGTGGAGATATTACTGTTTGTGCATTTAGAATATTCATTGATTTTTGCCATTGAAAAACGTCCAGAAATGTTTGAAGCTACTGACTGAATGAAAGGAGCTGGCATCTCACTCTCTTTGAATCTTCTTTATCATGCTAGGATTAGCAGGAAAAAGCAAAAAATTTCAGAATTGCACCTTGCAATGCGGAGAAATTACTGTTTGTGCATTTACAATATTCATTGATTTTTGCCATTGAAAAACATCATGTTATTCATATACCAGAAATGTTTGAAGCTACTGACTGAATGAAAGGAGCTGGCATGTCACTCTCTTTGAATCTTCTTTATCATGCTAAGAGGAGCAGGAAAAAGCAAAAAATTTCAGAATTGCACCTTGCAATGTGGAGATATTACTGTTTGTGCATTTAGAATATTCATTGATTTTTGCCATTGAAAAACGTCCAGAAATGTTTGAAGCTACTGACTGAATGAAAGGAGCTGGCATCTCACTCTCTTTGAATCTTCTTTATCATGCTAGGATTAGCAGGAAAAAGCAAAAAATTTCAGAATTGCACCTTGCAATGCGGAGAAATTACTGTTTGTGCATTTACAATATTCATTGATTTTTGCCATTGAAAAACATCATGTTATTCATATACCAGAAATGTTTGAAGCTACTGACTGAATGAAAGGAGCTGGCATGTCACTCTCTTTGAATCTTCTTTATCATGCTAGGATTAGCAGGAAAAAGCAAAAAAATTCAGAATTGCACCTTGCAATGCGGAGAAATTACTGTTTGTGCATTTACAATATTCATTGATTTTTGCCATTGAAAAACATCATGTTATTCATATACCAGAAATGTTTGAAGCTACTGACTGAATGAAAAGAGCTGGCATCTCACTCTCTTTGAATCTTCTTTATCATGCTAAGAGGAGCAGGAAAAAGCAAAAAATTTCAGAATTGCACCTTGCAATGTGGAGATATTACTGTTTGTGCATTTAGAATATTCATTGATTTTTGCCATTGAAAAACGTCCAGAAATGTTTGAAGCTACTGACTGAATGAAAGGAGCTGGCATCTCACTCTCTTTGAATCTTCTTTATCATGCTAGGATTAGCAGGAAAAAGCAAAAAATTTCAGAATTGCACCTTGCAATGCGGAGAAATTACTGTTTGTGCATTTACAATATTCATTGATTTTTGCCATTGAAAAACATCATGTTATTCATATACCAGAAATGTTTGAAGCTACTGACTGAATGAAAGGAGCTGGCATGTCACTCTCTTTGAATCTTCTTTATCATGCTAGGATTAGCAGGAAAAAGCAAAAAATTTCAGAATTGCACCTTGCAATGCGGAGAAATTACTGTTTGTGCATTTACAATATTCATTGATTTTTGCCATTGAAAAACGTCCAGAAATGTTTGAAGCTACTGACTGAATGAAAGGAGCTGGCATCTCACTCTCTTTGATTCTTCTTTATCATGCTAGGATTAGCAGGAAAAAGCAAAAAATTTCAGAATTGCACCTTGCAATGTGGAGATATTACTGTTTGTGCATTTACAATATTCATTGATTTTTGCCATTGAAAAACGTCCAGAAATGTTTGAAGCTACTGACTGAATGAAAGGAGCTGGCATCTCACTCTCTTTGAATCTTCTTTATCATGCTAGGATTAGCAGGAAAAAGCAAAAAATTTCAGAATTGCACCTTGCAATGCGGAGAAATTACTGTTTGTGCATTTACAATATTCATTGATTTTTGCCATTGAAAAACATCATGTTATTCATATACCAGAAATGTTTGAAGCTACTGACTGAATGAAAAGAGCTGGCATCTCACTCTCTTTGAATCTTCTTTATCATGCTGAGGAGCAGGAAAAAGCAAAAAATTTCAGAATTGCACCTTGCAATGTGCAGATATTACTGTTTGTGCATTTACAATATTCATTGATTTTTGCCATTGAAAAACGTCCAGAAATGTTTGAAGCTACTGACTGAATGAAAAGAGCTGGCATCTCACTCTCTTTGAATCTTCTTTATCATGCTAAGAGGAGCAGGAAAAAGCAAAAAATTTCATAATTGCACCTTGCAATGTGGAGATATTACTGTTTGTGCATTTACAATATTCATTGATTTTTGCCATTGAAAAACGTCCAGAAATGTTTGAAGCTATTGACTGAATGAAAGGAGCTGGCATGTCACTCTCTTTGAATCTTCTTTATCATGCTAGGATTAGCAGGAAAAAGCAAAAAATTTCAGAATTGCACCTTGCAATGCGGAGAAATTACTGTTTGTGCATTTACAATATTCATTGATTTTTGCCATTGAAAAACATCATGTTATACATATACCAGAAATGTTTGAAGCTACTGACTGAATGAAAGGAGCTGGCATGTCACTCTCTTTGAATCTTCTTTATCATGCTAGGATTAGCAGGAAAAAGCAAAAAATTTCAGAATTGCACCTTGCAATGCGGAGAAATTACTGTTTGTGCATTTACAATATTCATTGATTTTTGCCATTGAAAAACATCATGTTATTCATATACCAGAAATGTTTGAAGCTACTGACTGAATGAAAAGAGCTGGCATCTCACTCTCTTTGAATCTTCTTTATCATGCTAAGAGGAGCAGGAAAAAGCAAAAAATTTCAGAATTGCACCTTGCAATGTGGAGATATTACTGTTTGTGCATTTACAATATTCATTGATTTTTGCCATTGAAAAACGTCCAGAAATGTTTGAAGCTACTGACTGAATGAAAGGAGCTGGCATCTCACTCTCTTTGAATCTTCTTTATCATGCTAGGATTAGCAGGAAAAAGCAAAAAATTTCAGAATTGCACCTTGCAATGCGGAGAAATTACTGTTTGTGCATTTACAATATTCATTGATTTTTGCCATTGAAAAACATCATGTTATTCATATACCAGAAATGTTTGAAGCTACTGACTGAATGAAAAGAGCTGGCATCTCACTCTCTTTGAATCTTCTTTATCATGCTAAGAGGAGCAGGAAAAAGCAAAAAATTTCAGAATTGCACCTTGCAATGTGGAGATATTACTGTTTGTGCATTTACAATATTCATTGATTTTTGCCATTGAAAAACGTCCAGAAATGTTTGAAGCTACTGACTGAATGAAAGGAGCTGGCATCTCACTCTCTTTGAGTCTTCTTTATCATGCTAGGTTTAGCAGGAAAAAGCAAAAAATTTCAGAATTGCACCTTGCAATGTGGAGATATTACTGTTTGTGCATTTACAATATTCATTGATTTTTGCCATTGAAAAACGTCCAGAAATGTTTGAAGCTACTGACTGAATGAAAAGAGCTGGCATCTCACTCTCTTTGAATCTTCTTTATCATGCTAGGATTAGCAGGAAAAAGCAAAAAATATCAGAATTGCACCTTGCAATGCGGAGAAATTACTGTTTGTGCATTTACAATATTCATTGATTTTTGCCATTGAAAAACATCATGTTATTCATATACCAGAAATGGTTGAAGCTACTGACTGAATGAAAAGAGCTGGCATCTCACTCTCTTTGAATCTTCTTTATCATGCTAAGAGGAGCAGGAAAAAGCAAAAAATTTCAGAATTGCACCTTGCAATGTGGAGATATTACTGTTTGTGCATTTACAATATTCATTGATTTTTGCCATTGAAAAACGTCCAGAAATGTTTGAAGCTACTGACTGAATGAAAGGAGCTGGCATCTCACTCTCTTTGAATCATCTTTATCATGCTAGGATTAGCAGGAAAAAGCAAAAAATTTCAGAATTGCACCTTGCAATGCGGAGAAATTACTGTTTGTGCATTTACAATATTCATTGATTTTTGCCATTGAAAAACATCATGTTATTCATATACCAGAAATGTTTGAAGCTACTGACTGAATGAAAAGAGCTGGCATCTCACTCTCTTTGAATCTTCTTTATCATGCTAAGAGGAGCAGGAAAAAGCAAAAAATTTCAGAATTGCACCTTGCAATGCGGAGAAATTACTGTTTGTGCATTTACAATATTCATTGATTTTTGCCATTGAAAAACATCATGTTATTCATATACCAGAAATGTTTGAAGCTACCGACTGAATGAAAAGAGCTGGCATCTCACTCTCTTTGAATCTTCTTTATCATGCTGAGGAGCAGGAAAAAGCAAAAAATTTCAGAATTGCACCTTGCAATGAGCAGATATTACTGTTTGTGCATTTACAATATTCATTGATTTTTGCCATTGAAAAACGTCCAGAAATCTTTGAAGCTACTGACTGAATGAAAGGAGCTGGCATCTCACTCTCTTTGAATCTTCTTTATCATGCTAAGAGGAGCAGGAAAAAGCAAAAAATTTCAGAATTGCACCTTGCAATGTGGAGATATTACTGTTTGTGCATTTACAATATTCATTGATTTTTGCCATTGAAAAACGTCCAGAAATGTTTGAAGCTACTGACTGAATGAAAGGAGCTGGCATCTCACTCTCTTTGAATCTTCTTTATCATGCTAGGATTAGCAGGAAAAAGCAAAAAATTTCAGAATTGCACCTTGCAATGCGGAGAAATTACTGTTTGTGCATTTACAATATTCATTGATTTTTGCCATTGAAAAACATCATGTTATTCATATACCAGAAATGTTTGAAGCTACTGACTGAATGAAAAGAGCTGGCATCTCACTCTCTTTGAATCTTCTTTATCATGCTAAGAGGAGCAGGAAAAAGCAAAAAATTTCAGAATTGCACCTTGCAATGTGGAGATATTACTGTTTGTGCATTTACAATATTCATTGATTTTTGCCATTGAAAAACGTCCAGAAATGTTTGAAGCTACTGACTGAATGAAAGGAGCTGGCATCTCACTCTCTTTGAATCTTCTTTATCATGCTAGGATTAGCAGGAAAAAGCAAAAAATTTCAGAATTGCACCTTGCAATGCGGAGAAATTACTGTTTGTGCATTTACAATATTCATTGATTTTTGCCATTGAAAAACATCATGTTATTCATATACCAGAAATGTTTGAAGCTACTGACTGAATGAAAAGAGCTGGCATCTCACTCTCTTTGAATCTTCTTTATCATGCTAAGAGGAGCAGGAAAAAGCAAAAAATTTCAGAATTGCACCTTGCAATGTGGAGATATTACTGTTTGTGCATTTAGAATATTCATTGATTTTTGCCATTGAAAAACGTCCAGAAATGTTTGAAGCTACTGACTGAATGAAAGGAGCTGGCATCTCACTCTCTTTGAATCTTCTTTATCATGCTAGGATTAGCAGGAAAAAGCAAAAAATTTCAGAATTGCACCTTGCAATGCGGAGAAATTACTGTTTGTGCATTTACAATATTCATTGATTTTTGCCATTGAAAAACATCATGTTATTCATATACCAGAAATGTTTGAAGCTACTGACTGAATGAAAGGAGCTGGCATGTCACTCTCTTTGAATCTTCTTTATCATGCTAGTATTAGCAGGAAAAAGCAAAAAATTTAAGAATTGCACCTTGCAATGCGGAGAAATTACTGTTTGTGCATTTACAATATTCATTGATTTTTGCCATTGAAAAACGTCCAGAAATGTTTGAAGCTACTGACTGAATGAAAAGAGCTGGCATCTCACTCTCTTTGATTCTTCTATATCATGCTAGGATTAGCAGGAAAAAGCAAAAAATTTCAGAATTGCACCTTGCAATGTGGAGATATTACTGTTTGTGCATTTACAATATTCATTGATTTTTGCCATTGAAAAACGTCCAGAAATGTTTGAAGCTACTGACTGAATGAAAGGAGCTGGCATCTCACTCTCTTTGAGTCTTCTTTATCATGCTAGGATTAGCAGGAAAAAGCAAAAAATTTCAGAATTGCACCTTGCAATGTGGAGATATTACTGTTTGTGCATTTACAATATTCATTGATTTTTGCCATTGAAAAACGTCCAGAAATGTTTGAAGCTACTGACTGAATGAAAGGAGCTGGCATGTCACTCTCTTTGAATCTTCTTTATCATGCTAGGATTAGCAGGAAAAAGCAAAAAATTTCAGAATTGCACCTTGCAATGCGGAGAAATTACTGTTTGTGCATTTACAATATTCATTGATTTTTGCCATTGAAAAACATCATGTTATTCATATACCAGAAATGTTTGAAGCTACTGACTGAATGAAAAGAGCTGGCATCTCACTCTCTTTGAATCTTCTTTATTATGCTGAGGAGCAGGAAAAAGCAAAAAATTTCAGAATTGCACCTTGCAATGTGCAGATATTACTGTTTGTGCATTTACAATATTCATTGATTTTTGCCATTGAAAAACGTCCAGAAATGTTTGAAGCTACTGACTGAATGAAAGGAGCTGGCATCTCACTCTCTTTGAATCTTCTTTATCATGCTAAGAGGAGCAGGAAAAAGCAAAAAATTTCAGAATTGCACCTTGCAATGCGGAGAAATTACTGTTTGTGCATTTACAATATTCATTGATTTTTGCCATTGAAAAACATCATGTTATTCATATACCAGAAATGTTTGAAGCTACTGACGGAATGAAAAGAGCTGGCATCTCACTCTCTTTGAATCTTCTTTATCATGCTAAGAGGAGCAGGAAAAAGCAAAAAATTTCAGAATTGCACCTTGCAATGTGGAGATATTACTGTTTGTGCATTTACAATATTCATTGATTTTTGCCATTGAAAAACGTCCAGAAATGTTTGAAGCTACTCACTGAATGAAAGGAGCTGGCATCTCACTCTCTTTGAATCTTCTTTATCATGCTAGGGTTAGCAGGAAAAAGCAAAAAATTTCAGAATTGCACCTTGCAATGCGGAGAAATTACTGTTTGTGCATTTACAATATTCATTGATTTTTGCCATTGAAAAACATCATGTTATTCATATACCAGAAATGTTTGAAGCTACTGACTGAATGAAAAGAGCTGGCATCTCACTCTCTTTGAATCTTCTTTATCATGCTAAGAGGAGCAGGAAAAAGCAAAACATTTCAGAATTGCACCTTGCAATGTGGAGATATTACTGTTTGTGCATTTACAATATTCATTGATTTTTGCCATTGAAAAACGTCCAGAAATGTTTGAAGCTACTGACTGAATGAAAGGAGCTGGCATCTCACTCTCTTTGAATCTTCTTTATCATGCTAGGATTAGCAGGAAAAAGCAAACAATTTCAGAATTGCACCTTGCAATGTGGAGAAATTACTGTTTGTGCATTTACAATAATCATTGATTTTTGCCATTGAAAAACATCATGTTATTCATATACCAGAAATGTTTGAAGCTACTGACTGAATGAAAAGAGCTGGCATCTCACTCTCTTTGAATCTTCTTTATCATGCTAAGAGGAGCAGGAAAAAGCAAAAAATTTCAGAATTGCACCTTGCAATGTGGAGATATTACTGTTTGTGCATTTACAATATTCATTGATTTTTGCCATTGAAAAACGTCCAGAAATGTTTGAAGCTACTGACTGAATGAAAGGAGCTGGCATCTCACTCTCTTTGAATCTTTTTTATCATGCTAGGATTAGCAGGAAAAAGCAAAAAATTTCAGAATTGCACCTTGCAATGCGGAGAAATTACTGTTTGTGCATTTACAATATTCATTGATTTTTGCCATTGAAAAACATCATGTTATTCATATACCAGAAATGTTTGAAGCTACTGACTGAATGAAAAGAGCTGGCATCTCACTCTCTTTGAATCTTCTTTATCATGCTAAGAGGAGCAGGAAAAAGCAAAAAATTTCAGAATTGCACCTTGCAATGTGGAGATATTACTGTTTGTGCATTTACAATATTCATTGATTTTTGCCATTGAAAAACGTCCAGAAATGTTTGAAGCTACTGACTGAATGAAAGGAGCTGGCATCTCACTCTCTTTGAATCTTCGTTATCATGCTAGGATTAGCAGGAAAAAGCAAAAAATTTCAGAATTGCACCATGCAATGCGGAGAAATTACTGTTTGTGCATTTACAATATTCATTGATTTTTGCCATTGAAAAACATCATGTTATTCATATACCAGAAATGTTTGAAGCTACTGACTGAATGAAAGGAGCTGGCATGTCACTCTCTTTGAATTTTCTTTATCATGCTAGGATTAGCAGGAAAAAGCAAAAAATTTCAGAATTGCACCTTGCAATGTGGAGATATTACTGTTTGTGCATTTACA
The DNA here is from genome assembly GCF_046119375.1 of Phyllobates terribilis. Classification (NCBI taxonomy): domain Eukaryota; kingdom Metazoa; phylum Chordata; class Amphibia; order Anura; family Dendrobatidae; genus Phyllobates; species Phyllobates terribilis. The sequence goes on along the minus strand of NW_027362942.1, from coordinate 201,126 downwards.
ATATTCATTGATTTTTGCCATTGAAAAACGTCCAGAAATGTTTGAAGCTACTGACTGAATGAAAGGAGCTGGCATCTCACTCTCTTTGAGTCTTCTTTATCATGCTAGGATTAGCAGGAAAAAGCAAAAAATTTCAGAATTGCACCTTGCAATGCGGAGAAATTACTGTTTGTGCATTTACAATATTCATTGATTTTTGCCATTGAAAAACATCATGTTATTCATATACCAGAAATGTTTGAAGCTACTGACTGAATGAAAAGAGCTGGCATCTCACTCTCTTTGAATCTTCTTTATCATGCTGAGGAGCAGGAAAAAGCAAAAAATTTCAGAATTGCACCTTGCAATGTGCAGATATTACTGTTTGTGCATTTACAATATTCATTGATTTTTGCCATTGAAAAACGTCCAGAAATGTTTGAAGCTACTGACTGAATGAAAGGAGCTGGCATCTCACTCTCTTTGAATCTTCTTTATCATGCTAAGAGGAGCAGGAAAAAGCAAAAAATTTCAGAATTGCACCTTGCAATGTGGAGATATTACTGTTTGTGCATTTACAATATTCATTGATTTTTGCCATTGAAAAACGTCCAGAAATGTTTGAAGCTACTGACTGAATGAAAGGAGCTGGCATCTCACTCTCTTTGAATCTTCTTTATCATGCTAGGATTAGCAGGAAAAAGCAAAAAATTTCAGAATTGCACCTTGCAATGCGGAGAAATTACTGTTTGTGCATTTACAATATTCATTGATTTTTGCCATTGAAAAACATCATGTTATTCATATACCAGAAATGTTTGAAGCTACTGACTGAATGAAAAGAGCTGGCATCTCACTCTCTTTGAATCTTCTTTATCATGCTAAGAGGAGCAGGAAAAAGCAAAAAATTTCAGAATTGCACCTTGCAATGTGGAGATATTACTGTTTGTGCATTTACAATATTCATTGATTTTTGCCATTGAAAAACGTCCAGAAATGTTTGAAGCTACTGACTGAATGAAAGGAGCTGGCATCTCACTCTCTTTGAATCTTCTTTATCATGCTAGGATTAGCAGGAAAAAGCAAAAAATTTCAGAATTGCACCTTGCAATGCGGAGAAATTACTGTTTGTGCATTTACAATATTCATTGATTTTTGCCATTGAAAAACATCATGTTATTCATATACCAGAAATGTTTGAAGCTACTGACTGAATGAAAAGAGCTGGCATCTCACTCTCTTTGAATCTTCTTTATCATGCTGAGGAGCAGGAAAAAGCAAAAAATTTCAGAATTGCACCTTGCAATGTGCAGATATTACTGTTTGTGCATTTACAATATTCATTGATTTTTGCCATTGAAAAACGTCCAGAAATGTTTGAAGCTACTGACTGAATGAAAGGAGCTGGCATCTCACTCTCTTTGAATCTTCTTTATCATGCTAAGAGGAGCAGGAAAAAGCAAAAAATTTCAGAATTGCACCTTGCAATGTGGAGATATTACTGTTTGTGCATTTACAATATTCATTGATTTTTGCCATTGAAAAACGTCCAGAAATGTTTGAAGCTACTGACTGAATGAAAGGAGCTGGCATCTCACTCTCTTTGAATCTTCTTTATCATGCTAGGATTAGCAGGAAAAAGCAAAAAATTTCAGAATTGCACCTTGCAATGCGGAGAAATTACTGTTTGTGCATTTACAATATTCATTGATTTTTGCCATTGAAAAACATCATGTTATTCATATACCAGAAATGTTTGAAGCTACTGACTGAATGAAAAGAGCTGGCATCTCACTCTCTTTGAATCTTCTTTATCATGCTAAGAGGAGCAGGAAAAAGCAAAAAATTTCAGAATTGCACCTTGCAATGTGGAGATATTACTGTTTGTGCATTTACAATATTCATTGATTTTTGCCATTGAAAAACGTCCAGAAATGTTTGAAGTTACTGACTGAATGAAAGGAGCTGGCATCTCACTCTCTTTGAATCTTCTTTATCATGCTAGGATTAGCAGGAAAAAGCAAAAAATTTCAGAATTGCACCTTGCAATGCGGAGAAATTACTGTTTGTGCATTTACAATATTCATTGATTTTTGCCATTGAAAAACATCATGTTATTCATATACCAGAAATGTTTGAAGCTACTGACTGAATGAAAAGAGCTGGCATCTCACTCTCTTTGAATCTTCTTTATCATGCTAAGAGGAGCAGGAAAAAGCAAAAAATTTCAGAATTGCACCTTGCAATGTGGAGATATTACTGTTTGTGCATTTACAATATTCATTGATTTTTGCCATTGAAAAACGTCCAGAAATGTTTGAAGCTACTGACTGAATGAAAGGAGCTGGCATCTCACTCTCTTTGAATCTTCTTTATCATGCTAGGATTAGCAGGAAAAAGCAAAAAATTTCAGAATTGCATCTTGAAATGCGGAGAAATTACTGTTTGTGCATTTACAATATTCATTGATTTTTGCCATTGAAAAACATCATGTTATTCATATACCAGAAATGTTTGAAGCTACTGACTGAATGAAAAGAGCTGGCATCTCACTCTCTTTGAATCTTCTTTATCATGCTAAGAGGAGCAGGAAAAAGCAAAAAATTTCAGAATTGCACCTTGCAATGTGGAGATATTACTGTTTGTGCATTTACAATATTCATTGATTTTTGCCATTGAAAAACGTCCAGAAATGTTTGAAGCTACTGACTGAATGAAAGGAGCTGGCATCTCACTCTCTTTGAATCTTCTTTATCATGCTAGGATTAGCAGGAAAAAGCAAAAAATTTCAGAATTGCACCTTGCAATGCGGAGAAATTACTGTTTGTGCATTTACAATATTCATTGATTTTTGCCATTGAAAAACATCATGTTATTCATATACCAGAAATGTTTGAAGCTACTGACTGAATGAAAAGAGCTGGCATCTCACTCTCTTTGAATCTTCTTTATCATGCTAAGAGGAGCAGGAAAAAGCAAAAAATTTCAGAATTGCACCTTGCAATGTGGAGATATTACTGTTTGTGCATTTACAATATTCATTGATTTTTGCCATTGAAAAACGTCCAGAAATGTTTGAAGCTACTGACTGAATGAAAGGAGCTGGCATCTCACTCTCTTTGAATCTTCTTTATCATGCTAGGATTAGCAGGAAAAAGCAAAAAATTTCAGAATTGCATCTTGAAATGCGGAGAAATTACTGTTTGTGCATTTACAATATTCATTGATTTTTGCCATTGAAAAACATCATGTTATTCATATACCAGAAATGTTTGAAGCTACTGACTGAATGAAAAGAGCTGGCATCTCACTCTCTTTGAATCTTCTTTATCATGCTAAGAGGAGCAGGAAAAAGCAAAAAATTTCAGAATTGCACCTTGCAATGTGGAGATATTACTGTTTGTGCATTTACAATATTCATTGATTTTTGCCATTGAAAAACGTCCAGAAATGTTTGAAGCTACTGACTGAATGAAAGGAGCTGGCATGTCACTCTCTTTGAATCTTCTTTATCATGCTAGGATTAGCAGGAAAAAGCAAACAATTTCAGAATTGCACCTTGCAATGTGGAGAAATTACTGTTTGTGCATTTACAATATTCATTGATTTTTGCCATTGAAAAACATCATGTTATTCATATACCAGAAATGTTTGAAGCTACTGACTGAATGAAAAGAGCTGGCATCTCACTCTCTTTGAATCTTCTTTATCATGCTAGGATTAGCAGGAAAAAGCAAAAAATTTCAGAATTGCATCTTGAAATGCGGAGAAATTACTGTTTGTGCATTTACAATATTCATTGATTTTTGCCATTGAAAAACATCATGTTATTCATATACCAGAAATGTTTGAAGCTACTGACTGAATGAAAAGAGCTGGCATCTCACTCTCTTTGAATCTTCTTTATCATGCTAAGAGGAGCAGGAAAAAGCAAAAAATTTCAGAATTGCACCTTGCAATGTGGAGATATTACTGTTTGTACATTTACAATATTCATTGATTTTTGCCATTGAAAAACGTCCAGAAATGTATGAAGCTACTGACTGAATGAAAGGAGCTGGCATCTCACTCTCTTTGAATCTTCTTTATCATGCTAGGATTAGCAGGAAAAAGCAAAAAATTTCAGAATTGCACCTTGCAATGCGGAGAAATTACTGTTTGTGCATTTACAATATTCATTGATTTTTGCCATTGAAAAACATCATGTTATTCATATACCAGAAATGTTTGAAGCTACTGACTGAATGAAAAGAGCTGGCATCTCACTCTCTTTGAATCTTCTTTATCATGCTAAGAGGAGCAGGAAAAAGCAAAAAATTTCAGAATTGCACCTTGCAATGTGTAGATATTACTGTTTGTGCATTTACAATATTCATTGATTTTTGCCATTGAAAAACGTCCAGAAATGTTTGAAGCTACTGACTGAATGAAAGGAGCTGGCATCTCACTCTCTTTGAATCTTCTTTATCATGCTAGGATTAGCAGGAAAAAGCAAAAAATTTCAGAATTGCACCTTGCAATGCGGAGAAATTACTGTTTGTGCATTTACAATATTCATTGATTTTTGCCATTGAAAAACATCATGTTATTCATATACCAGAAATGTTTGAAGCTACTGACTGAATGAAAGGAGCTGGCATGTCACTCTCTTTGAATCTTCTTTATCATGCTAGGATTAGCAGGAAAAAGCAAAAAATTTCAGAATTGCACCTTGCAATGCGGAGAAATTACTGTTTGTGCATTTACAATATTCATTGATTTTTGCCATTGAAAAACGTCCAGAAATGTTTGAAGCTACTGACTGAATGAAAGGAGCTGGCATCTCACTCTCTTTGAGTCTTCTTTATCATGCTAGGATTAGCAGGAAAAAGCAAAAAATTTCAGAATTGCACCTTGCAATGTGGAGATATTACTGTTTGTGCATTTACAATATTCATTGATTTTTGCCATTGAAAAACGTCCAGAAATGTTTGAAGCTACTGACTGAATGAAAGGAGCTGGCATCTCACTCTCTTTGAGTCTTCTTTATCATGCTAGGATTAGCAGGAAAAAGCAAAAAATTTCAGAATTGCACCTTGCAATGTGGAGATATTACTGTTTGTGCATTTACAATATTCATTGATTTTTGCCATTGAAAAACGTCCAGAAATGTTTGAAGCTACTGACTGAATGAAAGGAGCTGGCATCTCACTCTCTTTGAGTCTTCTTTATCATGCTAGGATTAGCAGGAAAAAGCAAAAAATTTCAGAATTGCACCTTGCAATGTGGAGATATTACTGTTTGTGCATTTACAATATTCATTGATTTTTGCCATTGAAAAATGTCCAGAAATGTTTGAAGCTACTGACTGAATGAAAGGAGCTGGCATCTCACTCTCTTTGAATCTTCTTTATCATGCTAGGATTAGCAGGAAAAAGCAAAAAATTTCAGAATTGCACCTTGCAATGCGGAGAAATTACTGTTTGTGCATTTACAATATTCATTGATTTTTGCCATTGAAAAACATCATGTTATTCATATACCAGAAATGTTTGAAGCTACTGACTGAATGAAAAGAGCTGGCATCTCACTCTCTTTGAATCTTCTTTATCATGCTAAGAGGAGCAGGAAAAAGCTAAAAATTTCAGAATTGCACCTTGCAATGTGGAGATATTACTGTTTGTGCATTTACAATATTCATTGATTTTTGCCATTGAAAAACGTCCAGAAATGTTTGAAGCTACTGACTGAATGAAAGGAGCTGGCATGTCACTCTCTTTGAATCTTCTTTATCATGCTAGGATTAGCAGGAAAAAGCGAAAAATTTCAGAATTGCGCCTTGCAATGCGGAGAAATTACTGTTTGTGCATATACAATATTCATTGATTTTTGCCATTGAAAAACACCATGTTATTCATATACCAGAAATGTTTGAAGATACTGACTGAATGAAAGGAGCTGGCATCTCACTCTCTTTGAATCTTCTTTATCATGCTAGGATTAGCAGGAAAAAGCAAAAAATTTCAGAATTGCACCTTGCAATGTGGAGATATTACTGTTTGTGCATTTACAATATTCATTGATTTTTGCCATTGAAAAACGTCCAGAAATGTTTGAAGCTACTGACTGAATGAAAGGAGCTGGCATCTCACTCTCTTTGAATCTTCTTTATCATGCTAGGATTAGCAGGAAAAAGCAAAAAATTTCAGAATTGCACCTTGCAATGCGGAGAAATTACTGTTTGTGCATTTACAATATTCAATGATTTTTGCCATTGAAAAACATCATGTTATTTATATACCAGAAATGTTTGAAGCTACTGACTGAATGAAAAGAGCTGGCATCTCACTCTCTTTGAATCTTCTTTATCATGCTAAGAGGAGCAGGAAAAAGCAAAAAATTTCAGAATTGCACCTTGCAATGTGGAGATATTACTGTTTGTGCATTTACAATATTCATTGATTTTTGCCATTGAAAAACGTCCAGAAATGTTTGAAGCTACTGACTGAATGAAAGGAGCTGGCATCTCACTCTCTTTGAATCTTCTTTATCATCCTAGGATTAGCAGGAAAAAGCAAAAAATTTCAGAATTGCACCTTGCAATGCGGAGAAATTACTGTTTGTGCATTTACAATATTCATTGATTTTTGCCATTGAAAAACGTCCAGAAATGTTTGAAGCTACTGACTGAATGAAAGGAGCAGGCATCTCACTCTCTTTGAGTCTTCTTTATCATGCTAGGATTAGCAGGAAAAAGCAAAAAATTTCAGAATTGCACCTTGCAATGTGGAGATATTACTGTTTGTGCATTTACAATATTCATTGATTTTTGCCATTGAAAAACGTCCAGAAATGTTTGAAGCTACTGACTGAATGAAAGGAGCTGGCATCTCACTCTCTTTGAATCTTCTTTATCATGCTAGGATTAGCAGGAAAAAGCAAAAAATTTCAGAATTGCACCTTGCAATGCGGACAAATTACTGTTTGTGCATTTACAATATTCATTGATTTTTGCCATTGAAAAACATCATGTTATTCATATACCAGAAATGTTTGAAGCTACTGACTGAATGAAAAGAGCTGGCATCTCACTCTCTTTGAATCTTCTTTATCATGCTAAGAGGAGCAGGAAAAAGCAAAAAATTTCAGAATTGCACCTTGCAATGTGGAGATATTACTATTTGTGCATTTACAATATTCATTGATTTTTGCCATTGAAAAACGTCCAGAAATGTTTGAAGCTACTGACTGAATGAAAGGAGCTGGCATGTCACTCTCTTTGAATCTTCTTTATCATGCTAGGATTAGCAGGAAAAAGCAAAAAATTTCAGAATTGCACCTTGCAATGCGGAGAAATTACTGTTTGTGCATTTACAATATTCATTGATTTTTGCCATTGAAAAACATCATGTTATTCATATACCAGAAATGTTTGAAGCTACTGACTGAATAAAAAGAGCTGGCATCTCACTCTCTTTGAATCTTCTTTATCATGCTAAGAGGAGCAGGAATAAGCAATAAATTTCAGAATTGCACCTTGCAATGTGGAGATATTACTGTTTGTGCATTTACAATATTCATTGATTTTTGCCATTGAAAAACGTCCAGAAATGTTTGAAGCTACTGACTGAATGAAAGGAGCTGGCATCTCACTCTCTTTGAGTCTTCTTTATCATGCTAGGATTAGCAGGAAAAAGCAAAAAATTTCAGAATTGCACCTTGCAATGTGGAGATATTACTGTTTGTGCATTTACAATATTCATTGATTTTTGCCATTGAAAAACGTCCAGAAATGTTTGAAGCTACTGACTGAATGAAAGGAGCTGGCATCTCACTCTCTTTGATTCTTCTTTATCATGCTAGGATTAGCAGGAAAAAGCAAAAAATTTCAGAATTGCACCTTGCAATGTGGAGATATTACTGTTTGTGCATTTACAATATTCATTGATTTTTGCCATTGAAAAACATCCAGAAATGTTTGAAGCTACTGATTGAATGAAAGGAGCTGGCATCTCACTCTCTTTGAATCTTCTTTATCATGCTAGGATTAGCAGGAAAAAGCAAAAAATTTCAGAATTGCACCTTGCAATGCAGAGAAATTACTGTTTGTGCATTTACAATATTCATTGATTTTTGCCATTGAAAAACATCATGTTATTCATATACCAGAAATGTTTGAAGCTACTGACTGAATGAAAAGAGCTGGCATCTCACTCTCTTTGAATCTTCTTTATCATGCTAAGAGGAGCAGGAAAAAGCAAAACATTTCAGAATTGCACCTTGCAATGTGGAGATATTACTGTTTGTGCATTTACAATATTCATTGATTTTTGCCATTGAAAAACGTCCAGAAATGTTTGAAGCTACTGACTGAATGAAAGGAGCTGGCATGTCACTCTCTTTGAATCTTCTTTATCATGCTAGGATTAGCAGGAAAAAGTAAAAAATTTCAGAATTGCACCTTGCAATGCGGAGAAATTACTGTTTGTGCATTTACAATATTCATTGATTTTTGCCATTGAAAAACATCATGTTATTCATATACCAGAAATGTTTGAAGCTACTGACTGAATGAAAAGAGCTGGCATCTCACTCTCTTTGAATCTTCTTTATCATGCTAGGATTAGCAGGAAAAAGCAAAAAATTTCAGAATTGCACCTTGCTATGTGGAGATATTACTGTTTGTGCATTTACAATATTCATTGATTTTTGCCATTGAAAAACGTCCAGAAATGTTTGAAGCTACTGACTTAATGAAAGGAGCTGGCATCTCACTCTCTTTGAGTCTTCTTTATCATGCTAGGATTAGCAGGAAAAAGCAAAAAATTTCAGAATTGAACCTTGCAATGTGGAGATATTACTGTTTGTGCATTTACAATATTCATTGATTTTTGCCATTGAAAAACGTCCAGAAATGTTTGAAGCTACTGACTGAATGAAAGGAGCTGGCATCTCACTCTCTTTGAGTCTTCTTTATCATGCTAGGATTAGCAGGAAAAAGCAAAAAATTTCAGAATTGCACCTTGCAATGTGGAGATATTACTGTTTGTGCATTTACAATATTCATTGATTTTTGCCATTGAAAAACGTCCAGAAATGTTTGAAGCTACTGACTGAATGAAAGGAGCTGGCATCTCACTCTCTTTGAATCTTCTTTATCATGCTAGGATTAGCAGGAAAAAGCAAAAAATTTCAGAATTGCACCTTGCAATGCGGAGAAATTATTGTTTGTGCATTTACAATATTCATTGATTTTTGCCATTGAAAAACATCATGTTATTCATATACCAGAAATGTTTGAAGCTACTGACTGAATGAAAAGAGCTGGCATCTCACTCTCTTTGAATCTTCTTTATCATGCTAAGAGGAGCAGGAAAAAGCAAAAAATTTCAGAATTGCACCTTGCAATGTGGAGACATTACTGTTTGTGCATTTACAATATTCATTGATTTTTGCCATTGAAAAACGTCCAGAAATGTTTGAAGCTACTGACTGAATGAAAGGAGCTGGCATCTCACTCTCTTTGAATCTTCTTTATCATGCTAGGATTAGCAGGAAAAAGCAAAAAATTTCAGAATTGCACCTTGCAATGCGGAGAAATTACTGTTTGTGCATTTACAATATTCATTGATTTTTGCCATTGAAAAACATCATGTTATTCATATACCAGAAATGTTTGAAGCTACTGACTGAATGAAAAGAGCTGGCATCTCACTCTCTTTGAATCTTCTTTATCATGCTAAGAGGAGCAGGAAAAAGCAAAAAATTTCAGAATTGCACCTTGCAATGTGGAGATATTACTGTTTGTGCATTTACAATATTCATTGATTTTTGCCATTGAAAAACGTCCAGAAATGTTTGAAGCTACTGACTGAATGAAAGGAGCTGGCATCTCACTCTCTTTGAATCTTCTTTATCATGCTAGGATTAGCAGGAAAAAGCAAAAAATTTCAGAATTGCACCTTGCAATGCGGAGAAATTACTGTTTGTGCATTTACAATATTCATTGATTTTTGCCATTGAAAAACATCATGTTATTCATATACCAGAAATGTTTGAAGCTACTGACTGAATGAAAAGAGCTGGCATCTCACTCTCTTTGAATCTTCTTTATCATGCTAAGAGGAGCAGGAAAAAGCAAAAAATTTCAGAATTGCACCTTGCAATGCGGAGAAATTACTGTTTGTGCATTTAAAATATTCATTGATTTTTGCCATTGAAAAACGTCCAGAAATGTTTGAAGCTACTGACTGAATGAAAGGAGCTGGCATCTCACTCTCTTTGAGTCTTCTTTATCATGCTAGGATTAGCAGGAAAAAGCAAAAAATTTCAGAATTGCACCTTGCAATGTGGAGATATTACTGTTTGTGCATTTACAATATTCATTGATTTTTGCCATTGAAAAACATCCAGAAATGTTTGAAGCTACTGACTGAATGAAAGGAGCTGGCATCTCACTCTCTTTGAGTCTTCTTTATCATGCTAGGATTAGCAGGAAAAAGCAAAAAATTTCAGAATTGCACCTTGCAATGTGGAGATATTACTGTTTGTGCATTTACAATATTCATTGATTTTTGCCATTGAAAAACGTCCAGAAATGTTTGAAGCTACTGACTGAATGAAAGGAGCTGGCATCTCACTCTCTTTGAATCTTCTTTATCATGCTAAGAGGAGCAGGAAAAAGCAAAAAATTTCAGAATTGCACCTTGCAATGTGGAGATATTACTGTTTGTGCATTTACAATATTCATTGATTTTTGCCATTGAAAAACGTCCAGAAATGTTTGAAGCTACTGACTGAATGAAAAGAGCTGGCATCTCACTCTCTTTGAATCTTCTTTATCATGATAAGAGGAGCAGGAAAAAGCAAAAAATTTCAGAATTGCACCTTGCAATGTGGAGATATTACTGTTTGTGCATTTACAATATTCATTGATTTTTGCCATTGAAAAACGTCCAGAAATGTTTGAAGCTACTGACTGAATGAAAGGAGCTGGCATGTCACTCTCTTTGAATCTTCTTTATCATGCTAGGATTAGCAGGAAAAAGCAAAACATTTCAGAATTGCACCTTGCAATGCAGAGAAATTACTGTTTGTGCATTTACAATATTCATTGATTTTTGCCATTGAAAAAAGTCCAGCAATGTTTGAAGCTACTGACTGAATGAAAGGAGCTGGCATCTCACTCTTTTTGAGTCTTCTTTATCATGCTAGGATTAGCAGGAAAGAGCAAAAAATTTCAGAATTGCACCTTGCAATGTGGAGATATTACTGTTTGTGCATTTACAATATTCATTGATTTTTGCCATTGAAAAACGTCCAGAAATGTTTGAAGCTACTGAATGAAAGGAGCTGGCATCTCACTCTCTTTGAATCTTCTTTATCATGCTAGGATTAGCAGGAAAAAGCAAAAAATTTCAGAATTGCACCTTGCAATGCGGAGAAATTACTGTTTGTGCATTTACAATATTCATTGATTTTTGCCATTGAAAAACATCATGTTATTCATATACCAGAAATGTTTGAAGCTACTGACTGGATGAAAAGAGCTGGCATCTCACTCTCTTTGAATCTTCTTTATCATGCTAAGAGGAGCAGGAAAAAGCAAAAAATTTCAGAATTGCACCTTGCAATGTGGAGATATTACTGTTTGTGCATTTACAATATTCATTGATTTTTGCCATTGAAAAACGTCCAGAAATGTTTGAAGCTACTGACTGAATGAAAGGAGCTGGCATGTCACTCTCTTTGAATCTTCTTTATCATGCTAGGATTAGCAGGAAAAAGCAAAAAATTTCAGAATTGCACCTTGCAATGTGGAGATATTACTGTTTGTACATTTACAATATTCATTGATTTTTGCCATTGAAAAACGTCCAGAAATGTTTGAAGCTACTGACTGAATGAAAGGAGCTGGCATGTCACTCTCTTTGAATCTTCTTTATCATGCTAGGATTAGCAGGAAAAAGCAAAACATTTCAGAATTGCACCTTGCAATGCAGAGAAATTACTGTTTGTGCATTTACAATATTCATTGATTTTTGCCATTGAAAAAAGTCCAGCAATGTTTGAAGCTACTGACTGAATGAAAGGAGCTGGCATCTCACTCTTTTTGAGTCTTCTTTATCATGCTAGGATTAGCAGGAAAGAGCAAAAAATTTCAGAATTGCACCTTGCAATGTGGAGATATTACTGTTTGTGCATTTACAATATTCATTGATTTTTGCCATTGAAAAACGTCCAGAAATGTTTGAAGCTACTGAATGAAAGGAGCTGGCATCTCACTCTCTTTGAATCTTCTTTATCATGCTAGGATTAGCAGGAAAAAGCAAAAAATTTCAGAATTGCACCTTGCAATGCGGAGAAATTACTGTTTGTGCATTTACAATATTCATTGATTTTTGCCATTGAAAAACATCATGTTATTCATATACCAGAAATGTTTGAAGCTACTGACTGGATGAAAAGAGCTGGCATCTCACTCTCTTTGAATCTTCTTTATCATGCTAAGAGGAGCAGGAAAAAGCAAAAAATTTCAGAATTGCACCTTGCAATGTGGAGATATTACTGTTTGTGCATTTACAATATTCATTGATTTTTGCCATTGAAAAACGTCCAGAAATGTTTGAAGCTACTGACTGAATGAAAGGAGCTGGCATGTCACTCTCTTTGAATCTTCTTTATCATGCTAGGATTAGCAGGAAAAAGCAAAAAATTTCAGAATTGCACCTTGCAATGCGGAGAAATTACTGTTTGTGCATTTACAATATTCATTGATTTTTGCCATTGAAAAACATCATGTTATTCATATACCAGAAATGTTTGAAGCTACTGACTGAATGAAAAGAGCTGGCATCTCACTCTCTTTGAATCTTCTTTATCATGCTAAGAGGAGCAGGAATAAGCAAAAAATTTCAGAATTGCAGCTTGCAATGTGGAGATATTACTGTTTGTGCATTTACAATATTCATTGATTTTTGCCATTGAAAAACGTCCAGAAATGTTTGAAGCTACTGACTGAATGAAAGGAGCTGGCATCTCACTCTCTTTGAATCTTCTTTATCATGCTAGGATTAGCAGGAAAAAGCAAAAAATTTCAGAATTGCACCTTGCAATGCGGAGAAATTACTGTTTGTGCATTTACAATATTCATTGATTTTTGCCATTGAAAAAGGTCCAGAAATGTTTGAAGCTACTGACTGAATGAAAGGAGCTGGCATCTCCCTCTCTTTGAATCTTCTTTATCATGCTAGGATTAGCAGGAAAAAGCAAAAAATTTCAGAATTGCACCTTGCAATGCGGAGAAATTACTGTTTGTGCACTTACAATATTCATTGATTTTTGCCATTGAAAAACATCATGTTATTCATATACCAGAAATGTTTGAAGCTACTGACTGAATGAAAAGAGCTGGCATCTCACTCTCTTTGAATCTTCTTTATCATGCTAAGAGGAGCAGGAAAAAGCAAAAAATTTCAGAATTGCACCTTGCAATGTGGAGATATTACTGTTTGTGCATTTACAATATTCATTGATTTTTGCCATTGAAAAACATCATGTTATTCATATACCAGAAATGTTTGAAGTTACTGACTAAATGAAAAGAGCTGGCATCTCACTCTCTTTGAATCTTCTTTATCATGCTAAGAGGAGCAGGAAAAAGCAAAAAATTTCAGAATTGCACCTTGCAATGCGGAGATATTAATGTTTGTGCATTTACAATATTCATTGATTTTTGCCATTGAAAAACGTCCAGAAATGTTTGAAGCTACTGACTGAATGAAAGGAGCTGGCATCTCACTCTCTTTGAATCTTCTTTATCATGCTAGGATTAGCAGGAAAAAGCAAAAAATTTCAGAATTGCACCTTGCAATGCGGAGAATTAACTGTTTGTGCATTTACAATATTCATTGATTTTTGCCATTGAAAAACATCATGTTATTCATATACCATAAATGTTTGAAGCTACTGACTGAATGAAAAGAGCTGGCATCTCACTCTCTTTGAATCTTCTTTATCATGCTAAGAGGAGCAGGAAAAAGCAAAAAATTTCAGAATTGCACCTTGCAATGTGGAGATATTACTGTTTGTGCATTTACAATATTCATTGATTTTTGCCATTGAAAAACGTCCAGAAATGTTTGAAGCTACTGACTGAATGAAAGGAGCTGGCATCTCACTCTCTTTGAATCTTCTTTATCATCCTAGGATTAGCAGGAAAAGCAAAAAATTTCAGAATTGCACCTTGCAATGTGGAGATATTACTGTTTGTGCATTTACAATATTCATTGATTTTTGCCATTGAAAAACGTCCAGAAATGTTTGAAGCTACTGACTGAATGAAAGGAGCTGGCATCTCACTCTCTTTGAATCTTCTTTATCATGCTAGGATTAGCAGGAAAAAGCAAAAAATTTCAGAATTGCACCTTGCAATGCGGAGAAATTACTGTTTGTGCATTTACAATATTCATTGATTTTTGCCATTGAAAAACATCATTATTCATTAACCAGAAATGTTTGAAGCTACTGACTGAATGAAAAGAGCTGGCATCTCACTCTCTTTCAATCTTCTTTATCATGCTAAGTGGAGCAGGAAAAAGCAAAAAATTTCAGAATTGCACCTTGAAATGTGGAGATATTACTGTTTGTGCATTTACAATATTCATTGATTTTTGCCATTGAAAAACGTCCAGAAATGTTTGAAGCTACTGACTGAATGAAAGGAGCTGGCATCTCACTCTCTTTGAGTCTTCTTTATCATGCTAGGATTAGCAGGAAAAAGCAAAAAATTTCAGAATTGCACCTTGCAATGTGGAGATATTACTGTTTGTGCATTTACAATATTCATTGATTTTTGCCATTGAAAAACGTCCAGAAATGTTTGAAGCTACTGACTGAATGAAAGGAGCTGGCATCTCACTCTCTTTGAATCTTCTTTATCATGCTAAGAGGAGCAGGAAAAAGCAAAAAATTTCAGAATTGCACCTTGCAATGTGGAGATATTACTGTTTGTGCATTTACAATATTCATTGATTTTTGCCATTGAAAAACGTCCAGAAATGTTTGAAGCTACTGACTGAATGAAAAGAGCTGGCATCTCACTCTCTTTGAATCTTCTTTATCATGATAAGAGGAGCAGGAAAAAGCAAAAAATTTCAGAATTGCACCTTGCAATGTGGAGATATTACTGTTTGTGCATTTACAATATTCATTGATTTTTGCCATTGAAAAACGTCCAGAAATGTTTGAAGCTACTGACTGAATGAAAGGAGCTGGCATCTCACTCTCTTTGAATCTTCTTTATCATGCTAGGATTAGCAGGAAAAAGCAAAAAATTTCAGAATTGCACCTTGCAATGTGGAGATATTACTGTTTGTGCATTTACAATATTCATTGATTTTTGCCATTGAAAAACGTCCAGAAATGTTTGAAGCTACTGACTGAATGAAAGGAGCTGGCATGTCACTCTCTTTGAATCTTCTTTATCATGCTAGGATTAGCAGGAAAAAGCAAAAAATTTCAGAATTGCACCTTGCAATGCGGAGAAATTACTGTTTGTGCATTTACAATATTCATTGATTTTTGCCATTGAAAAACGTCCAGCAATGTTTGAAGCTACTGACTGAATGAAAGGAGCTGGCATCTCACTCTTTTTGAGTCTTCTTTATCATGCTAGGATTAGCAGGAAAAAGCAAAAAATTTCAGAATTGCACCTTGCAATGTGGAGATATTACTGTTTGTGCATTTACAATATTCATTGATTTTTGCCATTGAAAAACGTCCAGAAATGTTTGAAGCTACTGAATGAAAGGAGCTGGCATCTCACTCTCTTTGAATCTTCTTTATCATGCTAGGATTAGCAGGAAAAAGCAAAAAATTTCAGAATTGCACCTTGCAATGCGGAGAAATTACTGTTTGTGCATTTACAATATTCATTGATTTTTGCCATTGAAAAACATCATGTTATTCATATACCAGAAATGTTTGAAGCTACTGACTGGATGAAAAGAGCTGGCATCTCACTCTCTTTGAATCTTCTTTATCATGCTAAGAGGAGCAGGAAAAAGCAAAAAATTTCAGAATTGCACCTTGCAATGTGGAGATATTACTGTTTGTGCATTTACAATATTCATTGATTTTTGCCATTGAAAAACGTCCAGAAATGTTTGAAGCTACTGACTGAATGAAAGGAGCTGGCATGTCACTCTCTTTGAATTTTCTTTATCATGCTAGGATTAGCAGGAAAAAGCAAAAAATTTCAGAATTGCACCTTGCAATGCGGAGAAATTACTGTTTGTGCATTTACAATATTCATTGATTTTTGCCATTGAAAAACATCATGTTATTCATATACCAGAAATGTTTGAAGCTACTGACTGAATGAAAAGAGCTGGCATCTCACTCTCTTTGAATCTTCTTTATCATGCTAAGAGGAGCAGGAATAAGCAAAAAATTTCAGAATTGCACCTTGCAATGTGGAGATATTACTGTTTGTGCATTTACAATATTCATTGATTTTTGCCATTGAAAAACGTCCAGAAATGTTTGAAGCTACTGACTGAATGAAAGGAGCTGGCATCTCACTCTCTTTGAGTCTTCTTTATCATGCTAGGATTAGCAGGAAAAAGCAAAAAATTTCAGAATTGCACCTTGCAATGTGGAGATATTACTGTTTGTGCATTTACAATATTCATTGATTTTTGCCATTGAAAAACGTCCAGAAATGTTTGAAGCTACTGACTGAATGAAAGGAGCTGGCATCTCACTCTCTTTGAATATTCTTTATCATGCTAGGATTAGCAGGAAAAAGCAAAAAATTTCAGAATTGCACCTTGCAATGCGGAGAAATTACTGTTTGTGCATTTACAATATTCATTGATTTTTGCCATTGAAAAAGGTCCAGAAATGTTTGAAGCTACTGACTGAATGAAAGGAGCTGGCATCTCCCTCTCTTTGAATCTTCTTTATCATGCTAGGATTAGCAGGAAAAAGCAAAAAATTTCAGAATTGCACCTTGCAATGCGGAGAAATTACTGTTTGTGCATTTACAATATTCATTGATTTTTGCCATTGAAAAACATCGTTATTCATTAACCAGAAATGTTTGAAGCTACTGACTGAATGAAAAGAGCTGGCATCTCACTCTCTTTGAATCTTCTATATCATGCTAAGAGGAGCAGGAAAAAGCAAAAAATTTCAGAATTGCACCTTGAAATGTGGAGATATTACTGTTTGTGCATTTACAATATTCATTGATTTTTGCCATTGAAAAACGTCCAGAAATGTTTGAAGCTACTGACTGAATGAAAGGAGCTGGCATCTCACTCTCTTTGAATATTCTTTATCATGCTAGGATTAGCAGGAAAAAGCAAAAAATTTCAGAATTGCACCTTGCAATGCGGAGAAATTACTGTTTGTGCATTTACAATATTCATTGATTTTTGCCATTGAAAAACGTCCAGAAATGTTTGAAGCTACTGACTGAATGAAAGGAGCTGGCATCTCACTCTCTTTGAATCTTCTTTATCATGCTAGGATTAGCAGGAAAAAGCAAAAAATTTCAGAATTGCACCTTGCAATGCGGAGAAATTACTGTTTGTGCATTTACAATATTCATTGATTTTTGCCATTGAAAAACATCATGTTATTCATATACCAGAAATGTTTGAAGCTACTGACTGAATGAAAAGAGCTGGCATCTCACTCTCTTTGAATCTTCTTTATCATGCTAAGAGGAGCAGGAAAAAGCAAAAAAATTCAGAATTGCACCTTGCAATGTGGAGATATTACTGTTTGTGCATTTACAATATTCATTGATTTTTGCCATTGAAAAACGTCCAGAAATGTTTGAAGCTACTGACTGAATGAAAGGAGCTGGCATCTCACTCTCTTTGAATCTTCTTTATCATGCTAGGATTAGCAGGAAAAAGCAAAAAATTTCAGAATTGCACCTTGCAATGCGGAGAAATTACTGTTTGTGCATTTACAATATTCATTGATTTTTGTCATTGAAAAACATCATGTTATTCATATACCAGAAATGTTTGAAACTACTGACTGAATGAAAAGAGCTGGCATCTCACTCTCTTTGAATCTTCTTTATCATGCTAAGAGGAGCAGGAAAAAGCAAAAAATTTCAGAATTGCACCTTGCAATGTGGAGAAATTAGTGTTTGTGCATTTACAATATTCATTGATTTTTGCCAATGAAAAACGTCCAGAAATGTTTGAAGCTACTGACTGAATGAAAGGAGCTGGCATCTCACTCTCTTTGAATCTTCTTTATCATGCTAGTAATATCTCCACATTGCAAGTTGCAATTCTGAAATTTTTTGCTTTTTCCTGCTCCTCTTAGCATGGTAAAGAAGATTCAAAGAGAGTGAGATGCCAGCTCTTTTCATTCAGTCAGTAGCTTCAAACATTTCTGGTATATGAATAACATGATGTTTTTCAATGGCAAAAATCAATGAATATTGTAAATGCACAAACAGTAATATCTCCACATTGCAAGGTGCAATTCTGAAATTTTTTGCTTTTTCCTGCTAATCCTAGCATGATAAAGAAGATTCAAAGAGAGTGAGATGCCAGCTCCTTTCATTCAGTCAGTAGCTTCAAACATTTCTGGACGTTTTTCAATGGCAAAAATCAATGAATATTGTAAATGCACAAACAGTAATATCTCCACATTGCAAGGTGCAATTCTGAAATTTTTTGCTTTTTCCTGCTCCGCTTAGCATGATAAAGAAGATTCAAAGAGAGTGAGATGCCAGCTCTTTTCATTCAGTCAGTAGCTTCAAACATTTCTGGTATATGAATAACATGATGTTTTTCAATGGCAAAAATCAATGAATATTGTAAATGCACAAACAGTAATTTCTCCGCATTGCAAGGTGCAATTCTGAAATTTTTTGCTTTTTCCTGCTAATCCTAGCATGATAAAGAAGATTCAAAGAGAGTGAGATGCCAGCTCCTTTCATTCAGTCAGTAGCTTCAAACATTTCTGGACGTTTTTCAATGGCAAAAATCAATGAATATTGTAAATGCACAAACAGTAATATCTCCACATTGCAAGGTGCAATTCTGAAATTTTTTGCTTTTTCCTGCTCCTCTTAGCATGATAAAGAAGATTCAAAGAGAGTGAGATGCCAGCTCTTTTCATTCAGTCAGTAGCTTCAAACATTTTTGGTATATGAATAACATGATGTTTTTCAATGGCAAAAATCAATGAATATTGTAAATGCACAAACAATAATTTCTCCGCATTGCAAGGTGCAATTCTGAAATTTTTTGCTTTTTCCTGCTAATCTTAGCATGATAAAGAAGATTCAAAGAGAGTGAGATGCCAGCTCCTTTCATTCAGTCAGTAGCTTCAAACATTTCTGGACGTTTTTCAATGGCAAAAATCAATGAATATTGTAAATGCACAAACAGTAATATCTCCACATTGCAAATTGCAATTCTGAAATTTTTTGCTTTTTCCTGCTCCTCTTAGCATGATAAAGAAGATTCAAAGAGAGTGAGATGCCAGCTCTTTTCATTCAGTCAGTAGCTTCAAACATTTCTGGTATATGAATAACATGATGTTTTTCGATGGCAAAAATCAATGAATATTGTAAATGCACAAACAGTAATTTCTCCGCATTGCAAGGTGCAATTCTGAAATTTTTTGCTTTTTCCTGCTAATCCTAGCATGATAAAGAAGATTCAAAGAGAGTGAGATGCCAGCTCCTTTCATTCAGTCAGTAGCTTCAAACATTTCTGGACGTTTTTCAATGGCAAAAATCAATGAATATTGTAAATGCACAAACAGTAATATCTCCACATTGCAAGGTGCAATTCTGAAATTTTTTGCTTTTTCCTGCTCCTCTTAGCATGATAAAGAAGATTCAAAGAGAGTGAGATGCCAGCTCTTTTCATTCAGTCAGTAGCTTCAAACATTTCTGGTATATGAATAACATGATGTTTTTCAATGGCAAAAATCAATGAATATTGTAAATGCACAAACAGTAATATCTCCACATTGCAAGATGCAATTCTGAAATTTTTGCTTTTTCCTGCTAATCCTAGCATGATAAAGAAGATTCAAAGAGAGTGAGATGCCAGCTCCTTTCATTCAGTCAGTAGCTTCAAACATTTCTGGACGTTTTTCAATGGCAAAAATCAATGAATATTGTAAATGCACAAACAGTAATATCTCCACATTGCAAGGTGCAATTCTGAAATTTTTTGCTTTTTCCTGCTCCTCTTAGCATGATAAAGATTCAAAGAGAGTGAGATGCCAGCTCTTTTCATTCAGTCAGTAGCTTCAAACATTTCTGGTATATGAATAACATGATGTTTTTCAATGGCAAAAATCAATGAATATTGTAAATGCACAAACAGTAATTTCTCCGCATTGCAAGGTGCAATTCTGAAATTTTTTTTCTTTTTCCTGCTAATCCAAGCATGATAAAGAAGATTCAAAGAGAGTGAGATGCCAGCTCCTTTCATTCAGTCAGTAGCTTCAAACATTTCTGGACGTTTTTCAATGGCAAAAATCAATGAATATTGTAAATGCACAAACAGTAATATCTCCACATTGCAAGGTGCAATTCTGAAATTTTTTGCTTTTTCCTGCTCCTCTCAGCATGATAAAGAAGATTCAAAGAGAGTGAGATTCCAGCTCTTTTCATTCAGTCAGTAGCTTCAAACATTTCTGGTATATGAATAACATGATGTTTTTCAATGGCAAAAATCAATGAATATTGTAAATGCACAAACAGTAATTTCTCCGCATTGCAAGGTGCAATTCTGAAATTTTTTGCTTTTTCCTGCTAATCCTAGCATGATAAAGAAGATTCAAAGAGACTGAGATTCCAGCTCTTTTCATTCAGTCAGTAGCTTCAAACATTTCTGGACGTTTTTCAATGGCAAAAATCAATGAATATTGTAAATGCACAAACAGTAATATCTCCACATTGCAAGGTGCAATTCTGAAATTTTTTGCTTTTTACTGCTCCTGTTAGCATGACAAAGAAGATTCAAAGAGAGTGAGATGCCAGCTCTTTTCATTCAGTCAGTAGCTTCAAACATTTCTGGTATATGAATAACATGATGTTTTTCAATGGCAAAAATCAATGAATATTGTGAATGCACAAACAGTAATATCTCCACATTGCAAGGTGCAATTCTGAAATTTTTTGCTTTTTCCTGCTAATCCTAGCATGATAAAGAAGATTCAAAGAGAGTGAGATGCCAGCTCCTTTCATTCAGTCAGTAGCTTCAAACATTTCTGGACGTTTTTCAATGGCAAAAATCAATGAATATTGTAAATGCACAAACAGTAATATCTCCACATTGCAAGGTGCAATTCTGAAATTTTTTGCTTTTTCCTGCTCCTCTTAGCATGATAAAGAAGATTCAAAGAGAGTGAGATGCCAGCTCTTTTCATTCAGTCAGTAGCTTCAAACATTTCTGGTATATGAATAACATGATGTTTTTCAATGGCAAAAATCAATGAATATTGTAAATGCACAAACAGTAATTTCTCCGCATTGCAAGGTGCAATTCTGAAATTTTTTGCTTTTTCCTGCTAATCCTAGCATGATAAAGAAGATTCAAAGAGAGTGAGATGCCAGCTCCTTTCATTCAGTCAGTAGCTTCAAACATTTCTGGACGTTTTTCAATGGCAAAAATCAATGAATATTGTAAATGCACAAACAGTAATATCTCCACATTGCAAGGTGCAATTCTGAATTTTTTTGCTTTTTCCTGCTCCTCTTAGCATGATAAAGAAGATTCAAAGAGAGTGAGATGCCAGCTCTTTTCATTCAGTCAGTAGCTTCAAACATTTCTGGTATATGAATAACATGATGTTTTTCAATGGCAAAAATCAATGAATATTGTAAATGCACAAACAGTAATTTCTCCGCATTGCAAGGTGCAATTCTGAAATTTTTTGCTTTTTCCTGCTCCTCTTAGCATGATAAAGAAGATTCAAAGAGAGTGAGATGCCAGCTCCTTTCATTCAGTCAGTAGCTTCAAACATTTCTGGACGTTTTTCAATGGCAAAAATCAATGAATATTGTAAATGCACAAACAGTAATATCTCCACATTGCAAGGTGCAATTCTGAAATTTTTTGCTTTTTACTGCTCCTGTTAGCATGATAAAGAAGATTCAAAGAGAGTGAGATGCCAGCTCTTTTCATTCAGTCAGTAGCTTCAAACATTTCTGGTATATGAATAACATGATGTTTTTCAATGGCAAAAATCAATGAATATTGTGAATGCACAAACAGTAATATCTCCACATTGCAAGGTGCAATTCTGAAATTTTTTGCTTTTTCCTGCTAATCCTAGCATGATGAAGAAGATTCAAAGAGAGTGAGATGCCAGCTCCTTTCATTCAGTCAGTAGCTTCAAACATTTCTGGACGTTTTTCAATGGCAAAAATCAATGAATATTGTAAATGCACAAACAGTAATATCTCCACATTGCAAGGTGCATTTCTGAAATTTTTTGCTTTTTCCTGCTCCTCTTAGCATGATAAAGAAGATTCAAAGAGAGTGAGATGCCAGCTCTTTTCATTCAGTCAGTAGCTTCAAACATTTCTGGTATATGAATAACATGATGTTTTTCAATGGCAAAAATCAATGAATATTGTAAATGCACAAACAGTAATTTCTCTGCATTGCAAGGTGCAATTCTGAAATTTTTTGCTTTTTCCTGCTAATCCTAGCATGATAAAGAAGATTCAAAGAGAGTGAGATGCCAGCTCCTTTCATTCAGTCAGTAGCTTCAAACATTTCTGGACGTTTTTCAATGGCAAAAATCAATGAATATTGTAAATGCACAAACAGTAATATCTCCACATTGCAAGGTGCAATTCTGAAATTTTTTGCTTTTTCCTGCTCCTCTTAGCATGATAAAGAAGATTCAAAGAGAGTGAGATGCCAGCTCTTTTCATTCAGTCAGTAGCTTCAAACATTTCTGGTATATGAATAACATGATGTTTTTCAATGGCAAAAATCAATGAATATTGTAAATGCACAAACAGTAATTTCTCCGCATTGCAAGGTGCAATTCTGAAATTTTTTGCTTTTTCCTGCTAATCCTAGCATGATAAAGAAGATTCAAAGAGAGTGAGATGCCAGCTCCTTTCATTCAGTCAGTAGCTTCAAACATTTCTGGACGTTTTTCAATGGCAAAAATCAATGAATATTGTAAATGCACAAACAGTAATATCTCCACATTGCAAGGTGCAATTCTGAAATTTTTTGCTTTTTCCTGCTCCTCTTAGCATGATAAAGAAGATTCAAAGAGAGTGAGATGCCAGCTCTTTTCATTCAGTCAGTAGCTTCAAACATTTCTGGTATATGAATAACATGATGTTTTTCAATGGCAAAAATCAATGAATATTGTAAATGCACAAACAGTAATTTCTCCTCATTGCAAGGTGCAATTCTGAAATTTTTTGCTTTTTCCTGCTAATCCTAGCATGATAAAGAAGATTCAAAGAGAGTGAGATGCCAGCTCCTTTCATTCAGTCAGTAGCTTCAAACATTTCTGGACGTTTTTCAATGGCAAAAATCAATGAATATTGTAAATGCACAAACAGTAATATCTCCACATTGCAAGGTGCAATTCTGAAATTTTTTGCTTTTTCCTTCTCCTCTTAGCATGATAAAGAAGATTCAAAGAGAGTGAGATGCCAGCTCTTTTCATTCAGTCAGTAGCTTCAAACATTTCTGGTATATGAATAACATGATGTTTTTCAATGGCAAAAATCAATGAATATTGTAAATGCACAAACAGTAATTTCTCCGCATTGCAAGGTGCAATTCTGAAATTTTTTGCTTTTTCCTGCTAATCCTAGCATGATAAAGAAGATTCAAAGAGAGTGAGATGCCAGCTCCTTTCATTCAGTCAGTAGCTTCAAACATTTCTGGACGTTTTTCAATGGCAAAAATCAATGAATATTGTAAATGCACAAACAGTAATATCTCCACATTGCAAGGTGCAATTCTGAAATTTTTTGCTTTTTCCAGCTCCTCTTAGCATAATAAAGAAGATTCAAAGAGAGTGAGATGCCAGCTCTTTTCATTCAGTCAGTAGCTTCAAACATTTCTGGTATATGAATAACATGATGTTTTTCAATGGCAAAAATCAATGAATATTGTAAATGCACAAACAGTAATATCTCCACATTGCAAGGTGCAATTCTGAAATTTTTTGCTTTTTCCTGCTAATCCTAGCATGATAAAGAAGATTCAAAGAGAGTGAGATGCCAGCTCCTTTCATTCAGTCAGTAGCTTCAAACATTTCTGGACGTTTTTCAATGGCAAAAATCAATGAATATTGTAAATGCACAAACAGTAATATCTCCACATTGCAAGGTGCAATTCTGAAATTTTTTGCTTTTTCCTGCTCCTCTTAGCATGATAAAGAAGATTCAAAGAGAGTGAGATGCCAGCTCTTTTCATTCAGTCAGTAGCTTCAAACATTTCTGGTATATGAATAACATGATGTTTTTCAATGGCAAAAATCAATGAATATTGTAAATGCACAAACAGTAATTTCTCCGCATTGCAAGGTGCAATTCTGAAATTTTTTGCTTTTTCCTGCTAATCCTAGCATGATAAAGAAGATTCAAAGAGAGTGAGATGCCAGCTCCTTTCATTCAGTCAGTAGCTTCAAACATTTCTGGACGTTTTTCAATGGCAAAAATCAATGAATATTGTAAATGCACAAACAGTAATATCTCCACATTGCAAGGTGCAATTCTGAAATTTTTTGCTTTTTCCTGCTCCTCTTAGCATGATAAAGAAGATTCAAAGAGAGTGAGATGCCAGCTCTTTTCATTCAGTCAGTAGCTTCAAACATTTCTGGTATATGAATAACATGATGTTTTTCAATGGCAAAAATCAATGAATATTGTAAATGCACAAACAGTAATTTCTCCGCATTGCAAGGTGCAATTCTGAAATTTTTTGCTTTTTCCTGCTAATCCTAGCATGATAAAGAAGATTCAAAGAGAGTGAGATGCCAGCTCCTTTCATTCAGTCAGTAGCTTCAAACATTTCTGGACGTTTTTCAATGGCAAAAATCAATGAATATTGTAAATGCACAAACAGTAATATCTCCACATTGCAAGGTGCAATTCTGAAATTTTTTGCTTTTTCCTGCTCCTCTTAGCATGATAAAGAAGATTCAAAGAGAGTGAGATGCCAGCTCTTTTCATTCAGTCAGTAGCTTCAAACATTTCTGGTATATGCATAACATGATGTTTTTCAATGGCAAAAATCAATGAATATTGTAAATGCACAAACAGTAATATCTCCACATTGCAGGTGCAATTCTGAAATTTTTTGCTTTTTCCTGCTAATCCTAGCATGATAAAGAAGATTCAAAGAGAGTGAGATGCCAGCTCCTTTCATTCAGTCAGTAGCTTCAAACATTTCTGGACGTTTTTCAATGGCAAAAATCAATGAATATTGTAAATGCACAAACAGTAATATCTCCACATTGCAAGGTGCAATTCTGAAATTTTTTGCTTTTTCCTGCTCCTCTTAGCATGATAAAGAAGATTCAAAGAGAGTGAGATGCCAGCTCTTTTCATTCAGTCAGTAGCTTCAAACATTTCTGGTATATGAATAACATGATGTTTTTCAATGGCAAAAATCAATGAATATTGTAAATGCACAAACAGTAATTTCTCCGCATTGCAAGGTGCAATTCTGAAATTTTTTGCTTTTTCCTGCTAATCCTAGCATGATAAAGAAGATTCAAAGAGAGTGAGATGCCAGCTCCTTTCATTCAGTCAGTAGCTTCAAACATTTCTGGACGTTTTTCAATGGCAAAAATCAATGAATATTGTAAATGCACAAACAGTAATATCTCCACATTGCAAGGTGCAATTCTGAAATTTTTTGCTTTTTCCTGCTCCTCTTAGCATGATAAAGAAGATTCAAAGAGAGTGAGATGCCAGCTCTTTTCATTCAGTCAGTAGCTTCAAACATTTCTGGTATATGAATAACATGATGTTTTTCAATGGCAAAAATCAATGAATATTGTAAATGCACAAACAGTAATATCTCCACATTGCAAGGTGCAATTCTGAAATTTTTTGCTTTTTCCTTCTAATCCTAGCATGATAAAGAAGATTCAAAGAGAGTGAGATGCCAGCTCCTTTCATTCAGTCAGTAGCTTCAAACATTTCTGGACGTTTTTCAATGGCAAAAATCAATGAATATTGTAAATGCACAAACAGTAATATCTCCACATTGCATGGTGCAATTCTGAAATTTTTTGCTTTTTCCTGCTCCTCTTAGCATGATAAAGAAGATTCAAAGAGAGTGAGATGCCAGCTCTTTTCATTCAGTCAGTAGCTTCAAACATTTCTGGTATATGAATAACATGATGTTTTTCAATGGCAAAAATCAATGAATATTGTAAATGCACAAACAGTAATTTCTCCGCATTGCAAGGTGCAATTCTGAAATTTTTGCTTTTTCCTGCTAATCCTAGCATGATAAAGAAGATTCAAAGAGAGTGAGATGCCAGCTCCTTTCATTCAGTCAGTAGCTTCAAACATTTCTGGACGTTTTTCAATGGCAAAAATCAATGAATATTTTAAATGCACAAACAGTAATATCTCCACATTGCAAGGTGCAATTCTGAAATTTTTTGCTTTTTCCTGCTCCTCTTAGCATGATAAAGAAGATTCAAAGAGAGTAAGATGCCAGCTCTTTTCATTCAGTCAGTAGCTTCAAACATTTCTGGTATATGAATAACATGATGTTTTTCAATGGCAAAAATCAATGAATATTGTAAATGCACAAACAGTAATTTCTCCGCATTGCAAGGTGCAATTCTGAAATTTTTTGCTTTTTCCTGCTCCTCTTAGCATGATAAAGAAGATTCAAAGAGAGTGAGATGCCAGCTCTTTTCATTCAGTCAGTAGCTTCAAACATTTCTGGTATATGAATAACATGATGTTTTTCAATGGCAAAAATCAATGAATATTGTAAATGCACAAACAGTAATTTCTCCGCATTGCAAGGTGCAATTCTGAAATTTTTTGCTTTTTCCTGCTAATCCTAGCATGATAAAGAAGATTCAAAGAGAGTGAGATGCCAGCTCCTTTCATTCAGTCAGTAGCTTCAAACATTTCTGGACGTTTTTCAATGGCAAAAATCAATGAATATTGTAAATGCACAAACAGTAATATCTCCACATTGCATAGTGCAATTCTGAAATTTTTTGCTTTTTCCTGCTCCTCTTAGCATGATAAAGAAGATTCAAAGAGAGTGAGATGCCAGCTCTTTTCATTCAGTCAGTAGCTTCAAACATTTCTGGTATATGAATAACATGATGTTTTTCAATGGCAAAAATCAATGAATATTGTAAATGCACAAACAGTAATTTCTCCGCATTGCAAGGTGCAATTCTGAAATTTTTTGCTTTTTCCTGCTCCTCTTAGCATGATAAAGAGGATTCAAAGAGAGTGAGATGCCAGCTCTTTTCATTCAGTCAGTAGCTTCAAACATTTCTGGTATATGAATAACATGATGTTTTTCAATGGCAAAAATCAATGAATATTGTAAATGCACAAACAGTAATTTCTCCGCATTGCAAGGTGCAATTCTGAAATTTTTTGCTTTTTCCTGCTAATCCTAGCATGATAAAGAAGATTCAAAGAGAGTGAGATGCCAGCTCCTTTCATTCAGTCAGTAGCTTCAAACATTTCTGGACGTTTTTCAATGGCAAAAATCAATGAATATTGTAAATGCACAAACAGTAATATCTCCACATTGCATAGTGCAATTCTGAAATTTTTTGCTTTTTCCTGCTCCTCTTAGCATGATAAAGAAGATTCAAAGAGAGTGAGATGCCAGCTCTTTTCATTCAGTCAGTAGCTTCAAACATTTCTGGTATATGAATAACATGATGTTTTTCAATGGCAAAAATCAATGAATATTGTAAATGCACAAACAGTAATTTCTCCGCATTGCAAGGTGCAATTCTGAAATTTTTTGCTTTTTCCTGCTAATCCTAGCATGATAAAGAAGATTCAAAGAGAGTGAGATGCCAGCTCCTTTCATTCAGTCAGTAGCTTCAAACATTTCTGGACGTTTTTCAATGGCAAAAATCAATGAATATTGTAAATGCACAAACAGTAATATCTCCACATTGCAAGGTGCAATTCTGAAATTTTTTGCTTTTTCCTGCTCCTCTTAGCATGATAAAGAAGATTCAAAGAGAGTGAGATGCCAGCTCTTTTCATTCAGTCAGTAGCTTCAAACATTTCTGGTATATGAGTAACATGATGTTTTTCAATGGCAAAAATCAATGAATATTGTAAATGCACAAACAGTAATTTCTCCGCATTGCAAGGTGCAATTCTGAAATTTTTTGCTTTTTCCTGCTAATCCTAGCATGATAAAGAAGATTCAAAGAGAGTGAGATGCCAGCTCCTTTCATTCAGTCAGTAGCTTCAAACATTTCTGGACGTTTTTCAATGGCAAAAATCAATGAATATTGTAAATGCACAAACAGTAATATCTCCACATTGCAAGGTGCAATTCTGAAATTTTTTGCTTTTTCCTGCTCCTCTTAGCATGATAAAGAAGATTCAAAGAGAGTGAGATGCCAGCTCTTTTCATTCAGTCAGTAGCTTCAAACATTTCTGGTATATGAATAACATGATGTTTTTCAATGGCAAAAATCAATGAATATTGTAAATGCACAAACAGTAATTTCTCCGCATTGCAAGGTGCAATTCTGAAATTTTTTGCTTTTTCCTGCTAATCCTAGCATGATAAAGAAGATTCAAAGAGAGTGAGATGCCAGCTCCTTTCATTCAGTCAGTAGCTTCAAACATTTCTGGACGTTTTTCAATGGCAAAAATCAATGAATATTGTAAATGCACAAACAGTAATATCTCCACATTGCAAGGTGCAATTCTGAAATTTTTTGCTTTTTCCTGCTCCTCTTAGCATGATAAAGAAGATTCAAAGAGAGTGAGATGCCAGCTCTTTTCATTCAGTCAGTAGCTTCAAACATTTCTGGTATATGAATAACATGATGTTTTTCAATGGCAAAAATCAATGAATATTGTAAATGCACAAACAGTAATTTGTCCGCATTGCAAGGTGCAATTCTGAAATTTTTTGCTTTTTCCTGCTAATCCTAGCATGATAAAGAAGATTCAAAGAGAGTGAGATGCCAGCTCCTTTCATTCAGTCAGTAGCTTCAAACATTTCTGGACGTTTTTCAATGGCAAAAATCAATGAATATTGTAAATGCACAAACAGTAATATCTCCACATTGCAAGGTGCAATTCTGAAATTTTTTGCTTTTTCCTGCTCCTCTTAGCATGATAAAGAAGATTCAAAGAGAGTGAGATGCCAGCTCCTTTCATTCAGTCAGTAGCTTCAAACATTTCTGGTATATGAATAACATGATGTTTTTCAATGGCAAAAATCAATGAATATTGTAAATGCACAAACCTTAATTTCTCCGCATTGCAAGGTGCAATTCTGAAATTTTTTGCTTTTTCCTGCTAATCCTAGCATGATAAAGAAGATTCAAAGAGAGTGAGATGCCAGCTCCTTTCATTCAGTCAGTAGCTTCAAACATTTCTGGATGTTTTTCAATGGCAAAAATCAATGAATATTGTAAATGCACAAACAGTAATATCTCCACATTGCAAGGTGCAATTCTGAAATTTTTTGCTTTTTCCTGCTCCTCTTAGCATGATAAAGAAGATTCAAACAGAGTGAGATGCCAGCTCTTTTCATTCAGTCAGTAGCTTCAAACATTTCTGGTATATGAATAACATGATGTTTTTCAATGGCAAAAATCAATGAATATTGTAAATGCACAAACAGTAATTTCTCCGCATTGCAAGGTGCAATTCTGAAATTTTTTGCTTTTTCCTGCTAATCCTAGCATGATAAAGAAGATTCAAAGAGAGTGAGATGCCAGCTCCTTTCATTCAGTCAGTAGCTTCAAACATTTCTGGACGTTTTTCAATGGCAAAAATCAATGAATATTGTAAATGCACAAACAGTAATATCTCCACATTGCAAGGTGCAATTCTGAAATTTTTTGCTTTTTCCTGCTCCTCTTAGCATGATAAAGAAGATTCAAAGAGAGTGAGATGCCAGCTCTTTTCATTCAGTCAGTAGCTTCAAACATTTCTGGTATATGAATAACATGATGTTTTTCAATGGCAAAAATCAATGAATATTGTAAATGCACAAACAGTAATTTCTCCGCATTGCAAGGTGCAATTCTGAAATTTTTTGCTTTTTCCTGCTAATCCTAGCATGATAAAGAAGATTCAAAGAGAGTGAGATGCCAGCTCCTTTCATTCAGTCAGTAGCTTCAAACATTTCTGGACGTTTTTCAATGGCAAAAATCAATGAATATTGTAAATGCACAAACAGTAATATCTCCACATTGCAAGGTGCAATTCTGAAATTTTTTGCTTTTTCCTGCTCCTCTTAGCATGATAAAAAAGATTCAAAGAGAGTGAGATGCCAGCTCTTTTCATTCAGTCAGTAGCTTCAAACATTTCTGGTATATGAATAACATGATGTTTTTCAATGGCAAAAATCAATGAATATTGTAAATGCACAAACAGTAATTTCTCCGCATTGCAAGGTGCAATTCTGAAATTTTTTGCTTTTTCCTGCTAATCCTAGCATGATAAAGAAGATTCAAGGAGAGTGAGATGCCAGCTCCTTTCATTCAGTCAGTAGCTTCAAACATTTCTGGACGTTTTTCAATGGCAAAAATCAATGAATATTGTAAATGCACAAACAGTAATATCTCCACATTGCAAGGTGCAATTCTGAAATTTTTTGCTTTTTCCTGCTCCTCTTAGCATGATAAAGAAGATTCAAAGAGAGTGAGATGCCAGCTCTTTTCATTCAGTCAGTAGCTTCAAACATTTCTGGTATATGAATAACATGATGTTTTTCAATGGCAAAAATCAATGAATATTGTAAATGCACAAACAGTAATTTCTCCGCATTGCAAGGTGCAATTCTGAAATTTTTTGCTTTTTCCTGCTAATCCTAGCATAATAAAGAAGATTCAAAGAGAGTGAGATGCCAGCTCCTTTCATTCAGTCAGTAGCTTCAAACATTTCTGGACGTTTTTCAATGGCAAAAATCAATGAATATTGTAAATGCACAAACAGTAATATCTCCACATTGCAAGATGCAATTCTGAAATTTTTTGCTTTTTCCTGCTCCTCTTAGCATGATAAAGAAGATTCAAAGAGAGTGAGATGCCAGCTCCTTTCATTCAGTCAGTAGCTTCAAACATTTCTGGTATATGAATAACATGATGTTTTTCAATGGCAAAAATCAATGAATATTGTAAATGCACAAACCTTAATTTCTCCGCATTGCAAGGTGCAATTCTGAAATTTTTTGCTTTTTCCTGCTAATCCTAGCATGATAAAGAAGATTCAAAGAGAGTGAGATGCCAGCTCCTTTCATTCAGTCAGTAGCTTCAAACATTTCTGGACGTTTTTCAATGGCAAAAATCAATGAATATTGTAAATGCACAAACAGTAATATCTCCACATTGCAAGGTGCAATTCTGAAATTTTTTGCTTTTTCCTGCTCCTCTTAGCATGATAAAGAAGATTCAAAGAGAGTGAGATGCCAGCTCTTTTCATTCAGTCAGTAACTTCAAACATTTCTGGTATATGAATAACATGATGTTTTTCAATGGCAAAAATCAATGAATATTGTAAATGCACAAACAGTAATTTCTCCGCATTGCAAGGTGCAATTCTGAAATTTTTTGCTTTTTCCTGCTAATCCTAGCATGATAAAGAAGATTCAAAGAGAGTGAGATGCCAGCTCCTTTCATTCAGTCAGTAGCTTCAAACATTTCTGGACGTTTTTCAATGGCAAAAATCAATGAATATTGTAAATGCACAAACAGTAATATCTCCACATTGCAAGGTGCAATTCTGAAATTTTTTGCTTTTTCCTGCTCCTCTTAGCATGATAAAGAAGATTCAAAGAGAGTGAGATGCCAGCTCTTTTCATTCAGTCAGTAGCTTCAAACATTTCTGGTATATGAATAACATGATGTTTTTCAATGGCAAAAATCAATGAATATTGTAAATGCACAAACAGTAATTTCTCCGCATTGCAAGGTGCAATTCTGAAATTTTTTGCTTTTTCCTGCTAATCCTAGCATGATAAAGAAGATTCAAAGAGAGTGAGATGCCAGCTCCTTTCATTCAGTCAGTAGCTTCAAACATTTCTGGACGTTTTTCAATGGCAAAAATCCATGAATATTGTAAATGCACAAACAGTAATATCTCCACATTGCAAGGTGCAATTCTGAAATTTTTTGCTTTTTCCTGCTCCTCTTAGCATGATAAAAAAGATTCAAAGAGAGTGAGATGCCAGCTCTTTTCATTCAGTCAGTAGCTTCAAACATTTCTGGTATATGAATAACATGATGTTTTTCAATGGCAAAAATCAATGAATATTGTAAATGCACAAACAGTAATTTCTCCGCATTGCAAGGTGCAATTCTGAAATTTTTTGCTTTTTCCTGCTAATCCTAGCATGATAAAGAAGATTCAAGGAGAGTGAGATGCCAGCTCCTTTCATTCAGTCAGTAGCTTCAAACATTTCTGGACGTTTTTCAATGGCAAAAATCAATGAATATTGTAAATGCACAAACAGTAATATCTCCACATTGCAAGGTGCAATTCTGAAATTTTTTGCTTTTTCCTGCTCCTCTTAGCATGATAAAGAAGATTCAAAGAGAGTGAGATGCCAGCTCTTTTCATTCAGTCAGTAGCTTCAAACATTTCTGGTATATGAATAACATGATGTTTTTCAATGGCAAAAATCAATGAATATTGTAAATGCACAAACAGTAATTTCTCCGCATTGCAAGGTGCAATTCTGAAATTTTTTGCTTTTTCCTGCTAATCCTAGCATAATAAAGAAGATTCAAAGAGAGTGAGATGCCAGCTCCTTTCATTCAGTCAGTAGCTTCAAACATTTCTGGACGTTTTTCAATGGCAAAAATCAATGAATATTGTAAATGCACAAACAGTAATATCTCCACATTGCAAGGTGCAATTCTGAAATTTTTTGCTTTTTCCTGCTAATCCTAGCATGATAAAGAAGATTCAAAGAGAGTGAGATGCCAGCTCCTTTCATTCAGTCAGTAGCTTCAAACATTTCTGGACGTTTTTCAATGGCAAAAATCAATGAATATTGTAAATGCACAAACAGTAATATCTCCACATTGCAAGGTGCAATTCTGAAATTTTTTGCTTTTTCCTGCTAATCCTAGCATGATAAAGAAGATTCAAAGAGAATGAGATGCCAGCTCCTTTCATTCAGTCAGTAGCTTCAAACATTTCTGGACGTTTTTCAATGGCAAAAATCAATGAATATTGTAAATGCACAAACAGGAATATCTCCACATTGCAAGGTGCAATTCTGAAATTTTTTGCTTTTTCCTGCTCCTCTTAGCATGATAAAGAAGATTCAAAGAGAGTGAGATGCCAGCTCTTTTCAATCAGTCAGTAGCTTCAAACATTTCTGGTATATGAATAACATGATGTTTTTCAATGGCAAAAATCAATGAATATTGTAAATGCACAAACAGTAATTTCTCCGCATTGCAAGGTGCAATTCTGAAATTTTTTGCTTTTTCCTGCTAATCCTAGCATGATAAAGAAGATTCAAAGAGAGTGAGATGCCAGCTCCTTTCATTCAGTCAGTAGCTTCAAACATTTCTGGACGTTTTTCAATGGCAAAAATCAATGAATATTGTAAATGCACAAACAGTAATATCTCCACATTGCAAGGTGCAATTCTGAAATTTTTTGCTTTTTCCTGCTCCTCTTAGCATGATAAAGAAGATTCAAAGAGAGTGAGATGCCAGCTCTTTTCATTCAGTCAGTAGCTTCAAACATTTCTGGTATATGAATAACATGATGTTTTTCAATGGCAAAAATCAATGAATATTGTAAATGCACAAACAGTAATATCTCCACATTGCAAGGTGCAATTCTGAAATTTTTTGCTTTTTCCTGCTAATTCTGGCATGATAAAGAAGATGCAAAGAGAGTGAGATGCCAGCTCCTTTCATTCAGTCAGTAGCTTCAAACATTTCTGGACGTTTTTCAATGGCAAAAATCAATGAATATTGTAAATGCACAAACAGTAATATCTCCACATTGCATGGTGCAATTCTGAAATTTTTTGCTTTTTCCTGCTCCTCTTAGCATGATAAAGAAGATTCAAAGAGAGTGAGATGCCAGCTCTTTTCATTCAGTCAGTAGCTTCAAACATTTCTGGTATATGAATAACATGATGTTTTTCAATGGCAAAAATCAATGAATATTGTAAATGCACAAACAGTAATTTCTCCGCATTGCAAGGTGCAATTCTGAAATTTTTTGCTTTTTCCTGCTAATCCTAGCATGATAAAGAAGATTCAAAGAGAGTGAGATGCCAGCTCCTTTCATTCAGTCAGTAGCTTCAAACATTTCTGGACGTTTTTCAATGGCAAAAATCAATGAATATTGTAAATGCACAAACAGTAATATCTCCACATTGCAAGGTGCAATTCTGAAATTTTTTGCTTTTTCCTGCTCCTCTTAGCATGATAAAGAAGATTCAAAGAGAGTGAGATGCCAGCTCTTTTCATTCAGTCAGTAGCTTCAAACATTTCTGGTATATGAATAACATGATGTTTTTCAATGGCAAAAATCAATGAATATTGTCAATGCACAAACAGTAATTTCTCCGCATTGCAAGGTGCAATTCTGAAATTTTTTGCTTTTTCCTGCTAATCCTAGCATGATAAAGAAGATTCAAAGAGAGTGAGATGCCAGCTCCTTTCATTCAGTCAGTAGCTTCAAACATTTCTGGACGTCTTTCAATGGCAAAAATCAATGAATATTGTAAATGCACAAACAGTAATATCTCCACATTGCAAGGTGCAATTCTGAAATTTTTTGCTTTTTCCTGCTCCTCTTAGCATGATAAAGAAGATTCAAAGAGAGTGAGATGCCAGCTCTTTTCATTCAGTCAGTAGCTTCAAACATTTCTGGTATATGAATAACATGATGTTTTTCAATGGTAAAAATCAATGAATATTGTAAATGCACAAACAGTAATTTCTCCGCATTGCAAGGTGCAATTCTGAAATTTTTTGCTTTTTCCTGCTAATCCTAGCATGATAAAGAAGATCCAAAGAGAGTGAGATGCCAGCTCCTTTCATTCAGTCAGTAGCTTCAAACATTTCTGGACGTTTTTCAATGGCAAAAATCAATGAATATTGTAAATGCACAAACAGTAATATCTCCACATTGCAAGGTGCAATTCTGAAATTTTTTGCTTTTTCCTGCTCCTCTTAGCATGATAAAGAAGATTCAAAGAGAGTGAGATGCCAGCTCTTTTCATTCAGTCAGTAGCTTCAAACATTTCTGGTATATGAATAACATGATGTTTTTCAATGGCAAAAATCAATGAATATTCTAAATGCACAAACAGTAATTTCTCCGCATTGCAAGGTGCAATTCTGAAATTTTTTGCTTTTTCCTGCTAATCCTAGCATGATAAAGAAGATTCAAAGAGAGTGAGATGCCAGCTCCTTTCATTCAGTCAGTAGCTTCAAACATTTCTGGACGTTTTTCAATGGCAAAAATCAATGAATATTGTAAATGCACAAACAGTAATATCTCCACATTGCAAGGTGCAATTCTGAAATTTTTTGCTTTTTCCTGCTCCTCTTAGCATGATAAAAAAGATTCAAAGAGAGTGAGATGCCAGCTCTTTTCATTCAGTCAGTAGCTTCAAACATTTCTGGTATATGAATAACATGATGTTTTTCAATGGCAAAAATCAATGAATATTGTAAATGCACAAACAGTAATTTCTCCGCATTGCAAGGTGCAATTCTGAAATTTTTTGCTTTTTCCTGCTAATCCTAGCATGATAAAGAAGATTCAAAGAGAGTGAGATGCCAGCTCCTTTCATTCAGTCAGTAGCTTCAAACATTTCTGGACGTTTTTCAATGGCAAAAATCAATGAATATAGTAAATGCACAAACAGTAATATCTCCACATTGCAAGGTGCAATTCTGAAATTTTTTGCTTTTTCCTGCTCCTCTTAGCATGATAAAGAAGATTCAAAGAGAGTGAGATGCCAGCTCTTTTCATTCAGTCAGTAGCTTCAAACATTTCTGGTATATGAATAACATGATGTTTTTCAATGGCAAAAATCAATGAATATTGTAAATGCACAAACAGTAATTTCTCCGCATTGCAAGGTGCAATTCTGAAATTTTTTGCTTTTTCCTGCTAATCCTAGCATGATAAAGAAGATTCAAAGAGAGTGAGATGCCAGCTCCTTTCATTCAGTCAGTAGCTTCAAACATTTCTGGACGTTTTTCAATGGCAAAAATCAATGAATATTGTAAATGCACAAACAGTAATATCTCCACATTGCAAGGTGCAATTCTGAAATTTTTTGCTTTTTCCTGCTCCTCTTAGCATGATAAAGAAGATTCAAAGAGAGTGAGATGCCAGCTCTTTTCATTCAGTCAGTAGCTTCAAACATTTCTGGTATATGAATAACATGATGTTTTTCAATGGCAAAAATCAATGAATATTGTAAATGCACAAACAGTAATTTCTCCGCATTGCAAGGTGCAATTCTGAAATTTTTTGCTTTTTCCTGCTAATCCTAGCATGATAAAGAAGATTCAAAGAGAGTGAGATGCCAGCTCCTTTCATTCAGTCAGTAGCTTCAAACATTTCTGGACGTTTTTCAATAGCAAAAATCAATGAATATTGTAAATGCACAAACAGTAATATCTCCACATTGCAAGGTGCAATTCTGAAATTTTTTGCTTTTTCCTGCTCCTCTTAGCATGATAAAGAAGATTCAAAGAGAGTGAGATGCCAGCTCTTTTCATTCAGTCAGTAGCTTCAAACATTTCTGGTATATGAATAACATGATGTTTTTCAATGGCAAAAATCAATGAATATTGTAAATGCACAAACAGTAATTTCTCCGCATTGCAAGGTGCAATTCTGAAATTTTTTGCTTTTTCCTGCTAATCCTAGCATGATAAAGAAGATTCAAAGAGAGTGAGATGCCAGCTCCTTTCATTCAGTCAGTAGCTTCAAACATTTCTGGACGTTTTTCAATGGCAAAAATCAATGAATATTGTAAATGCACAAACAGTAATATCTCCACATTGCAAGGTGCAATTCTGAAATTTTTTGCTTTTTCCTGCTAATCCTAGCATGATAAAGAAGATTCAAAGAGAGTGAGATGCCAGCTCCTTTCATTCAGTCAGTAGCTTCAAACATTTCTGGACGTTTTTCAATGGCAAAAATCAATGAATATTGTAAATGCACAAACAGTAATATCTCCACATTGCAAGATGCAATTCTGAAATTTTTTGCTTTTTCCTGCTCCTCTTAGCATGATAAAGAAGATTCAAAGAGAGTGAGATGCCAGCTCCTTTCATTCAGTCAGTAGCTTCAAACATTTCTGGTATATGAATAACATGATGTTTTTCAATGGCAAAAATCAATGAATATTGTAAATGCACAAACCTTAATTTCTCCGCATTGCAAGGTGCAATTCTGAAATTTTTTGCTTTTTCCTGCTAATCCTAGCATGATAAAGAAGATTCAAAGAGAGTGAGATGCCAGCTCCTTTCATTCAGTCAGTAGCTTCAAACATTTCTGGACGTTTTTCAATGGCAAAAATCAATGAATATTGTAAATGCACAAACAGTAATATCTCCAC
The DNA here is from genome assembly GCF_046119375.1 of Phyllobates terribilis. Lineage (NCBI taxonomy): Eukaryota > Metazoa > Chordata > Amphibia > Anura > Dendrobatidae > Phyllobates > Phyllobates terribilis. The sequence continues at coordinate 163,357 of NW_027362942.1, read as the reverse complement.
ATTGCAAGGTGCAATTCTGAAATTTTTTGCTTTTTCCTGCTCCTCTTAGCATGATAAAGAAGATTCAAACAGAGTGAGATGCCAGCTCTTTTCATTCAGTCAGTAGCTTCAAACATTTCTGGTATATGAATAACATGATGTTTTTCAATGGCAAAAATCAATGAATATTGTAAATGCACAAACAGTAATTTCTCCGCATTGCAAGGTGCAATTCTGAAATTTTTTGCTTTTTCCTGCTAATCCTAGCATGATAAAGAAGATTCAAAGAGAGTGAGATGCCAGCTCCTTTCATTCAGTCAGTAGCTTCAAACATTTCTGGACGTTTTTCAATGGCAAAAATCAATGAATATTGTAAATGCACAAACAGTACTATCTCCACATTGCAAGGTGCAATTCTGAAATTTTTTGCTTTTTCCTGCTCCTCTTAGCATGATAAAGAAGATTCAAAGAGAGTGAGATGCCAGCTCTTTTCATTCAGTCAGTAGCTTCAAACATTTCTGGTATATGAATAACATGATGTTTTTCAATGGCAAAAATCAATGAATATTGTAAATGCACAAACAGTAATTTCTCCGCATTGCAAGGTGCAATTCTGAAATTTTTTGCTTTTTCCTGCTAATCCTAGCATGATAAAGAAGATTCAAAGAGAGTGAGATGCCAGCTCCTTTCATTCAGTCAGTAGCTTCAAACATTTCTGGACGTTTTTCAATGGCAAAAATCAATGAATATTGTAAATGCACAAACAGTAATATCTCCACATTGCAAGGTGCAATTCTGAAATTTTTTGCTTTTTCCTGCTCCTCTTAGCATGATAAAAAAGATTCAAAGAGAGTGAGATGGCTGCTCTTTTCATTCAGTCAGTAGCTTCAAACATTTCTGGTATATGAATAACATGATGTTTTTCAATGGCAAAAATCAATGAATATTGTAAATGCACAAACAGTAATTTCTCCGCATTGCAAGGTGCAATTCTGAAATTTTTTGCTTTTTCCTGCTAATCCTAGCATGATAAAGAAGATTCAAGGAGAGTGAGATGCCAGCTCCTTTCATTCAGTCAGTAGCTTCAAACATTTCTGGACGTTTTTCAATGGCAAAAATCAATGAATATTGTAAATGCACAAACAGTAATATCTCCACATTGTAAGGTGCAATTCTGAAATTTTTTGCTTTTTCCTGCTCCTCTTAGCATGATAAAGAAGATTCAAAGAGAGTGAGATGCCAGCTCTTTTCATTCAGTCAGTAGCTTCAAACATTTCTGGTATATGAATAACATGATGTTTTTCAATGGCAAAAATCAATGAATATTGTAAATGCACAAACAGTAATTTCTCCGCATTGCAAGGTGCAATTCTGAAATTTTTTGCTTTTTCCTGCTAATCCTAGCATAATAAAGAAGATTCAAAGAGAGTGAGATGCCAGCTCCTTTCATTCAGTCAGTAGCTTCAAACATTTCTGGACGTTTTTCAATGGCAAAAATCAATGAATATTGTAAATGCACAAACAGTAATATCTGCACATTGCAAGGTGCAATTCTGAAATTTTTTGCTTTTTCCTGCTAATCCTAGCATGATAAAGAAGATTCAAAGAGAGTGAGATGCCAGCTCCTTTTATTCAGTCAGTAGCTTCAAACATTTCTGGACGTTTTTCAATGGCAAAAATCAATGAATATTGTAAATGCACAAACAGTAATATCTCCACATTGCAAGGTGCAATTCTGAAATTTTTTGCTTTTTCCTGCTCCTCTTAGCATGATAAAGAAGATTCAAAGAGAGTGAGATGCCAGCTCTTTTCAATCAGTCAGTAGCTTCAAACATTTCTGGTATATGAATAACATGATGTTTTTCAATGGCAAAAATCAATGAATATTGTAAATGCACAAACAGTAATTTCTCCGCATTGCAAGGTGCAATTCTGAAATTTTTTGCTTTTTCCTGCTAATACTAGCATGATAAAGAAGATTCAAAGAGAGTGAGATGCCAGCTCCTTTCATTCAGTCAGTAGCTTCAAACATTTCTGGACGTTTTTCAATGGCAAAAATAAATGAATATTGTAAATGCACAAACAGTAATATCTCCACATTGCAAGGTGCAATTCTGAAATTTTTTGCTTTTTCCTGCTCCTCTTAGCATGATAAAGAAGATTCAAAGAGAGTGAGATGCCAGCTCTTTTCATTCGGTCAGTAGCTTCAAACATTTCTGGTATATGAATAAGATGATGTTTTTCAATGGCAAAAATCAATGAATATTGTAAATGCACAAACAGTAATTTCTCCGCATTGCAAGGTGCAATTCTGAAATTTTTTGCTTTTTCCTGCTAATCCTAGCATGATAAAGAAGATTCAAAGAGAGTGAGATGCCAGCTCCTTCCATTCAGTCAGTAGCTTCAAACATTTCTGGACGTTTTTCAATGGCAAAAATCAATGAATATTGTAAATGCACAAACAGTAATATCTCCACATTGCAAGGTGCAATTCTGAAATTTTTTGCTTTTTCCTGCTCCTCTTAGCATGATAAAGAAGATTCAAAGAGAGTGAGATGCCAGCTCTTTTCATTCAGTCAGTAGCTTCAAACATTTCTGGACGTTTTTCAATGGCAAAAATCAATGAATATTGTAAATGCACAAACAGTAATATCTCCACATTGCAAGGTGCAATTCTGAAATTTTTTGCTTTTTCCTGCTCCTCTTAGCATGATAAAGAAGATTCAAAGAGAGTGAGATGCCAGCTCTTTTCATTCAGTCAGTAGCTTCAAACATTTCTGGTATATGAATAACATCATGTTTTTCAATGGCAAAAATCAATGAATATTGTAAATGCACAAACAGTAATTTCTCCGCATTGCAAGGTGCAATTCTGAAATTTTTTGCTTTTTCCTGCTAATCCTAGCATGATAAAGAAGATTCAAAGAGAGTGAGATGCCAGCTCCTTTCATTCAGTCAGTAGCTTCAAACATTTCTGGACGTTTTTCAATGGCAAAAATCAATGAATATTGTAAATGCACAAACAGTAATATCTCCACATTGCAAGGTGCAATTCTGAAATTTTTTGCTTTTTCCTGCTAATCCTAGCATGATAAAGAAGATTCAAAGAGAGTGAGGTGCCAGCTCCTTTCATTCAGTCAGTAGCTTCAAACATTTCTGGACGTTTTTCAATGGCAAAAATCAATGAATATTGTAAATGCACAAACAGTAATATCTCCACATTGCAAGGTGCAATTCTGAAATTTTTTGCTTTTTCCTGCTCCTCTTAGCATGATAAAGAAGATTCAAAGAGAGTGAGATGCCAGCTCTTTTCATTCAGTCAGTAGCTTCAAACATTTCTGGTATATGAATAACATGATGTTTTTCAATGGCAAAAATCAATGAATATTGTAAATGCACAAACAGTAATTTCTCCGCATTGCAAGGTGCAATTCTGAAATTTTTTGCTTTTTCCTGCTAATCCTAGCATGATAAAGAAGATTCAAAGAGAGTGAGATGCCAGCTCCTTTCATTCAATCAGTAGCTTCAAACATTTCTGGACGTTTTTCAATGGCAAAAATCAATGAATATTGTAAATGCACAAACAGTAATATCTCCACATTGCAAGGTGCAATTCTGAAATTTTTTGCTTTTTCCTGCTCCTCTTAGCATGATAAAGAAGATTCAAAGAGAGTGAGATGCCAGCTCTTTTCATTCGGTCAGTAGCTTCAAACATTTCTGGTATATGAATAACATGATGTTTTTCAATGGCAAAAATCAATGAATATTGTAAATGCACAAACAGTAATTTCTCCGCATTGCAAGGTGCAATTCTGAAATTTTTTGCTTTTTCCTGCTAATCCTAGCATGATAAAGAAGATTCAAAGAGAGTGAGATGCCAGCTCCTTTCATTCAGTCAGTAGCTTCAAACATTTCTGGACGTTTTTCAATGGCAAAAATCAATGAATATTGTAAATGCACAAACAGTAATTTCTCCACATTGCAAGGTGCAATTCTGAAATTTTTTGCTTTTTCCTGCTCCTCTTAGCATGATAAAGAAGATTCAAAGAGAGTGAGATGCCAGCTCTTTTCATTCAGTCAGTAGCTTCAAACATTTCTGGTATATGAATAACATGATGTTTTTCAATGGCAAAAATCAATGAATATTGTAAATGCACAAACAGTAATTTCTCCGCATTGCAAGGTGCAATTCTGAAATTTTTTGCTTTTTCCTGCTAATCCTAGCATGATAAAGAAGATTCAAAGAGAGTGAGATGCCAGCTCCTTTCATTCAGTCAGTAGCTTCAAGCATTTCTGGACGTTTTTCAATGGCAAAAATCAATGAATATTGTAAATGCACAAACAGTAATATCTCCACATTGCAAGGTGCAATTCTGAAATTTTTTGCTTTTTCCTGCTCCTCTTAGCATGATAAAGAAGATTCAAAGAGAGTGAGATGCCAGCTCTTTTCGTTCAGTCAGTAGCTTCAAACATTTCTGGTATATGAATAACATGATGTTTTTCAATGGCAAAAATCAATGAATATTGTAAATGCACAAACAGTAATTTCTCCGCATTGCAAGGTGCAATTCTGAAATTTTTTGCTTTTTCCTGCTCCTCTTAGCATGATAAAGAAGATTCAAAGAGAGTGAGGTGCCAGCTCTTTTCATTCAGTCAGTAGCTTCAAACATTTCTGGTATATGAATAACATGATGTTTTTCAATGGCAAAAATCAATGAATATTGTAAATGCACAAACAGTAATTTCTCCGCATTGCAAGGTGCAATTCTGAAATTTTTTGCTTTTTCCTGCTAATCCTAGCATGATAAAGAAGATTCAAAGAGAGTGAGATGCCAGCTCCTTTCATTCAGTCAGTAGCTTCAAACATTTCTGGACGTTTTTCAATGGCAAAAATCAATGAATATTGTAAATGCACAAACAGTAATATCTCCACATTGCAAGGTGCAATTCTGAAATTTTTTGCTTTTTCCTGCTCCTCTTAGCATGATAAAGAAGATTCAAAGAGAGTGAGATGCCAGCTCTTTTCATTCAGTCAGTAGCTTCAAACATTTCTGGTATATGAATAACATGATGTTTTTCAATGGCAAAAATCAATGAATATTGTAAATGCACAAACAGTAATATCTCCACATTGCAAGGTGCAATTCTGAAATTTTTTGCTTTTTCCTGCTAAACCTAGCATGATAAAGAAGATTCAAAGAGAGTGAGATGCCAGCTCCTTTCATTCAGTCAGTAGCTTCAAACATTTCTGGACGTTTTTCAATGGCAAAAATCAATGAATATTGTAAATGCACAAACAGTAATATCTCCACATTGCAAGGTGCAATTCTGAAATTTTTTGCTTTTTCCTGCTCCTCTTAGCATGATAAAGAAGATTCAAAGAGAGTGAGATGCCAGCTCTTTTCATTCAGTCAGTAGCGTCAAACATTTCTGGTATATGAATAACATGATGTTTTTCAATTGCAAAAATCAATGAATATTGTAAATGCACAAACAGTAATTTCTCTGCATTGCAAGGTGCAATTCTGAAATTTTTTGCTTTTTCCTGCTAATCCTAGCATGATAAAGAAGGTTCAAAGAGAGAGAGATGCCAGCTCCTTTCATTCAGTCAGTAGCTTCAAACATTTCTGGACGTTTTTCAATGGCAAAAATCAATGAATATTGTAAATGCACAAACAGTAATATCTCCACATTGCAAGGTGCAATTCTGAAATTTTTTGCTTTTTCCTGCTCCTCTTAGCATGATAAAGAAGATTCAAAGAGAGTGAGATGCCAGCTCTTTTCATTCAGTCAGTAGCTTCAAACATTTCTGGTATATGAATAACATGATGTTTTTCAATGGCAAAAATCAATGAATATTGTAAATGCACAAACAGTAATTTCTCCGCATTGCAAGGTGCAATTCTGAAATTTTTTGCTTTTTCCTGCTAATCCTAGCATGATAAAGAAGATTCAAAGAGAGTGAGATGCCAGCTCCTTTCATTCAGTCAGTAGCTTCAAACATTTCTGGACGTTTTTCAATGGCAAAAATCAATGAATATTGTAAATGCACAAACAGTAATATCTCCACATTGCAAGGTGCAATTCTGAAATTTTTTGCTTTTTCCTGCTCCTCTTAGCATGATAAAGAAGATTCAAAGATAGTGAGATGCCAGCTCTTTTCATTCAGTCAGTAGCTTCAAACATTTCTGGTATATGAATAACATGATGTTTTTCAATGGCAAAAATCAATGAATATTGTAAATGCACAAACAGTAATTTCTCCGCATTGCAAGGTGCAATTCTGAAATTTTTTGCTTTTTCCTGCTAATCCTAGCATGATAAAGAAGATTCAAAGAGAGTGAGATGCCAGCTCCTTTCATTCAGTCAGTAGCTTCAAACATTTCTGGACGTTTTTCAATGGCAAAAATCAATGAATATTGTAAATGCACAAACAGTAATATCTCCACATTGCAAGGTGCAATTCTGAAATTTTTTTCTTTTTCCTGCTCCTCTTAGCATGATAAAGAAGATTCAAAGAGAGTGAGATGCCAGCTCTTTTCATTCAGTCAGTAGCTTCAAACATTTCTGGTATATGAATAACATGATGTTTTTCAATGGCAAAAATCAATGAATATTGTAAATGCACAAACAGTAATTTCTCCGCATTGCAAGGTGCAATTCTGAAATTTTTTGCTTTTTCCTGCTAATCCTAGCATGATAAAGAAGATTCAAAGAGAGTGAGATGCCAGCTCCTTTCATTCAGTCAGTAGCTTCAAACATTTCTGGACGTTTTTCAATGGCAAAAATCAATGAATATTGTAAATGCACAAACAGTAATATCTCCACATTGCAAGGTGCAATTCTGAAATTTTTTGCTTTTTCCTGCTCCTCTTAGCATGATAAAGAAGATTCAAAGAGAGTGAGATGCCAGCTCTTTTCATTCAGTCAGTAGCTTCAAACATTTCTGGTATATGAATAACATCATGTTTTTCAATGGCAAAAATCAATGAATATTGTAAATGCACAAACAGTAATTTCTCCGCATTGCAAGGTGCAATTCTGAAATTTTTTGCTTTTTCCTGCTAATCCTAGCATGATAAAGAAGATTCAAAGAGAGTGAGATGCCAGCTCCTTTCATTCAGTCAGTAGCTTCAAACATTTCTGGACGTTTTTCAATGGCAAAAATCAATGAATATTGTAAATGCACAAACAGTAATATCTCCACATTGCAAGGTGCAATTCTGAAATTTTTTGCTTTTTCCTGCTAATCCTAGCATGATAAAGAAGATTCAAAGAGAGTGAGGTGCCAGCTCCTTTCATTCAGTCAGTAGCTTCAAACATTTCTGGACGTTTTTCAATGGCAAAAATCAATGAATATTGTAAATGCACAAACAGTAATATCTCCACATTGCAAGGTGCAATTCTGAAATTTTTTGCTTTTTCCTGCTCCTCTTAGCATGATAAAGAAGATTCAAAGAGAGTGAGATGCCAGCTCTTTTCATTCAGTCAGTAGCTTCAAACATTTCTGGTATATGAATAACATGATGTTTTTCAATGGCAAAAATCAATGAATATTGTAAATGCACAAACAGTAATTTCTCCGCATTGCAAGGTGCAATTCTGAAATTTTTTGCTTTTTCCTGCTAATCCTAGCATGATAAAGAAGATTCAAAGAGAGTGAGATGCCAGCTCCTTTCATTCAATCAGTAGCTTCAAACATTTCTGGACGTTTTTCAATGGCAAAAATCAATGAATATTGTAAATGCACAAACAGTAATATCTCCACATTGCAAGGTGCAATTCTGAAATTTTTTGCTTTTTCCTGCTCCTCTTAGCATGATAAAGAAGATTCAAAGAGAGTGAGATGCCAGCTCTTTTCATTCGGTCAGTAGCTTCAAACATTTCTGGTATATGAATAACATGATGTTTTTCAATGGCAAAAATCAATGAATATTGTAAATGCACAAACAGTAATTTCTCCGCATTGCAAGGTGCAATTCTGAAATTTTTTGCTTTTTCCTGCTAATCCTAGCATGATAAAGAAGATTCAAAGAGAGTGAGATGCCAGCTCCTTTCATTCAGTCAGTAGCTTCAAACATTTCTGGACGTTTTTCAATGGCAAAAATCAATGAATATTGTAAATGCACAAACAGTAATTTCTCCACATTGCAAGGTGCAATTCTGAAATTTTTTGCTTTTTCCTGCTCCTCTTAGCATGATAAAGAAGATTCAAAGAGAGTGAGATGCCAGCTCTTTTCATTCAGTCAGTAGCTTCAAACATTTCTGGTATATGAATAACATGATGTTTTTCAATGGCAAAAATCAATGAATATTGTAAATGCACAAACAGTAATTTCTCCGCATTGCAAGGTGCAATTCTGAAATTTTTTGCTTTTTCCTGCTAATCCTAGCATGATAAAGAAGATTCAAAGAGAGTGAGATGCCAGCTCCTTTCATTCAGTCAGTAGCTTCAAGCATTTCTGGACGTTTTTCAATGGCAAAAATCAATGAATATTGTAAATGCACAAACAGTAATATCTCCACATTGCAAGGTGCAATTCTGAAATTTTTTGCTTTTTCCTGCTCCTCTTAGCATGATAAAGAAGATTCAAAGAGAGTGAGATGCCAGCTCTTTTCGTTCAGTCAGTAGCTTCAAACATTTCTGGTATATGAATAACATGATGTTTTTCAATGGCAAAAATCAATGAATATTGTAAATGCACAAACAGTAATTTCTCCGCATTGCAAGGTGCAATTCTGAAATTTTTTGCTTTTTCCTGCTCCTCTTAGCATGATAAAGAAGATTCAAAGAGAGTGAGGTGCCAGCTCTTTTCATTCAGTCAGTAGCTTCAAACATTTCTGGTATATGAATAACATGATGTTTTTCAATGGCAAAAATCAATGAATATTGTAAATGCACAAACAGTAATTTCTCCGCATTGCAAGGTGCAATTCTGAAATTTTTTGCTTTTTCCTGCTAATCCTAGCATGATAAAGAAGATTCAAAGAGAGTGAGATGCCAGCTCCTTTCATTCAGTCAGTAGCTTCAAACATTTCTGGACGTTTTTCAATGGCAAAAATCAATGAATATTGTAAATGCACAAACAGTAATATCTCCACATTGCAAGGTGCAATTCTGAAATTTTTTGCTTTTTCCTGCTCCTCTTAGCATGATAAAGAAGATTCAAAGAGAGTGAGATGCCAGCTCTTTTCATTCAGTCAGTAGCTTCAAACATTTCTGGTATATGAATAACATGATGTTTTTCAATGGCAAAAATCAATGAATATTGTAAATGCACAAACAGTAATATCTCCACATTGCAAGGTGCAATTCTGAAATTTTTTGCTTTTTCCTGCTAAACCTAGCATGATAAAGAAGATTCAAAGAGAGTGAGATGCCAGCTCCTTTCATTCAGTCAGTAGCTTCAAACATTTCTGGACGTTTTTCAATGGCAAAAATCAATGAATATTGTAAATGCACAAACAGTAATATCTCCACATTGCAAGGTGCAATTCTGAAATTTTTTGCTTTTTCCTGCTCCTCTTAGCATGATAAAGAAGATTCAAAGAGAGTGAGATGCCAGCTCTTTTCATTCAGTCAGTAGCGTCAAACATTTCTGGTATATGAATAACATGATGTTTTTCAATTGCAAAAATCAATGAATATTGTAAATGCACAAACAGTAATTTCTCTGCATTGCAAGGTGCAATTCTGAAATTTTTTGCTTTTTCCTGCTAATCCTAGCATGATAAAGAAGGTTCAAAGAGAGAGAGATGCCAGCTCCTTTCATTCAGTCAGTAGCTTCAAACATTTCTGGACGTTTTTCAATGGCAAAAATCAATGAATATTGTAAATGCACAAACAGTAATATCTCCACATTGCAAGGTGCAATTCTGAAATTTTTTGCTTTTTCCTGCTCCTCTTAGCATGATAAAGAAGATTCAAAGAGAGTGAGATGCCAGCTCTTTTCATTCAGTCAGTAGCTTCAAACATTTCTGGTATATGAATAACATGATGTTTTTCAATGGCAAAAATCAATGAATATTGTAAATGCACAAACAGTAATTTCTCCGCATTGCAAGGTGCAATTCTGAAATTTTTTGCTTTTTCCTGCTAATCCTAGCATGATAAAGAAGATTCAAAGAGAGTGAGATGCCAGCTCCTTTCATTCAGTCAGTAGCTTCAAACATTTCTGGACGTTTTTCAATGGCAAAAATCAATGAATATTGTAAATGCACAAACAGTAATATCTCCACATTGCAAGGTGCAATTCTGAAATTTTTTGCTTTTTCCTGCTCCTCTTAGCATGATAAAGAAGATTCAAAGATAGTGAGATGCCAGCTCTTTTCATTCAGTCAGTAGCTTCAAACATTTCTGGTATATGAATAACATGATGTTTTTCAATGGCAAAAATCAATGAATATTGTAAATGCACAAACAGTAATTTCTCCGCATTGCAAGGTGCAATTCTGAAATTTTTTGCTTTTTCCTGCTAATCCTAGCATGATAAAGAAGATTCAAAGAGAGTGAGATGCCAGCTCCTTTCATTCAGTCAGTAGCTTCAAACATTTCTGGACGTTTTTCAATGGCAAAAATCAATGAATATTGTAAATGCACAAACAGTAATATCTCCACATTGCAAGGTGCAATTCTGAAATTTTTTTCTTTTTCCTGCTCCTCTTAGCATGATAAAGAAGATTCAAAGAGAGTGAGATGCCAGCTCTTTTCATTCAGTCAGTAGCTTCAAACATTTCTGGTATATGAATAACATGATGTTTTTCAATGGCAAAAATCAATGAATATTGTAAATGCACAAACAGTAATTTCTCCGCATTGCAAGGTGCAATTCTGAAATTTTTTGCTTTTTCCTGCTAATCCTAGCATGATAAAGAAGATTCAAAGAGAGTGAGATGCCAGCTCCTTTCATTCAGTCAGTAGCTTCAAACATTTCTGGACGTTTTTCAATGGCAAAAATCAATGAATATTGTAAATGCACAAACAGTAATATCTCCACATTGCAAGGTGCAATTCTGAAATTTTTTGCTTTTTCCTGCTCCTCTTAGCATGATAAAGAAGATTCAAACAGAGTGAGATGCCAGCTCTTTTCATTCAGTCAGTAGCTTCAAACATTTCTGGTATATGAATAACATGATGTTTTTCAATGGCAAAAATCAATGAATATTGTAAATGCACAAACAGTAATTTCTCCGCATTGCAAGGTGCAATTCTGAAATTTTTTGCTTTTTCCTGCTAATCCTAGCATGATAAAGAAGATTCAAAGAGAGTGAGATGCCAGCTCCTTTCATTCAGTCAGTAGCTTCAAACATTTCTGGACGTTTTTCAATGGCAAAAATCAATGAATATTGTAAATGCACAAACAGTAATATCTCCACATTGCAAGGTGCAATTCTGAAATTTTTTGCTTTTTCCTGCTCCTCTTAGCATGATAAAGAAGATTCAAAGAGAGTGAGATGCCAGCTCTTTTCATTCAGTCAGTAGCTTCAAACATTTCTGGTATATGAATAACATGATGTTTTTCAATGGCAAAAATCAATGAATATTGTAAATGCACAAACAGTAATTTCTCCGCATTGCAAGGTGCAATTCTGAAATTTTTTGCTTTTTCCTGCTAATCCTAGCATGATAAAGAAGATTCAAAGAGAGTGAGATGCCAGCTCCTTTCATTCAGTCAGTAGCTTCAAACATTTCTGGACGTTTTTCAATGGCAAAAATCAATGAATATTGTAAATGCACAAACAGTAATATCTCCACATTGCAAGGTGCAATTCTGAAATTTTTTGCTTTTTCCTGCTAATCCTAGCATGATAGAGAAGATTCAAAGAGAGTGAGATGCCAGCTCCTTTCATTCAGTCAGTAGCTTCAAACATTTCTGGACGTTTTTCAATGGCAAAAATCAATGAATATTGTAAATGCACAAACAGTAATATCTCCACATTGCAAGGTGTAATTCTGAAATTTTTTGCTTTTTCCTGCTAATCCTACCATGATAAAGAAGATTCAAAGAGAGTGAGATGCCAGCTCCTTTCATTCAGTCAGTAGCTTCAAACATTTCTGGACGTTTTTCAATGGCAAAAATCAATGAATATTGTAAATGCACAAACAGTAATATCTCCACATTGCAAGGTGCAATTCTAAAATTTTTTGCTTTTTCCTGCTCCTCTTAGCATGATAAAGAAGATTCAAAGAGAGTGAGATGCCAGCTCCTTTCATTCAGTCAGTAGCTTCAAACATTTCTGGTATATGAATAACATGATGTTTTTCAATGGCAAAAATCAATGAATATTGTAAATGCACAAACCTTAATTTCTCCGCATTGCAAGGTGCAATTCTGAAATTTTTTGCTTTTTCCTGCTAATCCTAGCATGATAAAGAAGATTCAAAGAGAGTGAGATGCCAGCTCCTTTCATTCAGTCAGTAGCTTCAAACATTTCTGGACGTTTTTCAATGGCAAAAATCAATGAATATTGTAAATGCACAAACAGTAATATCTCCACATTGCAAGGTGCAATTCTGAATTTTTTTGCTTTTTCCTGCTCCTCTTAGCATGATAAAGAAGATTCAAAGAGAGTGAGATGCCAGCTCTTTTCATTCAGTCAGTAGCTTCAAACATTTCTGGTATATGAATAACATGATGTTTTTCAATGGCAAAAATCAATGAATATTGTAAATGCACAAACAGTAATTTCTCCGCATTGCAAGGTGCAATTCTGAAATTTTTTGCTTTTTCCTGCTAATCCTAGCATGATAAAGAAGATTCAAAGAGAGTGAGATGCCAGCTCCTTTCATTCAGTCAGTAGCTTCAAACATTTCTGGACGTTTTTCAATGGCAAAAATCAATGAATATTGTAAATGCACAAACAGTAATATCTCCACATTGCAAGGTGCAATTCTGAAATTTTTTGCTTTTTCCTGCTCCTCTTAGCATGATAAAAAAGATTCAAAGAGAGTGAGATGTCAGCTCTTTTCATTCAGTCAGTAGCTTCAAACATTTCTGGTATATGAATAACATGATGTTTTTCAATGGCAAAAATCAATGAATATTGTAAATGCACAAACAGTAATTTCTCCGCATTGCAAGGTGCAATTCTGAAATTTTTTGCTTTTTCCTGCTAATCCTAGCATGATAAAGAAGATTCAAGGAGAGTGAGATGCCAGCTCCTTTCATTCAGTCAGTAGCTTCAAACATTTCTGGACGTTTTTCAATGGCAAAAATCAATGAATATTGTAAATGCACAAACAGTAATATCTCCACATTGCAAGGTGCAATTCTGAAATTTTTTGCTTTTTCCTGCTCCTCTTAGCATGATAAACAAGATTCAAAGAGAGTGAGATGCCAGCTCTTTTCATTCAGTCAGTAGCTTCAAACATTTCTGGTATATGAATAACATGATGTTTTTCAATGGCAAAAATCAATGAATATTGTAAATGCACAAACAGTAATTTCTCCGCATTGCAAGGTGCAATTCTGAAATTTTTTGCTTTTTCCTGCTAATCCTAGCATAATAAAGAAGATTCAAAGAGAGTGAGATGCCAGCTCCTTTCATTCAGTCAGTAGCTTCAAACATTTCTGGACGTTTTTCAATGGCAAAAATCAATGAATATTGTAAATGCACAAACAGTAATATCTCCACATTGCAAGGTGCAATTCTGAAATTTTTTGCTTTTTCCTGCTAATCCTAGCATGATAAAGAAGATTCAAAGAGAGTGAGATGCAAGCTCCTTTCATTCAGTCAGTAGCTTCAAACATTTCTGGACGTTTTTCAATGGCAAAAATCAATGAATATTGTAAATGCACAAACAGTAATATCTCCACATTGCAAGGTGCAATTCTGAAATTTTTAGCTTTTTCCTGCTCCTCTTAGCATGATAAAGAAGATTCAAAGAGAGTGAGATGCCAGCTCTTTTCATTCAGTCAGTAGCTTCAAACATTTCTGGTATATGAATAACATGATGTTTTTCAATGGCAAAAATCAATGAATATTGTAAATGCACAAACAGTAATTTCTCCGCATTGCAAGGTGCAATTCTGAAATTTTTTGCTTTTTCCTGCTAATCCTAGCATGATAAAGAAGATTCAAAGAGAGTGAGATGCCAGCTCCTTTCATTCAGTCAGTAGCTTCAAACATTTCTGGATGTTTTTCAATGGCAAAAATCAATGAATATTGTAAATGCACAAACAGTAATATCTCCACATTGCAAGGTGCAATTCTGAAATTTTTTGCTTTTTCCTGCTCCTCTTAGCATGATAAAAAAGATTCAAAGAGAGTGAGATGCCAGCTCTTTTCATTCAGTCAGTAGCTTCAAACATTTCTGGTATATGAATAACATGATGTTTTTCAATGGCAAAAATCAATGAATATTGTAAATGCGCAAACAGTAATTTCTCCACATTGCAAGGTGCAATTCTGAAATTTTTTGCTTTTTCCTGCTAATCCTAGCATGATAAAGAAGATTCAAGGAGAGTGAGATGCCAGCTCCTTTCATTCAGTCAGTAGCTTCAAACATTTCTGGACGTTTTTCAATGGCAAAAATCAATGAATATTGTAAATGCACAAACAGTAATATCTCCACATTGCAAGGTGCAATTCTGAAATTTTTTGCTTTTTCCTGCTCCTCTTAGCATGATAAAGAAGATTCAAAGAGAGTGAGATGCTAGCTCTTTTCAATCAGTCAGTAGCTTCAAACATTTCTGGTATATGAATAACATGATGTTTTTCAATGGCAAAAATCAATGAATATTGTAAATGCACAAACAGTAATTTCTCCGCATTGCAAGGTGCAATTCTGAAATTTTTTGCTTTTTCCTGCTAATCCTAGCATGATAAAGAAGATTCAAAGAGAGTGAGATGCCAGCTCCTTTCATTCAGTCAGTAGCTTCAAACATTTCTGGACGTTTTTCAATGGCAAAAATCAATGAATATTGTAAATGCACAAACAGTAATATCTCCACATTGCAAGGTGCAATTCTGAAATTTTTTGCTTTTTCCTGCTCCTCTTAGCATGATAAAGAAGATTCAAAGAGAGTGAGATGCCAGCTCTTTTCATTCGGTCAGTAGCTTCAAACATTTCTGGTATATGAATAACATGATGTTTTTCAATGGCAAAAATCAATGAATATTGTAAATGCACAAACAGTAATTTCTCCGCATTGCAAGGTGCAATTCTGAAATTTTTTGCTTTTTCCTGCTAATCCTAGCATGATAAAGAAGATTCAAAGAGAGTGAGATGCCAGCTCCTTTCATTCAGTCAGTAGCTTCAAACATTTCTGGACGTTTTTCGATGGCAAAAATCAATGAATATTGTAAATGCACAAACAGTAATATCTCCACATTGCAAGGTGCAATTCTGAAATTTTTTGCTTTTTCCTGCTCCTCTTAGCATGATAAAGAAGATTCAAAGAGAGTGAGATGCCAGCTCTTTTCATTCAGTCAGTAGCTTCAAACATTTCTGGTATATGAATAACATCATGTTTTTCAATGGCAAAAATCAATGAATATTGTAAATGCACAAACAGTAATTTCTCCGCATTGAAGGTGCAATTCTGAAATTTTTTGCTTTTTCCTGCTAATCCTAGCATGATAAAGAAGATTCAAGGAGAGTGAGATGCCAGCTCCTTTCATTCAGTCAGTAGCTTCAAACATTTCTGGACGTTTTTCAATGGCAAAAATCAATGAATATTGTAAATGCACAAACAGTAATATCTCCACATTGCAAGGTGCAATTCTGAAATTTTTTGCTTTTTCCTGCTAATCCTAGCATGATAAAGAAGATTCAAAGAGAGTGAGATGCCAGCTCCTTTCATTCAGTCAGTAGCTTCAAACATTTCTGGACGTTTTTCAATTGCAAAAATCAATGAATATTGTAAATGCACAAATAGTAATATCTCCACATTGCAAGGTGCAATTCTGAAATTTTTTGCTTTTTCCTGCTCCTCTTAGCATGATAAAAAAGATTCAAAGAGAGTGAGATGCCAGCTCTTTTCATTCAGACAGTAGCTTCAAACATTTCTGGTATATGAATAACATGATGTTTTTCAATGGCAAAAATCAATGAATATTGTAAATGCACAAACAGTAATTTCTCCGCATTGCAAGGTGCAATTCTGAAATTTTTTGCTTTTTCCTGCTAATCCTAGCATGATAAAGAAGATTCAAGGAGAGTGAGATGCCAGCTCCTTTCATTCAGTCAGTAGCTTCAAACATTTCTGGACGTTTTTCAATGGCAAAAATCAATGAATATTGTAAATGCACAAACAGTAATATCTCCACATTGCAAGGTGCAATTCTGAAATTTTTTGCTTTTTCCTGCTCCTCTTAGCATGATAAAGAAGATTCAAAGAGAGTGAGATGCCAGCTCTTTTCATTCAGTCAGTAGCTTCAAACATTTCTGGTATATGAATAACATGATGTTTTTCAATGGCAAAAATCAATGAATATTGTAAATGCACAAACAGTAATTTCTCCACATTGCAAGGTGCAATTCTGAAATTTTTTGCTTTTTCCTGCTAATCCTAGCATAATAAAGAAGATTCAAAGAGAGTGAGATGCCAGCTCCTTTCATTCAGTCAGTAGCTTCAAACATTTCTGGACGTTTTTCAATGGCAAAAATCAATGAATATTGTAAATGCACAAACAGTAATATCTCCACATTGCAAGGTGCAATTCTGAAATTTTTTGCTTTTTCCTGCTAATCCTAGCATGATAAAGAAGATTCAAAGAGAGTGAGATGCCAGCTCCTTTCATTCAGTCAGTAGCTTCAAACATTTCTGGACGTTTTTCAATGGCAAAAATCAATGAATATTGTAAATGCACAAACAGTAATATCTCCACATTGCAAGGTGCAATTCTGAAATTTTTTGCTTTTTCCTGCTAATCCTAGCATGATAAAGAAGATTCAAAGAGAGTGAGATGCCAGCTCCTTTCATTCAGTCAGTAGCTTCAAACATTTCTGGATGTTTTTCAATGGCAAAAATCAATGAATATTGTAAATGCACAAACAGTAATATCTCCACATTGCAAGGTGCAATTTTGAAATTTTTTGCTTTTTCCTGCTCCTCTTAGCATGAAAAAAAGATTCAAAGAGAGTGAGATGCCAGCTCTTTTCATTCAGTCAGTAGCTTCAAACATTTCTGGTATATGAATAACATGATGTTTTTCAATGGCAAAAATCAATGAATATTGTAAATGCACAAACAGTAATTTCTCCACATTGCAAGGTGCAATTCTGAAATTTTTTGCTTTTTCCTGCTAATCCTAGCATGATAAAGAAGATTCAAGGAGAGTGAGATGCCAGCTCCTTTCATTCAGTCAGTAGCTTCAAACATTTCTGGACGTTTTTCAATGGCAAAAATCAATGAATATTGTAAATGCACAAACAGTAATATCTCCACATTGCAAGGTGCAATTCTGAAATTTTTTGCTTTTTCCTGCTCCTCTTAGCATGATAAAGAAGATTCAAAGAGAGTGAGATGCCAGCTCTTTTCAATCAGTCAGTAGCTTCAAACATTTCTGGTATATGAATAACATGATGTTTTTCAATGGCAAAAATCAATGAATATTGTAAATGCACAAACAGTAATTTCTCCGCATTGCAAGGTGCAATTCTGAAATTTTTTGCTTTTTCCTGCTAATCCTAGCATGATAAAGAAGATTCAAAGAGAGTGAGATGCCAGCTCCTTTCATTCAGTCAGTAGCTTCAAACATTTCTGGACGTTTTTCAATGGCAAAAATCAATGAATATTGTAAATGCACAAACAGTAATATCTCCACATTGCAAGGTGCAATTCTGAAATTTTTTGCTTTTTCCTGCTCCTCTTAGCATGATAAAGAAGATTCAAAGAGAGTGAGATGCCAGCTCTTTTCATTCAGTCAGTAGCTTCAAACATTTCTGGTATATGAATAACATCATGTTTTTCAATTGCAAAAATCAATGAATATTGTAAATGCACAAACAGTAATTTCTCCGCATTGCAAGGTGCAATTCTGAAATTTTTTGCTTTTTCCTGCTAATCCTAGCATGATAAAGAAGATTCAAAGAGAGTGAGATGCCAGCTCCTTTCATTCAGTCAGTAGCTTCAAACATTTCTGGACGTTTTTCAATGGCAAAAATCAATGAATATTGTAAATGCACAAACAGTAATATCTCCACATTGCAAGGTGCAATTCTGAAATTTTTTGCTTTTTCCTGCTAATCCTAGCATGATAAAGAAGATTCAAAGAGAGTGAGATGCCAGCTCCTTTCATTCAGTCAGTAGCTTCAAACATTTCTGGACGTTTTTCAATGGCAAAAATCAATGAATATTGTAAATGCACAAACAGTAATATCTCCACATTGCAAGGTGCAATTCTGAAATTTTTTGCTTTTTCCTGCTCCTCTTAGCATGATAAAGAAGATTCAAAGAGAGTGAGATGCCAGCTCTTTTCATTCAGTCAGTAGCTTCAAACATTTCTGGTATATGAATAACATGATGTTTTTCAATGGCAAAAATCAATGAATATTGTAAATGCACAAACAGTAATTTCTCCGCATTGCAAGGTGCAATTCTGAAATTTTTTGCTTTTTCCTGCTAATCCTAGAATGATAAAGAAGATTCAAAGAGAGTGAGATGCCAGCTCCTTTCATTCAGTCAGTAGCTTCAAACATTTCTGGATGTTTTTCAATGGCAAAAATCAATGAATATTGTAAATGCACAAACAGTAATATCTCCACATTGCAAGGTGCAATTCTGAAATTTTTAGCTTTTTCCTGCTCCTCTTAGCATGATAAAAAAGATTCAAAGAGAGTGAGATGCCAGCTCTTTTCATTCAGTCAGTAGCTTCAAACATTTCTGGTATATGAATAACATGATGTTTTTCAATGGCAAAAATCAATGAATATTGTAAATGCACAAACAGTAATTTCTCCACATTGCAAGGTGCAATTCTGAAATTTTTTGCTTTTTCCTGCTAATCCTAGCATGATAAAGAAGATTCAAGGAGAGTGAGATGCTAGCTCCTTTCATTCAGTCAGTAGCTTCAAACATTTCTGGACGTTTTTCAATGGCAAAAATCAATGAATATTGTAAATGCACAAACAGTAATATCTTCACATTGCAAGGTGCAATTCTGAAATTTTTTGCTTTTTCCTGCTCCTCTTAGCATGATAAAGAAGATTCAAAGAGAGTGAGATGCCAGCTCTTTTCATTCAGTCAGTAGCTTCAAACATTTCTGGTATATGAATAACATGATGTTTTTCAATGGCAAAAATCAATGAATATTATAAATGCACAAACAGTAATTTCTCCGCATTGCAAGGTGCAATTCTGAAATTTTTTGCTTTTTCCTGCTAATCCTAGCATAATAAAGAAGATTCAAAGAGAGTGAGATGCCAGCTCCTTTCATTCAGTCAGTAGCTTCAAACATTTCTGGACGTTTTTCAATGGCAAAAATCAATGAATATTGTAAATGCACAAACAGTAATATCTCCACATTGCAAGGTGCAATTCTGAAATTTTTTGCTTTTTCCTGCTAATCCTAGCATGATAAAGAAGATTCAAAGAGAGTGAGATGCCAGCTCCTTTCATTCAGTCAGTAGCTTCAAACATTTCTGGACGTTTTTCAATGGCAAAAATCAATGAATATTGTAAATGCACAAACAGTAATATCTCCACATTGCAAGGTGCAATTCTGAAATTTTTTGCTTTTTCCTGCTAATCCTAGCATGATAAAGAAGATTCAAAGAGAGTGAGATGCCAGCTCCTTTCATTCAGTCAGTAGCTTCAAACATTTCTGGATGTTTTTCAATGGCAAAAATCAATGAATATTGTAAATGCACAAACAGTAATATCTCCACATTGCAAGGTGCAATTCTGAAATTTTTTGCTTTTTCCTGCTCCTCTTAGCATGATAAAGAAGATTCAAAGAGAGTGAGATGCCAGCTCTTTTCAATCAGTCAGTAGCTTCAAACATTTCTGGTATATGAATAACATGATGTTTTTCAATGGCAAAAATCAATGAATATTGTAAATGCACAAACAGTAATTTCTCCGCATTGCAAGGTGCAATTCTGAAATTTTTTGCTTTTTCCTGCTAATCCTAGCATGATAAAGAAGATTCAAAGAGAGTGAGATGCCAGCTCCTTTCATTCAGTCAGTAGCTTCAAACATTTCTGGACGTTTTTCAATGGCAAAAATCAATGAATATTGTAAATGCACAAACAGTAATATCTCCACATTACAAGGTGCAATTCTGAATTTTTTTGCTTTTTCCTGCTCCTCTTAGCATGATAAAGAAGATTCAAAGAGAGTGAGATGCCAGCTCTTTTCATTCGGTCAGTAGCTTCAAACATTTCTGGTATATGAATAACATGATGTTTTTCAATGGCAAAAATCAATGAATATTGTAAATGCACAAACAGTAATTTCTCCGCATTGCAAGGTGCAATTCTGAAATTTTTTGCTTTTTCCTGCTAATCCTAGCATGATAAAGAAGATTCAAAGAGAGTGAGATGCCAGCTCCTTTCATTCAGTCAGTAGCTTCAAACATTTCTGGACGTTTTTCGATGGCAAAAATCAATGAATATTGTAAATGCACAAACAGTAATATCTCCACATTGCAAGGTGCAATTCTGAAATTTTTTGATTTTTCCTGCTCCTCTTAGCATGATAAAGAAGATTCAAAGAGAGTGAGATGCCAGCTCTTTTCATTCAGTCAGTAGCTTCAAACATTTCTGGTATATGAATAACATCATGTGTTTCAATGGCAAAAATCAATGAATATTGTAAATGCACAAACAGTAATTTCTCCGCATTGCAAGGTGCAATTCTGAAATTTTTGCTTTTTCCTGCTAATCCTAGCATGATAAAGAAGATTCAAAGAGAGTGAGATGCCAGCTCCTTTCATTCAGTCAGTAGCTTCAAACATTTCTGGACGTTTTTGAATGGCAAAAATCAATGAATATTGTAAATGCACAAACAGTAATATCTCCACATTGCAAGGTGCAATTCTGAAATTTTTTGCTTTTTCCTGCTAATCCTAGCATGATAAAGAAGATTCAAAGAGAGTGAGATGCCAGCTCCTTTCATTCAGTCAGTAGCTTCAAACATTTCTGGACGTTTTTCAATGGCAAAAATCAATGAATATTGTAAATGCACAAACAGTAATATCTCCACATTGCAAGGTGCAATTCTGAAATTTTTTGCTTTTTCCTGCTCCTCTTAGCATGATAAAGAAGATTCAAAGAGAGTGAGATGCCAGCTCTTTTCATTCAGTCAGTAGCTTCAAACATTTCTGGTATATGAATAACACGATGTTTTTCAATGGCAAAAATCAATGAATATTGTAAATGCACAAACAGTAATTTCTCCGCATTGCAAGGTGCAATTCTGAAATTTTTTGCTTTTTCCTGCTAATCCTAGCATGATAAAGAAGATTCAAAGAGAGTGAGATGCCAGCTCCTTTCATTCAGTCAGTAGCTTCAAACATTTCTGGACGTTTTTCAATGGCAAAAATCAATGAATATTGTAAATGCACAAACAGTAATATCTCCACATTGCAAGGTGCAATTCTGAAATTTTTTGCTTTTTCCTGCTCCTCTTAGCATGATAAAGAAGATTCAAAGAGAGTGAGATGCCAGCTCTTTTCATTCGGTCAGTAGCTTCAAACATTTCTGGTATATGAATAACATGATGTTTTTCAATGGCAAAAATCAATGAATATTGTAAATGCACAAACAGTAATTTCTCCGCATTGCAAGGTGCAATTCTGAATTTTTTGCTTTTTCCTGCTAATCCTAGCATGATAAAGAAGATTCAAAGAGAATGAGATGCCAGCTCCTTTCATTCAGTCAGTAGCTTCAAACATTTCTGGACGTTTTTCAATGGCAAAAATCAATGAATATTGTAAATGCACAAACAGTAATATCTCCACATTGCAAGGTGCAATTCTGAAATTTTTTGCTTTTTCCTGCTCCTCTTAGCATGATAAAGAAGATTCAAAGAGAGTGAGATGCCAGCTCTTTTCATTCAGTCAGTAGCTTCAAACATTTCTGGTATATGAATAACATGATGTTTTTCAATGGCAAAAATCAATGAATATTGTAAATGCACAAACAGTAATTTCTCCGCATTGCAAGGTGCAATTCTGAAATTTTTTGCTTTTTCCTGCTAATCCTAGCATGATAAAGAAGATTCAAAGAGAGTGAGATGACAGCTCCTTTCATTCAGTCAGTAGCTTCAAACATTTCTGGACGTTTTTCAATGGCAAAAATCAATGAATATTGTAAATGCACAAACAGTAATATCTCCACATTGCAAGGTGCAATTCTGAAATTTTTTGCTTCTTCCTGCTCCTCTTAGCATGATAAAGAAGATTCAAAGAGAGTGAGATGCCAGCTCTTTTCATTCAGTCAGTAGCTTCAAACATTTCTGGTATATGAATAACATGATGTTTTTCAATGGCAAAAATCAATGAATATTGTAAATGCACAAACAGTAATTTCTCCGCATTGCAAGGTGCAATTCTGAAATTTTTTGCTTTTTCCTGCTAATCCTAGCATGATAAAGAAGATTCAAAGAGAGTGAGATGCCAGCTCTTTTCATTCAGTCAGTAGCTTCAAACATTTCTGGTATATGAATAACATGATGTTTTTCAATGGCAAAAATCAATGAATATTGTAAATGCACAAACAGTTATTTCTCCGCATTGCAAGGTGCAATTCTGAAATTTTTTGCTTTTTCCTGCTAATCCTAGCATGATAAAGAAGATTCAAAGAGAGTGAGATGCCAGCTCCTTTCATTCAGTCAGTAGCTTCAAACATTTCTGGACGTTTTTCAATGGCAAAAATCAATGAATATTGTAAATGCACAAACAGTAATATCTCCACATTGCAAGGTGCAATTCTGAAATTTTTTGCTTTTTCCTGCTCCTCTTAGCATGATAAAGAAGATTCAAAGAGAGTGAGATGCCAGCTCTTTTCATTCAGTCAGTAGCTTCAAACATTTCTGGTATATGAATAACATGATGTTTTTCAATGGCAAAAATCAATGAATATTGTAAATGCACAAACAGTAATTTCTCCGCATTGCAAGGTGCAATTCTGAAATTTTTTGCTTTTTCCTGCTAATCCTAGCATAATAAAGAAGATTCAAAGAGAGTGAGATGCCAGCTCCTTTCATTCAGTCAGTAGCTTCAAACATTTCTGGACGTTTTTCAATGGCAAAAATCAATGAATATTGTAAATGCACAAACAGTAATATCTCCACATTGCAAGGTGCAATTCTGAAATTTTTTGCTTTTTCCTGCTCCTCTTAGCATGATAAAGAAGATTCAAAGATAGTGAGATGCCAGCTCTTTTCATTCAGTCAGTAGCTTCAAACATTTCTGGTATATGAATAACATGATGTTTTTCAATGGCAAAAATCAATGAATATTGTAAATGCACAAACAGTAATTTCTCCGCATTGCAAGGTGCAATTCTGAAATTTTTTGCTTTTTCCTGCTAATCCTAGCATGATAAAGAAGATTCAAAGAGAGTGAGATGCCAGCTCCTTTCATTCAGTCAGTAGCTTCAAACATTTCTGGACGTTTTTCAATGGCAAAAATCAATGAATATTGTAAATGCACAAACAGTAATATCTCCACATTGCAAGGTGCAATTCTGAAATTTTTTGCTTTTTCCTGCTAATCCTAGCATGATAAAGAAGATTCAAAGAGAGTGAGATGCCAGCTCCTTTCATTCAGTCAGTAGCTTCAAACATTTCTGGACGTTTTTCAATGGCAAAAATCAATGAATATTGTAAATGCACAAACAGTAATATCTCCACATTGCAAGGTGCAATTCTGAAATTTTTTGCTTTTTCCTGCTAATCCTAGCATGATAAAGAAGATTCAAAGAGAGTGAGATGCCAGCTCCTTTCATTCAGTCAGTAGCTTCAAACATTTCTGGACGTTTTTCAATGGCAAAAATCAATGAATATTGTAAATGCACAAACAGTAATATCTCCACATTGCAAGGTGCAATTCTGAAATTTTTTGCTTTTTCCTGCTCCTCTTAGCATGATAAAGAAGATTCAAAGAGAGTGAGATGCCAGCTCCTTTCATTCAGTCAGTAGCTTCAAACATTTCTGGTATATGAATAACATGATGTTTTTCAATGGCAAAAATCAATGAATATTGTAAATGCACAAACCGTAATTTCTCCACATTGCAAGGTGCAATTATGAAATTTTTTGCTTTTTCCTGCTAATCCTAGCATGATAAAGAAGATTCAAAGAGAGTGAGATGCCAGCTCCTTTCATTCAGTCAGTAGCTTCAAACATTTCTGGACATTTTTCAATGGCAAAAATCAATGAATATTGTAAATGCACAAACAGTAATATCTCCACATTGCAAGGTGCAATTCTGAAATTTTTTGCTTTTTCCTGCTCCTCTTAGCATGATAAAGAAGATTCAAAGAGAGTGAGATGCCAGCTCTTTTCATTCAGTCAGTAGCTTCAAACATTTCTGGTATATGAATAACACGATGTTTTTCAATGGCAAAAATCAATGAATATTGTAAATGCACAAACAGTAATTTCTCCGCATTGCAAGGTGCAATTCTGAAATTTTTTGCTTTTTCCTGCTAATCCTAGCATGATAAAGAAGATTCAAAGAGAGTGAGATGCCAGCTCCTTTCATTCAGTCAGTAGCTTCAAACATTTCTGGACGTTTTTCAATGGCAAAAATCAATGAATATTGTAAATGCACAAACAGTAATATCTCCACATTGCAAGGTGCAATTCTGAAATTTTTTGCTTTTTCCTGCTCCTCTTAGCATGATAAAGAAGATTCAAAGAGAGTGAGATGCCAGCTCTTTTCATTCGGTCAGTAGCTTCAAACATTTCTGGTATATGAATAACATGATGTTTTTCAATGGCAAAAATCAATGAATATTGTAAATGCACAAACAGTAATTTCTCCGCATTGCAAGGTGCAATTCTGAATTTTTTGCTTTTTCCTGCTAATCCTAGCATGATAAAGAAGATTCAAAGAGAATGAGATGCCAGCTCCTTTCATTCAGTCAGTAGCTTCAAACATTTCTGGACGTTTTTCAATGGCAAAAATCAATGAATATTGTAAATGCACAAACAGTAATATCTCCACATTGCAAGGTGCAATTCTGAAATTTTTTGCTTTTTCCTGCTCCTCTTAGCATGATAAAGAAGATTCAAAGAGAGTGAGATGCCAGCTCTTTTCATTCGGTCAGTAGCTTCAAACATTTCTGGTATATGAATAACATGATGTTTTTCAATGGCAAAAATCAATGAATATTGTAAATGCACAAACAGTAATTTCTCCGCATTGCAAGGTGCAATTCTGAATTTTTTGCTTTTTCCTGCTAATCCTAGCATGATAAAGAAGATTCAAAGAGAATGAGATGCCAGCTCCTTTCATTCAGTCAGTAGCTTCAAACATTTCTGGACGTTTTTCAATGGCAAAAATCAATGAATATTGTAAATGCACAAACGGTAATATCTCCACATTGCAAGGTGCAATTCTGAAATTTTTTGCTTTTTCCTGCTCCTCTTAGCATGATAAAGAAGATTCAAAGAGAGTGAGATGCCAGCTCTTTTCATTCAGTCAGTAGCTTCAAACATTTCTGGTATATGAATAACATGATGTTTTTCAATGGCAAAAATCAATGAATATTGTAAATGCACAAACAGTAATTTCTCCGCATTGCAAGGTGCAATTCTGAAATTTTTTGCTTTTTCCTGCTAATCCTAGCATGATAAAGAAGATTCAAAGAGAGTGAGATGACAGCTCCTTTCATTCAGTCAGTAGCTTCAAACATTTCTGGACGTTTTTCAATGGCAAAAATCAATGAATATTGTAAATGCACAAACAGTAATATCTCCACATTGCAAGGTGCAATTCTGAAATTTTTTGCTTCTTCCTGCTCCTCTTAGCATGATAAAGAAGATTCAAAGAGAGTGAGATGCCAGCTCTTTTCATTCAGTCAGTAGCTTCAAACATTTCTGGTATATGAATAACATGATGTTTTTCAATGGCAAAAATCAATGAATATTGTAAATGCACAAACAGTAATTTCTCCGCATTGCAAGGTGCAATTCTGAAATTTTTT
Source organism: Phyllobates terribilis (assembly GCF_046119375.1). NCBI lineage: Eukaryota > Metazoa > Chordata > Amphibia > Anura > Dendrobatidae > Phyllobates > Phyllobates terribilis. Next base: position 137,274 of record NW_027362942.1, on the reverse strand, counting down.
GCTTTTTCCTGCTAATCCTAGCATGATAAAGAAGATTCAAAGAGAGTGAGATGCCAGCTCTTTTCATTCAGTCAGTAGCTTCAAACATTTCTGGTATATGAATAACATGATGTTTTTCAATGGCAAAAATCAATGAATATTGTAAATGCACAAACAGTTATTTCTCCGCATTGCAAGGTGCAATTCTGAAATTTTTTGCTTTTTCCTGCTAATCCTAGCATGATAAAGAAGATTCAAAGAGAGTGAGATGCCAGCTCCTTTCATTCAGTCAGTAGCTTCAAACATTTCTGGACGTTTTTCAATGGCAAAAATCAATGAATATTGTAAATGCACAAACAGTAATATCTCCACATTGCAAGGTGCAATTCTGAAATTTTTTGCTTTTTCCTGCTCCTCTTAGCATGATAAAGAAGATTCAAAGAGAGTGAGATGCCAGCTCTTTTCATTCAGTCAGTAGCTTCAAACATTTCTGGTATATGAATAACACGATGTTTTTCAATGGCAAAAATCAATGAATATTGTAAATGCACAAACAGTAATTTCTCCGCATTGCAAGGTGCAATTCTGAAATTTTTTGCTTTTTCCTGCTAATCCTAGCATGATAAAGAAGATTCAAAGAGAGTGAGATGCCAGCTCCTTTCATTCAGTCAGTAGCTTCAAACATTTCTGGACGTTTTTCAATGGCAAAAATCAATGAATATTGTAAATGCACAAACAGTAATATCTCCACATTGCAAGGTGCAATTCTGAAATTTTTTGCTTTTTCCTGCTCCTCTTAGCATGATAAAGAAGATTCAAAGAGAGTGAGATGCCAGCTCTTTTCATTCGGTCAGTAGCTTCAAACATTTCTGGTATATGAATAACATGATGTTTTTCAATGGCAAAAATCAATGAATATTGTAAATGCACAAACAGTAATTTCTCCGCATTGCAAGGTGCAATTCTGAATTTTTTGCTTTTTCCTGCTAATCCTAGCATGATAAAGAAGATTCAAAGAGAATGAGATGCCAGCTCCTTTCATTCAGTCAGTAGCTTCAAACATTTCTGGACGTTTTTCAATGGCAAAAATCAATGAATATTGTAAATGCACAAACAGTAATATCTCCACATTGCAAGGTGCAATTCTGAAATTTTTTGCTTTTTCCTGCTCCTCTTAGCATGATAAAGAAGATTCAAAGAGAGTGAGATGCCAGCTCTTTTCATTCAGTCAGTAGCTTCAAACATTTCTGGTATATGAATAACATGATGTTTTTCAATGGCAAAAATCAATGAATATTGTAAATGCACAAACAGTAATTTCTCCGCATTGCAAGGTGCAATTCTGAAATTTTTTGCTTTTTCCTGCTAATCCTAGCATGATAAAGAAGATTCAAAGAGAGTGAGATCACAGCTCCTTTCATTCAGTCAGTAGCTTCAAACATTTCTGGACGTTTTTCAATGGCAAAAATCAATGAATATTGTAAATGCACAAACAGTAATATCTCCACATTGCAAGGTGCAATTCTGAAATTTTTTGCTTCTTCCTGCTCCTCTTAGCATGATAAAGAAGATTCAAAGAGAGTGAGATGCCAGCTCTTTTCATTCAGTCAGTAGCTTCAAACATTTCTGGTATATGAATAACATGATGTTTTTCAATGGCAAAAATCAATGAATATTGTAAATGCACAAACAGTAATTTCTCCGCATTGCAAGGTGCAATTCTGAAATTTTTTGCTTTTTCCTGCTAATCCTAGCATGATAAAGAAGATTCAAAGAGAGTGAGATGCCAGCTCTTTTCATTCAGTCAGTAGCTTCAAACATTTCTGGTATATGAATAACATGATGTTTTTCAATGGCAAAAATCAATGAATATTGTAAATGCACAAACAGTTATTTCTCCGCATTGCAAGGTGCAATTCTGAAATTTTTTGCTTTTTCCTGCTAATCCTAGCATGATAAAGAAGATTCAAAGAGAGTGAGATGCCAGCTCCTTTCATTCAGTCAGTAGCTTCAAACATTTCTGGACGTTTTTCAATGGCAAAAATCAATGAATATTGTAAATGCACAAACAGTAATATCTCCACATTGCAAGGTGCAATTCTGAAATTTTTTGCTTTTTCCTGCTCCTCTTAGCATGATAAAGAAGATTCAAAGAGAGTGAGATGCCAGCTCTTTTCATTCAGTCAGTAGCTTCAAACATTTCTGGTATATGAATAACATGATGTTTTTCAATGGCAAAAATCAATGAATATTGTAAATGCACAAACAGTAATTTCTCCGCATTGCAAGGTGCAATTCTGAAATTTTTTGCTTTTTCCTGCTAATCCTAGCATAATAAAGAAGATTCAAAGAGAGTGAGATGCCAGCTCCTTTCATTCAGTCAGTAGCTTCAAACATTTCTGGACGTTTTTCAATGGCAAAAATCAATGAATATTGTAAATGCACAAACAGTAATATCTCCACATTGCAAGGTGCAATTCTGAAATTTTTTGCTTTTTCCTGCTCCTCTTAGCATGATAAAGAAGATTCAAAGATAGTGAGATGCCAGCTCTTTTCATTCAGTCAGTAGCTTCAAACATTTCTGGTATATGAATAACATGATGTTTTTCAATGGCAAAAATCAATGAATATTGTAAATGCACAAACAGTAATTTCTCCGCATTGCAAGGTGCAATTCTGAAATTTTTTGCTTTTTCCTGCTAATCCTAGCATGATAAAGAAGATTCAAAGAGAGTGAGATGCCAGCTCCTTTCATTCAGTCAGTAGCTTCAAACATTTCTGGACGTTTTTCAATGGCAAAAATCAATGAATATTGTAAATGCACAAACAGTAATATCTCCACATTGCAAGGTGCAATTCTGAAATTTTTTGCTTTTTCCTGCTAATCCTAGCATGATAAAGAAGATTCAAAGAGAGTGAGATGCCAGCTCCTTTCATTCAGTCAGTAGCTTCAAACATTTCTGGACATTTTTCAATGGCAAAAATCAATGAATATTGTAAATGCACAAACAGTAATATCTCCACATTGCAAGGTGCAATTCTGAAATTTTTTGCTTTTTCCTGCTAATCCTAGCATGATAAAGAAGATTCAAAGAGAGTGAGATGCCAGCTCCTTTCATTCAGTCAGTAGCTTCAAACATTTCTGGACGTTTTTCAATGGCAAAAATCAATGAATATTGTAAATGCACAAACAGTAATATCTCCACATTGCAAGGTGCAATTCTGAAATTTTTTGCTTTTTCCTGCTCCTCTTAGCATGATAAAGAAGATTCAAAGAGAGTGAGATGCCAGCTCCTTTCATTCAGTCAGTAGCTTCAAACATTTCTGGTATATGAATAACATGATTTTTTTCAATGGCAAAAATCAATGAATATTGTAAATGCACAAACCGTAATTTCTCCACATTGCAAGGTGCAATTATGAAATTTTTTGCTTTTTCCTGCTAATCCTAGCATGATAAAGAAGATTCAAAGAGAGTGAGATGCCAGCTCCTTTCATTCAGTCAGTAGCTTCAAACATTTCTGGACATTTTTCAATGGCAAAAATCAATGAATATTGTAAATGCACAAACAGTAATATCTCCACATTGCAAGGTGCAATTCTGAAATTTTTTGCTTTTTCCTGCTCCTCTTAGCATGATAAAGAAGATTCAAAGAGAGTGAGATGCCAGCTCTTTTCATTCAGTCAGTAGCTTCAAACATTTCTGGTATATGAATAACATGATGTTTTTCAATGGCAAAAATCAATGAATATTGTAAATGCACAAACAGTTATTTCTCCGCATTGCAAGGTGCAATTCTGAAATTTTTTGCTTTTTCCTGCTAATCCTAGCATGATAAAGAAGATTCAAAGAGAGTGAGATGCCAGCTCCTTTCATTCAGTCAGTAGCTTCAAACATTTCTGGACGTTTTTCAATGGCAAAAATCAATGAATATTGTAAATGCACAAACAGTAATATCTCCACATTGCAAGGTGCAATTCTGAAATTTTTTGCTTTTTCCTGCTCCTCTTAGCATGATAAAGAAGATTCAAAGAGAGTGAGATGCCAGCTCTTTTCATTCAGTCAGTAGCTTCAAACATTTCTGGTATATGAATAACATGATGTTTTTCAATGGCAAAAATCAATGAATATTGTAAATGCACAAACAGTAATTTCTCCGCATTGCAAGGTGCAATTCTGAAATTTTTTGCTTTTTCCTGCTAATCCTAGCATAATAAAGAAGATTCAAAGAGAGTGAGATGCCAGCTCCTTTCATTCAGTCAGTAGCTTCAAACATTTCTGGACGTTTTTCAATGGCAAAAATCAATGAATATTGTAAATGCACAAACAGTAATATCTCCACATTGCAAGGTGCAATTCTGAAATTTTTTGCTTTTTCCTGCTCCTCTTAGCATGATAAAGAAGATTCAAAGATAGTGAGATGCCAGCTCTTTTCATTCAGTCAGTAGCTTCAAACATTTCTGGTATATGAATAACATGATGTTTTTCAATGGCAAAAATCAATGAATATTGTAAATGCACAAACAGTAATTTCTCCGCATTGCAAGGTGCAATTCTGAAATTTTTTGCTTTTTCCTGCTAATCCTAGCATGATAAAGAAGATTCAAAGAGAGTGAGATGCCAGCTCCTTTCATTCAGTCAGTAGCTTCAAACATTTCTGGACGTTTTTCAATGGCAAAAATCAATGAATATTGTAAATGCACAAACAGTAATATCTCCACATTGCAAGGTGCAATTCTGAAATTTTTTGCTTTTTCCTGCTAATCCTAGCATGATAAAGAAGATTCAAAGAGAGTGAGATGCCAGCTCCTTTCATTCAGTCAGTAGCTTCAAACATTTCTGGACGTTTTTCAATGGCAAAAATCAATGAATATTGTAAATGCACAAACAGTAATATCTCCACATTGCAAGGTGCAATTCTGAAATTTTTTGCTTTTTCCTGCTAATCCTAGCATGATAAAGAAGATTCAAAGAGAGTGAGATGCCAGCTCCTTTCATTCAGTCAGTAGCTTCAAACATTTCTGGACGTTTTTCAATGGCAAAAATCAATGAATATTGTAAATGCACAAACAGTAATATCTCCACATTGCAAGGTGCAATTCTGAAATTTTTTGCTTTTTCCTGCTCCTCTTAGCATGATAAAGAAGATTCAAAGAGAGTGAGATGCCAGCTCCTTTCATTCAGTCAGTAGCTTCAAACATTTCTGGTATATGAATAACATGATGTTTTTCAATGGCAAAAATCAATGAATATTGTAAATGCACAAACCGTAATTTCTCCACATTGCAAGGTGCAATTATGAAATTTTTTGCTTTTTCCTGCTAATCCTAGCATGATAAAGAAGATTCAAAGAGAGTGAGATGCCAGCTCCTTTCATTCAGTCAGTAGCTTCAAACATTTCTGGACATTTTTCAATGGCAAAAATCAATGAATATTGTAAATGCACAAACAGTAATATCTCCACATTGCAAGGTGCAATTCTGAAATTTTTTGCTTTTTCCTGCTCCTCTTAGCATGATAAAGAAGATTCAAAGAGAGTGAGATGCCAGCTCTTTTCATTCAGTCAGTAGCTTCAAACATTTCTGGTATATGAATAACACGATGTTTTTCAATGGCAAAAATCAATGAATATTGTAAATGCACAAACAGTAATTTCTCCGCATTGCAAGGTGCAATTCTGAAATTTTTTGCTTTTTCCTGCTAATCCTAGCATGATAAAGAAGATTCAAAGAGAGTGAGATGCCAGCTCCTTTCATTCAGTCAGTAGCTTCAAACATTTCTGGACGTTTTTCAATGGCAAAAATCAATGAATATTGTAAATGCACAAACAGTAATATCTCCACATTGCAAGGTGCAATTCTGAAATTTTTTGCTTTTTCCTGCTCCTCTTAGCATGATAAAGAAGATTCAAAGAGAGTGAGATGCCAGCTCTTTTCATTCGGTCAGTAGCTTCAAACATTTCTGGTATATGAATAACATGATGTTTTTCAATGGCAAAAATCAATGAATATTGTAAATGCACAAACAGTAATTTCTCCGCATTGCAAGGTGCAATTCTGAATTTTTTGCTTTTTCCTGCTAATCCTAGCATGATAAAGAAGATTCAAAGAGAATGAGATGCCAGCTCCTTTCATTCAGTCAGTAGCTTCAAACATTTCTGGACGTTTTTCAATGGCAAAAATCAATGAATATTGTAAATGCACAAACAGTAATATCTCCACATTGCAAGGTGCAATTCTGAAATTTTTTGCTTTTTCCTGCTAATCCTAGCATGATAAAGAAGATTCAAAGAGAGTGAGATGCCAGCTCCTTTCATTCAGTCAGTAGCTTCAAACATTTCTGGACGTTTTTCAATGGCAAAAATCAATGAATATTGTAAATGCACAAACAGTAATATCTCCACATTGCAAGGTGCAATTCTGAAATTTTTTGCTTTTTCCTGCTCCTCTTAGCATGATAAAGAAGATTCAAAGAGAGTGAGATGCCAGCTCTTTTCATTCAGTCAGTAGCTTCAAACATTTCTGGTATATGAATAACACGATGTTTTTCAATGGCAAAAATCAATGAATATTGTAAATGCACAAACAGTAATTTCTCCGCATTGCAAGGTGCAATTCTGAAATTTTTTGCTTTTTCCTGCTAATCCTAGCATGATAAAGAAGATTCAAAGAGAGTGAGATGCCAGCTCCTTTCATTCAGTCAGTAGCTTCAAACATTTCTGGACGTTTTTCAATGGCAAAAATCAATGAATATTGTAAATGCACAAACAGTAATATCTCCACATTGCAAGGTGCAATTCTGAAATTTTTTGCTTTTTCCTGCTCCTCTTAGCATGATAAAGAAGATTCAAAGAGAGTGAGATGCCAGCTCTTTTCATTCGGTCAGTAGCTTCAAACATTTCTGGTATATGAATAACATGATGTTTTTCAATGGCAAAAATCAATGAATATTGTAAATGCACAAACAGTAATTTCTCCGCATTGCAAGGTGCAATTCTGAATTTTTTGCTTTTTCCTGCTAATCCTAGCATGATAAAGAAGATTCAAAGAGAATGAGATGCCAGCTCCTTTCATTCAGTCAGTAGCTTCAAACATTTCTGGACGTTTTTCAATGGCAAAAATCAATGAATATTGTAAATGCACAAACAGTAATATCTCCACATTGCAAGGTGCAATTCTGAAATTTTTTGCTTTTTCCTGCTCCTCTTAGCATGATAAAGAAGATTCAAAGAGAGTGAGATGCCAGCTCTTTTCATTCAGTCAGTAGCTTCAAACATTTCTGGTATATGAATAACATGATGTTTTTCAATGGCAAAAATCAATGAATATTGTAAATGCACAAACAGTAATTTCTCCGCATTGCAAGGTGCAATTCTGAAATTTTTTGCTTTTTCCTGCTAATCCTAGCATGATAAAGAAGATTCAAAGAGAGTGAGATGACAGCTCCTTTCATTCAGTCAGTAGCTTCAAACATTTCTGGACGTTTTTCAATGGCAAAAATCAATGAATATTGTAAATGCACAAACAGTAATATCTCCACATTGCAAGGTGCAATTCTGAAATTTTTTGCTTCTTCCTGCTCCTCTTAGCATGATAAAGAAGATTCAAAGAGAGTGAGATGCCAGCTCTTTTCATTCAGTCAGTAGCTTCAAACATTTCTGGTATATGAATAACATGATGTTTTTCAATGGCAAAAATCAATGAATATTGTAAATGCACAAACAGTAATTTCTCCGCATTGCAAGGTGCAATTCTGAAATTTTTTGCTTTTTCCTGCTAATCCTAGCATGATAAAGAAGATTCAAAGAGAGTGAGATGCCAGCTCTTTTCATTCAGTCAGTAGCTTCAAACATTTCTGGTATATGAATAACATGATGTTTTTCAATGGCAAAAATCAATGAATATTGTAAATGCACAAACAGTTATTTCTCCGCATTGCAAGGTGCAATTCTGAAATTTTTTGCTTTTTCCTGCTAATCCTAGCATGATAAAGAAGATTCAAAGAGAGTGAGATGCCAGCTCCTTTCATTCAGTCAGTAGCTTCAAACATTTCTGGTATATGAATAACATGATGTTTTTCAATGGCAAAAATCAATGAATATTGTAAATGCACAAACAGTAATTTCTCCGCATTGCAAGGTGCAATTCTGAATTTTTTGCTTTTTCCTGCTAATCCTAGCATGATAAAGAAGATTCAAAGAGAATGAGATGCCAGCTCCTTTCATTCAGTCAGTAGCTTCAAACATTTCTGGACGTTTTTCAATGGCAAAAATCAATGAATATTGTAAATGCACAAACAGTAATATCTCCACATTGCAAGGTGCAATTCTGAAATTTTTTGCTTTTTCCTGCTCCTCTTAGCATGATAAAGAAGATTCAAAGAGAGTGAGATGCCAGCTCTTTTCATTCAGTCAGTAGCTTCAAACATTTCTGGTATATGAATAACATGATGTTTTTCAATGGCAAAAATCAATGAATATTGTAAATGCACAAACAGTAATTTCTCCGCATTGCAAGGTGCAATTCTGAAATTTTTTGCTTTTTCCTGCTAATCCTAGCATAATAAAGAAGATTCAAAGAGAGTGAGATGCCAGCTCCTTTCATTCAGTCAGTAGCTTCAAACATTTCTGGACGTTTTTCAATGGCAAAAATCAATGAATATTGTAAATGCACAAACAGTAATATCTCCACATTGCAAGGTGCAATTCTGAAATTTTTTGCTTTTTCCTGCTCCTCTTAGCATGATAAAGAAGATTCAAAGATAGTGAGATGCCAGCTCTTTTCATTCAGTCAGTAGCTTCAAACATTTCTGGTATATGAATAACATGATGTTTTTCAATGGCAAAAATCAATGAATATTGTAAATGCACAAACAGTAATTTCTCCGCATTGCAAGGTGCAATTCTGAAATTTTTTGCTTTTTCCTGCTAATCCTAGCATGATAAAGAAGATTCAAAGAGAGTGAGATGCCAGCTCCTTTCATTCAGTCAGTAGCTTCAAACATTTCTGGACGTTTTTCAATGGCAAAAATCAATGAATATTGTAAATGCACAAACAGTAATATCTCCACATTGCAAGGTGCAATTCTGAAATTTTTTGCTTTTTCCTGCTAATCCTAGCATGATAAAGAAGATTCAAAGAGAGTGAGATGCCAGCTCCTTTCATTCAGTCAGTAGCTTCAAACATTTCTGGACATTTTTCAATGGCAAAAATCAATGAATATTGTAAATGCACAAACAGTAATATCTCCACATTGCAAGGTGCAATTCTGAAATTTTTTGCTTTTTCCTGCTAATCCTAGCATGATAAAGAAGATTCAAAGAGAGTGAGATGCCAGCTCCTTTCATTCAGTCAGTAGCTTCAAACATTTCTGGACGTTTTTCAATGGCAAAAATCAATGAATATTGTAAATGCACAAACAGTAATATCTCCACATTGCAAGGTGCAATTCTGAAATTTTTTGCTTTTTCCTGCTCCTCTTAGCATGATAAAGAAGATTCAAAGAGAGTGAGATGCCAGCTCCTTTCATTCAGTCAGTAGCTTCAAACATTTCTGGTATATGAATAACATGATTTTTTTCAATGGCAAAAATCAATGAATATTGTAAATGCACAAACCGTAATTTCTCCACATTGCAAGGTGCAATTATGAAATTTTTTGCTTTTTCCTGCTAATCCTAGCATGATAAAGAAGATTCAAAGAGAGTGAGATGCCAGCTCCTTTCATTCAGTCAGTAGCTTCAAACATTTCTGGACATTTTTCAATGGCAAAAATCAATGAATATTGTAAATGCACAAACAGTAATATCTCCACATTGCAAGGTGCAATTCTGAAATTTTTTGCTTTTTCCTGCTCCTCTTAGCATGATAAAGAAGATTCAAAGAGAGTGAGATGCCAGCTCTTTTCATTCAGTCAGTAGCTTCAAACATTTCTGGTATATGAATAACACGATGTTTTTCAATGGCAAAAATCAATGAATATTGTAAATGCACAAACAGTAATTTCTCCGCATTGCAAGGTGCAATTCTGAAATTTTTTGCTTTTTCCTGCTAATCCTAGCATGATAAAGAAGATTCAAAGAGAGTGAGATGCCAGCTCCTTTCATTCAGTCAGTAGCTTCAAACATTTCTGGACGTTTTTCAAAGGCAACAATCAATGAATATTGTAAATGCACAAACAGTAATATCTCCACATTGCAAGGTGCAATTCTGAAATTTTTTGCTTTTTCCTGCTCCTCTTAGCATGATAAAGAAGATTCAAAGAGAGTGAGATGCCAGCTCTTTTCATTCGGTCAGTAGCTTCAAACATTTCTGGTATATGAATAACATGATGTTTTTCAATGGCAAAAATCAATGAATATTGTAAATGCACAAACAGTAATTTCTCCGCATTGCAAGGTGCAATTCTGAATTTTTTGCTTTTTCCTGCTAATCCTAGCATGATAAAGAAGATTCAAAGAGAATGAGATGCCAGCTCCTTTCATTCAGTCAGTAGCTTCAAACATTTCTGGACGTTTTTCAATGGCAAAAATCAATGAATATTGTAAATGCACAAACAGTAATATCTCCACATTGCAAGGTGCAATTCTGAAATTTTTTGCTTTTTCCTGCTCCTCTTAGCATGATAAAGAAGATTCAAAGAGAGTGAGATGCCAGCTCTTTTCATTCAGTCAGTAGCTTCAAACATTTCTGGTATATGAATAACATGATGTTTTTCAATGGCAAAAATCAATGAATATTGTAAATGCACAAACAGTAATTTCTCCGCATTGCAAGGTGCAATTCTGAAATTTTTTGCTTTTTCCTGCTAATCCTAGCATGATAAAGAAGATTCAAAGAGAGTGAGATGACAGCTCCTTTCATTCAGTCAGTAGCTTCAAACATTTCTGGACGTTTTTCAATGGCAAAAATCAATGAATATTGTAAATGCACAAACAGTAATATCTCCACATTGCAAGGTGCAATTCTGAAATTTTTTGCTTCTTCCTGCTCCTCTTAGCATGATAAAGAAGATTCAAAGAGAGTGAGATGCCAGCTCTTTTCATTCAGTCAGTAGCTTCAAACATTTCTGGTATATGAATAACATGATGTTTTTCAATGGCAAAAATCAATGAATATTGTAAATGCACAAACAGTAATTTCTCCGCATTGCAAGGTGCAATTCTGAAATTTTTTGCTTTTTCCTGCTAATCCTAGCATGATAAAGAAGATTCAAAGAGAGTGAGATGCCAGCTCTTTTCATTCAGTCAGTAGCTTCAAACATTTCTGGTATATGAATAACATGATGTTTTTCAATGGCAAAAATCAATGAATATTGTAAATGCACAAACAGTTATTTCTCCGCATTGCAAGGTGCAATTCTGAATTTTTTGCTTTTTCCTGCTAATCCTAGCATGATAAAGAAGATTCAAAGAGAGTGAGATGCCAGCTCCTTTCATTCAGTCAGTAGCTTCAAACATTTCTGGACGTTTTTCAATGGCAAAAATCAATGAATATTGTAAATGCACAAACAGTAATATCTCCACATTGCAAGGTGCAATTCTGAAATTTTTTGCTTTTTCCTGCTCCTCTTAGCATGATAAAGAAGATTCAAAGAGAGTGAGATGCCAGCTCTTTTCATTCAGTCAGTAGCTTCAAACATTTCTGGTATATGAATAACATGATGTTTTTCAATGGCAAAAATCAATGAATATTGTAAATGCACAAACAGTAATTTCTCCGCATTGCAAGGTGCAATTCTGAAATTTTTTGCTTTTTCCTGCTAATCCTAGCATAATAAAGAAGATTCAAAGAGAGTGAGATGCCAGCTCCTTTCATTCAGTCAGTACCTTCAAACATTTCTGGACGTTTTTCAATGGCAAAAATCAATGAATATTGTAAATGCACAAACAGTAATATCTCCACATTGCAAGGTGCAATTCTGAAATTTTTTGCTTTTTCCTGCTCCTCTTAGCATGATAAAGAAGATTCAAAGATAGTGAGATGCCAGCTCTTTTCATTCAGTCAGTAGCTTCAAACATTTCTGGTATATGAATAACATGATGTTTTTCAATGGCAAAAATCAATGAATATTGTAAATGCACAAACAGTAATTTCTCCGCATTGCAAGGTGCAATTCTGAAATTTTTTGCTTTTTCCTGCTAATCCTAGCATGATAAAGAAGATTCAAAGAGAGTGAGATGCCAGCTCCTTTCATTCAGTCAGTAGCTTCAAACATTTCTGGACGTTTTTCAATGGCAAAAATCAATGAATATTGTAAATGCACAAACAGTAATATCTCCACATTGCAAGGTGCAATTCTGAAATTTTTTGCTTTTTCCTGCTAATCCTAGCATGATAAAGAAGATTCAAAGAGAGTGAGATGCCAGCTCCTTTCATTCAGTCAGTAGCTTCAAACATTTCTGGACGTTTTTCAATGGCAAAAATCAATGAATATTGTAAATGCACAAACAGTAATATCTCCACATTGCAAGGTGCAATTCTGAAATTTTTTGCTTTTTCCTGCTAATCCTAGCATGATAAAGAAGATTCAAAGAGAGTTAGATGCCAGCTCCTTTCATTCAGTCAGTAGCTTCAAACATTTCTGGACGTTTTTCAATGGCAAAAATCAATGAATATTGTAAATGCACAAACAGTAATATCTCCACATTGCAAGGTGCAATTCTGAAATTTTTTGCTTTTTCCTGCTCCTCTTAGCATGATAAAGAAGATTCAAAGAGAGTGAGATGCCAGCTCCTTTCATTCAGTCAGTAGCTTCAAACATTTCTGGTATATGAATAACATGATGTTTTTCAATGGCAAAAATCAATGAATATTGTAAATGCACAAACCGTAATTTCTCCACATTGCAAGGTGCAATTATGAAATTTTTTGCTTTTTCCTGCTAATCCTAGCATGATAAAGAAGATTCAAAGAGAGTGAGATGCCAGCTCCTTTCATTCAGTCAGTAGCTTCAAACATTTCTGGACATTTTTCAATGGCAAAAATCAATGAATATTGTAAATGCACAAACAGTAATATCTCCACATTGCAAGGTGCAATTCTGAAATTTTTTGCTTTTTCCTGCTCCTCTTAGCATGATAAAGAAGATTCAAAGAGAGTGAGATGCCAGCTCTTTTCATTCAGTCAGTAGCTTCAAACATTTCTGGTATATGAATAACATGATGTTTTTCAATGGCAAAAATCAATGAATATTGTAAATGCACAAACAGTAATTTCTCCGCATTGCAAGGTGCAATTCTGAAATTTTTTGCTTTTTCCTGCTAATCCTAGCATGATAAAGAAGATTCAAAGAGAGTGAGATGACAGCTCCTTTCATTCAGTCAGTAGCGTCAAACATTTCTGGACGTTTTTCAATGGCAAAAATCAATGAATATTGTAAATGCACAAACAGTAATATCTCCACATTGCAAGGTGCAATTCTGAAATTTTTTGCTTCTTCCTGCTCCTCTTAGCATGATAAAGAAGATTCAAAGAGAGTGAGATGCCAGCTCTTTTCATTCAGTCAGTAGCTTCAAACATTTCTGGTATATGAATAACATGATGTTTTTCAATGGCAAAAATCAATGAATATTGTAAATGCACAAACAGTAATTTCTCCGCATTGCAAGGTGCAATTCTGAAATTTTTTGCTTTTTCCTGCTAATCCTAGCATGATAAAGAAGATTCAAAGAGAGTGAGATGCCAGCTCTTTTCATTCAGTCAGTAGCTTCAAACATTTCTGGTATATGAATAACATGATGTTTTTCAATGGCAAAAATCAATGAATATTGTAAATGCACAAACAGTTATTTCTCCGCATTGCAAGGTGCAATTCTGAAATTTTTTGCTTTTTCCTGCTAATCCTAGCATGATAAAGAAGATTCAAAGAGAGTGAGATGCCAGCTCCTTTCATTCAGGCAGTAGCTTCAAACATTTCTGGACGTTTTTCAATGGCAAAAATCAATGAATATTGTAAATGCACAAACATTAATATCTCCACATTGCAAGGTGCAATTCTAAAATTTTTTGCTTTTTCCTGCTCCTCTTAGCATGATAAAGAAGATTCAAAGAGAGTGAGATGCCAGCTCTTTTCATTCAGTCAGTAGCTTCAAACATTTCTGGTATATGAATAACATGATGTTTTTCAATGGCAAAAATCATTGAATATTGTAAATGCACAAACAGTAATTTCTCCGCATTGCAAGGTGCAATTCTGAAATTTTTTGCTTTTTCCTGCTAATCCTAGCATAATAAAGAAGATTCAAAGAGAGTGAGATGCCAGCTCCTTTCATTCAGTCAGTAGCTTCAAACATTTCTGGACGTTTTTCAATGGCAAAAATCAATGAATATTGTAAATGCACAAACAGTAATATCTCCACATTGCAAGGAGCAATTCTGAAATTTTTTGCTTTTTCCTGCTCCTCTTAGCATGATAAAGAAGATTCAAAGATAGTGAGATGCCAGCTCTTTTCATTCAGTCAGTAGCTTCAAACATTTCTGGTATATGAATAACATGATGTTTTTCAATGGCAAAAATCAATGAATATTGTAAATGCACAAACAGTAATTTCTCCGCATTGCAAGGTGCAATTCTGAAATTTTTTGCTTTTTCCTGCTAATCCTAGCATGATAAAGAAGATTCAAAGAGAGTGAGATGCCAGCTCCTTTCATTCAGTCAGTAGTTTCAAACATTTCTGGACGTTTTTCAATGGCAAAAATCAATGAATATTGTAAATGCACAAACAGTAATATCTCCACATTGCAAGGTGCAATTCTGAAATTTTTTGCTTTTTCCTGCTAATCCTAGCATGATAAAGAAGATTCAAAGAGAGTGAGATGCCAGCTCCTTTCATTCAGTCAGTAGCTTCAAACATTTCTGGACGTTTTTCAATGGCAAAAATCAATGAATATTGTAAATGCACAAACAGTAATATCTCCACATTGCAAGGTGCAATTCTGAAATTTTTTGCTTTTTCCTGCTCCTCTTAGCATGATAAAGAAGATTCAAAGAGAGTGAGATGCCAGCTCCTTTCATTCAGTCAGTAGCTTCAAACATTTCTGGTATATGAATAACATGATGTTTTTCAATGGCAAAAATCAATGAATATTGTAAATGCACAAACCGTAATTTCTCCACATTGCAAGGTGCAATTCTGAAATTTTTTGCTTTTTCCTGCTAATCCTAGCATGATAAAGAAGATTCAAAGAGAGTGAGATGCCAGCTCCTTTCATTCAGTCAGTAGCTTCAAACATTTCTGGACGTTTTTCAATGGCAAAAATCAATGAATATTGTAAATGCACAAACAGTAATATCTCCACATTGCAAGGTGCAATTCTGAAATTTTTTGCTTTTTCCTGCTCCTCTTAGCATGATAAAGAAGATTCAAAGAGAGTGAGATGCCAGCTCTTTTCATTCAGTCAGTAGCTTCAAACATTTCTGGTATATGAATAACATGATGTTTTTCAATGGCAAAAATCAATGAATATTGTAAATGCACAAACAGTAATTTCTCCGCATTGCAAGGTGCAATTCTGAAATTTTTTGCTTTTTCCTGCTAATCCTAGCATGATAAAGAAGATTCAAAGAGAGTGAGATGCCAGCTCCTTTCATTCAGTCAGTAGCTTCAAACATTTCTGGACGTTTTTCAATGGCAAAAATCAATGAATATTGTAAATGCACAAACAGTAATATCTCCACATTGCAAGGTGCAATTCTGAAATTTTTTGCTTTTTCCTGCTCCTCTTAGCATGATAAAGAAGATTCAAAGAGAGTGAGATGCCAGCTCTTTTCATTCAGTCAGTAGCTTCAAACATTTCTGGTATATGAATAACATGATGTTTTTCAATGGCAAAAATCAATGAATATTGTAAATGCACAAACAGTAATTTCTCCGCATTGCAAGGTGCAATTCTGAAATTTTTTGCTTTTTCCTGCTAATCCTAGCATGATAAAGAAGATTCAAAGAGAGTGAGATGCCAGCTCCTTTCATTCAGTCAGTAGCTTCAAACATTTCTGGACGTTTTTCAATGGCAAAAATCAATGAATATTGTAAATGCACAAACAGTAATATCTCCACATTGCAAGGTGCAATTCTGAAATTTTTTGCTTTTTCCTGCTAATCCTAGCATGATAAAGAAGATTCAAAAAGAGTGAGATGCCAGCTCCTTTCATTCAGTCAGTAGCTTCAAACATTTCTGGACGTTTTTCAATGGCAAAAATCAATGAATATTGTAAATGCACAAACAGTAATATCTCCACATTGCAAGGTGCAATTCTGAAATTTTTTGCTTTTTCCTGCTCCTCTTAGCATGATAAAGAAGATTCAAAGAGAGTGAGATGCCAGCTCTTTTCATTCAGTCAGTAGCTTCAAACATTTCTGGTATATGAATAACATGATGTTTTTCAATGGCAAAAATCAATGAATATTGTAAATGCACAAACAGTAATTTCTCCGCATTGCAAGGTGCAATTCTGAAATTTTTTGCTTTTTTCTGCTAATCCTAGCATGATAAAGAAGATTCAAAGAGAGTGAGATGCCAGCTCTTTTCATTCAGTCAGTAGCTTCAAACATTTCTGGACGTTTTTCAATGGCAAAAATCAATGAATATTGTAAATGCACAAACAGTAATATCTCCACATTGCAAGGTGCAATTCTGAAATTTTTTGCTTTTTCCTGCTAATCCTAGCATGATAAAGAAGATTCAAAGAGAGTGAGTTGCCAGCTCCTTTCATTCAGTCAGTAGCTTCAAACATTTCTGGACGTTTTTCAATGGCAAAAATCAATGAATATTGTAAATGTACAAACAGTAATATCTCCACATTGCAAGGTGCAATTCTGAAATTTTTTGCTTTTTCCTGCTCCTCTTAGCATGATAAAGAAGATTCAAAGAGAGTGAGATGCCAGCTCTTTTCATTCAGTCAGTAGCTTCAAACATTTCTGGTATATGAATAACATGATGTTTTTCAATGGCAAAAATCAATGAATATTGTAAATGCACAAACAGTAATTTCTCCGCATTGCAAGGTGCAATTCTGAAATTTTTTGCTTTTTCCTGCTAATCCTAGCATGATAAAGAAGATTCAAAGAGAGTGAGATGCCAGCTCCTTTCATTCAGTCAGTAGCTTCAAACATTTCTGGACGTTTTTCAATGGCAAAAATCAATGAATATTGTAAATGCACAAACAGTAATATCTTCACATTGCAAGGTGCAATTCTGAAATTTTTTGCTTTTTCCTGCTCCTCTTAGCATGATAAAGAAGATACAAAGAGAGTGAGATGCCAGCTCTTTCCATTCAGTCAGTAGCTTCAAACATTTCTGGTATATGAATAACATGATGTTTTTCAATGGCAAAAATCAATGAATATTGTAAATGCACAAACAGTAATTTCTCCGCATTGCAAGGTGCAATTCTGAAATTTTTTGCTTTTTCCTGCTAATCCTAGCATGATAAAGAAGATTCAAAGAGAGTGAGATGCCAGCTCCTTTCATTCAGTCAGTAGCTTCAAACATTTCTGGACGTTTTTCAATGGCAAAAATCAATGAATATTGTAAATGCACAAACAGTAATATCTCCACATTGCAAGGTGCAATTCTGAAATTTTTTGCTTTTTCCTGCTCCTCTTAGCATGATAAAGAAGATTCAAAGAGAGTGAGATGCCAGCTCTTTTCATTCAGTCAGTAGCTTCAAACATTTCTGGTATATGAATAACATGATGTTTTTCAATGGCAAAAATCAATGAATATTGTAAATGCACAAACAGTAATTTCTCCGCATTGCAAGGTGCAATTCTGAAATTTTTTGCTTTTTCCTGCTAATCCTAGCATGATAAAGAAGATTCAAAGAGAGTGAGATGCCAGCTCCTTTCATTCAGTCAGTAGCTTCAAACATTTCTGGACGTTTTTCAATGGCAAAAATCAATGAATATTGTAAATGCACAAACAGTAATATCTCCACATTGCAAGGTGCAATTCTGAAATTTTTTGCTTTTTCCTGCTCCTCTTAGCATGATAAAGAAGATTCAAAGAGAGTGAGATGCCAGCTCTTTTCATTCAGTCAGTAGCTTCAAACATTTCTGGTATATGAATAACATGATGTTTTTCAATGGCAAAAATCAATGAATATTGTAAATGCACAAACAGTAATTTCTCCGCATTGCAAGGTGCAATTCTGAAATTTTTTGCTTTTTCCTGCTAATCCTAGCATGATAAAGAAGATTCAAAGAGAGTGAGATGCCAGCTCCTTTCATTCAGTCAGTAGCTTCAAACATTTCTGGACGTTTTTCAATGGCAAAAATCAATGAATATTGTAAATGCACAAACAGTAATAACTCCACATTGCAAGGTGCAATTCTGAAATTTTTTGCTTTTTCCTGCTCCGCTTAGCATGATAAAGAAGATTCAAAGAGAGTGAGATGCCAGCTCTTTTCATTCAGTCAGTAGCTTCAAACATTTCTGGTATATGAATAACATGATGTTTTTCAATGGCAAAAATCAATGAATATTGTAAATGCACAAACAGTAATTTCTCCGCATTGCAAGGTGCAATTCTGAAATTTTTTGCTTTTTCCTGCTAATCCTAGCATGATAAAGAAGATTCAAAGAGAGTGAGATGCCAGCTCCTTTCATTCAGTCAGTAGCTTCAAACATTTCTGGACGTTTTTCAATGGCAAAAATCAATGAATATTGTAAATGCACAAACAGTAATATCTCCACATTGCAAGGTGCAATTCTGAAATTTTTTGCTTTTTCCTGCTCCTCTTAGCATGATAAAGAAGATTCAAAGAGAGTGAGATGCCAGCTCTTTTCATTCAGTCAGTAGCTTCAAACATTTCTGGTATATGAATAACATGATGTTTTTCAATGGCAAAAATCAATGAATATTGTAAATGCACAAACAGTAATTTCTCCGCATTGCAAGGTGCAATTCTGAAATTTTTTGCTTTTTCCTGCTAATCCTAGCATGATAAAGAAGATTCAAAGAGAGTGAGATGCCAGCTCCTTTCATTCAGTCAGTAGCTTCAAACATTTCTGGACGTTTTTCAATGGCAAAAATCAATGAATATTGTAAATGCACAAACAGTAATATCTCCACATTGCAAGGTGCAATTCTGAAATTTTTGGCTTTTTCCTGCTCCTCTTAGCATGATAAAGAAGATTCAAAGAGAGTGAGATGCCAGCTCTTTTCATTCAGTTAGTAGCTTCAAACATTTCTGGTATATGAATAACATGATGTTTTTCAATGGCAAAAATCAATGAATATTGTAAATGCACAAACAGTAATTTCTCCGCATTGCAAGGTGCAATTCTGAAATTTTTTGCTTTTTCCTGCTAATCCTAGCATGATAAAGAAGATTCAAAGAGAGTGAGATGCCAGCTCCTTTCATTCAGTCAGTAGCTTCAAACATTTCTGGACGTTTTTGAATGGCAAAAATCAATGAATATTGTAAATGCACAAACAGTAATATCTCCACATTGCAAGGTGCAATTCTGAAATTTTTTGCTTTTTCCTGCTCCTCTTAGCATGATAAAGAAGATTCAAAGAGAGTGAGATGCCAGCTCTTTTCATTCAGTCAGTAGCTTCAAACATTTCTGGTATATGAATAACATGATGTTTTTCAATGGAAAAAATCAATGAATATTGTAAATGCACAAACAGTAATTTCTCCGCATTGCAAGGTGCAATTCTGAAATTTTTTGCTTTTTCCTGCTAATCCTAGCATGATAAAGAAGATTCAAAGAGAGTGAGATGCCAGCTCCTTTCATTCAGTCAGTAGCTTCAAACATTTCTGGACGTTTTTCAATGGCAAAAATCAATGAATATTGTAAATGCACAAACAGTAATATCTCCACATTGCAAGGTGCAATTCTGAAATTTTTTGCTTTTTCCTGCTCCTCTTAGCATGATAAAGAAGATTCAAAGAGAGTGAGATGCCAGCTCTTTTCATTCAGTCAGTAGCTTCAAACATTTCTGGTATATGAATAACATGATGTTTTTCAATGGCAAAAATCAATGAATATTGTAAATGCACAAACAGTAATTTCTCCGCATTGCAAGGTGCAATTCTGAAATTTTTTGCTTTTTCCTGCTAATCCTAGCATGATAAAGAAGATTCAAAGAGAGTGAGATGCCAGCTCCTTACATTCAGTCAGTAGCTTCAAACATTTCTGGACGTTTTTCAATGGCAAAAATCAATGAATATTGTAAATGCACAAACAGTAATATCTCCACATTGCAAGGTGCAATTCTGAAATTTTTTGCTTTTTCCTGCTCCTCTTAGCATGATAAAGAAGATTCAAAGAGAGTGAGATGCCAGCTCTTTTCATTCAGTCAGTAGCTTCAAACATTTCTGGTATATGAATAACATGATGTTTTTCAATGGCAAAAATCAATGAATATTGTAAATGCACAAACAGTAATTTCTCCGCATTGCAAGGTGCAATTCTGAAATTTTTTGCTTTTTCCTGCTTATCCTAGCATGATAAAGAAGATTCAAAGAGAGTGAGATGCCAGCTCCTTTCATTCAGTCAGTAGCTTCAAACATTTCTGGACGTTTTTCAATGGCAAAAATCAATGAATATTGTAAATGCACAAACAGTAATATCTCCACATTGCAAGGTGCAATTCTGAAATTTTTTGCTTTTTCCTGCTCCTCTTAGCATGATAAAGAAGATTCAAAGAGAGTGAGATGCCAGCTCTTTTCATTCAGTCAGTAGCTTCAAACATTTCTGGTATATGAATAACATGATGTTTTTCAATGGCAAAAATCAATGAATATTGTAAATGCACAAACAGTAATTTCTCCGCATTGCAAGGTGCAATTCTGAAATTTTTTGCTTTTTCCTGCTAATCCTAGCATGATAAAGAAGATTCAAAGAGAGTGAGATGCCAGCTCCTTTCATTCAGTCAGTAGCTTCAAACATTTCTGGTATATGAATAACATGATGTTTTTCAATGGCAAAAATCAATGAATATTGTAAATGCACAAACAGTAATTTCTCCGCATTGCAAGGTGCAATTCTGAAATTTTTTGCTTTTTCCTGCTAATCCTAGCATGATAAAGAAGATTCAAAGAGAGTGAGATGCCAGCTCCTTTCATTCAGTCAGTAGCTTCAAACATTTCTGGACGTTTTTCAATGGCAAAAATCAATGAATATTGTAAATGCACAAACAGTAATATCTCCACATTGCAAGGTGCAATTCTGAAATTTTTTGCTTTTTCCTGCTCCTCTTAGCATGATAAAGAAGATTCAAAGAGAGTGAGATGCCAGCTCTTTTCATTCAGTCAGTAGCTTCAAACATTTCTGGTATATGAATAACATGATGTTTTTCAATGGCAAAAATCAATGAATATTGTAAATGCACAAACAGTAATTTCTCCGCATTTCAAGGTGCAATTCTGAAATTTTTTGCTTTTTCCTGCTAATCCTAGCATGATAAAGAAGATTCAAAGAGAGTGAGATGCCAGCTCCTTTCATTCAGTCAGTAGCTTCAAACATTTCTGGACGTTTTTCAATGGCAAAAATCAATGAATATTGTAAATGCACAAACAGTAATATCTCCACATTGCAAGTTGCAATTCTGAAATTTTTTGCTTTTTCCTGCTCCTCTTAGCATGATAAAGAAGATTCAAAGAGAGTGAGATGCCAGCTCTTTTCATTCAGTCAGTAGCTTCAAACATTTCTGGTATATGAATAACATGATGTTTTTCAATGGCAAAAATCAATGAATATTGTAAATGCACAAACAGTAATTTCTCCGCATTGCAAGGTGCAATTCTGAAATTTTTTGCTTTTTCCTGCTAATCCTAGCATGATAAAGAAGATTCAAAGAGAGTGAGATGCCAGCTCCTTTCATTCAGTCAGTAGCTTCAAACATTTCTGGACGTTTTTCAATGGCAAAATTCAATGAATATTGTAAATGCACAAACAGTAATATCTCCACATTGCAACGTGCAATTCTGAAATTTTTTGCTTTTTCCTGCTCCTCTTAGCATGATAAAGAAGATTCAAAGAGAGTGAGATGCCAGCTCTTTTCATTCAGTCAGTAGCTTCAAACATTTCTGGTATATGAATAACATGATGTTTTTCAATGGCAAAAATCAATGAATATTGTAAATGCACAAACAGTAATTTCTCCGCATTGCAAGGTGCAATTCTGAAATTTTTTGCTTTTTCCTGCTAATCCTAGCATGATAAAGAAGATTCAAAGAGAGTGACATGCCAGCTCCTTTCATTCAGTCAGTAGCTTCAAACATTTCTGGACGTTTTTCAATGGCAAAAATCAATGAATATTGTAAATGCACAAACAGTAATATCTCCACATTGCAAGGTGCAATTCTGAAATTTTTTGCTTTTTCCTGCTCCTCTTAGCATGATAAAGAAGATTCAAAGAGAGTGAGATGCCAGCTCTTTTCATTCAGTCAGTAGCTTCAAACATTTCTGGTATATGAATAACATGATGTTTTTCAATGGCAAAAATCAATGAATATTGTAAATGCACAAACAGTAATTTCTCCGCATTGCAAGGTGCAATTCTGAAATTTTTTGCTTTTTCCTGCTAATCCTAGCATGATAAAGAAGATTCAAAGAGAGTGAGATGCCAGCTCCTTTCATTCAGTCAGTAGCTTCAAACATTTCTGGACGTTTTTCAATGGCAAAAATCAATGAATATTGTAAATGCACAAACAGTAATATCTCCACATTGCAAGGTGCAATTCTGAAATTTTTTGCTTTTTCCTGCTCCTCTTAGCATGATAAAGAAGATTCAAAGAGAGTGAGATGCCAGCTCTTTTCATTCAGTCAGTAGCTTCAAACATTTCTGGTATATGAATAACATGATGTTTTTCAATGGCAAAAATCAATGAATATTGTAAATGCACAAACAGTAATTTCTCCGCATTGCAAGGTGCAATTCTGAAATTTTTTGCTTTTTCCTGCTAATCCTAGCATGATAAAGAAGATTCAAAGAGAGTGAGATGCCAGCTCCTTTCATTCAGTCAGTAGCTTCAATCATTTCTGGACGTTTTTCAATGGCAAAAATCAATGAATATTGTAAATGCACAAACAGTAATATCTCCACATTGCAAGGTGCAATTCTGAAATTTTTTGCTTTTTCCTGCTCCTCTTAGCATGATAAAGAAGATTCAAAGAGAGTGAGATGCCAGCTCTTTTCATTCAGTCAGTAGCTTCAAACATTTCTGGTATATGAATAACATGATGTTTTTCAATGGCAAAAATCAATGAATATTGTAAATGCACAAACAGAAATTTCTCCGCATTGCAAGGTGCAATTCTGAAACTTTTTGCTTTTTCCTGCTAATCCTAGCATGATAAAGAAGATTCAAAGAGAGTGAGATGCCAGCTCCTTTCATTCAGTCAGTAGCTTCAAACATTTCTGGACGTTTTTCAATGGCAAAAATCAATGAATATTGTAAATGCACAAACAGTAATATCTCCACATTGCAAGGTGCAATTCTGAAATTTTTTGCTTTTTCCTGCTCCTCTTAGCATGATAAAGAAGATTCAAAGAGAGTGAGATGCCAGCTCTTTTCATTCAGTCAGTAGCTTCAAACATTTCTGGTATATGAATAACATGATGTTTTTCAATGGCAAAAATCAATGAATATTGTAAATGCACAAACAGTAATTTCTCCGCATTGCAAGGTGCAATTCTGAAATGCTTTGCTTTTTCCTGCTAATCCTAGCATGATAAAGAAGATTCAAAGAGAGTGAGATGCCAGCTCCTTTCATTCAGTCAGTAGCTTCAAACATTTCTGGACGTTTTTCAATGGCAAAAATCAATGAATATTGTAAATGCACAAACAGTAATATCTCCACATTGCAAGGTGCAATTCTGAAATTTTTTGCTTTTTCCTGCTCCTCTTAGCATGATAAAGAAGATTCAAAGAGAGTGAGATGCCAGCTCTTTTCATTCAGTCAGTAGCTTCAAACATTTCTGGTATATGAATAACATGATGTTTTTCAATGGCAAAAATCAATGAATATTGTAAATGCACAAACAGTAATTTCTCTGCATTGCAAGATGCAATTCTGAAATTTTTTGCTTTTTCCTGCTAATCCTAGCATGATAATGAAGATTCAAAGAGAGTGAGATGCCAGCTCCTTTCATTCAGTCAGTAGCTTCAAACATTTCTGGCCGTTTTTCAATGGCAAAAATCAATGAATATTGTAAATGCACAAACAGTAATATCTCCACATTGCAAGGTGCAATTCTGAAATTTTTTGCTTTTTCCTGCTCCTCTTAGCATGATAAAGAAGATTCAAAGAGAGTGAGATGCCAGCTCTTTTCATTCAGTCAGTAGCTTCAAACATTTCTGGTATATGAATAACATGATGTTTTTCAATGGCAAAAATCAATGAATATTGTAAATGCACAAACAGTAATTTCTCCGCATTGCAAGGTGCAATTCTGAAATTTTTTGCTTTTTCCTGCTAATCCTAGCATGATAAAGAAGATTCAAAGAGAGTGAGATGCCAGCTCCTTTCATTCAGTCAGTAGCTTCAAACATTTCTGGACGTTTCTCAATGGCAAAAATCAATGAATATTGTAAATGCACAAACAGTAATATCTCCACATTGCAAGGTGCAATTCTGAAATTTTTTGCTTTTTCCTGCTCCTCTTAGCATGATAAAGAAGATTCAAAGAGAGTGAGATGCCAGCTCTTTTCATTCAGTCAGTAGCTTCAAACATTTCTGGTATATGAATAACATGATGTTTTTCAATGGCAAAAATCAATGAATATTGTAAATGCACAAACAGTAATTTCTCCGCATTGCAAGG
Organism: Phyllobates terribilis; assembly: GCF_046119375.1. Classification (NCBI taxonomy): domain Eukaryota; kingdom Metazoa; phylum Chordata; class Amphibia; order Anura; family Dendrobatidae; genus Phyllobates; species Phyllobates terribilis. The sequence goes on along the minus strand of NW_027362942.1, from coordinate 112,512 downwards.
TGCAATTCTGAAATTTTTTGCTTTTTCCTGCTAATCCTAGCATGATAAAGAAGATTCAAAGAGAGTGAGATGCCAGCTCCTTTCATTCAGTCAGTAGCTTCAAACATTTCTGGATGTTTTTCAATGGCAAAAATCAATGAATATTGTAAATGCACAAACAGTAATATCTCCACATTGCAAGGTGCAATTCTGAAATTTTTTGCTTTTTCCTGCTCCTCTTAGCATGATAAAGAAGATTCAAAGAGAGTGAGATGCCAGCTCTTTTCATTCAGTCAGTAGCTTCAAACATTTCTGGTATATGAATAACATGATGTTTTTCAATGGCAAAAATCAATGAATATTGTAAATGCACAAACAGTAATTTCTCCGCATTGCAAGGTGCAATTCTGAAATGCTTTGCTTTTTCCTGCTAATCCTAGCATGATAAAGAAGATTCAAAGAGAGTGAGATGCCAGCTCCTTTCATTCAGTCAGTAGCTTCAAACATTTCTGGACGTTTTTCAATGGCAAAAATCAATGAATATTGTAAATGCACAAACAGTAATATCTCCACATTGCAAGGTGCAATTCTGAAATTTTTTGCTTTTTCCTGCTCCTCTTAGCATGATAAAGAAGATTCAAAGAGAGTGAGATGCCAGCTCTTTTCATTCAGTCAGTAGCTTCAAACATTTCTGGTATATGAATAACATGATGTTTTTCAATGGCAAAAATCAATGAATATTGTAAATGCACAAACAGTAATTTCTCTGCATTGCAAGATGCAATTCTGAAATTTTTTGCTTTTTCCTGCTAATCCTAGCATGATAATGAAGATTCAAAGAGAGTGAGATGCCAGCTCCTTTCATTCAGTCAGTAGCTTCAAACATTTCTGGCCGTTTTTCAATGGCAAAAATCAATGAATATTGTAAATGCACAAACAGTAATATCTCCACATTGCAAGGTGCAATTCTGAAATTTTTTGCTTTTTCCTGCTCCTCTTAGCATGATAAAGAAGATTCAAAGAGAGTGAGATGCCAGCTCTTTTCATTCAGTCAGTAGCTTCAAACATTTCTGGTATATGAATAACATGATGTTTTTCAATGGCAAAAATCAATGAATATTGTAAATGCACAAACAGTAATTTCTCCGCATTGCAAGGTGCAATTCTGAAATTTTTTGCTTTTTCCTGCTAATCCTAGCATGATAAAGAAGATTCAAAGAGAGTGAGATGCCAGCTCCTTTCATTCAGTCAGTAGCTTCAAACATTTCTGGACGTTTCTCAATGGCAAAAATCAATGAATATTGTAAATGCACAAACAGTAATATCTCCACATTGCAAGGTGCAATTCTGAAATTTTTTGCTTTTTCCTGCTCCTCTTAGCATGATAAAGAAGATTCAAAGAGAGTGAGATGCCAGCTCTTTTCATTCAGTCAGTAGCTTCAAACATTTCTGGTATATGAATAACATGATGTTTTTCAATGGCAAAAATCAATGAATATTGTAAATGCACAAACAGTAATTTCTCCGCATTGCAAGGTGCAATTCTGAAATTTTTTGCTTTTTCCTGCTAATCCTAGCATGATAAAGAAGATTCAAAGAGAGTGAGATGCCAGCTCCTTTCATTCAGTCAGTAGCTTCAAACATTTCTGGATGTTTTTCAATGGCAAAAATCAATGAATATTGTAAATGCACAAACAGTAATATCTCCACATTGCAAGGTGCAATTCTGAAATTTTTTGCTTTTTCCTGCTCCTCTTAGCATGATAAAGAAGATTCAAAGAGAGTGAGATGCCAGCTCTTTTCATTCAGTCAGTAGCTTCAAACATTTCTGGTATATGAATAACATGATGTTTTTCAATGGCAAAAATCAATGAATATTGTAAATGCACAAACAGTAATTTCTCCGCATTGCAAGGTGCAATTCTGAAATTTTTTGCTTTTTCCTGCTAATCCTAGCATGATAAAGAAGATTCAAAGAGAGTGAGATGCCAGCTCCTTTCATTCAGTCAGTAGCTTCAAACATTTCTGGACGTTTTTCAATGGCAAAAATCAATGAATATAGTAAATGCACAAACAGTAATATCTCCACATTGCAAGGTGCAATTCTGAAATTTTTTGCTTTTTCCTGCTCCTCTTAGCATGATAAAGAAGATTCAAAGAGAGTGAGATGCCAGCTCTTTTCATTCAGTCAGTAGCTTCAAACATTTCTGGTATATGAATAACATGATGTTTTTCAATGGCAAAAATCAATGAATATTGTAAATGCACAAACAGTAATTTCTCCGCATTGCAAGGTGCAATTCTGAAATTTTTTGCTTTTTACTGCTAATCCTAGCATGATAAAGAAGATTCAAAGAGAGTGAGATGCCAGCTCCTTTCATTCAGTCAGTAGCTTCAAACATTTCTGGACGTTTTTCAATGGCAAAAATCAATGAATATTGTAAATGCACAAACAGTAATATCTCCACATTGCAAGATGCAATTCTGAAATTTTTTGCTTTTTCCTGCTCCTCTTAGCATGATAAAGAAGATTCAAAGAGAGTGAGATGCCAGCTCTTTTCATTCAGTCAGTAGCTTCAAACATTTCTGGTATATGAATAACATGATGTTTTTCAATGGCAAAAATCAATGAATATTGTAAATGCACAAACAGTAATTTCTCCGCATTGCAAGGTGCAATTCTGAAATTTTTTGCTTTTTCCTGCTAATCCTAGCATGATAAAGAAGATTCAAAGAGAGTGAGATGCCAGCTCCTTTCATTCAGTCAGTAGCTTCAAACATTTCTGGACGTTTTTCAATGGCAAAAATCAATGAATATTGTAAATGCACAAACAGTAATATCTCCACATTGCAAGGTGCAATTCTGAAATTTTTTGCTTTTTCCTGCTCCTCTTAGCATGATAAAGAAGATTCAAAGAGAGTGAGATGCCAGCTCTTTTCATTCAGTCAGTAGCTTCAAACATTTCTGGTATATGAATAACATGATGTTTTTCAATGGCAAAAATCAATGAATATTGTAAATGCACAAACAGTAATTTCTCTGCATTGCAAGGTGCAATTCTGAAATTTTTTGCTTTTTCCTGCTAATCCTAGCATGATAAAGAAGATTCAAAGAGAGTGAGATGCCAGCTCCTTTCATTCAGTCAGTAGCTTCAAACATTTCTGGACGTTTTTCAATGGCAAAAATCAATGAATATTGTAAATGCACAAACAGTAATATCTCCACATTGCAAGGTGCAATTCTGAAATTTTTTGCTTTTTCCTGCTCCTCTTAGCATGATAAAGAAGATTCAAAGAGAGTGAGATGCCAGCTCTTTTCATTCAGTCAGTAGCTTCAAACATTTCTGGTATATGAATAACATGATGTTTTTCAATGGCAAAAATCAATGAATATTGTAAATGCACAAACAGTAATTTCTCCGCATTGCAAGGTGCAATTCTGAATTTTTTTGCTTTTTCCTGCTAATCCTAGCATGATAAAGAAGATTCAAAGAGAGTGAGATGCCAGCTCCTTTCATTCAGTCAGTAGCTTCAAACATTTCTGGACGTTTCTCAATGGCAAAAATCAATGAATATTGTAAATGCACAAACAGTAATATCTCCACATTGCAAGGTGCAATTCTGAAATTTTTTGCTTTTTCCTGCTCCTCTTAGCATGATAAAGAAGATTCAAAGAGAGTGAGATGCCAGCTCTTTTCATTCAGTCAGTAGCTTCAAACATTTCTGGTATATGAATAACATGATGTTTTTCAATGGCAAAAATCAATGAATATTGTAAATGCACAAACAGTAATTTCTCCGCATTGCAAGGTGCAATTCTGAAATTTTTTGCTTTTTCCTGCTAATCCTAGCATGATAAAGAAGATTCAAAGAGAGTGAGATGCCAGCTCCTTTCATTCAGTCAGTAGCTTCAAACATTTCTGGACGTTTTTCAATGGCAAAAATCAATGAATATTGTAAATGCACAAACAGTAATATCTCCACATTGCAAGGTGCAATTCTGAAATTTTTTGCTTTTTCCTGCTCCTCTTAGCATGATAAAGAAGATTCAAAGAGAGTGAGATGCCAGCTCTTTTCATTCAGTCAGTAGCTTCAAACATTTCTGGTATATGAATAACATGATGTTTTTCAATGGCAAAAATCAATGAATATTGTAAATGCACAAACAGTAATTTCTCCGCATTGCAAGGTGCAATTCTGAAATTTTTTGCTTTTTCCTGCTAATCCTAGCATGATAAAGAAGATTCAAAGAGAGTGAGATGCCAGCTCCTTTCATTCAGTCAGTAGCTTCAAACATTTCTGGACGTTTTTCAATGGCAAAAATCAATGAATATTGTAAATGCACAAACAGTAATATCTCCACATTGCAAGGTGCAATTCTGAAATTTTTTGCTTTTTCCTGCTCCTCTTAGCATGATAAAGAAGATTCAAAGAGAGTGAGATGCCAGCTCTTTTCATTCAGTCAGTAGCTTCAAACATTTCTGGTATATGAATAACATGATGTTTTTCAATGGCAAAAATCAATGAATATTGTAAATGCACAAACAGTAATTTCTCCGCATTGCAAGGTGCAATTCTGAAATTTTTTGCTTTTTCCTGCTAATCCTAGCATGATAAAGAAGATTCAAAGAGAGTGAGATGCCAGCTCCTTTCATTCAGTCAGTAGCTTCAAACATTTCTGGACGTTTTTCAATGGCAAAAATCAATGAATATTGTAAATGCACAAACAGTAATATCTCCACATTGCAAGGTGCAATTCTGAAATTTTTTGCTTTTTCCTGCTCCTCTTAGCATGATAAAGAAGATTCAAAGAGAGTGAGATGCCAGCTCTTTTTATTCAGTCAGTAGCTTCAAACATTTCTGGTATATGAATAACATGATGTTTTTCAATGGCAAAAATCAATGAATATTGTAAATGCACAAACAGTAATTTCTCTGCATTGCAAGGTGCAATTCTGAAATTTTTTGCTTTTTCCTGCTAATCCTAGCATGATAAAGAAGATTCAAAGAGAGTGAGATGCCAGCTCCTTTCATTCAGTCAGTAGCTTCAAACATTTCTGGACGTTTTTCAATGGCAAAAATCAATGAATATTGTAAATGCACAAACAGTAATATCTCCACATTGCAAGGTGCAATTCTGAAATTTTTTGCTTTTTCCTGCTCCTCTTAGCATGATAAAGAAGATTCAAAGAGAGTGAGATGCCAGCTCTTTTCATTCAGTCAGTAGCTTCAAACATTTCTGGTATATGAATAACATGATGTTTTTCAATGGCAAAAATCAATGAATATTGTAAATGCACAAACAGTAATTTCTCCGCATTGCAAGGTGCAATTCTGAATTTTTTGCTTTTTCCTGCTAATCCTAGCATGATAAAGAAGATTCAAAGAGAGTGAGATGCCAGCTCCTTTCATTCAGTCAGTAGCTTCAAACATTTCTGGACGTTTCTCAATGGCAAAAATCAATGAATATTGTAAATGCACAAACAGTAATATCTCCACATTGCAAGGTGCAATTCTGAAATTTTTTGCTTTTTCCTGCTCCTCTTAGCATGATAAAGAAGATTCAAAGAGAGTGAGATGCCAGCTCTTTTCATTCAGTCAGTAGCTTCAAACATTTCTGGTATATGAATAACATGATGTTTTTCAATGGCAAAAATCAATGAATATTGTAAATGCACAAACAGTAATTTCTCCGCATTGCAAGGTGCAATTCTGAAATTTTTTGCTTTTTCCTGCTAATCCTAGCATGATAAAGAAGATTCAAAGAGAGTGAGATGCCAGCTCCTTTCATTCAGTCAGTAGCTTCAAACATTTCTGGACGTTTTTCAATGGCAAAAATCAATGAATATTGTAAATGCACAAACAGTAATATCTCCACATTGCAAGGTGCAATTCTGAAATTTTTGCTTTTTCCTGCTCCTCTTAGCATGATAAAGAAGATTCAAAGAGAGTGAGATGCCAGCTCTTTTCATTCAGTCAGTAGCTTCAAACATTTCTGGTATATGAATAACATGATGTTTTTCAATGGCAAAAATCAATGAATATTGTAAATGCACAAACAGTAATTTCTCCGCATTGCAAGGTGCAATTCTGAAATTTTTTGCTTTTTCCTGCTAATCCTAGCATGATAAAGAAGATTCAAAGAGAGTGAGATGCCAGCTCCTTTCATTCAGTCAGTAGCTTCAAACATTTCTGGACGTTTTTCAATGGCAAAAATCAATGAATATTGTAAATGCACAAACAGTAATATCTCCACATTGCAAGGTGCAATTCTGAAATTTTTTGCTTTTTCCTGCTCCTCTTAGCATGATAAAGAAGATTCAAAGAGAGTGAGATGCCAGCTCTTTTCATTCAGTCAGTAGCTTCAAACATTTCTGGTATATGAATAACATGATGTTTTTCAATGGCAAAAATCAATGAATATTGTAAATGCACAAACAGTAATTTCTCCGCATTGCAAGGTGCAATTCTGAAATTTTTTGCTTTTTCCTGCTAATCCTAGCATGATAAAGAAGATTCAAAGAGAGTGAGATGCCAGCTCCTTTCATTCAGTCAGTAGCTTCAAACATTTCTGGACGTTTTTCAATGGCAAAAATCAATGAATATTGTAAATGCACAAACAGTAATATCTCCACATTGCAAGGTGCAATTCTGAAATTTTTTGCTTTTTCCTGCTCCTCTTAGCATGATAAAGAAGATTCAAAGAGAGTGAGATGCCAGCTCTTTTCATTCAGTCAGTAGCTTCAAACATTTCTGGTATATGAATAACATGATGTTTTTCAATGGCAAAAATCAATGAATATTGTAAATGCACAAACAGTAATTTCTCCGAATTGCAAGGTGCAATTCTGAAATTTTTTGCTTTTTCCTGCTAATCCTAGCATGATAAAGAAGATTCAAAGAGAGTGAGATGCCAGCTCCTTTCATTCAGTCAGTAGCTTCAAACATTTCTGGACGTTTTTCAATGGCAAAAATCAATGAATATTGTAAATGCACAAACAGTAATATCTCCACATTGCAAGGTGCAATTCTGAAATTTTTTGCTTTTTCCTGCTCCTCTTAGCATGATAAAGAAGATTCAAAGAGAGTGAGATGCCAGCTCTTTTCATTCAGTCAGTAGCTTCAAACATTTCTGGTATATGAATAACATGATGTTTTTCAATGGCAAAAATCAATGAATATTGTAAATGCACAAACAGTAATTTCTCCGCATTGCAAGGTGCAATTCTGAAATGTTTTGCTTTTTCCTGCTAATCCTAGCATGATAAAGAAGATTCAAAGAGAGTGAGATGCCAGCTCCTTTCATTCAGTCAGTAGCTTCAAACATTTCTGGACGTTTTTCAATGGCAAAAATCAATGAATATTGTAAATGCACAAACAGTAATATCTCCACATTGCAAGGTGCAATTCTGAAATTTTTTGCTTTTTCCTGCTCCTCTTAGCATGATAAAGAAGATTCAAAGAGAGTGAGATGCCAGCTCTTTTCATTCAGTCAGTAGCTTCAAACATTTCTGGTATATGAATAACATGATGTTTTTCAATGGCAAAAATCAATGAATATTGTAAATGCACAAACAGTAATTTCTCTGCATTGCAAGGTGCAATTCTGAAATTTTTTGCTTTTTCCTGCTAATCCTAGCATGATAAAGAAGATTCAAAGAGAGTGAGATGCCAGCTCCTTTCATTCAGTCAGTAGCTTCAAACATTTCTGGACGTTTTTCAATGGCAAAAATCAATGAATATTGTAAATGCACAAACAGTAATATCTCCACATTGCAAGGTGCAATTCTGAAATTTTTTGCTTTTTCCTGCTCCTCTTAGCATGATAAAAAAGATTCAAAGAGAGTGAGATGCCAGCTCTTTTCATTCAGTCAGTAGCTTCAAACATTTCTGGTATATGAATAACATGATGTTTTTCAATGGCAAAAATCAATGAATATTGTAAATGCACAAACAGTAATTTCTCCGCATTGCAAGGTGCAATTCTGAAATTTTTTGCTTTTTCCTGCTAATCCTAGCATGATAAAGAAGATTCAAAGAGAGTGAGATGCCAGCTCCTTTCATTCAGTCAGTAGCTTCAAACATTTCTGGACGTTTCTCAATGGCAAAAATCAATGAATATTGTAAATGCACAAACAGTAATATCTCCACATTGCAAGGTGCAATTCTGAAATTTTTTGCTTTTTCCTGCTCCTCTTAGCATGATAAAGAAGATTCAAAGAGAGTGAGATGCCAGCTCTTTTCATTCAGTCAGTAGCTTCAAACATTTCTGGTATATGAATAACATGATGTTTTTCAATGGCAAAAATCAATGAATATTGTAAATGCACAAACAGTAATTTCTCCGCATTGCAAGGTGCAATTCTGAAATTTTTTGCTTTTTCCTGCTAATCCTAGCATGATAAAGAAGATTCAAAGAGAGTGAGATGCCAGCTCCTTTCATTCAGTCAGTAGCTTCAAACATTTCTGGACGTTTTTCAATGGCAAAAATCAATGAATATTGTAAATGCACAAACAGTAATATCTCCACATTGCAAGGTGCAATTCTGAAATTTTTTGCTTTTTCCTGCTCCTCTTAGCATAATAAAGAAGATTCAAAGAGAGTGAGATGCCAGCTCTTTTCATTCAGTCAGTAGCTTCAAACATTTCTGGTATATGAATAACATGATGTTTTTCAATGGCAAAAATCAATGAATATTGTAAATGCACAAACAGTAATTTCTCCGCATTGCAAGGTGCAATTCTGAAATTTTTTGCTTTTTCCTGCTAATCCTAGCATGATAAAGAAGATTCAAAGAGAGTGAGATGCCAGCTCCTTTCATTCAGTCAGTAGCTTCAAACATTTCTGGACGTTTTTCAATGGCAAAAATCAATGAATATTGTAAATGCACAAACAGTAATATCTCCACATTGCAAGGTGCAATTCTGAAATTTTTTGCTTTTTCCTGCTCCTCTTAGCATGATAAAGAAGATTCAAAGAGAGTGAGATGCCAGCTCTTTTCATTCAGTCAGTAGCTTCAAACATTTCTGGTATATGAATAACATGATGTTTTTCAATGGCAAAAATCAATGAATATTGTAAATGCACAAACAGTAATTTCTCCGCATTGCAAGGTGCAATTCTGAAATTTTTTGCTTTTTCCTGCTAATCCTAGCATGATAAAGAAGATTCAAAGAGAGTGAGATGCCAGCTCCTTTCATTCAGTCAGTAGCTTCAAACATATCTGGACGTTTTTCAATGGCAAAAATCAATGAATATTGTAAATGCACAAACAGTAATATCTCCACATTGCAAGGTGCAATTCTGAAATTTTTTGCTTTTTCCTGCTCCTCTTAGCATGATAAAGAAGATTCAAAGAGAGTGAGATGCCAGCTCTTTTCATTCAGTCAGTAGCTTCAAACATTTCTGGTATATGAATAACATGATGTTTTTCAATGGCAAAAATCAATGAATATAGTAAATGCACAAACAGTAATTTCTCCGCATTGCAAGGTGCAATTCTGAAATTTTTTGCTTTTTCCTGCTAATCCTAGCATGATAAAGAAGATTCAAAGAGAGTGAGATGCCAGCTCCTTTCATTCAGTCAGTAGCTTCAAACATTTCTGGACGTTTTTCAATGGCAAAAATCAATGAATATTGTAAATGCACAAACAGTAATATCTCCACATTGCAAGGTGCAATTCTGAAATTTTTTGCTTTTTCCTGCTAATCCTAGCATGATAAAGAAGATTCAAAGAGAGTGAGATGCCAGCTCTTTTCATTCAGTCAGTAGCTTCAAACATTTCTGGTATATGAATAACATGATGTTTTTCAATGGCAAACATCAATGAATATTGTAAATGCACAAACAGTAATTTCTCCGAATTGCAAGGTGCAATTCTGAAATTTTTTGCTTTTTCCTGCTAATCCTAGCATGATAAAGAAGATTCAAAGAGAGTGAGATGCCAGCTCTTTTCATTCAGTCAGTAGCTTCAAACATTTCTGGTATATGAATAACATGATGTTTTTCAATTGCAAAAATCAATGAATATTGTAAATGCACAAACAGTAATTTCTCCGCATTGCAAGGTGCAATTCTGAAATTTTTTGCTTTTTCCTGCTAATCCTAGCATGATAAAGAAGATTCAAAGAGAGTGAGATGCCAGCTCCTTTCATTCAGTCAGTAGCTTCAAACATTTCTGGACGTTTTTCAATGGCAAAAATCAATGAATATTGTAAATGCACAAACAGTAATATCTCCACATTGCAAGGTGCAATTCTGAAATTTTTTGCTTTTTCCTGCTCCTCTTAGCATGATAAAGAAGATTCAAAGAGAGTGAGATGCCAGCTCTTTTCATTCAGTCAGTAGCTTCAAACATTTCTGGTATATGAATAACATGATGTTTTTCAATGGCAAAAATCAATGAATATTGTAAATGCACAAACAGTAATTTCTCTGCATTGCAAGGTGCAATTCTGAAATTTTTTGCTTTTTCCTGCTAATCCTAGCATGATAATGAAGATTCAAAGAGAGTGAGATGCCAGCTCCTTTCATTCAGTCAGTAGCTTCAAACATTTCTGGCCGTTTTTCAATGGCAAAAATCAATGAATATTGTAAATGCACAAACAGTAATATCTCCACATTGCAAGGTGCAATTCTGAAATTTTTTGCTTTTTCCTGCTCCTCTTAGCATGATAAAGAAGATTCAAAGAGAGTGAGATGCCAGCTCTTTTCATTCAGTCAGTAGCTTCAAACATTTCTGGTATATGAATAACATGATGTTTTTCAATGGCAAAAATCAATGAATATTGTAAATGCACAAACAGTAATTTCTCCGCATTGCAAGGTGCAATTCTGAAATTTTTTGCTTTTTCCTGCTAATCCTAGCATGATAAAGAAGATTCAAAGAGAGTGAGATGCCAGCTCCTTTCATTCAGTCAGTAGCTTCAAACATTTCTGGACGTTTCTCAATGGCAAAAATCAATGAATATTGTAAATGCACAAACAGTAATATCTCCACATTGCAAGGTGCAATTCTGAAATTTTTTGCTTTTTCCTGCTCCTCTTAGCATGATAAAGAAGATTCAAAGAGAGTGAGATGCCAGCTCTTTTCATTCAGTCAGTAGCTTCAAACATTTCTGGTATATGAATAACATGATGTTTTTCAATGGCAAAAATCAATGAATATTGTAAATGCACAAACAGTAATTTCTCCGCATTGCAAGGTGCAATTCTGAAATTTTTTGCTTTTTCCTGCTAATCCTAGCATGATAAAGAAGATTCAAAGAGAGTGAGATGCCAGCTCCTTTCATTCAGTCAGTAGCTTCAAACATTTCTGGACGTTTTTCAATGGCAAAAATCAATGAATATTGTAAATGCACAAACAGTAATATCTCCACATTGCAAGGTGCAATTCTGAAATTTTTTGCTTTTTCCTGCTCCTCTTAGCATGATAAAGAAGATTCAAAGAGAGTGAGATGCCAGCTCTTTTCATTCAGTCAGTAGCTTCAAACATTTCTGGTATATGAATAACATGATGTTTTTCAATGGCAAAAATCAATGAATATTGTAAATGCACAAACAGTAATTTCTCCGCATTGCAAGGTGCAATTCTGAAATTTTTTGCTTTTTCCTGCTAATCCTAGCATGATAAAGAAGATTCAAAGAGAGTGAGATGCCAGCTCCTTTCATTCAGTCAGTAGCTTCAAACATTTCTGGACGTTTTTCAATGGCAAAAATCAATGAATATTGTAAATGCACAAACAGTAATATCTCCACATTGCAAGGTGCAATTCTGAAATTTTTTGCTTTTTCCTGCTCCTCTTAGCATGATAAAGAAGATTCAAAGAGAGTGAGATGCCAGCTCTTTTCATTCAGTCAGTAGCTTCAAACATTTCTGGTATATGAATAACATGATGTTTTTCAATGGCAAAAGTCAATGAATATTGTAAATGCACAAACAGTAATTTCTCCGCATTGCAAGGTGCAATTCTGAAATTTTTTGCTTTTTCCTGCTAATCCTAGCATGATAAAGAAGATTCAAAGAGAGTGAGATGCCAGCTCCTTTCATTCAGTCAGTAGCTTCAAACATTTCTGGACGTTTTTCAATGGCAAAAATCAATGAATATTGTAAATGCTCAAACAGTAATATCTCCACATTGCAAGGTGCAATTCTGAAATTTTTTGCTTTTTCCTGCTCCTCTTAGCATGATAAAGAAGATTCAAAGAGAGTGAGATGCCAGCTCTTTTCATTCAGTCAGTAGCTTCAAACATTTCTGGTATATGAATAACATGATGTTTTTCAATGGCAAAAATCAATGAATATTGTAAATGAACAAACAGTAATTTCTCCGCATTGCAAGGTGCAATTCTGAAATTTTTTGCTTTTTCCTGCTAATCCTAGCATGATAAAGAAGATTCAAAGAGAGTGAGATGCCAGCTCCTTTCATTCAGTCAGTAGCTTCAAACATTTCTGGACGTTTTTCAATGGCAAAAATCAATGAATATTGTAAATGCACAAACAGTAATATCTCCACATTGCAAGGTGCAATTCTGAAATTTTTTGCTTTTTCCTGCTCCTCTTAGCATTATAAAGAAGATTCAAAGAGAGTGAGATGCCAGCTCTTTTCATTCAGTCAGTAGCTTCAAACATTTCTGGTATATGAATAACATGATGTTTTTCAATGGCAAAAATCAATGAATATTGTAAATGCACAAACAGTAATTTCTCCGCATTGCAAGGTGCAATTCTGAAATTTTTTGCTTTTTCCTGCTAATCCTAGCATGATAAAGAAGATTCAAAGAGAGTGAGATGCCAGCTCCTTTCATTCAGTCAGTAGCTTCAAACATTTCTGGACGTTTTTCAATGGCAAAAATCAATGAATATTGTAAATGCACAAACAGTAATATCTCCACATTGCAAGGTGCAATTCTGAAATTTTTTGCTTTTTCCTGCTCCTCTTAGCATGATAAAGAAGATTCAAAGAGAGTGAGATGCCAGCTCTTTTCATTCAGTCAGTAGCTTCAAACATTTCTGGTATATGAATAACATGATGTTTTTCAATGGCAAAAATCAATGAATATTGTAAATGCACAAACAGTAATTTCTCCGAATTGCAAGGTGCAATTCTGAAATTTTTTGCTTTTTCCTGCTAATCCTAGCATGATAAAGAAGATTCAAAGAGAGTGAGATGCCAGCTCCTTTCATTCAGTCAGTAGCTTCAAACATTTCTGGACGTTTTTCAATGGCAAAAATCAATGAATATTGTAAATGCACAAACAGTAATATCTCCACATTGCAAGGTGCAATTCTGAAATTTTTTGCTTTTTCCTGCTCCTCTTAGCATGATAAAGAAGATTCAAAGAGAGTGAGATGCCAGCTCTTTTCATTCAGTCAGTAGCTTCAAACATTTCTGGTATATGAATAACATGATGTTTTTCAATGGCAAAAATCAATGAATATTGTAAATGCACAAACAGTAATTTCTCCGCATTGCAAGGTGCAATTCTGAAATGTTTTGCTTTTTCCTGCTAATCCTAGCATGATAAAGAAGATTCAAAGAGAGTGAGATGCCAGCTCCTTTCATTCAGTCAGTAGCTTCAAACATTTCTGGACGTTTTTCAATGGCAAAAATCAATGGATATTGTAAATGCACAAACAGTAATATCTCCACATTGCAAGGTGCAATTCTGAAATTTTTTGCTTTTTCCTGCTCCTCTTAGCATGATAAAGAAGATTCAAAGAGAGTGAGATGCCAGCTCTTTTCATTCAGTCAGTAGCTTCAAACATTTCTGGTATATGAATAACATGATGTTTTTCAATGGCAAAAATCAATGAATATTGTAAATGCACAAAAAGTAATTTCTCTGCATTGCAAGGTGCAATTCTGAAATTTTTTGCTTTTTCCTGCTAATCCTAGCATGATAAAGAAGATTCAAAGAGAGTGAGATGCCAGCTCCTTTCATTCAGTCCGTAGCTTCAAACATTTCTGGACGTTTTTCAATGGCAAAAATCAATGAATATTGTAAATGCACAAACAGTAATATCTCCACATTGCAAGGTGCAATTCTGAAATTTTTTGCTTTTTCCTGCTCCTCTTAGCATGATAAAAAAGATTCAAAGAGAGTGAGATGCCAGCTCTTTTCATTCAGTCAGTAGCTTCAAACATTTCTGGTATATGAATAACATGATGTTTTTCAATGGCAAAAATCAATGAATATTGTAAATGCACAAACAATAATTTCTCCGCATTGCAAGGTGCAATTCTGAAATTTTTTGCTTTTTCCTGCTAATCCTAGCATGATAAAGAAGATTCAAAGAGAGTGAGATGCCAGCTCCTTTCATTCAGTCAGTAGCTTCAAACATTTCTGGACGTTTCTCAATGGCAAAAATCAATGAATATTGTAAATGCACAAACAGTAATATCTCCACATTGCAAGGTGCAATTCTGAAATTTTTTGCTTTTTCCTGCTCCTCTTAGCATGATAAAGAAGATTCAAAGAGAGTGAGATGCCAGCTCTTTTCATTCAGTCAGTAGCTTCAAACATTTCTGGTATATGAATAACATGATGTTTTTCAATGGCAAAAATCAATGAATATTGTAAATGCACAAACAGTAATTTCTCCGCATTGCAAGGTGCAATTCTGAAATTTTTTGCTTTTTCCTGCTAATCCTAGCATGATAAAGAAGATTCAAAGAGAGTGAGATGCCAGCTCCTTTCATTCAGTCAGTAGCTTCAAACATTTCTGGACGTTTTTCAATGGCAAAAATCAATGAATATTGTAAATGCACAAACAGTAATATCTCCACATTGCAAGGTGCAATTCTGAAATTTTTTGCTTTTTCCTGCTCCTCTTAGCATGATAAAGAAGATTCAAAGAGAGTGAGATGCCAGCTCTTTTCATTCAGTCAGTAGCTTCAAACATTTCTGGTATATGAATAACATGATGTTTTTCAATGGCAAAAATCAATGAATATTGTAAATGCACAAACAGTAATTTCTCCGCATTGCAAGGTGCAATTCTGAAATTTTTTGCTTTTTCCTGCTAATCCTAGCATGATAAAGAAGATTCAAAGAGAGTGAGATGCCAGCTCCTTTCATTCAGTCAGTAGCTTCAAACATTTCTGGACGTTTTTCAATGGCAAAAATCAATGAATTTTGTAAATGCACAAACAGTAATATCTCCACATTGCAAGGTGCAATTCTGAAATTTTTTGCTTTTTCCTGCTCCTCTTAGCATGATAAAGAAGATTCAAAGAGAGTGAGATGCCAGCTCTTTTCATTCAGTCAGTAGCTTCAAACATTTCTGGTATATGAATAACATGATGTTTTTCAATGGCAAAAATCAATGAATATTGTAAATGCACAAACAGTAATTTCTCCGCATTGCAAGGTGCAATTCTGAAATTTTTTGCTTTTTCCTGCTAATCCTAGCATGATAAAGAAGATTCAAAGAGAGTGAGATGCCAGCTCCTTTCATTCAGTCAGTAGCTTCAAACATTTCTGGACGTTTTTCAATGGCAAAAATCAATGAATATTGTAAATGCACAAACAGTAATATCTCCACATTGCAAGGTGCAATTCTGAAATTTTTTGCTTTTTCCTGCTCCTCTTAGCATGATAAAGAAGATTCAAAGAGAGTGAGATGCCAGCTCTTTTCATTCAGTCAGTAGCTTCAAACATTTCTGGTATATGAATAACATGATGCTTTTCAATGGCAAAAATCAATGAATATAGTAAATGCACAAACAGTAATTTCTCCGCATTGCAAGGTGCAATTCTGAAATTTTTTGCTTTTTCCTGCTAATCCTAGCATGATAAAGAAGATTCAAAGAGAGTGAGATGCCAGCTCCTTTCATTCAGTCAGTAGCTTCAAACATTTCTGGACGTTTTTCAATGGCAAAAATCAATGAATATTGTAAATGCACAAACAGTAATATCTCCACATTGCAAGGTGCAATTCTGAAATTTTTTGCTTTTTCCTGCTCCTCTTAGCATGATAAAGAAGATTCAAAGAGAGTGAGATGCCAGCTCTTTTCATTCAGTCAGTAGCTTCAAACATTTCTGGTATATGAATAACATGATGTTTTTCAATGGCAAACATCAATGAATATTGTAAATGCACAAACAGTAATTTCTCCGAATTGCAAGGTGCAATTCTGAAATTTTTTGCTTTTTCCTGCTAATCCTAGCATGATAAAGAAGATTCAAAGAGAGTGAGATGCCAGCTCTTTTCATTCAGTCAGTAGCTTCAAACATTTCTGGTATATGAATAACATGATGTTTTTCAATGGCAAAAATCAATGAATATTGTAAATGCACAAACAGTAATTTCTCCGCATTGCAAGGTGCAATTCTGAAATTTTTTGCTTTTTCCTGCTAATCCTAGCATGATAAAGAAGATTCAAAGAGAGTGAGATGCCAGCTCCTTTCATTCAGTCAGTAGCTTCAAACATTTCTGGACGTTTTTCAATGGCAAAAATCAATGAATATTGTAAATGCACAAACAGTAATATCTCCACATTGCAAGGTGCAATTCTGAAATTTTTTGCTTTTTCCTGCTCCTCTTAGCATGATAAAGAAGATTCAAAGAGAGTGAGATGCCAGCTCTTTTCATTCAGTCAGTAGCTTCAAACATTTCTGGTATATGAATAACATGATGTTTTTCAATGGCAAAAATCAATGAATATTGTAATTGCACAAACAGTAATTTCTCCGCATTGCAAGGTGCAATTCTGAAATTTTTTGCTTTTTCCTGCTAATCCTAGCATGATAAAGAAGATTCAAAGAGAGTGAGATGCCAGCTCCTTTCATTCAGTCAGTAGCTTCAAACATTTCTGGACGTTTTTCAATAGCAAAAATCAATGAATATTGTAAATGCACAAACAGTAATATCTCCACATTGCAAGGTGCAATTCTGAAATTTTTTGCTTTTTCCTGCTCCTCTTAGCATGATAAAGAAGATTCAAAGAGAGTGAGATGCCAGCTCTTTTCATTCAGTCAGTAGCTTCAAACATTTCTGGTATATGAATAACATGATGTTTTTCAATGGCAAAAATCAATGAATATTGTAAATGCACAAACAGTAATTTCTCCGCATTGCAAGGTGCAATTCTGAAATTTTTTGCTTTTTCCTGCTAATCCTAGCATGATAAAGAAGATTCAAAGAGAGTGAGATGCCAGCTCCTTTCATTCAGTCAGTAGCTTCAAACATTTCTGGACGTTTTTCAATGGCAAAAATCAATGAATATTGTAAATGCACAAACAGTAATATCTCCACATTGCAAGGTGCAATTCTGAAATTTTTTGCTTTTTCCTGCTCCTCTTAGCATGATAAAGAAGATTCAAAGAGAGTGAGATGCCAGCTCTTTTCATTCAGTCAGTAGCTTCAAACATTTCTGGTATATGAATAACATGATGTTTTTCAATGGCAAAAATCAATGAATATTGTAAATGCACAAACAGTAATTTCTCCGCATTGCAAGGTGCAATTCTGAAATTTTTTGCTTTTTCCTGCTAATCCTAGCATGATAAAGAAGATTCAAAGAGAGTGAGATGCCAGCTCCTTTCATTCAGTCAGTAGCTTCAAACATTTCTGGACGTTTTTCAATGGCAAAAATCAATGAATATTGTAAATGCACAAACAGTAATATCTCCACATTGCAAGGTGCAATTCTGAAATTTTTTGCTTTTTCCTGCTCCTCTTAGCATGATAAAGAAGATTCAAAGAGAGTGAGATGCCAGCTCTTTTCATTCAGTCGGTAGCTTCAAACATTTCTGTTATATGAATAACGATATTTTTCAATGGCAAAAATCAATGAATATTGTAAATGCACAAAGAGTAATTTCTCCGCATTGCAAGGTGCAATTCTGAAATTTTTTGCTTTTTCCTGCTAATCCTAGCATGATAAAGAAGATTCAAAGAGAGTGAGATGCCAGCTCTTTTCATTCAGTCAGTAGCTTCAAACATTTCTGGTATATGAATAACATGTTGTTTTTCAATGGCAAAAATCAATGAATATTGTAAATGCACAAACAGTAATTTCTCCGCATTGCAAGGTGCAATTCTGAAATTTTTTGCTTTTTCCTGCTAATCCTAGCATGATAAAGAAGATTCAAAGAGAGTGAGATGCCAGCTCCTTTCATTCAGTCAGTAGCTTCAAACATTTCTGGACGTTTTTCAATGGCAAAAATCAATGAATATTGTAAATGCACAAACAGTAATATCTCCACATTGCAAGGTGCAATTCTGAAATTTTTTGCTTTTTCCTGCTCCTCTTAGCATGATAAAGAAGATTCAAAGAGAGTGAGATGCCAGCTCTTTTCATTCAGTCAGTAGCTTCAAACATTTCTGGTATATGAATAACATGATGTTTTTCAATGGCAAAAATCAATGAATATTGTAAATGCACAAACAGTAATTTCTCCGCATTGCAAGGTGCAATTCTGAAATTTTTTGCTTTTTCCTGCTAATCCTAGCATGATAAAGAAGATTCAAAGAGAGTGAGATGCCTGCTCCTTTCATTCAGTCAGTAGATTCAAACATTTCTGGACGTTTTTCAATGGCAAAAATCAATGAATATTGTAAATGCACAAATAGTAATATCTCCACATTGCAAGGTGCAATTCTGAAATTTTTTGCTTTTTTCTGCTCCTCTTAGCATGATAAAGAAGATTCAAAGAGAGTGAGATGCCAGCTCTTTTCATTCAGTCAGTAGCTTCAAACATTTCTGGTATATGAATAACATGATGTTTTTCAATGGCAAAAATCAATGAATATTGTAAATGCACAAACAGTAATTTCTCCGCATTGCAAGGTGCAATTCTGAAATTTTTTGCTTTTTCCTGCTAATCCTAGCATGATAAAGAAGATTCAAAGAGAGTGAGATGCCAGCTCCTTTCATTCTGTCAGTAGCTTCAAACATTTCTGGACGTTTTTCAATGGCAAAAATCAATGAATATTGTAAATGCACAAACAGTAATATCTCCACATTGCAAGGTGCAATTCTGAAATTTTTTGCTTTTTCCTGCTCCTCTTAGCATGATAAAGAAGATTCAAAGAGAGTGAGATGCCAGCTCTTTTCATTCAGTGAGTAGCTTCAAACATTTCTGGTATATGAATAACATGATGTTTTTCAATGGCAAAAATCAATGAATATTGTAAATGCACAAACAGTAAT
Source organism: Phyllobates terribilis (assembly GCF_046119375.1). Taxonomy (NCBI): domain Eukaryota; kingdom Metazoa; phylum Chordata; class Amphibia; order Anura; family Dendrobatidae; genus Phyllobates; species Phyllobates terribilis. The sequence continues at coordinate 93,371 of NW_027362942.1, read as the reverse complement.
TTCTCCGCATTGCAAGGTGCAATTCTGAAATTTTTTGCTTTTTCCTGCTAATCCTAGCATGATAAAGAAGATTCAAAGAGAGTGAGATGCCAGCTCCTTTCATTCAGTCAGTAGCTTCAAACATTTCTGGACGTTTTTCAATGGCAAAAATCAATGAATATTGTAAATGCACAAACAGTAATTTCTCCGCATTGCAAGGTGCAATTCTGAAATTTTTTGCTTTTTCCTGCTAATCCTATCATGATAAAGAAGATTCAAAGAGAGTGAGATGCCAGCTCTTTTCATTCAGTCAGTAGCTTCAAACATTTCTGGTATATGAATAACATGATGTTTTTCAATGGCAAAAATCAATGAATATTGTAAATGCACAAACAGTAATTTCTCCGCATTGCAAGGTGCAATTCTGAAATTTTTTGCTTTTTCCTGCTAATCCTAGCATGATAAAGAAGATTCAAAGAGAGTGAGATGCCAGCTCCTTTCATTCAGTCAGTAGCTTCAAACATTTCTGGACGTTTTTCAATGGCAAAAATCAATGAATATTGTAAATGCACAAACAGTAATATCTCCACATTGCAAGGTGCAATTCTGAAATTTTTTGCTTTTTCCTGCTCCTCTTAGCATGATAAAGAAGATTCAAAGAGAGTGAGATACCAGCTATTTTCATTCAGTCAGTAGCTTCAAACATTTCTGGTATATGAATAACATGATGTTTTTCAATGGCAAAAATCAATGAATATTGTAAATGCACAAACAGTAATTTCTCCGCATTGCAAGGTGCAATTCTGAAATTTTTTGCTTTTTCCTGCTAATCCTAGCATGATAAAGAAGATTCAAAGAGAGTGGGATGCCTGCTCCTTTCATTCAGTCAGTAGCTTCAAACATTTCTGGACGTTTTTCAATGGCAAAAATCAATGAATATTGTAAATGCACAAACAGTAATATCTCCACATTGCAAGGTGCAATTCTGAAATTTTTTGCTTTTTCCTGCTCCTCTTAGCATGATAAAGAAGATTCAAAGAGAGTGAGATGCCAGCTCTTTTCATTCAGTCAGTAGCTTCAAACATTTCTGGTATATGAATAACATGATGTTTTTCAATGGCAAAAATCAATGAATATTGTAAATGCACAAACAGTAATTTCTCCGCATTGCAAGGTGCAATTCTGAAATTTTTTGCTTTTTCCTGCTAATCCTAGCATGATAAAGAAGATTCAAAGAGAGTGAGATGCCAGCTCCTTTCATTCAGTCAGTAGCTTCAAACATTTCTGGACGTTTTTCAATGGCAAAAATCAATGAATATTGTAAATGCACAAACAGTAATATCTCCACATTGCAAGGTGCAATTCTGAAATTTTTTGCTTTTTCCTGCTCCTCTTAGCATGATAAAGAAGATTCAAAGAGAGTGAGATGCCAGCTCTTTTCATTCAGTCAGTAGCTTCAAACATTTCTGGTATATGAATAACATGATGTTTTTCAATGGCAAAAATCAATGAATATTGTAAATGCACAAACAGTAATTTCTCCGCATTGCAAGGTGCAATTCTGAAATTTTTTGCTTTTTCCTGCTAATCCTAGCATGATAAAGAAGATTCAAAGAGAGTGAGATGCCAGCTCCTTTCATTCAGTCAGTAGCTTCAAACATTTCTGGACGTTTTTCAATGGCAAAAATCAATGAATATTGTAAATGCACAAACAGTAATATCTCCACATTGCAAGGTGCAATTCTGAAATTTTTTGCTTTTTCCTGCTCCTCTTAGCATGATAAAGAAGATTCAAAGAGAGTGAGATGCCAGCTCTTTTCATTCAGTCAGTAGCTTCAAACATTTCTGGTATAAGAATAACATGATGTTTTTCAATGGCAAAAATCAATGAATATTGTAAATGCACAAACAGTAATTTCTCCGCATTGCAAGGTGCAATTCTGAAATTTTTTGCTTTTTCCTGCTAATCCTAGCATGATAAAGAAGATTCAAAGAGAGTGAGATGCCAGCTCCTTTCATTCAGTCAGTAGCTTCAAACATTTCTGGACGTTTTTCAATGGCAAAAAATCAATGAATATTGTAAATGCACAAACAGTAATATCTCCACATTGCAAGGTGCAATTCTGAAATTTTTTGCTTTTTCCTGCTCCTCTTAGCATGATAAAGAAGATTCAAAGAGAGTGAGATGCCAGCTCTTTTCATTCAGTCAGTAGCTTCAAACATTTCTGGTATATGAATAACATGATGTTTTTCAATGGCAAAAATCAATGAATATTGTAAATGCACAAACAGTAATTTCTCCGCATTGCAAGGTGCAATTCTGAAATTTTTTGCTTTTTCCTGCTAATCCTAGCATGATAAAGAAGATTCAAAGAGAGTGAGATGCCAGCTCCTTTCATTCAGTCAGTAGCTTCAAACATTTCTGGACGTTTTTCAATGGCAAAAATCAATGAATATTGTAAATGCACAAACAGTAATATCTCCACATTGCAAGGTGCAATTCTGACATTTTTTGCTTTTTCCTGCTCCTCTTAGCATGATAAAGAAGATTCAAAGAGAGTGAGATGCCAGCTCTTTTCATTCAGTCAGTAGCTTCAAACATTTCTGGTATATTAATAACATGATGTTTTTCAATGGCAAAAATCAATGAATATTGTAAATGCACAAACAGTAATTTCTCCGCATTGCAAGGTGCAATTCTGAAATTTTTTGCTTTTTCCTGCTAATCCTAGCATGATAAAGAAGATTCAAAGAGAGTGAGATGCCAGCTCCTTTCATTCAGTCAGTAGCTTCAAACATTTCTGGACGTTTTTCAATGGCAAAAATCAATGAATATTGTAAATGCACAAACAGTAATATCTCCACATTGCAAGGTGCAATTCTGAAATTTTTTGCTTTTTCCTGCTCCTCTTAGCATGATAAAGAAGATTCAAAGAGAGTGAGATGCCAGCTCTTTTCATTCAGTCAATAGCTTCAAACATTTCTGGTATATGAATAACATGATGTTTTTCAATGGCAAAAATCAATGAATATTGTAAATGCACAAACAGTAATTTCTCCGCATTGCAAGGTGCAATTCTGAAATTTTTTGCTTTTTCCTGCTCCTCTTAGCATGATAAAGAAGATTCAAAGAGAGTGAGATGCCAGCTCTTTTCATTCAGTCAGTAGCTTCAAACATTTCTGGTATATTAATAACATGATGTTTTTCAATGGCAAAAATCAATGAATATTGTAAATGCACAAACAGTAATTTCTCCGCATTGCAAGGTGCAATTCTGAAATTTTTTGCTTTTTCCTGCTAATCCTAGCATGATAAAGAAGATTCAAAGAGAGTGAGATGCCAGCTCCTTTCATTCAGTCAGTAGCTTCAAACATTTCTGGACGTTTTTCAATGGCAAAAATCAATGAATATTGTAAATGCACAAACAGTAATATCTCCACATTGCAAGGTGCAATTCTGAAATTTTTTGCTTTTTCCTGCTCCTCTTAGCATGATAAAGAAGATTCAAAGAGAGTGAGATGCCAGCTCTTTTCATTCAGTCAGTAGCTTCAAACATTTCTGGTATATTAATAACATGATGTTTTTCAATGGCAAAAATCAATGAATATTGTAAATGCACAAACAGTAATTTCTCCGCATTGCAAGGTGCAATTCTGAAATTTTTTGCTTTTTCCTGCTAATCCTAGCATGATAAAGAAGATTCAAAGAGAGTGAGATGCCAGCTCCTTTCATTCAGTCAGTAGCTTCAAACATTTCTGGACGTTTTTCAATGGCAAAAATCAATGAATATTGTAAATGCACAAACAGTAATATCTCCACATTGCAAGGTGCAATTCTGAAATTTTTTGCTTTTTCCTGCTCCTCTTAGCATGATAAAGAAGATTCAAAGAGAGTGAGATGCCAGCTCTTTTCATTCAGTCAATAGCTTCAAACATTTCTGGTATATGAATAACATGATGTTTTTCAATGGCAAAAATCAATGAATATTGTAAATGCACAAACAGTAATTTCTCCGCATTGCAAGGTGCAATTCTGAAATTTTTTGCTTTTTCCTGCTCCTCTTAGCATGATAAAGAAGATTCAAAGAGAGTGAGATGCCAGCTCTTTTCATTCAGTCAGTAGCTTCAAACATTTCTGGTATATTAATAACATGATGTTTTTCAATGGCAAAAATCAATGAATATTGTAAATGCACAAACAGTAATTTCTCCGCATTGCAAGGTGCAATTCTGAAATTTTTTGCTTTTTCCTGCTAATCCTAGCATGATAAAGAAGATTCAAAGAGAGTGAGATGCCAGCTCCTTTCATTCAGTCAGTAGCTTCAAACATTTCTGGACGTTTTTCAATGGCAAAAATCAATGAATATTGTAAATGCACAAACAGTAATATCTCCACATTGCAAGGTGCAATTCTGAAATTTTTTGCTTTTTCCTGCTCCTCTTAGCATGATAAAGAAGATTCAAAGAGAGTGAGATGCCAGCTCTTTTCATTCAGTCAGTAGCTTCAAACATTTCTGGTATATGAATAACATGATGTTTTTCAATGGCAAAAATCAATGAATATTGTAAATGCACAAACAGTAATTTCTCCGCATTGCAAGGTGCAATTCTGAAATTTTTTGCTTTTTCCTGCTAATCCTAGCATGATAAAGAAGATTCAAAGAGAGTGAGATGCCAGCTCTTTTCATTCAGTCAGTAGCTTCAAACATTTCTGGTATATGAATAACATGATGTTTTTCAATGGCAAAAATCAATGAATATTGTAAATGCACAAACAGTAATTTCTCCGCATTGCAAGGTGCAATTCTGAAATTTTTTGCTTTTTCCTGCTAATCCTAGCATGATAAAGAAGATTCAAAGAGAGTGAGATGCCAGCTACTTTCATTCAGTCAGTAGCTTCAAACATTTCTGGACGTTTTTCAATGGCAAAAATCAATGAATATTGTAAATGCACAAACAGTAATATCTCCACATTGCAAGGTGCAATTCTGAAATTTTTTGCTTTTTCCTGCTCCTCTTTGCATGATAAAGAAGATTCAAAGAGAGTGAGATGCCAGCTCTTTTTATTCAGTCAGTAGCTTCAAACATTTCTGGTATATGAATAACATGATGTTTTTCAATGGCAAAAATCAATGAATATTGTAAATGCACAAACAGTAATTTCTCCGCATTGCAAGGTGCAATTCTGAAATTTTTTGCTTTTTCCTGCTAGTCCTAGCATGATAAAGAAGATTCAAAGAGAGTGAGATGCCAGCTCTTTTCATTCAGTCAGTAGCTTCAAACATTTCTGGTATATGAATAACATGATGTTTTTCAATGGCAAAAATCAATGAATATTGTAAATGCACAAACAGTAATTTCTCCGCATTGCAAGGTGCAATTCTGAAATTTTTTGCTTTTTCCTGCTAATCCTAGCATGATAAAGAAGATTCAAAGAGAGTGAGATGCCAGCTCCTTTCATTCAGTCAGTAGCTTCAAACATTTCTGGACGTTTTTCAATGGCAAAAATCAATGAATATTGTAAATGCACAAACAGTAATATCTCCACATTGCAAGGTGCAATTCTGAAATTTTTTGCTTTTTCCTGCTCCTCTTAGCATGATAAAGAAGATTCAAAGAGAGTGAGATGCCAGCTCTTTTCATTCAGTCAGTAGCTTCAAACATTTCTGGTATATGAATAACATGATGTTTTTCAATGGCAAAAATCAATGAATATTGTAAATGCACAAACAGTAATTTCTCCGCATTGCAAGGTGCAATTCTGAAATTTTTTGCTTTTTCCTGCTAATCCTAGCATGATAAAGAAGATTCAAAGAGAGTGAGATGCCATCTCCTTTCATTCAGTCAGTAGCTTCAAACATTTCTGGACGTTTTTCAATGGCAAGAATCAATGAATTTTGTAAATGCACAAACAGTAATATCTCCACATTGCAAGGTGCAATTCTGAAATTTTTTGCTTTTTCCTGCTCCTCTTAGCATGATAAAGAAGATTCAAAGAGAGTGAGATGCCAGCTCTTTTCATTCAGTCAGTAGCTTCTAACATTTCTGGTATATGAATAACATGATGTTTTTCAATGGCAAAAATCAATGAATATTGTAAATGCACAAACAGTAATTTCTCCGCATTGCAAGGTGCAATTCTGAAATTTTTTGCTTTTTCCTGCTAATCCTAGCATGATAAAGAAGATTCAAAGACAGTGAGATGCCAGCTCTTTTCATTCAGTCAGTAGCTTCAAACATTTCTGGTATATGAATAACATGATGTTTTTCAATGGCAAAAATCAATGAATATTGTAAATGCACAAACAGTAATTTCTCCACAATGCAAGGTGCAATTCTGAAATTTTTTGCTTTTTCCTGCTAATCCTAGCATGATAAAGAAGATTCAAAGAGAGTGAGATGCCAGCTCTTTTCATTCAGTCAGTAGCTTCAAACATTTCTGGACGTTTTTCAATGGCAAAAATCAATGAATATTGTAAATGCACAAACAGTAATATCTCCACATTGCAAGGTGCAATTCTGAAATTTTTTGCTTTTTCCTGCTCCTCTTAGCATGATAAAGAAGATTAAAAGAGAGTGAGATGCCAGCTCTTTTCATTCAGTCAGTAGCTTCAAACATTTCTGGTAAATGAATAACATGATGTTTTTCAATGGCAAAAATCAATGAATATTGTAAATGCACAAACAGTAATTTCTCCGCATTGCAAGGTGCAATTCTGAAATTTTTTGCTTTTTTCTGCTAATCCTAGCATGATAAAGAAGATTCAAAGAGAGTGAGATGCCAGCTCTTTTCATTCAGTCAGTAGCTTCAAACATTTCTGGTATATGAATAACATGATGTTTTTCAATGGCAAAAATCAATGAATATTGTAAATGCACAAACAGTAATTTCTCCGCAATGCAAGGTGCAATTCTGAATTTTTTTGCTTTTTCCTGCTAATCCTAGCATGATAAAGAAGATTCAAAGAGAGTGAGATGCCAGCTCTTTTCATTCAGTCAGTAGCTTCAAACATTTCTGGACGTTTTTCAATGGCAAAAATCAATGAATATTGTAAATGCACAAACAGTAATATCTCCACATTGCAAGGTGCAATTCTGAAATTTTTTGCTTTTTCCTGCTCCTCTTAGCATGATAAAGAAGATTCAAAGAGAGTGAGATGCCAGCTCTTTTCATTCAGTCATTAGCTTCAAACATTTCTGGTATATGAATAACATGATGTTTTTCAATGGCAAAAATCAATGAATATTATAAATGCACAAACAGTAATTTCTCCGCATTGCAAGGTGCAATTCTGAAATTTTTTGCTTTTTTCCTGCTCCTCTTAGCATGATAAAGAAGATTCAAAGAGAGTGAGATGCCAGCTCTTTTCATTCAGTCAGTAGCTTCAAACATTTCTGGTATATGAATAACATGATGTTTTTCAATGGCAAAAATCAATGAATATTGTAAATGCACAAACAGTAATTTCTCCGCATTGCAAGGTGCAATTCTGAAATTTTTGGCTTTTTCCTGCTAATCCTAGCATGATAAAGAAGATTCAAAGAGAGTGAGATGCCAGCTCCTTTCATTCAGTCAGTAGCTTCAAACATTTCTGGACGTTTTTCAATGGCAAAAATCAATGAATATTGTAAATGCACAAACAGTAATTTCTCCGCATTGCAAGGTGCAATTCTGAAATTTTTTGCTTTTTCCTGCTAATCCTAGCATGATAAAGAAGATTCAAAGACAGTGAGATGCCAGCTCTTTTCATTCAGTCAGTAGCTTCAAACATTTCTGGTATATGAATAACATGATGTTTTTCAATGGCAAAAATCAATGAATATTGTAAATGCACAAACAGTAATTTCTCCACAATGCAAGGTGCAATTCTGAAATTTTTTGCTTTTTCCTGCTAATCCTAGCATGATAAAGAAGATTCAAAGAGAGTGAGATGCCAGCTCTTTTCATTCAGTCAGTAGCTTCAAACATTTCTGGACGTTTTTCAATGGCAAAAATCAATGAATATTGTAAATGCACAAACAGTAATATCTCCACATTGCAAGGTGCAATTCTGAAATTTTTTGCTTTTTCCTGCTCCTCTTAGCATGATAAAGAAGATTAAAAGAGAGTGAGATGCCAGCTCTTTTCATTCAGTCAGTAGCTTCAAACATTTCTGGTATATGAATAACATGATGTTTTTCAATGGCAAAAATCAATGAATATTGTAAATGCACAAACAGTAATTTCTCCGCATTGCAAGGTGCAATTCTGAAATTTTTTGCTTTTTTCTGCTAATCCTAGCATGATAAAGAAGATTCAAAGAGAGTGAGATGCCAGCTCTTTTCATTCAGTCAGTAGCTTCAAACATTTCTGGTATATGAATAACATGATGTTTTTCAATGGCAAAAATCAATGAATATTGTAAATGCACAAACAGTAATTTCTCCGCAATGCAAGGTGCAATTCTGAATTTTTTTGCTTTTTCCTGCTAATCCTAGCATGATAAAGAAGATTCAAAGAGAGTGAGATGCCAGCTCTTTTCATTCAGTCAGTAGCTTCAAACATTTCTGGACGTTTTTCAATGGCAAAAATCAATGAATATTGTAAATGCACAAACAGTAATATCTCCACATTGCAAGGTGCAATTCTGAAATTTTTTGCTTTTTCCTGCTCCTCTTAGCATGATAAAGAAGATTCAAAGAGAGTGAGATGCCAGCTCTTTTCATTCAGTCATTAGCTTCAAACATTTCTGGTATATGAATAACATGATGTTTTTCAATGGCAAAAATCAATGAATATTATAAATGCACAAACAGTAATTTCTCCGCATTGCAAGGTGCAATTCTGAAATTTTTTGCTTTTTTCCTGCTCCTCTTAGCATGATAAAGAAGATTCAAAGAGAGTGAGATGCCAGCTCTTTTCATTCAGTCAGTAGCTTCAAACATTTCTGGTATATGAATAACATGATGTTTTTCAATGGCAAAAATCAATGAATATTGTAAATGCACAAACAGTAATTTCTCCGCATTGCAAGGTGCAATTCTGAAATTTTTGGCTTTTTCCTGCTAATCCTAGCATGATAAAGAAGATTCAAAGAGAGTGAGATGCCAGCTCCTTTCATTCAGTCAGTAGCTTCAAACATTTCTGGACGTTTTTCAATGGCAAAAATCAATGAATATTGTAAATGCACAAACAGTAATATCTCCACATTGCAAATTGCAATTCTGAATTTTTTTGCTTTTTCCTGCTCCTCTTAGCATGATAAAGAAGATTCAAAGAGAGTGAGATGCCAGCTCTTTTCATTCAGTCAGTAGCTTCAAACATTTCTGGTATATGAATAACATGATGTTTTTCAATGGCAAAAATCAATGAATATTGTAAATGCACAAACAGTAATTTCTCCGCATTGCAAGGTGCAATTCTGAAATTTTTTTCTTTTTCCTGCTAATCCTAGCATGATAAAGAAGATTCAAAGAGAGTGAGATGCCAGCTCCTTTCATTCAGTCAGTAGCTTCAAACATTTCTGGACGTTTTTCAATGGCAAAAATCAATGAATATTGTAAATGCACAAACAGTAATATCTCCACATTGCAAGGTGCAATTCTGAAATTTTTTGCTTTTTCCTGCTCCTCTTAGCATGATAAAGAAGATTCAAAGAGAGTGAGATGCCAGCTCTTTTCATTCTGTCAGTAGCTTCAAACATTTCTGGTATATGAATAACATGATGTTTTTCAATGGCAAAAATCAATGAATATTGTAAATGCACAAACAGTAATTTCTCCGCATTGCAAGGTGCAATTCTGAAATTTTTGGCTTTTTCCTGCTAATCCTAGCATGATAAAGAAGATTCAAAGAGAGTGAGATGCCAGCTCCTTTCATTCAGTCAGTAGCTTCAAACATTTCTGGACGTTTTTCAATGGCAAAAATCAATGAATATTGTAAATGCACAAACAGTAATATCTCCACATTGCAAATTGCAATTCTGAATTTTTTTGCTTTTTCCTGCTCCTCTTAGCATGATAAAGAAGATTCAAAGAGAGTGAGATGCCAGCTCTTTTCATTCAGTCAGTAGCTTCAAACATTTCTGGTATATGAATAACATGATGTTTTTCAATGGCAAAAATCAATGAATATTGTAAATGCACAAACAGTAATTTCTCCGCATTGCAAGGTGCAATTCTGAAATTTTTTGCTTTTTCCTGCTAATCCTAGCATGATAAAGAAGATTCAAAGAGAGTGAGATGCCAGCTCCTTTCATTCAGTCAGTAGCTTCAAACATTTCTGGACGTTTTTCAATGGCAAAAATCAATGAATATTGTAAATGCACAAACAGTAATATCTCCACATTGCAAGGTGCAATTCTGAAATTTTTTGCTTTTTCCTGCTCCTCTTAGCATGATAAAGAAGATTTAAAGAGAGTGAGATGCCAGCTCTTTTCATTCAGTCAGTAGCTTCAAACATTTCTGGTATATGAATAACATGATGTTTTTCAATGGCAAAAATCAATGAATATTGTAAATGCACAAACAGTAATTTCTCCGCATTGCAAGGTGCAATTCTGAAATTTTTTGCTTTTTCCTGCTAATCCTAGCATGATAAAGAAGATTCAAAGAGAGTGAGATGCCAGCTCTTTTCATTCAGTCAGTAGCTTCAAACATTTCTGGTATATGAATAACATGATGTTTTTCAATGGCAAAAATCAATGAATATTGTAAATGCACAAACAGTAATTTCTCCGCAATGCAAGGTGCAATTCTGAAATTTTTTGCTTTTTCCTGCTAATCCTAGCATGATAAAGAAGATTCAAAGAGAGTGAGATGCCAGCTCTTTTCATTCAGTCAGTAGCTTCAAACATTTCTGGACGTTTTTCAATGGCAAAAATCAATGAATATTGTAAATGCACAAACAGTAATATCTCCACATTGCAAGATGCAATTCTGAAATTTTTTGCTTTTTCCTGCTCCTCTTAGCATGATAAAGAAGATTCAAAGAGAGTGAGATGCCAGCTCTTTTCATTCAGTCAGTAGCTTCAAACATTTCTGGTATATGAATAACATGATGTTTTTCAATGGCAAAAATCAATGAATATTGTAAATGCACAAACAGTAATTTCTCCGCATTGCAAGGTGCAATTCTGAAATTTTTTGCTTTTTCCTGCTAATCCTAGCATGATAAAGAAGATTCAAAGAGAGTGAGATGCCAGCTCTTTTCATTCAGTCAGTAGCTTCAAACATTTCTGGTATATGAATAACATGATGTTTTTCAATGGCAAAAATCAATGAATATTGTAAATGCACAAACAGTAATTTCTCCGCATTGCAAGGTGCAATTCTGAAATTTTTTGCTTTTTCCTGCTAATCCTAGCATGATAAAGAAGATTCAAAGAGAGTGAGATGCCAGCTCCTTTCATTCAGTCAGTAGCTTCAAACATTTCTGGACGTTTTTCAATGGCAAAAATCAATGAATATTGTAAATGCACAAACAGTAATATCTCCACATTGCAAGGTGCAATTCTGAAATTTTTTGCTTTTTCCTGCTCCTCTTAGCATGATAAAGAAGATTCAAAGAGAGTGAGATGCCAGCTCTTTTCATTCAGTCAGTAGCTTCAAACATTTCTGGTATATGAATAACATGATGTTTTTCAATGGCAAAAATCAATGAATATTGTAAATGCACAAACAGTAATTTCTCCGCATTGCAAGGTGCAATTCTGAAATTTTTTGCTTTTTCCTGCTAATCCTAGCATGATAAAGAAGATTCAAAGAGAGTGAGATGCCAGCTCCTTTCATTCAGTCAGTAGCTTCAAACATTTCTGGTATATTAATAACATGATGTTTTTCAATGGCAAAAATCAATGAATATTGTAAATGCACAAACAGTAATTTCTCCGCATTGCAAGGTGCAATTCTGAAATTTTTTGCTTTTTCCTGCTAATCCTAGCATGATAAAGAAGATTCAAAGAGAGTGAGATGCCAGCTCCTTTCATTCAGTCAGTAGCTTCAAACATTTCTGGACGTTTTTCAATGGCAAAAATCAATGAATATTGTAAATGCACAAACAGTAATATCTCCACATTGCAAGGTGCAATTCTGAAATTTTTTGCTTTTTCCTGCTCCTCTTAGCATGATAAAGAAGATTCAAAGAGAGTGAGATGCCAGCTCTTTTCATTCAGTCAGTAGCTTCAAACATTTCTGGTATATGAATAACATGATGTTTTTCAATGGCAAAAATCAATGAATATTGTAAATGCACAAACAGTAATTTCTCCGCATTGCAAGGTGCAATTCTGAAATTTTTTGCTTTTTCCTGCTAATCCTAGCATGATAAAGAAGATTCAAAGAGAGTGAGATGCCAGCTCTTTTCATTCAGTCAGTAGCTTCAAACATTTCTGGTATATGAATAACATGATGTTTTTCAATGGCAAAAATCAATGAATATTGTAAATGCACAAACAGTAATTTCTCCGCATTGCAAGGTGCAATTCTGAAATTTTTTGCTTTTTCCTGCTAATCCTAGCATGATAAAGAAGATTCAAAGAGAGTGAGATGCCAGCTCCTTTCATTCAGTCAGTAGCTTCAAACATTTCTGGACGTTTTTCAATGGCAAAAATCAATGAATATTGTAAATGCACAAACAGTAATATCTCCACATTGCAAGGTGCAATTCTGAAATTTTTTGCTTTTTCCTGCTCCTCTTAGCATGATAAAGAAGATTCAAAGAGAGTGAGATGCCAGCTCTTTTCATTCAGTCAGTAGCTTCAAACATTTCTGGTATATGAATAACATGATGTTTTTCAATGGCAAAAATCAATGAATATTGTAAATGCACAAACAGTAATTTCTCCGCATTGCAAGGTGCAATTCTGAAATTTTTTGCTTTTTCCTGCTAGTCCTAGCATGATAAAGAAGATTCAAAGAGAGTGAGATGCCAGCTCTTTTCATTCAGTCAGTAGCTTCAAACATTTCTGGTATATGAATAACATGATGTTTTTCAATGGCAAAAATCAATGAATATTGTAAATGCACAAACAGTAATTTCTCCGCATTGCAAGGTGCAATTCTGAAATTTTTTGCTTTTTCCTGCTAATCCTAGCATGATAAAGAAGATTCAAAGAGAGTGAGATGCCAGCTCCTTTCATTCAGTCAGTAGCTTCAAACATTTCTGGACGTTTTTCAATGGCAAAAATCAATGAATATTGTAAATGCACAAACAGTAATATCTCCACATTGCAAGGTGCAATTCTGAAATTTTTTGCTTTTTCCTGCTCCTCTTAGCATGATAAAGAAGATTCAAAGAGAGTGAGATGCCAGTTCTTTTCATTCAGTCAGTAGCTTCAAACATTTCTGGTATATGAATAACATGATGTTTTTCAATGGCAAAAATCAATGAATATTGTAAATGCACAAACAGTAATTTCTCCGCATTGCAAGGTGCAATTCTGAAATTTTTTGCTTTTTCCTGCTAATCCTAGCATGATAAAGAAGATTCAAAGAGAGTGAGATGCCAGCTCCTTTCATTCAGTCAGTAGCTTCAAACATTTCTGGACGTTTTTCAATGGCAAAAATCAATGAATATTGTAAATGCACAAACAGTAATATCTCCACATTGCAAGGTGCAATTCTGAAATTTTTTGCTTTTTCCTGCTCCTCTTAGCATGATAAAGAAGATTCAAAGAGAGTGAGATGCCAGCTCTTTTCATTCAGTCAGTAGCTTCAAACATTTCTGGTATATGAATAACATGATGTTTTTCAATGGCAAAAATCAATGAATATTGTAAATGCACAAACAGTAATTTCTCCGCATTGCAAGGTGCAATTCTGAAATTTTTTGCTTTTTCCTGCTAAGCCTAGCATGATAAAGAAGATTCAAAGACAGTGAGATGCCAGCTCTTTTCATTCAGTCAGTAGCTTCAAACATTTCTGGTATATGAATAACATGATGTTTTTCAATGGCAAAAATCAATGAATATTGTAAATGCACAAACAGTAATTTCTCCACAATGCAAGGTGCAATTCTGAAATTTTTTGCTTTTTCCTGCTAATCCTAGCATGATAAAGAAGATTCAAAGAGAGTGAGATGCCAGCTCTTTTCATTCAGTCAGTAGCTTCAAACATTTCTGGACGTTTTTCAATGGCAAAAATCAATGAATATTGTAAATGCACAAACAGTAATATCTCCACATTGCAAGATGCAATTCTGAAATTTTTTGCTTTTTCCTGCTCCTCTTAGCATGATAAAGAAGATTAAAAGAGAGTGAGATGCCAGCTCTTTTCATTCAGTCAGTAGCTTCAAACATTTCTGGTATATGAATAACATGATGTTTTTCAATGGCAAAAATCAATGAATATTGTAAATGCACAAACAGTAATTTCTCCGCATTGCAAGGTGCAATTCTGAAATTTTTTGCTTTTTTCTGCTAATCCTAGCATGATAAAGAAGATTCAAAGAGAGTGAGATGCCAGCTCTTTTCATTCAGTCAGTAGCTTCAAACATTTCTGGTATATGAATAACATGATGTTTTTCAATGGCAAAAATCAATGAATATTGTAAATGCACAAACAGTAATTTCTCCGCAATGCAAGGTGCAATTCTGAATTTTTTTGCTTTTTCCTGCTAATCCTAGCATGATAAAGAAGATTCAAAGAGAGTGAGATGCCAGCTCTTTTCATTCAGTCAGTAGCTTCAAACATTTCTGGACGTTTTTCAATGGCAAAAATCAATGAATATTGTAAATGCACAAACAGTAATATCTCCACATTGCAAGGTGCAATTCTGAAATTTTTTGCTTTTTCCTGCTCCTCTTAGCATGATAAAGAAGATTCAAAGAGAGTGAGATGCCAGCTCTTTTCATTCAGTCATTAGCTTCAAACATTTCTGGTATATGAATAACATGATGTTTTTCAATGGCAAAAATCAATGAATATTATAAATGCACAAACAGTAATTTCTCCGCATTGCAAGGTGCAATTCTGAAATTTTTTGCTTTTTTCCTGCTCCTCTTAGCATGATAAAGAAGATTCAAAGAGAGTGAGATGCCAGCTCTTTTCATTCAGTCAGTAGCTTCAAACATTTCTGGTATATGAATAACATGATGTTTTTCAATGGCAAAAATCAATGAATATTGTAAATGCACAAACAGTAATTTCTCCGCATTGCAAGGTGCAATTCTGAAATTTTTGGCTTTTTCCTGCTAATCCTAGCATGATAAAGAAGATTCAAAGAGAGTGAGATGCCAGCTCCTTTCATTCAGTCAGTAGCTTCAAACATTTCTGGACGTTTTTCAATGGCAAAAATCAATGAATATTGTAAATGCACAAACAGTAATATCTCCACATTGCAAATTGCAATTCTGAATTTTTTTGCTTTTTCCTGCTCCTCTTAGCATGATAAAGAAGATTCAAAGAGAGTGAGATGCCAGCTCTTTTCATTCAGTCAGTAGCTTCAAACATTTCTGGTATATGAATAACATGATGTTTTTCAATGGCAAAAATCAATGAATATTGTAAATGCACAAACAGTAATTTCTCCGCATTGCAAGGTGCAATTCTGAAATTTTTTGCTTTTTCCTGCTAATCCTAGCATGATAAAGAAGATTCAAAGAGAGTGAGATGCCAGCTCCTTTCATTCAGTCAGTAGCTTCAAACATTTCTGGACGTTTTTCAATGGCAAAAATCAATGAATATTGTAAATGCACAAACAGTAATATCTCCACATTGCAAGGTGCAATTCTGAAATTTTTTGCTTTTTCCTGCTCCTCTTAGCATGATAAAGAAGATTCAAAGAGAGTGAGATGCCAGCTCTTTTCATTCTGTCAGTAGCTTCAAACATTTCTGGTATATGAATAACATGATGTTTTTCAATGGCAAAAATCAATGAATATTGTAAATGCACAAACAGTAATTTCTCCGCATTGCAAGGTGCAATTCTGAAATTTTTGGCTTTTTCCTGCTAATCCTAGCATGATAAAGAAGATTCAAAGAGAGTGAGATGCCAGCTCCTTTCATTCAGTCAGTAGCTTCAAACATTTCTGGACGTTTTTCAATGGCAAAAATCAATGAATATTGTAAATGCACAAACAGTAATATCTCCACATTGCAAATTGCAATTCTGAATTTTTTTGCTTTTTCCTGCTCCTCTTAGCATGATAAAGAAGATTCAAAGAGAGTGAGATGCCAGCTCTTTTCATTCAGTCAGTAGCTTCAAACATTTCTGGTATATGAATAACATGATGTTTTTCAATGGCAAAAATCAATGAATATTGTAAATGCACAAACAGTAATTTCTCCGCATTGCAAGGTGCAATTCTGAAATTTTTTGCTTTTTCCTGCTAATCCTAGCATGATAAAGAAGATTCAAAGAGAGTGAGATGCCAGCTCCTTTCATTCAGTCAGTAGCTTCAAACATTTCTGGACGTTTTTCAATGGCAAAAATCAATGAATATTGTAAATGCACAAACAGTAATATCTCCACATTGCAAGGTGCAATTCTGAAATTTTTTGCTTTTTCCTGCTCCTCTTAGCATGATAAAGAAGATTTAAAGAGAGTGAGTTAGCAGCTCTTTTCATTCAGTCAGCAGCTTCAAACATTTCTGGTATATGAATAACATGATGTTTTTCAATGGCAAAAATCAATGAATATTGTAAATGCACAAACAGTAATTTTTCCGCATTGCAAGGTGCAATTCTGAAATTTTTTGCTTTTTCCTGCTAATCCTAGCATGATAAAGAAGATTCAAAGAGAGTGAGATGCCAGCTCTTTTCATTCAGTCAGTAGCTTCAAACATTTCTGGTATATGAATAACATGATGTTTTTCAATGGCAAAAATCAATGAATATTGTAAATGCACAAACAGTAATTTCTCCGCAATGCAAGGTGCAATTCTGAAATTTTTTGCTTTTTCCTGCTAATCCTAGCATGATAAAGAAGATTAAAAGAGAGTGAGATGCCAGCTCTTTTCATTCAGTCAGTAGCTTCAAACATTTCTGGACGTTTTTCAATGGCAAAAATCAATGAATATTGTAAATGCACAAACAGTAATATCTCCACATTGCAAGATGCAATTCTGAAATTTTTTGCTTTTTCCTGCTCCTCTTAGCATGATAAAGAAGATTCAAAGAGAGTGAGATGCCAGCTCTTTTCATTCAGTCAGTAGCTTCAAACATTTCTGGTATATGAATAACATGATGTTTTTCAATGGCAAAAATCAATGAATATTGTAAATGCACAAACAGTAATTTCTCCGCATTGCAAGGTGCAATTCTGAAATTTTTTGCTTTTTCCTGCTAATCCTAGCATGATAAAGAAGATTCAAAGAGAGTGAGATGCCAGCTCTTTTCATTCAGTCAGTAGCTTCAAACATTTCTGGTATATGAATAACATGATGTTTTTCAATGGCAAAAATCAATGAATATTGTAAATGCACAAACAGTAATTTCTCCGCATTGCAAGGTGCAATTCTGAAATTTTTTGCTTTTTCCTGCTAATCCTAGCATGATAAAGAAGATTCAAAGAGAGTGAGATGCCAGCTCCTTTCATTCAGTCAGTAGCTTCAAACATTTCTGGACGTTTTTCAATGGCAAAAATCAATGAATATTGTAAATGCACAAACAGTAATATCTCCACATTGCAAGGTGCAATTCTGAAATTTTTTGCTTTTTCCTGCTCCTCTTAGCATGATAAAGAAGATTCAAAGAGAGTGAGATGCCAGCTCTTTTCATTCAGTCAGTAGCTTCAAACATTTCTGGTATATGAATAACATGATGTTTTTCAATGGCAAAAATCAATGAATATTGTAAATGCACAAACAGTAATTTCTCCGCATTGCAAGGTGCAATTCTGAAATTTTTTGCTTTTTCCTGCTAATCCTAGCATGATAAAGAAGATTCAAAGAGAGTGAGATGCCAGCTCCTTTCATTCAGTCAGTAGCTTCAAACATTTCTGGACGTTTTTCAATGGCAAAAATCAATGAATATTGTAAATGCACAAACAGTAATATCTCCACATTGCAAATTGCAATTCTGAATTTTTTTGCTTTTTCCTGCTCCTCTTAGCATGATAAAGAAGATTCAAAGAGAGTGAGATGCCAGCTCTTTTCATTCAGTCAGTAGCTTCAAACATTTCTGGTATATGAATAACATGATGTTTTTCAATGGCAAAAATCAATGAATATTGTAAATGCACAAACAGTAATTTCTCCGCATTGCAAGGTGCAATTCTGAAATTTTTTGCTTTTTCCTGCTAATCCTAGCATGATAAAGAAGATTCAAAGAGAGTGAGATGCCAGCTCCTTTCATTCAGTCAGTAGCTTCAAACATTTCTGGACGTTTTTCAATGGCAAAAATCAATGAATATTGTAAATGCACAAACAGTAATATCTCCACATTGCAAATTGCAATTCTGAATTTTTTTGCTTTTTCCTGCTCCTCTTAGCATGATAAAGAAGATTCAAAGAGAGTGAGATACCAGCTCTTTTCATTCAGTCAGTAGCTTCAAACATTTCTGGTATATGAATAACATGATGTTTTTCAATGGCAAAAATCAATGAATATTGTAAATGCACAAACAGTAATTTCTCCGCATTGCAAGGTGCAATTCTGAAATTTTTTGCTTTTTCCTGCTAATCCTAGCATGATAAAGAAGATTCAAAGAGAGTGAGATGCCAGCTCCTTTCATTCAGTCAGTAGCTTCAAACATTTCTGGACGTTTTTCAATGGCAAAAATCAATGAATATTGTAAATGCACAAACAGTAATATCTCCACATTGCAAGGTGCAATTCTGAAATTTTTTGCTTTTTCCTGCTCCTCTTAGCATGATAAAGAAGATTCCAAGAGAGTGAGATGCCAGCTCTTTTCATTCAGTCAGTAGCTTCAAACATTTCTGGTATATGAATAACATGATGTTTTTCAATTGCAAAAATCAATGAATATTGTAAATGCACAAACAGTAATTTCTCCGCATTGCAAGGTGCAATTCTGAAATTTTTTGCTTTTTCCTGCTAATCCTAGCATGATAAAGAAGATTCAAAGAGAGTGAGATGCCAGCTCCTTTCATTCAGTCAGTAGCTTCAAACATTTCTGGACGTTTTTCAATGGCAAAAATCAATGAATATTGTAAATGCACAAACAGTAATATCTCCACATTGCAAGGTGCAATTCTGAAATTTTTTGCTTTTTCCTGCTCCTCTTAGCATGATAAAGAAGATTCAAAGAGAGTGAGATGCCAGCTCTTTTCATTCAGTCAGTAGCTTCAAACATTTCTGGTATATGAATAACATGATGTTTTTCAATAGCAAAAATCAATGAATATTGTAAATGCACAAACAGTAATTTCTCCGCATTGCAAGGTGCAATTCTGAAATTTTTTGCTTTTTCCTGCTAATCCTAGCATGATAAAGAAGATTCAAAGAGAGTGAGATGCCAGCTCCTTTCATTCAGTCAGTAGCTTCAAACATTTCTGGACGTTTTTCAATGGCAAAAATCAATGAATATTGTAAATGCACAAACAGTAATATCTCCACATTGCAAGGTGCAATTCTGAAATTTTTTGCTTTTTCCTGCTCCTCTTAGCATGATAAAGAAGATTCAAAGAGAGTGAGATGCCAGCTCTTTTCATTCAGTCAGTAGCTTCAAACATTTATGGTATATGAATAACATGATGTTTTTCAATGGCAAAAATCAATGAATATTGTAAATGCACAAACAGTAATTTCTCCACATTGCAAGGTGCAATTCTGAAATTTTTTGCTTTTTCCTGCTAATCCTAGCATGATAAAGAAGATTCAAAGAGAGTGAGATGCCAGCTCCTTTCATTCAGTCAGTAGCTTCAAACATTTCTGGACGTTTTTCAATGGCAAAAATCAATGAATATTGTAAATGCACAAACAGTAATATCTCCACATTGCAAGGTGCAATTCTGAAATTTTTTGCTTTTTCCTGCTCCTCTTAGCATGATAAAGAAGATTCAAAGAGAGTGAGATGCCAGCTCTTTTCATTCAGTCAGTAGCTTCAAACATTTCTGGCATATGAATAACATGATGTTTTTCAATGGCAAAAATCAATGAATTTTGTAAATGCACAAACAGTAATTTCTCCGCATTGCAAATTGCAATTCTGAAATTTTTTGCTTTTTCCTGCTAATCCTAGCATGATAAAGAAGATTCAAAGAGAGTGAGATGCCAGCTCCTTTCATTCAGTCAGTAGCTTCAAACATTTCTGGACGTTTTTCAATGGCAAAAATCAATGAATATTGTAAATGCACAAACAGTAATATCTCCACATTGCAAGGTGCAATTCTGAAATTTTTTGCTTTTTCCTGCTAATCCTAGCATGATAAAGAAGATTCAAAGAGAGTGAGATGCCAGCTCCTTTCATTCAGTCAGTAGCTTCAAACATTTCTGGACGTTTTTCAATGGCAAAAATCAATGAATTTTGTAAATGCACAAAAAGTAATATCTCCACATTGCAAGGTGCAATTCTGAAATTTTTTGCTTTTTCCTGCTCCTCTTTGCATGATAAAGAAGATTTAAAGAGAGTGAGATGCCAGCTCTTTTCATTCAGTCAGTAGCTTCAAACATTTCTGGTATATGAATAACATGATGTTTTTCAATGGCAAAAATCAATGAATATTGTAAATGCACAAACAGTAATTTCTCCGCATTGCAAGGTGCAATTCTGAAATTTTTTGCTTTTTCCTGCTAATCCTAGCATGATAAAGAAGATTCAAAGAGAGTGAGATGCCAGCTCCTTTCATTCAGTCAGTAGCTTCAAACATTTCTGGACGTTTTTCAATGGCAAAAATCAATGAATATTGTAAATGCACAAACAGTAATATCTCCACATTGCAAGGTGCAATTCTGAAATTTTTTGCTTTTTCCTGCTCCTCTTAGCATGATAAAGAAGATTCAAAGAGAGTGAGATGCCAGCTCTTTTCATTCAGTCAGTAGCTTCAAACATTTCTGGTATATGAATAACATGATGTTTTTCAATGGCAAAAATCAATGAATATTGTAAATGCACAAACAGTAATTTCTCCGCATTGCAAGGTGCAATTCTGAAATTTTTTGCTTTTTCCTGCTAATCCTAGCATGATAAAGAAGATTCAAAGAGAGTGAGATGCCAGCTCCTTTCATTCAGTCAGTAGCTTCAAACATTTCTGGACGTTTTTCAATGGCAAAAATCAATGAATATTGTAAATGCACAAACAGTAATATCTCCACATTGCAAGGTGCAATTCTGAAATTTTTTGCTTTTTCCTGCTCCTCTTAGCATGATAAAGAAGATTCAAAGAGAGTGAGATGCCATCTCTTTTCATTCAGTCAGTAGCTTCAAACATTTCTGGTATATGAATAACATGATGTTTTTCAATGGCAAAAATCAATGAATATTGTAAATGCACAAACAGTAATTTCTCCGCATTGCAAGGTGCAATTCTGAAATTTTTTGCTTTTTCCTGCTAATCCTAGCATGATAAAGAAGATTCAAAGAGAGTGAGATGCCAGCTCCTTTCATTCAGTCAGTAGCTTCAAACATTTCTGGACGTTTTTCAATGGCAAAAATCAATGAATATTGTAAATGCACAAACAGTAATATCTCCACATTGCAAATTGCAATTCTGAAATTTTTTGCTTTTTCCTGCTCCTCTTAGCATGATAAAGAAGATTCAAAGAGAGTGAGATGCCAGCTCTTTTCATTCAGTCAGTAGCTTCAAACATTTCTGGTATATGAATAACATGATGTTTTTCAATGGCAAAAATCAATGAATATTGTAAATGCACAAACAGTAATTTCTCCGCATTGCAAGGTGCAATTCTGAAATTTTTTGCTTTTTCCTGCTAATCCTAGCATGATAAAGAAGATTCAAAGAGAGTGAGATGCCAGCTCCTTTCATTCAGTCAGTAGCTTCAAACATTTCTGGACGTTTTTCAATGGCAAAAATCAATGAATATTGTAAATGCACAAACAGTAATATCTCCACATTGCAAGGTGCAATTCTGAAATTTTTTGCTTTTTCCTGCTCCTCTTAGCATGATAAAGAAGATTCAAAGAGAGTGAGATGCCAGCTCTTTTCATTCAGTCAGTAGCTTCAAACATTTCTGGTATATGAATAACATGATGTTTTTCAATGGCAAAAATCAATGAATATTGTAAATGCACAAACAGTAATATCTCCACATTGCAAGGTGCAATTCTGAAATTTTTTGCTTTTTCCTGCTAATCCTAGCATGATAAAGAAGATTCAAAGAGAGTGAGATGCCAGCTCCTTTCATTCAGTCAGTAGCTTCAAACATTTCTGGACGTTTTTCAATGGCAAAAATCAATGAATATTGTAAATGCACAAACAGTAATATCTCCACATTGCAAGGTGCAATTCTGAAATTTTTTGCTTTTTCCTGCTCCTCTTAGCATGATAAAGAAGATTCAAAGAGAGTGAGAAGCCAGCTCTTTTCATTCAGTCAGTAGCTTCAAACATTTCTGGTATATGAATAACATGATGTTTTTCAATTGCAAAAATCAATGAATATTGTAAATGCACAAACAGTAATTTCTCCGCATTGCAAGGTGCAATTCTGAAATTTTTTGCTTTTTCCTGCTAATCCTAGCATGATAAAGAAGATTCAAAGAGAGTGAGATGCCAGCTCCTTTCATTCAGTCAGTAGCTTCAAACATTTCTGGACGTTTTTCAATGGCAAAAATCAATGAATATTGTAAATGCACAAACAATAATATCTCCACATTGCAAGGTGCAATTCTGAAATTTTTTGCTTTTTCCTGCTCCTCTTAGCATGATAAAGAAGATTCAAAGAGAGTGAGATGCCAGCTCTTATCATTCGGTCAGTAGCTTCAAACATTTCTGGTATATGAATAACATGATGTTTTTCAATGGCAAAAATCAATGAATATTGTAAATGCACAAACAGTAATTTCTCCGCATTGCAAGGTGCAATTCTGAAATTTTTTGCTTTTTCCTGCTAATCCTAGCATGATAAAGAAGATTCAAAGAGAGTGAGATGCCAGCTCCTTTCATTCAGTCAGTAGCTTCAAACATTTCTGGACGTTTTTCAATGGCAAAAATCAATGAATATTGTAAATGCACAAACAGTAATATCTCCACATTGCAAGGTGCAATTCTGAAATTTTTTGCTTTTTCCTGCTCCTCTTAGCATGATAAAGAAGATTCAAAGAGAGTGAGATGCCAGCTCTTTTCATTCAGTCAGTAGCTTCAAACATTTCTGGTATATGAATAACATGATGTTTTTCAATGGCAAAAATCAATGAATATTGTAAATGCACAAACAGTAATTTCTCCGCATTGCAAGGTGCAATTCTGAAATTTTTTGCTTTTTCCTGCTAATCCTAGCATGATAAAGAAGATTCAAAGAGAGTGAGATGCCAGCTCCTTTCATTCAGTCAGTAGCTTCAAACATTTCTGGACGTTTTTCAATGGCAAAAATCAATGAATATTGTAAATGCACAAACAGTAATATCTCCACATTGCAAGGTGCAATTCTGAAATTTTTTGCTTTTTCCTGCTCCTCTTAGCATGATAAAGAAGATTCAAAGAGAGTGAGATGCCAGCTCTTTTCATTCAGTCAGTAGCTTCAAACATTTCTGGACGTTTTTCAATGGCAAAAATCAATGAATATTGTAAATGCACAAACAGTAATATCTCCACATTGCAAATTGCAATTCTGAATTTTTTTGCTTTTTCCTGCTCCTCTTAGCATGATAAAGAAGATTCAAAGAGAGTGAGATGCCAGCTCTTTTCATTCAGTCAGTAGCTTCAAACATTTCTGGTATATGAATAACATGATGTTTTTCAATGGCAAAAATCAATGAATATTGTAAATGCACAAACAGTAATTTCTCCGCATTGCAAGGTGCAATTCTGAAATTTTTTGCTTTTTCCTGCTAATCCTAGCATGATAAAGAAGATTCAAAGAGAGTGAGATGCCAGCTCCTTTCATTCAGTCAGTAGCTTCAAACATTTCTGGACGTTTTTCAATGGCAAAAATCAATGAATATTGTAAATGCACAAACAGTAATATCTCCACATTGCAAATTGCAATTCTGAAATTTTTTGCTTTTTCCTGCTCCTCTTAGCATGATAAAGAAGATTCAAAGAGAGTGAGATACCAGCTCTTTTCATTCAGTCAGTAGCTTCAAACATTTCTGGTATATGAATAACATGATGTTTTTCAATGGCAAAAATCAATGAATATTGTAAATGCACAAACAGTAATTTCTCCGCATTGCAAGGTGCAATTCTGAAATTTTTTGCTTTTTCCTGCTAATCCTAGCATGATAAAGAAGATTCAAAGAGAGTGAGATGCCAGCTCCTTTCATTCAGTCAGTAGCTTCAAACATTTCTGGACGTTTTTCAATGGCAAAAATCAATGAATATTGTAAATGCACAAACAGTAATATCTCCACATTGCAAGGTGCAATTCTGAAATTTTTTGCTTTTTCCTGCTCCTCTTAGCATGATAAAGAAGATTCAAAGAGAGTGAGATGCCAGCTCTTTTCATTCAGTCAGTAGCTTCAAACATTTCTGGTATATGAATAACATGATGTTTTTCAATTGCAAAAATCAATGAATATTGTAAATGCACAAACAGTAATTTCTCCGCATTGCAAGGTGCAATTCTGAAATTTTTTGCTTTTTCCTGCTAATCCTAGCATGATAAAGAAGATTCAAAGAGAGTGAGATGCCAGCTCCTTTCATTCAGTCAGTAGCTTCAAACATTTCTGGACGTTTTTCAATGGCAAAAATCAATGAATATTGTAAATGCACAAACAGTAATATCTCCACATTGCAAGGTGCAATTCTGAAATTTTTTGCTTTTTCCTGCTCCTCTTAGCATGATAAAGAAGATTCAAAGAGAGTGAGATGCCAGCTCTTTTCATTCAGTCAGTAGCTTCAAACATTTCTGGTATATGAATAACATGATGTTTTTCAATGGCAAAAATCAATGAATATTGTAAATGCACAAACAGTAATTTCTCCGCATTGCAAGGTGCAATTCTGAAATTTTTTGCTTTTTCCTGCTAATCCTAGCATGATAAAGAAGATTCAAAGAGAGTGAGATGCCAGCTCCTTTCATTCAGTCAGTAGCTTCAAACATTTCTGGACGTTTTTCAATGGCAAAAATCAATGAATATTGTAAATGCACAAACAGTAATATCTCCACATTGCAAGGTGCAATTCTGAAATTTTTTGCTTTTTCCTGCTCCTCTTAGCATGATAAAGAAGATTCAAAGAGAGTGAGATGCCAGCTCTTTTCATTCAGTCAGTAGCTTCAAACATTTATGGTATATGAATAACATGATGTTTTTCAATGGCAAAAATCAATGAATATTGTAAATGCACAAACAGTAATTTCTCCACATTGCAAGGTGCAATTCTGAAATTTTTTGCTTTTTCCTGCTAATCCTAGCATGATAAAGAAGATTCAAAGAGAGTGAGATGCCAGCTCCTTTCATTCAGTCAGTAGCTTCAAACATTTCTGGACGTTTTTCAATGGCAAAAATCAATGAATATTGTAAATGCACAAACAGTAATATCTCCACATTGCAAGGTGCAATTCTGAAATTTTTTGCTTTTTCCTGCTCCTCTTAGCATGATAAAGAAGATTCAAAGAGAGTGAGATGCCAGCTCTTTTCATTCAGTCAGTAGCTTCAAACATTTCTGGCATATGAATAACATGATGTTTTTCAATGGCAAAAATCAATGAATTTTGTAAATGCACAAACAGTAATTTCTCCGCATTGCAAATTGCAATTCTGAAATTTTTTGCTTTTTCCTGCTAATCCTAGCATGATAAAGAAGATTCAAAGAGAGTGAGATGCCAGCTCCTTTCATTCAGTCAGTAGCTTCAAACATTTCTGGACGTTTTTCAATGGCAAAAATCAATGAATATTGTAAATGCACAAACAGTAATATCTCCACATTGCAAGGTGCAATTCTGAAATTTTTTGCTTTTTCCTGCTAATCCTAGCATGATAAAGAAGATTCAAAGAGAGTGAGATGCCAGCTCCTTTCATTCAGTCAGTAGCTTCAAACATTTCTGGACGTTTTTCAATGGCAAAAATCAATGAATTTTGTAAATGCACAAAAAGTAATATCTCCACATTGCAAGGTGCAATTCTGAAATTTTTTGCTTTTTCCTGCTCCTCTTAGCATGATAAAGAAGATTTAAAGAGAGTGAGATGCCAGCTCTTTTCATTCAGTCAGTAGCTTCAAACATTTCTGGTATATGAATAACATGATGTTTTTCAATGGCAAAAATCAATGAATATTGTAAATGCACAAACAGTAATTTCTCCGCATTGCAAGGTGCAATTCTGAAATTTTTTGCTTTTTCCTGCTAATCCTAGCATGATAAAGAAGATTCAAAGAGAGTGAGATGCCAGCTCCTTTCATTCAGTCAGTAGCTTCAAACATTTCTGGACGTTTTTCAATGGCAAAAATCAATGAATATTGTAAATGCACAAACAGTAATATCTCCACATTGCAAGGTGCAATTCTGAAATTTTTTGCTTTTTCCTGCTCCTCTTAGCATGATAAAGAAGATTCAAAGAGAGTGAGATGCCAGCTCTTTTCATTCAGTCAGTAGCTTCAAACATTTCTGGTATATGAATAACATGATGTTTTTCAATGGCAAAAATCAATGAATATTGTAAATGCACAAACAGTAATTTCTCCGCATTGCAAGGTGCAATTCTGAAATTTTTTGCTTTTTCCTGCTAATCCTAGCATGATAAAGAAGATTCAAAGAGAGTGAGATGCCAGCTCCTTTCATTCAGTCAGTAGCTTCAAACATTTCTGGACGTTTTTCAATGGCAAAAATCAATGAATATTGTAAATGCACAAACAGTAATATCTCCACATTGCAAGGTGCAATTCTGAAATTTTTTGCTTTTTCCTGCTCCTCTTAGCATGATAAAGAAGATTCAAAGAGAGTGAGATGCCAGCTCTTTTCATTCAGTCAGTAGCTTCAAACATTTCTGGTATATGAATAACATGATGTTTTTCAATGGCAAAAATCAATGAATATTGTAAATGCACAAACAGTAATTTCTCCGCATTGCAAGGTGCAATTCTGAAATTTTTTGCTTTTTCCTGCTAATCCTAGCATGATAAAGAAGATTCAAAGAGAGTGAGATGCCAGCTCCTTTCATTCAGTCAGTAGCTTCAAACATTTCTGGACGTTTTTCAATGGCAAAAATCAATGAATATTGTAAATGCACAAACAGTAATATCTCCACATTGCAAATTGCAATTCTGAAATTTTTTGCTTTTTCCTGCTCCTCTTAGCATGATAAAGAAGATTCAAAGAGAGTGAGATGCCAGCTCTTTTCATTCAGTCAGTAGCTTCAAACATTTCTGGTATATGAATAACATGATGTTTTTCAATGGCAAAAATCAATGAATATTGTAAATGCACAAACAGTAATTTCTCCGCATTGCAAGGTGCAATTCTGAAATTTTTTGCTTTTTCCTGCTAATCCTAGCATGATAAAGAAGATTCAAAGAGAGTGAGATGCCAGCTCCTTTCATTCAGTCAGTAGCTTCAAACATTTCTGGACGTTTTTCAATGGCAAAAATCAATGAATATTGTAAATGCACAAACAGTAATATCTCCACATTGCAAGGTGCAATTCTGAAATTTTTTGCTTTTTCCTGCTCCTCTTAGCATGATAAAGAAGATTCAAAGAGAGTGAGATGCCAGCTCTTTTCATTCAGTCAGTAGCTTCAAACATTTCTGGTATATGAAT
The DNA here is from genome assembly GCF_046119375.1 of Phyllobates terribilis. Classification (NCBI taxonomy): domain Eukaryota; kingdom Metazoa; phylum Chordata; class Amphibia; order Anura; family Dendrobatidae; genus Phyllobates; species Phyllobates terribilis. Next base: position 65,638 of record NW_027362942.1, on the reverse strand, counting down.
AACATGATGTTTTTCAATGGCAAAAATCAATGAATATTGTAAATGCACAAACAGTAATATCTCCACATTGCAAGGTGCAATTCTGAAATTTTTTGCTTTTTCCTGCTAATCCTAGCATGATAAAGAAGATTCAAAGAGAGTGAGATGCCAGCTCCTTTCATTCAGTCAGTAGCTTCAAACATTTCTGGACGTTTTTCAATGGCAAAAATCAATGAATATTGTAAATGCACAAACAATAATATCTCCACATTGCAAGGTGCAATTCTGAAATTTTTTGCTTTTTCCTGCTCCTCTTAGCATGATAAAGAAGATTCAAAGAGAGTGAGATGCCAGCTCTTATCATTCGGTCAGTAGCTTCAAACATTTCTGGTATATGAATAACATGATGTTTTTCAATGGCAAAAATCAATGAATATTGTAAATGCACAAACAGTAATTTCTCCGCATTGCAAGGTGCAATTCTGAAATTTTTTGCTTTTTCCTGCTAATCCTAGCATGATAAAGAAGATTCAAAGAGAGTGAGATGCCAGCTCCTTTCATTCAGTCAGTAGCTTCAAACATTTCTGGACGTTTTTCAATGGCAAAAATCAATGAATATTGTAAATGCACAAACAGTAATATCTCCACATTGCAAGGTGCAATTCTGAAATTTTTTGCTTTTTCCTGCTCCTCTTAGCATGATAAAGAAGATTCAAAGAGAGTGAGATGCCAGCTCTTTTCATTCAGTCAGTAGCTTCAAACATTTCTGGTATATGAATAACATGATGTTTTTCAATGGCAAAAATCAATGAATATTGTAAATGCACAAACAGTAATTTCTCCGCATTGCAAGGTGCAATTCTGAAATTTTTTGCTTTTTCCTGCTAATCCTAGCATGATAAAGAAGATTCAAAGAGAGTGAGATGCCAGCTCCTTTCATTCAGTCAGTAGCTTCAAACATTTCTGGACGTTTTTCAATGGCAAAAATCAATGAATATTGTAAATGCACAAACAGTAATATCTCCACATTGCAAGGTGCAATTCTGAAATTTTTTGCTTTTTCCTGCTCCTCTTAGCATGATAAAGAAGATTCAAAGAGAGTGAGATGCCAGCTCTTTTCATTCAGTCAGTAGCTTCAAACATTTCTGGTATATGAATAACATGATGTTTTTCAATGGCAAAAATCAATGAATATTGTAAATGCACAAACAGTAATTTCTCCGCATTGCAAGGTGCAATTCTGAAATTTTTTGCTTTTTCCTGCTAATCCTAGCATGATAAAGAAGATTCAAAGAGAGTGAGATGCCAGCTCCTTTCATTCAGTCAGTAGCTTCAAACATTTCTGGACGTTTTTCAATGGCAAAAATCAATGAATATTGTAAATGCACAAACAGTAATATCTCCACATTGCAAATTGCAATTCTGAAATTTTTTGCTTTTTCCTGCTCCTCTTAGCATGATAAAGAAGATTCAAAGAGAGTGAGATGCCAGCTCTTTTCATTCAGTCAGTAGCTTCAAACATTTCTGGTATATGAATAACATGATGTTTTTCAATGGCAAAAATCAATGAATATTGTAAATGCACAAACAGTAATTTCTCCGCATTGCAAGGTGCAATTCTGAAATTTTTTGCTTTTTCCTGCTAATCCTAGCATGATAAAGAAGATTCAAAGAGAGTGAGATGCCAGCTCCTTTCATTCAGTCAGTAGCTTCAAACATTTCTGGACGTTTTTCAATGGCAAAAATCAATGAATATTGTAAATGCACAAACAGTAATATCTCCACATTGCAAGGTGCAATTCTGAAATTTTTTGCTTTTTCCTGCTCCTCTTAGCATGATAAAGAAGATTCAAAGAGAGTGAGATGCCAGCTCTTTTCATTCAGTCAGTAGCTTCAAACATTTCTGGTATATGAATAACATGATGTTTTTCAATGGCAAAAATCAATGAATATTGTAAATGCACAAACAGTAATTTCTCCGCATTGCAAGGTGCAATTCTGAAATTTTTTGCTTTTTCCTGCTAATCCTAGCATGATAAAGAAGATTCAAAGAGAGTGAGATGCCAGCTCCTTTCATTCAGTCAGTAGCTTCAAACATTTCTGGACGTTTTTCAATGGCAAAAATCAATGAATATTGTAAATGCACAAACAGTAATATCTCCACATTGCAAGGTGCAATTCTGAAATTTTTTGCTTTTTCCTGCTCCTCTTAGCATGATAAAGAAGATTCAAAGAGAGTGAGATGCCAGCTCTTTTCATTCAGTCAGTAGCTTCAAACATTTCTGGTATATGAATAACATGATGTTTTTCAATGGCAAAAATCAATGAATATTGTAAATGCACAAACAGTAATTTCTCCGCATTGCAAGGTGCAATTCTGAAATTTTTTGCTTTTTCCTGCTAATCCTAGCATGATAAAGAAGATTCAAAGAGAGTGAGATGCCAGCTCCTTTCATTCAGTCAGTAGCTTCAAACATTTCTGGACGTTTTTCAATGGCAAAAATCAATGAATATTGTAAATGCACAAACAGTAATATCTCCACATTGCAAATTGCAATTCTGAAATTTTTTGCTTTTTCCTGCTCCTCTTAGCATGATAAAGAAGATTCAAAGAGAGTGAGATGCCAGCTCTTTTCATTCAGTCAGTAGCTTCAAACATTTCTGGTATATGAATAACATGATGTTTTTCAATGGCAAAAATCAATGAATATTGTAAATGCACAAACAGTAATTTCTCCGCATTGCAAGGTGCAATTCTGAAATTTTTTGCTTTTTCCTGCTAATCCTAGCATGATAAAGAAGATTCAAAGAGAGTGAGATGCCAGCTCCTTTCATTCAGTCAGTAGCTTCAAACATTTCTGGACGTTTTTCAATGGCAAAAATCAATGAATATTGTAAATGCACAAACAGTAATATCTCCACATTGCAAGGTGCAATTCTGAAATTTTTTGCTTTTTCCTGCTCCTCTTAGCATGATAAAGAAGATTCAAAGAGAGTGAGATGCCAGCTCTTTTCATTCAGTCAGTAGCTTCAAACATTTCTGGTATATGAATAACATGATGTTTTTCAATGGCAAAAATCAATGAATATTGTAAATGCACAAACAGTAATATCTCCACATTGCAAGGTGCAATTCTGAAATTTTTTGCTTTTTCCTGCTAATCCTAGCATGATAAAGAAGATTCAAAGAGAGTGAGATGCCAGCTCCTTTCATTCAGTCAGTAGCTTCAAACATTTCTGGACGTTTTTCAATGGCAAAAATCAATGAATATTGTAAATGCACAAACAGTAATATCTCCACATTGCAAGGTGCAATTCTGAAATTTTTGCTTTTTCCTGCTAATCCTAGCATGATAAAGAAGATTCAAAGAGAGTGAGATGCCAGCTCCTTTCATTCAGTCAGTAGCTTCAAACATTTCTGGACGTTTTTCAATGGCAAAAATCAATGAATATTGTAAATGCACAAACAGTAATATCTCCACATTGCAAGGTGCAATTCTGAAATTTTTTGCTTTTTCCTGCTCCTCTTAGCATGATAAAGAAGATTCAAAGAGAGTGAGATGCCAGCTCTTTTCATTCAGTCAGTAGCTTCAAACATTTCTGGTATATGAATAACATGATGTTTTTCAATGGCAAAAATCAATGAATATTGTAAATGCACAAACAGTAATTTCTCCGCATTGCAAGGTGCAATTCTGAAATTTTTTGCTTTTTCCTGCTAATCCTAGCATGATAAAGAAGATTCAAAGAGAGTGAGATGCCAGCTCCTTTCATTCAGTCAGTAGCTTCAAACATTTCTGGACGTTTTTCAATGGCAAAAATCAATGAATATTGTAAATGCACAAACAGTAATATCTCCACATTGCAAGGTGCAATTCTGAAATTTTTTGCTTTTTCCTGCTCCTCTTAGCATGATAAAGAAGATTCAAAGAGAGTGAGATGCCAGCTCTTTTCATTCAGTCAGTAGCTTCAAACATTTCTGGTATATGAATAACATGATGTTTTTCAATGGCAAAAATCAATGAATATTGTAAATGCACAAACAGTAATATCTCCACATTGCAAGGTGCAATTCTGAAATTTTTTGCTTTTTCCTGCTAATCCTAGCATGATAAAGAAGATTCAAAGAGAGTGAGATGCCAGCTCCTTTCATTCAGTCAGTAGCTTCAAACATTTCTGGACGTTTTTCAATGGCAAAAATCAATGAATATTGTAAATGCACAAACAGTAATATCTCCACATTGCAAGGTGCAATTCTGAAATTTTTGCTTTTTCCTGCTAATCCTAGCATGATAAAGAAGATTCAAAGAGAGTGAGATGCCAGCTCCTTTCATTCAGTCAGTAGCTTCAAACATTTCTGGACGTTTTTCAATGGCAAAAATCAATGAATATTGTAAATGCACAAACAGTAATATCTCCACATTGCAAGGTGCAATTCTGAAATTTTTTGCTTTTTCCTGCTCCTCTTAGCATGATAAAGAAGATTCAAAGAGAGTGAGAAGCCAGCTCTTTTCATTCAGTCAGTAGCTTCAAACATTTCTGGTATATGAATAACATGATGTTTTTCAATTGCAAAAATCAATGAATATTGTAAATGCACAAACAGTAATTTCTCCGCATTGCAAGGTGCAATTCTGAAATTTTTTGCTTTTTCCTGCTAATCCTAGCATGATAAAGAAGATTCAAAGAGAGTGAGATGCCAGCTCCTTTCATTCAGTCAGTAGCTTCAAACATTCCTGGACGTTTTTCAATGGCAAAAATCAATGAATATTGTAAATGCACAAACAATAATATCTCCACATTGCAAGGTGCAATTCTGAAATTTTTTGCTTTTTCCTGCTCCTCTTAGCATGATAAAGAAGATTCAAAGAGAGTGAGATGCCAGCTCTTTTCATTCGGTCAGTAGCTTCAAACATTTCTGGTATATGAATAACATGATGTTTTTCAATGGCAAAAATCAATGAATATTGTAAATGCACAAACAGTAATTTCTCCGCATTGCAAGGTGCAATTCTGAAATTTTTTGCTTTTTCCTGCTAATCCTAGCATGATAAAGAAGATTCAAAGAGAGTGAGATGCCAGCTCCTTTCATTCAGTCAGTAGCTTCAAACATTTCTGGACGTTTTTCAATGGCAAAAATCAATGAATATTGTAAATGCACAAACAGTAATATCTCCACATTGCAAGGTGCAATTCTGAAATTTTTTGCTTTTTCCTTCTCCTCTTAGCATGATAAAGAAGATTCAAAGAGAGTGAGATGCCAGCTCTTTTCATTCAGTCAGTAGCTTCAAACATTTATGGTATATGAATAACATGATGTTTTTCAATGGCAAAAATCAATGAATATTGTAAATGCACAAACAGTAATTTCTCCGCATTGCAAGGTGCAATTCTGAAATTTTTTGCTTTTTCCTGCTAATCCTAGCATGATAAAGAAGATTCAAAGAGAGTGAGATGCCAGCTCCTTTCATTCAGTCAGTAGCTTCAAACATTTCTGGACGTTTTTCAATGGCAAAAATCAATGAATATTGTAAATGCACAAACAGTAATATCTCCACATTGCAAGGTGCAATTCTGAAATTTTTTGCTTTTTCCTGCTCCTCTTAGCATGATAAAGAAGATTCAAAGAGAGTGAGATGCCAGCTCTTTTCATTCAGTCAGTAGCTTCAAACATTTCTGGCATATGAATAACATGATGTTTTTCAATGGCAAAAATCAATGAATTTTGTAAATGCACAAACAGTAATTTCTCCGCATTGCAAGGTGCAATTCTGAAATTTTTTGCTTTTTCCTGCTAATCCTAGCATGATAAAGAAGATTCAAAGAGAGTGAGATGCCAGCTCCTTTCATTCAGTCAGTAGCTTCAAACATTTCTGGACGTTTTTCAATGGCAAAAATCAATGAATATTGTAAATGCACAAACAGTAATATCTCCACATTGCAAGGTGCAATTCTGAAATTTTTTGCTTTTTCCTGCTAATCCTAGCATGATAAAGAAGATTCAAAGAGAGTGAGATGCCAGCTCCTTTCATTCAGTCAGTAGCTTCAAACATTTCTGGACGTTTTTCAATGGCAAAAATCAATGAATTTTGTAAATGCACAAAAAGTAATATCTCCACATTGCAAGGTGCAATTCTGAAATTTTTTGCTTTTTCCTGCTCCTCTTAGCATGATAAAGAAGATTCAAAGAGAGTGAGATGCCAGCTCTTTTCATTCAGTCAGTAGCTTCAAACATTTCTGGTATATGAATAACATGATGTTTTTCAATGGCAAAAATCAATGAATATTGTAAATGCACAAACAGTAATTTCTCCGCATTGCAAGGTGCAATTCTGAAATTTTTTGCTTTTTCCTGCTAATCCTAGCATGATAAAGAAGATTCAAAGAGAGTGAGATGCCAGCTCCTTTCATTCAGTCAGTAGCTTCAAACATTTCTGGACGTTTTTCAATGGCAAAAATCAATGAATATTGTAAATGCACAAACAGTAATATCTCCACATTGCAAGGTGCAATTCTGAAATTTTTTGCTTTTTCCTGCTCCTCTTAGCATGATAAAGAAGATTCAAAGAGAGTGAGATGCCAGCTCTTTTCATTCAGTCAGTAGCTTCAAACATTTCTGGTATATGAATAACATGATGTTTTTCAATGGCAAAAATCAATGAATATTGTAAATGCACAAACAGTAATTTCTCCGCATTGCAAGGTGCAATTCTGAAATTTTTTGCTTTTTCCTGCTAATCCTAGCATGATAAAGAAGATTCAAAGAGAGTGAGATGCCAGCTCCTTTCATTCAGTCAGTAGCTTCAAACATTTCTGGACGTTTTTCAATGGCAAGAATCAATGAATATTGTAAATGCACAAACAGTAATATCTCCACATTGCAAGGTGCAATTCTGAAATTTTTTGCTTTTTCCTGCTCCTCTTAGCATGATAAAGAAGATTCAAAGAGAGTGAGATGCCAGCTCTTTTCATTCAGTCAGTAGCTTCAAACATTTCTGGTATATGAATAACATGATGTTTTTCAATGGCAAAAATCAATGAATATTGTAAATGCACAAACAGTAATATCTCCACATTGCAAGGTGCAATTCTGAAATTTTTTGCTTTTTCCTGCTAATCCTAGCATGATAAAGAAGATTCAAAGAGAGTGAGATGCCAGCTCCTTTCATTCAGTCAGTAGCTTCAAACATTTCTGGACGTTTTTCAATGGCAAAAATCAATGAATATTGTAAATGCACAAACAGTAATATCTCCACATTGCAAGGTGCAATTCTGAAATTTTTTGCTTTTTCCTGCTCCTCTTAGCATGATAAAGAAGATTCAAAGAGAGTGAGATGCCAGCTCTTTTCATTCAGTCAGTAGCTTCAAACATTTCTGGTATATGAATAACATGATGTTTTTCAATGGCAAAAATCAATGAATATTGTAAATGCACAAACAGTAATTTCTCCGCATTGCAAGGTGCAATTCTGAAATTTTTTGCTTTTTCCTGCTAATCCTAGCATGATAAAGAAGATTCAAAGAGAGTGAGATGCCAGCTCCTTTCATTCAGTCAGTAGCTTCAAACATTTCTGGACGTTTTTCAATGGCAAAAATCAATGAATATTGTAAATGCACAAACAGTAATATCTCCACATTGCAAGGTCAATTCTGAAATTTTTTGCTTTTTCCTGCTCCTCTTAGCATGATAAAGAAGATTCAAAGAGAGTGAGATGCCAGCTCTTTTCATTCAGTCAGTAGCTTCAAACATTTATGGTATATGAATAACATGATGTTTTTCAATGGCAAAAATCAATGAATATTGTAAATGCACAAACAGTAATTTCTCCGCATTGCAAGGTGCAATTCTGAAATTTTTTGCTTTTTCCTGCTAATCCTAGCATGATAAAGAAGATTCAAAGAGAGTGAGATGCCAGCTCCTTTCATTCAGTCAGTAGCTTCAAACATTTCTGGACGTTTTTCAATGGCAAAAATCAATGAATATTGTAAATGCACAAACAGTAATATCTCCACATTGCAAGGTGCAATTCTGAAATTTTTTGCTTTTTCCTGCTCCTCTTAGCATGATAAAGAAGATTCAAAGAGAGTGAGATGCCAGCTCTTTTCATTCAGTCAGTAGCTTCAAACATTTCTGGCATATGAATAACATGATGTTTTTCAATGGCAAAAATCAATGAATTTTGTAAATGCACAAACAGTAATTTCTCCGCATTGCAAGGTGCAATTCTGAAATTTTTTGCTTTTTCCTGCTAATCCTAGCATGATAAAGAAGATTCAAAGAGAGTGAGATGCCAGCTCCTTTCATTCAGTCAGTAGCTTCAAACATTTCTGGACGTTTTTCAATGGCAAAAATCAATGAATATTGTAAATGCACAAACAGTAATATCTCCACATTGCAAGGTGCAATTCTGAAATTTTTTGCTTTTTCCTGCTCCTCTTAGCATGATAAAGAAGATTCAAAGAGAGTGAGATGCCAGCTCTTTTCATTCAGTCAGTAGCTTCAAACATTTCTGGTATATGAATAACATGATGTTTTTCAATGGCAAAAATCAATGAATATTGTAAATGCACAAACAGTAATTTCTCCGCATTGCTAGGTGCAATTCTGAAATTTTTTGCTTTTTCCTGCTAATCCTAGCATGATAAAGAAGATTCAAAGAGAGTGAGATGCCAGCTCCTTTCATTCAGTCAGTAGCTTCAAACATTTCTGGACGTTTTTCAATGGCAAAAATCAATGAATATTGTAAATGCACAAACAGTAATATCTCCACATTGCAAGGTGCAATTCTGAAATTTTTTGCTTTTTCCTGCTAATCCTAGCATGATAAAGAAGATTCAAAGAGAGTGAGATGCCAGCTCCTTTCATTCAGTCAGTAGCTTCAAACATTTCTGGACGTTTTTCAATGGCAAAAATCAATGAATATTGTAAATGCACAAAAAGTAATATCTACACATTGCAAGGTGCAATTCTGAAATTTTTTGCTTTTTCCTGCTCCTCTTAGCATGATAAACAAGATTCAAAGAGAGTGAGATGCCAGCTCTTTTCATTCAGTCAGTAGCTTCAAACATTTCTGGTATATGAATAACATGATGTTTTTCAATGGCAAAAATCAATGAATATTGTAAATGCACAAACAGTAATTTCTCCGCATTGCAAGGTGCAATTCTGAAATTTTTTGCTTTTTCCTGCTAATCCTAGCATGATAAAGAAGATTCAAAGAGAGTGAGATGCCAGCTCCTTTCATTCAGTCAGTAGCTTCAAACATTTCTGGACGTTTTTCAATGGCAAAAATCAATGAATATTGTAAATGCACAAACAGTAATATCTCCACATTGCAAGGTGCAATTCTGAAATTTTTTGCTTTTTCCTGCTAATCCTAGCATGATAAAGAAGATTCAAAGAGAGTGAGATGCCAGCTCCTTTCATTCAGTCAGTAGCTTCAAACATTTCTGGACGTTTTTCAATGGCAAAAATCAATGAATATTGTAAATGCACAAACAGTAATATCTCCACATTGCAAGGTGCAGTTCTGAAATTTTTTGCTTTTTCTTGCTCCTCTTAGCATGATAAAGAATATTCAAAGAGAGTGAGATGCCAGCTCTTTTCATTCAGTCAGTAGCTTCAAACATTTCTGGTATATGAATAACATGATGTTTTTCAATGGCAAAAATGAATGAATATTGTAAATGCACAAACAGTAATTTCTCCGCATTGCAAGGTGCAATTCTGAAATTTTTTGCTTTTTCCTGCTAATCCTAGCATGATAAAGAAGATTCAAAGAGAGTGAGATGCCCGCTCCTTTCATTCAGTCAGTAGCTTCAAACATTTCTGGATGTTTTTCAATGGCAAAAATCAATGAATATTGTAAATGCACAAACAGTAATATCTCCACATTGCAAGGTGCAATTCTGAAATTTTTTGCTTTTTCCTGCTCCTCTTAGCATGATAAAGAAGATTCAAAGAGAGTGAGATGCCAGCTCTTTTCATTCAGTCAGTAGCTTCAAACATTTCTGGTATATGAATAACATGATGTTTTCAATGGCAAAAATCAATGAATATTGTAAATGCACAAACAGTAATTTCTCCGCATTGCAAGGTGCAATTCTGAATTTTTTTGCTTTTTCCTGCTAATCCTAGCATGATAAAGAAGATTCAAAGAGAGTGAGATGCCAGCTCCTTTCATTCAGTCAGTAGCTTCAAACATTTCTGGACGTTTTTCAATGGCAAAAATCAATGAATATTGTAAATGCACAAACAGTAATATCTCCACATTGCAAGGTGCAATTCTGAAATTTTTTGCTTTTTCCTGCTCCTCTTAGCATGATAAAGAAGATTCAAAGAGAGTGAGATGCCAGCTCTTTTCATTCAGTCAGTAGCTTCAAACATTTCTGGCATATGAATAACATGATGTTTTTCAATGGCAAAAATCAATGAATATTGTAAATGCACAAACAGTAATTTCTCCGCATTGCAAGGTGCAATTCTGAAATTTTTTGCTTTTTCCTGCTAATCCTAGCATGATAAAGAAGATTCAAAGAGAGTGAGATGCCAGCTCCTTTCATTCAGTCAGTAGCTTCAAACATTTCTGGACGTTTTTCAATGGCAAAAATCAATGAATATTGTAAATGCACAAACAGTAATATCTCCACATTGCAAGGTGCAATTCTGAAATTTTTTGCTTTTTCCTGCTCCTCTTAGCATGATAAAGAAGATTCAAAGAGAGTGAGATGCCAGCTCTTTTCATTCAGTCAGTAGCTTCAAACATTTCTGGTATATGAATAACATGATGTTTTTCAATGGCAAAAATCAATGAATATTGTAAATGCACAAACAGTAATTTCTCCGCATTGCAAGGTGCAATTCTGAAATTTTTTGCTTTTTCCTGCTAATCCTAGCATGATAAAGAAGATTCAAAGAGAGTGAGATGCCAGCTCCTTTCATTCAGTCAGTAGCTTCAAACATTTCTGGTCGTTTTTCAATGGCAAAAATCAATGAATATTGTAAATGCACAAACAGTAATATCTCCACATTGCAAGGTCAATTCTGAAATTTTTTGCTTTTTCCTGCTCCTCTTAGCATGATAAAGAAGATTCAAAGAGAGTGAGATGCCAGCTCTTTTCATTCAGTCAGTAGCTTCAAACATTTATGGTATATGAATAACATGATGTTTTTCAATGGCAAAAATCAATGAATATTGTAAATGCACAAACAGTAATTTCTCCGCATTGCAAGGTGCAATTCTGAAATTTTTTGCTTTTTCCTGCTAATCCTAGCATGATAAAGAAGATTCAAAGAGAGTGAGATGCCAGCTCCTTTCATTCAGTCAGTAGCTTCAAACATTTCTGGACGTTTTTCAATGGCAAAAATCAATGAATATTGTAAATGCACAAACAGTAATATCTCCACATTGCAAGGTGCAATTCTGAAATTTTTTGCTTTTTCCTGCTCCTCTTAGCATGATAAAGAAGATTCAAAGAGAGTGAGATGCCAGCTCTTTTCATTCAGTCAGTAGCTTCAAACATTTCTGGCATATGAATAACATGATGTTTTTCAATGGCAAAAATCAATGAATTTTGTAAATGCACAAACAGTAATTTCTCCGCATTGCAAGGTGCAATTCTGAAATTTTTTGCTTTTTCCTGCTAATCCTAGCATGATAAAGAAGATTCAAAGAGAGTGAGATGCCAGCTCCTTTCATTCAGTCAGTAGCTTCAAACATTTCTGGTCGTTTTTCAATGGCAAAAATCAATGAATATTGTAAATGCACAAACAGTTATATCTCCACATTGCAAGGTGCAATTCTGAAATTTTTTGCTTTTTCCTGCTCCTCTTAGCATGATAAAGAAGATTCAAAGAGAGTGAGATGCCAGCTCTTTTCATTCAGTCAGTAGCTTCAAACATTTCTGGTATATGAATAACATGATGTTTTTCAATGGCAAAAATCAATGAATATTGTAAATGCACAAACAGTAATTTCTCCGCATTGCTAGGTGCAATTCTGAAATTTTTTGCTTTTTCCTGCTAATCCTAGCATGATAAAGAAGATTCAAAGAGAGTGAGATGCCAGCTCCTTTCATTCAGTCAGTAGCTTCAAACATTTCTGGACGTTTTTCAATGGCAAAAATCAATGAATATTGTAAATGCACAAACAGTAATATCTCCACATTGCAAGGTGCAATTCTGAAATTTTTTGCTTTTTCCTGCTAATCCTAGCATGATAAAGAAGATTCAAAGAGAGTGAGATGCCAGCTCCTTTCATTCAGTCAGTAGCTTCAAACATTTCTGGACGTTTTTCAATGGCAAAAATCAATGAATATTGTAAATGCACAAAAAGTAATATCTACACATTGCAAGGTGCAATTCTGAAATTTTTTGCTTTTTCCTGCTCCTCTTAGCATGATAAACAAGATTCAAAGAGAGTGAGATGCCAGCTCTTTTCATTCAGTCAGTAGCTTCAAACATTTCTGGTATATGAATAACATGATGTTTTTCAATGGCAAAAATCAATGAATATTGTAAATGCACAAACAGTAATTTCTCCGCATTGCAAGGTGCAATTCTGAAATTTTTTGCTTTTTCCTGCTAATCCTAGCATGATAAAGAAGATTCAAAGAGAGTGAGATGCCAGCTCCTTTCATTCAGTCAGTAGCTTCAAACATTTCTGGACGTTTTTCAATGGCAAAAATCAATGAATATTGTAAATGCACAAACAGTAATATCTCCACATTGCAAGGTGCAATTCTGAAATTTTTTGCTTTTTCCTGCTAATCCTAGCATGATAAAGAAGATTCAAAGAGAGTGAGATGCCAGCTCCTTTCATTCAGTCAGTAGCTTCAAACATTTCTGGACGTTTTTCAATGGCAAAAATCAATGAATATTGTAAATGCACAAACAGTAATATCTCCACATTGCAAGGTGCAATTCTGAAATTTTTTGTTTTCTTGCTCCTCTTAGCATGATAAAGAATATTCAAAGAGAGTGAGATGCCAGCTCTTTTCATTCAGTCAGTAGCTTCAAACATTTCTGGTATATGAATAACATGATGTTTTTCAATGGCAAAAATGAATGAATATTGTAAATGCACAAACAGTAATTTCTCCGCATTGCAAGGTGCAATTCTGAAATTTTTTGCTTTTTCCTGCTAATCCTAGCATGATAAAGAAGATTCAAAGAGAGTGAGATGCCCGCTCCTTTCATTCAGTCAGTAGCTTCAAACATTTCTGGATGTTTTTCAATGGCAAAAATCAATGAATATTGTAAATGCACAAACAGTAATATCTCCACATTGCAAGGTGCAATTCTGAAATTTTTTGCTTTTTCCTGCTCCTCTTAGCATGATAAAGAAGATTCAAAGAGAGTGAGATGCCAGCTCTTTTCATTCAGTCAGTAGCTTCAAACATTTCTGGTATATGAATAACATGATGTTTTCAATGGCAAAAATCAATGAATATTGTAAATGCACAAACAGTAATTTCTCCGCATTGCAAGGTGCAATTCTGAATTTTTTTGCTTTTTCCTGCTAATCCTAGCATGATAAAGAAGATTCAAAGAGAGTGAGATGCCAGCTCCTTTCATTCAGTCAGTAGCTTCAAACATTTCTGGACGTTTTTCAATGGCAAAAATCAATGAATATTGTAAATGCACAAACAGTAATATCTCCACATTGCAAGGTGCAATTCTGAAATTTTTTGCTTTTTCATGCTCCTCTTAGCATGATAAAGAAGATTCAAAGAGAGTGAGATGCCAGCTCTTTTCATTCAGTCAGTAGCTTCAAACATTTCTGGCATATGAATAACATGATGTTTTTCAATGGCAAAAATCAATGAATATTGTAAATGCACAAACAGTAATTTCTCCGCATTGCAAGGTGCAATTCTGAAATTTTTTGCTTTTTCCTGCTAATCCTAGCATGATAAAGAAGATTCAAAGAGAGTGAGATGCCAGCTCCTTTCATTCAGTCAGTAGCTTCAAACATTTCTGGACGTTTTTCAATGGCAAAAATCAATGAATATTGTAAATGCACAAACAGTAATATCTCCACATTGCAAGGTGCAATTCTGAAATTTTTTGCTTTTTCCTGCTCCTCTTAGCATGATAAAGAAGATTCAAAGAGAGTGAGATGCCAGGTCTTTTCATTCAGTCAGTAGCTTCAAACATTTCTGGTATATGAATAACATGATGTTTTTCAATGGCAAAAATCAATGAATATTGTAAATGCACAAACAGTAATTTCTCCGCATTGCAAGGTGCAATTCTGAAATTTTTTGCTTTTTCCTGCTAATCCTAGCATGATAAAGAAGATTCAAAGAGAGTGAGATGCCAGCTCCTTTCATTCAGTCAGTAGCTTCAAACATTTCTGGACATTTTTCAATGGCAAAAATCAATGAATATTGTAAATGCACAAACAGTAATATCTCCACATTGCAAGGTGCAATTCTGAAATTTTTTGCTTTTTCCTGCTAATCCTAGCATGATAAAGAAGATTCAAAGAGAGTGAGAAGATGCCAGCTCCTTTCATTCAGTCAGTAGCTTCAAACATTTCTGGACGTTTTTCAATGGCAAAAATCAATGAATATTGTAAATGCACAAACAGTAATGTCTCCACATTGCAAGGTGCAATTCTGAAATTTTTTGCTTTTTCCTGCTCCTCTTAGCATGATAAAGAAGATTCAAAGAGAGTGAGATGCCAGCTCTTTTCATTCAGTCAGTAGCTTCAAACATTTCTGGTATATGAATAACATAATGTTTTTCAATGGCAAAAATCAATGAATATTGTAAATGCACAAACAGTAATTTCTCCGCATTGCAAGGTGCAATTCTGAAATTTCTTGCTTTTTTCTGCTAATCCTAGCATGATAAAGAAGATTCAAAGAGAGTGAGATGCCAGCTCCTTTCATTCAGTCAGTAGCTTCAAACATTTCTGGACGTTTTTCAATGGCAAAAATCAATGAATATTGTAAATGCACAAACAGTAATTTCTCCGCATTGCAAGGTGCAATTCTGAAATGTTTTGCTTTTTCCTGCTAATCCTAGCATGATAAAGAAGATTCAAAGAGAGTGAGATGCCAGCTCCTTTCATTCAGTCAGTAGCTTCAAACATTTCTGGATGTTTTTCAATGGCAAAAATCAATGAATATTGTAAATGCACAAACAGTAATATCTCCACATTGCAAGGTGCAATTCTGAAATTTTTTGCTTTTTCCTGCTCCTCTTAGCATGATAAAGAAGATTCAAAGAGAGTGAGATGCCAGCTCTTTTCATTCAGTCAGTAGCTTCAAACATTTCTGGTATATGAATAACATGATGTTTTTCAATGGCAAAAATCAATGAATATTGTAAATGCACAAACAGTAATTTCTCCGCATTGCAAGGTGCAATTCTGAAATTTTTTGCTTTTTCCTGCTAATCCTAGCATGATAAAGAAGATTCAAAGAGAGTGAGATGCCAGCTCCTTTCATTCAGTCAGTAGCTTCAAACATTTCTGGACGTTTTTCAATGGCAAAAATCAATGAATATTGTAAATGCACAAAAAGTAATATCTACACATTGCAAGGTGCAATTCTGAAATTTTTTGCTTTTTCCTGCTCCTCTTAGCATGATAAAGAAGATTCAAAGAGAGTGAGATGCCAGCTCTTTTCATTCAGTCAGTAGCTTCAAACATTTCTGGTATATGAATAACATGATGTTTTTCAATGGCAAAAATCAATGAATATTGTAAATGCACAAACAGTAACTTCCCCGCATTGCAAGGTGCAATTCTGAAATTTTTTGCTTTTTCCTGCTAATCCTAGCATGATAAAGAAGATTCAAAGAGAGTGAGATGCCAGCTCCTTTCATTCAGTCAGTAGCTTCAAACATTTCTGGACGTTTTTCAATGGCAAAAATCAATGAATATTGTAAATGCACAAACAGTAATATCTCCACATTGCAAGGTGCAATTCTGAAATTTTTTGCTTTTTCCTGCTAATCCTAGCATGATAAAGAAGATTCAAAGAGAGTGAGATGCCAGCTCCTTTCATTCAGTCAGTAGCTTCAAACATTTCTGGACGTTTTTCAATGGCAAAAATCAATGAATATTGTAAATGCACAAACAGTAATATCTCCACATTGCAAGGTGCAATTCTGAAATTTTTTGCTTTTTCTTGCTCCTCTTAGCATGATAAAGAATATTCAAAGAGAGTGAGATGCCAGCTCTTTTCATTCAGTCAGTAGCTTCAAACATTTCTGGTATATGAATAACATGATGTTTTTCAATGGCAAAAATCAATGAATATTGTAAATGCACAAACAGTAATTTCTCCGCATTGCAAGGTGCAATTCTGAAATTTTTTGCTTTTTCCTGCTAATCCTAGCATGATAAAGAAGATTCAAAGAGAGTGAGATGCCAGCTCCTTTCATTCAGTCAGTAGCTTCAAACATTTCTGGACGTTTTTCAATGGCAAAAATCAATGAATATTGTAAATGCACAAACAGTAATTTCTCCGCATTGCAAGGTGCAATTCTGAAATTTTTTGCTTTTTCCTGCTAATCCTAGCATGATAAAGAAGATTCAAAGAGAGTGAGATGCCAGCTCCTTTCATTCAGTCAGTAGCTTCAAACATTTCTGGATGTTTTTCAATGGCAAAAATCAATGAATATTGTAAATGCACAAACAGTAATATCTCCACATTGCAAGGTGCAATTCTGAAATTTTTTGCTTTTTCCTGCTCCTCTTAGCATGATAAAGAAGATTCAAAGAGAGTGAGATGCCAGCTCTTTTCATTCAGTCAGTAGCTTCAAACATTTCTGGTATATGAATAACATGATGTTTTTCAATGGCAAAAATCAATGAATATTGTAAATGCACAAACAGTAATTTCTCCGCATTGCAAGGTGCAATTCTGAAATTTTTTGCTTTTTCCTGCTAATCCTAGCATGATAAAGAAGATTCAAAGAGAGTGAGATGCCAGCTCCTTTCATTCAGTCAGTAGCTTCAAACATTTCTGGACGTTTTTCAATGGCAAAAATCAATGAATATTGTAAATGCACAAAAAGTAATATCTACACATTGCAAGGTGCAATTCTGAAATTTTTTGCTTTTTCCTGCTCCTCTTAGCATGATAAACAAGATTCAAAGAGAGTGAGATGCCAGCTCTTTTCATTCAGTCAGTAGCTTCAAACATTTCTGGTATATGAATAACATGATGTTTTTCAATGGCAAAAATCAATGAATATTGTAAATGCACAAACAGTAATTTCCCCGCATTGCAAGGTGCAATTCTGAAATTTTTTGCTTTTTCCTGCTAATCCTAGCATGATAAAGAAGATTCAAAGAGAGTGAGATGCCAGCTCCTTTCATTCAGTCAGTAGCTTCAAACATTTCTGGACGTTTTTCAATGGCAAAAATCAATGAATATTGTAAATGCACAAACAGTAATATCTCCACATTGCAAGGTGCAATTCTGAAATTTTTTGCTTTTTCCTGCTAATCCTAGCATGATAAAGAAGATTCAAAGAGAGTGAGATGCCAGCTCCTTTCATTCAGTCAGTAGCTTCAAACATTTCTGGACGTTTTTCAATGGCAAAAATCAATGAATATTGTAAATGCACAAACAGTAATATCTCCACATTGCAAGGTGCAATTCTGAAATTTTTTGCTTTTTCTTGCTCCTCTTAGCATGATAAAGAATATTCAAAGAGAGTGAGATGCCAGCTCTTTTCATTCAGTCAGTAGCTTCAAACATTTCTGGTATATGAATAACATGATGTTTTTCAATGGCAAAAATCAATGAATATTGTAAATGCACAAACAGTAATTTCTCCGCATTGCAAGGTGCAATTCTGAAATTTTTTGCTTTTTCCTGCTAATCCTAGCATGATAAAGAAGATTCAAAGAGAGTGAGATGCCCGCTCCTTTCATTCAGTCAGTAGCTTCAAACATTTCTGGATGTTTTTCAATGGCAAAAATCAATGAATATTGTAAATGCACAAACAGTAATATCTCCACATTGCAAGGTGCAATTCTGAAATTTTTTGCTTTTTCTTGCTCCTCTTAGCATGATAAAGAATATTCAAAGAGAGTGAGATGCCAGCTCTTTTCATTCAGTCAGTAGCTTCAAACATTTCTGGTATATGAATAACATGATGTTTTTCAATGGCAAAAATCAATGAATATTGTAAATGCACAAACAGTAATTTCTCCGCATTGCAAGGTGCAATTCTGAAATTTTTTGCTTTTTCCTGCTAATCCTAGCATGATAAAGAAGATTCAAAGAGAGTGAGATGCCAGCTCCTTTCATTCAGTCAGTAGCTTCAAACATTTCTGGACGTTTTTCAATGGCAAAAATCAATGAATATTGTAAATGCACAAACAGTAATTTCTCCGCATTGCAAGGTGCAATTCTGAAATTTTTTGCTTTTTCCTGCTAATCCTAGCATGATAAAGAAGATTCAAAGAGAGTGAGATGCCAGCTCCTTTCATTCAGTCAGTAGCTTCAAACATTTCTGGATGTTTTTCAATGGCAAAAATCAATGAATATTGTAAATGCACAAACAGTAATATCTCCACATTGCAAGGTGCAATTCTGAAATTTTTTGCTTTTTCCTGCTCCTCTTAGCATGATAAAGAAGATTCAAAGAGAGTGAGATGCCAGCTCTTTTCATTCAGTCAGTAGCTTCAAACATTTCTGGTATATGAATAACATGATGTTTTTCAATGGCAAAAATCAATGAATATTGTAAATGCACAAACAGTAATTTCTCCGCATTGCAAGGTGCAATTCTGAAATTTTTTGCTTTTTCCTGCTAATCCTAGCATGATAAAGAAGATTCAAAGAGAGTGAGATGCCAGCTCCTTTCATTCAGTCAGTAGCTTCAAACATTTCTGGACGTTTTTCAATGGCAAAAATCAATGAATATTGTAAATGCACAAAAAGTAATATCTACACATTGCAAGGTGCAATTCTGAAATTTTTTGCTTTTTCCTGCTCCTCTTAGCATGATAAACAAGATTCAAAGAGAGTGAGATGCCAGCTCTTTTCATTCAGTCAGTAGCTTCAAACATTTCTGGTATATGAATAACATGATGTTTTTCAATGGCAAAAATCAATGAATATTGTAAATGCACAAACAGTAATTTCCCCGCATTGCAAGGTGCAATTCTGAAATTTTTTGCTTTTTCCTGCTAATCCTAGCATGATAAAGAAGATTCAAAGAGAGTGAGATGCCAGCTCCTTTCATTCAGTCAGTAGCTTCAAACATTTCTGGACGTTTTTCAATGGCAAAAATCAATGAATATTGTAAATGCACAAACAGTAATATCTCCACATTGCAAGGTGCAATTCTGAAATTTTTTGCTTTTTCCTGCTAATCCTAGCATGATAAAGAAGATTCAAAGAGAGTGAGATGCCAGCTCCTTTCATTCAGTCAGTAGCTTCAAACATTTCTGGACGTTTTTCAATGGCAAAAATCAATGAATATTGTAAATGCACAAACAGTAATATCTCCACATTGCAAGGTGCAATTCTGAAATTTTTTGCTTTTTCTTGCTCCTCTTAGCATGATAAAGAATATTCAAAGAGAGTGAGATGCCAGCTCTTTTCATTCAGTCAGTAGCTTCAAACATTTCTGGTATATGAATAACATGATGTTTTTCAATGGCAAAAATCAATGAATATTGTAAATGCACAAACAGTAATTTCTCCGCATTGCAAGGTGCAATTCTGAAATTTTTTGCTTTTTCCTGCTAATAATAGCATGATAAAGAAGATTCAAAGAGAGTGAGATGCCCGCTCCTTTCATTCAGTCAGTAGCTTCAAACATTTCTGGATGTTTTTCAATGGCAAAAATCAATGAATATTGTAAATGCACAAACAGTAATATCTCCACATTGCAAGGTGCAATTCTGAAATTTTTTGCTTTTTCCTGCTCCTCTTAGCATGATAAAGAAGATTCAAAGAGAGTGAGATGCCAGCTCTTTTCATTCAGTCAGTAGCTTCAAACATTTCTGGTATATGAATAACATGATGTTTTTCAATGGCAAAAATCAATGAATATTGTAAATGCACAAACAGTAATTTCTCCGCATTGCAAGGTGCAATTCTGAAATTTTTTGCTTTTTCCTGCTAATCCTAGCATGATAAAGAAGATTCAAAGAGAGTGAGATGCCAGCTCCTTTCATTCAGTCAGTAGCTTCAAACATTTCTGGACGTTTTTCAATGGCAAAAATCAATGAATATTGTAAATGCACAAAAAGTAATATCTACACATTGCAAGGTGCAATTCTGAAATTTTTTGCTTTTTCCTGCTCCTCTTAGCATGATAAACAAGATTCAAAGAGAGTGAGATGCCAGCTCTTTTCATTCAGTCAGTAGCTTCAAACATTTCTGGTATATGAATAACATGATGTTTTTCAATGGCAAAAATCAATGAATATTGTAAATGCACAAACAGTAATTTCCCCGCATTGCAAGGTGCAATTCTGAAATTTTTTGCTTTTTCCTGCTAATCCTAGCATGATAAAGAAGATTCAAAGAGAGTGAGATGCCAGCTCCTTTCATTCAGTCAGTAGCTTCAAACATTTCTGGACGTTTTTCAATGGCAAAAATCAATGAATATTGTAAATGCACAAACAGTAATATCTCCACATTGCAAGGTGCAATTCTGAAATTTTTTGCTTTTTCTTGCTCCTCTTAGCATGATAAAGAATATTCAAAGAGAGTGAGATGCCAGCTCTTTTCATTCAGTCAGTAGCTTCAAACATTTCTGGTATATGAATAACATGATGTTTTTCAATGGCAAAAATCAATGAATATTGTAAATGCACAAACAGTAATTTCTCCGCATTGCAAGGTGCAATTCTGAAATTTTTTGCTTTTTCCTGCTAATCCTAGCATGATAAAGAAGATTCAAAGAGAGTGAGATGCCCGCTCCTTTCATTCAGTCAGTAGCTTCAAACATTTCTGGATGTTTTTCAATGGCAAAAATCAATGAATATTGTAAATGCACAAACAGTAATATCTCCACATTGCAAGGTGCAATTCTGAAATTTTTTGCTTTTTCCTGCTCCTCTTAGCATGATAAAGAAGATTCAAAGAGAGTGAGATGCCAGCTCTTTTCATTCAGTCAGTAGCTTCAAACATTTCTGGTATATGAATAACATGATGTTTTTCAATGGCAAAAATCAATGAATATTGTAAATGCACAAACAGTAATTTCTCCGCATTGCAAGGTGCAATTCTGAAATTTTTTGCTTTTTCCTGCTAATCCTAGCATGATAAAGAAGATTCAAAGAGAGTGAGATGCCAGCTCCTTTCATTCAGTCAGTAGCTTCAAACATTTCTGGACATTTTTCAATGGCAAAAATCAATGAATATTGTAAATGCACAAACAGTAATATCTCCACATTGCAAGGTGCAATTCTGAAATTTTTTGCTTTTTCCTGCTAATCCTAGCATGATAAAGAAGATTCAAAGAGAGTGAGATGCCAGCTCCTTTCATTCAGTCAGTAGCTTCAAACATTTCTGGACGTTTTTCAATGGCAAAAATCAATGAATATTGTAAATGCACAAACAGTAATATCTCCACACTGCAAGGTGCAATTCTGAAATTTTTTGCTTTTTCCTGCTCCTCTTAGCATGATAAAGAAGATTCAAATAGAGTGAGATGCCAGCTCTTTTCATTCAGTCAGTAGCTTCAAACATTTCTGGTATATGAATAACATGATGTTTTTCAATGGCAAAAATCAATGAATGTTGTAAATGCACAAACAGTAATTTCTCCGCATTGCAAGGTGCAATTCTGAAATTTCTTGCTTTTTCCTGCTAATCCTAGCATGATAAAGAAGATTCAAAGAGAGTGAGATGCCAGCTCCTTTCATTCAGTCAGTAGCTTCAAACATTTCTGGACGTTTTTCAATGGCAAAAATCAATGAATATTGTAAATGCACAAACAGTAATATCTCCACATTGCAATGTGCAATTCTGAAATTTTTTGCTTTTTCCTGCTAATCCTAGCATGATAAAGAAGATTCAAAGAGAGTGAGATGCCAGCTCCTTTCATTCAGTCAATAGCTTCAAACATTTCTGGACGTTTTTCAATGGCAAAAATCAATGAATATTGTAAATGCACAAACAGTAATATCTCCACATTGCAAGGTGCAATTCTGAAATTTTTTGCTTTTTCTTGCTCCTCTTAGCATGATAAAGAAGATTCAAAGAGAGTGAGATGCCAGCTCTTTTCATTCAGTCAGTAGCTTCAAACATTTCTGGTATATGAATAACATGATGTTTTTCAATGGCAAAAATCAATGAATATTGTAAATGCACAAACAGTAATTTCTCCGCATTGCAAGGTGCAATTCTGAAATTTTTTGCTTTTTCCTGCTAATCCTAGCATGATAAAGAAGATTCAAAGAGAGTGAGATGCCAGCTCCTTTCATTCAGTCAGTAGCTTCAAACATTTCTGGACGTTTTTCAATGGCAAAAATCAATGAATATTGTAAATGCACAAAAAGTAATATCTACACATTGCAAGGTGCAATTCTGAAATTTTTTGCTTTTTCCTGCTCCTCTTAGCATGATAAAGAAGATTCAAAGAGAGTGAGATGCCAGCTCTTTTCATTCAGTCAGTAGCTTCAAACATTTCTGGTATATGAATAACATGATGTTTTTCAATGGCAAAAATCAATGAATATTGTAAATGCACAAACAGTAATTTCTCCGCATTGCAAGGTGCAATTCTGAATTTTTTTGCTTTTTCCTGCTAATCCTAGCATGATAAAGAAGATTCAAAGAGAGTGAGATGCCAGCTCCTTTCATTCAGTCAGTAGCTTCAAACATTTCTGGACGTTTTTCAATGGCAAAAATCAATGAATATTGTAAATGCACAAACAGTAATATCTCCACATTGCAAGGTGCTATTCTGAAATTTTTTGCTTTTTCCTGCTAATCCTAGCATGATAAAGAAGATTCAAAGAGAGTGAGATGCCAGCTCCTTTCATTCAGTCAGTAGCTTCAAACATTTCTGGACGTTTTTCAATGGCAAAAATCAATGAATATTGTAAATGCACAAACAGTAATATCTCCACATTGCAAGGTGCAATTCTGAAATTTTTTGCTTTTTCTTGCTCCTCTTAGCATGATAAAGAATATTCAAAGAGAGTGAGATGCCAGCTCTTTTCATTCAGTCAGTAGCTTCAAACATTTCTGGTATATGAATAACATGATGTTTTTCAATGGCAAAAATCAATGAATATTGTAAATGCACAAACAGTAATTTCTCCGCATTGCAAGGTGCAATTCTGAAATTTTTTGCTTTTTCCTGCTAATCCTAGCATGATAAAGAAGATTAAAAGAGAGTGAGATGCCCGCTCCTTTCATTCAGTCAGTAGCTTCAAACATTTCTGGATGTTTTTCAATGGCAAAAATCAATGAATATTGTAAATGCACAAACAGTAATATCTCCACATTGCAAGGTGCAATTCTGAAATTTTTTGCTTTTTCCTGCTCCTCTTAGCATGATAAAGAAGATTCAAAGAGAGTGAGATGCCAGCTCTTTTCATTCAGTCAGTAGCTTCAAACATTTCTGGTATATGAATAACATGATGTTTTTCAATGGCAAAAATCAATGAATATTGTAAATGCACAAACAGTAATTTCACCGCATTGCAAGGTGCAATTCTGAAATTTTTTGCTTTTTCCTGCTAATCCTAGCATGATAAAGAAGATTCAAAGAGAGTGAGATGCCAGCTCCTTTCATTCAGTCAGTAGCTTCAAACATTTCTGGACGTTTTTCAATGGCAAAAATCAATGAATATTGTAAATGCACAAACAGTAATATCTCCACATTGCAAGGTGCAATTCTGAAATTTTTTGCTTTTTCCTGCTCCTCTTAGCATGATAAAGAAGATTCAAAGAGAGTGAGATGCCAGCTCTTTTCATTCAGTCAGTAGCTTCAAACATTTCTGGCATATGAATAACATGATGTTTTTCAATGGCAAAAATCAATGAATATTGTAAATGCACAAACAGTAATTTCTCCGCATTGCAAGGTGCAATTCTGAAATTTTTTGCTTTTTCCTGCTAATCCTAGCATGATAAAGAAGATTCAAAGAGAGTGAGATGCCAGCTCCTTTCATTCAGTCAGTAGCTTCAAACATTTCTGGACGTTTTTCAATGGCAAAAATCAATGAATATTGTAAATGCACAAACAGTAATATCTCCACATTGCAAGGTGCAATTCTGAAATTTTTTGCTTTTTCCTGCTCCTCTTAGCATGATAAAGAAGATTCAAAGAGAGTGAGATGCCAGCTCTTTTCATTCAGTCAGTAGCTTCAAACATTTCTGGTATATGAATAACATGATGTTTTTCAATGGCAAAAATCAATGAATATTGTAAATGCACAAACAGTAATTTCTCCGCATTGCAAGGTGCAATTCTGAAATTTTTTGCTTTTTCCTGCTAATCCTAGCATGATAAAGAAGATTCAAAGAGAGTGAGATGCCAGCTCCTTTCATTCAGTCAGTAGCTTCAAACATTTCTGGACATTTTTCAATGGCAAAAATCAATGAATATTGTAAATGCACAAACAGTAATATCTCCACATTGCAAGGTGCAATTCTGAAATTTTTTGCTTTTTCCTGCTAATCCTAGCATGATAAAGAAGATTCAAAGAGAGTGAGATGCCAGCTCCTTTCATTCAGTCAGTAGCTTCAAACATTTCTGGACGTTTTTCAATGGCAAAAATCAATGAATATTGTAAATGCACAAACAGTAATATCTCCACATTGCAAGGTGCAATTCTGAAATTTTTTGCTTTTTCCTGCTCCTCTTAGCATGATAAAGAAGATTCAAAGAGAGTGAGATGCCAGCTCTTTTCATTCAGTCAGTAGCTTCAAACATTTCTGGTATATGAATAACATGATGTTTTTCAATGGCAAAAATCAATGAATATTGTAAATGCACAAACAGTAATTTCTCCGCATTGCAAGGTGCAATTCTGAAATTTCTTGCTTTTTCCTGCTAATCCTAGCATGATAAAGAAGATTCAAAGAGAGTGAGATGCCAGCTCCTTTCATTCAGTCAGTAGCTTCAAACATTTCTGGACGTTTTTCAATGGCAAAAATCAATGAATATTGTAAATGCACAAACAGTAATATCTCCACATTGCAAGGTGCAATTCTGAAATTTTTTGCTTTTTCCTGCTAATCCTAGCATGATAAAGAAGATTCAAAGAGAGTGAGATGCCAGCTCCTTTCATTCAGTCAGTAGCTTCAAACATTTCTGGACGTTTTTCAATGGCAAAAATCAATGAATATTGTAAATGCACAAACAGTAATATCTCCACATTGCAAGGTGCAATTCTGAAATTTTTTGCTTTTTCTTGCTCCTCTTAGCATGATAAAGAAGATTCAAAGAGAGTGAGATGCCAGCTCTTTTCATTCAGTCAGTAGCTTCAAACATTTCTGGTATATGAATAACATGATGTTTTTCAATGGCAAAAATCAATGAATATTGTAAATGCACAAACAGTAATTTCTCCGCATTGCAAGGTGCAATTCTGAAATTTTTTGCTTTTTCCTGCTAATCCTAGCATGATAAAGAAGATTCAAAGAGAGTGAGATGCCAGCTCCTTTCATTCAGTCAGTAGCTTCAAACATTTCTGGATGTTTTTCAATGGCAAAAATCAATGAATATTGTAAATGCACAAACAGTAATATCTCCACATTGCAAGGTGCAATTCTGAAATTTTTTGCTTTTTCCTGCTCCTCTTAGCATGAAAAAGAAGATTCAAAGAGAGTGAGATGCCAGCTCTTTTCATTCAGTCAGTAGCTTCAAACATTTCTGGTATATGAATAACATGATGTTTTTCAATGGCAAAAATCAATGAATATTGTAAATGCACAAACAGTAATTTCTCCGCATTGCAAGGTGCAATTCTGAAATTTTCTGCTTTTTCCTGCTAATCCTAGCATGATAAAGAAGATTCAAAGAGAGTGAGATGCCAGCTCCTTTCATTCAGTCAGTAGCTTCAAACATTTCTGGACGTTTTTCAATGGCAAAAATCAATGAATATTGTAAATGCACAAAACAGTAATATCTCCACATTGCAAATTGCAATTCTGAATTTTTTTGCTTTTTCCTGCTCCTCTTAGCATGATAAAGAAGATTCAAAGAGAGTGAGATGCCAGCTCTTTTCATTCAGTCAGTAGCTTCAAACATTTCTGGTATATGAATAACATGATGTTTTTCAATGGCAAAAATCAATGAATATTGTAAATGCACAAACAGTAATTTCTCCGCATTGCAAGGTGCAATTCTGAAATTTTTTGCTTTTTCCTGCTAATCCTAGCATGATAAAGAAGATTCAAAGAGAGTGAGATGCCAGCTCCTTTCATTCAGTCAGTAGCTTCAAACATTTCTGGACGTTTTTCAATGGCAAAAATCAATGAATATTGTAAATGCACAAACAGTAATATCTCCACATTGCAAATTGCAATTCTGAAATTTTTTGCTTTTTCCTGCTCCTCTTAGCATGATAAAGAAGATTCAAAGAGAGTGAGATGCCAGCTCTTTTCATTCAGTCAGTAGCTTCAAACATTTCTGGTATATGAATAACATGATGTTTTTCAATGGCAAAAATCAATGAATATTGTAAATGCACAAACAGTAATTTCTCCGCATTGCAAGGGGCAATTCTGAAATTTTTTGCTTTTTCCTGCTAATCCTAGCATGATAAAAAAGATTCAAAGAGAGTGAGATGCCAGCTCCTTTCATTCAGTCAGTAGCTTCAAACATTTCTGGACGTTTTTCAATGGCAAAAATCAATGAATATTGTAAATGCACAAACAGTAATATCTCCACATTGCAAGGTGCAATTCTGAAATTTTTTGCTTTTTCCTGCTAATCCTAGCAAGATAAAGAAGATTCAAAGAGAGTGAGATGCCAGCTCCTTTCATTCAGTCAATAGCTTCAAACATTTCTGGATGTTTTTCAATGGCAAAAATCAATGAATATTGTAAATGCACAAACAGTAATATCTCCACATTGCAAGGTGCAATTCTGAAATTTTTTGCTTTTTCTTGCTCCTCTTAGCATGATAAAGAAGATTCAAAGAGAGTGAGATGCCAGCTCTTTTCATTCAGTCAGTAGCTTCAAACATTTCTGGTATATGAATAACATGATGTTTTTCAATGGCAAAAATCAATGAATATTGTAAATGCACAAACAGTAATTTCTCCGCATTGCAAGGTGCAATTCTGAAATTTTTTGCTTTTTCCTGCTAATCCTAGCATGATAAAGAAGATTCAAAGAGAGTGAGATGCCAGCTCCTTTCATTCAGTCAGTAGCTTCAAACATTTCTGGACGTTTTTCAATGGCAAAAATCAATGAATATTGTAAATGCACAAAAAGTAATATCTACACATTGCAAGGTGCAATTCTGAAATTTTTTGCTTTTTCCTGCTCCTCTTAGCATGATAAAGAAGATTCAAAGAGAGTGAGATGCCAGCTCTTTTCATTCAGTCAGTAGCTTCAAACATTTCTGGTATATGAATAACATGATGTTTTTCAATGGCAAAAATCAATGAATATTGTAAATGCACAAACAGTAATTTCTCCGCATTGCAAGGTGCAATTCTGAATTTTTTTGCTTTTTCCTGCTAATCCTAGCATGATAAAGAAGATTCAAAGAGAGTGAGATGCCAGCTCCTTTCATTCAGTCAATAGCTTCAAACATTTCTGGACGTTTTTCAATGGCAAAAATCAATGAATATTGTAAATGCACAAACAGTAATATCTCCACATTGCAAGGTGCAATTCTGAAATTTTTTGCTTTTTCTTGCTCCTCTTAGCATGATAAAGAAGATTCAAAGAGAGTGAGATGCCAGCTCTTTTCATTCAGTCAGTAGCTTCAAACATTTCTGGTATATGAATAACATGATGTTTTTCAATGGCAAAAATCAATGAATATTGTAAATGCACAAACAGTAATTTCTCCGCATTGCAAGGTGCAATTCTGAAATTTTTTGCTTTTTCCTGCTAATCCTAGCATGATAAAGAAGATTCAAAGAGAGTGAGATGCCAGCTCCTTTCATTCAGTCAGTAGCTTCAAACATTTCTGGATGTTTTTCAATGGCAAAAATCAATGAATATTGTAAATGCACAAACACTAATATCTCCACATTGCAAGGTGCAATTCTGAAATTTTTTGCTTTTTCCTGCTCCTCTTAGCATGATAAAGAAGATTCAAAGAGAGTGAGATGCCAGCTCTTTTCATTCAGTCAGTAGCTTCAAACATTTCTGGTATATGAATAACATGATGTTTTTCAATGGCAAAAATCAATGAATATTGTAAATGCACAAACAGTAATTTCTCCGCATTGCAAGGTGCAATTCTGAAATGTTTTGCTTTTTC
This sequence comes from Phyllobates terribilis, assembly GCF_046119375.1. Taxonomy (NCBI): domain Eukaryota; kingdom Metazoa; phylum Chordata; class Amphibia; order Anura; family Dendrobatidae; genus Phyllobates; species Phyllobates terribilis. The sequence goes on along the minus strand of NW_027362942.1, from coordinate 37,265 downwards.
CTGCTAATCCTAGCATGATAAAGAAGATTCAAAGAGAGTGAGATGCCAGCTCCTTTCATTCAGTCAGTAGCTTCAAACATTTCTGGACGTTTTTCAATGGCAAAAATCAATGAATATTGTAAATGCACAAAAAGTAATATCTACACATTGCAAGGTGCAATTCTGAAATTTTTTGCTTTTTCCTGCTCCTCTTAGCATGATAAAGAAGATTCAAAGAGAGTGAGATGCCAGCTCTTTTCATTCAGTCAGTAGCTTCAAACATTTCTGGTATATGAATAACATGATGTTTTTCAATGGCAAAAATCAATGAATATTGTAAATGCACAAACAGTAATTTCTCCGCATTGCAAGGTGCAATTCTGAATTTTTTTGCTTTTTCCTGCTAATCCTAGCATGATAAAGAAGATTCAAAGAGAGTGAGATGCCAGCTCCTTTCATTCAGTCAGTAGCTTCAAACATTTCTGGACGTTTTTCAATGGCAAAAATCAATGAATATTGTAAATGCACAAACAGTAATATCTCCACATTGCAAGGTGCAATTCTGAAATTTTTTGCTTTTTCCTGCTAATCCTAGCATGATAAAGAAGATTCAAAGAGAGTGAGATGCCAGCTCCTTTCATTCAGTCAGTAGCTTCAAACATTTCTGGACGTTTTTCAATGGCAAAAATCAATGAATATTGTAAATGCACAAACAGTAATATCTCCACATTGCAAGGTGCAATTCTGAAATTTTTTGCTTTTTCCTGCTCCTCTTAGCATGATAAAGAAGATTCAAAGAGAGTGAGATGCCAGCTCTTTTCATTCAGTCAGTAGCTTCAAACATTTCTGGTATATGAATAACATGATGTTTTTCAATGGCAAAAATCAATGAATATTGTAAATGCACAAACAGTAATTTCTCCGCATGGCAAAGGGCAATTCTGAAATTTTTTGCTTTTTCCTGCTAATCCTAGCATGATAAAGAAGATTCAAAGAGAGTGAGATGCCAGCTCCTTTCATTCAGTCAGTAGCTTCAAACATTTCTGGACGTTTTTCAATGGCAAAAATCAATGAATATTGTAAATGCACAAACAGTAATATCTCCACATTGCAAGGTGCAATTCTGAAATTTTTTGCTTTTTCCTGCTAATCCTAGCATGATAAAGAAGATTCAAAGAGAGTGAGATGCCAGCTCCTTTCATTCAGTCAATAGCTTCAAACATTTCTGGACGTTTTTCAATGGCAAAAATCAATGAATATTGTAAATGCACAAACAGTAATATCTCCACATTGCAAGGTGCAATTCTGAAATTTTTTGCTTTTTCTTGCTCCTCTTAGCATGATAAAGAAGATTCAAAGAGAGTGAGATGCCAGCTCTTTTCATTCAGTCAGTAGCTTCAAACATTTCTGGTATATGAATAACATGATGTTTTTCAATGGCAAAAATCAATGAATATTGTAAATGCACAAACAGTAATTTCTCCGCATTGCAAGGTGCAATTCTGAAATTTTTTGCTTTTTCCTGCTAATCCTAGCATGATAAAGAAGATTCAAAGAGAGTGAGATGCCAGCTCCTTTCATTCAGTCAGTAGCTTCAAACATTTCTGGATGTTTTTCAATGGCAAAAATCAATGAATATTGTAAATGCACAAACAGTAATATCTCCACATTGCAAGGTGCAATTCTGAAATTTTTTGCTTTTTCCTGCTCCTCTTAGCATGATAAAGAAGATTCAAAGAGAGTGAGATGCCAGCTCTTTTCATTCAGTCAGTAGCTTCAAACATTTCTGGTATATGAATAACATGATGTTTTTCAATGGCAAAAATCAATGAATATTGTAAATGCACAAACAGTAATTTCTCCGCATTGCAAGGTGCAATTCTGAAATTTTTTGCTTTTTCCTGCTAATCCTAGCATGATAAAGAAGATTCAAAGAGAGTGAGATGCCAGCTCCTTTCATTCAGTCAGTAGCTTCAAACATTTCTGGACGTTTTTCAATGGAAAAAATCAATGAATATTGTAAATGCACAAAAAGTAATATCTACACATTGCAAGGTGCAATTCTGAAATTTTTTGCTTTTTCCTGCTCCTCTTAGCATGATAAAGAAGATTCAAAGAGAGTGAGATGCCAGCTCTTTTCATTCAGTCAGTAGCTTCAAACATTTCTGGTTTATGAATAACATGATGTTTTTCAATGGCAAAAATCAATGAATATTGTAAATGCACAAACAGTAATTTCTCCGCATTGCAAGGTGCAATTCTGAATTTTTTTGCTTTTTCCTGCTAATCCTAGCATGATAAAGAAGATTCAAAGAGAGTGAGATGCCAGCTCCTTTCATTCAGTCAGTAGCTTCAAACATTTCTGGACGTTTTTCAATGGCAAAAATCAATGAATATTGTAAATGCACAAACAGTAATATCTCCACATTGCAAGGTGCAATTCTGAAATTTTTTGCTTTTTCCTGCTAATCCTAGCATGATAAAGAAGATTCAAAGAGAGTGAGATGCCAGCTCCTTTCATTCAGTCAGTAGCTTCAAACATTTCTGGACGTTTTTCAATGGCAAAAATCAATGAATATTGTAAATGCACAAACAGTAATATCTCCACATTGCAAGGTGCAATTCTGAAATTTTTTGCTTTTTCTTGCTCCTCTTAGCATGATAAAGAATATTCAAAGAGAGTGAGATGCCAGCTCTTTTCATTCAGTCAGTAGCTTCAAACATTTCTGGTATATGAATAACATGATGTTTTTCAATGGCAAAAATCAATGAATATTGTAAATGCACAAACAGTAATTTCTCCGCATTGCAAGGTGCAATTCTGAAATTTTTTGCTTTTTCCTGCTAATCCTAGCATGATAAAGAAGATTCAAAGAGAGTGAGATGCCCGCTCCTTTCATTCAGTCAGTAGCTTCAAACATTTCTGGATGTTTTTCAATGGCAAAAATCAATGAATATTGTAAATGCACAAACAGTAATATCTCCACATTGCAAGGTGCAATTCTGAAATTTTTTGCTTTTTCCTGCTCCTCTTAGCATGATAAAGAAGATTCAAAGAGAGTGAGATGCCAGCTCTTTTCATTCAGTCAGTAGCTTCAAACATTTCTGGTATATGAATAACATGATGTTTTTCAATGGCAAAAATCAATGAATATTGTAAATGCACAAACAGTAATTTCTCCGCATTGCAAGGTGCAATTCTGAAATTTTTTGCTTTTTCCTGCTAATCCTAGCATGATAAAGAAGATTCAAAGAGAGTGAGATGCCAGCTCCTTTCATTCAGTCAGTAGCTTCAAACATTTCTGGACGTTTTTCAATGGCAAAAATCAATGAATATTGTAAATGCACAAACAGTAATATCTCCACATTGCAAGGTGCAATTCTGAAATTTTTTGCTTTTTCCTGCTCCTCTTAGCATGATAAAGAAGATTCAAAGAGAGTGAGATGCCAGCTCTTTTCATTCAGTCAGTAGCTTCAAACATTTCTGGCATATGAATAACATGATGTTTTTCAATGGCAAAAATCAATGAATATTGTGAATGCACAAACAGTAATTTCTCCGCATTGCAAGGTGCAATTCTGAAATTTTTTGCTTTTTCCTGCTAATCCTAGCATGATAAAGAAGATTCAAAGAGAGTGAGATGCCAGCTCCTTTCATTCAGTCAGTAGCTTCAAACATTTCTGGACGTTTTTCAATGGCAAAAATCAATGAATATTGTAAATGCACAAACAGTAATATCTCCACATTGCAAGGTGCAATTCTGAAATTTTTTGCTTTTTCCTGCTCCTCTTAGCATGATAAAGAAGATTCAAAGAGAGTGAGATGCCAGCTCTTTTCATTCAGTCAGTAGCTTCAAACATTTCTGGTATATGAATAACATGATGTTTTTCAATGGCAAAAATCAATGAATATTGTAAATGCACAAACAGTAATTTCTCCGCATTGCAAGGTGCAATTCTGAAATTTTTTGCTTTTTCATGCTAATCCTAGCATGATAAAGAAGATTCAAAGAGAGTGAGATGCCAGCTCCTTTCATTCAGTCAGTAGCTTCAAACATTTCTGGACATTTTTCAATGGCAAAAATCAATGAATATTGTAAATGCACAAACAGTAATATCTCCACATTGCAAGGTGCAATTCTGAAATTTTTTGCTTTTTCCTGCTAATCCTAGCATGATAAAGAAGATTCAAAGAGAGTGAGATGCCAGCTCCTTTCATTCAGTCAGTAGCTTCAAACATTTCTGGACGTTTTTCAATGGCAAAAATCAATGAATATTGTAAATGCACAAACAGTAATATCTCCACATTGCAAGGTGCAATTCTGAAATTTTTTGCTTTTTCTTGCTTCTCTTAGCATGATAAAGAAGATTCAAAGAGAGTGAGATGCCAGCTCTTTTCATTCAGTCAGTAGCTTCAAACATTTCTGGTATATGAATAACATGATGTTTTTCAATGGCAAAAATCAATGAATATTGTAAATGCACAAACAGTAATTTCTCCGCATTGCAAGGTGCAATTCTGAAATTTTTTGCTTTTTCCTGCTAATCCTAGCATGATAAAGAAGATTCAAAGAGAGTGAGATGCCAGCTCCTTTCATTCAGTCAGTAGCTTCAAACATTTCTGGATGTTTTTTAATGGCAAAAATCAATGAATATTGTAAATGCACAAACAGTAATATCTCCACATTGCAAGGTGCAATTCTGAAATTTTTTGCTTTTTCCTGCTCCTCTTAGCATGAAAAAGAAGATTCAAAGAGAGTGAGATGCCAGCTCTTTTCATTCAGTCAGTAGCTTCAAACATTTCTGGTATATGAATAACATGATGTTTTTCAATGGCAAAAATCAATGAATATTGTAAATGCACAAACAGTAATTTCTCCGCATTGCAAGGTGCAATTCTGAAATTTTCTGCTTTTTCCTGCTAATCCTAGCATGATAAAGAAGATTCAAAGAGATTGAGATGCCAGCTCCTTTCATTCAGTCAGTAGCTTCAAACATTTCTGCACGTTTTTCAATGGCAAAAATCAATGAATATTGTAAATGCACAAACAGTAATATCTCCACATTGCAAATTGCAATTCTGAATTTTTTTGCTTTTTCCTGCTCCTCTTAGCATGATAAAGAAGATTCAAAGAGAGTGAGATGCCAGCTCTTTTCATTCAGTCAGTAGCTTCAAACATTTCTGGTATATGAATAACATGATGTTTTTCAATGGCAAAAATCAATGAATATTGTAAATGCACAAACAGTAATTTCTCCGCATTGCAAGGTGCAATTCTGAAATTTTTTGCTTTTTCCTGCTAATCCTAGCATGATAAAGAAGATTCAAAGAGAGTGAGATGCCAGCTCCTTTCATTCAGTCAGTAGCTTCAAACATTTCTGGACGTTTTTCAATGGCAAAAATCAATGAATATTGTAAATGCACAAACAGTAATATCTCCACATTGCAAATTGCAATTCTGAAATTTTTTGCTTTTTCCTGCTCCTCTTAGCATGATAAAGAAGATTCAAAGAGAGTGAGATGCCAGCTCTTTTCATTCAGTCAGTAGCTTCAAACATTTCTGGTATATGAATAACATGATGTTTTTCAATGGCAAAAATCAATGAATATTGTAAATGCACAAACAGTAATTTCTCCGCATTGCAAGGGGCAATTCTGAAATTTTTTGCTTTTTCCTGCTAATCCTAGCATGATAAAGAAGATTCAAAGAGAGTGAGATGCCAGCTCCTTTCATTCAGTCAGTAGCTTCAAACATTTCTGGACGTTTTTCAATGGAAAAAATCAATGAATATTGTAAATGCACAAACAGTAATATCTCCACATTGCAAGGTGCAATTCTGAAATGTTTTGCTTTTTCCTGCTCCTCTTAGCATGATAAAGAAGATTCAAAGAGAGTGAGATGCCAGCTCTTTTCATTCAGTCAGTAGCTTCAAACATTTCTGGTATATGAATAACATGATGTTTTTCAATTGCAAAAATCAATGAATATTATAAATGCACAAACAGTAATTTCTCCGCATTGCAAGGTGCAATTCTGAAATTTTTTGCTTTTTCCTGCTAATCCTAGCATGATAAAGAAGATTCAAAGAGAGTGAGATGCCAGCTCCTTTCATTCAGTCAGTAGCTTCAAACATTTCTGGACGTTTTTCAATGGCAAAAATCAATGAATATTGTAAATGCACAAACAGTAATATCTCCACATTGCAAGGTGCAATTCTGAAATTTTTTGCTTTTTCCTGCTCCTCTTAGCATGATAAAGAAGATTCAAAGAGAGTGAGATGCCAGCTCTTTTCATTCAGTCAGTAGCTTCAAACATTTCTGGTATATGAATAACATGATGTTTTTCAATGGCAAAAATCAATGAATATTGTAAATGCACAAACAGTAATTTCTCCGCATTGCAAGGTGCAATTCTGAAATTTTTTGCTTTTTCCTGCTAATCCTAGCATGATAAAGAAGATTCAAAGAGAGTGAGATGCCAGCTCCTTTCATTCAGTCAGTAGCTTCAAACATTTCTGGACGTTTTTCAATGGCAAAAATCAATGAATATTGTAAATGCACAAACAGTAATATCTCCACATTGCAAGGTGCAATTCTGAAATTTTTTGCTTTTTCCTGCTCCTCTTAGCATGATAAAGAAGATTCAAAGAGAGTGAGATGCCAGCTCTTTTCATTCAGTCAGTAGCTTCAAACATTTCTGGTATATGAATAACATGATGTTTTTCAATGGCAAAAATCAATGAATATTGTAAATGCACAAACAGTAATATCTCCACATTGCAAGGTGCAATTCTGAAATTTTTTGCTTTTTCCTGCTAATCCTAGCATGATAAAGAAGATTCAAAGAGAGTGAGATGCCAGCTCCTTTCATTCAGTCAGTAGCTTCAAACATTTCTGGACGTTTTTCAATGGCAAAAATCAATGAATATTGTAAATGCACAAACAGTAATATCTCCACATTGCAAGGTGCAATTCTGAAATTTTTTGCTTTTTCCTGCTCCTCTTAGCATGATAAAGAAGATTCAAAGAGAGTGAGATGCCAGCTCTTTTCATTCAGTCAGTAGCTTCAAACATTTCTGGTATATGAATAACATGATGTTTTTCAATTGCAAAAATCAATGAATATTATAAATGCACAAACAGTAATTTCTCCGCATTGCAAGGTGCAATTCTGAAATTTTTTGCTTTTTCCTGCTAATCCTAGCATGATAAAGAAGATTCAAAGAGAGTGAGATGCCAGCTCCTTTCATTCAGTCAGTAGCTTCAAACATTTCTGGACGTTTTTCAATGGCAAAAATCAATGAATATTGTAAATGCACAAACAGTAATATCTCCACATTGCAAGGTGCAATTCTGAAATTTTTTGCTTTTTCCTGCTCCTCTTAGCATGATAAAGAAGATTCAAAGAGAGTGAGATGCCAGCTCTTTTCATTCAGTCAGTAGCTTCAAACATTTCTGGTATATGAATAACATGATGTTTTTCAATGGCAAAAATCAATGAATATTGTAAATGCACAAACAGTAATTTCTCCGCATTGCAAGGTGCAATTCTGAAATTTTTTGCTTTTTCCTGCTAATCCTAGCATGATAAAGAAGATTCAAAGAGAGTGAGATGCCAGCTCCTTTCATTCAGTCAGTAGCTTCAAACATTTCTGGACGTTTTTCAATGGCAAAAATCAATGAATATTGTAAATGCAAAAATAGTAATATCTCCACATTGCAAGGTGCAATTCTGAAATTTTTTGCTTTTTCCTGCTCCTCTTAGCATGATAAAGAAGATTCAAAGAGAGTGAGATGCCAGCTCTTTTCATTCAGTCAGTAGCTTCAAACATTTATGGTATATGAATAACATGATGTTTTTCAATGGCAAAAATCAATGAATATTGTAAATGCACAAACAGTAATTTCTCCGCATTGCAAGGTGCAATTCTGAAATTTTTTGCTTTTTCCTGCTAATCCTAGCATGATAAAGAAGATTCAAAGAGAGTGAGATGCCAGCTCCTTTCAATCAGTCAGTAGCTTCAAACATTTCTGGACGTTTTTCAATGGCAAAAATCAATGAATATTGTAAATGCACAAACAGTAATATCTCCACATTGCAAGGTGCAATTCTGAAATTTTTTGCTTTTTCCTGCTCCTCTTAGCATGATAAAGAAGATTCAAAGAGAGTGAGATGCCAGCTCTTTTCATTCAGTCAGTAGCTTCAAACATTTCTGGCATATGAATAACATGATGTTTTTCAATGGCAAAAATCAATGAATATTGTAAATGCACAAACAGTAATTTCTCCGCATTGCAAGGTGCAATTCTGAAATTTTTTGCTTTTTCCTGCTAATCCTAGCATGATAAAGAAGATTCAAAGAGAGTGAGATGCCAGCTCCTTTCATTCAGTCAGTAGCTTCAAACATTTCTGGACGTTTTTCAATGGCAAAAATCAATGAATATTGTAAATGCACAAACAGTAATATCTCCACATTGCAAGGTGCAATTCTGAAATTTTTTGCTTTTTCCTGCTCCTCTTAGCATGATAAAGAAGATTCAAAGAGAGTGAGATGCCAGCTCTTTTCATTCAGTCAGTAGCTTCAAACATTTCTGGTATATGAATAACATGATGTTTTTCAATGGCAAAAATCAATGAATATTGTAAATGCACAAACAGTAATTTCTCCGCATTGCAAGGTGCAATTCTGAAATTTTTTGCTTTTTCCTGCTAATCCTAGCATGATAAAGAAGATTCAAAGAGAGTGAGATGCCAGCTCCTTTCATTCAGTCAGTAGCTTCAAACATTTCTGGACGTTTTTCAATGGCAAAAATCAATGAATATTGTAAATGCACAAACAGTAATATCTCCACATTGCAAGGTGCAATTCTGAAATTTTTTGCTTTTTCCTGCTAATCCTAGCATGATAAAGAAGATTCAAAGAGAGTGAGATGCCAGCTCCTTTCATTCAGTCAGTAGCTTCAAACATTTCTGGATGTTTTTCAATGGCAAAAATCAATGAATATTGTAAATGCACAAACAGTAATATCTCCACATTGCAATGTGCAATTCTGAAATTTTTTGCTTTTTCCTGCTCCTCTTAGCATGATAAAGAAGATTCAAAGAGAGTGAGATGCCAGCTCTTTTCATTCAGTCAGTAGCTTCAAACATTTCTGGTATATGAATAACATGATGTTTTTCAATGGCAAAAATCAATGAATATTGTAAATGCACAAACAGTAATTTCTCCGCATTGCAAGGTGCAATTCTGAAATTTTTTGCTTTTTCCTGCTAATCCTAGTATGATAAAGAAGATTCAAAGAGAGTGAGATGCCAGCTCCTTTCATTCAGTCAGTAGCTTCAAACATTTCTGGACGTTTTTCAATGGCAAAAATCAATGAATATTGTAAATGCACAAACAGTAATATCTCCACATTGCAAGGTGCAATTCTGAAATTTTTTGCTTTTTCCTGCTAATCCTAGCATGATAAAGAAGATTCAAAGAGAGTGAGATGCCAGCTCCTTTCATTCAGTCAGTAGCTTCAAACATTTCTGGACGTTTTTCAATGGCAAAAATCAATGAATATTGTAAATGCACAAACATTAATATCTCCACATTGCAAGGTGCAATTCTGAAATTTTTTGCTTTTTCTTGCTCCTCTTAGCATGATAAAGAAGATTCAAAGAGAGTGAGATGCCAGCTCTTTTCATTCAGTCAGTAGCTTCAAACATTTCTGGTATATGAATAACATGATGTTTTTCAATGGCAAAAATCAATGAATATTGTAAATGCACAAACAGTAATTTCTCCGCATTGCAAGGTGCAATTCTGAAATTTTTTGCTTTTTCCTGCTAATCCTAGCATGATAAAGAAGATTCAAAGAGAGTGAGATGCCAGCTCCTTTCATTCAGTCAGTAGCTTCAAACATTTCTGGATGTTTTTCAATGGCAAAAATCAATGAATATTGTAAATGCACAAACAGTAATATCTCCACATTGCAAGGTGCAATTCTGAAATTTTTTGCTTTTTCCTGCTCCTCTTAGCATGATAAAGAAGATTCAAAGAGAGTGAGATGCCAGCTCTTTTCATTCAGTCAGTAGCTTCAAACATTTCTGGTATATGAATAACATGATGTTTTTCAATGGCAAAAATCAATGAATATTGTAAATGCACAAACAGTAATTTCTCCGCATTGCAAGGTGCAATTCTGAAATTTTTTGCTTTTTCCTGCTAATCCTAGCATGATAAAGAAGATTCAAAGAGAGTGAGATGCCAGCTCCTTTCATTCAGTCAGTAGCTTCAAACATTTCTGGACGTTTTTCAATGGCAAAAATCAATGAATATTGTAAATGCACAAACAGTAATATCTCCACATTGCAAGGTGCAATTCTGAAATTTTTTGCTTTTTCCTGCTCCTCTTAGCATGATAAAGAAGATTCAAAGAGAGTGAGATGCCAGCTCTTTTCATTCAGTCAGTAGCTTCAAACATTTCTGGCATATGAATAACATGATGTTTTTCAATGGCAAAAATCAATGAATATTGTAAATGCACAAACAGTAATTTCTCCGCATTGCAAGGTGCAATTCTGAAATTTTTTGCTTTTTCCTGCTAATCCTAGCATGATAAAGAAGATTCAAAGAGAGTGAGATGCCAGCTCCTTTCATTCAGTCAGTAGCTTCAAACATTTCTGGACGTTTTTCAATGGCAAAAATCAATGAATATTGTAAATGCACAAACAGTAATATCTCCACATTGCAAGGTGCAATTCTGAAATTTTTTGCTTTTTCCTGCTCCTCTTAGCATGATAAAGAAGATTCAAAGAGAGTGAGATGCCAGCTCTTTTCATTCAGTCAGTAGCTTCAAACATTTCTGGTATATGAATAACATGATGTTTTTCAATGGCAAAAATCAATGAATATTGTAAATGCACAAACAGTAATATCTCCACATTGCAAGGTGCAATTCTGAAATTTTTTGCTTTTTCCTGCTAATCCTAGCATGATAAAGAAGATTCAAAGAGAGTGAGATGCCAGCTCCTTTCATTCAGTCAGTAGCTTCAAACATTTCTGGACGTTTTTCAATGGCAAAAATCAATGAATATTGTAAATGCACAAACAGTAATATCTCCACATTGCAAGGTGCAATTCTGAAATTTTTTTGCTTTTTCCTGCTCCTCTTAGCATGATAAAGAAGATTCAAAGAGAGTGAGATGCCAGCTCTTTTCATTCAGTCAGTAGCTTCAAACATTTCTGGTATATGAATAACATGATGTTTTTCAATGGCAAAAATCAATGAATATTGTAAATGCACAAACAGTAATTTCTCCGCATTGCAAGGTGCAATTCTGAAATTTTTTGCTTTTTCCTGCTAATCCTAGCTTGATAAAGGAGATTCAAAGAGAGTGAGATGCCAGCTCCTTTCATTCAGTCAGTAGCTTCAAACATTTCTGGACGTTTTTCAATGGCAAAAATCAATGAATATTGTAAATGCACAAACAGTAATATCTCCACATTGCAAGGTGCAATTCTGAAATTTTTTGCTTTTTCCTGCTAATATTAGCATGATAAAGAAGATTCAAAGAGAGTGAGATGCCAGCTCCTTTCATTCAGTCAGTAGCTTCAAACATTTCTGGACGTTTTTCAATGGCAAAAATCAATGAATATTGTAAATGCACAAACAGTAATATCTCCACATTGCAAGGTGCAATTCTGAAATTTTTTGCTTTTTCCTGCTCCTCTTAGCATGATAAAGAAGATTCAAAGAGAGTGAGATGCCAGCTCTTTTCATTCAGTCAGTAGCTTCAAACATTTCTGGTATATGAATAACATGATGTTTTTCAATGGCAAAAATCAATGAATATTGTAAATGCACAAACAGTAATTTCTCCGCATTGCAAGGTGCAATTCTGAAATTTTTTGCTTTTTCCTGCTAATCCTAGCATGATAAAGAAGATTCAAAGAGAGTGAGATGCCAGCTCCTTTCATTCAGTCAGTAGCTTCAAACATTTCTGGATGTTTTTCAATGGCAAAAATCAATGAATATTGTAAATGCACAAACAGTAATATCTCCACATTGCAAGGTGCAATTCTGAAATTTTTTGCTTTTTCCTGCTCCTCTTAGCATGATAAAGAAGATTCAAAGAGAGTGAGATGCCAGCTCTTTTCATTCAGTCAGTAGCTTCAAACATTTCTGGTATATGAATAACATGATGTTTTTCAATGGCAAAAATCAATGAATATTGTAAATGCACAAACAGTAATTTCTCCGCATTGCAAGGTGCAATTCTGAAATTTTTTGCTTTTTCCTGCTAATCCTAGCATGATAAAGAAGATTCAAAGAGAGTGAGATGCCAGCTCCTTTCATTCAGTCAGTAGCTTCAAACATTTCTGGACGTTTTTCAATGGCAAAAATCAATGAATATTGTAAATGCACAAACAGTAATATCTCCACATTGCAAGGTGCAATTCTGAAATTTTTTGCTTTTTCCTGCTCCTCTTAGCATGATAAAGAAGATTCAAAGAGAGTGAGATGCCAGCTCTTTTCATTCAGTCAGTAGCTTCAAACATTTCTGGCATATGAATAACATGATGTTTTTCAATGGCAAAAATCAATGAATATTGTAAATGCACAAACAGTAATTTCTCCGCATTGCAAGGTGCAATTCTGAAATTTTTTGCTTTTTCCTGCTAATCCTAGCATGATAAAGAAGATTCAAAGAGAGTGAGATGCCAGCTCCTTTCATTCAGTCAGTAGCTTCAAACATTTCTGGACGTTTTTCAATGGCAAAAATCAATGAATATTGTAAATGCACAAACAGTAATATCTCCACATTGCAAGGTGCAATTCTGAAATTTTTTGCTTTTTCCTGCTCCTCTTAGCATGATAAAGAAGATTCAAAGAGAGTGAGATGCCAGCTCTTTTCATTCAGTCAGTAGCTTCAAACATTTCTGGTATATGAATAACATGATGTTTTTCAAAGGCAAAAATCAATGAATATTGTAAATGCACAAACAGTAATATCTCCACATTGCAAGGTGCAATTCTGAAATTTTTTGCTTTTTCCTGCTAATCCTAGCATGATAAAGAAGATTCAAAGAGAGTGAGATGCCAGCTCCTTTCATTCAGTCAGTAGCTTCAAACATTTCTGGACGTTTTTCAATGGCAAAAATCAATGAATATTGTAAATGCACAAACAGTAATATCTCCACATTGCAAGGTGCAATTCTGAAATTTTTTTGCTTTTTCCTGCTCCTCTTAGCATGATAAAGAAGATTCAAAGAGAGTGAGATGCCAGCTCTTTTCATTCAGTCAGTAGCTTCAAACATTTCTGGTATATGAATAACATGATGTTTTTCAATGGCAAAAATCAATGAATATTGTAAATGCACAAACAGTAATTTCTCCGCATTGCAAGGTGCAATTCTGAAATTTTTTGCTTTTTCCTGCTAATCCTAGCTTGATAAAGGAGATTCAAAGAGAGTGAGATGCCAGCTCCTTTCATTCAGTCAGTAGCTTCAAACATTTCTGGACGTTTTTCAATGGCAAAAATCAATGAATATTGTAAATGCACAAACAGTAATATCTCCACATTGCAAGGTGCAATTCTGAAATTTTTTGCTTTTTCCTGCTAATATTAGCATGATAAAGAAGATTCAAAGAGAGTGAGATGCCAGCTCCTTTCATTCAGTCAGTAGCTTCAAACATTTCTGGACGTTTTTCAATGGCAAAAATCAATGAATATTGTAAATGCACAAACAGTAATATCTCCACATTGCAAGGTGCAATTCTGAAATTTTTTGCTTTTTCCTGCTCCTCTTAGCATGATAAAGAAGATTCAAAGAGAGTGAGATGCCAGCTCTTTTCATTCAGTCAGTAGCTTCAAACATTTCTGGTATATGAATAACATGATGTTTTTCAATGGCAAAAATCAATGAATATTGTAAATGCACAAACAGTAATTTCTCCGCATTGCAAGGTGCAATTCTGAAATTTTTTGCTTTTTCCTGCTAATCCTAGCATGATAAAGAAGATTCAAAGAGAGTGAGATGCCAGCTCCTTTCATTCAGTCAGTAGCTTCAAACATTTCTGGACGTTTTTCAATGGCAAAAATCAATGAATATTGTAAATGCACAAACAGTAATATCTCCACATTGCAAGGTGCAATTCTGAAATTTTTTGCTTTTTCCTGCTAATCCTAGCATGATAAAGAAGATTCAAAGAGAGTGAGATGCCAGCTCCTTTCATTCAGTCAGTAGCTTCAAACATTTCTGGACGTTTTTCAATGGCAAAAATCAATGAATATTGTAAATGCACAAACAGTAATATCTCCACATTGCAAGGTGCAATTCTGAAATTTTTTGCTTTTTCTTGCTCCTCTTAGCATGATAAAGAAGATTCAAAGAGAGTGAGATGCCAGCTCTTTTCATTCAGTCAGTAGCTTCAAACATTTCTGGTATATGAATAACATGATGTTTTTCAATGGCAAAAATCAATGAATATTGTAAATGCACAAACAGTAATTTCTCCGCATTGCAAGGTGCAATTCTGAAATTTTTTGCTTTTTCCTGCTAATCCTAGCATGATAAAGAAGATTCAAAGAGAGTGAGATGCCAGCTCCTTTCATTCAGTCAGTAGCTTCAAACATTTCTGGATGTTTTTCAATGGCAAAAATCAATGAATATTGTAAATGCACAAACAGTAATATCTCCACATTGCAAGGTGCAATTCTGAAATTTTTTGCTTTTTCCTGCTCCTCTTAGCATGATAGAGAAGATTCAAAGAGAGTGAGATGCCAGCTCTTTTCATTCAGTCAGTAGCTTCAAACATTTCTGGTATATGAATAACATGATGTTTTTCAATGGCAAAAATCAATGAATATTGTAAATGCACAAACAGTAATTTCTCCGCATTGCAAGGTGCAATTCTGAAATTTTTTGCTTTTTCCTGCTAATCCTAGCTTGATAAAGGAGATTCAAAGAGAGTGAGATGCCAGCTCCTTTCATTCAGTCAGTAGCTTCAAACATTTCTGGACGTTTTTCAATGGCAAAAATCAATGAATATTGTAAATGCACAAACAGTAATATCTCCACATTGCAAGGTGCAATTCTGAAATTTTTTGCTTTTTCCTGCTAATATTAGCATGATAAAGAAGATTCAAAGAGAGTGAGATGCCAGCTCCTTTCATTCAGTCAGTAGCTTCAAACATTTCTGGACGTTTTTCAATGGCAAAAATCAATGAATATTGTAAATGCACAAACAGTAATATCTCCACATTGCAAGGTGCAATTCTGAAATTTTTTGCTTTTTCCTGCTCCTCTTAGCATGATAAAGAAGATTCAAAGAGAGTGAGATGCCAGCTCTTTTCATTCAGTCAGTAGCTTCAAACATTTCTGGTATATGAATAACATGATGTTTTTCAATGGCAAAAATCAATGAATATTGTAAATGCACAAACAGTAATTTCTCCGCATTGCAAGGTGCAATTCTGAAATTTTTTGCTTTTTCCTGCTAATCCTAGCATGATAAAGAAGATTCAAAGAGAGTGAGATGCCAGCTCCTTTCATTCAGTCAGTAGCTTCAAACATTTCTGGACGTTTTTCAATGGCAAAAATCAATGAATATTGTAAATGCACAAACAGTAATATCTCCACATTGCAAGGTGCAATTCTGAAATTTTTTGCTTTTTCCTGCTAATCCTAGCATGATAAAGAAGATTCAAAGAGAGTGAGATGCCAGCTCCTTTCATTCAGTCAGTAGCTTCAAACATTTCTGGACGTTTTTCAATGGCAAAAATCAATGAATATTGTAAATGCACAAACAGTAATATCTCCACATTGCAAGGTGCAATTCTGAAATTTTTTGCTTTTTCTTGCTCCTCTTAGCATGATAAAGAAGATTCAAAGAGAGTGAGATGCCAGCTCTTTTCATTCAGTCAGTAGCTTCAAACATTTCTGGTATATGAATAACATGATGTTTTTCAATGGCAAAAATCAATGAATATTGTAAATGCACAAACAGTAATTTCTCCGCATTGCAAGGTGCAATTCTGAAATTTTTTGCTTTTTCCTGCTAATCCTAGCATGATAAAGAAGATTCAAAGAGAGTGAGATGCCAGCTCCTTTCATTCAGTCAGTAGCTTCAAACATTTCTGGATGTTTTTCAATGGCAAAAATCAATGAATATTGTAAATGCACAAACAGTAATATCTCCACATTGCAAGGTGCAATTCTGAAATTTTTTGCTTTTTCCTGCTCCTCTTAGCATGATAGAGAAGATTCAAAGAGAGTGAGATGCCAGCTCTTTTCATTCAGTCAGTAGATTCAAACATTTCTGGTATATGAATAACATGATGTTTTTCAATGGCAAAAATCAATGAATATTGTAAATGCACAAACAGTAATTTCTCCGCATTGCAAGGTGCAATTCTGAAATTTTTTGCTTTTTCCTGCTAATCCTAGCATGATAAAGAAGATTCAAAGAGAGTGAGATGCCAGCTCCTTTCATTCAGTCAGTAGCTTCAAACATTTCTGGACGTTTTTCAATGGCAAAAATCAATGAATATTGTAAATGCACAAACAGTAATATCTCCACATTGCAAGGTGCAATTCTGAAATTTTTTGCTTTTTCCTGCTAATCCTAGCATGATAAAGAAGATTCAAAGAGAGTGAGATGCCAGCTCCTTTCATTCAGTCAGTAGCTTCAAACATTTCTGGACGTTTTTCAATGGCAAAAATCAATGAATATTGTAAATGCACAAACAGTAATATCTCCACATTGCAAGGTGCAATTCTGAAATTTTTTGCTTTTTCTTGCTCCTCTTAGCATGATAAAGAATATTCAAAGAGAGTGAGATGCCAGCTCTTTTCATTCAGTCAGTAGCTTCAAACATTTCTGGTATATGAATAACATGATGTTTTTCAATGGCAAAAATCAATGAATATTGTAAATGCACAAACAGTAATTTCTCCGCATTGCAAGGTGCAATTCTGAAATTTTTTGCTTTTTCCTGCTAATCCTAGCATGATAAAGAAGATTCAAAGAGAGTGAGATGCCAGCTCCTTTCATTCAGTCAGTAGCTTCAAACATTTCTGGATGTTTTTCAATGGCAAAAATCAATGAATATTGTAAATGCACAAACAGTAATATCTCCACATTGCAAGGTGCAATTATGAAATTTTTTGCTTTTTCCTGCTCCTCTTAGCATGATAAAGAAGATTCAAAGAGAGTGAGATGCCAGCTCTTTTCATTCAGTCAGTAGCTTCAAACATTTCTGGCATATGAATAACATGATGTTTTTCAATGGCAAAAATCAATGAATATTGTAAATGCACAAACAGTAATTTCTCCGCATTGCAAGGTGCAATTCTGAAATTTTTTGCTTTTTCCTGCTAATCCTAGCATGATAAAGAAGATTCAAAGAGAGTGAGATGCCAGCTCCTTTCATTCAGTCAGTAGCTTCAAACATTTCTGGACGTTTTTCAATGGCAAAAATCAATGAATATTGTAAATGCACAAACAGTAATATCTCCACATTGCAAGGTGCAATTCTGAAATTTTTTGCTTTTTCCTGCTCCTCTTAGCATGATAAAGAAGATTCAAAGAGAGTGAGATGCCAGCTCTTTTCATTCAGTCAGTAGCTTCAAACATTTCTGGCATATGAATAACATGATGTTTTTCAATGGCAAAAATCAATGAATATTGTAAATGCACAAACAGTAATTTCTCCGCATTGCAAGGTGCAATTCTGAAATTTTTTGCTTTTTCCTGCTAATCCTAGCATGATAAAGAAGATTCAAAGAGAGTGAGATGCCAGCTCCTTTCATTCAGTCAGTAGCTTCAAACATTTCTGGACGTTTTTCAATGGCAAAAATCAATGAATATTGTAAATGCACAAACAGTAATATCTCCACATTGCAAGGTGCAATTCTGAAATTTTTTGCTTTTTCCTGCTCCTCTTAGCATGATAAAGAAGATTCAAAGAGAGTGAGATGCCAGCTCTTTTCATTCAGTCAGTAGCTTCAAACATTTCTGGTATATGAATAACATGATGTTTTTCAATGGCAAAAATCAATGAATATTGTAAATGCACAAACAGTAATATCTCCACATTGCAAGGTGCAATTCTGAAATTTTTTGCTTTTTCCTGCTAATCCTAGCATGATAAAGAAGATTCAAAGAGAGTGAGATGCCAGCTCCTTTCATTCAGTCAGTAGCTTCAAACATTTCTGGACGTTTTTCAATGGCAAAAATCAATGAATATTGTAAATGCACAAACAGTAATATCTCCACATTGCAAGGTGCAATTCTGAAATTTTTTGCTTTTTCCTGCTCCTCTTAGCATGATAAAGAAGATTCAAAGAGAGTGAGATGCCAGCTCTTTTCATTCAGTCAGTAGCTTCAAACATTTCTGGTATATGAATAACATGATGTTTTTCAATGGCAAAAATCAATGAAT
Organism: Phyllobates terribilis; assembly: GCF_046119375.1. Classification (NCBI taxonomy): domain Eukaryota; kingdom Metazoa; phylum Chordata; class Amphibia; order Anura; family Dendrobatidae; genus Phyllobates; species Phyllobates terribilis. Next base: position 18,849 of record NW_027362942.1, on the reverse strand, counting down.
ATTGTAAATGCACAAACAGTAATTTCTCCGCATTGCAAGGTGCAATTCTGAAATTTTTTGCTTTTTCCTGCTAATCCTAGCATGATAAAGGAGATTCAAAGAGAGTGAGATGCCAGCTCCTTTCATTCAGTCAGTAGCTTCAAACATTTCTGGACGTTATTCAATGGCAAAAATCAATGAATATTGTAAATGCACAAACAGTAATATCTCCACATTGCAAGGTGCAATTCTGAAATTTTTTGCTTTTTCCTGCTAATCCTAGCATGATAAAGAAGATTCAAAGAGAGTGAGATGCCAGCTCCTTTCATTCAGTCAGTAGCTTCAAACATTTCTGGACGTTTTTCAATGGCAAAAATCAATGAATATTGTAAATGCACAAACAGTAATATCTCCACATTGCAAGGTGCAATTCTGAAATTTTTTGCTTTTTCCTGCTCCTCTTAGCATGATAAAGAAGATTCAAAGAGAGTGAGATGCCAGCTCTTTTCATTCAGTCAGTAGCTTCAAACATTTCTGGTATATGAATAACATGATGTTTTTCAATGGCAAAAATCAATGAATATTGTAAATGCACAAACAGTAATTTCTCCGCATTGCAAGGTGCAATTCTGAAATTTTTTGCTTTTTCCTGCTAATCCTAGCATGATAAAGAAGATTCAAAGAGAGTGAGATGCCAGCTCCTTTCATTCAGTCAGTAGCTTCAAACATTTCTGGACGTTTTTCAATGGCAAAAATCAATGAATATTGTAAATGCACAAACAGTAATATCTCCACATTGCAAGGTGCAATTCTGAAATTTTTTGCTTTTTCCTGCTAATCCTAGCATGATAAAGAAGATTCAAAGAGAGTGAGATGCCAACTCCTTTCATTCAGTCAGTAGCTTCAAACATTTCTGGACGTTTTTCAATGGCAAAAATCAATGAATATTGTAAATGCACAAACAGTAATATCTCCACATTGCAAGGTGCAATTCTGAAATTTTTTGCTTTTTCTTGCTCCTCTTAGCATGATAAAGAAGATTCAAAGAGAGTGAGATGCCAGCTCTTTTCATTCAGTCAGTAGCTTCAAACATTTCTGGTATATGAATAACATGATGTTTTTCAATGGCAAAAATCAATGAATATTGTAAATGCACAAACAGTAATTTCTCCGCATTGCAATGTGCAATTCTGAAATTTTTTGCTTTTTCCTGCTAATCCTAGCATGATAAAGAAGATTCAAAGAGAGTGAGATGCCAGCTCCTTTCATTCAGTCAGTAGCTTCAAACATTTCTGGATGTTTTTCAATGGCAAAAATCAATGAATATTGTAAATGCACAAACAGTAATATCTCCACATTGCAAGGTGCAATTCTGAAATTTTTTGCTTTTTCCTGCTCCTCTTAGCATGATAGAGAAGATTCAAAGAGAGTGAGATGCCAGCTCTTTTCATTCAGTCAGTAGATTCAAACATTTCTGGTATATGAATAACATGATGTTTTTCAATGGCAAAAATCAATGAATATTGTAAATGCACAAACAGTAATTTCTCCGCATTGCAAGGTGCAATTCTGAAATTTTTTGCTTTTTCCTGCTAATCCTAGCATGATAAAGAAGATTCAAAGAGAGTGAGATGCCAGCTCCTTTCATTCAGTCAGTAGCTTCAAACATTTCTGGACGTTTTTCAATGGCAAAAATCAATGAATATTGTAAATGCACAAACAGTAATATCTCCACATTGCAAGGTGCAATTCTGAAATTTTTTGCTTTTTCCTGCTAATCCTAGCATGATAAAGAAGATTCAAAGAGAGTGAGATGCCAGCTCCTTTCATTCAGTCAGTAGCTTCAAACATTTCTGGACGTTTTTCAATGGCAAAAATCAATGAATATTGTAAATGCACAAACAGTAATATCTCCACATTGCAAGGTGCAATTCTGAAATTTTTTGCTTTTTCCTGCTCCTCTTAGCATGATAAAGAAGATTCAAAGAGAGTGAGATGCCAGCTCTTTTCATTCAGTCAGTAGCTTCAAACATTTCTGGTATGTGAATAACATGATGTTTTTCAATGGCAAAAATCAATGAATATTGTAAATGCACAAACAGTAATTTCTCCGCATTGCAAGGTGCAATTCTGAAATTTTTTGCTTTTTCCTGCTAATCCTAGCATGATAAAGAAGATTCAAAGAGAGTGAGATGCCAGCTCCTTTCATTCAGTCAGTAGCTTCAAACATTTCTGGACGTTTTTCAATGGCAAAAATCAATGAATATTGTAAATGCACAAACAGTAATATCTCCACATTGCAAGGTGCAATTCTGAAATTTTTTGCTTTTTCCTGCTCCTCTTAGCATGATAAAGAAGATTCAAAGAGAGTGAGATGCCAGCACTTTCCATTCAGTCAGTAGCTTCAAACATTTCTGGTATATGAATAACATGATGTTTTTCAATGGCAAAAATCAATGAATATTGTAAATGCACAAACAGTAATTTCTCCGCATTGCAAGGTGCAATTCTGAAATTTTTTGCTTTTTCCTGCTAATCCTAGCATGATAAAGAAGATTCAAAGAGAGTGAGATGCCAGCTCCTTTCATTCAGTCAGTAGCTTCAAACATTTCTGGACATTTTTCAATGGCAAAAATCAATGAATATTGTAAATGCACAAACAGTAATATCTCCACATTGCAAGGTGCAATTCTGAAATTTTTTGCTTTTTCCTGCTAATCCTAGCATGATAAAGAAGATTCAAAGAGAGTGAGATGCCAGCTCCTTTCATTCAGTCAGTAGCTTCAAACATTTCTGGACGTTTTTCAATGGCAAAAATCAATGAATATTGTAAATGCACAAACAGTAATATCTCCACATTGCAAGGTGCAATTCTGAAATTTTTTGCTTTTTCCTGCTCCTCTTAGCATGATAAAGAAGATTCAAAGAGAGTGAGATGCCAGCTCTTTTCATTCAGTCAGTAGCTTCAAACATTTCTGGTATATGAATAACATGATGTTTTTCAATGGCAAAAATCAATGAATATTGTAAATGCACAAACAGTAATTTCTCCGCATTGCAAGGTGCAATTCTGAAATTTTTTGCTTTTTCCTGCTAATCCTAGCATGATAAAGAAGATTCAAAGAGAGTGAGATGCCAGCTCCTTTCATTCAGTCAGTAGCTTCAAACATTTCTGGACGTTTTTCAATGGCAAAAATCAATGAATATTGAAAATGCACAAACAGTAATATCTCCACATTGCAAGGTGCAATTCTGAAATTTTTTGCTTTTTCCTGCTAATTCTAGCATGATAAAGAAGATTCAAAGAGAGTGAGATGCCAGCTCCTTTCATTCAGTCAGTAGCTTCAAACATTTCTGGACGTTTTTCAATGGCAAAAATCAATGAATATTGTAAATGCACAAACAGTAATATCTCCACATTGCAAGGTGCAATTCTGAAATTTTTTGCTTTTTCTTGCTCCTCTTAGCATGATAAAGAAGATTCAAAGAGAGTGAGATGCCAGCTCTTTTCATTCAGTCAGTAGCTTCAAACATTTCTGGTATATGAATAACATGATGTTTTTCAATGGCAAAAATCAATGAATATTGTAAATGCACAAACAGTAATTTCTCCGCATTGCAAGGTGCAATTCTGAAATTTTTTGCTTTTTCCTGCTAATCCTAGCATGATAAAGAAGATTCAAAGAGAGTGAGATGCCAGCTCCTTTCATTCAGTCAGTAGCTTCAAACATTTCTGGATGTTTTTCAATGGCAAAAATCAATGAATATTGTAAATGCACAAACAGTAATATCTCCACATTGCAAGGTGCAATTCTGAAATTTTTTGCTTTTTCCTGCTCCTCTTAGCATGATAGAGAAGATTCAAAGAGAGTGAGATGCCAGCTCTTTTCATTCAGTCAGTAGCTTCAAACATTTCTGGTATATGAATAACATGATGTTTTTCAATGGCAAAAATCAATGAATATTGTAAATGCACAAACAGTAATTTCTCCGCATTGCAAGGTGCAATTCTGAAATTTTTTGCTTTTTCCTGCTAATCCTAGCATGATAAAGAAGATTCAAAGAGAGTGAGATGCCAGCTCCTTTCATTCAGTCAGTAGCTTCAAACATTTCTGGACGTTTTTCAATGGCAAAAATCAATGAATATTGTAAATGCACAAACAGTAATATCTCCACATTGCAAGGTGCAATTCTGAAATTTTTTGCTTTTTCCTGCTCCTCTTACCATGATAAAGAAGATTCAAAGAGAGTGAGATGCCAGCTCTTTTCATTCAGTCAGTAGCTTCAAACATTTCTGGTATATGAATAACATGATGTTTTTAAATGGCAAAAATCAATGAATATTGTAAATGCACAAACAGTAATTTCTCCGCATTGCAAGGTGCAATTCTGAAATTTTTTGCTTTTTCCTGCTAATCCTAGCATGATAAAGAAGATTCAAAGAGAGTGAGATGCCAGCTTTTTTCATTCAGTCAGTAGCTTCAAACATTTCTGGACATTTTTCAATGGCAAAAATCAATGAATATTGTAAATGCACAAACAGTAATATCTCCACATTGCAAGGTGCAATTCTGAAATTTTTTGCTTTTTCCTGCTAATCCTAGCATGATAAAGAAGATTCAAAGAGAGTGAGATGCCAGCTCCTTTCATTCAGTCAGTAGCTTCAAACATTTCTGGACGTTTTTCAATGGCAAAAATCGATGAATATTGTAAATGCACAAACAGTAATATCTCCACATTGCAAGGTGCAATTCTGAAATTTTTTGCTTTTTCCTGCTCCTCTTAGCATGATAAAGAAGATTCAAAGAGAGTGAGATGCCAGCTCTTTTCATTCAGTCAGTAGCTTCAAACATTTCTGGTATATGAATAACATGATGTTTTTCAATGGTAAAAATCAATGAATATTGTAAATGCACAAACAGTAATTTCTCCGCATTGCAAGGTGCAATTCTGAAATTTTTTGCTTTTTCCTGCTCCTCTTAGCATGATAAAGAAGATTCAAAGAGAGTGAGATGCCAGCTCTTTTCATTCAGTCAGTAGCTTCAAACATTTCTGGCATATGAATAACATGATGTTTTTCAATGGCAAAAATCAATGAATATTGTAAATGCACAAACAGTAATTTCTCCGCATTGCAAGGTGCAATTCTGAAATTTTTTGCTTTTTCCTGCTAATCCTAGCATGATAAAGAAGATTCAAAGAGAGTGAGATGCCAGCTCCTTTCATTCAGTCAGTAGCTTCAAACATTTCTGGACGTTTTTCAATGGCAAAAATCAATGAATATTGTAAATGCACAAACAGTAATATCTCCACATTGCAAGGTGCAATTCTGAAATTTTTTGCTTTTTCCTGCTCCTCTTAGCATGATAAAGAAGATTCAAAGAGAGTGAGATGCCAGCTCTTTTCATTCAGTCAGTAGCTTCAAACATTTCTGGTATATGAATAACATGATGTTTTTCAATGGCAAAAATCAATGAATATTGTAAATGCACAAACAGTAATATCTCCACATTGCAAGGTGCAATTCTGAAATTTTTTGCTTTTTCCTGCTAATCCTAGCATGATAAAGAAGATTCAAAGAGAGTGAGATGCCAGCTCCTTTCATTCAGTCAGTAGCTTCAAACATTTCTGGACGTTTTTCAATGGCAAAAATCAATGAATATTGTAAATGCACAAACAGTAATATCTCCACATTGCAAGGTGCAATTCTGAAATTTTTTGCTTTTTCCTGCTCCTCTTAGCATGATAAAGAAGATTCAAAGAGAGTGAGATGCCAGCTCTTTTCATTCAGTCAGTAGCTTCAAACATTTCTGGTATATGAATAACATGATGTTTTTCAATGGCAAAAATCAATGAATATTGTAAATGCACAAACAGTAATTTCTCCGCATTGCAAGGTGCAATTCTGAAATTTTTTGCTTTTTCCTGCTAATCCTAGCATGATAAAGGAGATTCAAAGAGAGTGAGATGCCAGCTCCTTTCATTCAGTCAGTAGCTTCAAACATTTCTGGACGTTTTTCAATGGCAAAAAGCAATGAATATTGTAAATGCACAAACAGTAATATCTCCACATTGCAAGGTGCAATTCTGAAATTTTTTGCTTTTTCCTGCTAATCCTAGCATAATAAAGAAGATTCAAAGAGAGTGAGATGCCAGCTCCTTTCATTCAGTCAGTAGCTTCAAACATTTCTGGACGTTTTTCAATGGCAAAAATCAATGAATATTGTAAATGCACAAACAGTAATATCTCCACATTGCAAGGTGCAATTCTGAAATTTTTTGCTTTTTCCTGCTCCTCTTAGCATGATAAAGAAGATTCAAAGAGAGTGAGATGCCAGCTCTTTTCATTCAGTCAGTAGCTTCAAACATTTCTGGTATATGAATAACATGATGTTTTTCAATGGCAAAAATCAATGAATATTGTAAATGCACAAACAGTAATTTCTCCGCATTGCAAGGTGCAATTCTGAAATTTTTTGCTTTTTCCTGCTAATCCTAGCATGATAAAGAAGATTCAAAGAGAGTGAGATGCCAGCTCCTTTCATTCAGTCAGTAGCTTCAAACATTTCTGGACGTTTTTCAATGGCAAAAATCAATGAATATTGTAAATGCACAAACAGTAATATCTCCACATTGCAAGGTGCAATTCTGAAATTTTTTGCTTTTTCCTGCTAATCCTAGCATGATAAAGAAGATTCAAAGAGAGTGAGATGCCAGCTCCTTTCATTCAGTCAGTAGCTTCAAACATTTCTGGACGTTTTTCAATGGCAAAAATCAATGAATATTGTAAATGCACAAACAGTAATATCTCCACATTGCAAGGTGCAATTCTGAAATTTTTTGCTTTTTCTTGCTCCTCTTAGCATGATAAAGAAGATTCAAAGAGAGTGAGATGCCAGCTCTTTTCATTCAGTCAGTAGCTTCAAACATTTCTGGTATATGAATAACATGATGTTTTTCAATGGCAAAAATCAATGAATATTGTAAATGCACAAACAGTAATTTCTCCGCATTGCAAGGTGCAATTCTGAAATTTTTTGCTTTTTCCTGCTAATCCTAGCATGATAAAGAAGATTCAAAGAGAGTGAGATGCCAGCTCCTTTCATTCAGTCAGTAGCTTCAAACATTTCTGGATGTTTTTCAATGGCAAAAATCAATGAATATTGTAAATGCACAAACAGTAATATCTCCACATTGCAAGGTGCAATTCTGAAATTTTTTGCTTTTTCCTGCTCCTCTTAGCATGATAGAGAAGATTCAAAGAGAGTGAGATGCCAGCTCTTTTCATTCAGTCAGTAGATTCAAACATTTCTGGTATATGAATAACATGATGTTTTTCAATGGCAAAAATCAATGAATATTGTAAATGCACAAACAGTAATTTCTCCGCATTGCAAGGTGCAATTCTGAAATTTTTTGCTTTTTCCTGCTAATCCTAGCATGATAAAGAAGATTCAAAGAGAGTGAGATGCCAGCTCCTTTCATTCAGTCAGTAGCTTCAAACATTTCTGGACGTTTTTCAATGGCAAAAATCAATGAATATTGTAAATGCACAAACAGTAATATCTCCACATTGCAAGGTGCAATTCTGAAATTTTTTGCTTTTTCCTGCTAATCCTAGCATGATAAAGAAGATTCAAAGAGAGTGAGATGCCAGCTCCTTTCATTCAGTCAGTAGCTTCAAACATTTCTGGACGTTTTTCAATGGCAAAAATCAATGAATATTGTAAATGCACAAACAGTAATATCTCCACATTGCAAGGTGCAATTCTGAAATTTTTTGCTTTTTCCTGCTCCTCTTAGCATGATAAAGAAGATTCAAAGAGAGTGAGATTCCAGCTCTTTTCATTCAGTCAGTAGCTTCAAACATTTCTGGTATATGAATAACATGATGTTTTTCAATGGCAAAAATCAATGAATATTGTAAATGCACAAACAGTAATTTCTCCGCATTGCAAGGTGCAATTCTGAAATTTTTTGCTTTTTCCTGCTAATCCTAGCATGATAAAGAAGATTCAAAGAGAGTGAGATGCCAGCTCCTTTCATTCAGTCAGTAGCTTCAAACATTTCTGGACGTTTTTCAATGGCAAAAATCAATGAATATTGTAAATGCACAAACAGTAATATCTCCACATTGCAAGGTGCAATTCTGAAATTTTTTGCTTTTTCCTGCTAATCCTAGCATGATAAAGAAGATTCAAAGAGAGTGAGATGCCAGCTCCTTTCATTCAGTCAGTAGCTTCAAACATTTCTGGATGTTTTTCAATGGCAAAAATCAATGAATATTGTAAATGCACAAACAGTAATATCTCCACATTGCAAGGTGCAATTCTGAAATTTTTTGCTTTTTCCTGCTCCTCTTAGCATGATAAAGAAGATTCAAAGAGAGTGAGATTCCAGCTCTTTTCATTCAGTCAGTAGCTTCAAACATTTCTGGTATATGAATAACATGATGTTTTTCAATGGCAAAAATCAATGAATATTGTAAATGCACAAACAGTAATTTCTCCGCATTGCAAGGTGCAATTCTGAAATTTTTTGCTTTTTCCTGCTAATCCTAGCATGATAAAGAAGATTCAAAGAGAGTGAGATGCCAGCTCCTTTCATTCAGTCAGTAGCTTCAAACATTTCTGGACGTTTTTCAATGGCAAAAATCAATGAATATTGAAAATGCACAAACAGTAATATCTCCACATTGCAAGGTGCAATTCTGAAATTTTTTGCTTTTTCCTGCTAATCCTAGCATGATAAAGAAGATTCAAAGAGAGTGAGATGCCAGCTCCTTTCATTCAGTCAGTAGCTTCAAACATTTCTGGACGTTTTTCAATGGCAAAAATCAATGAATATTGTAAATGCACAAACAGTAATATCTCCACATTGCAAGGTGCAATTCTGAAATTTTTTGCTTTTTCTTGCTCCTCTTAGCATGATAAAGAAGACTCAAAGAGAGTGAGATGCCAGCTCTTTTCATTCAGTCAGTAGCTTCAAACATTTCTGGTATATGAATAACATGATGTTTTTCAATGGCAAAAATCAATGAATATTGTAAATGCACAAACAGTAATTTCTCCGCATTGCAAGGTGCAATTCTGAAATTTTTTGCTTTTTCCTGCTAATCCTAGCATGATAAAGAAGATTCAAAGAGAGTGAGATGCCAGCTCCTTTCATTCAGTCAGTAGCTTCAAACATTTCTGGATGTTTTTCAATGGCAAAAATCAATGAATATTGTAAATGCACAAACAGTAATATCTCCACATTGCAAGGTGCAATTCTGAAATTTTTTGCTTTTTCCTGCTCCTCTTAGCATGATAGAGAAGATTCAAAGAGAGTGAGATGCCAGCTCTTTTCATTCAGTCAGTAGCTTCAAACATTTCTGGTATATGAATAACATGATGTTTTTCAATGGCAAAAATCAATGAATATTGTAAATGCACAAACAGTAATTTCTCCGCATTGCAAGGTGCAATTCTGAAATTTTTTGCTTTTTCCTGCTAATCCTAGCATGATAAAGAAGATTCAAAGAGAGTGAGATGCCAGCTCCTTTCATTCAGTCAGTAGCTTCAAACATTTCTGGACGTTTTTCAATGGCAAAAATCAATGAATAATGTAAATGCACAAACAGTAATATCTCCACATTGCAAGGTGCAATTCTGAAATTTTTTGCTTTTTCCTGCTCCTCTTAGCATGATAAAGAAGATTCAAAGAGAGTGAGATGCCAGCACTTTTCATTCAGTCAGTAGCTTCAAACATTTCTGGTATATGAATAACATGATGTTTTTCAATGGCAAAAATCAATGAATATTGTAAATGCACAAACAGTAATTTCTCCGCATTGCAAGGTGCAATTCTGAAATTTTTTGCTTTTTCCTGCTAATCCTAGCATGATAAAGAAGATTCAAAGAGAGTGAGATGCCAGCTCCTTTCATTCAGTCAGTAGCTTCAAACATTTCTGGACATTTTTCAATGGCAAAAATCAATGAATATTGTAAATGCACAAACAGTAATATCTCCACATTGCAAGGTGCAATTCTGAAATTTTTTGCTTTTTCCTGCTAATCCTAGCATGATAAAGAAGATTCAAAGAGAGTGAGATGCCAGCTCCTTTCATTCAGTCAGTAGCTTCAAACATTTCTGGACGTTTTTCAATGGCAAAAATCAATGAATATTGTAAATGCACAAACAGTAATATCTCCACATTGCAAGGTGCAATTCTGAAATTTTTTGCTTTTTCCTGCTCCTCTTAGCATGATAAAGAAGATTCAAAGAGAGTGAGATGCCAGCTCTTTTCATTCAGTCAGTAGCTTCAAACATTTCTGGTATATGAATAACATGATGTTTTTCAATGGCAAAAATCAATGAATATTGTAAATGCACAAACAGTAATTTCTCCGCATTGCAAGGTGCAATTCTGAAATTTTTTGCTTTTTCCTGCTAATCCTAGCATGATAAAGAAGATTCAAAGAGAGTGAGATGCCAGCTCCTTTCATTCAGTCAGTAGCTTCAAACATTTCTGGACATTTTTCAATGGCAAAAATCAATGAATATTGTAAATGCACAAACAGTAATATCTCCACATTGCAAGGTGCAATTCTGAAATTTTTTGCTTTTTCCTGCTAATCCTAGCATGATAAAGAAGATTCAAAGAGAGTGAGATGCCAGCTCCTTTCATTCAGTCAGTAGCTTCAAACATTTCTGGACGTTTTTCAATGGCAAAAATCGATGAATATTGTAAATGCACAAACAGTAATATCTCCACATTGCAAGGTGCAATTCTGAAATTTTTTGCTTTTTCCTGCTCCTCTTAGCATGATAAAGAAGATTCAAAGAGAGTGAGATGCCAGCTCTTTTCATTCAGTCAGTAGCTTCAAACATTTCTGGTATATGAATAACATGATGTTTTTCAATGGTAAAAATCAATGAATATTGTAAATGCACAAACAGTAATTTCTCCGCATTGCAAGGTGCAATTCTGAAATTTTTTGCTTTTTCCTGCTAATCCTAGCATGATAAAGAAGATTCAAAGAGAGTGAGATGCCAGCTCCTTTCATTCAGTCAGTAGCTTCAAACATTTCTGGACGTTTTTCAATGGCAAAAATCAATGAATATTGTAAATGCACAAACAGTAATATCTCCACATTGCAAGGTGCAATTCTGAAATTTTTTGCTTTTTTCTGCTAATCCTAGCATGATAAAGAAGATTCAAAGAGAGTGAGATGCCAGCTCCTTTCATTCAGTCAGTAGCTTCAAACATTTCTGGACGTTTTTCAATGGCAAAAATCAATGAATATTGTAAATGCACAAACAGTAATATCTCCACATTGCAAGGTGCAATTCTGAAATTTTTTGCTTTTTCCTGCTCCTCTTAGCATGATAAAGAAGATTCAAAGAGAGTGAGATGCCAGCTCTTTTCATTCAGTCAGTAGCTTCAAACATTTCTGGTATATGAATAACATGATGTTTTTCAATGGCAAAAATCAATGAATATTGTAAATGCACAAACAGTAATTTCTCCGCATTGCAAGGTGCAATTCTGAAATTTTTTGCTTTTTCCTGCTAATCCTAGCATGATAAAGAAGATTCAAAGAGAGTGAGATGCCAGCTCCTTTCATTCAGTCAGTAGCTTCAAACATTTCTGGACGTTTTTCATTGGCAAAAATCAATGAATATTGTAAATGCACAAACAGTAATATCTCCACATTGCAAGGTGCAATTCTGAAATTTTTTGCTTTTTCCTGCTCCTCTTAGCATGATAAAGAAGATTCAAAGAGAGTGAGATGCCAACTCTTTTCATTCAGTCAGTAGCTTCAAACATTTCTGGTATATGAATAACATGATGTTTTTCAATGGCAAAAATCAATGAATATTGTAAATGCACAAACAGTAATTTCTCCGCATTGCAAGGTGCAATTCTGAAATTTTTTGCTTTTTCCTGCTAATCCTAGCATGATAAAGAAGATTCAAAGAGAGTGAGATGCCAGCTCCTTTCATTCAGTCAGTAGCTTCAAACATTTCTGGACGTTTTTCAATGGCAAAAATCAATGAATATTGTAAATGCACAAACAGTAATATCTCCACATTGCAAGGTGCAATTCTGAAATTTTTTGCTTTTTCCTGCTAATCCTAGCATGATAAAGAAGATTCAAAGAGAGTGAGATGCCAGCTCCTTTCATTCAGTCAGTAGCTTCAAACATTTCTGGACGTTTTTCAATGGCAAAAATCAATGAATATTGTAAATGCACAAACAGTAATATCTCCACATTGCAAGGTGCAATTCTGAAATTTTTTGCTTTTTCCTGCTCCTCTTAGCATGATAAAGAAGATTCAAAGAGAGTGAGATGCCAGCTCTTTTCATTCAGTCAGTAGCTTCAAACATTTCTGGTATATGAATAACATGATGTTTTTCAATGGCAAAAATCAATGAATATTGTAAATGCACAAACAGTAATTTCTCCGCATTGCAAGGTGCAATTCTGAAATTTTTTGCTTTGTCCTGCTAATCCTAGCATGATAAAGAAGATTCAAAGAGAGTGAGATGCCAGCTCCTTTCATTCAGTCAGTAGCTTCAAACATTTCTGGACGTTTTTCAATGGCAAAAATCAATGAATATTGTAAATGCACAAACAGTAATATCTCCACATTGCAAGGTGCAATTCTGAAATTTTTTGCTTTTTCCTGCTCCTCTTAGCATGATAAAGAAGATTCAAAGAGAGTGAGATGCCAGCTCCTTTCATTCAGTCAGTAGCTTCAAACATTTCTGGACGTTTTTCAATGGCAAAAATCAATGAATATTGTAAATGCACAAACAGTAATATCTCCACATTGCAAGGTGCAATTCTGAAATTTTTTGCTTTTTCCTGCTCCTCTTAGCATGATAAAGAAGATTCAAAGAGAGTGAGATGCCAGCTCTTTTCATTCAGTCAGTAGCTTCAAACATTTCTGGTATATGAATAACATGATGTTTTTCAATGGCAAAAATCAATGAATATTGTAAATGCACAAACAGTAATTTCTCCGCATTGCAAGGTGCAATTCTGAAATTTTTTGCTTTTTCCTGCTAATCCTAGCATGATAAAGAAGATTCAAAGAGAGTGAGATGCCAGCTCCTTTCATTCAGTCAGTAGCTTCAAACATTTCTGGACATTTTTCAATGGCAAAAATCAATGAATATTGTAAATGCACAAACAGTAATATCTCCACATTGCAAGGTGCAATTCTGAAATTTTTTGCTTTTTCCTGCTAATCCTAGCATGATAAAGAAGATTCAAAGAGAGTGAGATGCCAGCTCCTTTCATTCAGTCAGTAGCTTCAAACATTTCTGGACGTTTTTCAATGGCAAAAATCGATGAATATTGTAAATGCACAAACAGTAATATCTCCACATTGCAAGGTGCAATTCTGAAATTTTTTGCTTTTTCCTGCTCCTCTTAGCATGATAAAGAAGATTCAAAGAGAGTGAGATGCCAGCTCTTTTCATTCAGTCAGTAGCTTCAAACATTTCTGGTATATGAATAACATGATGTTTTTCAATGGTAAAAATCAATGAATATTGTAAATGCACAAACAGTAATTTCTCCGCATTGCAAGGTGCAATTCTGAAATTTTTTGCTTTTTCCTGCTAATCCTAGCATGATAAAGAAGATTCAAAGAGAGTGAGATGCCAGCTCCTTTCATTCAGTCAGTAGCTTCAAACATTTCTGGACGTTTTTCAATGGCAAAAATCAATGAATATTGTAAATGCACAAACAGTAATATCTCCACATTGCAAGGTGCAATTCTGAAATTTTTTGCTTTTTTCTGCTAATCCTAGCATGATAAAGAAGATTCAAAGAGAGTGAGATGCCAGCTCCTTTCATTCAGTCAGTAGCTTCAAACATTTCTGGACGTTTTTCAATGGCAAAAATCGATGAATATTGTAAATGCACAAACAGTAATATCTCCACATTGCAAGGTGCAATTCTGAAATTTTTTGCTTTTTCCTGCTCCTCTTAGCATGATAAAGAAGATTCAAAGAGAGTGAGATGCCAGCTCTTTTCATTCAGTCAGTAGCTTCAAACATTTCTGGTATATGAATAACATGATGTTTTTCAATGGTAAAAATCAATGAATATTGTAAATGCACAAACAGTAATTTCTCCGCATTGCAAGGTGCAATTCTGAAATTTTTTGCTTTTTCCTGCTAATCCTAGCATGATAAAGAAGATTCAAAGAGAGTGAGATGCCAGCTCCTTTCATTCAGTCAGTAGCTTCAAACATTTCTGGACGTTTTTCAATGGCAAAAATCAATGAATATTGTAAATGCACAAACAGTAATATCTCCACATTGCAAGGTGCAATTCTGAAATTTTTTGCTTTTTTCTGCTAATCCTAGCATGATAAAGAAGATTCAAAGAGAGTGAGATGCCAGCTCCTTTCATTCAGTCAGTAGCTTCAAACATTTCTGGACGTTTTTCAATGGCAAAAATCAATGAATATTGTAAATGCACAAACAGTAATATCTCCACATTGCAAGGTGCAATTCTGAAATTTTTTGCTTTTTCCTGCTCCTCTTAGCATGATAAAGAAGATTCAAAGAGAGTGAGATGCCAGCTCTTTTCATTCAGTCAGTAGCTTCAAACATTTCTGGTATATGAATAACATGATGTTTTTCAATGGCAAAAATCAATGAATATTGTAAATGCACAAACAGTAATTTCTCCGCATTGCAAGGTGCAATTCTGAAATTTTTTGCTTTTTCCTGCTAATCCTAGCATGATAAAGAAGATTCAAAGAGAGTGAGATGCCAGCTCCTTTCATTCAGTCAGTAGCTTCAAACATTTCTGGACGTTTTTCATTGGCAAAAATCAATGAATATTGTAAATGCACAAACAGTAATATCTCCACATTGCAAGGTGCAATTCTGAAATTTTTTGCTTTTTCCTGCTCCTCTTAGCATGATAAAGAAGATTCAAAGAGAGTGAGATGCCAACTCTTTTCATTCAGTCAGTAGCTTCAAACATTTCTGGTATATGAATAACATGATGTTTTTCAATGGCAAAAATCAATGAATATTGTAAATGCACAAACAGTAATTTCTCCGCATTGCAAGGTGCAATTCTGAAATTTTTTGCTTTTTCCTGCTAATCCTAGCATGATAAAGAAGATTCAAAGAGAGTGAGATGCCAGCTCCTTTCATTCAGTCAGTAGCTTCAAACATTTCTGGACGTTTTTCAATGGCAAAAATCAATGAATATTGTAAATGCACAAACAGTAATATCTCCACATTGCAAGGTGCAATTCTGAAATTTTTTGCTTTTTCCTGCTAATCCTAGCATGATAAAGAAGATTCAAAGAGAGTGAGATGCCAGCTCCTTTCATTCAGTCAGTAGCTTCAAACATTTCTGGACGTTTTTCAATGACAAAAATCAATGAATATTGTAAATGCACAAACAGTAATATCTCCACATTGCAAGGTGCAATTCTGAAATTTTTTGCTTTTTCCTGCTCCTCTTAGCATGATAAAGAAGATTCAAAGAGAGTGAGATGCCAGCTCTTTTCATTCAGTCAGTAGCTTCAAACATTTCTGGTATATGAATAACATGATGTTTTTCAATGGCAAAAATCAATGAATATTGTAAATGCACAAACAGTAATTTCTCCGCATTGCAAGGTGCAATTCTGAATTTTTTTGCTTTGTCCTGCTAATCCTAGCATGATAAAGAAGATTCAAAGAGAGTGAGATGCCAGCTCCTTTCATTCAGTCAGTAGCTTCAAACATTTCTGGACGTTTTTCAATGGCAAAAATCAATGAATATTGTAAATGCACAAACAGTAATATCTCCACATTGCAAGGTGCAATTCTGAAATTTTTTGCTTTTTCCTGCTCCTCTTAGCATGATAAAGAAGATTCAAAGAGAGTGAGATGCCAGCTCCTTTCATTCAGTCAGTAGCTTCAAACATTTCTGGACGTTTTTCAATGGCAAAAATCAATGAATATTGTAAATGCACAAACAGTAATATCTCCACATTGCAAGGTGCAATTCTGAAATTTTTTGCTTTTTTCTGCTAATCCTAGCATGATAAAGAAGATTCAAAGAGAGTGAGATGCCAGCTCCTTTCATTCAGTCAGTAGCTTCAAACATTTCTGGACGTTTTTCAATGGCAAAAATCAATGAATATTGTAAATGCACAAACAGTAATATCTCCACATTGCAAGGTGCAATTCTGAAATTTTTTGCTTTTTCCTGCTCCTCTTAGCATGATAAAGAAGATTCAAAGAGAGTGAGATGCCAGCTCTTTTCATTCAGTCAGTAGCTTCAAACATTTCTGGTATATGAATAACATGATGTTTTTCAATGGCAAAAATCAATGAATATTGTAAATGCACAAACAGTAATTTCTCCGCATTGCAAGGTGCAATTCTGAAATTTTTTGCTTTTTCCTGCTAATCCTAGCATGATAAAGAAGATTCAAAGAGAGTGAGATGCCAGCTCCTTTCATTCAGTCAGTAGCTTCAAACATTTCTGGACGTTTTTCATTGGCAAAAATCAATGAATATTGTAAATGCACAAACAGTAATATCTCCACATTGCAAGGTGCAATTCTGAAATTTTTTGCTTTTTCCTGCTCCTCTTAGCATGATAAAGAAGATTCAAAGAGAGTGAGATGCCAACTCTTTTCATTCAGTCAGTAGCTTCAAACATTTCTGGTATATGAATAACATGATGTTTTTCAATGGCAAAAATCAATGAATATTGTAAATGCACAAACAGTAATTTCTCCGCATTGCAAGGTGCAATTCTGAAATTTTTTGCTTTTTCCTGCTAATCCTAGCATGATAAAGAAGATTCAAAGAGAATGAGATGCCAGCTCCTTTCATTCAGTCAGTAGCTTCAAACATTTCTGGACGTTTTTCAATGGCAAAAATCAATGAATATTGTAAATGCACAAACAGTAATATCTCCACATTGCAAGGTGCAATTCTGAAATTTTTTGCTTTTTCCTGCTAATCCTAGCATGATAAAGAAGATTCAAAGAGAGTGAGATGCCAGCTCCTTTCATTCAGTCAGTAGCTTCAAACATTTCTGGACGTTTTTCAATGGCAAAAATCAATGAATATTGTAAATGCACAAACAGTAATATCTCCACATTGCAAGGTGCAATTCTGAAATTTTTTGCTTTTTCCTGCTCCTCTTAGCATGATAAAGAAGATTCAAAGAGAGTGAGATGCCAGCTCTTTTCATTCAGTCAGTAGCTTCAAACATTTCTGGTATATGAATAACATGATGTTTTTCAATGGCAAAAATCAATGAATATTGTAAATGCACAAACAGTAATTTCTCCGCATTGCAAGGTGCAATTCTGAAATTTTTTGCTTTGTCCTGCTAATCCTAGCATGATAAAGAAGATTCAAAGAGAGTGAGATGCCAGCTCCTTTCATTCAGTCAGTAGCTTCAAACATTTCTGGACGTTTTTCAATGGCAAAAATCAATGAATATTGTAAATGCACAAACAGTAATATCTCCACATTGCAAGGTGCAATTCTGAAATTTTTTGCTTTTTCCTGCTCCTCTTAGCATGATAAAGAAGATTCAAAGAGAGTGAGATGCCAGCTCTTTTCATTCAGTCAGTAGCTTCAAACATTTCTGGTATATGAATAACATGATGTTTTTCAATGGTAAAAATCAATGAATATTGTAAATGCACAAACAGTAATTTCTCCGCATTGCAAGGTGCAATTCTGAAATTTTTTGCTTTTTCCTGCTAATCCTAGCATGATAAAGAAGATTCAAAGAGAGTGAGATGCCAGCTCCTTTCATTCAGTCAGTAGCTTCAAACATTTCTGGACGTTTTTCAATGGCAAAAATCAATGAATATTGTAAATGCACAAACAGTAATTCCTCCGCATTGCAAGGTGCAATTCTGAAATTTTTTGCTTTTTCCTGCTAATCCTAGCATGATAAAGAAGATTCAAAGAGAGTGAGATGCCAGCTCTTTTCATTCAGTCAGTAGCTTCAAACATTTCTGGTATATGAATAACATGATGTTTTTCAATGGCAAAAATCAATGAATATTGTAAATGCACAAACAGTAATTTCTCCGCATTGCAAGGTGCAATTCTGAAATTTTTTGCTTTTTCCTGCTAATCCTAGCATGATAAAGAAGATTCAAAGAGAGTGAGATGCCAGCTCCTTTCATTCAGTCAGTAGCTTCAAACATTTCTGGACGTTTTTCAATGGCAAAAATCAATGAATATTGTAAATGCACAAACAGTAATATCTCCACATTGCAAGGTGCAATTCTGAAATTTTTTGCTTTTTTCTGCTCCTCTTAGCATGATAAAGAAGATTCAAAGAGAGTGAGATGCCAGCTCTTTTCATTCAGTCAGTAGCTTCAAACATTTCTGGTATATGAATAACATGATGTTTTTCAATGGCAAAAATCAATGAATATTGTAAATGCACAAACAGTAATATCTCCACATTGCAAGGTGCAATTCTGAAATTTTTTGCTTTTTCCTGCAAATCCTAGCATGATAAAGAAGATTCAAAGAGAGTGAGATGCCAGCTCCTTTCATTCAGTCAGTAGCTTCAAACATTTCTGGACGTTTTTCAATGGCAAAAATCAATGAATATTGTAAATGCACAAACAGTAATATCTCCACATTGCAAGGTGCAATTCTGAAATTTTTTGCTTTTTCCTGCTAATCCTAGCATGATAAAGAAGATTCAAAGAGAGTGAGATGCCAGCTCCTTTCATTCAGTCAGTAGCTTCAAACATTTCTGGACGTTTTTCAATGGCAAAAATCAATGAATATTGTAAATGCACAAACAGTAATATCTCCACATTGCAAGGTGCAATTCTGAAATTTTTTGCTTTTTCCTGCTAATCCTA